>NC_081378.1:8134060-9609866 GCF_030684315.1 Stegostoma tigrinum
TGAAACAGGCACAGTGTTTCTGTTTGCAAATACTAGGGTTCTGTAAATTAATACAGGTAGCTTCTAGTAAATGCAAATGTGAGCCCAACTGATCTCCAACTTCCAATTCCAACTTGTCATTCTTCCAGCAGAGTGCTCAGCTTGCAACCTTCAGAATAATCATTTTTTATTAAACTGCAAAATAATTGTAAAAGTTTTTAAAACTCATCTGTTCTTATTTGCAAAGCCTGGGTTGAAATTTGCAGAGCAGAACCTGTGTTGCTTCAAAGCCTTGTTGCTATAAACTGATGCTAGGTGCTTGTGCAAGTCAAGAGTTAAGGATTATCCTGACTTCAGAGTGAGGGTCCTTTCATATCTGGTAGCCACTGTGGAGAAAGAAAACAAAAGTTTCAGGTTGATGTTCTTTCATCACAACTGTTGATGATACCCGATTCACTACCACTATATATTATTTTGAGTTCTGTGTGCATCACAGACTTTCAACAACAGTTTATATTTATGTAGCAACTTCAACATAGTAAACTGTTCAGGTATTCTGTAGAAGCATTAGTAAACAAAACTAGGACCATATCGCAGTAGGTGACATTGGGAATCATTACGGAAGCTTGTCTACGTTACTGTTGTGATGATTAATACGCTTTGGGATGCCTTGTGAGCTACGTATCCCTTTTCTGTATTGGTCTAAGTTACTGACACTAAATAGGAAAAAAAATGCATGAAGTCTTTGGGAGAAGAGTAGGCTTGATTAATGATAGATTTAATATATGGAATAAATCAGGAGATAATGATAACAAAAGCAGTGCATCAGTCATGAGTGACTTTAATATTTATGCAGATTGAGATAGTCAGATTGACAGCGGTAGCCATGCAGAAGAATTCAAAGAATTTATTTGGGATGGGTTTCTAGGACAATATGCAGGGGGCCCAAAAAGGGATACAGATGTTTTAGATCTGTTTATCCCTTAGGAAACAGTAACCATAAAACATGGTAGAATTCAATATTCGCTTGGATCAGAATGAAAAGTGCTAAGCCTAAAAATGGGTAATTACAAAGGAAAGGGAGCAGAGCTGGCTGGGGTGGACTCAGAAAGGAAAAGCGGGTTAAGGAGCAATGGCAAATATTTAAGAAAATAGTTCATGTGCCACAGCAAAGATATATTCTATGAAGGAAGAAGGATTCCATGAAGGGCATAGGCCAATCATGGTTAATAAGAGAAGTTAAGGACAGCATAAAATTGGAAGAACAAAACATAAAAAGAATAGTGATAAGAGTGGAAAATTTTAAAAACCAACAAAAGGTGACCAGCGACATAATAAAGAGAAAGAAAATAAAATTTGAGGGTGAACTTACAAGTAATGTCAATATGGGCAGCAAGAGCTTCTTTACATATGCATAAAAGGGAGGGAGGAAGCCAAAGTGAATGAGACTGGGTGGCATGGAGATAGTAGGAACTGCCGATGCTGGAGAATCTGAAATAACATGGTGTGAGGCTGGATGAACACAGCAGGCCAAGCAGCATCAGAGGCGCAGGAAAGCTTGACGTTTCGGGTCGGGACACTTCTTCAGGAAAAAAAACCTGCTCCTCTGAGACTGTTGGCATGTTGGCTCAGTGTTTAGCGTTGCTGTCTCACAGCACCAATGACCTGTGTTTGAATCTGCCCTTGGGCAACTGTCTATGTGGAGATTGCACATTCTCCCTGTGTCTGCCTGGGTTTCCACTGGGTCCTCAGGTTTCCTCCCACAGACCAAAGATGTGTAAGTTAGCTGGACTGGCCATGCTAAATTGCCCATAGTGTTCAGGGACGGTAGGTTAGGTGGGGTAGCAATGGGGAACAGGGTTACAAGGTTGTGATAGGGGAGTGCAACAGGTGTAGGATGCTTTTCAGAGGGTCGGTGTGGACTTGTTGGGCCAAATGGCCTGCTTCCGCACTGTAGGGATTCTTAAAACAAAAAGGGGAAGCAGAAAATGGCAGGGAACTTGAATTACCACTCTGTAACAGTTCACAATAGAAGATATTAATTGCCAAAATCACTAACTGATCAAGGAAAATTGAGGGAAAATAAACACAATAACTGTTACTAGAGAGAAACTAATAGGACTAAAGGCTGATAAGTCCCCCGAAGAAATAGATATTGTATATTTGGATAAAAACTAAAAGGCCTGTGGATGTTGTAAATCAGAGACAAAAATAGAAATTACTGGAAAAGTTCAGTGTTCTGGCAGCATGGTGGAGAGAAATCAGAGTTACTGTTTTGGGTCGGGGGACTCTTGCTTGGAATGGTTCTGAGGAAAGGCCACTCGACCTAAAACGTTAACTCTGATTTCTTTCCACACGTGGTGCCAGACCCGCTCAGCCTTTTCAGCAATTTGTACTTTTGTCTTGCATATTTGGATTTTCAGAAGTCATTTGGGAATGCAGCACACATTAGGTAACCTATGAAATTGGAGGTAGAATATTAGCATGGATAGAGTTTAGCAAACGAATAGAAAACAGAGAATTGGGATAATGAGGGCATTTTCAGGATGGCACCTCTAACTAGATGAGTGCCACAGAGATAAGTACTGGAGCCACAATTATATGTGTATATATATATGTATGAGTTTGATAAAGAAAGTGAAGGTACTTAAAGTAATGTCTATGCACAACACAAAGATAGGTGGGAAGGCAGGTGACAAAAGTGATACAACGAAATGGATGGTTAAAATTAATGTGGGAAAATATGACGTTATGTATTTTGGCAGCTGAAGCCACCAGCTGGAGGTGAAATCAAGGAAGCTGAAGAGACCAGAATTAGAAGAGTACAAATATCTCAGAAGACTGGAGCACTGGAGGAAATGCAGAGATACAGCGGTGTGCTACCATGGTGTGTTTCAAGAATCAGGATGTGAATTCTAATAGCTAGAAATGGTTTGACTGAGAGTCAGTATAGGTCAGTGAGCACATGGGTGATGGATGGATTTTGAGACATAAAATAATCAAAGGGTTAGATAGGGTGGATAGGGAGAGCCTTTTTCCTAGGATGGTGACAGTGAGCACGAGGGGGCATAGCTTTAAATTGAGGGGTGAAAGATATAGGACAGATGTCAGAGGTAGTTTCTTTACTGTGAGAGTAGTAAGGGTATGGAACGCTTTGCCTTCAACGGTAGTAGATTCGCCAACTTTAAGTACATTTAAGTCGTCATTGGACAAGCATATGGACGTACATGGAATAGTGTAGGTTAGATGGGCTTCAGATCGGTATGACAGGTCGGCACAACATCGAGGGCTGAAGGGTCTGTACTGTGCTGTAATGTTCTATGTTCTATGAAAGGGACAAGGTGCAATTAAGGACACAGGGAGCAGTATTTTCAATGCCTTCAAGTATGCGAAAGGCAAAATGTAGAAGACCAACTGGTGGTGTTTTTTAATTTCTAGCCTAGAGGAAGCAAGGGCATGAATGAATGGCCCAGCCTTAGACAAGCTGAAGTGGGGCTGAGTGAGGCAGTGTTATAGAGATGAAACAGGAGGACACAGTGATGCATAGAAAATGTGAGCAGGAGTAAGCCATTTAATCTGCTCCCCCAATAGTGAGGGCTAGTAGACAGAAGCTGTTCCCAACACAAAACTTACACAGTTTCATTTCAGTCTAAAAAACAAATTAAGCAATTTAGAGAATCATAACTTCTCCTTTATGGCTATAAGATTGGTTGTTTAATTATTGAACCTTACAATTAGAATATAGCCTAACATTCACACGCTGCCAGGTAAGGCTTTTCTTCAATGATTTTTTTTGAGCCTTCCTAAGATTGAAATTGTTCTTAAGTTTGAGGCCACGTTAACAATTTCCAATCAATTGGAAGGATTGTTGTGTGAGATCAGATCTGGCAGGATACTATACCTTAGTTCCACACAGGATGCTGGATTGTCTCAAATGAATGCTATAATTATTCTCCATGTACCATTACTGTGCCCTGTGCTTGTCGGGAAACAATACTGTGGTCATTAACTACAAATTTAAATTATAACAAAATCTTTGTTACTTGTCATTCCCAAGCCAACATTTTTTTGTGTAAAGGAAACCTGCTTGCCCTCATAATAGTTTATCGCACTGTCTGTTTGTCATTACAGCATTTAAAAGCTCCAAGCCATTTCCGAATCTCTTTCATCCTGTTTTATGATGCAATGGAGGATATTTTACTTGTAATTATTTTTGTGTTTCTTTTCACATCGTTTGTCAACCAGTTTAAGCAGATATTTGAATTAACCACAATTTCTTTTTGACAGCCATTAACAGGTCTGTATCTATTGCCAGATGCACTGTTTTAACATAGTCACAAACACCTTTCTTATAAAGAGAAGATCTTACAATGTTATACTTTCTGTTTGTATGTACAAAATTATAAGAAATAATTTAAAAGTGTAGCAACTGTTAGTCTGTAGGAAAATGAGGTTGCCATATTGATACAAAGTTGACTTTTGTAAACATGAATGAGGTAAGTTAAAATATACTGAGGCACCTTAGAGTGGAATATATATTTAAAAATGTATCTGTTGCACTTTGTGTAGTTTCCATTTGAAATGTCTTGCCCTCAGGCTGTATAACTGATATGGAATATGTTTTGTAAATATTAAGATCACTACAATGATAGAGAGTGGTCTGTCTGTCTTGGAACAAGTTGAATTTTCTTGCAAATTGTGTAATAGTCAAGTCAAATTTTGTGAATAAAGCATATCTTTAAGGGAAAAAGTTATTCTATCCTTAATTTTTACTTACCTCTGGACTTGATTATTGCAACGTATTCCTGGCTGGTTC
Organism: Stegostoma tigrinum; assembly: GCF_030684315.1. NCBI lineage: Eukaryota > Metazoa > Chordata > Chondrichthyes > Orectolobiformes > Stegostomatidae > Stegostoma > Stegostoma tigrinum. Next base: position 8,138,856 of record NC_081378.1, read on the forward strand.
CCAGGAAGGGTGAAATCATAATGTTGGGAGTTTACTATAGGCCTCCTAACAGCCCCCAGGAGACAAAGAAGCAGGTTGTCAGGTGCTGGAAAGGTGTGAAAAAGGCAGAGTGATTGTGGTGGGTGACTTCAACTTTTCTCTTATTGACTGGGACTCCCAGAGAGCCAGCGGTTCAGATGGAGAGCAATTTGTTAGATGTGTCGAGGAGGACATTTTGACACAAAATGTTGGCCGGTGAGGAGGCCATACTAGAATTGGTGGCAGGGAATGAGCCAGGACAGGTGATCAATGCTTCGGCAGGAGAGCATTTTGGGCTCAGTGATCACAACCCCCAAAAGATTTTGAGCAGTCATGGACAGGGACAAGAGTGGCCCTCAGGTAAGGGTGCTTAATTGGGCAAGGGCCAATTACATCCAAATTAGACAAGAACTGGGGAATGTGGATTGGGAGAAGTTATTTGAGAGCAAATCTACATCTGGCATGTGGGGAGACTTTTAAGGACAAGTTGATGAAAGTGTAGGATATGCATGTCCCTGCGAAACTGAAGGACAGGAATGACAGGATTCAGGAACCATGGATGACAAGAGAAATTGTAAATGTAATCAAAATAATAAAGGAAGGATATGATAGGTCTCAGAAGCTACAAACTAATGAAACCATTGAAGAATATGGAGGAACTGGGAAGGAACTTAAACATAGAATTAGGAAGGCTAAAAGGGGCCATGAAATGTCTTGAGCAAACAGAGTCCAGGAGAATCCCTAGTTTTTTTATGCATATGTTAGAAGAGAGAGGGTAGCAAGAGCAAAAGTAGGCCCATGCATGGGCAAAGGATGTAAATTTTGTGAGGAGCCATGGCAAGTGTGAGAGATCTTTAATTAATACATTGTATGTGTATTCAATGAGGAGAATGACATGACTGATGTCGAGTTCAGGGATGAGTGGGTGTATACTGTAGAGAATATAAATATATTGAAGAAGGAAGTTTTGGATATTCTAAATTGCATCAGGGTAGACAAGTCACCAGGTCCAGTTGGGATCTTTCCCAGGTTACTCTGAGATGCCAGGGAAGAAATAACTGGGGCATTAGTAGAATCTTCACATCCTCTTTGACCACAGGTGGGGCTCCAGAGAACTGGAGGTTACCCAATGTTGTTTCCTTGTTAAAGAAATGAATCAGAGATAAACCAGGAAATTACAGGCCAAAGAGCCTGATGTCTGTGGTGGGGAAAGTCTCGGGGAAAAAGTGAGGGACACGATATATACACATTTGGAAGAAAATGGACGAGGTAGCAACAAGCAGTGTGGTTTTGTATGGGGAAGGTCATGTCTCACTAACCTGATTGAATATTTTGAAGACGTGACAAAGATGATTGATGAAGGAAATGCTGTGGATGTAGTTTACGTGGACTTTAGCAAGGCATTTGATAAAGTTCCACATTGCAGATTGGTTCAAAAACTAAAATCACATCGGATTCAAGGTGGGCTGGCTAGATAGATACAAAACTGGCTTAATCATAGAAAACAAAGGATAGCGGTGGAAGGGTTTTTCAGAATTGAGACCAGTAACTTGTGGTGTTCCACAGGGATCAGTCTTAGGTCCTCTGCGGTTTGTAGTTTTTATAAATGATCTGGAGGAAAATGTGGGTGGTCTGATTAATAAGTCTGCAGATGACATAAAGATTGACGGAGTTGCTAATAGTACCAACAATTGTGAAAGAATAGAACAGGATATAGATATGTTGGTGACTTGGGCACAGAAATGGTAGATGGAGTTTAATCCAGACAAATGCAAGGTGATACATTTTGGAGGATCGAATTTAGATGTGAACTACACTGTTAATGGCAGAACCCTTTGGAAAATCAACATACAGAGGGATCTGGGCATGCAGGTCCACAGTTCCCTAAAATAGGCAACTCAGGTGATCAAGGTGAGTCAGAAGGCATTTCAGCCAGGGCATGGAGTTGGCAAACCATATTGCAGCTATATAAAACCCTTGTTTGGCCACATTTGCAGTATTGCATGTAGTTTTGGTCGCTACATTACCAAAAGGACGTGGTAGCTTTGGAGTGAGTGTAGAGAGGATTCACCAGGATGTTGCTGAGTGCATCGGCTATGAGGAAGGGTTAAAAAGACTAGGACTATTTTACTGGAAAGATGGTGACTGAGAGGAGACCTGATAGAAGTCTACAAAACTAAGAAAAACATAGAAAGGATGGATAGTCAGAGACTTTTTCCCAGGGTTGAAGTTTCAATTACAAGGAGGCACAGGTTCAAGGTGAGAGAGGGAAAGTTCAAGTTTTTTTTTGCAGAGCAGTAGGAGTCTGGAATGCACTGCCAGGGGAGGTGTTGGAAGCAGGCACATTGGTGATATTTAAGAGGCGTCTGGTTAGTTACATGAACAGGGAGGGAATAGCAGATACAGATCAATGAAGGGAAGAAGGTTTGTTTTTTTAGTTTGCTACACAGGCTTGGAGGGCCAAAGGTCCTGTTCTTGTGCTGCAGTTCCCTTTGGTTCTTCTTTTCTTTGTTCTTTTGGTTCCCACATTCTGCCTTCTGTAAAATTGAGATGATTCAAACTATCTCTAATTTTAACTATCAGAAAACACCACTCCTCCCTCACTCCTGTGCTCACTGACCTCCAGCCAAGGAACACCTTCATTTTGAATTTGTAATCCTTATTTTCAAAATTTTCCACGGTGTTCAAACCTCTCTATATTTCTGGAAACTCCTCCAATCTCACAACCTTCCTGGATTTCTTCTCATCTAATTCTGGCCTGTAACTCAATCCCAATTTCCATTCTTCTGTCAAGATTGGCTTTATCTTTATTTATCCAGGCCTTGAGCTCTGCAATATCTTCCCTGCACTTTGTGCCCCCTACCTTGCTTTCTTCCTTTGAGACAACACTTCATTTTTCCCTCTTTGTGCATGCTCCTGGCCAAGGCAGAACGTTCAGAGGAGATGTGAGGGACAAGTTTTTCACAGAGTGCAAGAGGAATTTGGAATGCTCTGCCAGTGTTCATGGTGGAGGCAGATATGATAGGGGTGTTTAAAGCACTTTCAGATAAGCACTTGACTATGCAAGCAATGGAGGGATATGGGCCAAAAGCAAGCAGAAGGGATTAGTTTAAGATAATAAAATGTGCGGCTGGATGAACACAGCAGGCCAAGCAGCATCCCAGGAGCACAAAAGCCGACGCCCCAGGCCCAGACCCTTCATCCGATGAAGGGTCTGGGCCTGGGGCGTCGGCTTTTGTGCTCCTGGGATGCTGCTTGGCCTGCTGTGTTCATCCAGCCTCACATTTTATTATCTTGGAATTCTCCAGCATCTGCAGTTCCCATTATCAGGGATTAGTTTAATTTAGCTTCATGATCGACACAACATTTTGAACCAAAGTGTCCATTCCTGTGCTATACAGTTCTATGTTCTATGTAATCTAAAATCTCCTTATTTGCCTCAGTGTTACATTTTGTGTGATACTGCTTCTGTGAAATGACTAGGGTAATTTAATGACATCAAAGGCACCATATGAATATAAATTGTTGTACAAATAGCAAAGTTGGTCAGAAAACTGGTAGAACATATTACTCTTTCTTCAGTGTTTTAAAGGGACTATAAAAGGCAGCTGGGATTCTGAAAAGGATGGCACCCCTGAAAATAAACTATGAATATGCTCATCACACTGCAGTAAAGCCTTATGTGATAAGCTGAACCCATGAGTTGGAGGTTGGACTGACAACTTTGAAATCAAGTGCCCCAACTTCTGAACTTAGCTGACCTTAGTGAGCAACCGTGATGCATGTCTTCTGGTTTTCTAAGCAACCTATTCAGAAATGTTATTACATGCTTCTGGAGCAGGTAGGACCTGAATCTAGGCCTCCTGGCTCAGAGGCAGGGATACTACCATCAAAACACAAGAGTCCTTTTTTTTGGTAGATGTATTAAAATAACACTGCAAATATTAAAAGGAACATACAGAATGAATTAACTTTGTTATCATATTACTGTGATTTGCAGAACGCTATCAATTAGCACAGAGTAGGATTAAGAGGATCACAGATTAAAAGTGCAGATCCATCCATCACGCAATCTCAAAATGCACAAGATTCTTCAAACTGAAGTTCAATAGGTGTTTAATAATGCAAGGGTCATTAAAAGTCAACAGCTTATTTTTCACCTGAAAGAGAATGGAAAGCTGCTTGTGTATGTCAAAAACTGGTTGTTGAAGGACTGGGGATTGGTTTCTACAATGTTTTGAGAGGGTCTCAAATTTAGCAAGAGTTTGGTTCAAATGGGGGAGTGATGGGGCGGTGGGCTGTATCATGGGGAGGGGATGCTCTTCCTAAGGTGGTCTAGACAAACAGCTCTGCTCCCTGATCAACGAAGATGGATCGTTCTTTCCCTCATCAGGAACCTTATCTTTCTAGTAAGGAAGGACTCGGATGGCTATGACCAGATGTTTTTGTCTTTCCCATGCAGGCGAGGACAATCCAGGAAGACTTCAGGTTTTAACAAGCTCCTGTTTTGCTATGTTGTTCTCAGTTTGATATTTTTGGGCTGTTCCCAGATGCTGTAGTCATTGAGCTGTTTCTATGTTGACATTGGGGTTGTAGTGTTATAAGCGTGTATGTTACTATTCTCAATATAGAACATAGAACACAGAACATTACAGCACAGTACAGGTCCTTTGGCCCTCGAAGTTGTGCCGACCTGTCATACCAATCTCAAGCCCATCTAACCTATACTATTCCATGTACGTCCATATGCTTATCCAATGACGACTTAAATGTACCTAAAGTTGGCGAATCTACTACCGTTGCAGGCAAAGCGTTCCATTCCCTTACTACTCTCTGAGTAAAGAAACTACCTCTGACATCTGTCCTATATCTTTCACCCCTCAATTTAAAGCTATGCCCCCTCGTGCTCGCCGTCACCATCCTAGGAAAAAGACTCTCCCTATCCACCCTATCTAACCCTCTGATTATTTTATATGTTTCAATTAAGTCACCTCTCAACCTTCTTCTCTCTAATGAAAACAGCCTCAAGTCCCTCAGCCTTTCCTCATAAGACTTTCCCTCCAGACCAGGCAACATCCTAGTAAATCTCCTTTGCACCCTTTCCAAAGCTTCCACATCCTTCTTATAATACGGAGACCAGAACTGCATACAATACTCCAAGTGCTGCCGCACCAGAGTTTTGTACAGCTTCAGCATAACCTCTTGGTTCCGGAACTCGATCCCTCTATTAATAAAAGCTGAAACACTGTATGCCTTCTTAACAGCCCTGTCAACCTGGGTGGCAACTTTCAAGGATCTGTGTACATGGACACCGAGATCTCTCTGCTCATCTACACTACCAAGAATCTTACCATTAGCCCAGTACTTTGCCTTCCTGTTACTCCTACCAAAGTGTATCACCTCACACTTGTCTGCATTAAACTCCATTTGCCACCTCTCAGCCCAGCTCTGCAGCTTATCTATGTCTCTCTGCAACCTACAGCATCCTTCGTCACTATCCACAACTCCACCGACCTTAGTGTCGTCTGCAAATTTACTAACCCATCCTTCTACGCCCTCATCCAGGTCATTTATAAAAATGACAAACAGTAGTGGACCCAACACCGACCCTTGCGGTACACCACTAGTAACTGGTCTCCAGAATGAACATTTCCCATCAACTACCACCCTCTGTCTTCTTTCAGCAAGCCAATTTCTGATCCAAACTGCTATATCTCCCACAGTTCCATTCCTCTGCATTTTGTACAATAGCCTATTGTGGGGAACCTTATCGAATGCCTTGCTGAAATCCATATACACCACATCAACCGGTTTACTCTCATCTACCTATTTGGCCACCTTCTCAAAGCACTCAATAAGGTTTGTGAGGCAGGACCTTCCCTTCACAAAACCGTGCTGTCTATCCCGAATCAATTTATTCTTTTCTAGATGATTATAAATCCTATCCCTTATAACCTTTTCCAACACTTTACCAACAACTGAGGTAAGGCTCACTGGTCTATAATTACCAGGGTTGTCTCTACTCCCCTTCTTGAACAGGGGAACCACATTTGCTATCTTCCAGTCATCTGGCACTATTCCTAGAGTTGCTATATTGGTCTTAATACATGCTGCCATCTCGTTCTTCAATGTTCTGTCAACTTTTCTCAAATGTTAACCAGTCAAGTATATAACAATAAGATTAAATACCAAACTCATTTTCTTTATTAGGTATGTGGCTCACTGGTGTTATCTATGACTCAATAAACCTGAAATTGCTATTAGACACTGGAAGAATGAAGCCACTGTGTAAAAAAAAACTAAAATTGTACTGGTGTCAAATGGAGAAAATACTAAATATTATCCTCAGTAGCCATATATTATTAAAACTTTCGGGGCCTTAATTGATGATGGGGTCTGAAATATGGAGCTACTCATGTATAACAATTTTGGCTATTGTCGGAAAGGCATTAGGCTTCACATATTTATTAAAGCTAGTTCGTTAAATGTCCTTCCCATTTCCAAGCTTGTAAACAGTGAGAGCAGAAGCTTCCACCTATTATTTCTAATGATACAACACATACCATTTGCACTGTGCAGTATATTAGTCACAGTTTTGTTTTGCTTTTTTTTGCCTGTTTTATGAAGAGTGAGAAGACAAAAAAAGGAACATTTGTTTTTGGCACTTCTTGTGGTTCGGATAACAGGAGAATAATTGTGCAGGTGCTAACTCCCTGAATTTGCATTGTTGATACTAGTTCCCTTCACCCAGAGGTAAAATAATTTGCCTGTTAACCTGTGGGGTTTATAATACTGTCATTGGGATAAAGAAACCAGTTACAGTGATGTGAAGTCGGAGCCAGGATATAAACTCCATGACAGCAGCATTATTTTTTACTGTGCTCAGTAAGGGAAAGGAAAAATATCTCATTGTAAGAGAGGCAGCTAAGAAAAGTGGTTGAATCATACAATAATATGTGCGTGGGTAATAGGAACATAGGAGAAGAAGAGGCTATTCAGTTCTTTGAGCCAACACTGCCATTCTAGATCACAACCAAGCATTTATATCTTCTACATTTCCCATGTTTTCTCCATATCCCTTGATATCATTAGAACTCTAAATTGAGCATATCCAATGGTTAAGGGTCCACAGCTCTCTGAGGTAGAGGATTCTAAAGAGACGCTATCCTCCAAGAGAAAAAAAACGCATCATTCCTTCGGTCCTAAATGGCCTGACCCTAAAGTCCAGTCTGAGATTGTATCTCCTGTTCCTCGGCACCTAACCCTCCACCCAAGGGAAAGATCCTATTTGGACTCATAGAATCATTGAGATATACAACGTGGAAACAGGCCTTTCGATCCAAGTTGCCCATGCCCACCAAATATCCGATATAAATCCAGTCCCATTTTCCAGCATTTGGCCCATATCCCTCTAAACACGCCCTATTCATACATGGGCAGCCCTCCGCTCCCTCTGCACCAACCACAACCTCACTATCAAACCCGCAGACAAGGGTGGCGCAGTGGTAGTATGGCGCACTGACCTCTACATCGCCGAGGTCAAATGTGAACTCTCTGACACCTCCTCCTAACGCCCCCTTGATCATGACCCCACCCCTGAGCACCAAACCATCATCTTCAACACCATCCATGACCTCATCACCTCAGGGGACCTCCTACCCACAGCCTCCAACCTCATTGTTCCCCAATCCCGCACGGCCCGTTTCTATCACCTTCCCAAATCCACAAACCTGCCTGCCCTGGTCGACCCATTGTCTCAGCTTGTTCCTGCCCCACTGAACTCATCTCCACCTATCTGGACTCAATTTTCTCCCCTTTGGTCCAGAAACTCCCCACCTACGTCCGTGACGCCACCCACGCCCTCCACCTCCTCCAGGACTTCCAATTCCCTGGCCCCCAACACCTCATTTTCACCATGGATGTCCAGTCCCTATACAGCTGTATTCCTCATGCAGATGGCCTCAAGGCCCTCCGCTTCTTCCTGTCCCGCAGGCCCGAGCAATCCCCCTCCACCGACATCCTCATCTGCCTAGCCGAACTCGTCCTCACCTTCAACAACTTCTCTTTGATTCCTTCCACTTGCTACAGACAAAGGGGGTGGCCATGGGTACCCACATGGGTCCAAGCTATGCCTGCCTCTTTGTAGGTTACGTGGAACAGTCCCTCTCCCGCACCTACACAGGCCCCAAACCCCACCTCTTCCTCCGTTATGTTGATGACTGTATCGGCGCCGCCTCTTGCTCCCCAGAGGAGCTCAAACAGTTCATCCACTTTACCAACATCTTCCACCCCAACCTCAAGTTCACCTGGGCCATCTCCAACACATCCCTCACCTTCCTGGACCTCTCAGTCTCCATCTCAGGTAACCAGCTAGAAACTGATGTCCGTTTCAAGCCCTCTGACTCCCACAGCTACCTAGAATACACCTCCTCCCACCCACCCTCCTGCAAAAATTCCATCCCCTATTCCCAATTCCTCCGCCTCCGCCACATCTGCTCCCAGGATGAGGCATTCCACTCCTGCACATCCCAGATGCCCACGTTCTTCAAGGACCGCAACTTTCCCCCCGCAGTGGTCGAGAACACCCTTGACCGCGTCTCCTGCATTTCCTGCAACACATCACTCACAACCTGCCTCCACCACAACCGCCCCTAGAGGATCCCCCTCGTTCTCACATACCACCCCACCACCTTCCGGATACAACGTATCATCCTCCGACACTTCCGCCATCTACAATCCGACCCCACCATCCAAGCTATTTTTCCATCCCCTCCCCTGTCTGCTTTCCGGAGAGACCACTCTCTCCGTGACTCCCTTGTTTGCTCCACACTGCCCTCCAACCCCACCACACCCGGCACCTTCCCCTGCAACCGCAGGAAATGCTACACTTGCCCCCACACCTCCTCCCTCACCCCCATCCCAGGCACCAAGATGACCTTCCAAATCAAGCAGATGTTCAGCTGCACATCTGCCAATGTGGTATACTGCATCCACTGTACCCAGTGTGGCTTCCTCTACATTGGGGAAACCAAGCGGAGGCTTGGGGACCGCTTTGCAGAACACCTCCACTCAGTTCACAATAAACAACTGCACCTCCCAGTCGCAAACCATTTCAACTCCCCCTCCCATTCTCTTGATGACATGTCCATCATGGGCCTCCTGCAGTGCCACAATGATGCCACCCGAAGGTTGCAGGAACAGCAACTCATATTCCACTTGGGAACCCTGCAGCCTAATGGTATCAATGTGGACTTCACCAGCTTCAAAATCTCCCCTTCCCCCACCGCATCCCAAAACCAGCCCAGTTCGTCCCCTCCCCCCACTGCATCACACAACCAGCCCAGCCTGTCTCTGCTTCCCTAACCTGTTCTTCCTCTCACCCATCCCTTCCTCCCACCCCAAGCCGCACCTCCATTTCCTACCTAGCACCTCATCCTGCCTCCTTGACCTGTCCGTCTTCCCTGGACTGACCTATCCCCTCCCTACCTCCCCACCTATACTCTCCTCTCCACCTATCTTCTTTTCTCTCCATCTTCGGTCCGCCTCCCCCTCTCTCCCTATTTATTCCAGAACCCCCAACCCATCCCCCTCTCTGATGAAGGGTCTAGGCCCGAAACGTCAGCTTTTGTGCTCCTGGGATGCTGCTTGGCCTGCTGTGTTCATCCAGCTCCACACTTTGTTATCATATACTGATCTAGATGCCTTTTAAATGTTGTATTCGTACCAGCCTCCACCACAACATCTGGCTGTTCATTCCATATGCACACCAACCTCTATGTGAAAAAGTTGCTCCTTTGGTCTCTTTTGTACCCTATCCTTCTTAACCTTAGATCTATGCTCTCTAGTTTTGGGCTTCTCCACCCCAGGCAAAAAACTTTGTGTATTTATCCCATGCATGTCCGTCATGATTTTATAGACCTCTATAAATTCACTCTCCATCCCTCTAGGGAAAATAGATCCAGCCTATTCAGCCTCTCCAACCCTGGCACCATTCTCGTAAATCTTTTCTGAACCCCTTTTAGTTTCTCAACATCCTTCCCATAGAAGGGAGACCAGAATTATATGCAGCATTCCAAATGTGGATGAACCAATGTCCTGCATAGCGACACCATGACCTCCTGACTCCTCTCCTCAATGCACTGACCACTGAAGGCAAGCATACCAAATGCCTTCTTCATTATCCTATATACCTGTGACTCTATTTTCAAAAAGCTACCAACCTGCACTCCAAGTTGTCTTTGTTCAGCAAAGGACCAGAATTTTCTAAGTGTCAATGAGATCACCTCACAAACTTCTATACTTTTGAGAATACAGACTCAGTCTCCTCAAGTTTGCACACAGAATAGTGACCCCATTCCCAGGAAGCAGTCTGGTGAACCTTCACTGTACTTGCCCCTTGACAAGTATAATCTTCCTTAGGTGAGGGGACAAAAACCATCCACAATACCCCAGTGCCAGCCTCACCAAAGTTCTGTATGAGTAATGTAACTATACCATTAGCAATATTTATAATTAAACCATGTGCTACAGTAAATAATACAGAGAAATTGTTTCCACTGCTGGTTGTATAGTAAGCAGAAGACACTGATTTACAATAAAGTAGCCAGAGGACAGAGGAGGAGGGGAATTAATTTTTAGCCAGTGAGTTGTAATTTGAAATGCACTGTCTGAAAGTCATGGATCCAAGTTCAATGGTAAATTTCAAAAGAGAATTGGATGAATACTCGAAGGGGGAAATTCACAGGATAATGGAGAAGAGCTGGAGACAAAATCCTGGAACTCCCACCTGAGCAACAGATTGGGCACAGCTACACCACATGGACTGCAGCAGTTCAAGGAAAATGCCGCCCACCATCAGCTTATTAAGGACATTTCGGAATGGGCAGTCAATACTGAGCTAGCCATTGACACCCAATTCTTGTGAATGAATACAAAAGAAGCAAGAAGTTTGCTTTATCAAACAGCCAGCATAGGCACAGGCTCAATGGTCCATATGACCTCCTTCTGTGTTATGTGAGTTTATGATTCAGTAAGGCTTAATGTTTGTTTGGCAGGAGTGTAAATGAGCTACTCGCTGATCTTTTAGTATATGAGAATACAGTGGAGTGCATTACTTTGCCAGTTAAGTCCTTTCCTCTGTGAGAAATTGTCTTAGCCTGTGCTGACTGTCCCTGCCTCATAGTAGAAGCCTAATGTTTCAGAAAAATAAAACAGAAAACAAAAGACTGAACTGCACAGAATGGCCCTGATTTTCTGCCGGTGCTGATATTTTCCATTTGGGCAAGCCAGAGATATTACAGTTCCCCTGCAGCCATACAAAATAACGAGAAAGACTGAAGAAATGTCACACTCATTGTCATGTCAGTTAAGGCAACAAAATCTACCATAGCGCCAGGGTTTGAGCAGTTTAAGCTGGGCGATACTGACGTGTCTGCTGTACCTTTGCATAGTGTCCATCCGAGGTACATTGCAGCAATTATTATGATATTTTATTGGTGATGTCGCCTCCGGCCACATTCCCCACCCCCACCACCCCTCCCGCAACCCCATCACTTTATGGCTCAGGAATGTACAACTGGTCACAGAAAATTCCCACTAACTGACTCACCATTATTCTTTTGTCAGTAACTGACGATGGCTTGACCTGGGGTTGTATTGGAGCTGAGACTAATTCTGGCCACACCTGACAGCCACAGGTTCCCACTAAATATTGTTGGCATGACACCACAACTAGTCTTTTTTTCGAATGTCAAGACCATGTCTCGTGTACGTGCTGCTGAACCTCTGAGGGAAACTGTTTTTTCACAGTGATCCCAGACGTCTTGTGTTAGTAATTTGTTCAGAAGTTGGACCATCACAGGCCTGTGGCCTGACCAATTGCACAATTTTTAGAAAAAGTATTGTCTAGCAGTGACCCAGAAGATCTGAAGAACCCATACTGGAACATATCACTGTGGGTGCAGTGCTATGTCTGAGATGGGAGCTGCGCTCTGCCGTTCTCTAGTCTGACAACTCCACTAATCATAATATATGTTTAAGTATTTTACCCAATCACTAATATGGTCAATTATATGCTGTCTCTGTATCAGTTTCAGAATACAAAAACAAATTAGCAAGTATACTTCAATAATTAACAAAATTATTGTGATTTATTGTGAAAACAACACTCATCAAAAATGCAAAGCTATTGAAAATGCACATTGAAATTTGAACAATAAATACTAACATTTTTAACTAACCGAAGCCACATTCTGACACACACATTAAAAAACACAAAAAGCTTGAATTTTCTCATTCCCTGTACAATGTGAGAAGTAACAGGTCAGTTTAGAATTATAGTTAGATTTAAAAAGTTAAATTTTTGATGGAGAGAATCTGATGTCTGATTTGATAACCAGGTTTGTGTGAGGAACTTGCTAATGAGTTTTAAGTGACCTATTTCCAGGCAGCAAATTCTCAATAACACCTTATAATCTTCTCATCAATAGCTGCTTCTTGTTGTCCCGTGCAATGGAGAGAAATGTGTTGGTAACAGTTCCTGATGTGAAAGTTACAGCTGGTACCTGGCAGCTCCAACTCACTATTTGCTCCTCCTCTGTGTCTCTACCTCGGCCACCAGCTCCTAACTTCTCAAAGTACACTCCATAGATACTTACCACTGGCAATCTCTCTTCACAGAAGTTGAAATTGGGCATGCACCAGCTGCAAGGCATCCCCATGGCACAGAGAATATGGTTCACTTGAATAGGGTTTGCTACTTCAATGCTGCACTTTGAAGCACACTGGCACCATTCACTGTATTGCTGCTGCTGGCCAGGGCACCTTGGATTTAGGAAGAACAAAGCATCTGATGGATTGGAGTGTGTGTATCTCAGAGTTCCTCAACTGCTCACTTTGCATCCACGTTAGTGTCACACTTGCACCATGAGTCACACATAGCATGTACTTCAGCTAAATTGCCATGTCTCCATGTCTAAAGGACATAGCCCTTACTCAAGTCAAAGGCGTCACATTGGCTGTTTTCCAATCTGTGGGAATCACCCCAGAGTCCAGTGAATTTTGGTAAATAGTTACTAGTGCATTTGCTGTTTCCCACATCACCTCTTTTAGTACCCTGGGATGTATTTCTTCAGGGCCAGGACACTTGTCTACCTTTAACCCCATTAGCTTGCCCAGCACTGCCTCCTTAGTGATAACGATTGTTTCTAGGTCCTCACATGATATAACCTTCTTGCCATCAGTTTTTGGCAGGTTATTTGTGTCTCCCACTGTGAAGACCGACACAAAATAATTGTTTAATGCCTTGGCTATCTCCTCATTCGCAATTATTAAATTGGCCTTCTCATCCTCTAAAGGACCAATGTTTATCTTCGCCACTCTTTTACAATTTACATATTGATAGAAACTTTTGCTGCCTGTTTTTATATTTTGAGCTAGTTTACTCTCATAATCTGTCTTACTTTATAACTTTTTTTGTGGCTTTCTCTTGGCTTTTAAAGATTTCCCAGTCTACTAGTTTCCCACTAGTCTTTGCTTTTTTGTTTGTATTTTAGTTTAGTCTGATACTTTCCTTTATTTCCTTAGACATCCATGGCTAACTATTTCTTTTTCTGCAGTTTTTCCTTGTCGCTGGAATATACTTCTGTTGAGCACTGAGAAAAATTGCTTTGGAAGTCCTCCACTGTTCCTCAATTGACCCACCATAATGTTTTTTGCTCCCATTTTACCTTACCTAACTCCTCCCTCATCCAATCATAGTCTCCTTTGTTTAAGCACGGGACATAGGTACTGGATTTAACCTTCTCACGCTCCATATGTATTTTAAATTCAACCATACTGTGATCACTCCTTCCGAGAGGATCCCTAACTGTGAGATCACTAATTATTCCTGTCTCATTATACAGGACTAGATTGAGAATAGCTTGCTCCCTTGTAGGTTCCATTACATATCATTGAAGGAAATTATCCCAGATGCATTCTATGAACACCTCCTCAAGGCTGCCATGACCGACTTAGTTTAACCAATCAATCTGTAGATTAAAATGCCCATGATAATTGCTGTACCATTTTTACATTAATTAGCTATTTCTATGTTTATTGCCTGCCCCATCACGATGTCATTATTTGGGGGCCTGTAGACCGCATATATCAGTGACTTCTCCCTGCTATTCCTAATTCACACCGAAATGAATTCACCCTTTTGCTCGGTAGAACCTATATCATCTCTCACTACTGCCCTGATATCATCCTTAAAAATCAGAGCAACACCACCTCCCTTAGCTCCCTGTCTGTCCTTCTGAACAGTTTGATACCCCTGGATATTTAACTCCCAGTCATGACCATCCTGTAACCATGTCTCTGTAATGGCCACTAAACCCATTTGCCATGATTTGCACCGTCAACTCATCCACCTTGTTTTGAATGCTCCGAGCATTCAGATAAAGTGCCCTTATGCCGGTTTTTTTTTGAGTCCTATTACCTCCATTACTAACAGCTCTTGAGTTCTCCTTCCCTTTAACTTTTTTCCTAATTTTCAATGGCATTGAAGCTTCCTCATCACCTGCTAACCTGCTGCTTTGCCTTACATTAATTGTTATTCTCCATGTACACTCACTCCTCCCTTCCCCCCTACTTACTAGTTTAAAGTCCTATTAACCACCCTATTTACCCTTTTCGCCAGAACATTGGACCCAGCAGCAAGGGCGTGGAATGCCCTGCCTGCAACAGTAGTGGACTCACCATGTTTAAGGGCACTTAAATGGTCATTGGATAAACATATGGATCATAATGGAACAGTATAGGTTAGATGGGCTTCAGTTTGGTTTCACAGGTTGGCGCAACATCGAGGGCCGAAGGTTCTGTACTGTGCTGCAATATTCTATGTTTCTATTTTTTTATGATCAGGTGGAGTCCATCCCAACGGGATAGATCCCTCCAGTCCCAGAACTGATGCCAGTGCCCCATGAAAAGGAAGCCCTCTTTCCCACACCACTCTTTTAGCCACGTGTTTACTTCCCTGATCCTCGCCTCCCTATGTCAATTTGCACATGGCTTGGGCAGCAACCCAGAGATTATGACCCTTGAAGACCTGTTTTTTAATTTTGTTCCTAGCTTTTCATAATCCCGAAACAGGTCTTTTTTCCTAGTCCTGCCTGTGTTGTTGGTACCTACATGGGCCACAACAACTAGATCCTCCCCCTCCCCCTCTAGTATCCTCTCAAGCTGGTCAGAGATGTCTCGCACCCTGGCACCGGGTGGGCAACACACCATGCGGGATTCTCTATCTGGCTCGCAGAGGATAGCGTCTATCCCCCTGATGATGGAATCTCCTACAACTAGAACCTGTCTGTTAGCTCCCCCCTCTTGAATAGCCTCCTGGACCATGGTGCCATGCAGCCCTGTTCCTCATCCACGCAGGAGCAAGTGCCTCATACCTGTGGGGCAAGTCAAGAGCTGTGGCTCCTGTGCTCCTGTCTGCAGGGTCCCTCTACCTGCCTCACTCGCAGTCACACACTGCTGTGCCTACCTGCTGATCGAATTAACATTAGTTAATCTACCAGGTGTGACTGCCTCTTGCAATACAGCATCCAGGTATTTCTCCCGACCTCCTAGATGTGCCGCAGTGTTTGGAGTTTGGATTCCAGCTCATCAGTTTTGAGCTGGCGATCCTCAAGCAGCCAACACTTGCTGCAGATGTGGTCACTGCTGTTCTCCATGTGGGCAATGAGCTCCCACATCATACAGCCATAACACATCACCTGGCCTGCCATTTCTACTTAGCTAATTATTTAAAATGAATTAGTCTTTTTTTAGTTTCGCAGCATTCTCTCTTTAAGTGTTCTCTGTACCAGTAAGTCTACTCCGTTAATGTATCACTACAGTCTGGGGAGTGGGCCACGGTCATTCCTGCACATCCAGTCTGACCAGTCTGGGGATTTGTGGCAGTCAATCAGGGAGCTGCACAGAATAGTAGGGAAGTTGGGAGAGTCACTTGTAGAAATTAGAAGTAGTACAATGTGAAACAGAGAGAACAATAAAAATGAAGAGACAACTTAAGGGGAGGTAAATGATAGTGCATTTGGAGGACATGGGTTATTGTGATAAATGAAAACTCATTACTGCTGCCAAAGTAACTCTTTCAAACTGCTTTAAATATCACCATGGCTACAAAAACACTTTTAAGTCAATTACTAACATCAGGTACACGTAAAATGCATATGCCAGTAAACCAAAATCCAAATTCAGAAATAAAATAATTGTTTGTAATATATATATCACAATTTTATCAGAGCAGAGCAACGTAGAATTTAAGTATGGTTGAAGGTAAGAAATGGCACAAAGACAAAGATGCTTTAGCAAAAATACCATTACCTATATTTTTTTACTATATTGCACCAGAACTCCTTTGCATGTTATTGTTTTGTATTGCAGTCCATCTTTATCTACACGTATCATATTTTCTGTGTTATAATTCACTTGGCATGATCCGGTTGATATGGTATCTTATATTGAGCATTCCCCAAATTCTATTTTAGCTTGTACAAAGGATGTAAGCTGACATGTACGATACAATAGCTATCAGAAATTAAACTACTTCAGCCACACAACTACTTTGGGTATTCGAATAATTCACAGATTAGGCACTTAGAGTCATAGAGTAATACAGCATAGAAACAGATCCTCTGGTCCAACTTGTCCATGCTAACCAAATTTCTCAAACTAAACCACTTCCCTGCATTTGGCCCATATACATCTAAACCGTTCCTATTCATGCACCTGTCCCAATGTTTTTTAAATGTACTAACTGCATCTGCCACTTCCTCTGGCAGTTCTTTCCAGACATGAACCACTCTCTGTGTGAAAAAGTTACCAATCGGGTTCCTTTTTAATCTTTCTCCTCGCCTTAAAAATATGTCTTGTAGGTCTGAATTCCCCAACCAAGGGAAAAGACATTTGCTATTCACCTTAGCCACACCCCTCATGATTTTATAAACCTCTGTAAGGTCACCCCTCAATCTCCTATGCTCCAGTGTAAAAGGTCCCAGCCTATCCAGCCTCTTCCTACCACCAAAACACTCTGGTCTTGCAACATCTTGATAAGTATTTCCTGAAACCTCTCCAATTTAATAATATCCTTCCTTTGGCAGGGCAGCCAGACCTGTGTACAATACTCCAAAGGTGGCCCCATCCTGTACGACCTCAACATTACATCCCAATCCCTATACTCAAAGGTCTGAGCAATGAAGGTAAGTGTGCTAAACAACTACTTAATCACTCCAACTACCTTTGATGCAACTTTCAAAGAACTAAGTACCTCAACCCCTAGGTCTCTCTGTTCAACAACACTACCCAGGGCTCTACAATTAACTGTATAAATCCTGCCGTTGTTCTCATTACCAAAATGAAATACCTCGCATTTATCCAAATTAAACTCTATCTTACACTCCTCAGGCCATTGACCCAATTGATCAAGATCCCTTTGTAATCTTAGATAACCTTCTTCACTGTCCACTATACCACCAGGTGCTCATCTCTTGACTCCCCACCAGCACAGCTTTGAGAGAACATTGCTCCCCATAGCTTTTCCACTAAGAACATGATGGAATACTCTCCATTCACCTGGATATGTGCAATTACAACAATACTCAAGAAGCCTAACACCATCAGGGCAAAGCAATGCAAATGATTGGGACACCCAAACACCAACTTAAATATTTGGGCCCTGCATCTCTCGAGCGTACCGTCTACAAACTGCTCAGCAACAGGCTGAACCCTGTTTGGTAACAGCCATTGAACTCATGACCTTGCTGAGTTTTCATCACCTGTGGGTTGGAAACTAAACGTAGACTAGGTGACCGTTTCGCTGAGAATCTTCATCTGGCTTGAAACAGCCATCCTAGTCTCCTGGTCACTGCTCATATCAACACTCCACTCCTCCTCTGACATGTCCATCCCCGGTCTCCTCTAGTGTCATACAGTGACTTGGAATGCAAATTTGAGAAGCAACATTTTATCTTCCTCCTGGGGCCACTACCGCCAAGAGGACATAGCACTGAGTTCTTCGATTTCAAATAATGTCCCCACCTATCCCTTTCCAGCCTTGTCTTCTCCCTCCCATTCCACCTTTGAACCCTCCCTTCCAGCCACGAACAGTTCATCCCTCCCATTGACCAACCAGGCCATACATAGTATCAGTCTTCACCTATCACCACCATTTCACTTCCAGCCCTCCCCTCCTTTCCTTATCTCCAGCTTCCGCTACCCTCACATCCAGTACTGAATAACGGTAATACCTGAAACATTTACTGCTATTTCCTCCAGATGCTGCCTGGCTTGCTGCATTCTTCTAGTCTCCTGCCTATATATCTAAGATCCTTGAATTCCCTTCTTTTGAGCACTGCGGGTGAACTTCACATGAACTCCAAGTTTCAAGAAGATGGTTTACCATCCCCTCCTGGGCAATATGTTCTGACCTTGCAAGCAATGCCCGCATCCCATGAACAAATATTTTAAAATATCCCATATGAACTCCTATCTAAGCCGCAATGCAGCAAATCTCATACACAACCCAGCCATCACTTCACACACCCTTCGTAGAAGTACTTACTACTTAATTAGAGTTAAAGTTGCTTCCTTTAAATTGCATGAGAAACAAAACACAACAACTCTACATTTCCTCTTCTCAATTGCATGTTAGCATTTTTGCTCAAATGCAATAATTATAGTTCAGTTGTTGATTTAAGAATCAAAGTCACATTTTCATGCTGGAGATTGAGATTTTACAATACGCAACTGCAGCCTTAATTTGTAATTACTGTGTGGGAATGGTCTTTTTCCCTCAAGGCGTATTTATGTAATTGAAAATTGCTTTAAATAACTATTCCAAGTGAGTGTATGATTTTGTTCAGCTAATTTGCTTTGGTAATCAAAGCCTAGCCTTTATGTGTCTCATTCAGTGATACAAGGGCTGTGGTTTATTTCATCTCTTGTGTTCTGACTGATGTGCACAAGCATTTGCCTTTGGATTTATCTGGTGAAGTAACGTGTGAGGAGCAGTGCCCCATCAGACAGGTGTGCCGTGTAGAGAAGGTTGCTAGTTTGAGATCCAATAATGAATTGCAAGGCACTAAAATTATATGACCTCATCTACCAGCAAGATAGTTGGAGGTAGTGTGGGGCTGTGGTTGGGGATTGCTGCAGGTGTGTCTCCTGAAGGTGAGATCTCCCTCAGCTCATTTAATACTCTGTTGCCTGCATTCTACCACATAATTGAGTCACTCTTCATCCTTTAAACCAATGTTAACTTCTAATATATAGTACCTCCGATATAAAGTTCTCAGTCTCCCATTCAAACCTTGATCTTGACACACTTTTTCCATCTCCACGACTCTCCCACCCTGAATCCTCAGGATAGTGTTCAATTGATCTGCGTTTGATTCAATGAATCTGGTAATTAACCTATGCTCACTGTGTTTGACTGGTGAAGTCCAGATGTGAGTTCAGAGAAGGCTAAGAAGGTATAGAAGTTAAAGTAGGAAGTGAGATACAGGGCGGAGAATGAGACATGGGCATTTAAAGTGATTGTAAAACAAAAATCTCTGTGTACAAAGAAACTAGTATCAGTTCAAAACAAATAATAACATATCCAGAACTTGGTTCTGCAAACAATAGTCTCTTGGTAAAACCCTTTCTCTGTACTCTGTTTTCCCCTCGACTCCATTGACACTTCTAAATTCTTCCAAAGCCATTCCACTCTGTATATACTTCAGTTTCTAAAATCTGTCTTTTTGACAAAGTTTTGCTTATTCTTCCTTTTAGTTGTTTCTCTGATTCATTATCAATTTCTTCGAATATTCTTTTAAGAAGTGTTTTTGTTTGCCTTTCAATACTGAAGGTGGCATATAAATTCAAGATAATAAAGTGTGAAGCTGGATGAACACAGCAGGCCAAGCAACATCTTAGGAGCACAAAAGCTGACATTTCGGGCCAAGACCCTTCAACAGATTCAAGTCGTTTTTTTTTCAGTGCATGGTTTGATAAAAGGGCCAGAATATCTACTTTGGACCAAATTCACTTCTTGTGCTGAATGTTTTTGCATCTTACTGTGATTTATGGCTTCTTCTGGCTAATTGGATCAAGGGATATGGTGGAGGGCAGAATTAATGTATTGAGCTCTGTGATCAGCCATAATCATGTTAAGAGGTCAATTAGCGTATTCCTGCTCATATCTTCTATGGTATGATTGCTTTCACTAGAACAAAGCTTTAACTCACCCTTGACAGCACACCGAGAGAGTGCTACAATGTCGGAGGAGTTTTTTAGGTGAGATATCAAATTAAGGCTCCCTCTGGTCCCTTAGGTGGCTGTAATAGATCTCATGGCATGATTTTTAAAAAAGTGTTCCTGGCTATTATATATTCCTCGATCAAGATCACAAAATAAAACAGATCAGCTCATTATTATCATATTTTTCTTTCTGGAATCTGTTTGGGTACAAATTGGCTGCTGTATTTCCTATACAATGATGGCAGCAATGTTTTAAACATGCTTCATTGACGGTAGAGCACAAAGGCATATCTAGTTGGAATTTGTCATGAATCACAATGATACTCCCATTCCTGGTGTCCAAGCTCATTTTCACAGGGAATGGGATGAGGGGCGGGTTGTGAGTTCCCTTACCCTTTGTTCCTTGGCGTAAATGGCCAGATGCTTCCAACTGAATTCTGGGTGCCTTTGGAATTGGGAGAATGCAGTAGTCTGCCATATAGAAATTTTAGCCATCTGAGGAAGCTCTGAGGAAGGGTCAGCGAACCCGAAACGTTAACTCAGTTTTCTTCTTCACACATGCTGCCAGAGCTGCTGAGCTTTTCCAGCAACTTTGGTTTTGTTCAGATTTTCACCTTAGTGCTCCTCCTTTATTCATTCACGGGATGAAGACATCACTGCCCAGGCCATCCCGAATTGCCAGAGGGCAGTTAAGAGTCAACCACATTGCTGTGGCTCTGGAGTCACATGTAGCCCAGACCAGGTAAGAATGGCAGTTTCCTTCCCTAAAGGACATTAGTTGAATAACTTTGATCACTTTTCTCAGGGCTGACGAAGGGTAATACCCAAAATATTGACTGCCCCTTCCCTCCAGATGCTGCCTGGCCTGCTGTGTTCTTCCAGTCTCCTGTTTGTCTACCTTGGATTCATGACAAATTCCAACTAAATGTGCCTCCGTGCTTTACCATCAATGAAGCATGTTTAAAACATTGCTGCCATCATTGTATAGGAAATACAGCAGCCAATTTGTCTCTAGCTAATCTTGCAGTCAACTTTGTCCTGAACAGAGCCAAGCTTCATGATTATTATTGAAGCTACACTCATCAATTGTCAATGTAGGTGAAGGGGAAAGAGTAGCGATTGGAAGCAGGCATAGGGGAATGAGTTACGATGGGAATGGGCACAAGCCATTACATGACATGGGTTGGCATGTGGCGCATAGGAAAGTGAGATGGAATAAGGGTGTGTGAAGGCTGAGGGCTGCAGTAATGTTTCATATTATGCCCTTTTGGAGAGGTAACATTTCTCATATGTGTCTTATTCTGGGACACTTTTGATGGAGGTTTGCGATTTGAGATTATGAAAAGTCAAGCTTGTGCTTAAAAGTTAATAAATCCATTTTCAGCTCCAAAGTTGTCCAGAAACGGTCCAAAAATATGCAATTTAAAAAAGTAGGAGGTATTTGAGAGCACAAGGTGTAGAGCTGGATGAACACAGCAGGCCAAGCAACATCTCAGGAGGAGGAGAGCTGACATTTCGGGCCTAAACCCTTCATCAGAAATGGGGGAGGAGAAGGGTGTTCTGAAATAAATAAGGGAAGGGGAGACGGATCGAAGATGGATAGAGGAGAAGACAACAATGCCACTTGAAGGTTGCAGGAACAGCAACTCATATTCCACTTGGGAACCCTGCAGCCCAATGGTATCAATATGGATTTCAGAAGCTTCAAAATCTCCCCTCCTCCTACTGCATCCCAAAACCAGCCCAGGTTGTCCCCGCCTGCCTAACATGCTCTTCCTCTCACCTATCGCCTCCTCCCACCTCAAGCTGCACCCCCATTTCCTACCTACTAAACTCATCCCACTCCCTTGACCTGTTCGTCGTCCCTGGACTAACCTATCTCCTCCATACCTCCCCACCTACACTCACCTTTACTGGCTCTAATCCCGCCTCTTTGACCTGTCTGTCTCCACTCTACCTATCTTCTCCTCTATCCATCTCTGATCTGCCTCCCCTTCTCTCCCTATTTATTTCAGAGCCCCCTACCCCTCCCCCATTTCTGATGAAAGTCCTAGGCCCGAAACATCAGCTTTCCTGCTCCTAAGATGCTGCTTGGCCTGCTGTGTTCATCCAGCTTCACACTTTGTTATCTCGGATTCTCCAGCATCTGCAGTTCCTATTATCTCGGGTATTTGTGACTGCCTGGTTATATAAAGTAATATACTGCTTCCACTACCTAAGTTATTTCCCAAAATATAATTTCACCAATTGAATGCCTGTTGTTTGCTAGGTCCACCTGCTTAATGCATGAAAATATTTATTGAAATAAAGCTTTAAGAACATGAATGATGTGTTTGTTGGCATGTCACTTTAAACACTCAAGTAAATTGGTAGTTTTTGTAAGGGAATTGTTGAAGTAGTTCTCTTGCATTGGATGGTTGCTTTACAACGATGGAAATGTTATCTGTCTCCTCTCAACCTATCTTCTCCTCTATCCATTTTGATCTGTTTTTTAACAACAATGAGATAAGTTATGCACTGATAATTTTATTTTCTCTCATGGTACCTCCCGATTACTTCCTATGTTGGATAATAGGATAGTTGGTATGGATAGGGAAGGGAAAAAGGTGGTGAGTGAGAGATATGAGTGGGCACCACATTGGCACTGACACTATAAGGGCCATGGATTGGGCTGGAATGAATAAGAGGGGCCATAGGAGATAAGCAGAAGGTGGCATAAATATATGTGGATATGGAGGTGTGTAGATGGGGAAATGTTGGAATAGGGGACATGCCAGGGCCATGAAGTGGGGAATGAAGTGAAGGCATAGGGTAGCACAGACCAGACAGATATAAGTAGAAGTAGGCCATTCAACCCATTGGGTATGCATCATCCTTCAATTATATCATGGCTGATTCGATAAATCTCAATCCCACTTTCTTGTCTTTTCCTCATAATCTTATATCCTTTTCCTGATTAAAGATCTGTCCAACTCATACTTGAATGAACTCAATGATCAGCTTCTGCATCCTTTGTGGTAAAGAATTCTACAGATTCTCTTTCCTTTGAGAAAAAATTCCTCCTCATCGCCATCCTAAATAGATAACCCTTTACTCTGAGATTATACTATCTGTTGCTATACTCTCCTACAAGGGGAAATGACCTTTCTACATTCACCCTGTTGTTATGACCCATTGGGGTAATGTACCATAAATCAGCCTCCGCTATTCCTAGACTTTTGCCACATGTTAAATTTTTTCTATGTTATGCACAGTACCCTAATTTATCCAAATTTCAGGACAAGTTAGATAGAAGACACTTTCTGATAAGAATTATTTTTGTTATGGGTAATTAGGTACAGTTACAATTAAATAAATGTAAATCATTGGAATGTAACATTAACTATAACTCTATCTTCCTTACACACTTTTGCTTAAAGACGTGCACACACTTAAAAAGTGTAATGTTTAACTTTTTAACTTTGGCTTCTTTATTTTGTGCTTTAATTCAATAAAAATAAAGAAAATAGAGTACTAGCTGATGTAGAGAAAACCAGGAAATCAATTCAGTGGTCTTTGCTTCTTGATTCCGATGTTGAAATGATATTTCTTTGGCTGGCCTGAGCCTTGGTAACCAATTGTTTTTCACTGGTTTGTAAGAAGAACAGAGAGACCAATTCACTTGGAAAAGGTGTCTGATTTATCAATAATAAAGTTATAGCTTGCAGCAATTTGAGCTGGAAAGGTAACTGGTTTCCTTTAAGCATAAATGGAAATTTTCTTTTACTGCAGAGAACAGGTAGCTTCTGCTGGGGTGAACAACAGCAGCTGTTTTCTGGGTCTCTCTCTCTCTCTCTGCATGTCTGTGTCTGTATAAATTGTTTTCAATTCCAACCTGCTCAATTAGCTGAGAACCAATTGGCTTCACTTCTAAACAACTTCCTGGTTACTGATCATTTGCAAATTGTAGGGACACAGCCACAGAAACAGGTCATAACCGGCAGCAAATTCCTTGCCGTAAAATTTTGCAGACACCCTTGTAAATTCCTGCTTTTTTTGAAACATCACAGTTCTTTCACCTTAGAGTTCACAAATTTTAATGACAAAAAATGGAAGACACATTCAACTCAATGTACCTCTCCTCATAAGACAGTTTCTCCATACCTGAGATCAACCCAGTGAATCTTCTCCGGACTGCCTTCAATGCTGGTGTATATTTCCTTAGATAAAGGGTCCAAAACTTCCCTCAGTATTCCCATTGTCATCTGACTAATGTCTTGTATAGTTTTAGCAAAATCATCCCATTTTTATACTCCATTCTCTTTGAAATAAAGGTCAACATTCCATTTGCCTGAAATAAAACAAAAAAAATTTGAATGCTCAAGATCTGAAATAAAAATTTGCTCGGGGTAATCAATAGTTCTGGCAGCATCTTTGGATAAAAATCAGTGTTAGCATTTCATGTCTAGTGTCCATTCTGAAGACTGGATTAGAAACATTGACTCTGCTTTCTCTCCACTGATGCTGCCAGATCTGCTAAGATTCTCCAGCAATTTCCGTTTTTATAACATTCGCTTTCCCTATTACCTGAATATGAATCCCAGTTTTTTGCAATATATGGACTAGGACATTGAAGGTATGTGTCAGGAACCATGAGTGACCCTTTGATGGGCATAGGGATATGAGGGACCATAGAGTAGTTTGCAGGCTGTGTAGATTAGCACAAATAGGACATAGGGAGTGAGGAGAGTAAGAGCTGAAGGAATGTTTTCTGTTTTAAACTTCCTTTTTAGTCTTTGCGCAGTGTACCAGAGTTCCCAGGAAGGCTTTCCACCCACATGCATGGGGAATCAGGCATCTTCTCTGGCCCTTCCAGTGTTACCTGGCCTTGATCCCAATCCAGTTAGCCCCACTCCCTTCATCGGAACTGAAAATCTACAGTGCAGGCTGCCATACTTAAAGATCAGGGTCACACTCCCAGGATTTCTCTTGACTTGGCACGTCCGCCATTCGAATGAAAATTGAGACCATGACTCTGAGAACTGTATCAACCAGACCCTAGACAAACAAGTCCCAATATTTGTTTTGTGTAACACATTGAAAAACCCAGGACACTTCACAAGAATGTTGTGAAATAAACCACATTGGACATATTGGGGCAGGTGACTAAAGACTTAGGCAAATATTGAGGTTTTCGGCAGTATTTTAAAGGAGGGTAAAGTCAGAAGTCGCATGACACCAGGTTGTAATTCAACAGGTTTATTTGAAATCACAAGCATTTGAAGCGCTGCCCCTTTGTCAGGTGAAGGGATTTGACATAAAAAAGGAGAAGCACCCTGAAAACTTGTGTGATTCCTGACTTTGTCCACCTTCATCCAACACCAGAAGGCCCACCACGTATCTTAAATGAAGAAGCAACTTAGAAAGACAGAGAGGTTTGGGGGTAAATTTAAAGTGTAGAGCCCAGGCAGTTGAACAAGTATGATCAACAGTAGAGTTAAAGTTTTTGGGGGATGCTCAGAAGGCCAGAATCAGTGGAATTCAGTAACTTCAATTGTCGGCGGGCTGGGGAAGAGATTGTGAGGGGAAATCCCTCGGACAGACTTGAAAACAAGGATGTTAATTTTGAAATGAAGGTTCCAAGCTTTTCTAGTGAAGTTACATACCCTTAACTTCCAAAACATCTGTGCCGTTGCCGAAATCACTTTTTTTATATAGCTGTTCAGAAGATGCTGCGTTCAAAACCTGCTCTGTGATATGTTTGGCATTTTGGGTTTATCTTGGGTTAAATAGAAGTGGAGGTAAAGTGCCCAGTTCCTGAGTCCTCTTCAGTCACTCCTTTTGTGAAGTGTGAATGCATGTCCAGTTGCATTAGGATCAGCAGTAAGAGCTGGCCTGGCAGGTTTCCAGCAACCACAGTATTTAGTTTTTATTTATGGCAGAAGTGTGAAGTTTGGACATAGAGCTTCCTAGGCTGAGCTGCGAGACAATGCCTATACATGAAGAATCTCAGAATACAGTGCAAGGTGCATGACGTGGGGTTGCAATCCACCATGAAATATTGGCCTAAAAAAGTTTGTAAAATTACTTTCAATGTCTAATGTGAGCAGTCATGTACTTCAGGTAAGTGAGAGAAAGTTCAAACTGAGATGCGAGAGGCAAGTATTTTACACAGAGAGTGCTAAGTTCCGGGACCGTGCTGCCAGGGATGGTGGAGGAGGTGAATACAATAGGGGCGTTTAAGGGGTTTTTTGATAAGAACATGAATAAGCAAGGAATGGACAGATATGTAACATGGACAGGCAGAAGGTATTAGCTTATTTTCGCATCATGTTCGGCACAACATTGAGGGCCGAAAGACCTGTTCCTGTGCTGTACTGTTCTATGTTCTAATGCCAAGTTTGCACATGATATAAAGTAGGACATATTTTGATGTATGCCCTGACTAAACTCTTAGACTGTCTTAAGAGGAAAGTCTAGACAGTCTAGGTCTGTATCCCCTGGAGTTTAGAAGAGTCTGAGTGACTTAACTGAAACTTTTAAGATCCTGAGGGGTACCTTGACCAGATTGATGTGGAAATGTTTCCTCTCATGGGAGAATCTAGAACTAATTTAAAAGTAAAGGGGTGCCCATTTGAAATAGACATGAGGAAACATTTTTTTTCTCGGAGGGTTGGGAATCTTTGGAATTCTCTTCCTCAAAAGGCATTGGATGCAGAATCTTTAAATACTTATAAGGCGGACATTCTTGATGACCAAAGGGATGAAGAAATATCGGGGTCATGCTGGAATGTAGTGTTGAGATTAAATTGAGATCAGCCACAATCTTATTGGATTGCAGAACAGGCTTGAGGGGCCTACTCTGGTTTGCATCTATGTAATATATTTCAAGTTTGAGAGAACAACAGTGAATCCATTTCAAGCCTTGCTCCTGTAGCTAAAGGTGTCGAGGCGGACCTTGGCAGTTTAGAATATTAGTTGAATCTTATGCTACCTTCTCTAAACAAAACAGCAAGAAAATCCCTGTAGGTTGAAGGTTAACTGTAGTTAACACTTCAACTTGTTGATCACTTTGAGCTTTCGTACTGGATTTGTACTTCAAGTGCATGTTTCAACATGGGTTTGTTTTCACACCAATTGAGTGTGAACTTGTGCACTAAAAATTACAGTTTATAGTCTTATTATGAATGCTTAATTTATGTACATCAAAAATGATCAAACAAACACATTGTGAGATTTAGTTATTCTGCATGTAAGATTGGAATATTTTACTTGTCTTTCTAAACTGGATAGAGCAAAGAGGTTCTTCCCTTCATGTAGGTTCCATAAACTGCTGAAGTTTTCATTACCTTCTTAAATATGAGGTTGCTATTATTCTATAATTATTACACAAGTATAATGTGAGTTTGTTTTTACATGAATATATATAATTATTCAACCATGAGATCTAGGTGTTGCCCATCTCTAAAAGTCCTTGAGAATGTATTGGTGAGCCCATGCAGCAAAGAAACTTTGACTGTTCCGTCAGGGGTCAGGATAGAGCTCCAGTATTTTGACCAAGTGACAGTGAAGGATTGGTGATATAGGCCTGAGCCAGGATGGTCTGTTATTTGGAGTGAAACCTGCAGTTGATAGCGTTCACATGCATTTGTAGCTCTTGTTCTTCCAGGGTTTGGGAGATGCAGTTGACAAACCTTAGACAAGTTACTGCAGTGCATCTTCCAGGTGGTACACTACCACAGAGAGTCGGTTGGGGAGGGAATGAATGCTTAAGGCAAACAAAGCTTCAACTCCATTTACACTGTAAACACTACCTAAATCACATGTAGGGCATTGCATTGCCAGCAAAACAAAACAGCAAGAAAATCTCTGTATGTTGAAAGTTACCTGCAGTTAACACTTCAACTTGTTGATCACTTTGAGCTTTCGTACTGGATTTGTACTTCAAGTGCATGTTTCAACGTGGGTTTGTTTTCACACCAATTGAGTGTGAACTTGCGCACTAAAAATTACTGTTTATAGTCTTATTATGCTTAATTTATGTACATCAAAAATTATTATGCTAGAGGCGCAAGTCTATTTTATCATTTCCATTAAAATAGCTCCAGGTGGAATGAAGTATTTGTACATTAGCATTCATACAATGACATTGCTCATTGTTGTTCTACATTTATAGGGTCTGATTTATTTTCATATTATTAATAGCTAATAATATTATTAGTAGCTGATTGAATGAATAAACAAGTGGTTTTGGCCCCCCATTTTCAGTTGGCTTCATGCCAATGCTGAATGGATGTATCAGTACTGACCAATATTGTCAGCTTCAGTAGTTAACACATGTGCTGCATGTTAGCTACTTTTTCAGCAGTTAAAAGTGCTCTCCAATACCTTTTCCCCTGCTTTTAGTTTAGTTGCACTTATGCAAAATGTTGGCAACCATAAAACCACCTCTTTGGTGGAGCAAGGTTGTTGAACAACCAATGTTTAACCAGTTTTGTTTGCACAACAAAACATTTTATTTGATTTCGACAAGGACTTTGGATGAGATTCAAATCACCACTGGATTTCTAAACTTTTTAAAAAAATGTAAATAAAAATCCTGAAAACAAAATCTGTTAACTGGGCAAAGTGGATTTGACTATATCTTTACAGTCAAGCCAGTTACAGAGACAATGTAAGCTTTTTTGTTAATGTTTGTATTTGAAATTCTCTCATACTATGCATTGCTGAAACTGATGATATTAGAGTCTGTAGATTCTCATACTTGGAAAACAAAACAATTAGAATGTAAGCTACAAATTATGTGCAATGTACCATGAAGCGAGAGGCTAACTAACAGCTTGGACAATCTTTCCTTGTTCTGTAAATATATCACACCAGAACCTCATTGAGGCTGAGCTCAGGCTGATTTGAGGGAAAGTTTGATGATATTCCACCCCTCCTTTCCCTATTCTAAGAACCAACTCAACTTTATCCTGAGGCAAGCCTATGGAGCAGATGAATCTCGTCACTTGTCCTATCTTCTTGGCCAGAGACAATCTACATTCTGTTATTTTGAACAGAGTGGAGTCAGACCCTGAAATGGCAAGATGTTGTTTGCTTTGAGATACAACTTAAAGGAATGTAGCTTTGTCATTCTGGAAAAGCTGAGATCAGATGATCTGAAGGACCCTCTTGGATTGATGTCACCTTGTACAAGTCCACGTTCAAAGCAAATCCAGATCATTTCTACAGTGAGGAAACAGGCCATTCAGACCAATAGGTCCACACTGACACTCCAAAGAGCATCCCACCCAGACCCATCCCCTACACTGTCCCTGTAACTCTGCATTTCACATGTCTCACACACCTAACCTACACATCCCTGAACACTGTGGGCAATTTAGCATGGCCAATCCATCTAACGTGTACATCTTTGGACTGTGGGAGGAAACCAGAGCAAAAACAAAGAACAAGGAAAATTACAGCACAGGAACAGGCCCTTCGGCCCTCCAAGCCTGCACCATTCGAGATCCTCTGTCTAACCTGTCATCCATTTTCTAAGGGTCTGTGTCCATTTGCTCCCTGCCCATCCATGTACCTGTCCAGATATATCTTAAAAGACGCAAACGTGTCTGTGTCTACCACCTCCGCTGGCAATGTGTTCCAGACACCCACCACCTTCTGAGTAAAGAACTTTCCACGCATATCTCCCTTAAACTTTCCTCCTCTCACTTTGAACTCATGACCCCAAGTAATTGAGTCCCCCACTCTGGGAAAAAGCTTCTTGCTATCCACCCTGTCTATACCTCTCATGATTTTGTAGACCTCAATCAGGTCCCCACCTCAATCTCCGACTTTCTAATGAAAATAATCCTAATCTACTCAACCTTTCTTCATAGCTAGCATCCTCCATACCAGGCAACATCCAGGTGAACCTCCTCTGCACCCTCTCCAAAGCATCCACATCCTTTTGGTAAAGTGGCGACCAGAAGTGTACACAGTACTCCAAATGTGGCTGAACCAAAGTCCTATACAACTGCAACATGACCTGCCAACTCTTGTACTCAACACCCCGTCCAATGAAGGAAAGCATGCCATATGCCTGCTTGACCACCCTATTGACCTGCGTTGTCACCTTTAGGGAACAATGGACCTGAACACCCAGATCTCTCTGTTCATCAATTTTCCCTAGGACTTTTCCATTTACTGTATAGTTTGCCCTTGAATTTGATCTTCCCGTCAGCAGAAATCCACGCAGACACAGGGAAAATGTGCAAACTCCACACAGCCAGTCACCCGAGGCTGGAATCGAATCCAGGTTCCTGGTGCTGTTTGCAATTATATAATCTTGCAGTACTTGGAATATTGTGTCCAGTTCTGGTTGCCCTATTATAGGAAAGATGTGGAGGCTTTGGAGAGGGTGCAAAGGAGGTTTACCAGGATGCTGCCTGGACTGGAGGGCTTGTCTTACGAGGAGAGGTTGACTGAGCTTGGACTTTTCTCTCTGGAGAGAAGGAGGAAGAGAGGTGACCTGATTGAGGTGTACAAGGTAATGAGAGGCATGGATAGATTCGATAGCCAGAGACTTTTCCCCAGGGCAGGATTGACTGCCATGAGGGGTCATAGTTTTAAGGTGTTAGGAGGAAGGTATAGAGGAGATGTCAGAGGGAGGTTCTTCACCCAGAGAGTTGTGAGCGCATGGAATAGTTTACCAGTGGTAGTCATGGAAGTGGAGTCATTAGTGACATTTAAGCGACTGCTGGACATGCACATGGACAGCAGTGAATTGAGGGGAATGTAGGTTAGGTTATTTTATATTTGGAGTAGGATTAATCCATGGCACAACATCGTGGGCTGAAGGGCCCGCACTGTGCTGTACTTTTCTATGTTCTATGATCTATAAACTCTAACTGATTTCTAACTGACAATTTGATCATTTCTATTTTATTTCACATTTGCTGTCTTGTTCATTGGCTCTTTTCCTTCCATTATGCTACACGCTGGTGGCTAGATGTTTGAGGTGGGCGAGGCCAGAGCTCTGTGCATTTCATTAAGAAAGATAAAAGGCTCATGAAAGTAGGAGGTGTAAACTTCTTGAGACTTTTCTTTCCCAAAAACTTAGCTCAGCCTGGTTCTTAGACACTAAACTCTGTAATTCAGTACTTACAGCACCTACTGAAGGGAAGATAAGTTGATTTTCTTCAGGTCTAAAATAGCTTGCTGTAGAGAGGGAGATTTTGGCTGCTGTAGATCTGTTGGTTTCTCTTCTGATCTGACAAAGCTCACAGCCAAAGCTAATCAGCAAACTCACAGCCAACCAACTTGTTGTTGCCAGGCAGAGAACCTTTTTCATTGGTAACAAACCAAATCAGCTTCACTTGTAAATAACCTCCCGGCTCTAACCTAAATCTTTCCGCTTACCTTTACTTCTGGAAGATTTTCCGAAGGTGTTAACTCTTTGACCAAGTGTTTGGTCCAAATACTTTCTTATGTGACTCAGTGTTGATTTTTGTTTGAATGCTTTCTACGAAGCATCTTAGAGGTGCAATGCAATTGCAATATGCTGTTGCTATAGTTGGTGCTTTATGTCGAGAATGCTGATGAATTTAGGAACCTAACATTTGGGATAAGATGGGAGCCGATTGCTTAAACTGTGGCACAATATTATATGAATACAAGGCATCGGCTGGCTCCCTACTTAGTAAAATGCAGGTCTACAGTGCCAAGGTTAAAAATCGACAGCTTCCTCATTCTGGTACATGCTGAAATCCTTCCCACCTGAACATACTTGTGATTGAGGCAGAAAGCTTGAGAACTCATGTAGCAAGCTTGGCATTCTTGCACGCAATGTCTGTACTGGGCGAGGTTTTGGGAAAGTGCCTCACTACACCAGTTTTTCTGGTTTCTAGTTCTAAAAAGTAACCTCTCTGCCCTTCGGCTAACTTCAATTTCACAATATGCTTTCGAAATGAAACCTGCCAAAGAAAAGCTAACTGCTGTGGATGCTGGAAATCGGATGCAAACACCGAAAATGCCGGAGAAATTCAGCCAATTTGGCACCATCTGTGGAAAGAAGAGTATATTCTGGAGAAGGGTCTTGAAAGTTTGACTCTGTTTCTCTTTCCCCATGTACTGCCAGATCTGCTGTGTTTCTCCAACATTTGCTGTGCTTGAACAAAATGTCACCTGTGTTTTTTTTATTTTTGGGCTTTTAAAAACAGGATTGATATGAGAAAGAACAGTTATAAAAACAAGGATTTACAAGGATGGCAGATAGTTCAAAACTAATTAATTTCATACCTCTTGTGAACTCTTTTTGTGTAACTGCAGGTCCTAGTAGTGTGCAGATAAACTGGAGCCAAAGAGTTATTTACAAGTGAAGCTGATTTAGTTTATTATCAATAACAAAGTTCGTCTGCTGGCCAACAACAAGCTGGTTGGGTGTGAGGTCGCTGAACAGTTTTAGTTGTGAACAAAACAGAGAGAAGCTTTGTCACATCAGAAGAAAAACCAGCAGGTCTGCAGCAGCCAAAAATCGTCCTCTCTCAGTTCTTGGCAGTAAGCCACTTTAAACCTGAAGGAAACCAACTTATCCTTCCTTGAGCAGATGCTGCAAGTAATGATTTTGAATTAGATAAGTAGGTGACCCTTCCTATGTGAGATATCCACCCTGTGCCACTTGCAAACAAGTGGAAGCATTCAGAAAGAGGAAGAAAGAAGAGAAATGTTCAGATTAACTAGGACTAACCCAACAGATTTTGCGAGCAAAGACTATGGAACTATTTTCCCTGTTTTTTTTCCCTGGTTTTCTCTCTGCCAATGTGCTTTCTTTTCTATCTGTGTGCATTTGGGGGATTTATAAGGGGTTTAGAGTTTTAATGTGTAGCATTTACTTATATTTATATAACTGTTTAGCTATAGTTATAATCTAATGACCTGTACATAGATAAGGTGCAGAGCTGGGCTGAGAGGTGGCAAATGGAGATTAATGCAGACAAGTGTGAGGTGATGCACTTTGGTAGGAGTAACCAGAAGGCAAAGTACAGGTTTAATGGTAAGATTCTTAGTAGTGTAGATGAGCAGAGAGATCTCGGTGTCCATGTACACAGATCCTTGAAAGTTGCCACCCAGGTTGACAGGGCTGTTCAGAAGGCATACAGTGTTTTAGCTTTTATTAATAGAGGGATCGAGTTCCGGGACCAAGAGGTTATGCCGAAGCTGTACAAAACTCTGGTGCGGCAGCACTTGGAGTATTGTGTACAGTTCTGGTCACTGCATTATAAGAAGGATGTGGAAGCTTTGGAAAGGGTGCAGAGGAGATTTACTAGGATGTTGCCTGATATGGAGGGAAAGTCTTACGAGGAAAGGCTGAGGGACTTGAGGCTGTTTTCATTAGAGAGAAGAAGGTTGAGACATGACTTAATTGAGACATATAAAATAATCAGAGGGTTAGATAAGGTGGATAGGGAGAGCCTTTTTCCTAGGATGGTGACGGCGAGCACGAGTGGGCATAGCTTTAAATTGAGAGGTGAAAGATATAGGACAGATGTCAGAGGTAGTTTCTTTACTCAGAGAGTAGTAAGGGAATGGAACGCTTTGCCTGCAACGGTAGTAGATTCGCCAACTTTAGGTACATTTAAGTCGTCATTGGATAAGCATATGGACGTACATGGAATAGTGTAGGTTAGATGGGCTTGAGATCGGTATGACAGGTCAGCACAACATTGAGGGCCGAAGGGCCTGTACTGTGCTGTAATGTTCTATTTCTGAAAAAAAAACCTGGTTTGTGCTTTCTATCAATCTACATAACAATCGACATTGGGCCTGAAAATCAGGTAGTTTGTGAGGATTTTGACTATTTTTTTCTGAAAACTTTAAATTTTGTGATGACTTCAGGAGTAGCAGAACTTGAATTCCAGTGTGTTACCTTAATGAGGTATATTACTTGCTTTTGTCTTCACATCGGCAAGAATTGACCAATAATTGGCATTGAATGCTTAAAGTCTTTGTGTACTAGATACGAGCTATGAACAAACACAAAATAGTGAACGTGATGGAAATCTGAAATAAGAACTGAAAATGTTGGAGAAATTCAATAGGCTTGGCAGCTTTTGTGAAGAGATAAAAACATCGTTCATGTTTCAGATTATGTTCTTTCAACATTCTGACCTGCATTGCTTCTTGATCCATTTTCTTCTCCATCTTGCTTTGCTTAATGTTTTCACCATTTTCTCTTTCGATTTCACAAGAAATAAGCCTGGGACTGGGGAAGAAGAACAATTTGGAGGGTTGTGGCTGATATTGGGCAATCCAAGTGTGTCACTGAGCCTCCTGCACGGTATTTGCAAGCCACTCCCGATCTCTGCAATTGGTCATAAGAGAAAGCTATCCTTGAATGTTGTCAAAACGAAACTCATACAGCAGCCAGGTCAGTGAAATATTCCAGTTCCCAAATTTGTCGAAGGACAGATGGAAGAATATGCTGAGCACTTCTTATTCTGTGGCAGCTATCTCTTTCAAATGATAAACATCGGTAAGGAGATCCAACATTGGATCAGTTGTGCCTGTACTAACTTCTAAAAACTACAGTAACAAGCATTTGTCACAAGTTACGTAAAGAAACTCCAGAGAAGTTCCACCAACAATACCTTTGCCACCTTCTTCAGATGCAGTGGCGACACCATTGAATAAATGCTAGGTCCTAAACGAAGCCAACTCTACAGACATTCAGGCAAAACTTTTACAGAGCCTGTTTCAATGGACCAGACACTGTGCTTTGGAACATGTCTCTCCCACCAGGTCCTGTTTTCTGAACTCACAAATAGCACATCCTCCAGGACCGGACCAAGAAAATGCTACAAAGATACTCTGGAGCTCTCCTTGAAGAGTGGCAGTGATGATATTAGTCATAGTCATAGGATGATAGAGGCTTATGGCATGGAAGCAGGCCCGTCAGCCCAAATTGTCAATGCCGGCCAGTTTTCACAATTAATCTAGCCTCATTTGTCTGCATTTGGTCCATATCCCTCCATAACGGTCCCATCCATGTACCTGTCCAATTGTTTCTTAAATGACAAAATCGTACTCAACACCACCACTATCTCTGACAGTCTATTCCAGACACTCACCATCCTCTGTGTGAAAATAAAACTGCCCCCTCTGGACCCTTCGTATCTTTCCCCCTCTCACCTTAAACCTAGGTCCCTCAGTTTTAGTCTTCCCTACCACGGGGAGTGACTGGAAGGAGATAACCACTAATGATTCAATATGACGACAATTTGTTCATCGAGCTGCATCACGCTTTTGACTCAAAATGTTTTCATAAGGGGCAGAGAGGCTGCAGCAAAAGAAATAAAAAGAAGCAAATTCTGCGTTCCAGTCTCGAAATCCCCAAAAATCTGAATGTTGAAAATTAATTTTTTCAGCCACATGAAGAGGCATGACTGAATTTTGTTACTCTGAGTAGATCTTTCAATTGAGCTACCATGTCATTCATATGAAATTTAAAAAATTAAATTCTATGAATTATTACCTTTAATCTAGTCAGATGCTGACATGTAAGATTATGTAATGTTATAAATTAATGCCTTCTTTTTAATCGAAAACAAAAAGAAATGCTGGTAAAGCTGAGCTGGTTTGGCAGCTTCTGTAGAGAGAAATGAAGTCAATGTTTCAGGTCGAGCAAGAAAACATTTCCAATGAAACAATCATTCTCCCTGGAATGTTATCTTTGTTTCTGTTCACAGATGCTTTCTCAGCAGGTTTTGTCTTAGTGTCAGATTTCAATTATCTGTAAGATTTTGGGTTTATATTACTTCTTTTTTGGTTTCTCGTTGCTTTTCTTTTCTTGTCACAAATTTGCTGCCCTGCTCTTTGGACAGTGCTGGTTTGCTGTTCCTGGAGGTATCCAGTGGTTTACCCAAGTGGCCATTCTTTATATAGATGCCTAGACAGTCAGTAATATGTTGGCAATGAAGGCATCATACACACAGTAAGGGTCTAGGCCTGAAACGTCAGCCTTTCTGTTCCTAAGATGCTGTTTGGCCTGCTGTGTTCATCCAGCTCTGCTCATGGTTATCTGTATGCACAGTGTTTCTTTGTCAGCACTTCCTGTATTTAAGGCTTCCACCACCTGCAAGGGCAAGAGTTGAAAAACAGCCAATGTAACACCTTTATTCAAAGTGGGAAGGAATTAAAAAAAAGGAGCTAAGGCAAAGTTTTTGTATAGAGGACAGCTTCCTCAATAGAGAGAGAAATGAATTGTATAGTTCAATCTGAGTGGTCACCACACCTTAGGCAAGGGGAGAGGCTGAGAAGGAGAATCCTACTATGATAACCTCAGCTTGTGCAGGAATTGAACCCTTGCTACTGGTTGCATTGCAAACCAACTGGCCAGCTAACTTACTCCTTATGCACAGTTCCTTCAATGTTAGGTTAACATCCTGGAAGACCCGCATTAACAGCATTGTGGCTCTATCTACAGAACAGGGACTGCAGTGGTTCAAGTCAGCTCACAGCCATCTTCTTGAGGCATGGGCAATGAATGCTGGCGCACATCCCAAAAATGAGTAAGAAAAAAGTGACAGAACTGGCATTGGATCAGAGCGAGAAACAGAAAGACACTAGGCAAAAGCTGGAAGAGATGACATGCCTTTACTGAAAAGACAGTGGAGGTTTATATATAGTAAAATGTGAGGCTGGATGAACACAGCAGGCCAAGCAGCATCTCAGGAGCACAAAAGCTGACGTTTCGGGCCTAGACCCTTCATGGGTCTAGGCCCGAAACGTCAGCTTTTGTGCTCCTGAGATGCTGCTTGGCCTGCTGTGTTCATCCAGCCTCACATTTTATTATCTTGGAATTCTCTAGCATCTGCAGTTCCCATTATCTCGGAGGTTTATATATCATGCAGCAAGGCTACAGAGGTGCGTGCGGATGAGAGCACGGTGTTGCTCCTAGATTTACTAGAGAACCTTATTGCATCCTCTTGAGGAAGGTCAAACAATAGATAATTTGACCACACAAAGGCTGCAACAAACACATGTTCTCCCTGTGTCTGGGATGCAATAGGGAGTTGCAGCAAAGGCTGTAGGCTTGGAGTGATGGGAACTCGGAGCTGGGCTCCTCCATAAATGCTGAGAAGGCATTTCAACTCATGAGAAAGTCTAGGATGAGCGGATCATACTCTCAGAATAAGGGAGTGCCAATTTAAGTCTGAGACAAGGAGGGATATCTTCTCTCAGAGTGTTGTGAACTGTTTGAACACCTTGCCACAGAGAGCGGTTGGGGCAGAGTCCTTGTGTATATTAAGGATAAAATAGAAAGGTTTTTGATCAATAGGGAATCAACGCTTTCAGAGAACATGCAGGAAAGTGGTTTCAAGGAATGTCAGATCATCCATGATCCTATCAAATGATGGAACAGACTCAAGGGCTGAATGGCCTACTCCCGTTCCTTATTCTTATGGTCTTATGGTACCAATTGGCCTTTTTATTCCCCTGAAAATTGACAACCATTTCAAAACCATCACTGGGGTCTTAGTTCTGAAACTTTTGAACTGAATTCAAATTCCGCTATCTTCCTTGGCAGGATTTAAACCCACGGGACTCTGGATTAATAGTTTAACAATGACACCACAAGGCCGAAGCCTCCCAATGCCACAACATTCAGAGATCGCTGGCTTACACAGTTTGAATGAACAGAATAAAAATGGGAATTCAATGTAGGCCAATGTAGACATTAGACCCTTTAACTATTATAATCAGAGCCATGATAACTTAACAAAGGACTCCAATGGTAGGTTCGTTCTTAACACTTGGGACAGATTTTGGGACATAATCCCTTCCATCCTATCACATTGACATTTTCAGTTGAGTGGCCCATCCATATCTATGGTATGCATGTAAAGAATAGTATTTTTTTAGAAGACATTGAACAGCCAAGGGGTGTAGCATCACTCCACCTTGATGATGATGATCCACCTCGATGACTGATCCAATTCCCTCCCTTAAGTCCGACCTGAGGGGTGTTATCTAGAGTTTGGAATCCGGTTTCCTCGTGGGACAAGCTGACTGAGGAGGCCTGAAGGTACAACAGAGGCTTCAGGCCTAATTTCAGAAGAGGGCCTTGGGCCTCCTTGTAGCAGCATGTGCTGCTTCAAAGCTGAGCCCAATAGTAAGACCAAAGTAACTTTAACTGCCTTATCTATTGGACTTGCCTTGCACAGGTAGTTATTGCCTTTCAGGGAATCTTCCTAAAAGATCTCCAAGCTTATAAACAATAATTAGATTTCCTAAGCGTTTAAATTCTTTTAAAGATACCTGCAGCTGGTGTTGTGATCCCTCAATACTTAGCGTATGTTAATTTGATAAATATTTTGTCTAGACAGGCTGCATTTCAACCACAAAGCTTTTCAGCCTTGGCACAGTAAAGAATGTACTCTTTAAGAAACCCTGCCATTACTGAACAATCATTTCAAATCTGGTTAGAAAACAAGTACATAAAGATGCTTTTGAATTTAGGAACCCACATTTCCTGCAGCAGTATTAAAACTAGTCCCACCTGACTTTAATTATTGCTAAACGTCCCAGAATTTTATAGATGGTTACCTGTCTCTTTTTTACATTGAATTACAGGTTGCCAGCATCAGATAATAGATTCAGGGTGAATGCCTGTAATTAGTTAAGGATGGAAAACTGTAAAATTAAATCAGCACCAGCCATTTGTATTCGGAACAGTTATTAATGGTGGCAGGGGATGGATCCTGTTGTACCAGCCTGTGTTGTAAACATTGGATAACATTACTTCAAGATGGGATGAAGCCACAATCAGATATCATTGAAATGGTTTCTGTCTCCCCACTTTACAAAGCTTGTTGAGTGGATGACCTTTCAGGAGCAAAGAAGATCCTGCATGATGTCAGCGATGATCGGGTTAATTCAGGACCCTGAATGGCCTGCCATAGACCACTGACTGAATTGTAGCAGCTACAGCCTGCAATAACAGGCACCTACTCTCGAAGGTCCTCTCTAACCCATCACTTCCCACAG
Organism: Stegostoma tigrinum; assembly: GCF_030684315.1. Taxonomy (NCBI): domain Eukaryota; kingdom Metazoa; phylum Chordata; class Chondrichthyes; order Orectolobiformes; family Stegostomatidae; genus Stegostoma; species Stegostoma tigrinum. The sequence goes on from NC_081378.1 coordinate 8,178,168, forward strand.
GTCTCTTCTCCCCACTCCTCCCATCACCCTGGCCAGTCCATGGGTCTCACAGCTCTTCTCCCCTACCTTACACAGAGGTGAGGACAGCTTGCAAGCTTGAAATGTCTTTCCTGAAATGAAGGACAGAGGGATTTCATTTGATGACTTCTTCATTTTTATAACTAATATCATGCAAAGCCACTTAACCTCATTGGTACATTTGTCAGAAATTAAGAAGACAAGTTGAATATTAATCCTTATTGCAGAGGCGTAAAGTATACAAATAGGGAAGCCTTGGTGCAACTGTACACGGTGTTGTAGAGAAAGGTCATTGAATTTTAAACATTAACTCTGCTTTCTGTTCATAGATGCTGCCAGAGCTACTGAGTTTCTCCAGCAATTTCTGTTCTCTACACAGAGTTGGTTAGATGGCACCCAGGGTATGGTGTCAGTTTTAGCATCCTTAAATGAGGAGACATGGTCTTGCATTGGAGATAATTCAGTGATCATTCACGAGGTTGATTTCAGGAATGAAGAGGAAAGGTTGATTGTATTGGACCTAATTATTGGAATTTAGAATAATGAGAAACATTCTTCTTAAAACCAATATGATTCTAAAGGATCTTGACAGGGAAGAGACTGAAAGGATGTTTCACCTTTTATGAGAGAAAAGAACTAGGGTGCAGAGCCCATTTAAGATGGAGCTGAGGAGGCATTGCTTCTTGCAGCGGGTAACGAAATGATAGAAATGTCTATCCTAGAGAGCTGTGTTGTCTGTGGTCAATATATTCAAGGTTGGGTCAAATGGATTCTTGAACTATATCAGAATCCAGTGTTCTGGAACAGTGAGGAAATTGATGTTGAGACAAATTTCATATCAGCCATGATTTTGTTGAGTTGTGTAGCATTTTTAAGGAAAGATATATACTGTGTAAGGTCTCCAGGGCCCTGCGTCAACCTTGCGATAATGATACTGCGCTGCACATAGAACATAGAACATAGAACATTACAGCACAGTACAGGCCCTTCGGCCCTCGATGTTGTGCCGACCTGCCATACCAATCTGAAGCCCATCTAACCTACACTATTCCATGTACATCCATATGCTTGTCCAAAGAGTATAAGTAGTACAGTGTAGGCAGAGTTAGAACACTCTCACTGGGAAGATGCACCAGACCACACATACACACACACACACACACACACACACAATAGAAAAATCCTAACTTACAGGAAAGCCTATGCTTTGTCCATAAAAAATGACCAGGCCTTCCAGTTGCCAGTTACTTCGACAGAACACCATGCTCCGTGACCAATGCCTCAGGCTTGTTGCAGTGTTCCAGCAAAGCTTGGCACAAGCTGGAAGAGCAGCATATCATTTTCCACTTGGGCACCATGCAGTCTTCAGGACTCAATTTCAACTTCAATAATTTTAAGGTCTAAATACCTTTTCTCATGTCCTTTACCCATTGGGCCCTGGCATGATATGGGCTGCTCTGAGAATAGTGAACCCATTTTTATTTACTCACTGTCCTCGTTATCAGTTTCTCTTTCTCCCATGCTTTCCATTAGCCATCCCTATCTTTGCCTAACTGTTGTCCTCCCTCTCTGGGCTCCATCTCCACCTATTGCTTGCTCCTTTACACAGCTTCCCCCTGCCTGTCTCAACCCCAAATGTCTGTCTTCAGTATATATACCACCTTTTCCTAGATACTGTCAGTACTATAGAATGGCCACTGGACTCGAAACATTAACTCTGTTTCTCCACAGATGCTGCCAAACTTGCTGTGTTTCTCCAGCAATTTCTGTTCCTGTTATCAGTCATTTAGGATTTGGTTTCAGACCCAGCCTGAACCCAGGAGAGCTTCACCCAGCTATGTGTGAAAGGAGGGTGAACAACATTGATGACACATATCCAATTGGAAATAGCTCTAAAACAGTCGTAATTTAGCAATGAGTTCACCCAGAGGACGCCCAAGGTATCTCTTGTGGACCAATGTAAAATGAGCCTGACAACAGAAAGGTACTGATGAGAATTAGGTGCAGCAGGGTGTAGCTAACTGTGCTTTGTGTCTCTTTTGCTCTACCAGGATAGACAATAAGTGCTTTAATGTCACAATGTGCTTCCACAGGAAACAGTTTCCTTCACTAAATTGAGGACAAAATTCAACACCCCAACCCGTTCTCCCCTCCTCCCAGAAAAAAAACACTTTCTGTAGTATCAAGGGAGTAATTTTCTTTTCCCATAAGGAGTTCTACCTGACTGGAGGACAATAATACAATAGGGTCCTTGATGACAAAACCTCCACAGGGACAATTTGACAATCCAGGCTTGCATTGAGTTTCCTGTAATTTTCAATATAACAATGTATCAACAGTTTCAAAGACGCCAGTGTAGAATTTGACTTTCAGGCCTGTTTAAAAGTGTAATTATTTTTCGAATTATATCAGACTTGCTGACTACTGTTGTGTTGTATGCCCAACTGAGTTTTGGTCTACAAAGTATTTTAAAGGGAACTGTGACCATCCGAAAAAAAAACATGTAGGACTTTTTTTTGTAAAATATCCAAATTTCTGCACTTATGACATTAATCACTCCTTGTGCCTGACACAATTGCAGTGAAAACACTATACAGTTCTTCCATGCAGTACTGAGGGAATGTTGTACTGTCGGTGAAGTAGTTTTTCTACGGAGGCTGTGTCCGGCCTCTCAGGCTAGTATGTTAAAGATCCTGGGCAATATTGTGAAGAAGTGCAGGGGAATTCTGCAAGGTATCCTGGCCACAAACATCACTCAAAGGCAGATTTTTTTTAATTCACTTGTTGCTGTGTGGGATCTTTCCTTGCTCATATTGGCTGACACATTTCTTACATTATAATAGCGACTACATCTCAACAGCAAGTTATTGGCTCTGCTGCACTGAGACCATAAAATTTGAGCCTCACACTTACCTCCATTCTCTATCCCAACATTCGAACGCACATGACTTCACCTGACGAAGGAGCTGTGCTACAAAACTTGTGATTTCAAATAAACCTGTTGGGCTGTAACCCGGTGTCACATGACTTTTGACTTGGTCCACCCCAGCCCAGTTTGATGCAACAAACCCAAACAAACAGACAAAACGGGCTCAGAAACCATAACCACTCTCCCCTACATCAAAGACATTTCCAAAATGACTGCCAGACTACTCGGACCTCTTGGCATCAGGGTAGCCCACAAACCCACCAACACACTAAAACAGCAGCTAATGAACTTAAAAGACCCTATACAGACAACAAGCAAAACAAACGTCATCTACAAAATACCTTGCAAGAACTGTGACAAACACTACATTGGACAAACTGGCAGAAAGCTAGCCACCAGGATACATGAACATCAACGAGCCACAAAACGACATGACCCACTATCACTCATATCCTTACACACAGATGAGGAAGGACACCACTTTGATTGGGACAACACATCCATCCTAGGACATGCCAAACAGAGACACGCACGAGAATTCCTAGAAGCATGGCATTCCAACCGGAACTCCATCAACAAACACATTGACTTGGAGCCAATCTACCATCCCCTGAGAAAAAGAACAGGAAATGACATCACCAACACAGGAAATGGCATCAACACAGGAAGGGACATCACCAACCCAAGGAAACCTAAACACATAAATAGAAAGCATGACATTACACCAGCTCTTCACTGGAGGCACACTGATGATGTTATCTAGAATGGTGACAAAATGTCTGAAAATGAGCCTTCCAGCTCAGTGTGCAAACTCACATCCAGAACCTCAACCTGAGCTACAAATCTTCTCAAAACTCGCTATGTTAATTTTATGTTTAGCAATTCAATGGATATTAGGAAGGTCTCATTTGCATGCTGCTTACAAGCTACTGAATTACTGTGCCCAAGCAATGCTACAATTGAGCAGGGGTGGAAGGGATGTTAATTAATTAACTCCTCTGCACATTTATGGCAATTCCTGGATCTCTTGGTACCACAAAAAATTACAACATTTAAAAGACATTTGGATGGATACATGCATAGGAAAGGTTTCGAGGGATATGGGCCAAGTGAAGGCTGGTGGGATTGGTATCATTTGAGATTATATTTGGTATGGACTGATGATGAAGGGTGACTCTGACATATATGAGATCTTAACCCAGTGAGCGATCAGCCCACTGTTTTTCTTGTGTACTTTAAGATTGCAATCTGAGCCTTGTATGATGTATCTTGGTTCCTTCTGTCAATCAATCTATTTGGCACACCAACCCATCGCACATATACTTCAATCACAGACTACTGGGACAGGCTGGACTGTATGTTTTGCCAGTCAAAGAATGACAAACATAGAAGATAGGAGCAGGATTAGGCCAATTTAGCCCTTCAAGATTTCTCTGCATTCCATGATGCTCGTTGCAAAGTAAACAACTCAATGTCCTTTTTTTGCTTTCTCCCTATATCTTTTGATCTCTTTATCTCTGACAACTGTGTTTAGCTCCTTGTTGAAAACATTCACTTTATTTGTGCTCAACCACTTTCTGTGCCAGAGAATTCTGCAGACTTTCCAATCTCTAGGTGAAGAGGTTTCTTCACGTGTCGGTCCTAAATGGTAAACCCCATATCCTTAGACTGTGATCAATTAGCACACGGGGGTGGGGGGTCACCAGTTGAATAGAGGCTCATTGAACCTCCTGGAGCATTACCCCCAACATTATATACAGCCCTTCTCTCTGCCTGCTCTGAAATATTTATTCATTTTTATACTTCAGAAGGCATCTCCATTTTGAGGGCCTACTTCCTGACTTGCCTCCACAGAACCCACTTCTCTCAGAGCAGAGATAACAAAGTGTGGAGCTGGATGAACACAGCAGGCCTAGCAGCATCTCTGGCCTGCTGTGTTCATCCAGCTCCATAATTTGTATTCCTGGATTCTCCAGCATCTGCAGTTCCCATTATTTCTCTCAGTGAAGAAGCTGGAGGGTCACTCTGTCAGCCTAATAACACAAGGAGCGTGGAGATGGTCAGCTGGGAGGCACCCTTTGGGAAGATTGTGTTGCTTCTCACACACGCAGGACCAGGGCTCCAATTTAGCCATACATCAGGTTGTAAGGCCGGTAGGAAAGCCCTCTCCTTTTTCTTATAGTTCAGATTTCCAACATCCATGGGCATTTGCTATTGCCCTGCATTGACCCAAGCATTGGTGACTCTCATCTTCCTCTGGCCTGTTCCACTGTTGAAAGAAAGACTGTAATGGAAGAGCTTCTTTATGAAAGCATTCTGCATAATGTTCAACCAGACCTTATTTCTTTTTGCCCACTCTACCTTCCTAGATTCCTTTGGAAAAGGAGCTTCTGCACACCCCCAACACCATGCCAAAGTGAGAAGGTTTGTTTTTGCACATATGTAAGTACTGGCGAGTGGAGACAAGGAAATAACTTCTGTATTGGAGAGTCAAACATTGGAAACAGATATGTCCTTCTGAATTCTCTCTTAACGCCTTTACCCAGGGTATGGGAGTCCAAAACTGGAGTGCTTAGGTTTGAGGTGAGAGGGGAAGGATAAGAAAAGGGGCCTAAGGGGCAACATTTTCACACAGAGGGTGGTGCATGTATGGAATGAACTACGGGTGGAGGCTGGTACAATTACAACATTTAAAAGGCAGCTGGATGGCTACATGAACAGGAAGGATTTAGAGGGATAGGGGGCAAATGCTGGCAAATGGTTCCACATTAATTTAGGATATCTGGTCGGCATGGATGAGTTGGAATAAGAGTGTATTTCCATGCTGTACAACTCTATAACTCTAATTTTTGGATCAAGCTTTTTTAAAACAAAACCCTCACAAGATGACAGCTTCACTGACAAAGCCAGGATTTTAAGCCCCATCCCAATTGCCGTTGAGAAGGTGGTGGTGAGCTTTCTTCTTGAATTGCGACGGCTCATTAGCTGATCGGCCTGCAGTACTGTCAAGGAGGAACTCCAGGTTTTCGACTCATCAGTTGTAAAGAAATATCACCTGAGCTAATATCTCTTGATGTGACTCTGTCATCTGGGACATTTTGTGTATTAATTGTGATACTTAGATGCACATTGCAATGTGAAGTGGGCGAGGATTTAAGCTACGGATGTCTGCCCACCTTTGTGATCATGATTGCCTGGTTTGTCTCTGATCATGTTGCATTTTGATGCCACTGCTGGTAGCTGTTTCTCAGTAACAATGATCAATTTAAACATAGCTTATAATTCACCTCGGATGAAGTTCAGTGCGTGGCACAAACATTGTGGTTTCCAGATTTTTCAAACAAACAAGGAACAAGAGTCGGCCGCTCGGCCCTTCGAGCCTGCTCCATCATTCAATAAGATCATGGCTGATCTGATTTTAACCTCATCTCTACATTCCTACATATCCCCAATAAATGCTTGGCACCCAACAATCCATCTACCTCTGCTATGAAATACTTAAAATATGCAATTTTCATTTCTCAAGCTTGTATAACTAAATTGTACCAGGCTTCACTTCTTACCAATCTTCAATTGTTCCAATAATTCAGGCTGTTAAAAGATTGCATTTTCTTTCAGCATTAGCTGAGGGTTCAGTATCAAATGATCAGATTAAAAATTACTTTTAATTGTACTAAACTAATGCAAGGCTTTTCACTGACATATTCTACACCTCTTAACATTGCTGTCGCTGTAATAGCACCATACTAATGTCTGTATTTACAGGTAGAACACAAAGATATTTATCTATAACCTAAATGTTACACGGAGACTTTAATATTAAAAGTGGACAGATGTTTTACATATTCATAAGGTCTAACAATCAGGGCAACTTTTTAAAAACATTGTTGCATTAAGTAATGGTGACTTGATATATCATATACTTAGAATAAACAGATTTTTAGGTTTTTATGATATAACATTATATGGAACATCCAGTTCAGTATGTCACCATCTCATGAGAGGGAGATAACATTCAAAAGAGAATTGTCCTTCCAGTTATGTTCCACAAGAATGACTTTAAAACATTTAATGCCTTAAAACTTAGTTCATAACAAATGATAAAGAAAGTCGTTTTGACTAAACACTATCTTCTGTCAGTAGAGAACTTCCATTTTAATTTACAAAAATATACTTATCACTCACCACACGTTCCACAGTTATCATCTTTTATCAAACAGTCCACAGTTGTTACACTAAACAAAAAAAAGACAAAGAATTCAGGAATTGGAAGTCAGGAATAAAAATATAAATTGCTGGAAACATTCAGCAGGTCTAGCAGCATTTGTGGAGAGAAAGCACAGTTAACGTTTTAGGTCCAGTGACGCATCTTCAGAGCGTCTTCTAAAACAGAAATTAGTCCACAGTTGCTCTCAGTTTCCTATGAGATTATACATTCCCACTTTGCAATGCAGTAACTTTGAACAACTGTATGCGGACAGCCTTCTCAGCTTTAGATTCAATAAAATCTGATGCCACCAGGAAAGCCTGTTCCGATGATTATTCAGCTTTGCTCTTCCAAAAATAAATCTCCCAGAATTTGCAGATGCCCGCAGGACGCATCTTTTCAATGAGTGAACATCTACCTCCAGCATCGGGTCTGGCAGATTGCGAAGACAAACAGACTCTCTGTCTGCTGAGCGCATGGCATTGCTGTCTGTCTGATGGCCATTTATCTGGAGGGAAGCCTGCAGCCTGATCTCAAAAATAGCTGCCCCTGCCATCTTCCTATAGTAATCTGGGGAGGGGGAGCCGATGTTGTCACTGAACTGGAAACCCAGCGACTAAGGTTCGAATACCACAATGGCAGATGGTGGAACTTGAGATCAATATAAAAATGAAGCAAGATTTGAAATAATGATCATGAAGCCATTGCAAATTGTTGTCTGATTCCATCACATCCATCTGGTTCACTAGTATTCCTCAGGGAAGGAAATCTCACATCTTTGCCTGACCTGACCTATCTATCGATTCCAGGACCACTGCAATGTGTTTGACTTTCATCTGGCCTCTGAAATTGTTTAGCAGGCCACCCTGTTCAATGCCAGTTAGGTATGGGCAAAAACTGCTTCCCAAGGTAACAATGGCACAAATCCCATTGAATAAAAAAAACTCAAAGACACAAACCTCGTGTTCAGGGAGAGATGATGATTCGCCATTCTTGGTTTAAAATGACTTCCACCTTAAAACTAAATGGCCAGTTTGCACCATAAATGTTTACAACCCAGTACTTTTAATTCCTTACTGAGTCTTTGGGAGTGTTAGATTCAATTAATTGTAAATTCTAAGGATGTTGCCAATTGTCTCCAAGTGTAAACAGCTTACACCTTCTTCTCTTTTAAAATAACACCTAAGACTTTCTATGATCTCCAACAATCAAACTTCAGAATATGTCCTTGGCCTCCTTAATTTATTTTAAATTTAAACCTCAAATCCCAATATATAATAAAAGCTAATGAGATATATTTATAATGAGTGATGCTCAAAAAGCCTCCCATTATTCTTCATTTAACATTATGAGCATAACTTCTAATCCCTTTCCCTCATTTGCATTTCAAATTTACTGAAGATCTTTTTGAATGCTTGATATATTAAATCCACTGAACTACCTTTGTCTATTCTCTCTTGGGGCCTCAATAATTCATGAAGTCTGTCTGCTGAAATGTTTCCTTTTAAAGTTTAAGCTGACATTTCAGCATTATGTCATTGGTCTGTAAGTGTTTCTTTATTTCCTCCTTTGGAAACATCGCGTGCTCTATAGCTCCTTGGACTCACTCAGTTACCATTCTTACTTATATTTGTTTCTGTAGCTATTGGCTAGTCTTCAATGCCTACATTTTAATGAGTTACTAATCATTTGTGACACTGAATTTTGTTTGTTAGTCTTATATTTCACCTTCTTTTATTTTGAAATGCAACAATATTGCGCTTATTTCTTCTTCCAACGTGTTTTGCACCTGATCTATCTTCTGATAAATATAGAAGCAAGATAATTGTTTTATAATTCCTTCATTTCATTATTGCTGCAGTTACTTCACTCTCTTAGATCCTTTGTTCGGCAACTCGCATGCCAAGTTTCCTTTTTTTTGTTCAAAGCTTCTGTATTTTAGTATTTTATTCTGTGTTTTGATAATTTGAGTTTCCTCTTTTCCATCCCATTGCTTTTTAACATTCCTCCTAGTGTCTTCCTGTCCTCCCTTGCATTCCGTCCTTCCGTGCTCATTTACCACATACTCATGACATTTTTTACTCTCACTCTTTGTCACAACTATTCTCTAATTCTACACCACTTTGCATGGCAAGTACTGCACTATAGCCTCAATTATAATGGAATTCTGCATTCCAGCCTCATAAAATCTCTAAACAACAGTGGCCATTGCAGCAGGAATCAAAATAATTCATTTCATTAAAAGCAAAAACATCAAAAAAGTCAAAAAATGACCACTTGCTACATGTCTACTTTGGTAGATTCTCCAAGAAGGGATTGGTTTTGCATGTAGTAAGGAAAGCTGCCAAGAGGCACCATTATGTCCTTCCCTTGACCAAAGTGAATTGTAACATTCCCTACAATATGCACAGTGCTGAGTAGCAGATGTTGTTACTGTGTATTAATGCAAGTCAGCAGGAATTGGGAAGATTCAGTACGAGAGCTCAACCGAGCAGAAACACTCACTGCAAATTTGTAGGAAGGTATTCCTGGTTCCTTTACAGGTGTCCATATGTTGTTTTCTGCGATTTCCCATTATCCTTACCCTTTATCCTTTCCTCCCTGTGCATTCGCTGGCTGTGTGACTAAGCTCCGACATCTTTCATTTCTGATGAATGCACATCGACCTGAACACTTGGCTGAATTTCATGGGTTTTTTTTTGGGCGAGTATGCTTTCCATTGAGTTTCTCGGTTAGGGGAGGGGTGGGTGCAGTTTCTCTCCGCGAGGCCAAGCGAGTTTCCATGTTACATCTTATCAAACTCACCTCGTTAACTGCTTGTTCCCACCCCTTGGCACCTCTCCTGTCTAGCCCCCTTCTGTCACTCGCCATCCCTGGAGCGAGTTGTGAACATTGCCAGGATATCCCGAGATAGTCATTGTAAATGGTCCTGGTGTGTGCACACAGACAAGCCCTACCAGACCAGAGCCTTACAAGGCTCCTGATATTTGCCCTAGATGTCGGAGACAGGGGAAAAATCTGAGCTATATTTTGCGGCCAGGAACCTGGATGTCCTCATGGATGAGTGTTGCATGTGTGTCCAGTGGAGTTACGTGGAGGCGGGCTGTAAGTTTGGGCCCAAACCAGGCAGCAGCTGTATTGATGAGGTGGGCCTGAGGCGGTCTCATGTTGGTGGTGGAGTTAAGTTTGGACTGGCGTGGTACCTGGCAGCCTCGGTGGCATCGGTGGCATCTTCATCAGTGAGGTTCAGCAAGGACTCACACTGGTGAGGGCATCAGTGGAAGTGAGATGGTGCCAAAGTGCAGAGACTTTTGTTCCAGCAGGGGAGGTGTTGGGGAAGGGCACCCGTGCCTGACCACCAGGCCTATAGTGGGGCTCTTAACAAGATGGCCTGCAAAACTGAGCACTTTATTTTGTGAGTTAGCTGCTTTTAAGTTTTGTCTTTTGATTTATTGTTCTGGTTTTAAGATGGCGCCAGAGAGTGGGGACACTGCAAAACACTTTTCACTGTATTTTGTAACAAGATAGACGTGACAATAAACAAATAAACCAATCAAAGAATGATGGCCTCTTTTCTCAGGATTGGCAGCAGAGGCCAGAACCCCAGCCCAGACTGGTCTGAGTTTGTCACCTGCCTCAGAGCAGCCTCAGCCATCTGCAGGAATGCCCAACACGGCAGCGAGGAGGTCAACAACACGTGTCATTTCACCAGCGTAAGTGCCACCATCTTCTCTTCCAGTATTTCACATTTTCTCTATTATTGTCGCGGTGCCCACCTCTCAGCGAGGCTCATGCTCCACCGTCCTCACTCCTGCCTGCAACATCTTCGCTCACACACTTTGCCCCACTCCAATCCCTCAAAGCCACTTCACCTTGCATTGCTGCCTGCACTGCCAACTTACTCACCATCTGCATCAAATGTAATAGCTGCCCCACCCATTTTCACATGTTTCACTCCCCCTCCCCACAATAATACCTGATACTCTCTCATTCCAGAACAAAAGTGGCCCTCATGATACAGAAAGAGTTAAGACAGGGGGTTGGCTATCAGGCATTCACCTCCTCATTCATTTTGGATTCATTTTGGAAGGTCAAATTTGAATGCAGAATACAGGGTTAATGACAGGATTCTCAGCAGTGTGGAGGAACAGAGGGATCTTGGGGTCCATGTCCAGAAATCCCTCAAAGTTGCTACCCAAGTTGATAGGGTTGTAAAGAAGGCATTTGGTGCATTGGCTTTCATTGGCAGGGGAATTGAGTTTAAGAGTCATGAGGTTATGCTGCAGCTCTATAAAACTCTGGTTCGATCACACTTGGAATATTGTGTTCAGTTCTGGCCACCTCATTATAGGAAAGATGTCAAAGCTTTCAAGAGGCTGCAGAGGAGATTTACCAGGATGTTGCCTGGACTGGAGGGCAGGTCTTATGAGGAAATGTTGAGGGAAGTTGAGGGCTTTTCTCATTGGAGTGAAGAAGAATGAGAAGTGACTTGATAGAGGTGTGCAAGATGCTGAGAGGTATAGATAGGGTGGATAGTCAGAGACTTTTTCCCAGGGCGGAAATGGCTATTATGAGGGGGTGTAATTTTAAGGTGATTGGAAGAAGGTATGGGGAGATGTCAGAGGTAGGTTCTTTACACAGAGAGTGGTGGGGATGTGGAATGCACTGCCGCAGTGGTAGTGGAGTCAGATACTTTAGAGACTTTTAAGCGCCTCTTGGATAGACAGATGGAAGATAGTAAAATGTAGAGTATGCAGGGTAGTTTGATCTTCGTAGTGTAATAGGTCAGCACAACATTGTGGGCTGAAAGGCCTGTACTGTGCTGTACTGTTCTATGCTCTATGCTCTTCATCCCTTAAGATGAAGGACACTGACTGAGACAGTTAATTAACCATATCCAAGATGCTTGGCAAGTATGCGAGACCTCCATTGCCTGTCTCTGCCAGGACCTCTGGCTGAAGGCTATTGCCTTGCATGAGGACTGCTGCCATTCTTGACTAGCTTCTTGGCTTTGTGTCTTTGTAAACAGCAAGACAATGCAGCAGCACTGTGAACCTTTTGACTGTGGATGAGGGGCAGGAGCACCAAGGCAAGTTAAAGTAAGGCAGCAATATATCCCAGGTAGGCTCAAAGAGCACTAAGAGAGTAAGTGAACTGCCTGGAGATACAGCCGGGTGCAGGCCATGAGCTGGGTGTGTGTCCCTGAGAGCACAGTGTCCTTGCTATTCTGTTGCAATGAAAGTTACCGGGTCAACCTAAGGTGCAGCATTAAGGTGTGGAATGGTATTGTAAATGGGTTGGAGATGTTCCAAGAGGATTCTTAGATCCAATGTCCAAGGACCCGGGAACCATGTTCCTGACGTTGCAACAGGCCTTGCTGGGTGTCTCACATGATCCTGCCACATTTCTCACCATGGCCACAATCATTCAGGTCCCTGTAAGGTCCCCCACACTGTTTCTCACTCCACAGATACTTCCTGACCTGGCTGTGTGTTTTCTATTCTTATTTCATTACACTGAGCAAAACTGAAATGTTTTGGCTCCTTTCCCTATTGTGTCTCTGGATGGGACCTTCAATCAAGGTGGGCAGGGAACACAACTGTACCAGAGGCAGAAAAATCAGGTTCATAACAGCAGGGTGAAAGTTTGTAATTAAGTCCTTGAAATTTCAAACGTGGGTAGACCTCCCTGTTGGAAGATGTGAGGAAGATCTTTTCCATGCATTTGCAAGTGGTGTGCCGTCATTGAAAGGCCAGTTAAGTTCTCTGTGATTACTAACTGCTTTTGAGAGGCATGCAGTTGGCACAGTGCTGAACTGTCAGGGCTTTATAGATCGTAACCCTGCTTTGTCTTTGTGTGGGGAGCTTTAGTCTGTGCCAGGCCATGATTGGCACTGTGTGCAGGGGGTGGACGTGGCATTTGAAATTACATAGGGTTCAGATAACTGAGTATGAGATGTTAGAATGTAATAGGCACAGGGCAAGAAAGTGGGCCACGTGTGGAGATCTATGTGGCAAAAGGAGGGGGATGACTAGGATTGGGGGCTAGGGGTGAAGCTGTTTGGCAGCAGGGAGGAAGCTCCAGAGTGTTATAGACCTCACTGCAAGAGATGTTCCTGGCTTCTGGGAAATGAACGTCATGTCTTTAAAAATTGGTGCAAAACTTTTCAGCTCCTTTATGGTAATGGTGTGTGTGTGTGTGTGTGTGTGTGTGTGTGTGTGTGTGTGTGTGTGTGTGTGTGTGTGTGTATGTGTTGGTGTGTGTGGGTGTGTGTGTGGGGGGGGTGTGGTGTGCACACACATGTGAGTGAGTGTGAGAGTGGTGTGTGGGTGGGTGTGTGTGTATCAAGCTCAGGTCCACAGCCCCTTGCAGAGCGATTTGCTGTGCTTCTTGTGCAGGCATCTGTAATGAGTTGAAACCAAGAAAAGCTCACTAGGCTCAATCAAAGGTGAGACTCACTCCTACACCCTGCTCCGAGCGTTACAGAAGACTCGTTCTGTGGTATACTGTAATTGTGATGTGTTGTGATTAATTAGACTGTGATCCTGTAATCTTTTCGTCGCTGAGCTGACACCATCCCTTCAGCTTTGCTGTGCTTTCGAAAGGAGGAAGCAGATGGGATATCTTCCCAAGGCAGTGGGAGCAAACATTTGCAGGACTTACTTGGAACCATCTTCCCGCTAATAGTTACTAATGATTTGAAGAGGAGTGATAGAATAGTTTTGGAGTCAGGTTTTTGACCTAACCTCACAAATACAGTGCTGTGGAAAGACCCCAAAATAAAGACTTGGGTGGATTAATGATGAAATAGTTGAGTCTCAGTTTGGGTCAGTTAGTAGCACTCTGAGTCAGAGATCGGTGTGGTTAAGCAACACTCAGAGATTGAAGCTAAAGTCTAGACAGACATAGTCTGCTCCTAATGAAATGCTAACCCAAGGTCCTGTTAAACAAGTTCTGCTTCAAGGTATTAAAAGTTGCAGTTTGATGATGCTAATCTTGTTGATATTTGTTGATTGATATTTAGCTTCCACTTGAATAGGGAAATAAATTGATAATCACAATTCCATTGTAAAGACTCTGCAATTAAACCATAAAAGAGGATACAAACAATCACTAACGATAGAACAGACAGCCATTAAATACACAGCAGCTTGGGACAAAATCTGACTGAAAAGTCATAATGAAAGGAAAATGAGTAAATGAGAAAGCATCAAGGCATTTATCTTAAACTTTTGAAAGCGAAAATTCAAGGATGTTATTAATTGGTTGCATGTCACTCACAGACAACATTCTCATTCACTTTATTTGAATATGATTCTGGTGATGATGCACAAAGCAGTCAGTTTGAAGTTGCATATTCTAGAAGAATGAAACATATGCAAGCTGACTTCCTTGCTTATAGAGAATGTCTATTACCTGGTACGGCAACTGCTATGCCCAGGACTGTAAGAAACTGCAGAAGGTGGTGTGCACAGCCCAGACCCCTCACTTACACGGCTCGTTGCCGTGGAAAGGCGGCCAACATCATCAAAGACCAATCTCGCCCTGGTAATGACCTCCTACAGCCTCTTCTGTCAGGCAGAAGGTACAGAAGCCTGAACACATGCACCAGCAGGTTCAGGAACAGATTCTTCTTGGCCATTATTAGACTGCATTTTGGAAAAAGTGGAAGTAGCTATTTTGCATCAAGGTTTTGAAAATAAACTTGTATTTCCTTCTAGATAACAAAGTGCAGAGCTGGATGAACACAGCAGGCCAAGCAGCATCTCAGGAGCACAAAAGCTGACGTTTCGGGCCTAGACCCTTCATCAGAAAAATCTTCAGCTTTTGTGCTCCTGAGATGCTGCTGGCCCTGCTGTGTCCATCCAGCTCCACACTTTGTTATCTCAGATTCTCCAGCGTCTGCAGTTCCCATTATCTCTGATTGCATTTTCTCCTACTCCTCTCCTGAAGGTCTTGATGAGCTGGATTAACTAATAAATTAGGAAGTAGAAAAGGCATGTAAGAAATGCACATTTACAGTCATCATGGGGTACTTCAGTGTGCAGGTGAACTAGGAAAATCAGGTTGGTAGCATATCTCAAGAAAAGGAAAGACAATTTTGGATTTGGTGATGTGTAATGAGGCAGACTTGATTGGGGGACCTCAAGGTGGAGAATCCCTTACATGGGCAATGACTGTAATATGATAGATTTCACCTCACAATTTGAGAAGGACAAGCTGGAATCTGATGTAACAGTATTACTATTGAGTAAATGCAACGACAAAATTATGAGGGAGGAGATGGCCAGAGTTGATTGGAAGGAGAGTCTAGGAGGGAAGACACTGGAGCAGCAAAGGCAGGAGTTTCTGGGGCTAATTTGGGAGGCACAGCAGAAACTCACCCCAAGAAAAAACAAATGGGTTAAGGTGAGGATGAGGCAACCAAGACTGACAAGGGAAGTCAGGGACAGCACAAAAGCAAAAGAAAAAGCACACAATGTGGTGGAGATTAGTGGGAAGCCAAAGGATTGGGAAGCCTTTAAAAGCCAGCAGAAAATAAGTAAAAAAAGAGATGAAGGGATAAAGATGAAAAATGAGAGTAGCTAGTAATATAAAAGAAGATTACAAGAGTTTTCTTTAGCTCTATAAAAGGTAAGAGAGACACAAGAGTAGACATTAGACTACTGGAAAATGAGGCTGGAGCAGTAGCAATGGGGAACAAAGAAATGGCAGACGAATTGAATAGGTACTTTGCATCAGTTTTCACAGTGGAAGACACCAGCAACATACCACTGCTCCAAAAAAAAATCTTGGGGCTGAGGTGAATGTAATGGCTGCCACTCCAGAGAAGGAATTGGGAAACTGAAAGATCGGCAGGTGCAAGTAACCTGGACTAGATGGACAACACCCCAAAGTTCTGAAAGAGATAGCTGAGGAGATTGTAGAGGTATTGATGGTAATCTTTTAGGGATCACTGGAGTCAGCGAAGGTCACAAAGGACTGAAAAATACCAAATGTATCACCCCTGTTTAAGAAGGAAGGGAGGCAGAAAACAGGAGACTATAAATCAGTTTTCCTGAGCTCAGCCATTGGTAAGATTTTAGAGTCCTTTATGAAAAATGAGATTGTGGAGTACTCAGAAGTACGTTGTAAATTAGGGCTGAGTCAGCATGGCCCCATCAAGATGAGACCAAGATAACAAGCAAGTTAGACAAAGGAGAGCCAATGGACATGATCTATTTGGATTTCCAGAAGGCCTTTGACAAGTTGTCACACAGGAGGCTGCTATATAAGAAAGGAACCCATGGTGTTAGGGTCAAGGTACTGGCCTGGATGGGGGATTGGCTGACTGTCCTAAAAATTTGAGGAGGAATAAAGGGGTCTTTTTCAAGATGGCAGCCAGTGACTCATGGATTTCTGCAGGGCCTGCATTGGGACCAAAACTATTCATGTTATACATTAACAATCTGGATGAAAGAATGGTGAATGTTGTTGTGAATTTTACAGATGACACAGATGACACGACAGGCAAGGGAAGGAGTCAATAATATCAGTAATATTTATATGTGCGCTGAAATTCCTGTTTTGAATGTGACATTTTATCACAGTGCTGGTGTTTTTGTGGATCTAGACTCTTCCACACCCAACATTTTAATAGATAAATACCCAAACTTAGTCTTGCGCCAAAATAAAATGTCATAAATGGTGTCCCTTGTTTATTTTGTTGATATGCTCCTTTTGCATCACAAGTTGCACTCTCAGTTATTGACTGGACCAGCAGCAGTGGGGATCTGATTGACCTCAGTTTCCCTGCACTGGGATGGGGGTTGGGGAGAGAATCAACCAGATCTAGTCAATGATTCCATTTATAATTCCCTGATATAACAAGGTGTAGAGCTCTTTGAACACAGCAGGCCAAGCAACATCAAAGGACCAGGAAAGCTGACGTTTTGGGTCTGGACCCTTCTTCAGGAAATGAAGGAGGATCCCATTCTCAATTAATGATTCCATTCTCAATTAATAACACTTTTGAATAGATTGGTTAGAATTCATTTATAAATATTTGGATTTGAACTGAAGAAATATTGGGCTTGATTTGAATCTCTCCCACAGTCAAAAAGCTAATTCATGGCTACTGATTGCACTCAAAGTGGAATCAAACCCACATTGGTGTGGGAGCAAATGTTGATTTCTTCAAGTGAAAATAATTATTGAGACCATAAAATACAGGAGAAAAATTACATCATTTGGCCCATTAAGCCTGCCCCATCATTTAATCAAGGCTAATGTGTTTCTCAAATCCTATTTCCCACTTTCTCATCATAACTCTTGATTCCCCCTACTAATCAATAACATACCTAACTCGATCTTAAATACACTCAGTGACTTGGCTTCTGCCACCCTCTGCGGAAATGAGTTTCACAGATTCACCACCATCTAGCTGAAGTAGCTCCTCCTCATCTCACTCTAAGGTTGTACCCTTGGGCCCTAGCCTCTCCTACGCTCTACGTCCACTCAATTCAGGCCTCTCAGTGTTCTCTAAGTTTCAATCAGATCTCCCTTCATCATTCTAAACTTTATTAAGTACAGACCCAGGATCCTTAAATGCTCCTTATATGACAAACTCTTTATTCCTAAAATCATTTTTGTAAACACCCTCTGAACCCCATCCACACCAACATATCCTTCCTTAAAAACAGGGCCTAAAATTTCTTACAATATTCCAAAGCCTGACCTGACCCTTTCACTGCCTCAGCAGTACATCTTTGCTTTTGTATATTAGCCCTCTTCAAATGAATGCTGACTTTGCATTTTCCGACCAAACTGTCAACCGAGCCTGTGTGTTAACCTTAAAAGAATCCTGAACTAGGACTCCCAAGTCCCTTTGTGCTTCAGATTTCTGAAGCTTTTCCTCATTTATAAAGTAGCATATGCCTCCAATCCTCTGACCAAGTGTATAATTACGTAGTTTTCTGCATTGTAATCTATCTGTTGCCTAGCCTGTCCAGTCCTTCTACAGCTGCCCCACTTCCTCAAAACTATCTGCTCGTCCACCTATCTTTGTCTCATCTTAAAAGGTAGTAACAACACCCTCAGCTCCTTCATCCAGATTGTTAATGTATAACAAGAATAATTGAGGTCCCAACATAGACACTTGTGGAACTCCATTAGGCATGAGGTGCCATCAGTTATTCCTTTTCTCTGCCTTCTGCCAGTCAGCCAATCTTCCATCCATGCCAGTATCTTGCCTCTAATACCATGGGCTCTTATCCTATTTACCAGCCTCCTGTTTGGCACATTGTCAAAGGCCTTCTGGAAATGCTGATATGATGACTTAGTGTCAGGAGAGAAAACTGGAACAAATAAGGGATGCCATGTTAATGAAAGCATTACAAATTCATAACCATTCAGATTCTGGAGGGTACGTGGTAGGTGGACGCATGTGTCTCTATCCTCCACTTAATCTTCCTCCCCAAGGATAGTCTGAGAATGGGACAAGCTTCCAAAGGAAATATACCTGGCTCCATCACTTGAAATTTTCATGTCCCATCTTTAGATAACGTCCATTTATATGTTTTCAGAATGACCATCCAAGCAGGTTATGCCTGGTTAGCTAGATCCACCCATACACGTGTTGGTGGAATACGGTTATCAGTCTATGATGCTAAAACAGATAAAGCAGAAGGAGCAGAAATGTAGACAATACGGCATGGAACTGGGGGAATGGTGAAGCACATGTTAGCAGACACCTTTTGCTTCCTGGGCTATTGCTGTGTCATGGTTGCGAAATGGTTAGTGAGGCAAAATGACACATACCGTACTCAGTTGAGCTCTTTCTGAATTTTACATTTGGTTTGATTCTTTGAATCTAGTTCAGCATTCATTGTGAAAGTGCCCTTGTTTTCAGAAGCAAAAGCAAAAGAATATCAACCTAGTAAAAGGATAGAAACTACGCTAAGTATGTTTATTCACTGATCTTTAGTTTGCTATGCAACAACAGGCGTATATGTAACATCAGACACATGACATTGCCATTGAAAACACATTTGAAAACTGCGTCAAAACCTATATTTTGAGAGTCAATTAGAGTAAATACATCACCCAATGTGTTGATGAATGTTGCCAGGGGTGAAATTTTCATAAAATGAAACATTATATCACATTATCTCGTTATCTCAACTGCTCCAGATCTAGTGCAAATGCTCGCAGGACAACGTGTGTGATAATAATTTTCTTGTGGTGCCTTTTTTTTAGTCCACAAACAGAAACTACACACCTCAAATTAATCTGTCTGTTCACTGGTTTGTTTGTGGGTACAAGCACCTCATATTCAGCGACCACAAAACTAGCTTTATTATTTGCAGGGAGTCTTCCAGCAAGGGTTGATGTTTGGTGTTCGAAGCACCCATCAGTAGGTCATTTAGTCACTACAATACTTTATCAAACACTGCTCTTAGTCATTGCTGCTAACTTTCCACTGCAACTAATTCGTATAAAATCTGCGACTTAAGAGTAGCCTTACAATTACTTTCATACTTAAAGAAAAGTATCCCTTCAAGGATGGCAGATGGTGATGTTAGAAGAGGGAGAAGGTCAACCAGTCCACTTCATATGAGATTCATCAGTTTTGAAGAAAATTGGGACATCTTGATGAGATGCAACATACTGCAAGAACTTTCTTTTTACTTTCTTAGATCCAATGTATTGAAAGCTTCAATGTTGGAAACCCTTTGGAAATATTGACACAGCCCTATGGATCCCATTGACAGTTTAGGGATCTGGCGGTCAGAATAATTGGCTCACGGGCAGATGGGAAGTTCTACTTGCAGTATGGTGTAAACTCAGCTTGATCCTGTCAGTCATCCGGTATTGCTGAAGTGATAATCATTGAGAATGTGAGGTGGTGTGTGTGTGTGTGTGTGTGTGTGTGTTTGTATGAGTGTGTTTATGTATGTGTGTGTGTTTGTGTGTGTGTGTGTGTGTGTGTGTGTGTGTGTGTGAGAGAGAGAGTGAGTGAGTATGTGTGTGTGTGTCTGTGTGAGAGAGAGAGTGAGTGTGTGTGTGTGTGTGTATGTGAGAGAGAGAGAGAGTGTGTGAGTGTGTGTGTGTGTGTGTGTATGTGTTTTACAGTTCACTCAAGGAATTTGCTTTGCCGTGCCAACTTGCACTCTTCTACATATTGTATTGTAGTCTGGCGCTATGAGTAATGATGGCAGCTGCTCCAATTTAATTTCCATCACTTAGCTGAGCAGGGATCTCTCCCTCTCTTACAGATTGCCATCAGAATGTGTTGGACGGATTTGAAGGTTGATAGTCAGTCTGCTTGTAACTTCCATGGTCAACATGTCCTGACGTAGGGCTTGAACCTTGAGTTTCTGGTGCAGAGGCTGTCTGTTATGGTCACATCCACCAGAGTTAGGTTTATTGGAATTATTAGGTTTATTGGTTTATTGGTTTATTTATAATCACATGTACTCAAGTTACAAATGAACAGGAGTTCAGTCAAAAGTGTACAACAAGTAGGGTCATCTTAGGTACAGAGTACTTAGGTACAAAAAACTAAAGAAAATAAAGAAAAAAGTCACATTACATGACAAATATACACAGTATTAATATCTGTCAGGAAAATAAAAAGTAAAGCTAAAAAAGTAGACATTACAATCTTTTTATAAGGGCTTTAATGTGAACTGACCAGGTTTCACTAGTTCCCAAGCAGTTGCCATCTTTGCTCTGGACTGCTGGCTGTCCCCACTCCACTCTGGTCTGCTGGCCATCCCTATTCCATGTTGGTCTGCTGGCCATCCTTATTCCACTCTGGTCTGCTGGCCATCCCTATTACATGTCGGTCTGCTGGCCATCCTTATTCCAGTCTGGTCTGCTGGCCATCCCTATTCCATGTCGGTCTGCTGGCCATCCCTATTCCATGTTGGTCTGCTAGCCAACCCTATTCCACTCCGGTCTGCTAGCCAGCCCTATTCCACTCCAGTTTGCTGACTGTCCCTACTCCACTCCGGTCTGCTAACTGTCCCTATTCCACTTCAGTTTTCTGGCTGTCCGTATTCCACTCCGGTCTTTATGCTATTCCACAAGCTCTGGCTGGAGAATCCTACTCCATCGACATTTTGGATCTATAATAACCAGATGCATCTAGTACTGGCTGACACACTGTGGCTAAATTCACTGTTATTGATCTTCTTCTTGGTATTAGTTTAAGTTACTGGTATCAAGTGTAGAAGAATGCCTACAGAATGACTTTAGTGGAGGAGTTATTCAGTCTTGTTGAACAGAGTAGATGTATTGCATAGTGTATTGTGGCCAGTCACATTACATTCGAATTATAAAATGTGAGGCTTCAACCTGGATTAAACAGTAAGTGTTTGTTCTGGTTGTGCTGCACAAAACTTAGCATTAAGACCTACAACTCAGCAAACAAGAACTGATTAGCCCCTTCAATGACAGTATCATGACAAGTGGACATCTGTGGATATCTGTTAATCATAAACAAACACAGAAATTACTGGAGAAACTCAGCAGGTCTGGCAGCATCTATGGATTGAGAAACCGAGTTAATGTTTCAAGTTTAGTGAAGGGTCAAGTTGCTGCCAGTCCTGCTGAGTTTCTCCAGCAACTTCTGCGTTTTTTTTCCTTCAGATCCTAACTGCCTTATACAACAACTGCTCCCAAGCATTTTTTTTCTGTTACTATATTCTTTATTTGATTGCATCAAATGAGTAAAGTAGATTTCCCATGACACCTCTTCCCAGCTCCAAAGTCTTTCACTGTATAAATTCATTGAGCCTTGAGTTTTGGCTATCCTCCCTGATTGAATTTATATTGGACTGGGAGCATTAGTATTTTCGTTCTCCACAATCTGCAAATCATGGCAGTGAAAATAAATGTGCTTCTGAAAGGAGCAGTCTTCTTGTTTTGACATTTCAGCGAGTGAAACTCACATGTGTTTCTTCCAGTCCTGCATTTAGTTGTTGGGATGGCATTGTCATTTTGTTAGGTTCAGTCATGGACAGTAGGGCCGTTTGGATCTAAAATAACCAGATTCATTGCTGCTTTAGCATTGCTGTTCTAAAGAGGTAATCTGATTGTATCACAAGTCTGCCATTAAGTTCTGGTAGCTTGTATTGACAAGGACATCCGATCAAGCCTGAAGACTTGACAAGGATTGTAAATAATTCAATAATCCCTCCAAACCTGTGAAACAGTAATATCATCTATCCTGAAGTTTCCATCTTAGAATCTTGCAGTCTTTCCAGATTGTATAGCTTCCCTTACCTATGTGTGACTGCTGTGTGATGTGGTGCAATTCTGCAAACTCATTTATTCATGCATTTATGCACATATTATTGATCTCGGTGTGCATCTCTCAACCACAGGCTGCTCGTACTTCTTTCTGGTACTGAGCTGTTTGTACATCACTCTAGCACAAGGTACTTGTACATCCCTCTCATACAGGCTACTCATAAAGCACTCGTATACCTTATTTGTCAGGTTACTTGTAAATCTCTCATGCACAAGCTATCTGTGCATCCCTCTAGTACAAGTTATTTGTACAGCTCTCTAGTACAGGTTACTTGTAAATCACTCTTGTACAGGATGCTCATACATTCCCCTTGAACAGGTTACTCCTAATCTTCTCTAGTATTTGTCTCTTGTACAGGTCTCTATTACAGGTTACTCATATATTATGATAGAACAAATTATTTGCACATTTCTCACATAGGTTATTCATACATCTCTCTAATACAGGTTACTGGTAATGTCAAGAACAGGTTATTTATACATCTCTCTAATACAGTTTACATGTATATCTCTCAAGTACAGATTACTCATAGTTGTCTCTTGTACAGGTTATTTGTACATCCGTCTGGCACAGGTTACTGTACTCCCTTCTACAGGCTACTCTACATCTCTCTTATACAGCGATCAAGTACAGGCTATTCTAACCCTAACCCTAATCTCGCACGTACAGTTAACCAATGTATCTCTCCAGCACAGATTACACATTGATCTCTCTCCTACAATTTACACATACATCTCTCTCGTACGAATCAATTGTAAATCTCCATCTTACAGGTCACTCATACATGTCTCTTTGACAGGTTATTTGTACATCTCTCCAACACAACTTGCTCTTATATTTCTCTCGTACAGGGTATATGCGCATATCTCTAGTACAATTTTTTCCAGTACAAATTATTTGATGGAATCCCTGCAGTGTGGAAACAGGCCCTTCAGCCCAACAAGTCCACACTGGCCCTCAAACCCACCCCCCTACAACCCACTTAGTCTACACATCCCTGAACACTATGGGCAATTTAGCATGGAAAATCCACCTAACTTTGGACTGTGGGAGGAAACAGGAGCATCCAGAGGAAACCCAAGCAGACACAGGGAGAATGTGCAAACTCCACACAGACAGTCGCCTGAGGGTGGAATCAAACCCAGGTCCCTGGCACTGTGTGGCAGCAGTGCTAACCACTGAGCCACCACACCACCCCACAGTTATTTCTCCATTTCTCTACTATGTGTTGCTTGTACATCTCTCTAGTACAGGTTATTTCTCCATTTCTCTAGCATGTGTTGCTGGTACATCACTTAAGTACAGGTTTTGTCTACATCCCCCTCACACAGGTTACTCGTTCATTTCTCTACTACAGGTTTTCAACACATCTCTCCTGTAGAAGTTACTTGTACAGGTATTCATACACCATTCTTGCCCAGTTTACTTGTACGTCTCTCTAGTACAGATTACTCACATATCTATCCATGCAGATACACCTTACTAGTACAAGTTGCTTGTACATCACTTTTGTACAAGTTATTTGTAATCTCTCTAGTATGGGTCATTTATGCATCTTTCTAGTGCAACCTCTTTTGTACTGACTGCTGGCACAATGATTAATTACAAGTTACTCACACACCTTGCTTGTGTAGTTTACTTGTCCATCTCTCTAGTACAGATTACTTGTACATCTTTCTTACAGCTCTAGTACCTTTTATTCATCCATCTCTACTACAGGTTACTTGTACTTCTCTCTTGTAAATCTCACTAATACAGAATACTTGTCCATATCTCTGCTACAGGTTAGTCATACATCTCTCTAATACAGGTTATTTCTACACCTCTCTGGTGAAGGTTCCTCATACAATGCTCAAGTACATGTTACTTGCACACCTCTCCAGTACAGGTTACTTATTCAAATCTCCAGTACAGTTACTCATACATCTGTTACAAGTTACTTTCACATTCCGCTTGTACAGGTTATTTAATTATTTCTCTAGTACAGGCCACTCATATATCTCAATACTACAGGTTTCTTGCACAGCTATCTTGTGCTGGTTAATTGTACATCGCTTTCGTACTGGCTGTTCATACATCTCTCTCTCGGATGGGCTGCTTGTATATCTCTCTGTTGCAGGTTACTCGTACATTACGCTGTACAAGTTACTTGTACATCTCCCTTCTACAGGCTACTAATACATCTCCCTAGTTCTGGTTAACAGTACATCTCGGTTACATGGGTTACCTGTACATCTCTTTAGAACTGCTTATTTCAACATCTCACTTGTTCAGGTTATGCATACATCTGTCCAGAACGTGTTACTTGTAAACCTCTTATACAGGATATTTGTACAATTATTTGGGTGGGTTACTCATACACCTTTTTGGTACAGGCTACTTGTACATCTCCCTAGTATGTATTACTCGCAGTGATCTCTATTGCAGGTTGCATGTACAGCTCTCTTGCTCAGGTTCTCATGCAAGCCTCCAGTGCAGGTTATTTGTACATGCCTCTTGTACAGAGTATTACTGCATTTCTTTCATAGGTGTTACTCATACATTACTCTGGTGCATGCTATTCATTCATCAATCTAGTACAAGTTATTTCTACATGTCTCCAGTACAGCCTATTCATACATCTCTCTGTACAGGCTATTTGTACATCTCTCTTGTACGAGTTACTTGTACAGCTCACTAGTATATGCTATTTGCCTTTTGCCATGTTCAACACGTGACTGCTGATTTCAGTGCTACACCACTCCATACATCACCACCATCATTTCCATTCTCCTACACCCACATTTCTCTCCATCTCCCACAAACCTGCTTTAAGAGCCTTTAGAATTTGTCTTTCATCAAGATTTAGTCACCTGTTCTCCTGCCCCATTATTTAACTCAGTTGTAAATTTTTTACCTTATTAAAATCTCACAGAAAACACGAGAACATGATACTGTATTCAATGTGCTTCATTAATGCAAGTCATTGATAGTGCTTCTGATAACTATATGAATAAACAAGAATATTACATAAATTATTTTATTTAAACCAATCCAACTCTTGCAAATGGGGCCATTGTAATGTTTATATTTATTTCGCAGCCGTCTTCAGCACAGGGTTGTCTCTGAATTTGCCCTATATTTGCATTGATCCTTTCAAATCTTTTTGTTACTCACCAGCTGTCCTAGGCGGGGATATTTCTCTGAAGTTTTAGAAGGAGGCTGTTCTGACTTTCCATATCACGTCTAACTGGAGTGTGGCTTCACATCAGAGATTGTGGGGTCCGTACTCTCACATTCTTTCCGAGAGGTGGACCAACCACTGTACTTTTTCTTCAACCTCAGTGCTGCATGAAACAGCTGAATCTGCATTTATGAGCGATGCACACTTCCCATAAGAAACCACAGACAAAAGCCAGCAAGTGGGAGGCATATGAATTGCTGCACCAAATTCATAGTTTATTCAACACTGACTCATAAACCAGAAATTCAAACAAAGAATGGTGGGAGTTACAAAAGATCTCCGCCGTTGAATTCACTAACTTCAGATCCTAAACACGGCTCCCATATTTTTAGAGGATAGCTCGTGGCAATGGTTTATTCCAACTTTCTTGAGCAAAAACAACGAGTGCTGGAGAAACACAGAAGGTCAGGAAACATCTGAGGACAGAAAAACAGAATTAAAGTGCAAAATTTTGGTGTGCCTGCCACAGAACATAAGAACATAAGAGATAGGAGCAGGAGTAGGCCATCAGGCCCATCGAGCCTGCTCCTCCATTCAGTAAGATCATGGGTGACCTTTTCATGGACTCAACTCCACTTATCCACTTGCTCGTCATAGTCCTTAATTCTTTTCCAGGTCAAAAAGCTATCTATCAGTGCCTTTCAAAGATTCAATGAGAAAGCCTCAACAGTGTCACTGGGCAGGGAATTCCACAGATTCACAACCCTTTGGGAGAAGCTCCTCCTCAACTCAGTCCTAAATCTGCTCCCCCTTATTTTGAGGCTACACCTCCAATTCTAGTTTCACCAGCCAGTAGAAACTTCTATCTTATCAATTCCCTTCATAATTAAGTATCTTTCCAAAATCCTGCACTGCCTGGTTTTTGGGAAATCTCACTGAATCTCAAGGCAAAGAGGCATTGACAAGGCCACTAATTGGCTTACCGTGGATTCAGGATGCCAGCGGAGCAAATCCTGTCCAGCAAGAGTTACTGGCTGGTCAGAGATGGGTACCTCTTACTCTCATAAATGTCACAGAGGAAACCATGGCTGCTGCTTTAAAGGTACCCCCTCCCCATCAGAAACAAATCTCGTTTCAAGGGGCCTTAGATGGCCGAGTGTCACGGGGAGAGGAGCATGCTGGGGGTGAACAGTCAGTGGGCCTCAATGCGGTTCACACTCCTCTGCCTGATGTCTACACCATCAATTAGACACTGACTACCTTTTCCTGGGACACAAACCTGCACCACATCCCACCCCGCCCATGACAGATTAAAGCAAAATAATTGCAGGCGCTGGAAATCTGTCATAAACACAGAAATTACTGGTAAAGCTCAGTAGGCCTGGCTGCATCAGTAGAGAGATAGAAACAGTTAATGTTTTGGGCCCTGTGTGACATTTCTTCCGAATTGAGGTAACAAGCTGCTTGCACAGTTTGCCCTGTCATTCCTTCCATGTTGTGTCAGGCCATCTTGCAGCTGGCTTGATATGTTTTTATTCAACGGATTTAGAAATGTTTTGACACACTTCCAAGGCAGTGGAGACTTGAATTGAGAGATTCTGACCCAGATAGGGAAGGTACCACTGCACCACAAAAGCCCGAAGGTACCTGGGTTAGCTGCAAGTTGAGGCCCTTACGTTAATGTGAAGCTGACCACTTTTGGCTATCTCGATGCAATGTCACATTAGATCCTATAATATTTTTTATAAAATTTCATTTACAGGATGTGGGGTTTGCTGGCTAAGCCACATTTATTGTCCATCCCTATTTGCCCAGAAGGAAGCTAAGAGTCAATCACATTGCTGTGGATCTGGAGTCACATGTCAGCCAGACCAGGTAAGGATGGCAGATTGCCCTCCCTGAAGAACATTAGTGAAATAGATAGGGATTTTCCAACAATCAATATTGGTTTTATGGTCACCATTAAATTATTACTTCCCAATTTTTATTGAATTGAAATTCAACTATCTACTGTAACAGAATTTAAACCTGGATCCCCAGATTTAGAATGCCATGTGGATCATGCAGAACTGTTGAGTACAATTAACACTGATTACAGCACATAGTATCTATATACACATACATGTACCTGTTTATATACACACTACGATCACAGGGACTCACACGTTTGGGGTTAAACTAAGGTGTGCCGTCAAAAACAGGGCATCATGCTTTTTGGGAGGACTCAGTACAAATGGTAGTGAGATTAGCATACCATTTGTTCATATGCCATGATACAGTGGTAATATATTGAGTATGTCCCTTACAGGAATATTGCATATTTGCTGAGAGACATGAAACAATGTTATGGACCCTTAACTGGTCACTAAAGGCCTTCATGTGGCAATATGATGGGAAATTCAACCACGGAGACAGAGGAGGGTTGTCTCAGATCAAGGGGTAACGCATCTACCTTCTTAAACACCCTTCCATCTCTTAGCTCATCACCAGTATGAACAGAAGGTTCTGACCAATGCCAAAGAT
This sequence comes from Stegostoma tigrinum, assembly GCF_030684315.1. NCBI lineage: Eukaryota > Metazoa > Chordata > Chondrichthyes > Orectolobiformes > Stegostomatidae > Stegostoma > Stegostoma tigrinum. The sequence continues at coordinate 8,206,306 of NC_081378.1, forward strand.
CGAATGACCTTTCATTGGAACACTTTGGCTTTTCACAGCTGAAACATAACATCAAAATCAATGTATTTTTAGATTTTTAGATATGAGCTTTTATTTCACCTTTTAAATTACTTCCTGAACCCGCCCATGATATTTTAACTGCTATGTGCATGGATTCCTAAGCCATTTTGGAGCTCAAGTCTATATTTTTTAACCATTTCAAAAACACTCTGATCTAAGGCCACTTTTAGGTCACGTATAAATTCATATTTCCAACTTCTTCCAGTTCTGATGAAACTCCACAGATGTGAAATATTTAACTTTGTTTGTTTCTCCATTGTTGCAGCCTGAGTATTTCCAAAATTTTCTACTTTGATTTTTCATAAGAATCCATCTCCATGGATAGAATAATCTAGTTTCCAGCAATTTAATATTTTTAAATTTAATGTCTAAGCAAATTGCTATGAACTATAATTTCCATGACCTACAGGCCATCCGTCATTTCAATTAATCTACATGACTCTGGCTCAGATTGCATTCAAGATTCAATCGCTTTACTTAGAAAGGGAGCAGCAAATGTGTGGGGTGGCTAAATTTAGTCTAGAAGTGTCATTATCACACTCAAAGTGGAACCATTGGTCTGTCTGTAGAGTCTCCAAGAGAGTTTCAAAGCACTTTGGAAGGGAACTACAGACTGTGTGAAAAGCATAAGTAATTTCCATGGTTACGCACTGACAACCTTTTGAGAAGTCTCCTCTAACTAAAGGCTGTCCTTTTGTCGTAAAGTTCACGAGTGAGACTGCAACTTGTCACAGTGATGGATGTGACGTGTCTACTTTGGTCTGGCTGTGTTAGCAGGTCATGTTTTCCAGGTATGTTGATGGCCCAGAGTACTTGGTTTGAAAGCAACACCCTGGTAAGCTGTGAATAGGAACAATATCCGTAAACCAGCATTCTGTATAAAGAATTAAACTTGAAGTTTATTTTATTAAAGGTGTAAATTTCTGTTTGAATAAAAGGGAATAAAGACTTGCATTTACATGGCGCTTTTCATGACTGAAGGAGCTTCCAAGGTGCCAGGCAGTCAATGAGATGCTTTTGAAATGTGGCCACTGTTGAAATATGGAAAACACAGCAATCAACTTGTACACAGAAAAATCCAAGAACAGCAATGAGATAATGGCAAGATATTTTCATTTTGTGACATTGAGTAAGAAGTAAATATTGTCAAGAACACAAGGAATAGCTCTCCTGATTTTATTCAAAGTTGTGCCTTGGGAGCTTTAACGTCCGCCTGAGAAAGCAGATGTGGCCTCAGTTTAATTCCCCAAAGGAAAGACGGCACCTCTGGCAGACCAGCACTCAGTATCAAATTGGAATGTCAACCTTGATTGTTGTGCCCAAGCTGTGGCCTAGAATTTGTGACCACGACCTTCTGACTCACAGTCAATAACCCTTGACCCACAACACTGTAGAAGCTGCGTTGACCAATTTTCCATATCTGTGATGTTTGTCCAACATTCCAAACCTAGTTCCTGGTGAAAAGTCTTGTAGGAATAAGAAAGTAGTTCAGCAATTAATCAAACCACTTCTTTTAGATCCCTTACTATCGCGATTACCACACATGAATTTAGGCAATCTGTGTTCTCAATATAAAGGTGAATGTCGCTCAGCTCTACTTCCCAAGATTATAAACCAATAATCACAGCTGGGAAGTGCATGCAAGTGGAATCAGTTGCAACCGTAGTTTTTGACAACCAGCCTGTTGTCATTCACTTTATTATGTACGGGATATTATATACTTAGGTAAGACATCAAAAGCCCTTGCCACCTGTGCGACTATACCCTCGATACTCCCTACTTTTGGAGGGACATGGTGGCTCAATGGCTAACACTACTGCCTCACAGCACCAGGGACCTGGGCTCAGTTCCAGCAATGGGCAACTGTCTTTGTGGAGTGTGCATATTCAGTGTGTGGTGTGCACGTGTATGTGTGTGCCATTGGGAAATGCAGGGTTACTGGGATGGGATGAGTCTGTGTGGGATGCACTTCAGAAGGTCAGTGCAGACTTGATGGTTTGAATGGCCTGCTTCCATGCTATCAGAATTCTATGTGCATTTGCTGTGCTCTTTCACGAAAGGAAAGACAACAAATAAAGTTGATAGGAAAAATAAATGCGAAAAATTTCAAGGAATGTTTATTGACATGATTGACTTATGATCTCCTAACAATTAATGCTATCGTTAGGATAGTCAACTGGCCAAGTCCATATCAATAAAAAATTTCCATGTGAGCCGTGAGTAATTTCCACAGTTAACATTTCATTCACTTCAACCTCTTAATCTATTACTTGTACTTTTATAAAGGAAGCGAGGATAACGACAAAAAATGAGAAAAATCCAACTTTGGCAGAGGCAAAGGATTCTTCTGTGTGGTGGGAAAGCATGAACAAGATCAAGAAAGAATGAAGCTGAAACGAGTGTGACATATAAATGAATGTCAATGCACATTTAAAAGATGCATGTTGCTTTAATTTTTATTTTTCTGGAGTTTATTGAAGCTTTGAATTCACTGTCTTGCTGCTCGCCATATTCACAGGAATTACTGTCTCAGGTTGATTTTAGATGACTTAAAGGTTCAAGAGAACTTATTCTATAATTGGAACCACTTTAGAGAAGGATCTCTGGTATGGAGAAATTTTCATGTGTAGATTGGAACACTACTCATTAGAGTTCAGAAGAATGAGACATGACTTCATTGAAATGCATCGAATTCATAATGGGCTTGACAGGGTAAATGCTGAGAGGATGTTTCCTCTCATGGGAGAGTCCAGGACCAAAACACACAGCCTCAGAATAAAGGAGAGCCAATTTAAGACAAAGGTAAGGAAGAATGTCATCTCTCAGAGAGTTGTGAGTCTTGGGGACATCTTGCCACAGGCAGCTATGGGACTGAGCTCTTGTGTATACTTAAGGCTGAGATAGGCAGATCCTCATTATGTTGGGAATCAAGGGAAAGGGTACAAAAGCAGATGTAAAGAGTGTCAGGTGATTGGCAGAGGAGGTTTGAGGGGCTAAAAGGCATACTCCTGTTCCTATTTCTTATGGCCTTACGATCTAATGGATTTGACAGCGTAGATACAGAGAGGCTATTTTCTATGTTGTGCAGTATAACCTTCAAAATCAAACTGTTCAAGAGTGCTGTCAGGAATCACTTTGCACAGAGTATGATCACAGAGTAAAAAAAATCTAGAAAATAGGAGAGCCAATGGCCTAGCGGTATCAATGCTACACCATTATTCCAGAGAGCTAGGGGAGGTGCTCGTTTAATGATCGCTAGACTATCTATCAATCCAGAGACCTAGGTAATGTCTTGGGGAACTAGGTTCAAATCCTGCCGTGGCAGATAGTTCAATTTGAATTCAATAAAAAATATGGGTTTTAGATTTAGAGTCTAATGAAGACTGTGTCAACATTATTGTGGGTAAAACCCCCATCTGGCTCACTCATGCCCTGTAGGCAAGAAAATCTGGCATCCTTACTGAGTATGGCTTACACTTGACTCCATGCTCATTGTAATGTGACTGACTCTTAACTGCACTCTGGGCAATTAGTGAGGAGAGATAAATGCTGGGCTAGCCAATGAGACTGACATGCCATGAATGAATAAAAAACAATTGACCATAACATGGCAGAATTTAGAATCCAGTTTGAGAGTGAGAAATTTCAGTCAGAAACAGCTATGCTAAGCTTAAATGAGGGTATTTGCATGGGTCTGGAGGCAGAGTTAGCTGGAGAAGGAGGTTTAGCAGAAAAGATAGTTGAGGAACAGTGGCAGATATTCAAGAAAATAGTTAATCACTCAAGTGAATTGTGTATACCAGTGAGAAAGAAGGATTCCAGGAATGGGATAAATCAACATGGTTCGACAAAGAAGTTAAAGGTATCATCAAACTGAATTTAAAAAAAACTAAGTGGTAAGGATTAGTGGTAGACCGGTTTTGAAAACCAACAAGGATGGCCAAAGGAATAATAAAAGAGGGAGAAAATAAACTTTGACTGCTAATTAGCAAGATCGACAGCAAGAGCTCTACTAAATAGACAAAAGAAGATGTCAGAGGCCAAAGTGAAAATGGAAACAACACCAACTGCAAGATCCCTACTTCCCCAACTTCCTTATGGAAGGATGTAACTGTACCAGAAGCTGTCGTGGGAAGTTTTAGTTTCATACCTTGAATGGGCAAGTTGTCTTCTGAGGAAAAGTTGGATAGCCTAGGCTTTTATTTGCCAAAGATTAGACAAGTGGAGGAGGAAGAAGTAACTTGAGTGAAAAACTCTGGAAAAGATGTTTCCTTTTTTGTGAGGTGGGAGTGTGCAGTAATCAGATCAACCATGATCTCATTGAAAGGCAAAGCAAGCTCAAGGAGTGAGTGAAACTTAATGCACTTCTGACTCCCACCAGGTAAGTTTGAAAGGAGAACATTTTGGCAATTTTCAAAATGGTTCATTGGTAAAAAGAAATACAAAAGTAATTATTTATAATTATTATTTCTCTTCTCTTCTCCCATCAAGCATCATTGAACATTGCCTTATGACTCTGAGTACAACAGGCATAAATTATAATAATACATTCTTCTCTTTAAACTCAAGATTGCATTATGTTAATGAAGCACAATGGTCACTAACTGAAGACCTTTATGTCTGAGTAAAGATTCATAACGCTGAATTTATTGAGAAGAAAATCTCCACATTTCGTGGAGAGTCTTTCACATTGATGGTTTAACTTGTGCAGCTGAACCTGTTTTAAAATACTGCATGGAGTACAAACAATTCCGCTGTAGAACAGAAAATCTTCCTGAGAATTTCAAAGCAGGTATACAACCTCTTTGGAGAGGATTTTTAAGTGGTTTAAAGGAAATTTGCTGTTTTCCTTTTCCCAGTTTCCCCTTCGTTAATATTTTTGCTACTTATATTCTCTCCCTTTACTTTTCCCCTTCCATTCATCTTTCCTTCCAATCTGCTTTGTTCTCTCCCTTCGTTGGATCTGCTCTTACTCTTGCCCCCTTTTCTGTCTCTCTCTGTCTTCCTCCTTTTCCTATTCTTTTTTTCTTTCCTTATTCATTTTCCCCTCCTCGGTTTCCCTCCCTCACTCTCATTTCCCCTTTCCCAGTCTTGCCCTCGTCTTTTTTTCGAACAGCACCTTCTCTACTTCTTGATATTTTATTTCAACCTCAGGTCAAATGTTCCGTTTTATCAGATTATGTTCAAAGTTGTATGTAAGGTTGGGGTATGAAGGTGGCACAGTGGCAGAAGGGAAGGGACACAGCATCAGAGACCCAGGTTTGATACCAGCCTTGAGTCACTGCCTGTTTGGAGTTTGCATGTTCTCCCCTTGTCTGTGTGGGTTTCTGCCGGTCCTCTGGTTTCCTCCAACAGTTCAAAGATGTGCAATTTATGTGGTTTGGTCATGCTAAATCACCCTGTAGTATCCAGGGATGTATAGGCTAGATGAATTAGTCATAGTAAATGCGTGATTAGAATGAAAAAACATGGCTCTGGATAGGATACTCCTCAGAGGGTCGGTACAGACTTGATGGGCCATGTAGTTTCTTTCTGCACTGTAGAGATTTTAAGATATTCCCATTCCAAGCATCCATTATATTCTGACCAATGAGCTGAAAAATGGGGAGAATGAAATGGTCATTAACAAACAAACATAACATTACAGAATCTCCTCACATTACAGAATGTGCACAATACGGGATACAAATATGTGGTGGAGAGATAGACCATTTGTTTTCTCTCTACACTTTCTAACAGAGCTGTTTTAATTGGACAATTTTTAAAATTTGCAAGATCGCTTTGGGACGAGCATAGAGGACATCTAGTTTGATGATGGCTTGAGTACGTGTGCTAAACCACTCTTTTCTCTTACCTTCTCTGTATCTGTGTTTCCTTTTTTATCCCCAGCCTATTTATTTGTGGTTTTCTTCCTGTATTTGTGGTTCTCGCTTTCTACTCATGGTTTTCGCTCTGTCAGTCAATAATTCTCTTTCTCTGAATGTTATTCTTCCTCTTTCTTTACGAGTGTTTTTCTTCATCATACTCGTCGCTTCAATTGAGCTCTCTTTTTATTTGTGCTTCTCTCTCACTGCTTGTTGTTCACTTGTTTTTCTTGCAACATGGTTTTCTTTCTGTCTCCCCCTCTGCTCAATTTTCTCTTCCATGCAAATAAAAATCAGGAGATGTGGTTCGAGCTGGCTCCATCGTTCCTTTACTTTCATGCATATTTTCCCATCCTCCGATCTGCTATTCATTACCAAGCCTTTAACCCAGTCCTATTCCCAACCAAAATCATCTGCCTCGCTACTTCTATGATTACTATCAAATCTTGCTCAGCCAACCTCCCTTTATCTTCTATAAATGCTCATTACATTCTTCTCCCCGATCAATAATTATGAAGCTATTTTAGAAATGCGAGTGCTTGGAATTCTATATTTGCTCAGACTTTTTAATCTCAATCCTGTTGTCATGATAAGAAATGTTCTCAGATTCTTCTTACTGCATCCTCAATTCACTCTAGGCTCCAACCTTGCACAATAGGTCTTGATTTCTCAAAACTAACACTCCCATAGATTTCTAAAGGAGGAAGTATTTGTTGTATCACCATCATGGTCATCACCAGTTGAGTTAAAAGTTTTAAAATGCAGCAATGGGACAGAGATAAATAATGAAAACCACAGAATCTAATCACCTTTTCAATGGGCCGATTAAATGAAAAATAGCTTCCGTTTGGGATTAGATTCCCTACAGTGTGGAAACAGGCCCTTCAGCCCCACAAGTCCACACCACCCCTTGAAGTATCCCACCCAGACCAATCCCCCTATAAGCCACACACCCCTGAACATTACGGGCAATTTAGCATGGCCGATCCACTTGGCCCGCACATCTTTGGACTGTGGGAGGAAACGAGAGTGCCCGGAGAAAACTCATGCAGACACGGGGAGAATGTGCAAACTCCACACAGGCAGCCACCCAAGGCTGGAATTGAACCTGGGTCCCTGGCGCTATGAGGCTGCAGTGCTAACCACTGAGCCACCGTGCCCTACCATGCCGTGGGGGGTGGGGGGGATGCATGAATGAATTTCGGTGAGGATATCCCTTAAAACATAGCCTCAAAATAAGGAGGAGCAGATGTAGGAATGAGTTGAGGAGGAACCTCTTCACCCAAAGGGTTGTGATTCTGTGGAATTCCTGGCCCAGTGAAGCAGCTGAATTTACCTTGTTGAATGCTTTTAAGGCAAAGATAGATAGAGTTTTGAACAGTAAAGGAATTAAGGATTACAGTGACCGGGTGGGTAAGCGGAGCTGAGTCCACGAAAAGATCAGTCATGATCTGTTTGAATGACAGAGCAGCCTCAATGGACCAGATGGCCCACTCACTGCTCCCGGCTGAGCAAGATTTGAAAGTAATCAAAGAAGTAGAGAGCCAGATGATTTTGGTTGGGAGTAGGACTGGGTTAAAAGCTGGACCCAGATGCAGAAAATTGAGATCAAAATAAAATCAACAAAGAAATCTGCAGGAAAATTACATGATGGCTGCTTTTTTCAGTGCAGGCTCTCATTGTCAATCCCATTCTTTCTTAAGAAATCTGAGATTGTATTCAGAAACATTTAAGCTGTACGATGACCAATAAAATTTACAATCAATCAACCAGCTCCTTGTCTTTTGAAGGTTATGAAATGAACTGGGTATTTTGAGACCACCCCATGGTTTAATTGTTAAAAACAAATGTGCAATGTGGAAATAACTTATTGGGATCCAAAAGGTTTGTATTCTGTTACTGGTCTCCTATGATTGTTCTGATATTCGTACTGGTTCCAACACTCCTGTGTGCCTCCCACTTGTGGGTTACGAAACGTGATACTAAAAGTTACAATTATCCTGCTTTCTATTTCGAGACAGACAACTACTGGTTTAACATGAGAGTCGCCATGACCTAGACAAGGGGTGGGATTGGAAACTTGGGCACTTTGATGGTAACCACAGCTGGTAGAACATTGCAAACCAGACATCTGACCAACTGAGCAAGCTGGCACCCCAAATAGTGAACATAGCAGCTTGATGTTCAAAGTTTTCTGTTGGAAAACCATTGGGCATCAATTTAAGATGCAATAAGGCAAATTGCTTCTCTCAGACACTCACCTTCCTGCAAAAATGCCATCCCCTTTTCCCAATTCCTTTGCCTCTGCTGCATCTGCTCCCAGGATGAAACATTCCACTCCAGAACATCTCAGATGTCCTTGTTTTTCAAGGACTGCAACTTCCCCCACTCAGTGATTGAGAATGCCCTCGACCAAGCCTCCCGCATTTCCTGCCACTTATCCCTCACACCCCCTCCCCGCAATAACAACCAAAACAGAATCCCCCTCATCCTCACATACCACCCCACCAACATCTGGATCCAACGCATCATCCTTCGACACTTCTGCCATCTGCAATCCGACCACACCACCGAAGGCATATTTCCCTCGCGACCCTCATCTGCTTTCCGGAGAGACCACTCTCTCCTTGGCTCCCTTGTCCGCTCCACACTCCCCTCTAACTCCACCACACCCGGCACATTCCCCAACAACTGCAGGAAGTGCTACACCTGCCCCTAAACCTCCTCCCTCACCCCTATCCTAGGCCCCAAGAAGACTTTCCATATCAAGCAGATGTTCACCTGCACATCTGCTAATGTGGTATACTGTATCTGCTGTTCCTGTTGTGGCCTCCTCTACATTGGGGAAACCAAGCTGAGGCTTGGGGACCGCTTTGTGGAACACCTACTCTTGGTTTGCACTAAACTGCTGCACCTCCCAGTCGCGAAACATTTTAACTCCCCCTCCCATTCCTCAGAAAACATGTCCATTCCGGGCCTCCTGCAGTGCCACAATGATTCTACCCAAAGGTTGCAGGAATAGCAACTCATATTCCGCTTGGGAACCCTGCAGCCCAACGGTATCAATGTGGGCTTCACAAGCTTCAAAATCTCCCCTTCCCACTACAGCATCCCAAAACCAGCCCAGTTTGTCCCCGCCTGCCTAACCTACCCTTCCTCCCATCTGTCCCTTCATCTCTCCAATTAGGGAGAGTCAGGGGGCAGAGTTGAGTACGGTAGGCATTACAAAAGAGAAAGTGCTAGAAAAGCTAAAGGGTCTAAAAATTGATAAATCTCCTGGCCCCGATGGGCGACATCCTAGAATTCTGAGGGAGGTGGCTGAGGAAATAGCAGAGGCTTTGGTCGTGATCTTTCAAAAGTCACTGGAGTCAGGGAAAGTCCCAGATGATTGGAAAATTGCTGTTGTAACTCCCTGTTTAAGAAAGGATCAAGGCAAAAGATGGAAAATTATAGGCCAATTAGCCTAACCTTGGTAGTTGGTAAAATTCTAGAATCCATTGTCAAGGATGAGATTTCTAAATTACTGGAAGTGCAGGGTCAGATTAAAACAAGTCAGCATGGTTTTATTAAGGGGAGGTCGTGCCTGACAAACCTGTTAGAATTCTTTGAAGAGGTAACAAGTATGTTAGACCAGGCAAACCCAGTAGATGTTATCTATCTAGACTTCCTAAAGGCCTTTGATACAGTGCCTCACGGGAGGCTGCTGAGCAAGGTGAGGGCCCATGGTGTTCGAGGTGAGCTACTGGCTTGGATTGAGGATTGGTTGTCTGACAGAAGGCAGAGAGTTCGGTTAAAAGGCTCTTTTTCAGAATGGCAACTGGTGACAACTGATGTCCCGTAGAGTTCAGTGTTCGGGCCACAGCTGTTCATTTTATATATTAATGATCTGGATGAAGGGATTGGGGGCATTCTGGTGAAGTTTGCCTATGATACGAAGATAGGTGGACAGGCAGGTTGTACTGAGGATGTGGAGAAGCTGCGGAAAGATTTAGACAGTTTAGGAGAGTGGTCCAGGAAATGGCCGATGAAATGCAATGTGAGTAAATGTGAGGTTTTGCACTTTGGAAAAAAGAACACAGGCATGGACTATTTTCTAAACATTGAGAAAATTCGCAAATCAGAAGAACAAAGGGATCTGGGCGTGTTGGTCCAGGATTCTCTAAAGATTAACTTGCAGGTAGAGTCCGTAATTAAGAAAGCGAATGTAATGTTATCGTTTATCTCAAGAGGGTTGGAATATAAAAGCAGCGATGTGCTTCTGAGGCTTTATAAGGCTCTAGTTAGGCCCCATTTAGAATACTGTGTCCAATTTTGGGCCCCACACCTCAGGAAGGACATACTAGCCCTGGAGCATGTCCAACGGAGATTCACACAGATGATCCCTGGAATGGTAGGTTTAGCGTATGATGAATGGCTAAGGATCCTGGGCTTGTGCTCATTAGAGTTTAGAAGGTTGAGGGGAGATGTAATAGAAACTTACAAGATAATGTATGGTTTAGAAGGGGTGGACGCTAGGAAGTTGTTTCTGTTAGGCTGAGAGATTAAGACCCGTGGGCACAGCCTTAAAATTAGGGGGGTAAATTTAAAACTGAAATGAGACGAGATTTCTTCAGCCGGAGAGTGGTGGGCTTGTGGAATTCATTGCCGCAGAGTGCAGTGGAGGCCGAGACATTGGATGCCTTCAAGGCAGAGATCGACAAATTCTTGATCTCAAAAGGAATCAAGGGCTAAGGGGAGAGTGCAGGGAAGTGGTGTTGAAATGCCCATCAGCCATGATTTAAATGGCAGAATGGACTTGATGGGCCGAATGGCCTTACTTCCACTCCTATGTCTTATGGTCTGATGGCCCTCCCACCTCAAGCCCCACTCCCATCTCCTACCTATTAACCTCATCCCGCCCCTTTGATCTGTCTGTCCTTCTAGGGCTGACCTATCCCCTCCCTAACTCCCCACCTACACTCACCTTTACAGGCTCCATCCCCGCCTCTTTGACTTGTCTGTCTCCTCTCCACCTATCTTCTCCTCTATCCATCTTTGATCTGCCTCCCCCTCTCTCCCTATTTATTTCAGAACCCCCTTCCCCTCCCCCATTTCTGAAGAAGGGTCTAGGCCCGAAACATCAGCCTTCCTGCTCCTCTGATGCTGCTTGTCCTGCTGTGTTCATCCAGCTCCACACTTTGTTCTCTCAGACACTCATTCTCTTTCACAGACAGAAATGGAGGCTGGATTGTTGAATAAATTCAAAGCTGAGTGAGGCATTTTTTTCAAACTTTAGAGGAGTCAAAGGCTATGTGGAGCAGATAAGAGAGTGGCAAAGAGGCCAAGATTAGATCAGCTGTGATCTTATTGACATGGCAGAGCAGATTTGTTCTTGATGAAAGATGGACCAAAGTGTTGATGCAGATTCACCTTGTCACCAACATTTTCTCAAAGACCATGAACACAATTAACTCCTTCTTTGAGCACAGTACTTTTGAGCACATTACAACAAAGATTTATTGCCAGGCATATCAGAACAAAATGCTCAACCATCAGCTCAAGACAGCATTGTGCCCCCTGCTGCTCAAGGATCTGGTCATGCCCAATGTTTTGGAAGAGATAAAGGAAGTAACGAAGCCCACCAGCACCAAGTAAAACTCGACAGGTACTGAAAAACAACGAGGGCTCTGGCACCAAAAATTCAAAAATCATTTGCATGGAAACTGGAGCGTCTCCTTTGTGGGAAGGATTTACATGACAACAATGGAGATTTGTCAAACACGCAAGGTGCCGAGTGATAGAAGTCACTTGTTTGCATTGCAAAGTTACCTTAGCTGGGAGTGGCTGCATAAGCTGTTGCATTGGCATTGCTTGCACATTATGCACGCATTATGAATGGGCAGGTTGTCACTGAATTATACAACAGTGAAGAGCAAGGGATTGAAAGAACAAGGACATGGTCAAACTGAGGGAACTGGTCTCTCTGGCATGCTGAAATGTCAATCCCTCATAGGCAGAGTAGAATAGAACAGCTTGTGTTTCCTTCAATGTAGTTTCACCAGAACTGAGCAACCAGTGTCAGCCTCATTTCTGAACACTCATTCGCAGTTTTAATAGAAGCAAAATACTGCAGTTGCTGGAAATCTGAGACAAACACAGAGAATGCTGGAGAAACTCAGCAAGTCTGGCGGCATCTATGGAGAGAGAAATAGAGTTAATGTTTTCAGTCTGGTATGACTCTGGGAGAGTAGAACAGACCCAACGGAATAGAAACATTAATGCCGCTGCTGTCTGAACAGATGCTCCCAGAACTGCTGATTTTCTGTAACATTTTCGGTGTTTGACTCTCATTTTTTAATTGGATAAACATTGTTTAGTTGACTGGTATGTTTTAGAACATGGAGATATATAGGATGAACACAGCAGGCCAAGCAGCAACATAGGAGCAGGAAAGCTGACGTTTCAGGCCTAGACCATTCTTCAGAAAAGGCTAATGTTTCTAGGCCTGAAACATCAGCCTTCCTGCTCCTGCAATGCTGCTGGGCCTGCTGTGTTCATCCAGCTCTACATCTTGTTATCTTGAATTCTCCACCATCTGCAGTTTCTACTATCTCTGAAATATATAGGTGTCAGGAATGGGAGAAGTCCATCTGGTCTCTCAAAAGCCCACTTCACCATTCAATAAACTAAGGCTAATCTGATTCAAACAAAATACATTAAAGCTCTTTGACAGTGCAAATGCAAAAGGAATTAAAATAGTTCATGAATTGTCAGCAAACAGTCTAATCTCTGTAAGCTATTACACATACACCAAGCCAATATATGATTTACTCTGCGTTTTATTAATCACTTAGAATCATGTAGATGTGTTTTTAACTCTATCCTGTTCATGAATGTAAACTAGATGTGGTGACGGTCTTTGTGGTGCATATCTCTCACATTGATGGAGACTGATATGGAAGAACAAATTGAAACTGTGATATGACTACAGGATTTATATGAATTATTATTCTCACAGGGAGGCAATGGCTGAGTGGTGTTATTGGAGGACTGTTACTACAGAGACCTAGATAAAGCACTGGGGACCCAGGTTCAAATCCTGCCACTGCAGATGGTGGAATTTGAATTCAATGAATGTCTGGAATTGAGTATCTAATGATGACCATTAATCCATTGTCAATTCTCGGGGGAAAAACCCATCTGGTTCATGAATGCAATCTAGGGCAGGAAACTGCCATCCTTACCTGGTCTGGCCTACATGTGACTCCAGGCCCACAGCAATCTGGTTGATTCTAAGTTGCCCACTGGGCAATTCGGGATGGGCAATAAATGCTGCCTGGCCAGTAATACCCTCATCCCATTCAAGAATAAAAAATTTAATGTTGGTTGCAGAAGACTTTGATTTTTGGTGCTGTGTAACTGATGGGTTTTTCGGTGTGTCTGAAGAAAATAATTAACATGGAAGTGTTTCTAGATCCATGGTAATTTCTTTTTGAAGCCTGGCTGCAAAGTGAATGGGTGTTGCGCACTATTACAGTTTTGTTTACTTTAGATTAGTTTTGAGTCAACATTGTAAACAATGGTGCCTCAAAGGTTTATTACAGACCTCTGAAATCTCTTTTCTTCAAGGTTAGGTGGTGGTGTTCACAAAGTGCGAGAAACTTTGGTTTCGCTTTTCACTCTGGGTAGCATTTTAATCCCATGAAGATGTGGGAAAAGGATGGCTTTGTAGACCAGTGCTCCTGAGATGAGAACGATATAGTGAGGTAGGTCCTGAGAATGAAGAGTTAGCATTGGGTTCCACACCAGATGACAACCCAGAGGCAGAGACAAAAATAAACTGCAGTTATTGGAATCCGAGGTAGATAAACATGAGCCTGAAAGAACACAGCAGGGCAGGCAGCATCTGGAGGGATGGAGCAGTCAAGGTTTTGGGTATTACCCTTCTTCGGGGCTGGATGTGGAGGTAGGGGGAATTGCAGATAAAGTGGGGGGCAGGGGTGAAGATGGAATAGGGGTGATAGATGGACACTGGTGGTAAGTATGACCTGGTTGGTCAATGGGAGGGATGAACCCGGTTGGCGGCTGGAAGGTGAAATGGAAGGGAGGAAGTGGGTCTGGAAGGGGAGGCAGGGGATAGGTGAGAAGGCATTTGAAATTGGAGAACTCAATGTTAAGTCCTCCAGGCTGCAGGGTGCCCAGATAAAGTTTTGTTCTTAAAATTTGCGTTCCGTGTCACTGTGACACTGGAAGAGGCAAAGAACGGACATGTTGGAGAGGGAGTGGGATGGGAAATTGAAATGAGTGGTGACCGGAGGTTAGATTGGCCGTTTTGGGCCAGGTGGAGGTATTCGGTGAAACAGTCACTTCGTCTATGTTTGATCCGAATGATGTAGAGGAGACCCTGAGGTGGTTGTTTAAACTGGGTCCAGTGAAGCTCAATTGTATATTAGCTCCAGGAAGAAACTATCACAATTCAGTTTAAAAACTGAAGTTCATTGAGACTTAACCTCCTCAGGTGTTAGATATAGTGATACTGGTGTGAGTATTACCTTGGATATAGTACCAGAAGTGGCATTTTGAGAACTGTATTAGGGATGTTTTGGGCACCATAAGAAAGCTATTCTGTTTGTTTGTAATTTATAAAGGAGTGCTTTGGGATTGATGGGGTTATATTTTTACTGTGTGTTTAAAGACTTTGAATTTGTGTTCTAAGTAGGTAGTTTGGATTAACCTATTTTAACTTTGCTCTTTTGTAATAAACTTCCATCTTATTCTTAGACTAAAAACTGCAGCATTGTGTGCCCATGTTTCAGTGAGAGACCCCTTCATTAAAACCAAAACAAGTAAAGTTATGATCTATCAAGCCAGGCTCCTGTCTGGGATCTAAACTTGCCCAGTAATATCACCAGTGGATAATAGCAGAATACTTACTGAAGAGCTTTTAATAAAGGCACAAAAACAGGATTGGAAGATGTTGGTCACGCCACAGCATTTTTTTTAAGCTCATGGAATGTAATGCAGATTTAGACTCAGTTTGAGCTGTGACTGATATTGTTTCTGTGACATTAAAATTGTCTCCCATGTTCCATCATTGACACATACATGAGAATAACTGCCAGATGATTGCTTGTAATGTTCAAACATGGCCTTGAAGAAAAGAACCAGAGGAGACATATCAGGCTGTAATGCTGAACAGGACAATGAGGTAATTAAAAACCAACTAAATAGGCCAGAAACACATATTACCTTTACCTTACTTGGTACAATCTTAGAAAGGAAGTGGGTTTAAAGAAAAGTCCTTACGAACAACTCACCACAGCAGCTGGAGGAAAGCAGATTGATCACCCGCTCTGGAATGGGAACTGCTGATGACATGATCACCTGAGACAAATCCTGCTCTGTGGGATTTGTAAACAAGCAGTGTAAATGTTGGCCGAAAAACAGAAATTGCTAGAGAAGCTCCTCAGGTCTGGCAGCATCCATGGAGAGAAAGCATAGTTAACATTTTGAGTCCAGTGACCCTTCTTCATTGTGGGTGTGTATATTGCTTTGTATTATAATAAAGGTGTACCACATTAAATGCAACAGGATCCACAATGTTGTGCGCCATTGATATATAGGCCAGAACATTTAGACTCAATAAGGCAGTTTTACATATATTTGGCATGCAGCTGAGGCAGTGATGTTCCAAGATTGTTGACAGGCTCAACACTCTGCCTTGCTGCAGGGAGCAACACTCCTTATGGTGGACCTCCATGTAGGACCTCACTACAGCCAGTTCATTATGAGCTGACCTGATAGACTTCCGTATTTAAATCAAGAGAAGGAAAAGACAATGCCTCTCCCATACCTTGTTCAAGACATTAATAAACTAATGTTTTCCTCCTTTTTGTGATCCTGCATCAAGAAGAGAGGGAAATTTGTTCTGTCTCCAGACTTCCAGTTCCTTTTCAAAAGTATTCTTTGTAGTTTGGCTGGTAGAGTCCAAAGGACTCTGAATATTTTATCTGTTCATGGAGTTATGTGGTTGACTTGATTTGATCTGAGTTGATTTATTTATTGTCATGTGTACATTGTAACAAAATATGGAAAGAAGTGCGGTATCCCTGGAATGGTAGGTTTAACGTATGATGAATGGCTGAGGATCCTGGGACTGTAGTCATTAGAGTTTAGAAGGTTGAGAGGAGATCTAATAGAAACTTACAAGATAATGTATGGTTTAGAAGGGGTGGACGCTAGGAAGTTGTTTCCGTTAGGCGGGGAGACTAGGGCCCGTGGGCACAGCCTTAAAATTAGAGGGGGTAAATTTAAAGTTGAAATGAGACGACATTTCTTCAGCCAGAGAGTGGTGGGCTTGTGGAATTCATTGCCGCAGAGTGCAGTGGAGGCCGAGACATTGGATGCCTTCAAGGCAGAAATCGACAAATTCTTGATCTCAAAAGGAATCAAGGGCTACGGGGAGAGTGCAGGGAAGTGGTGTTGAAATGCCAATCAGCCATGATTTAAATGGCGGAGTGCACTTGATGGGCCGAATGGCCTTACTTCCACTCCCATGCCTTATGGTATAGAGTCACCATTCTTTGGTGCCATCTTAAAGCACAGAAAAATAAACTGAAACGAATATAAAGGCAGAAAATTAAATAAATGAAGAAAAAGTGTTCAGCTTCACAGTCCTTCTTGCTAAGCGTAATATCATGGGCCATGGGCTGAGTGGCCAGCTATGAGACCCCTTCGCCATGCTGCCATTGGAATAAAAATCACCATTCTTTGGCATCATCTCACCTCCACCAATGCCTTTGCCACTGTGAGTCATCACTGGACCTCACCCATGCAGACCCCACTGTTGCCACTGGGTACCACACTGGCCCAAACTTGACTCCACCACAGCCATGAGTCCCCTTCGGGCCCATCTCACTGATGCAGCTAATGCTGATGCCGTCGGGCCTCATGATGGAGCCACTTCAGAATGCCACCTTCTTCAGGTGGCATTTTCCTGATTCAACGCATCATTGAACTCCCTGTGGAAGGGTTGCCCACATTTGGAACATCCAGATGATGGTGAGCAAATTAAAATCCACTGCTGGTCTGTACTCTGTTAGCAGTGTGGGTCTGCACCCCACTCCCTTTCAACAAATTTTTCTTCGCCCTGAAAAGTGACTCCTAAACCAGTTGAGGGTCTGCCAGGAATTCAGAACGTGTGACATGGCAAATTCAGTAAGAAAATACAGGGTACTTAGTGCCTGCATTAAAGCATAATAACGCACACTGTTAATTCTGATTGTGGTCGTCACAGCACAAACAACAGATTTTCATGGCGACAATGGTTCTGCAGTCTCCAGGAGCAGAGACATTAAACAGCCCCTTCTACAATCTAAGTGGAATAAAGAAAGCATGCTGCTTCCTGACTCCATAATTAGTCTCCACAATTAAAACTTAACTGGAAAGATTCAAATGAGCCAGAGGAGCCAGGAATTTAGTAAACTGTCGTAGAAGTGTTTGTGTGGATAACAAATTGGTTTATGGCTATCGGGTTTCTGTGAGTTTGTATGTCTGATTTTCCTGCAAGGTCCCATGTGCAGTTGCAATTATGCACTGGTTTAAATTTCAGTATCTGAAGCTGGTATCTGCTGCAGCTAATTTCAGTCAGTGATTCAGTGCTTTTCATGTTCCCACTTTCACCTCATTTAGCAATAGACTGTCACATTGCTGTGTGTATGTTTGGCAAGTTGCCCTGTCAGCAAATGCATTTGAAAAGTAAAGGTTTTCATAAATTGATAAGGATATGTATTCACGTTGTAATAAGTGCCACTTTGCTTTGTTTAATTAAATTTTGGTCAAATTGCCACGTAACCCTCCCACCCAACAGTCTATTGCCAGTCTGGCTTTTTATCTGCTAATTGGACACTGTCCTTCCTGTCATGGGAAATAATGCACTCAGTTAACCCCTTTCACTGGTCTATATCTATTAAAGAGGCATTGCAAATGAGAGTTTGAATGTATTGCCCCTGTGTCTTTTCTCCTCATTGTAATATGCAATGATTGTTCCGTTGTACATTAAATATCCTGATTTAGGCTCTTAAAACGTCTGTTAAAGGTACTCTACATTACACTAAGCAATGTCTCCCGTTGCCCCCTTCGCTCCAACTTTCTTGCTGGAAGTGACTTACATTAGCACATGGTTTCATAGGCATTGACGGCCATGGAGTACAGGGTCCGCGTGTGTATTCTTGCGGTGTTGGGCCAAAGGGCCTGTTTCCACTGTAGAGAATCTAATCCTCTCTTTATCGGTGGGAATGTTAGAGTAAACAAAGTACCATGATTGAGTTCAGTCTTGTGGTCTCCCAATGCCCAGACACGGGCAGCTCCCAGAAGAGGTCACTTGACGATAATCAGAAGATGGAAAACTGACTGCATTCTCCCCACTCCTGTCTTACTATTGAGATCAACGTACATACCAAGAATCAGACTGAGCGACAGTCTGAATCAGTCTAAGAGAGTGCAGCAGTGTGTTGTCCTTGTGAATGACTATTAACAGGCATTATAAAACAGAACTGTTTACAAGATATTCATGACAGCCTGCTGGAAGCTATGGAGAGGTGGTAACACAATGGTAATGTCTATGAACTAGTGATCAGACCCCAAGTCTGAATCTATTTGGTTGTTGAAATTTGAATTCATTAAAATAATATGGAATGTAAACTTAGCCTAATGGTGACCATGTAACCACTGCTGATTGTTGTAAAAACCCATCTGGTTCATAAATGCCATTTTGGGAAGGAAACCCGTCATCCTTAGCTAGGCTGACCTACATGTGACTCCATAGCCACACCAATGTAATTGACTCAGAGCTGCTTTCTATTAGTGGTGGGCAATAAATGCTGGTCCAGCTTTGCAAATCCATGTCCCAGTTTCATGCGATCTGATGACACTATGCCATAGCTCTTCTGCATATATTCAGTGGCCAATCCTAAATTAAACATCAAACGTAGACAGTGCAGCACAGGAACAGGCCCTTCAGTCCATTATGTCTGTGCTTGCCATGATGCCATTCTAAACTAAATCTGTCTGCCTGCATGTGGTCTGTATCCCTCTATTCCCTGCCTGCTTATGTGTTTGTCCAAATATCTTTTAAACATTGCTAATGTATCTGCTTTGACCACCTCCACTGACAATGTGTTCTAGGTACCTTTTGTATAATGTTTGCCTTTCCCACCTCCTTTAAACTTTACCCTTCTCACTTTAAGCCTATACCACCCTCCCTACCTTGTGCTTCGCATTTCCACTCTGGAGACGAAGCGTCGACTTGGAGTCCTATCATGCCTCTCATGATTTAATATATTTGTATCAAGTCGCCCCTAAGCTTCTGATGCTCCAGCAAAAACAATCCAAGTTTGTCCAACCTTTCCTGACAGTTAATACGCTCCAATTCAGTTACACATCTTGGTATACCTCTCTTACATCCTCTCCAAGCCTCCATACCCTTTCTATACTGTGGTGAGTAGAACTGCACTCAATACTTCAAACACGGCCTAACTAAAGTTTTATACAGCTGCAACATGACCAGCCAACTTTTATAGTCAACTCCCTAAAAGGTGAAGGCAACCATACCGTGTATGCTTTTTACTATCTTATCCGGTTGTGTTTCCACTTTCAGGGGGCTATAGACTTGCACCCCAAGGTCCCTCTGCATACTAATGGTCCCAAGGCTCCTCCCATTTACTGTATTGGTATAAAGGTACAGTTAACCCTTTACTATCCTCCAGGGAGTTCTTTATTAGTGATAAGGGAACTGTCACCTGCCAACACTGGGGGTTCAAAGTGGGCTTAGTTGAGGAAATGGCATTGACAGCAGCTTTGAAAGGGAGGAAAGCAGAACTGTTTACCATATTAGCTTCAATTTTGTGTGGAATCGTGTAGACTGGGACCCAAACTCAAGAATGCCTGACTCAGTGGTGTAGGAGCTACCAACGAAGGCATGGCTGACAACTGCATGCATGAGCTGGCTAGGATAACAACTTTGTGACACTGACGCAACAAATCACATAAGGTGTTGCCCCTTAGTAATAGCCTCCGTCACTCTGCACATTTGGTGAGGTTTTCACTTTATCAATATGCAGGTGGTTCCTAAAATAAGTATTGTGAAGTGAATGGTTACTTATTGATTTCAGAGTTTTGTTTTAGCATAATCCCCTGCAATAGTACTGTTTGTGTGAGAAAAAGGATTGCAAGAAAGGCACCTAAGAGACCAAGATTACTAACAACTCCAAGAACCATGTACAGCTGCGGAATACACATACAGTGGGATTGATACATCCAACAGCTTTCTTGACAGCAAGAGCTAAAGTGTAGGGTCTTCAGTAATCCAATTTACCATGGATGAACTGAGATCTCTACGTGGATATGCAATTCAGTGGTCTGTTAAATACTCACTGATATTGAGCTCTGCTGTAGCTCAGCTTCCATGGACTGCTTTCCCTTCATTTATTCTGATCAAGTTACACGTTACCACATGACAGAGAGGAGGAGGAGATGGCAACAGTCACAAGAACCTTAAACACTGACTTACAATGCAAGGGAAGTAAAGGCTTTGCTATGCAATTAGCTCACATTATCCCTGAGCTTTGATGCTACTTAAATTTGTCAATGTGTTCTATTTCCAGCATTGATGAGCTTCACATTAAATAATGTAAGATTCACCCAATTGAAGCTGTGACTCTGGGCCTTCTGATGAATATGCATCACATTGTCTTAAACCGTATAGCCTTTATTTCAGATGCAGTCATTTCACTAATCAAAAATGTATGACTCGATCCAGAACAATTTGTGATTTTCAGTCCTATTCTCATTCAAGTCTTTATTATTGCAAGGACACAAATCATTCTGAGTTTGAATTGTTCACACCCTTCTCTTTGAGCCAAATTGATATGTTTGGCTGGGAATGCTGGAGGAGTTGGAACTTGCTTGGTGTGAACGTTATATACCATTCATTTTGAGCTAACCTCAAAGACACCCATTTTGCTTCGTTCGTCAGGTTTTTTAACTCCCACCTTGTTCATCCAGCCCAGTTATTTCTGCTCTTCCATACTTGTTCTAGGGCAAATGATGTTTGCTGATGGGCGCAGCCACCCTTATCTTTTATTTTCTGAATGATTCACTCCTCAAGGCACCCAATGTTAATATTGGCAGATGAAAAGCTTTCCATATTGGCTACCTGGTGAGTACTGAGAATCCACAAGCCAATTGAAAGTCATCCAGCATCAGCAGAATAAATTACAACATTATCCTAGCACATCTGGACGTACAAATAAGGAAGGATGAACTGAGATCTCTACGTGGATATGCAATTCAGTGGTCTGTTAAATACTCACTGATATTGAGCTCTGCTGTAGCTCAGCTTCCATGGACTGCTTTCCCTTCATTTATTCTGATCAAGTTACACGTTACCACATGACAGAGAGGAGGAGGAGATGGCAAGGAAAGGAGAGTCTGATGAAGGGTCTAGGCCCGAAACGTCAGCTTTTGTGCTCCTGAGATGCTGCTGGGCCTGCTGTGTTCATCCAGCCTCACATTTTATTATCAAGGAGAGTTTTTAGGCTGTTTTTAGTCACCTATCCCAATATCTCCTTGCAGATTCAGTGTTAAATTTTGCTAATCTTCATGGGAAGCACCTTGAGACATTTTACCACACTGATGGTAGAAAGTAAATTGTATGTTGTTGTTGTTATTAAGCATTTAAAGTGTCCGACTAATGTTCAAGTTCCCAAATTTGAAGAATTTGAACAATAACTTGTGCTGTCTCAATGTTCCAGCTGACATCTCTTCTTCAACCAACACCATCAATAAACAATTGAACTGTTCCTTTACCTTGTTACGTTTTATGGATCTTGTTGCGCTGAATGGCTACATTGCTTGCCAATGCAATTTTGCACGTCCAAACAATTCATCATTTGCATGCTCATTGAAATGTTTTTGCGTGCCCTGATCAAGTATTACGTAAAGGAAGGTGTTCTTTTCATCCACATGACTCTTCTCTCCTTTGTCGCATCAGCTTTTACCTGTCACCTCTGTGCAGGAAATTCCATATTCAGCAGCGTCAATTGCTTCAAAAGAAAATCAACTGCTATTTACTTGTCCAGATAAGTGTTTATTAAATAGGATTTTATCAAAACTAATGCACCCTGTAAATATTTACTAAGCAAGTATTTTAAAATCCTTGCTGTAATGGAAGTGTGAAAGTCATGCTTGAATTCCTCCGTTATGGATCTAAGACTTTCCAGCATTGTAAATGTATCCAGAGGAGAAAAGCCTGAAGCAGACCCATTCCACAGTGGCAGCTGGTGGGCCCACGAACCATGAAGAGCTGTGCCAATATCCTCAAGAGATAGTAGGAACAGCCGATGCTGGAGTCTGAGATAACACAGTGTGGAGCTGGAGGAACACAGCAGGCCAGGCAGCATCAGAGATGCAGAAATCTGAAGAAGTGTCCAGACCCGAAGCATCAGCTTTCCTGTTCCATTGATGCTGCCTGGCTGGCTGTGTTCCTCCAGCTCCACACCTCGTTGTCCAAAATCCTCAATGTATGAAACCCAATACACGTTACACAGTGTATGAACCCAATACATGCTCCACAGTGTTTGAACCCAATACACGCTCCACAGTGTGTGAGCCCAATACACACTCCACAGTGTGAACTTTCTTGATTACATGCTCTACCTGCATTTCGTCTTTATGTGATTCACACATCAGAATATTTAAACCTCTTTGGCCCTCAGAATTCTGCAGGTGTTCTCTATTTAAATAAGACTCTGCCTTTTTATTTCTTTTTGCACAAGTAAAAAAAGTCATATTTCCACACCTTATATTATAGCTGCCAAATATTCACCCACTCACTTAACCTATGCATTAGCTTGCAGTTTCCTTGTATATTCTTCAGAATTTACTTTCCTACCTATCTTTTTTTGTTTGTGGATGTAACTATAGTGCCTTTGCTCCCTTCATTCAAATCATTAATATAAATTGCAACACGTTTAGGCTCCAGAACCAATCACTTTGGGGCACCACTTGCCATATCCTGCCAACCAGACAAAGGTCCATCTGCCCATGCTGTCTGTTTTCTGACAGCCAGCCAATCTTTGATGTGTGCTCACATGTGGCGCCCGATATCGTGTGCTTTTATTTTCTGCAGTAACCTTTGATATGTAGCCTATTAAATACTTTCTCGCAATTCAAGTGCACTATATCTACAGGTTCCCCTTCATCCACACTGCATGTGGTATCTTCAAAGAATTCCAATTATTTGTTTGATAATGATTTCCTTTTGATGAAACCATGCTGATTCTTCGCCATTACCTCAGAGATAATGGGAACTGCAGATCTGGGAGAATCCGAGAGAACAAAGTTTGGAGCTGGATGAACACAACAGGCCAAGCAGCATCATAGGAGCACAAAAGCTGACATTTTGGGCCGAGACCCTTCATCAGAAAAGGGGGATGGGGAGAGGATTCTGAAATAAATTGGGAGGGGGGAGGCAGATCGAAATGGATAGAGGAGAAGATAGGTGGAGAAGAGAGTATAGGTGGGGAGGTGGGGGGGGTAGATCAGTCCGGGGAGGACGGACAGGTCAAGGGGGCGGGATAAGGTTAGTAGGTAGGAAAGGGAGGTGCGGCTTGAGGTGGGAGGAGGGAATGGGTGAGAGGAAGAGCAGGTTAGGGAGGCAGGGATGAGCTGGGCTAGTTTTGGGATGCAGTGTGGGGAGGGGAGATTTTGGAGCTTGTGAAATCCACATTGATACCATTGGGCTGTAGGGTTCCCAAGCGGAATATGAGCTCCTGTTCCTGCAACCTACGGGTGGCATCATTACGGCACTGCAGAAGGCCCAGGATGGGCATGTCGTCCAAGGAATGGGATGGGGAGTTGAAATGTTCGCGACTGGGAGGTGCAGTTTTTTATTGCGAGCCGAGCGTGGATGTTCTGTAAAGCGGTCCCCAAGCCTCCGCTTGGGATGCCCAATGTTGAGGAAGCCACACCGGGTACAGTGGATGCAGTATACCACATTGGCGGACGTGCAGGTGAACATCTGTTTGATGTGGAAAGTCGTCTTGGGGCCTGGGATAGAGTTGAGAGAGGAGGTGTGGGGCAAGTGTAGCGGTTGCAGAGGAAAGTGCCGGGTGTGGTGGGGTTGGAGGGGAGTGCGGAGCGCAGAGCGGACAAGGGAGTCCTGGAGGGAGTGGTCTCTCCAGAAGGCAGACAAGGGCAGGGATGGAAAAATGTCCTTCGTGGTGGTATCAGATTGTAGATGGCGGAAGTGTCGGAGGATGATGCGTTGTATGCGGAGATTGGTGGGGTGGTATGTGAGGGCTAGGGGTATTCTTTTTTGGCAGCTATTGCAGGGCGAGGTGTGAGGGATGAGTTGCGGGAAATGTAGGCGACTCGGTCGAATGTGCTCTCGACCACTGTGGGGGGGCGAAATTGCGGTCCTTGAAGAACAAGGATATCTGGGATGTATGGGCGTGGAATGCCTCATCCTGGGAGCAGATGCTGTGGAGGTGAAGGAATTGCTAATAGGGGATGGACTTTTTGCAGGAAGGTGGGTGGGAGGAAGTGCATTGTAGGTAGCTATGGGAGTCAGTGGGCTTGAAATGGACATCAGTTTCGAGGTGGTTGCCTGTTTCCTTATGTTTTTCAAAGTGCACACGTATGATTGTTTTAATGATTGATTTTAACTCCTTCCCCATGACAGATGTCAAGCTAACTGGCCTATTATTTCTTGATTTCTGCCTCCCTCCTTTCTACAATAGAATGGTGATACTTGCTATTTTCCTGTTTGAAGGAAATTTTCCCAGTTCTCTTTATTTTTGGAAAATTAACACCAACTCATCTACTACTTCATTAGCAAACTCTTTTAAGGCCCTGAGATTAAATAATCTACTTGCACCTGGAGATTTTTCAGCCTGTCTTTCTATCAATTTGCTCAATACCATTTCCCTCCTGACTGTAATTTCACTAAATTCCTCTCCCCCTCCCAGTTGCTGTTTTACAGCTATTACTGGATTTTAGAAACACCCTCTACAGTGAAAACAGAAGCAAAACATTTGTTCATTTCATCCTCCATTTCCTTATTGTCTACTATTAGCTTCCCATTTTCCTTCTCTACAGGACCAACACTCAGTTTGCGTCAATAGAAATAACTTATTGCTGATGTTGAAAATCTGAAATAAAACAGAAAATACAAGTAAAACGCAGCAGATCTGGCTACAACTGTGCAGAGAGGAAGAGGGATTACCATTTTGAATTAAAAATCTCACTTCTTCAGAACACACGATTCATCTTACCTACTTGCTTCCTTTTAACATATCTTTAGAAATATTTGTAATCCACTTGTCACATTTCTAGCTAGTTTACTCTCATACTCTGATTATTTTTTCTCTGATTAACATTTTAGTATTTTCCGCTGTTTTTCAAGTTACGATTAATCGTCTGACCTACCAGTTGTGTGCCATTACATGCTTTTTTTTCCTTAAGTTTGAAGCTTTCCCAAATTTCTTTAGTCAACAATTGATGGTGGGTTCTCCTTTAGGGTTTTAGTTTATTGCAGGGAGGAATGTATTCTGAGTTGGCGAGTTTTGAGAAGATTTGAGGCTCAGGTTGAGGTTCTGGATGTGAGTTTGCTCGCTGAGCTGGAAGGTTAGTTTTCAGACGTTTCGTCACCATTCTACGTAACATCATCAGTGAGCCACCGATGAAGCGCTGGTGTTATGTCCCGCTTTCTATTTATCTGGTTAGGTTTCCTTGGGTTGGTGATGTCATTTCCTGCATTGGTGATGTCATTTCCGGTTCTTTTTCTCAGAGGGTGGTAGATTAGTTCCAAATCAATATGTTTGTTGATGGAGTTCCTGTTGGAATGCCATGCTTCTAGGAATTCTCGTGCGTGTCTCTGTTTGGCATGTCCTAGGATGGATATGTTGTCGCAATCAAAGTGGTGTCCTTCCTCATCTGTATGTAAGGATATGAGTGATAGTGGGTCATGTCGTTTTGTGGCTAGTTGATGTTCATGTATCCTGGTGGCTAGCTTTCTGCCTGTTTGTCCAATGTAGTGTTTGTCACAGTTCTTGCAAGGTATTTTGTAGATGATGTTTGTTTTATTTGTTGTCTGTATAGGGTCTTTTAAGTTCATTAGCTGCTGTTTTAGTGTGTTGGTGGGTTTGTGGGCTACCCTGATGCCAAGGGGTCCGAGTAGTCTGGCAGTCATTTCGGAAATGTCTTTGATGTAGGGGAGAGTGGTTATGGTTTCTGAGCCCATTTTGTCTGTTTGTTTGGGTTTATTGCTGAGGAATCGGCGGACTGTGTTCATAGGGCACCCATTCTTTTTGAATACGCTGTATAGGTGATTTTCCTCTGCTCTTCATAGTTCCTCTGTGCTGCATTCTGAGTATTCTGAAATATCCCTTAAATGTCTCCAGTGTGCCTTTGTTGATCTATCCTCTAATCTTGTATGCTAACCTTGTATGTTCTGACGAAGGGTAATCAGACCCAAAACATTAACTCTGTTTTCTCCTCCACAGATGCTGCCAGACTTGCTGAGCTTTTCCAGCAAGTTCGTTTTTGAACCTTGTATGCCAGTTCAGTTCAGCTGACTCAGCTTTAATGCCTAAAGAGAATAAAAACAACAGCATATGCTGTAATTCAAAACAAACATGGAAATTGCTGGACAAGCAGGTCTGGCAGCACCTGTGGAGAAAAATCAGTGTTAACATTTCAGAACTTGATCTGAAACATTAACTCCGACTTCTCTGCACAGACGCTGCCAAGCCTATTGAGCTTTTCCAGCAATTTCTGTTTTTGTTTCACAGTTAATGCCCATCTGGTTGCTCTTTCTTTGTTTAAAATGCTCGACTTAGTCCCAGTCTTCTCCTTTTTAAGCTTGATTTAGAATTAAATCATAACATGGTTTTTGCCACCCATTGTCTTTATTCCAAAGTCATTAATTAATCCTGTCGCACAGCACAATCTCAAGTTTAATATAACCTTCTCTCTGGTCAGTTCCAAACTGTTTTGCTGTAAGAAACTATTTCAAAAGAGTTCTACGAGCTCTTCATCCAGGCTACGACTACAAACCTGGTTGTTACAGTTTACATGTTGATTAAAGTAATTCATGGTTATTGCTGTTTCTATGTCACAAGCTCTCAATATTTCTTCTTGTATACTTTCCTCCTCATTTAGGTTACCTGTTAAGGGATTTGTAGACCACTCACACTCGGGCTGTTTCCCCCCACTATTCCTCAGTCTCACCAAAACTAATTCAATACACTGAACGACTGAACCGAGGTTATATCTAACTATTGAGCAAATGCCATCCTTGAATAGCAGTGCTATCCATCCAGCTTTGCTTAGATTCCTGTTTTTCCAATTGTCATAGAGGTATACATGTAACCATGAGGTAATCAGTTTTAGTGATGTTGGTCGAGGGGTAAATATTGAGTAGGAAGAATTCTCTAGTCTTTCTTTAAATCGCACCAAGAGATCTTTTACCATCATGATCCCATGGATACCATACCTTGTATGTGATAAAGTACAAACATAATGTGTGACAGTCTATTCTGAAGAAAGAATGTGATTAGAAGCTACACGTACCAGCCTCAATACAATATATTTCATGCTTTGTCACTTTCTTTTGCTGAATTAGCCAGTCCCAACCTGTTCCTGTTCCACAAAACAGGATATTGTCATGGAATTATAAACAGATATTAGAAAGCAGCTTCCAAGAATTCTGAAACTAAACTTGTTAGAATATCCAGTTATATTGCAATGATCAGGAACTCTCAGAGACTGTTCTAAGTAGCTTGTTTTTGGAACACCAAGGATTACTTTGGATGCACAGCAAATCTTATCCTGGATCAGAACAAACAGATTTTCCTTAACTGTCTACTTCCTGCTAACGGAGGTTAATCACTGCAGTTTATAGTTTTCTTGGAAATATCCCAAAACTCATTTGTCATGTTGACGTATGTGATTAGTGTGTTGTCATAACGATAAAATGTTTCAGTGTAAATTAACTGATGGTGGCTCTCGTTCTCTCTCACTTTCTGGACAACTTGACAAATTGCCTTCTGTTTTTACCCTGTTGCAGCCCTCTATCAGGTCCTATTCAGATGCACGTTGACTTTATCCATTCTCCCTCTTTGTCACATAATTAAAGTATTCTAACCATTCACTTGACCAATGGAGATTCTGTCACCATGAGGAGCAGTGTAGCTGTCACACTGCTAGGACACAAAAACAAGACAATCCAAGTAATTTTGTGCTGTTCCTTTTAGTCTTTCATGCAGTCTAACAGACTGGTTTTGTCAACTCTTTTCATCCATCAGCAAGACACAAAGTATGTAATGAAGGCTCAGCAGAGTTAAATTTTTCCATGACTGCTAGACCCATGGACTGAAAATGTTGAGCCTGTTTAAAAATAAGTGACCCTTTTTTGACTTCAACTTATTGCGATGACCTTTTAGAAGCATTTTTTAAAATCTTCAGAAAAAGGATACATTAAAAAATGCTTTAAAAACTGAGGCAATGTCACAATTTTAAGATCATCAACTTTGTTTTACGATCGCTCCATGACCTCACTACCCCCATTCCTTATCTCTCTAAGTTCCTCTAATGCTCTGGACCCCTGCACTGACCCAATCCGGGTTCTTCTCATCCCTCATAATAGAAATTCTCACGTCGGTCTGCACTTGCCACCTGCGCTTTCAGCTGCTTCCACCATAAGCTTAAGGATCCCTTCTTGGATCTCTTACAAGACTGAGGGGTGACCTTATAAACTCATGAGGGGCATGGATAAGGTGAGTGGCCGAGGTCTTTGGTCCCAGGCTCCAGGAGTCCAAAACTATACAGCATAGATTTAAGGTGAGAGGGGAAAGATTTAAAAGAGATCTGAGGGGCAACTTTTTCACGCTGAGGGTGGTACGTGTATAGATGGAGCTGCCAGAAGAAGTAGTGGGGTCCAGTAGAATTATAACAACTAAAAGGCATCTGAATGGGTACATGAATAGGAATGGTTTAGAGGAATATGGGCCAAATGCTGGCAAATGGGACTAAATAAGTTTAGGATATCTGATTGGCATGAATGAGTTGGAATGAAAGGCTTTGTTCCCATGGCTCTATGGCCCTCTTTCTTCCTATTTCTGACTTTACCTTTACCTTATTCTTTAATCAAGTTTCAGCCTGCCACTCCTACAACTCTCTTTATCTGGCTGTGTGTCAAAGTCTATCTACAAGATGTATTGCAGAAATTCACTGAAGATCCTCAGGCAACACCTTCCAAACCTACAACCACATCCATCTAAAAGGACAAGGGCATCAGACACATGCACCTGCAAGTTCCCCTCCAAGCCCTTAGCATCCTAACTTGGCAAAATATTGCTGTTCCTTCACTGTTGCAGAATCCTTCCTTAAGAACATTTTGGGACAACCTACAGCACATGGACTGCAGCAGTTCAAGAAGGCAGCTCACTACCACCTTCTCAAGGGCAAGTAGGGATGGTCAATAAATGCTGGTCCAGCCAGTAATGCCTACATCCCATGAATGAATAAAAAGTTTGATAGTTTTTCTGTTCCTTGAGCCATTTCGCTACAATGAAACTTCTATCCAAAATGAAAGTTGTCTTTGTGTTGATAGAGCAAGAAAACAACTCCACCAGCTGATAATTTGTTATAAATTCATGCAAACACTAAAACAAAGGCGAGGTATATTTTCTTTGCCTGTGCAGTTTCCTGTACATGGAAAGTCCTGGTAAAAACAGTTACGTCCACAATAGGTTTTAAGTGGGAAAGCAAAGGAGAGGGAATTAAGGGAGTATTTACAAAAGGATAAGTCATTTCAGGGAGTTAACCCATTCATGCACAGAGGCAACAATAGTTTCCCTCTATGCTGTAATTCTATGATTTCTATTGTTTGAATTTCTGATGACAACCGATAGTCCCAGCAAGATCTGATGGGTTAGAAAATAAAGTAGCAGAAAGAAAGGCATCAAAGATAAAACTGGTCATTTGGCCCAATGAGTATCTGTTGGCATTTACCAGCTTTGGTTTCAAAAGTCATGGTAACATTTACCAATCCTATGATATTCATGAGGGACTGCAAACATACAATTTTGATGTGGATCACCGCCAAAATAAATGAATTATTTTAAATAGAGTTTTGTAATCATGAATCGCATTCTTAAGATTCCCAAGTCATTGGCAGTTGAGTTGGTATTAATGATGCTGATTACAAGGGAGTCATCATTATTATGGTGTTTTAAGAAGAATGCAGTGATATTGCTAACATTGCGTTGGGGAAATGAACTATTTTAAAGGGACAGGCAAATTGTGTTTCTGTGGATAAATTGGGCACTATGTACATTCACCATTAACTTACTGTTAGACCAGATGCTGTGGTAAAGAAGGTTAGTCAATCAGAATAAAAATGTGCTAGAAACGTGCCAGTTTAAATTGAAGGTACATGGGAATATCGCCACCATGTCACTCACTATCCAGACTTGGAAATATATTGTCATTCCTTCAGTGCTGCTGAGTAAGTATCCTCGGCTTCCCTTACAGAATCGGTGAGCTTAGGTGGCTGGGCAGCTGGTTGTGATGTAGAGCGACACCAATGGTGTCAAATGAATGTCGGACTAAGGCGACTTTACACCAAATGGACGACAGAAGCTCAAGAAAACAGTTCATCACTGACTTTGCAGGGGCAACTAGGAATGGACAATAAATGCTGGCCCAGTCAGCAATGTCCAAAATCTATGAATAAATTTTAAAAATGGCAGTAACTCTCTGGTTAAAATGTTTCATTTCAGCTTTGTGCATATATGATGGAAATGCACGAGAGGTGACCTAACCAGTATATCGATGATGTTTTAGCATCATTGCTTTTGGAGAAATGGTATGTCAATTATTTAGAAAACATATGCTGCTGACTTATGCCTGTAGTACTTTACCAATTTAAATATTGTAATATTTAAGAAATTAGTTTATTCCTTCAGCGTTGTAGCTTGAAGTTAATGTAAGAATGATGATTATTGAGGAGATTGATGAGTTACTCTACTGCAATAGTTTTTAATTCCTCTCTGGCCATAGGTCAAGGTGCCAAAGGACTGGAGGACAGCCAGTATGGTATTCAAAAGGGGAAGCAAAGAAATTAAGGGCCAGTCAGTCTAACCCTGGTGGTGGGGAAACTATTGGAAGCAATTCTAGGGCTCAGAATTAATCTACACTTGGAGAAGCAGGGATTAATCAAGAACAGTCTGCTTGTTAAAGGGAATTCTTGTCTGACCAATTTGATTGAAGTTTTTGAAGAGGTAACCAGGTGTGTAGATGAGATGATTGTATTCAGAGGAGTTATTTGGATTTCAGCAAGGTTTTTGATGAGGTCTCATGTCGAAGACTGATAGTGAAGGTAAGAGTTACTGGGATCCAAGGTAATTTGGCTAAATGGATCTAGAATTGGTTAAGTGGCAAGAAGCAAAGGATGATGGTTGGGGTGTATTTTTTGTGACTGGAAGCCTGTGTCCAATGGGGTCCTACAGGGATCACTGCCAAGGCTGTTTGTAGTATATACAACGTAGGCTTGATTATTGGAGGATTAATTTTGTGGATGATACAAAAATGAGTGGAGCTGTAAATAATGGGGAAGATAGCCTTAGATTACAAGAGGATATGGACAGATTGGTTAGATGTGCTGATCAGTGGCAAATGAAATTCAATCTGGATAAATACGGTGTGATGCACTTGGGCAGGACAAAAAAGGCAAGGGAATAGATAATGAATGGTAGGACCTTAGGAAGCACTGAGGATCAGAGGGGGCTTGGTGTGTATGTCTATTGGTTCCCCAAGGTACTGAGACAGGTGGGTAAAGAGGTTAAGAAGGCATATGGGGTAAATGCCTTCATGAGGTGAGGCAGAGAGTTTAAGAGCAGGGGAATGAAGCTAGAGCTGTATTAAGAATTGGCTAGGCCGCAATGAATGTGTGCTGTGCACAAAAATCAAAAAATATCCCTCGAGAAAATTCCAAAAGGAACCACTGGGGGAAAATGAATCACTCCTGGCTTCTAGTTACTCCAAATAGTGTGACAGAACATGTATGATTTTATAAATGTTAAAAACATTTATTTTAGAGTTCGAGTCTTGAAGTGGTTCGGGTGTGTTTTGGACAAAGCACATGAGAAGGTTAAATTGTTAGCTTGTCTTTCAGGAACCATGATTTTAAACCAGTTTGTGTCAGAAAGTAGGCCAATGAGGTCCTTTTGGAGTGATTATGTGAATTTGATTATATTGTGAAAGTAATATGATCAGAGAGAACAATCATTGAGAGGGATTAGCTTGCTTTTGGTTTAGGGGAATCAAGAAGTAATCTTTGTTTAAGGCTTTAGTTTCTGTTTGTTGGAGACTTGACTGAATCGCACATAAAAACAGTTTTTCCTCGAGAATGAAGATAATTCAGAACAGTTGTTCAGAAATAGATTAACTCACTGTAAGGATTTTAATTTGAAAAGCCCAGACCAGAAGTGTATTGTTTGAAACCCCAAATGGGCTATATCAAGCTGAAAAAGCTTAAGATCAGAAAGCTTAAATAACAAGAAAAAGGCTATAAAAGTTGCAAGACGGAGAATTGAAAGAAACTGTCCAGTCACAGCTCTAGATGTGATCGAAAAGGGAGCTTCCTCTGGTATTTGACTACTGTAAAGTGATGGTGTTGGGAATAAATGCCATTTCACTTTTCTCATGTGTTCCAAAACCTTTCAAATTGTGCTGTAAGCAAACAACTC
The DNA here is from genome assembly GCF_030684315.1 of Stegostoma tigrinum. Taxonomy (NCBI): domain Eukaryota; kingdom Metazoa; phylum Chordata; class Chondrichthyes; order Orectolobiformes; family Stegostomatidae; genus Stegostoma; species Stegostoma tigrinum. The sequence goes on from NC_081378.1 coordinate 8,239,022, forward strand.
AGTTTATGTTGTTTAATCTTCATTTATTTCGTGTAACAAGCTTCTATTTTATTGTTAAAGCTAAATTTTCTTGTGTTTTATTGTTAAACCACTGCATTACAGAGAAAAATTTAAATGTGACCTATCAAGCCAGATTTCAGTCTCAGATCTGACTTTTCCAGTGGTAATGTCTGAGACCATAACACTAGTAGCTAATCTAGGATATTCCTGAAATATCCCTTTCATTGAGCCAGAATATCTGTAATAAAAGATTGGCGTCAATTACATTTTGAGTGATCTGGTACTTGGGTTCCAACAGAAGTCTCCAATGGCAGGAGACTGGTTGGAGATTTCCCCTGAGCTGCTTTTGTTTTGCCATTCGAATGTTGCTGCAACTGAGGTGGAAGTCCTGTTTTCCCCACGTATGTGGGATCGTATCGTCCTTTCCAGCTATGTCATGGGGCTAAAGAATGGAGCTGATTCAAGAAAATTCCAAGCATGGACACTAATGACAAGGAACCACTGAGGAACAGTGTCACAACTTATTGCAATAGCAAACCAGAAATCAAGCCCCTCTGTGTCTCAAATCATTGCAAATGTTAATGACTTTATAAGAATGCAAAGTTCCCATCTTACCTCATTTTCAGACCCAAGTTGATAGAAAGCATGGGCCCGGTTTTGTACTGAACAAAAATAACTATTTATCACAAGTAATAAGCTGTCGTTAAGCTATTATAAACTGTTGGCATATAACACTAAGACATTAAAAAAACTCTATTCCCCTTTTAACTGATCCCACCCCTTACAGACACAAACAAGTAGAAAAACAGAAGGGGTAAAACAGGTTATAGACAGGGGGGATAAACTTATAAATGGTTCAGTCATCTTTGTTTCTAGGTTCTGTTGTTGAGATGATCCTTATGATTGTTCTGATGGACAGCACTTTGATTCAATCATCTTTCTCTGAATGCTCCCACTGGTTGGTAAGAAACATGGGTGGCCAGTTCACTTATATAAAGTTTCTGGCTTCTCAAGTAAAAGTCACAGCTTACAACAACTGTTATACAGAAGATAAACTGGTTTAATTCATATTTAGAGTGAGTTTTGATCGTAGGAAGAGAGAACCAATCTTGAGCTGGGGAAAAACTGTACACTTCTCCCTCTCCTTCTTTGTCTGTGACTTGTCCCCAGCTCCAAGCAATTCAGTAACCTCAGAACTAATCACACAGTTGTTGGCAACCAAACGTGTCTCTGTCAACGATACTTCGTTATGAGTCCACACAGCAACCACGTCTTGTTGCCAGCGAAAGGTGCATCTATACATCCTCCTGGCTCCAAATCATCTTCAATTACTGTCTGTTCAAACAACTATTTACATGATGCCTGGCACAGATGTCAGGTTACTTGTTCTTTAAAAAAAACTACAATCACCCTTTTAAACACTAAGGTTAAAACAGCACTTTCTCATTTCAGACCCCACCTTTTATAGCATGGAAATAAATATACACAAAAGAAAACGCAACACCAAAATGTAATGTTGCCAAAAAAGCTGCAGAGGAAGGATAACTTTTTACAAAAACAGTACATAGAGAATAGGTTAAATTCAGTCCTTACTTGGGCAATGCCTTTTGGCAGCAAAGATTTGGCATCCTCAGAGATTGTGAGTATCTCATTTGTGCTTTATTGGATGCAGAGCCCTGACATTTTGCCTTTTCTTATCCTCAAAGTTCTTCCCAGCCTTCATCATCAACTAAGATTCCTGTTCGTCAACATGTGGCAAGTTTAGACTAAGTTTTGGGCTGATTATCGAGAGTGTTGCAACAGGAGTCAATAATTAATTTCAAATTTTTAAAATAGCAAAGCAGTTATATCTTGCACATGAATTAAAATTCTTGAAATGCTTCACGTAATTAACTAATGAGTTCAAAACTAAGGGGCTATAAATATAGAGTAGGTGCTAATCAATCCAATTAGGAACTCAAAAAAAATGTCTTTATTCGATAAGTAGTTTGAATGTAAAACTTGCTACAACATGAAGCAGTTGGGGTAAAGAGCAATGATGCATTTAAGGGGGTAAAGCTGGTTAAGTGAAAGGAGAAAGTCTGTGCCGATTGAGAGAAAAAGTATGTATTGAGCATAAGCAATGACCTTTGATTGAATCACTGGTTTCTGCACTTTAAAATTCCTGTCTAACTTAATGCAAATTGGTATAATTTTCTTGAAGTGGAATGACTATTATTGTGTAGATCAACTTGTAGTGGAGAAGTTATAGTAGCCTGGTGAGTTGTTGAGAAATTCTGACGTGTCAACTTGTATTACCCCTGAGTCTCTCAGGATAAGACTCAGAAACCAGGAACTCATCCATCTACATTGTTTTGATGAGGCATCAGTCTGTAATTATGCAACCAAAGAAACAAATGCAATAAGCAGTTGGATGCATTTCTGCAGATTTATGAGATCGAGAGCCTGGGAGCAAGAATATTTTGCTGCCCCAATCTACGAACCTGTACTGGACTGTAAACGTGTACTTAATGATAATATGCTGTCCACCTCCTGTGGGGCTATCTAGATCTTGGAATACCTACAGTGAGGAAGCAGCACATTAAGCCCTTCGAGTCCATACTGACACACTGACCCCAGCATACCGCTAACACTCATCCCTCCTACCCTTTCCTCATAACTCTGCATTTCCCATGGCTAATCCACCCAGCCTGCACATCCCTGGACACTTTGAGCAATTTAGCATGGCCAATCCACCTAAATTACACATCTTTGGATGGTGGGAGTAAACCAGTGGACACCCATACAGACATGGAGAGAAGGTGCAAGCTCCATGCTGATGGTTGCCTGAGGTTGAAATCAAACCCAGGTCCCTAGCATTGTGAGCCAGCAGTGCTAACCATTGAAGCACCATGTCATCCAGTCAAAAGTCCAGTAACCTTCTCCTATCTGTTGATTTTGTATATCTTTCAGATGTTGACTGAAGCTCTGTTTGCCCACTCAGGTGGATTTCGAAATCTAAAGGAATTATTTTCCTTGTCTTTTCTTAGTTAATGATATTTTATTGTACCTTTGTTATGGTTCTGATATCCTTCCTAAATGGATGCACAGAATTGTACCAATGTTCTCTGGCTTACTGGTGACCTAACTCACACATTTGCTAAGAATGTAAATGTGCATGAAATATTCAGCAGGTTTTGCACCATCTGTGGAGAGAGAAAAAAGAGAGATGCTGCCAGACGACCATTTAGGGCCTAAGAGTCATGGAGATTTATAGCATGGGAACAAAACCTTTGGTCCAACTTGTTTTTGCGGACCAGCTCTCCTATATAAATCTAGCCCCATTTGCTAGCATTTGGCCCATATCCCTCTAAACCCTTTCTATACATGTATCCATCCAGATGCCTTTTAAATGTTGTAATTGTACAAGCGTCCACCTCTTCCTCTGGCAGCTCATTCCATACTCACACCACCCTCTTATTGAAAAAAGTTGCTCCTTGGGTCCCTATTAAATCTTTCCCCTCTCACCTTAACCTATGCCCCCTAGTTTTGCATTCCCCACCCCAGGGAAAAGACTTTGGCTATTCACCCCATCCATGCCCCTCGTGACTTTATAAATATTTATAAAGTCATCCCTCAGCCTCTGACATTCCAGGGAAAATAACCCCAGCCTATTCAGCCTCTGCCTATAGTTCAATCCCTCCAATCCTGGCAACATCCCAACATCCTTGTAAATCTTTTCTGAACTCTTTCACAACATCCTTCCGATAGCAGGGAGACCAGAATTGCATGCAGTATTCCAATAGTGGCTGAACTAATGCCCTGTACAGCCACAACATGACCTCCTAACTCCTATGTTCAAGTGACCAATAAAATAGAACATAGAACATAGAACAGTACAGCACAGAACAGACCCTTCAGCCCACAATGTTGTGCCGACCATTGATCCTCATGTATGCACCCTCAAATTTCTGTGACCATGTGCATGTCCAGCAGTCTCTTAAATGACCCAAATGACCTTGCTTCCACAACTGCTGCTGGCAACGCATTCCATGCTCTCACAACTCTCTGGGTAAAGAACCCGCCTCTGACATCCCCTCTATACTTTCCACCAACCAGCTTAAAACTATGACCCCTCGTGCTAGCCATTTCTGCCCTGGGAAATAGTCTCTGGCTATCAACTCTATCTATGCCTCTCATTATCTTGTATACCTCAATTAGGTCCCCTCTCCTCCTCCTTTTCTCCAATGAAAAGAGACCGAGCTCAGTCAACCTCTCTTCATAAGATAAGCCCTCCAGTCCAGGCAGCATCCTGGTAAACCTCCTCTGAACCCTCTCCAAAGCATCCACATCTTTCCTATAATAGGGCGACCAGAACTGGACGCAGTATTCCAAGCGCGGTCTAACCAAAGTTTTATAGAGCTGCAACAAGATCTCACGACTCTTAAACTCAATCCCCCTGTTAATGAAAGCCAAAACACCATATGCTTTCTTAACAACCCTGTCCACTTGGGTGGCCATTTTAAGGGATCTATGTATCTGCACACCAAGATCCCTCTGTTCCTCCACGCTGCCAAGAATCCTATCCTTAATCCTGTACTCAGCTTTCAAATTCGACCTTCCAAAATGCATCACCTCGCATTTATCCAGGTTGAACTCCATCTGCCACCTCTCAGCCCATCTCTGCATCCTGTCAATGTCCCGCTGCAGCCTACAACAGCCCTCTATACTGTCAACGACACGTCCGACCTTTGTGTCGTCTGCAAACTTGCTGACCCATCCTTCAATCCCCTCATCCAAATCATTAATAAAAATTACAAACAGTAGAGGCCCAAGGACAGAGCCCTGTGGAACCCCACTCACCACTGACTTCCAGGCAGAATATTTTCCTTCTACTACCACTCGCTGTCTTCTGTTGGCCAGCCAATTCTGTATCCAAGCAGCTAAGTTCCCCTGTATCCCATTCCTCCTGACCTTCTGAATGAGCCTACCATGGGGAACCTTATCAAATGCCTTACTGAAGTCCATATACACCACATCCACAGCTCGACCCTCATCAACTTTTCTAGTCACATCCTCAAAAAACTCGGTAAGGTTTGTGAGGCATGACGTACCCCTCACAAAGCCGTGTTGACTGTATTTGATCAAGCCATGCTCTTCCAGATGGTCATAAATTCTATCCCTCAGAATCCTTTCTAACACCTTGCAGACGACAGACGTGAGACTTACTGGTCTGTAATTGCCGGGGATTTCCCTATTTCCTTTCTTGAAGAGAGGAATTACATTTGCCTCTCTCCAGTCCTCAGGTACGAGTCCAGTGGAGAGCGAGGATGCAAAGATCTTCGCAAGTGGCGAAGCAATTTCATTTCTCGCTTCCCAAAGCAGCCGAGGACAAATCTGGTCCGGGCCTGGCGACTTGTCAATCTTAATGTTTGACAAAATTTTCAGCACATCAGCTTCCTCTATCTCTATCCATTCCAGCATGCACACCTGCTCTTCAAAGGTTTCATTCACTACAAAGTTCGTTTCTTTCGTAAAGACAGAAGCAAAAAACTCATTAAGGGCTTCCCTTACCTCCTCAGACTCCACACACAAGTTCCCTATGCTATCCCTGATCGGCCCTACTCTTTCTTTGACCATTCTCTTATTCCTCACATAAGTGTAAAATGCCTTTGTGTTTTCCTTGATTCCTTCTGCCAAGCCTTTCTCGTGCCCCCTCCTGGCTCTCCCCAGACCATTTTTGAGCTCCTTCCTTGCCTGCGTGTAATCCTCTCTAGCTGAGCTTGATCCTAGCTTCCTCCACCTTATGTAAGCTACCTTCTTCCTTTTCACAAGAAGCTCCACCGCTCTCATCATCCAAGGTTCCTTTATCTTAACCCTTCTTGCCTGTCTCAGAGGGACATATTTACTCATCACTCGCAACAACTGTTCCTTAAACAGTCTCCACATGTCTGCAGTTCCCTTACCATGGAACAATTGCTCCCAGTCCATGCTTCCTAACTTATGTCTAATCGCGTCATAGTTTCCTCTTCCCCAATTAAATATCCTCCCATTTTGCCTAATCCTCTCCTTCAGCATAAGCCAGCATACCAAACACCTTCTTCATTATCCTATCTACCTGCAACTCCACTCTCAAGGAGTTATGAATCTGCACTCCAAGGTCTCTTTGTTCAGCAATACTCCCCAGGACCTCACCATTAAGTGTATGAGTCCTACCCTGATGTGCCTTTCCAAAATGCAGCACCTCACATTTATATATCTTAAACTCTGTCTGCCACTCCTTGGCCCATTGGCCCACCTGATCAAGATCCTATTGTACACTGAGGTAACCTTCTTCACTGTGCACTACAGCTCCAGTTTTGGTGTCATCTGCAAACTTACGAACCATACCTCCTATGTTCACACCCAAGTCATTTTAGTAAATGACAAAAAGCAATGGGCCGAGTGGCACACCCGTGGTCACAGACCTCCAGGATGAAAAAGAACCCTCTTCCACCACCCTCTGTCTTCTACCTTTGAGCCAGCTCTGTATCCATCTGGCCTGTTCTCCCTGTATTCCATGTGATCTAACCTTATTAACCAGTCTACTATGAGGAACCTTGTCAAATACCTTACTGAAATCCATATAGATCATGTCCACTGCTCTGCCCTCATACAATCCTCTTCATTACTTCTTCGAAAAACTCAATCAGGTTAGTGAGATATTGTCAGAACTGTTTTGCAATTTTTACAAATTTCTTCAACACTCTTCTAAAAATTCATTTATTTGTATCATTATTCAATTCCTTCATGCAAAATACACCTGTTGCCTGAGATAGCAGCGTACCCCAGTTTCTAACTTGTACGTTTGTATTGTAAGTTATATTTGTCTCTTTCGAAATAGCAGAAAACACACAGAGCAAAAGACTCCGTTTAGAACATCGAGCAGTACAGCACAGGAACAGACCCTTCGGTCAACTATGTCTATGCCATCTACAATGCTATTCTAAACTAATCCCATCTGCCTGCACATGGTCCATATCCCTCTATTCCCTGTCTGTCTAAATGCTTCTTAAACGTTGCTCTTGTATCAGTTTCTACCACCTTGCTTGGCAGTGCATTCCAGGCACCTACAAGAATCTGTGAAAAGCTTGTCCCACACATCTCCTTTAAACTTTCCCCCTTAGCCTTAAATCTATACCCTCTAATGTTTGATATTTTCACCCTGGGAAAAGAATTCTGACTATTCATCCTATCCTTGCCACGTATAATTTCATTTACTTCTATCTCAAAGTTGTCCCCTGACCTCCTGTGCCTGAAGTTAGATTCCTGACCCTTTCCATACTCTCTGTCTTATTATTCATCCCTGCAGCACCCTCTCCCCACCTTTAACATTTTCCATAATTTTCCTTGCAGCTGAATTCATTCCTCTATTTTGTTCAAAGCCCCATCCACAGCCCTAGTTATGCAATTTGTCAGGTTTCAGCATGATCCAGGTAGAAGCTGTCCCATCAAAACAGCTCCCTCCTTCTCCTGTACTGGTGCTAATGTCACATGATCCCACATCAATCGTTGAGTTACGCTTTACCTCTGTAATTTAGTTCACCCTGTGCCAATTTGCACGTGGCTCGGCTGGTAATTCAAATATTGCTATCTTTTTGGTTCTGCTTTTCAATTTAGCTTCTAGCTGCTCATATTCCCTCAAGAGAACTTCTTTCCCTTTTCTGCCTATATTGTTCGTACCTACATTGACTGCAATAACTGGATCTTTCCCCTCTCTCTCCAAGTTCCCCTGCAGCCTAGATGCGATATCTTGAACCCAGGCACTAGGCAAGCAACACAGCCTTTGGGACTGTTGATCATGGCATTGGAGAAGAGTATCTATTCACCCAAACTGTACTAACCTGAATGTAACTACACTTCTCGTTCCTCCTCTTGAATGTTTCCCTGTACCATGGTGCTATCATCAGTTTGCTCATCCTCCCTCCAGGCCCCACTCTCATCTGCGCAGGGAGCAAGAATCTCAAATCTGTTAGATAAGATGGGCTGAGGTTCCTTCAGCACTACCTCCTGGGTCGCTCCACCTGCCTCACTTATACTCACGCTGTCCTCTTCCTGACCACTGACTGAATTAGAGGTAGTTAAACTAACAAGCATTTCTGAAACACGGCATCCAGGTAACTCTTCCCATTCCTGATGTGTTGCTCTGCTTGAAGCTCAGACTCTAGCTTATCAGTTCGGGAGGCTAAGTCATTAAGTGTATTTAAGACAGAGATAGATCGGTTATCTATTGGTAAAGGATACAAAGTAACAGGGAGAAGGCACAAGAATGGGATTGAGAAAGATATCAGCCATCATAGAATAGTGGAGCAGACTCAGTGGGCCAAATGGCCTAATTTTGCTCCTGTATCTTATTATCTTACAGCCTTTTTTGTCTTAGAATTTTCTCCAACAATTTTCCTAACCCTGATGTGAGGTTGACCAGCCTACAATTTCTTTGATTATCTCTATTGTCCTTCTTAAACAAAAAGCAAATTGGCTATTCCACTGTCTTCTGGGAGGTTACTTGTAGCTAAAGAGGATACATAGGTCTCTCTCAATCCTCAATAGTCTCCTCCCTTGCCTCTTTCAATACCCTGGGATTGATTCTATCAGGCCCTGGAGACTTATCTACCTTAATTTTCCTCATAACACCAAACACCTCCACCTTCTGAATATCAATCCAGAATAGCAACATACTCCTCCACAATCTAACCATCATCCACGTCCATCTCCTCAGTGAATACCAATGTGAAGTACACATTAACTTTATTCACTTCCTCTAGCTCCACGCATAAATTCCCTCCTTCATCTTTGAGTGGGCCTACCCTTTCCCTAGGTGCTCTCTTGCTCCTAATACAAATATAAAATGCCTTGGCATTCTCCTTAATCCAACTTGCCAAGGGGATTTTTTGTCCCTTTTAACCTTCCGAATTCCTTGTTTAAGTTCTTTCCTGCTTCCTTTTTATTCCTCAAGATCCTTTTCTGATTTTAATTTCCTAAACCTTACATACAATTCTGAAGAAGGGTCTAGGCCCGAAACGTCAGCCTTCCTGCTCCTCTGATGCTGCTTGGCCTGCTGTATTCATCCAGCTCTACACCTTGTTATATCATACAATTCATTTTTCTTTTTGACCAAATCTTAAGTAACTTGTGTCATGTAGGGTTCCTGAATTTTGCCTTTCTTATCGTTCATCCTCACAGGAACATGGTGGTCCTGAACTCTAATTAACTGGCCTTTAAAAGACTCCCACATGTCAGATGGGGATTATCCTCAAGCAGCCACCTAAAATCTAATTTCTACTGTTCCTGCCTTATATTGTTGTGATTAGTCTTACTCCAGTTTAGCACTTTCACCCAACGGCCAGTCTCATCCTTATCCATAACAATCTTGAAATTTATGGAATTATGATCTCTTCTCCCAAAATAATCCCCCACTGAAACTTTGATCATCTGGCCAGACTCATTCCTTAACACAAGGTCAGGTAGGGTTCCTTCCCTAGTTGGACTGTCTACCTATTGTTTCAAGAAACCCTCCTGGATTCACCTCTCACATTCTTCCCAATTTAAGTGCCTGGCAATAAAGGGATCCTGGTCAATATTGGGGAAGTTAAAGTCACCCACTACAACAAATTTGCTGTTTTTACATCTCTCCATGCACTGCCTGCATATCTGTTCCTCCAATTCCCACTGGCCATTGGGAGGTCAATGGTATAACCCCATGAAAGTGATTGCACTTTTCTTGTTTCTGAGTTCGAGTCATACTATCTCGCAAGATGAGCCCTCCATGATGTCCTCTCTCAGTGCAGTTTTAATATTATCCTTAGTCAGTAATGCAACTCCTTCACCCCTTTTACATCCCTCATTATCACACCTAACGCAATTAAACGCTGAAATGTCACGTCCCATGCTTCTGTCAACCAAGTTTCTGTAATGACTACAACATCATAATTCCATGTACTAATCCAGGCTCTGTACTCATCTGTCTTATCTGTTATATACCTTATAATGAAATAAACATACTTCAGACTGCCTGCCCCACTGTGTTCAGTAACCCCACCCTGCCTGTTCTTCATCATTCGAATTACTTGTACAGGTCCCACCTGCCCTGGAAGAGATCCCACTGATCTAGATATCTGAAGTCCTCCCTCCCAGACCTACTCTTTAACCAGACATTCAACTGTACTATTTTCCTTGTTCCGACCTCACTAGCACATGGCATAGGGAGTTATCCCAAGATTACAGTGCTATAGTACTGCTTTTCAACGTTCTAACTAACTCCCTAAATTCCCTTTGCAGGACTTCAGCTCACTTCCTGTCTATGATGTTAGTACCAATATGGATAGTAGCCTCTGGCTGTTCAGAGACATTTTTGGCACTGCCCTGGAGTCTCACACACAGCCAAAGAAAGAGCTACCTGTACCCCTGATCATAGAGTCCCCTATCTTTATTGTGGCCCGACCATTGAACCCTTCCTGCTGTACAACAGAGCCACTGATCTGGCTGCTGTTGTTGCTTTCCCTTGACAGGCCATTCTACCAAAACAATATACCTGTTTGAGAGGGGGATAGGCATAGGAGGCTCCAGCACCTCCTGCCTGCCACTCCTGGCAGTGACCCACTTATCTGTTTGAACATTGGTGTGACCACGTCCTATCTATAAAACGCTTTGCCTCCTGTATGTCCCTTGATGAGTTCCTCAGTGCCACGGGCCTAGATTGGATGGAATTTGTGTGGTAAATCCCGGCGGGTTTCTTGAAACAATACATAGATAGCACAACTAGAGAAGGGGCCTTATTAGACCTTGTATTGGGGAATAAGCCTGGCCAGGTGATCGAATTTTCAATGGGGGAGCATTTTGAGAGCAGTATTCATAATTCTGTGAATTTCAGTGCATCCAACTGTCGCTCTAACTGATCTATGTAGAGCTGTAGGTGGACACACTTCCTGCAAGCTTCATTGTCAGGGGCATTTGACTTCTCCATGATCTCCCACATCTCACAGGAAGTGCACACCACTCCACTAACAGTCATTAGTACCCTCTGATAACTACAAAATTAAAGAAAAGTGTCTTGCTTTACTATAGCTTAATGCTGCTTCTCAATGGTCTTTTTCACCAGATCCTCCAAGATCCCCTCCCTAGTTGTGGGAAGTGAGTCAACTTCTCCAGAATCCTCCTCAGTCACTTCTTACTACTGCCCACTGTTTCTGAAATATTTCAGAAAAACACATAAATAATTTTGCTTCAGTTTGACGAATTGTCTTCACAACAACTGTAATTTCACTGCTTTACTCAAAGCTTTCTTTAGAACATTGTTTTTGTCACCTACTTCTGTATGGATGCATTGGAGATCATCTTTCAGGATTCTATAGACTCTGGAAAAGTCCCTGCAGATTGGTAGGTAGCTAATGTCACTCCAATATTCAAATAGGGAGGTAGAGAGAAAGCAGGGAATTATAGACCAGTAAGTCTAACATCGGTAGTGGGGAAAATTCTCGAATCCCTTAACAAGGACTTTACAGTGGAACATTTAGAAAGCAGTGGTGCGATCAGACAGAGTCAGCATGGGTTTATGAAGGAAAAATCACGGTTGACAAAACTGTTGGAATTCGGTGAAGATGCAACTAGTGAAGTTGACAAGAGGAGCCAATCGATGTAGTTTATTTAGACTTTCAGAATGCATTTGATAAAGTTTCGCATAAGAGATTACTGTGTAGGATAAAAACACTTGGGTTTGGGGCAAGTGTATTGGGATGGATAGGAAACTGGTTGGCAGAGAGGAAACAAAGATTTTCAAATTGGCAGGCAGTAAATAGTGGGGTGCCACAGGGATTGGCGCTGGGGCTCCAGCTATTCACAAAACATATTAATGATTTGGATGAGGGAACAAAATGTAACTTCTCAAAGTTTGCAGATGATACCAAGTTGGGCGGAAGGATGAGCTGTGACGAGGATGCAGAGATCCTTCAGCATGATCTGGGCAGGTTGGGTGAGTGGGCAAGTCAATGGCAGATGCAGTATAATTTGGATAAATGTGAGGTTATTCACTTTGGAAACAAAAACAAGAAGGGAAATTACTACGCGTATGGCTGTAAATTGGGAGAGGGGAGTGTGCAGCAGGCAGTGTCTTTGTGCACCAGTCGCTGAAGGTAAGCATGCAGGTGCAGCAGGCAGTAAAGAAGGTAAATGGTATGTTGGCCTTCATTGCGAGAGGTTTCGAGTACAGGAGCAGGGATGTGATGCTGCAGTTGTACAGGGCCTTGGTGAGTCTACACGTGGAATATAACATGTAGTTTTGCTTTCCTTTTCTGAGGAAGAATGCTTTTGCTCTCGAGGCAGTGCAGCGAAGGTTTACCAGGCTGATTCTGGGGATGGCGGGTCTGATGTATGAGGACAGATTGACTAGGATAGGGTTGTTTCTGCTGGAGGTCAAAGCTGGGTTGGGGACGTGAGCGGATCTCATGGAGACTTGTAAAATTCTAACAGGACTAGATAGGGTAGATATAAGGAAGATGTTCCCGATCGTGGGTATGTCCAGAGCCAGGGGTCACAGTATGAGAATTCGGGGTAGGTGATTTAGGACGGAGCTGAGGAGACATTTCTTCACCCAAAGGGTAGTGAGCCTGTGGAATTGATTACCACAGGAAGTAGTTGATGCCAAAACATTGAATGCATTCAAGAGGCAGCTAGAGATGAATGGGATCAATCGTTACGGAGAGAAAGCAGCTTTAGCCTATTGAGTTGAATGATCAGTAATGATCATGATGAATGGCTGAGCAAGTTTGAAGAGCCAAATAGCCTCCTTCTGCTTCTATCTTCTAAATTGCTATATGTTTCTATGTGTCTCACAATGTGAGAGAATTAGTTCCTGAGGTTGTCAGGAATTTGGATCATCATAAATTAAAACTGAGAACAAGCTATTATTGGACACTTTGATTGCAACCTATCCCTGTTTGAGGCATAGACTTGCACAAGACAGGTGTGGCTCTTTGGCCCATCTGCACTGACGTGATCTTGCTAGAAGATGGCCATTACCTGAAGGGTGCAGATACTTTCCTCTGTTTCCCATAAACTGCAACCTGTTACCTACAACCTCACACACCGAGCCACATGGAGTTTCTGCACATGCCAACACCATCCCAAGCATTATGGTCTTGGAAATTACTGCAAAGCATGGACGTCTCAGAGGTCTGTGGAGCAGGCAAAAAAATTTAGAGTCAAAGTTACATGTCACAATGTGGACTCGAGGCTTATACAGCTTTGCCTTTCTGAAACAGATTCACTTGCTTCTGGTTTCACGTCAGCACGCAAATTATGTCCCCAGTAAAGCACAATGACTCTTTCAGTTTTTCAGAGCCAGGAGCTCTGTTGAGCAACTGATCAGAAGGATGATGTTTCCAGGAGTGCCAATGTATTACATTAGGGTTTAACCAGTTGTGCAATGCGTCAGGCTGTTAGTATTAAGTATACGCCAGTGCACCACTTCAATTTGTCAAGATTACATGTGGGCGGACCACGTCTGTGGCTCTACATCAGTGTGAAGTAAAAATCCCACAGATGCCACATTGACATACAGCTGTGAGCTCTTTATATTTTTCCCCTCATTTGCAAAGGTGCTGACTCTTGTTTGAAAATAGTTCCATGGGTTCTATCGGAGCATCAGTGTCTTGCTCATTTTCCACATGCGAATATTGCCAATGAGTGCCAAAACTTCCTTGACAATGATAGCCATGCACTCAATCGACCTCCCTCAGTCACTTGTGAAAAAGTGCCACGGAATCTTGATCAGAAACCGTAGCTGATGTTTTCCATTCTCAGCTGAAGCAGGATAATACTACCTGCAGCATACATTGCTGCTACTTCCTTGAGTCCAGGGACGTTTCTTCACAACAGAATTGAACTTGGGGCTTTCCTGATTTGTACCACACTGGGAAATCTACCACTGAGCTATCACGGACATGTGAGCTCACAACCGACCAATCCATGAACAACAGTCCTGCTAACCTGCCAAATGATACATTCGATGGATTTTTCTCTTTGGTTTTAAGTCAGGCCTGCTCAATGCATCATTTCCTTATTGATAAAATCTGCCACTGAAACAATATCCTGTCATGAAGTGCACCATTGCCTTCGGAAGTTGTGCACTGCTCATTTTCCTGCCACATCACCGCTGGATGAAGAAAGTGGGGGTGGCGAAGGGAGTGGAAAAACAGAAGGAGGGGACAACGGGAGAGGGCCGCTGAACCCAAAGAGAATGAATCATAAGCAATTGCACAGGATTGAAAGTTCACGACCTAGTCAGGAATGCAATCTTCCCAGTACACTATCATTTAAAGAGAGAAAAAAAATGCAGCAGGCATTTTGTTGCAGAATAGAAATTTGATACCATGTAAACAGTTGACAATAGAATTAAAGTTTTAAGCAGCCTGAGAGAGAAGCTCGCAATTTTGAAGAGACACAGAAGCTGAATGTAGTCAAGTTTCTTTGCAAACAAGAAGTGCCAGAAAGCCGAGGATCACCTTTATCTCTGTTATTATAATCCTAGTGCAAAGATCCTTGTTTCCTACACTTGATCTGAGTCCTGCTATTTTACCGGGCCCAAATCCATCAGAGACTTTGTTGTCAGCTTATTGTGAGTAAACAGAGCTGACAGTTTCCTTCCTCAAAATAAACAAGCCTCTTACTCGGACCCAGTTCAGAGAGTCTTCCAATTGCTGGACTAACCATTATCTTCCACCCAACCTTTATGCACAGCCTCACCACAATATGATTAAATCCTGTAAGCCATAAGGACAATTAATGACATCTGCAGAAACAGTGCCAAGTACTTTTTTGAGCTGGCAATGGCAAAGAAGTAGTACCTTTTCCACCATTCGCATTGACTGACTAAGATAAAGAACTAACATTACAGTTGATCAGAATCTAATAATATTAATTTAACGTTCACATTGAGAATGTTGCCTTTATAGATTTAAGCCCAAATAGTTGAGTTATTTCCTGCAAACTGTTTTAAAATGCTTCAATAGCTTAAGGCTGGATGGTTTGACGATCTGTCGAGGTAACAATTTTGTAATCTGTTACGCAGTCGAAGATTTTGAGTTGCACATGCCTTAGTTAAACATAAACTGTAAGATCTATTACCCCAGAAGTTTCTCTTGAAAAGTATTAGAAAATGCAGACTCAACACATTTGTAAAACAATCTTCTGCGTACCTTCATTTAAAATAAATATTACTGCAGTTACAAATAAATATTCATTCACCAATTCCATCAGCAGTTATTCCTTGACTTCTACTTATTTGAATAGACAGGAAGTTTGTTCACTACATTCTAACCATTACTCGTCAATAGAATAATGGTAAATACAGGAGGGAAGTGTGCTGTCATACCTCAGACCGGATTGAATGAGTAATTTAGCCCATCTGTTGGATGAAAGGGAAGGGCTAAGCGGTCAAATATAATGTTTAACTGATAAAGTATTCTTTTCATTTTCACTCTGAGTTGTTAATATCATAGGAAAAATAAGGCTTCGATATCAAGAGCTTAGGAGTATGCAGAAACAATTATCCAAAAACAATTTTCTGTTGCAGATATTACAATATCCATATATCATCAAAATTTTTTGATGCAGTAGTTGAAATCTGTTTTAAGGGCTGCACGAAACAATTTGCCTTTTCATCCTTCACGTGGAATGCAAATGTGACTTTTGTCAAAAAAAACACTTAACAGATTGATGGAATGTTTAAAGCACAAAACAAAATGTCATTCAGCACTGTTGTGATATGACATCTTTAAGGGGATAGTTCTTAATCTTCTGACAATTATTGTATACCTTGACAGGATATGATGTGCTAGTCACGTGGCTTACGGGTAGTCTAAAGCAGCGGTGATTGAGGTCTGATTTCTGCACAGCTTAACCTCCTTGTAAATCTGTGTGTGCAGTCTTATGTTCAAATAAAGAATCCACATTATTGTTTCACCACTCCATGTGTATGATTGGTATGTTAACATCTAAGAATGTTACATGACGGCAACTTGTGGTTCTAAAGATACTTGGTTTTTATGTCATTGGATTACATGAAGGCAGAATGGTTTTGAAGATCTGACTGAGCAGATTAGAACACCATCAACCCCATTATGTCCAGCAGAAGAGAGATGCTGGTGTGAAAATAAAGTGACAATCAAGCTTAGCAGTGCGTGAGTAATTCTGCAGCTCCATTGGGATTCTACACATGTACTTTCATTCTGGGGTTGCACCCACCAATTCCAGGTGCAGGTACTGGATGCTAGTAAGATTGTTCAAATTTGAGAGTTCAAAAAAAACCAAAGTTTACTTCCTGTGAGGTTTGTGCAGGAACAGCAACCTGCAGGGCTTCTCTCAATTTAAGCAGAACACACATTACGGGAGAATTTATTACCACCAAGGCTCAATAGTGCAAACTGGGTGGGAAGCAAGATTCTATCCAGTGACAATCTTGAGTTGGAATCTTGAGTTAATGCAATTTGCAGGCATTCCTCCTCTTCCAAATCATTCCAAATTGAAGCGCTCAACAGCATCGCCATTGTAATCAAGAGTTAACCCATGAACAAGATAATAAAATGTGAGGCTGGATGAACACAGCAGGCCCAGCAGCATCTCAGGAGCACAAAAGCTGACGTTTCGGGCCTAGGCCCTTCATCACACAGGGGGATGGGTTGAGGGTTCTGGAATAAATAGGGAGAGAGGGGAAGGCGGACCGAAGATAGAGAGAATAGAAGATAGGTGGAGAGGAGAGTATAGGTGGGGAGGTAGGGAGGGGATAGGTCAGTCCAGAGAAGACGGACAGGTCAAGGAGGTGGGATGAGGTTAGTAGGTAGGAGATGGAGGTGCGGCTTGGGGTGGGAGGAAGGGATGGGTGAGAGGAAGAACAGGTTAGGGAGGCAGAGACAGGTTGGACTGGTTTTGGGATGCAGTGGGTGGAGGGGAAGAGCTGGGCTGGTTGTGTGGTGCAGTGGGGGGAGGGGACGAACTGGGCTGGTTTTGGGATGCGGTGGGGGAAGGGGAGATTTTGAAGCTGGTGAAGTCCACATTGATACCATTGGGCAGCAGGGTTCCCAGGCGGAATATGAGTTGCTGTTCCTGCAACCTTCGGGTGGCATCATTGTGGCACTGCAGGAGGCCCACTGCAGGAGACATGGGTGGCGCAGTGGTAGTATTGCGCACTGACCTCTACATCGCCGAGGCCAAACGCCAACTCTCTGACACCACCTCCTCGATCATGACCCCACCCCCGAGCACCAAACCATCATCTCCAACACCATTCATGACCTCATCACCTCAGGAGACCTCCCACCCACAGCCTCCAACCTCATTGTTTTCCAACCCTGCACTGCCCGTTTCTATCTCCTTCCCAAAATCCACAAACCTGCCTGCCCTGGTCGACCCATTGTCTCAGCCTGTTCCAGCTTGGTCCAGGAACTCCCTACCTATTTCCGTGACACCAGCCACGCCCTCTACCTCCTCCAGGACTTCCAATTCCCTGGCCCCCAACACCTCATTTTCACCATGGACATCCAGTCCCTATACACCTGTACACTGCATGCAGATGGCCTCAAGGCCCTCCGCTTCTTCCTGTCCCGCAGGCCCGACCAGTACCCCTGCACTGACACCCTCATCCGCCTAGCCGAACTCGTCCTCACCCTCAACAATTTCTCTTTCGATTCCTCCCACTTCCTACAGACAAAGGGGGTGGCCATGGGCACCCGCATGGGCCCCAGCTATGCCTGCCTCTTTGTAGGTTACGTGGAACAGTCCCTCTTCCGCACCTAAACAGGCCCCAAACCCCACCTCTTCCTCCGTTACATTGATGACTGTATCGGCACCGCCTCTTGCTACCCAGAGGAGCTGGAACAGTTCATCCACTTCACCAACACCTTCCACCCCAACCTTCAGTTCACCTGGGCCATCTCCAGCACATCCCTCACCTTCCTGGATCTCTCAGTCTCCATCTCAGGCAACCAGCTTGTAACTGATGTCCATTTCAAGCCCACCGACTCCCACAGCTACCTAGAATACACCTCCTCCCACCCACCCTCCTGCAAAAATTCCATCCCCTATTCCCAATTCCTCTGCCTCTACCGCATCTGCTCCCATGATGAGGCATTCCACTCCCGCACATCCCAGATGTCCAAGTTCTTCAAGGACCGCAACGTTCCCCCCACAGTGATCGAGAACGCCCTTGACCGCGTCTCCCGCATTTCCTGCAACACATCCCTCACACCCCGCCCCCACCACAACTGCCCAAAGAGGATCCCCCTCGTTCTCACACACCACCCCACCAACCTCCGGATACAACGCATCATCCTCCGACACTTCCGCCATCTACTATCCGACCCCACCAGTCAAGACATTTTTCCATCCCGACCCTTGTCTGCTTTCCGGAGAGACCACTCTCTCCATGACTCCCTTGTTCGCTCCACACTGCCCTCCAACCCCACCACACCCGACACCTTCCGCTGCAACCGCAGGAAATGCTACACTTGCCCCCACACCTCCTCCCTCACCCCTATCCCAGGCCCCAAGATGACTTTCCATATTAAGCAGAGGTTCACTTGCACATCTGCCAATGTAGTATACCGCATCGATTTGCCCGGTGTGGCTTCTAACTACATTGGGGAAACCAAGTGGAGGCTTGGGGACCACTTTGCAGAACACCTCTGCTCGGTTCGCAATAAACAACTGCACCTTCCAGTCACAAACCATTTCCACTCCCCCTCCCATTCTTTAGATGACATGTCCATTATGGGCCTCCTGCAGTGCCACAAGGATGCCACCCGAAGGTTGCAGGAACAGCAACTCATATTCCGCTTGGAAACCCTGCAGCCCAATAGTATCACTGTGGACTTCACCAGCTTCAAAATCTCCCCTTCCCCCACTGCATCCCAAAACCAGCCCAGTTCGTCCCCTCCCCCCACTGAACCACACAACCAGCCCAGCTCTTCCCCTCCACCCACTGCATCCCAAAACCAGTCCAACCTGTCTCTGCCTCCCTAACCTGTTCTTCCTCTCACCCATCCCTTCCTCCCACCCCAAGCCGCACCTCCATCTCCTACCTACTAACCTCATCCCACCTCCTTGACCTGTCCGTCTTCCCTGGACTGACCTATCCCCTCCCTACCTCCCCACCTATACTCTCCTCTCCACCTATCTTCTTTTCTCTCCATCTTCGGTCCGCCTCCCCCTCTCTCCCTATTTATTCCAGAACCCTCACCCCATCCCCCTCTCTGATGAAGGGTCTAGGCCCAAAACGTCAGCTTTTGTGCTCCTGAGATGCTGCTTGGCCTGCTGTGTTCATCCAGCCTCACATTTTATTATCTTGGATTCTCCAGCATCTGCAGTTTCCATTATCACTGATACAATTTTAACCTATGACCAGCTAAGTCAGTGGCCACTAAAGGTACTGCAAGTCTGCTCATTTAAGTATAATGTGGAGGTGCCGGTGTCAGGCTGAGGTGGACATGGTCAAATATCAGACGACACCAGTTTATAGTCCAATAGGTTTATTTGAAATCACAAGCTTTCAGAGTGCAGCCCCTTCGTCAGATGCAGTGAGAGGAGAGCGCAGAGACAATTGAATGGACACTGCACAGCAAATGCCAGACAGGGATGTTCCCTCCCAGTCGAGGAACACCTCAGTTGGCAAGGGCATTCAGCCTCCGATCTTCGGGTAAGCATCCTCCAAGGTCGACTTTGAGGTACACAACAACACAGAATTGCTGAGCAGTGGCTGATGGCCAAGTTCCATACCCATGAGGATGGCCTCATTCATGATCTTGGGTTCATGTCCCCCTACAGATGACCCCACCAGACTGTTCTGTATCTGTAAAATCATCCCTATTGCCCCGTTTTGACATTATCACCTTGATAAACTGTATGATCTCCCTACTTGAATTAGATTGCACAGTTTTGGATGACTTATTACTCTCTTTCTCATGCATTCTCACACACACTCTCTCACAGACATATACTCTGTCACGCTCACACACGCTCTCTCGTGTACGTGCACACATACGTTCTCATATATACTCTGTCTCTCCCTCACACACACACACACACACCCACACACACACACACACACACACACACACACACACACACACAAAACCTATGGGGTGAATAATTTAATCCAAGACATTTGTTTATTTGCAGAGATATTCTATTTTGTTCAAGAAATATACAATATATAGTCACAGTCAGTGTGGCATTTTATAAATTCCTGCTTTCGGAATAAAACCGGCCTGTTTCCAGGTAAAAACTCTGAGACAGATTCTGGTCAAGGCCGCACACCTACAACTCAGTGTCTGACCTGAGATGTCACCTTTTGTATATTCCTATCGCTCTTATCTATCTCAGAACCTATCTATCTCAGTCTTAAATGTACTCAATGACCTGGCCTTCACAGCCTTCTGTGGCAGTGAATTCCATAGATTCGCCGCTCTCTGGCTGAAGACGTTTCTCCTTATCTCTGTTCTATAAGGCCTTACCTTTACTCTAAGCCTGTGCCGTCGGGTCCTAGTCTTTCTTACCAATGGATGCACCGTCCCAATATCCGCTCTATCCAGACCATGCAGTATTCTGTAAGCTTCAATTAAACCCCCCCTCATCCTTCGAAACTCCAATGAGAATAGGCCCAGAGTCTTCAAACATTCCTCATATGTTAAGCTTTTCATTCCTGGGCCTATTCTCATGAACGTCCTCTGAACCTCTTCCAGGGCCGGTACAAACTTCCTGAGATATGAGGCCCAAGACTACACAAAATACTCCAAATGTGGCCTGACCAGAGCCTTATAAAGCCTCAGTAGCTCATCCCTGCTTTTTTATTCAAGTCCGCTCAAAATAAATGCCAACATTGCATTTGCCTTCCTGACCACTCACTCAACCTGCAAATTTACCTTGAGAGAATCCTGGACTAGAACTGCCAAGTCTCTTCGCAGATCAGATTTCTGAATTTTCTTCACATTTAGAAAATAGCCCATGCTTTTTTTCTTCTTACCAAAGTGCCTGACCTCATACTTTCCCACGTTGTATTCCATCTGCGACTTCTTTTCCCACTCTCCTAAACTGTCCAAATCCTTCTGCAGCTGCCCCACCACCTCAATACTACCTGTCCCTCAATCTGTCTTTGTATCATCTACAAACTTAGCCAGAATACCCTCAGTTCCTTCATCTAGATCATTAATACATAAAGTGAAAATTTGTGGGCCCGACACTGAACCTTAAGGAACACCACTTGTCACTGGCTGCCATCCTGAGAAAGACCCTTTTATCCCCACTCTCTGCTTTCTGGCCTGGCCTGCCTGTGACTCCAGACCCACAGCAATGTAATTGACTCTGAACTGACCTCTGGGCAATTAGAGATAGACAATAATTGTTGGCCTACCCACTGGCACCCATGTTCCATGAACAATGAGCTTTTAATGCTGTGTGCAAGGTATATGGAACTAGATGACATTGGAACTACCCAAGTTGAATGAAAAGGGCAGTACAAGTTGCTCAAACATGTCTCATCCAAAAGTTCAAGAGGCACAGAATTTCATATACCCAAGAACACATACGAGACAGTGTTGAGAGATAGCAGGAACTGCAGATGCTGGAGAATCTGAGATAACAAGGTATGGACCTGGATGAACACAGCAGGCCAAGCAGCATCATAGGAGCAAGAAAGCTGATGTTTCGGGCCAGTAAGAAGGGTCTAGGCCCGAAACATCAGCTTACTTGCTCCTATGATGCTGCTTGGCCTGCTGTGTTCACCCAGTTCTATACCTTGTTATCTCGAGACAGTGTTGAGATTGGATTTACGAATGTCTAACCAAGTTACAGACAGCAGATGAGGGTGTCAAAACCGTTTGCTCACAATGTGAGCCACTGTTCAGCATGTGAATGTATCAAATGATGTATTGGTAACAGAAGACTTTACTGCTGTCCAAATTATACATTCACAATTGAAAAGTCAACATAATCTACACTTAAAACTAGATAACAATGGATGGCAAGCATCCTTGCACTTTGTAGACCGAAATGAATGCACCAGAGAATTGGCAGACAACAATTCAGCCAAACATTGCCACACATGCCACTTACAATGCTTCAGAGATGGCACTACGCTGAAATGTGAATACAAAAACTCACTATTGTCACCTCAAATGCTTTTATTACAGACAGCACAGCTCTGGTGACCATAGGTCTCACGCAAGGTTACGTTCTGTGGTACCACCAAGACAATGAAAGGGACCACAAACCATATCAGAAAATGTACGTTTATACCAGCAGACCATGAGGCAGCAGACTAAGTGGTATAATTAGGAACAAACATGTACACCCATTCTGAACACGTACGCTTCATCCCTCAGTGGAACGAATATTGGGCTGCTATTCGTAGGCAAATGCAACTAACACTTCCCAGCCATTATCTGTTGATATTTCAAGGGGGAGCATGATGTATTTGTCAACAAACATAAGACGATTAAAGAACGCTCATGATAGGCATGTATGTAATGTGTTAGTGAATCTGACATTGGACAAAGATTTACTTCCAAAACCCAACTGCTAAGCCTGAATCCAGCGGAAATTGCCAACATATGACCAGAACTATGATTGTATCAAGTGCGAATGCCATGTGGTATGATGTTGCAATGGAAAGATAGTAAACCAGAACAAGGGGTGCCATGAGGGTGTGGTGAGACTGATACCTGCATGATACCAGCCTCCATGGACAAGAGGAGTGGGCAACCATGGCCCATAGCCTGTGCCCTGAGATATTGGTGACTGCTGTCCAAGATGGAAGCCTGGAAGAGCAAGCAGGAACCTGGAGTTGCTAGGTACTGCTCTGAGTCTCATGTCAGGAATTGTTGCTGTTGAGTTTCTCCTAGGTTCTTGGGAGAATAGTAAAAGACATACCAAGTGGGAAGATTGGGTTCTGATGGCATGCTGATACAATTAAACATGTCTGTCACTGCTCACTAGTGAGATTCTCATGTCACCATTCACAACCGAGTCACTTCTTTTTTGATGCCACAAATCTGATTTGTCCTGGTCTTGCCATATTTTCCCAAAAGACTCATCAACACATACACATTGCTCAGGACCTTGGATGATTCCACCCAATTTCATTTTCTTTCACTGTCATATAAAACAGTTCATACTTTTAAGGGTAAACATTTAGTTCGACAAGAATGAGGTTATTGTGATATGGATATACCTACTGTCAATCAGCAGTGATAGATATTAGGTGTACTTTTCTTCGCCTCTCAGGAAATCCATCTGTTTGTTGTCTTAGCTTCAAAGAAAGAGCCCACATGATTGTTTCATTGGGCCTTTTGTGTCATTGGTACACTTATATCTAAGGCAAGAATATAGTTGGTCTATTCTGTTTATGCTGGCACTCTGAGGAATTCACCCCGGCCACTCCCCCACCTTCTCACACTCGCTCTGTAAATTCTCACTTTTCTGAAAATAACTCATTCCCCTTTGAAAGCCTCAATCAACCATCCCACTTCCATCACAGTCACAGATCATAACAATTCACTTTCTGTTGTGTCACCATTGTTTCTTTTTCCAGCCACCTCAGTGTGTGTCTGCTGTGTTTGAACCTTCCACTTTTAGGAATAACTTATGTTCCTCATCTCTGGAATTAGTCTCATGAACCATTTCTGCACCATCTACAGTGTCTTCACATTTTCTAAAGTGTGATCCCCAGTGGCCAGGCTTCTCATGATTTCCACACCTCTACCAAATCTCCTCTTAACCTTAGAGATAATGGGAACTGCAGATGCTGGAGAATTCCAAGGTAATAAAATGTGAGGCTGGATGAACACAGCAGGCCAAGCAGCATCTCAGGAGCACAAAAGCTGACGTTTCGGGCCTAGACCCTTCATCAGAGAGGGGGATGGGGGGAGGGAACTGGAATAAATAGGGAGAGAGGGGGAGGCGGACCGAAGATGGAGAGTAAAGAAGATAGGTGGAGAGGGTGTAGGTGGGGAGGTAGGGAGGGGATAGGTCAGTCCAGGGAAGACGGACAGGTCAAGGAGGTGGGATGAGGTTAGTAGGTAGATGGGGGTGCGGCTTGGGGTGGGAGGAAGGGATGGGTGAGAGGAAGAACCGGTTAGGGAGGCAGAGACAGGTTGGCAATCACGCTATGACTCTAAGTGAGGTTAAATTGATCAGTGTGCAGTTGCTGGGCCTACCTTTACATTCTTCTTGAACTAGGGTGCAACATTGGCATCACTTCTGAGACGAAGGAAGATTATGGAAAGTTAAGACTAGTTATGCAGTTTCCACACTCATATTCTTTAGTATCCTTCGATACGTATTATCCAATCAGAGTACCTTATTAATTTTAAGGAGCCAACCTATGTTGCCAAAAGACTTAGATTCTTTAAAAATACCATAATTATTATCTATCGTACATCAAATGATTAATGCAGGAATTACAGTGGACTTGTACATCTGGGGGTTAAATTGAAATTCCTTTACCTTTTACTAACTAATGGCCCTTAAAATGAACTGTACGGTATATTCCATGTGCAGTTAGAAACCTGAAACTAGAAATGTTTAACTTTTTCTGATGGCCTGTAGTACTCTTGACTCTGGCGTAGCCTGTTGTAATTTGACCTTTTGAGTGAGGTTGCAGGTATAAAACAGGTGCAGTCCACTAAGGAGTTTATTAAGAAAATGAAGCTACGCCACCACCACACCTTCACAACTAAACATTGAACAATGATAAGCCAAAGGGTTCTGAAAGGCTTGCTCCACTGGCACGGGGCGCCAACTTAACATTTTGGCCAAGATCTGCCCCATTCATCATACTCAAAGCTGTCAAATCTGATGGCGAGTGCTCAACTCCAATCTCAAGACTGTGAATTGAACCAAATTCAGACCACTTTCCATTTTTCAGCATGGAATGGTTGTCTATAGTGTTGGGTTATGGGTTATAAAATGTGCCGCTTATGTACTGGCACTAATCAGTTCCAGGTCAGTTACAGGGACAAATATACAGTAGCTCGAGTTAGTGCCTAGATGTGGGGATGTTCATCCTGGTTTTCAAAGAGAACAGATAAAAACTGGGCTTCCTTGCTTAGAAAGGTCTTTCTGCAGATGGCCACAAAAGCCAATATAAGATGACCAATGCCTTTAGCATTATGGAGAAGAGCTCATGGCCTTTTGATATTATTGCTGAACTGTTAATCCAGAGACCAGACAACATTCTGGGGACCCAGGTTCGAATCCTGCCACAGCAGATGGTGGAATTTGAATTCAATAAAATATCTAGAATTAAGAGTCTAATGATGACAATAAATCCATTGCTGATTGTTGGGGAAAAACCCATCTGGTTCACTAATGTCCTTTAGGGAAAGAAACTGCCATCCTTACCTGGTCTAGCCTACATGTAACTCCAGACCCACAGCAATGTGGTTGACTCTTAACTGCCCTCTGGGTAATTACAGATGGTCTATAAATGCTGCCTAGCTGATGATGCCTTCATCCTGTGAATGACTAAAGAGAAAATAAAGCTTTTTTATTTGGTTTTGATCACTTTGATCATGCAATGAATGCAAAGCGGAAAAATAATTTAATTCAATCCAAATTCTCACTCACAAACAAAGACAGAAATTACTGGAAAAGCTCAGCAGGTCTGGCAGCATCTGTGGAGAGAAATCAGAGTAAATGTTTCAGGTGGAATGACCCTTCCTCAGTTCAGAAACATTAACTCTGATTTCTCTCCACAGCTGCTGCCAGGCTTGCTGAGCTTTTCCAGTAATTTCTGTCTTTGTTTCTGATTTGCAGCATCCACAATTCTTTCAGTCTTTATCAAATGTTTACTGACAGCTTGGGGACCTACATTGGCAGCTCAATTACGATCTTTCATTGAGAAAAATCACTTAGCTAAAGCAGTTCAGTTCATTACAGATTTATAATTTTTCCAAAAATGATATTAGAAACTCTGTTAGACCCTGGTTCCTGTCAAGAAAGGAGACAGATTTTAACAAAAGCCTTTACAATACATCAAAAAGATGAGACCTCTTCTTTGACCTTAAGGGTCTTGACTTCACTTAGAGAGAATAAGGGTTATCACTCATTATGCTAGCTCATGTCAGTGTTGATGCTTGACCAGCATATTCCTCTTCTGTGCCATGGTGCTGACTTCCCAAAACCTGCATGGGGAAAAAAAAACTCAATTTAAATCTTATCAATGCATGGGGCACAATTGTTACTTAACCTTTAGCAGCAGGGCTTGAAATAATTCTAGTGGACAAGAAACATAATCTTACTTTTCCCATGCTCCTTCCTGTCTAATGTCTGATTTTGGTTGTGTTTTGCCTCCTGAAACACCTTGTGTACATTAAAGGCTGCTTTAATCATAATTGCTGGCTGTGAATGACGATGAGACAGAGGTGAGAGCATGGAAGAAAAGGTGCGGGTATTTAAAGCAAGCCATTTTTTCCTGCACCCATTCATCAGGGTGTCTGAATAGTTGCTCGACCACAGGTATCCCCATCCCGTTACTGCTTATTGACAGATGGAACTGACCTTCCACTGAACTATTGTGGGACACCTAGATTTCAGCCGTACTTAATGAGGAAACGAGACGAGTACTGAAATAGCAGGTGTCAAAGTCAAAACATTCATGTCCTATTACTCAGCTTCAATCTCTTCTGTTGAACAGGCAGTACAAAGATTAAAATTTGCCTCTCTAGAAAAAGGAGGGGAAAAGAAACAGTCAGGGATTGATTTATCATGAGTACTCTGACTAAAAAGAGACTGAAAACATGTGGATAGGTTGAGCCAAGGCAGGATTGAGACACACTCTGTTGCCTTCTGTGGTTAGATGACCAGGAGGCATTCACTTACCAAAGTTCACCAAAGATGAAGATTGGCTGCTGGGATGGGTTACTAGAGAGCTGCCTATCTCCGACATATTCCATTGTCACCTCTCATTGAACCCCTTGTGGCACTACCAATTGCCCAACTCTACCATCTCCGTCTACATTCTCTACTTTATCTCCATCGCATCTCCACTCCATCCCTACCATGTCCTCACCTTCTCACAACTTTTACTGCGCTGTTCCCACGGTCTTCCTGCTAAATGCCCTCTGCTCGATTGATTAAATAAGCACTCGTCAATTTTACAAAAGGCATTCTGAGTTGGCCCTCCTGGTGCATAATCTTTTTTATTCACTGAAAGGATGAGGGCATCACTGGCCAGGCCAGCATTTATTGCCTATCCTTAATTACTCAGAGGTCAGTTAATAGCAAAACACATTGCTGTGGGTCTGGAGTCACATGCAGGCCAGATCACGTAAGGATGGCAGCTTCCTTCCTGAAAGAACATTAGTAAACCGGATGGGTTTTTCCAAGAATCAGCAATGGCCATCACTAGACTCCTAATTCCAGATTTTTAACAAATTCAATTTCCAACAGCTGCCATGGCAGGAAGCAAACCTGGCTCACCAGAACATTAACCTGGGTTTCTGGATTAGTAATCTAGCAAAAATACCATAAGGCTATTGCCTCCCCCGTGATGCCTGCCAGGACATCCACAATCAGAATTATTCTATGAACAGAAAATCGTGGACTGAGGATATGTATGCTTCTCATGTGTTCCAAATAGATAGCCACTGGGACTAAATCTCTCCTTCTATACCTATCTGGTACGTGTGGTTTAGCTCAGTTGGCTGGATGCCTGGTGAATGATGCCAACAGTCAGTGATCAATTCCTGCACTGGCAGAGTTTACCATGGAAGCGTCTCCTTTTCTTGCCTGAGGTGTGGTGATCCTCAGGTTAAACCACCACTAGTTGTTTATTTTGAATGAGAAAACATCCCTATGGTCTGTTAAAACTATGTTACTTATTACATGTACAGGAAAGAAAGCATGTTGCAAGACAATAAAATAAATTTAATTTGAAATAAAGTATTAAGCTATAAATAATGAAACAAATCATGTCAGAAATCGTATTGAATGTCACAAGGTTCATTAATGCCAAACTCAACCATATTCTTGCCATCGGTAATAAAAACAGAAATTGCTGGAGAGAAAGCAGCGTTAATATTTTGGGTCCAGTGACCCTTCTTCAGAATGAAAGAAGCAGAGTTAATGCTAGAGGTGGTAGGAACGGCCGATGCTGGAGAATCTGAAATAGCAAGGTGCAGAGCTGGATGAACATAGCAGGCCAAGCAGCATCAGAGGGGTAGGAAGGCTGACGTTTCGGGTCTGGACTCTTCTTCAGAAATCTGTGTAGAACTATGCAAAAATAAAAATAAGAGTTAATGTTAACTTTGTTTTCTTGCCACAGATACCATCAAAGCCTTCTGAGTTTTTTCCAGCAATTTCAGCTTTTGTTTTTGATTTCCACATCCACAGTTCTTTGTTTTATTTTGTTCTTGCCATTAGTAATGTTTTGATATAACTGTTGCATGTCAGATATAAAAAGGTTTTCCAAGACAGCAAGGAATAAATCAGCAATTCAAATCGATTTGAGTGATCGAATTGAAATGACAACCTAGAAGCAGAATTAAACAGAAATATCGCAATTATGCACATTAATTCTTTACCAGATAACAAAGTGTGGAGCTGGATGAACACAGAAGGCCAAGCAGCATCTTAGGAGCACAAAAGCTGATGCTTCAGGCCTAAACCCTTCATCAGAAATGTCTAGGCCCAAAACGTCAGCTTTCCTGCTCCTGAGATGCTGCTTGGCCTGCTGTGTTCATCCAGCCCCACACTTTGTTATCTCGGATTCTCCAGCATCTGCAGTTCCCATTATCTCTGATACAATGCTTTACCAAAGGTTGTTCTTGAGCTCTTCTGAGCGCACTAACTCAAAGCCGTAACGTTTGGCCAAGTTACAAGCTGTAAATGTAGTGATTGAATAGGATTATAGAAGAGATATTATTAAGCTGGAAAGGGTTCAGAGGAGACTTACCAGGATGTTGCCAGGTATGAAAGGTTTGAATTATAATGATAGGCTGGATAGGCTGGGACTTCTTTCACTGGAGTGTAGGAGTTTGAGGGGCAGCCTGACAGAAGTTTATAGAATAATGAGAGGTATAGATGGAGTTAATAGTAGCCTCCATTTCACTAGGGTGGAGGAATTCAAGACTTGGGGCAGATATTTAAGGTGAGTGGAGAGAGGTTTTAAAAAGATATGAGAGGCAAACTTTTACACAAAGGGCCATTTGCGTGTGGAATGACCTTCCTGAAAAATGGTAGATGTGGGTACAACTAAAACATTTAAAAGCTATTTGCATAGGTATGTGAATAGGAAATGTTTGGAGGGATATGGGCTAAGCATGGGCATGTCGGATTAGTTTAGTTTAGACTGAAGGGCCTGTTTCCATGCTGTAACACTCTATGACCCAGGGCACTGTAAATCACATGCCCTAAATATTGTTAGTGAACTCACTGTTTTATGATTGAGATTTGTAATCATACCACAGATGTTGTGATGTTCTCAATCAATCATCTGAATGTGCTTTTAAAAAGTGCCATCTGAGGTAAATCTCAGGGTAGACAGGAAGGAACATTTCTCCTTGATGGACAGATCAATGACCAGGGCGTAGCCTTAAGGTGATGACTGGGGCATAGGTTTAAGGTAAAAGGAGAAGGTTTAAAGGAGATGTGAAGAAGAAACACTTCTCCCAGAGGGTGGTAGAGGCAGAAAACCTCATAACCTTCATGAAGTATTTAGATAGAACATAGAGCATAGAACATTACAGCACAGTACAGGCCCTTCGGCCCTCGATGTTGTGCCGACCTGTCATACCGATCTCAAGCCCATCTAACCCACACTATTCCATGTACGTCCATATGCTTATCCAATGACGACTTAAATGTGCCTAAATTTGGCGAATCTACTACCGTTGCAGGCAAAGTATTCCATTCCCTTACTACTCTCTGAGTAAAGAAACTACCTCTGACATCTGTCCTGTATCTTTCACTTGTGCACTTGCTATGCCAGAACAATGGGCCAAGTGTTGGGCAATTGGATTTAAATGGTTATTTGGTTAGTTTGGTTAGTTTTGACCAGTGTAGGCTTGATGGGCTGAAGGGCCTTTTTCTGTGCTGTAGATCTCAATTACGCTATAACTGTAGCTGCACTTTCTAATTGAATTTTCTGACACTTAGAAAAGCTGCAATGACCATAGGTGCAATATCCTTTTATTGTAACCAACCTGTATAATGAATTCCCTTCAATGTTTCTAGGCACAATCAATGGGACTGAATTTCCTAATGGAAATTGTCATCTACTGCAGCCTTCTTCTCCCCACTTTCTTGCAATGTGTACTTCAGGTACAGATCAGCTTTCATGTCAAACTTACTTATTGGAATTACACATTTAAGGTTTATAGAACAAACAACACTTCCTTCAGGGAATGAGGGCCATGCATAATGGAGCCCAGAAAGGGACTCCTTGTCTTCAGGTTGGAAGCTTCAAGTCGGAACAGAAAAAGCTAGATTTGCACAGGGCTCAGGTCACTTTTGTAAATAGAAAGTGGTATTGTTTTGGGTTCACAGGCCTGAAAGAGGAATTGGAGAAACAGAGATTTATGGAGAGATTTACGGATTGTAAGATGCAAAGAGCTGAGACTTGACTGCCATTTTTGGGAGAGAAAGGAAGAGGAAGTGAATAGATGGATGGTTGGGGTGGTGGAGAGAGAGAGGGACGGTGGAGAGATGGACTGGTGGACGTTACACACATTGAAAATACCCAATCCATCAATGAGTTTAAATAAGGATGAGAAGTTTGAGACCCATTATGTGTCAGCGAAGATGAGGATGTAAGTACATAGAATATGACACAGGAAAGATACAGGCAGCATATATTTATACAATTAGAAGTTTATTAGGGCAGATGGAAATCTAGTAGGAAGATTATTCTAATTGTTGTGTTTTGAGGTGCCAAAGGCATGGCAGTGAATGAAAGAGGTCAGGAGTAGTGTTTGTTTTCTAGGATAATCCAGTGGCAATATTTGATTTTGACAAAGGACTCCGATGTTCAGTGGCAAAGCTTGATGCATCCAATCAGATCTGCTGTTGTATTAAGTTTGTCACTAGACACGTATCCTCTTGAATTCTGAGGAGGTTTTAGAAGTTATTCTATGGGATTAGGACTCAGTTGCAAGGCTAATGTTTATCACCCATCTCTAATTGCCCTTGAGAAGGTGGTGGTGAGCTCCCTTCTTGAACCATTGTGATCCTTGCAGTGTATGGATATTCAGAGCTGTTTAACATGCTTTCAATTTAGACACAATTAAGCCATCAAATGAACACAGGATTTGAATTAATTATCAAAGAGAGGGTAAAATTCATCTGACTAAAACCCTTTCTGGGTAGGATAGAGGCTCACTGGCTAGCACTGCTGCCTCACTGTGCCAGGGGCCCAGGTTTGATTCCTCTCTCAGGTGATTGTCTTTGTGGAGTTTACGTAGTTTCTCTGTGTCTGTGTGAGTTTCATCTGGGTGCCCCAGTTTCCTCCCTTAGTCCAAAGTCATGTACTTTAGATGTATTAGTCTTGGGAAATACAGAATGGGTTAGATGCCCTTCTGAGGGTCAGTGTGGGCTCGACAGGCTGAATGGCCTGCTTCCACACTGCAGGGATTCTATGATTCTAATGAGGTAGATTGGAATTATTCTGATGGATTGTCAAAGAGATTGACAGTGGAGAATGTAACCTGACAACCAATTACAAGAGATTATTGTATCTATGTAACTGGGTGATATTCATTGCCTTTTCATAAGTATTATGCATACTTAAGACAGAAACAGTTTAGGATTTTATAGCTACAGGTATTGCTCGATATGCAGCACCCTGTCTTGTCTTTCATTTGTTTCCTTACCTTGTTTTCAACTATAAATACCTATCAGCTATCACGCTCAACAGATTATTTATGAAGGTCACATCTTCCTCTTCCCTCATGTTCTACATGGCACCTGAGAGATGGCAATTGAGATAAGCAGCTGGCTTTAATTGATATGTAATAGCGAACATGGGATGGATTGTCATCAGTAAATAGCTCAGGTGAATTTTTTATTTGCGCTGTTGTGGTTGGTAACCCCACTTTCCTAAAAAAAAGTTAACAGTGTTTTCTCACAATAAGGTCAAGAAAGAAGAAAACAAGGTGTTGCATTGTCGATGCAGCTTTCGCATCCACTGGAAGTCACAAAACTCTTGACAGCCCATGGAGTGCTTTTTGAAGTGTAGTCATTGTAGCAATGCAAGAATTGCAATTTGTGCATAACAAGCTTCTACAAGCAGCAATGTGTTAATGACTAGACTCTCAGCTACTTAGAGATGATGAGTGAGGAATGAGCTACGGGCAGTTCCGCTGTCTTATTTTCAAATGGTGCCACCCCCCCGAGAGCACAGACACTTAAGTGTTGTCATCTTAAAGACAATACCTTGCGACACCAATTCACTACTGCACTGGAGTAGATTGAAGTACTGCACTTCTTAGAGTTCAAGAAAGCAGGGTTCAGAATATGTTAGGGGAGGATTATATTTGGACAGAGATAGTAGGAACTGCAGATACTAGAGAATCTGAGATAACAAGGTGTAGAGCTGGATGAACACAGCAGGCCAAGCAGCATCAGAGGAGCAAGAGGGCTGACATTTCAGGCCTAGAGCCTTGAAGAAAACATTAGCTTTCGTGCTCTTCTAAATGCTGCTTGGCCTGCTGTGTTCATCCAGCTCTATACCTTGTTATCTCCTATGTTTGGACAGAACTTACTTAATGTCCTCCTGTAGAGCTAACCCTCCTCTTGCTCAATAAATTGTATTTTGGTTCCATTCATGGGATGTGGACATCAATTTTTCAGCCAGCATTAATATCTATCCTTCATCATACTGAATTAAGCAGTGGTGGTACTGAGCTGTCTTCTTGAGCTGCTACAGCCCTCATGGGTCAGTTGGCTAGATGGCTGGTTTGCAGTCGAGAGTGATGTCAACAGTGTGGAGTCAATTCCGGAATCACCTGAGGTCACAATCTGAAGGTCCCAATTTTCCTGACCTCAACCTTTGCCTGAGGGATGGTGACCCTCAGGTTAAAGTCAATCCCATTTGTCTCTCTTGAATGAGGTTGCGGTCCCCTGGGATCTGAACTTGTGGAGACAGCCGCTGTGCTGTTTAGAGGGGAATCCCACAGTAATGACCCAGCACCTGTGAAGGAATGTTGATGTATTTCCTAGCTTGGAGAGGAACTTACAGGTGAGTTTGCCACCATGCGTCTGCAGCTCTTGTCCTTTCAGTTGGTAGATGTTGCAGATTTGGAACGTAATGTCAAAGGAACCTTGTTGAGATTTTTGAAAATGGTACTCACTGTCTGTCTGTCTGTAACTGTACCCATTTGGGCAAATGGAACATTCTGTATTATATTCCTGTCTTGTACCTTGTAGAGGCTGGAGAGACACAAGATGAGTTACTCACTGCAGAACTCTAAGCTTCTGATGTGCTCTTGTATTTACATGGCTGGTTTGGTTTAGTTGCTGGTCAATGTGATCCTCTAGAATGTTGATAAGGAGGCAATAAGCATTGGTAATGTCTTGGAACATTGAGCAGCATAGTTAGATTTCCTGCTGTTGGAGATGGCCATTGCATAACATTTCTGCAGTGCAACTGGTACTTGCCATTATCAGCCCAAGGTGAAATGCCATCTCGAGCTTGCTTCTTATGTGTGTAGATGGCTTCAGCATCTGAAGAGTTATGATCAGTGCTGAACATCATGCAATTGAAGGCAAACATTCGCACACTTAACATTATGCTGGAGAGAAGGTCATCGGTGAAGCAATTAAGGATTGGCCCTAGGACCCTACCATGAGGAAAGACGGCACTGACGTCCTGGAATGGTTAACCTCCAACAACAATCCTCCCCTGTGCTATTTGTGACTCCATCCAGTTGAGAGTATAACTCTGATTTCGAATGACTTGAGTTTTCCTTAGCCTCCTTGATGCCATGCACAGTGGAATGTTAGTTGATGTCTCGGGAAATTCCGTTCACCTCACCTCTGTCGTAAATATGTCATCCAAGTTTGGACAAACTCTGTACTAAGGATTTTGGTAGCAAAACCCAGCTAAGTATCAATGACTGTATGATCATATAATATAGGAGGAGTAGGCCATTCAACCCATTAAGCCTGCTCTGCCATTTAATGAGCTCATGGCTGATCTAGCAATCGCCAACTTTCCTTTCCTGCTTTTTCCCTATCACCCTTTATTTCCTTAAAAATAAGATTAAAAATCTGTCCATCTCAGCCTTGAATATACTTAATAACCCTGCCTTGACAGCTCTCTGCGGTAAAGCATTCCCCAGAGTCACTACCCTCTGAGATAAGAAATCTCTCCCCAGGTCTATCTTAAATGTGCACACTCTAATTCCAAGATTACACTGTATGGTCTTACAAGGGGGAACCAACCTCTCCGCAACTACCATGCCAAGTTCCTTAAGAATCTTATATGTTTCAATAAGGTTTCTTCTCATTCTGCTAAATTTCAATGAGTACAGCCCAATATACTCAATACTTCATCATAAAATAGTTCCTCCACACATACTGGGCAACACAGTAGTTTGGTGGTTAGCACATGTGCCTCTCAGTGCCAAGGACCTGGGTTTCATTCCAGCTTCGGTCACTATTTGTGTGGAGCTTACACGTTCTCTCCATGGCTGTGTGGGTTTCCTTTGGGTACTCCAGTTTCCTCCTATGGTCCAAAGATATGCAGGTTATGTGGATTGACCATGCTAAAATAATAATTGCCCTGTAGTGCCCAGGGATGTACATAGAACATTACAGCACAGTACAGGCCCTTCGGCCCTCGATGTTGTGCCGACCTGTCATACCAATCTGACGCCCATCTAACCTACACTATTCCATGTACGTCCATATGCTTATCCAAATGTGTGAGTTACGTGGATTATCTATGGTTAAAAGCTCTTTATGTGGTGGTGGATTCGTGGTGGATACTTTTCAGGGGTTGTTGCAGAATCAATGGGCAGAATGGCCTCCTTAAGCACAGTAGAGATTCCATTATATCAGCCAAGTGAACATCCTCTGGCCTGCATGCTGATATGCTAGTTCCAACACTGGTCAGAAATCACGCCACACCAGAATATAGTCCAACATCCGTATCTCATGAGTGAATTTTTAAAAAAGGACACTTTCTCCCCTTTTCATCTCATTTTGGCCTGATTTTAATTGTTTCTGTCATCTCAACTTCCTTATAAACGATTGCATCTGCATCATACGATAAGGGCTGAAAGGCAAATAATGGAAAAACAGCAAAGAAAATGCACACTGGTGAAAGGCTTGTGAATATGTCCAATTGCATTGCTGAAGGGAAATTCTGTGCCAAGCATGTTGATTTCCTCAGGGATATTAATCATGTTTCTGAACCTTGTGTGAAATCAGACCTTACTTTGACAAGGACCAACCCTGGTATTTTCAGTAAAACACTACAAGAACAATGTGGTTACATTAACAGTTTTAAAGTAGCAACGTGATGCAAATGACAGGAACGTAATCAGACAAAAATTGAAACCGAGACTATAAAGGAGAGAGTAGGACAGATGAGCAAAATCTTGGTCTGAAATAGATTTCAAGCCACATTTTAAAGGATAAGGCAGACATGAGATACTGAGAGGATTCATGAGTGAATTCCAGAGTATTAGGCTAGGCAGTTCTAAGGATCAGCTGCTGATGATGTACCCACCACTGTGACTGCTGCTTTAATCACCGTGACCAACTCTGCCACCAGTCCCGATCTGTATCCTATTATCAAAGTGCAGCTAATACTGGAGGGAACCATCATTCCCAGCCTACAAAGAAATCCCACCATCACAGCTCTCAAAAGAACCCTCTGGCACTTCCTATGTTGAAATTACTGCTGATCCATTATCTATTTAATTTCTGTGTGAGTCATTCACTGCTCATGTACTTCCAAAATTTAAAATCCACCCCCTATATTTGTGATCTTTGTCTCTGTTTATAAATGACTACCTCTACAGCTGTGAAATCATTGGCAAGTTATTGTTAATGAGGACAAGGTTAATAAGGCCTCATATTATTTTTCAGAGAGACATTTGAATGAAAGGTAGTGGTGAACGATGATGCATAGAAATCAGAAAGAGGACAGCTTTTAGAGGTCTGCAGCCAGAGGCAGGCACTGGGTTAGTTGACAAGTCAGCTGAAAGCTCAGTCACTGTGGGAGGGAAACTTTAGTGTTTGCCTCTTGTTGTAATCCTTCAAAAGTTGCTCCTATTCTGGTGCTCTTTGAGTTTGTACACCTGGAGACTGTGTTTCGTAAGCCATCACTAATGCTTCCAAAAGGGGTGGCACAGTGACTCAGTGGTTAGCACTGCAGCCTCACAGCACCAGGGCTCTGGGCTCAATTGCACCCTTGGGTGACTGTCTGGGTGGAGTTTGCACATTCTTCCCATGCCTGCGTAGGTTTCCGTTGGATGCTCCAGTTTCCTCCTGCAGTCCAAAGGTGTGCAGCTTAGGTTGCATTGGCCATGCTGAACTGCGCACGGTGCCCAGGGATGGGGCAGCCTAGGTGGGTTAGCCATTGGAAATGCGGGGTTACGGGGGTATGGTGTGGGGATGGATCCGGGTGGGATGGTCTTTGGTGTGTACTTGTTGGGCTAAATATCCTGCCTCTACAAACTAGTGATTCCAAATTGTTAAATCTAACTCCCTTATCCAGCATCAGATTAAAAGATGTCAATGGAAAATTGGATCAGCTCTAGAGTCCTGCCAAAGGATTTCGGCCTGAAATGTTGACTTCCTTGCTGTTCGGATGCTGTCTGACCTGCTGTGCTTTTCCAGCCACACACCAATAGATGCAACTCTAGACTTCCCTGTAAACTGTTTATTTGGGGTCACTCACAGACATATTAAAGGTATTACACATTCAGATGAACAGGCAACAGAAAAAAAATTGGAGTTCTGCAGATGGGTCATCGGACTTGAAATGTTAACTCTGTTTCTCTCTCCGCAGATGCTGCCAGACCTGTGGAGTTACTCCAGCAATTTCTGTTTCTGAATTCCAACATCTGCAGTTTGTTGGTTTTTTTGAAAATAAATTGGAAGAAGTGTGATTGGCTGATGCATTGGCTTTTGTGGGTGAGGGCTGTAAATGTTGGGTGATGGGTCATGGAAGCCAATCTCCTGGAATGCCTTAACGGGAGTTGAAAGCTTGAATCCTGGACACCTACAAGGCCTTTCCGCCAAAGGTTGACTGTACTTACCATGAGCTTGCATGGACTAAACTCCAGTGATATCATTTACAGTGTTAAGAGAGAGAAAACACACAAATAATAAACCCAAACAAACAGACAAAACGGGTTCAGAAACCATAACCACTCTCCCCTACATCAAAGACATTTCCAAAATGACTGTCAGACTACTCGCACCTCTTGGCATCAGGGTAGCCCACAAACCCACCAACACACTAAAACAGCAGCTAATGAAGTTAAAAGACCCTATACAGACAACAAGCAAAACAAACGTCATCTACAAAATACCTTGCAAGAACTGTGACAAACACTACATTGGACAAACTGGCAGAAAGCTATCCACCAGGATACATGAACATCAACTAGCCACAAAACGACATGATCCACTATCACTCGTATCCTTACATACAGATGAGGAAGGACACCCCTTTGATTAGGACAACACATCCATCCTAGGACAAGCCAAACAGACACGCACGAGAATCCCTAGAAGCATGGCATTCCAACCGGAACTCCATCAACAAACACATTGATTTGGAGCCAATCTACCATCCCCTGAGAAAAAGAACAGGAAATGACATCACCAACCCAAGGAAACCTAACCAGATAAATAGAAAGTGGGACATAACACCAGTGCTTCGTCGGAGGCTCACTGATGATGTTACCTAGAATGGTGACGAAACGTCTGAAAACTAATCTTCTAGCTCAGCGAGCAAACTCACATCCAGAACCTCAACCTGAGCTACAAATCTTCTCAAAACTCGCTAACACAAATAATGAATAAATCACTCCCAACTCCTTATGGCTTGGTCAGAATAACAGAGCCACTGCATTTTAAATGGATACATTAAGTTTTCTGGTTTTGTTCTGACCAAGTTTTAATTGAATATATACCAGCAACACTGTTTTCACACATCCATGGGAATTCTCATGAATGCTTTTGCAAGACATTTAGGCATAAAAGCCTCAAGAGCCCTGGTCTGCTTCGCATTGTCCCATCCCTGACCCCACTGAGATATCTATGCTCCTTCAATTCTGACCATGTGTGTTTCCCCTACTTTAAACTTCTCTATCATCAGAGGCCACGGCTGCAGCTGTCAAACCTAAACTCTCTCCATAAACCATTCTGTCTCAGTTGCCTAAATTTTAAAAACTGAAGTGATGTACAGACTTTCTTGAGGAATGTCTTGTCTTAAGCCAAAGGTGACAGTCCATGACCAGAACCTGCCGCCAGTAGCTAAATTAATTTACCTTTACAATGTGCTACCTCAATCGATGATGGTGAGGTACAACCAGAGTTGGCAATGCATGGGTAGCCTTTGGCAAACTTTAAATGCCAGTTCTGGGAACAAAGAGGAGGAAGTCTGCATGAAATGAAGTCACTAGAATGAGAGGTGAACAGGAAGGAAATAAGGTGTGAATCTGCTATGCGACCAATGGCACTGTGGCCTAAAGGTCCGAAACATTAGCTTTTGTGCTCCTGAGATGCTGCTTGGCCTGCTGTGTTCATCCAGCCCCACACTTTGTTATCTTGGACTCTCCAGTATCTGCAGTTCCCATTATCTCTGATTGATGAATGGGTTTGGCCAATGTTTCCAATCTGCCGGGTGAAAGTTAGATGTTTAATTTGCTTTTAAATCTCTACATCTTTTCATCTCTCTTTTTTCATAGTAAGTCCATATTTATTGTAAGGATAACAAATCGTTTTTAAGAGTTAAGGGAAGGCAAACTACACAACTTCAATGTGAGGGATGTCCAGTCGATCTATAGTTCATTTTTAGGGAGCCAAAAAGATTCTCAGTTTTCATCATTTTATGCTCTAGCGACAATAACAGTGATTTGGTTTTATACCAAACTTACAAAGAAGTAAAAACACGTATAAAATACCACGGATGTTGGAAATCTGAAATGAAAGCAGAAAATGCTGCAAACACTCAACAAACCTGCAAGCATCTGTGGAGAGAGAAACAGAATTAATATTTTAATCAATGTCATGCTACTGGTCAGACCAAACTTGAACAGTTAACTCTGTTAGACTCTCCACACACCGCCTGACTTGTTGAGTATCTCTGGGACCCTCTGTATTTACTTCAAATATCAAACAAAATTTGTCACTTACTCACTTATGGTGAGATCACACCAGAGGACCTAATTTTTACTGGAGTAGGTTAGCATTTTGAAAAGCCATGAATGAGGGGGGAGAAGTAAAGAGGCAGGGAATGATTGATTCAGGGCCTTGTTAGCTGAGGATGTGGCTGTTTTTTAAAAAAATTCATTCGTGATGACTGGCTAGACAGCATTTATTACCTATCCCTAATTGCCCACAGGGCAGTTAAGAGTCAACCACATTGCTGTGGGTTGGGAGTCACATTTAGGCATGTCCAGGTAAGGATAGCAGTTTCCTTCCCTTAAAGACATTCGTGAACCAGATGGGGTTTTACAACAACTGATTCACAGTCATGATTAGATGATAATTGCAGACATTTAACTAATTCACATTCCACTCTCTGCTGTGGTGGGATTTGAATCTGAATCACCAGAAAATTATGTGGGTCTCTGGATTAACTGTCCAACAATAATACCACCAGGCCATCTCCTCCCCCAGTGCTAAGAGTGGTGAAGCATGAATATTAGAGATGCTGAAGAGGCTAAAGCTGGAGGAGTGCAATTATCTTGGAGAATGGCAGGATAATTACTGCTGGACATTTCTTTGGATAAAAATGTTACTCAAATTCATAGAAAGGCTGGAAGATCTTTGTTCAAACATTCCTGGAATTTTCATAATCAATTTCCACTGGTGGTGACTTGTGAATAACATCCTCACAACTGTGACTGTTGTAGATTCCCCAAAGCTTTCTGTGTTTGTATGTAGATGTGTTCCAAGTTTTTGCATTTTGTGGTTTTCTGGGAATACGAGTTGTGTTGTTCATACCGGTATGATTCAAATACACCGTTTCCTCACTTTTAGGTTGGGGACTTTTTCTATTTAACAATAGTATTATTTTACATGACTGTTGCACAAGGCTCCATGCCATATTTCATGTTACAGTTATTCAAACAAGCTGGTCCCATCTAGCTTCAGGTCATGTAAACAAATCTTTCGTTGCTTTAACATTTTCACCTTATTAAAATTTGCTCTGTGAGACAGTCCCATCTACACTGGTAAATGTGTCTCCTTGTTTGAATGACAGAACAGAGAGCCAGGGAAACAAGGTGTCACTGTTAGGATGCAAAGATGATTTTAACAATAATGGTCCTTCTGGGGATTTAAACAAATAAAACACAATTATAAACGCTGATTGACTTGAAGTTTGAACTGTTTCTCTTGCCATAGATGCTGCCTGACATACCGAATATTACTCGTGGAAGGGTCAGTTCGTAGAGTCAAATCCAGAGGTAACCAATCCATGGAGCAGAACTTATTTATTTTAAGGCATGGAGAGAGCTGCATATCTAGCATTTGTCACCAGAAAATGATTCAGTGTAGAGTTCTGTAACACTGTAGGATTAACAAGCTGATTAGCAATGTCTTTGTTTCATCCAACTCCAGTTGAAGATTAGAATCAGTAAAATGTTTAAGATGTCTATGGGGGTTCAGCTGGGATTGAAGCATAGGCAAGGGCAGGTGAACCTATCTGCCAAGTCTACTCAGTAATAGCTGTCAAACTATCCCCTCAGCAAAGTTTCAAAGATTTCTTAATACTGAAGATAATTTGAAAAGGGACAATTTTAAACAATTGCATCAAAAGGTCGAGGCGAAGATGAACTGAACACGACATAAGTAATTCCATTTAAACAATTGGACTTGGAATCAAATTGCACAAAAACAATGCCTGTAAAAGTAAAAACACAGAATGCAGGAGAAGCTCAGCAGTCTGGCCGCATTCCTGTGTCATGTTAACTGAGGAGGAGGGAGGAGTTCTCCCAAATTTTTGGTCAGTGACTTTCCCTCAGTCGAAAACCTCCAAAGCAATGCAAACTGACTTGTCCTTCTTAATGCTACTGTCACTGGATTGTCAAAGACTGCAAACCGATTGCTTCATTTGCCAGAGATGAAGCAGGAATTCTTTATCATATTGACGCTCTCTGTGTTGCAATGCTTCCTGTCATCCTGAAAAACTCTAATGCAGTGGTGCATAAATACGAGTTTTATTTTCTCCATAAACCATGAAGAAAACCTATTTGGGCAAGTGCCTTACACACTGTAAGACTTCCCTGCTTAATCTGCATTCAAGACAAACTGACAAACACCCAACGCAACTTGCGGCCAGTGTCCACATGAAAGCTAGCTGGTTGCTATCAGCAACCTTAGAAACTGATAGGGCTTATCAGATGGAAAAGCTGTCCATGTATTGTGGAATCAATATCTTTAGGAGTCTTGTAGCAGAGACAGTAGGAACTGCCGATGCTGGAGAATCTGAGATAACAAGGTGTAGAGTTGGATGAACACAGCAGGCCAAGCAGCATCAGAGGAGCAGGAAATTTTCTGAAGAAGGGTCTAAGCCCAAAACGTCAGCCTTCCTGCTCCTCTGATGCTGCTTGGCCTGCTGTGTTCATCCAGCTCTACACCTTGTTATCTTTAGGAGTCATTGTATTGCACTGGAATAATTATCAACTATCTCCCACTGGCTAGCCTACATTTCAAGCTATGTGAATGATAACAAGCACTGGTTAATGAGTTGATTCTAGCTGCAACACAATTATTATCTGTGCAAAGGAGCTAGGGCAAGGACGAAAAGCATTTGGACCTGATGCTATACCCAGCCTGGGCTTGCAACCCCGCCCTTACTCCAAACCAAGAGCTGTCGGCCCCCAGCCCCTGCAGAGTCCCCATGTCCTGATTATTGGGTCCCCTCGCTCAGGATCTAAAAGGAGTGCTGTTGTCCTTTTGGAAATGTCTGTAACTCACAATGCTATCCAACACAATGGCCATAAAGGCTCCAGATAGGATAACTAACAGTAAACTATTTGGCTTGCTCCTCCTTTAAGAGAGGGAGAAAAGAGTTTATTCAGTCTCCGTAGCAAGCATTAAATAATTCTTGGATTGTACAGAAAGCTTAGGTGATCATATAGCTGGGTGTCTTCTGAACTCCAAAACATGCTGAAATTTTAAAATACGGCCACACGTTGCCCTAGATATTCCTTGAAACTGAAATTGAGAATATTCCTAATTGCCCAAGAGCATCTATATGTTTTATTCTGTAAGGCAGGCATGTATATGATTTATTCCCTCACATAAGGGTGTTATTGTACAGTTTCAATCTGGTGTTACATATGTGCTGAATAAACTACTGTTCTGATTTCATGCTGTTGTCAAATCCCTGTACTCTGATTTGAGTTGGTAATGAAACTATCTTCACACAGGAAACAAGACTGGAAACTCACAACAACCCCTCAGGTGACATATCCATGCTTGTATCAATATCTAGGAAGTAGAAATGCTAGGATCTAGATCCCTATGTGATCACACTACCGGTATATCACTTTGCCTTCCCAGTCTCCGGATTTTACTCGTTGAAACCTCACAAACAGAATCACATATCGGGATAGTTTTGTGAGTACATCTGGTTGTTCTGGTTACTGCCAAACATCTTTCTTTTTAGCGATTAATTGGTTTTAGTTATGGTTTAAATTCCTCTGTAAGATGCCCAGCATTGTTGAACAATCAGAAGGTCAGAAGTTGTGTAATCTCAGCAGTTCCTCCAGAGACATTGGCCATTTTGGGGACACTGCAGAACAGGCCTGGTGCGAAATTACAAAGGGTCAAGGCCCTGGGAAACAGGGGTCTCTCACATAGACAGGGATGTTCATTCTGCAGGTGTTTTCCATTCCCCTGGGTAACACCACTGCAGAGTACTCAATCATGAGGGATTGAACACTGCATTCTCCAATGCTAGCAGGATGCTGATGGGGTTTAATGTGCAGCCTTCCCAATTCCTGAGATATTCATTCAGTGTATGAAGGAACAGTCTTGTCAGAAAGATACTCTGAAAAGGCATGTCACTTGTACTCTCTGATCCTCCAACCAACATTCCCTCTTTGATTGCTGGCACTGGCATACGCTGGGCTAATGTTCCAGAAGCACTGCCCACTCTCCAGCATCTCCACAGTCAGGAGATGAGACGACGAGCATATTACAAGCATAATCCTGTCCAATCCTGTCCAATCCTGTCTTCATCTGAAAAGCTGGTATTGTTCCCTTGAAAAGGAAGAAGGCTGTGTGGGATAAGTACAAACAGGAGAAACTCAGCAGGTCTGACAGCCTCTGTGGAGATAATTAACAGAGTTAATGTTCCCAGTCCGATATGACTCTTTTGGAACTAGATGACCCATTTGAGGTCTTCAAGATCATTAACATGTTTGTTTCGGCAGCAGTAATTACACTCACTGTACCGAAAGTCAGGAGGAAACCTGATATTGCTAGATCTGGAAGTAAGACTGGGTTTTAAATTCCTTAAGCAATTACTTGCATATCATTGAAAGGAAAGAGCCCAAGATATAAGGATATAAGAACAGAATGAGGCTATTCAGCCCATCAAGTCTGCTCTGCTGTCTGATCTCATTTCTCAACCTCATTCTCCTGCCTTCTCCCAGTAACTGTTAATCCCCTTATGAATCAAGAACCTATCTATCTCTGTCTTAAATACACATAATGACGTGGCCTCCACAGCTTTCTGTGGCAATGAGTTCCAGAGATTCACCGCCCTATGGCTGAAGAAATTCCTCCTCATCTCAGTTCTAAAGAGTTGTCCCTTCATTCTGAAACTGTGACTTCATGTCTTAGTCTCTCCTTTTAGTGAAATCATCTTCTCCACGTTCACTCTATCCAGCATTCTGTAAGTTTCAATCAAATCCCTCCTTATCCTTCTCAACCCCATCGAGTACACATCCAGAGTCTTCAACCACTCCTCATATGACAAGTCCTTTATCCACAGGATCATCCTTGTAAACCTCCTCTGGAATCTCTCCAACGCCAGCTCTCTGGGGTATAGAGTTCCAAAGACTCTCAAATCTCTGAGAGAAGAAATTCCTCACATTCTCAACCTTAAATTGCTCTCCTTAATTCTGAGATTATGCACTCTGATCTTCTATGAGGGGAAACATGGCCTCATCATTTACCCTGCCAAACATCTTAAGAATCCCATATATCTCAATGAGATCATGCCTCATTCTTCTAAACTCCTATGAGTAGTGCCCCAAACTATATAATCTTTGCTGACACGATAATCTGTCCATACCGGTGACCACCCTGGTGAATTTTCTCTGATCTGCCTCCAATGGCATAATATCTTTTCCTAAATATGGAGACCAAAAATGATCACAATGCTGTGGATGCGATCTCACCAGCACCTCGTCCAGTTGCAAATGACTTCTCTGTACTTATGCTCCAACCTACTTGAAATAAGGGCAAATATTCCACTGGCCTTCCTGATTATCTCCCAGACCTGTGTGCTCGCTTTCAATGTTTCATGCACAAGTACCCCCATGGTCCCTGTCTATAGTTTTCTCCATTTAAATAATATTCTGTTCTTTTGTTCTCCCTTCCAAAATGAACAGCTTTACATTTTCCTGCATAATACTCCATTTGCCAGATTTTGCCTACTTAATTAACTTATTAATATTTTCCTGTATAGAGTTTGTATTGCACAAACTGCCCTTCCACCTATTTTTTGCGTTGTCTGCAAATTTAG
Source organism: Stegostoma tigrinum (assembly GCF_030684315.1). Taxonomy (NCBI): domain Eukaryota; kingdom Metazoa; phylum Chordata; class Chondrichthyes; order Orectolobiformes; family Stegostomatidae; genus Stegostoma; species Stegostoma tigrinum. Next base: position 8,283,972 of record NC_081378.1, read on the forward strand.
CGACAGTGCATTCGCTTCCTTCCTTCAAGTCATTAATGTATATTGTGAACAGTTGGAGTCCCAGCACTGATCGCTGTGGAATCACATTTGTTACAGGTTGTCAGCCCGAAAAAGAACTCTTTATCCTCACTCACTAGTTCCTGCCCATTTGCCAATTCTTTATCCTTGCCAATATATTACTTCCAACAACATGTGTTCTTATCAAATGATACATTTTCATGAAATACCTCGTGGAGCACCTTCTGGAAGTCCAAACATAACACATCTACTGGTTTCCCTCTGTGCACTCCAGTTGACACTTCCTCAAAAGAACTCCAAAATATTACTCAGACACAATTTCCCTTTCACAAGCCCATGCTGACTCTACTTATTTCGAATATGATTTTCCAAATTTCTTAATAATAGATTCCAATAATTTTCCAACAATAGAGGTTTGGCTAATCAGCATATGGTTACCTTCTTTTTGCCTCCCTCCCTTCTTGAAAAAGGGTATTATATTACCAGTTTTCTAATCCTCTTGCCTTTCTCCAGAATCCAATGGTTTTTGGAAAATTACAACCAATACATCCACTATCTCTGTGGTTTTCTCTTTTTGGATCTTAAGATGTGATGATACTGAGGATTTTAACCAGCCTGAAGGTGCCAGGGTGAATTGTCCATCCCTTACCCAATGTAAAATATCATCAGAGGTAGGGAGGTGGTGGATACAGCAGAGTTCATGTTATATTAACCAGTTTTACACTTCACCGCCTCTGTGTCACTTCCAGGGGCTGAGGGATAAAATACCAGCTATTGGTACACTTCCACTTGTGGGGAGATCAAAGTGCCATAAATAGAATATAATCATGAGTCAACCCAACAAGGAATAGGTGAGAGAACGATTTATTGTGAGAGCTATGAGAAGGTGCAATGTTAATTATATTGATAAGAGGCACAAGTGAAGGATGTTGCTTAATTAAATACTTAGAGCACTTTTTGGCGATCGGTTAGCTCAATTGGCTAGACGGCTGGTCGGCAATGTGGAGTTACACTATCATAATGGGCTCAGTTCCTGCACCAGCTGAAGTTACCATGAAGGGTTGTCCTTCTCAACTTTCCTTTGGCCTGCTTCTGGGCTGGATGATTTATGGAATAGGATACAATAAGCATGTGTATTTTGAACAGGAATCACCAGTCAGTAATCCAAAGCAGAAATCCTGCCTATTCCTTTCCTGTTTAAGTGAGGGGCACTGAGGTCAATTTTAGTGTCCAACCAATCATCTATCCAAGATCAGCTAATTCAGCAAACATTGAGAATTGAACCTGGTAACTGTGTACTGCTTTGGTCTCCTCAATTATTGAAGGATGGAAATGCACAAGAGAGAAAGTACACAGGAAATGTACTGAGGAGGTTTGCTGGATTGGACCTTGGAACAGTGAGATGTCAAAATGAGAACATTTTGGGCAGGCTGTGCTTGTTTTCACTGGAGATTGGAGTGAGGAATGACTTGATTGAAGTGTATTAAGACCATGAAAGGTCTTGACAAGGTGGAGGTGAAAAGGGTGCTTTCTCTTGTGAGTCAGTCAAGAAGTAGGCGCCACTTTCTTAAAATTAAAGGTTGTTCTTTTGGAACAGAGATGAGAAGATTTTAGTTTTAATCTCTCAGAAGCTTATGTGACTTTGTAACTCTCTGACTCAGAAGGTACTAGGGGCAGGGTCACTGAATATTCTTAGGACAAATTGTCCAAGAATCAAGGGTAATCAGGGCAGATGGGAAATTTGAAACAGAAACAGATCAGCTACGATTTTATTGAATGGTAGAGCAGGACCGAGGGGCCAAATACAAGGAAGACAGTTTCCATCCAATCATAAGAATTTTACTTTTAATCACCTCGAAGAAACAGTCACATTGTAGTGAGTCTGGAGTCCCATATAGGCTAGATCAGGTAAGGACAGCAGATTTCTTTACTTAAAGGGTATCAATGAAACAGGTGGCTTCTATGATAGCATTTACACAGTTGTTGTTAGGCTTGCTGTTATTTCCAGTCTTTATTGGGTCTAAATTTGGGCGTCTGCCATTTTGGGAATCAAACACATGGCCCCAAGAATATTAGCCCGGGACTCTGTATTATCAGGTCTAATGAAATTACCATTATAGCACAATCTTCCATTTTACATAGAATTAGTTTCTAGTTATAGAGTCACAGAGTCATAGAGCTGTACAGCATGAAGACAGACCCTCCACTCTAACTCATCCATGCCAACCAGATGTTCTAAACTGATTTAGTCTTTTGGCCAACATTTGGCCCATATCCCTCTAAACCCTCCCTATTCATGTACCCATCCAGATGCCTTTTAATGGCAGCTTATTCCATGTGTGCACCATCCTCTGCATGAAAAGGTTGCCCCTTAGGCCCCTTTTAAATCTTTAGAATTGTTTTAGAATTTCAAATTTACTGTCATGTGTACTTTTACAAGAAAAATACTAAGTTCATTCTCCTCTCACCTTAAACCCATGGCCTCTAGTTGTGGACTCCCCTACCCTGTGGAAAAGACCTTGATTACCTACCATATCCATGCTTCTCATGGTTGTATAAACCTCTATAAGATCACTCCTTAGCCTCTGATGTTCCGGGGAAAATAACCTCAGCCTGTTCAGCCCTTCCCTATTGATTGAACCCTCCAGCATTGGCAACATCCTTGTAATTCTTTTCTGAATCCTTTCTGGTTCAGTTTTAAAACTCTCATCCTTGTTAACAAATTCTTTTACAGTCTTTCCTCTCCCTCCTTGTGTAACCTTCCCCATCCAAGGTCTCTGAGCTTCTCCAAACCTGTCTCTTAACCATTACTGATTTTAACTGCTTGACTGTTGGTGGCTCTGCCTCTAGTTGCCCAAGTCCCAATCCCCGCTACCTCTCTATTTTGCTTTCTTCCTTCAAGATATTTCTCCCTTAAAACCTCCTGCTATGAAAAGGCTCTGGTCATCTGCCCTAATATCTCATTGTTCAGCTTAGTGTTAAATTCTGCCTTGTGACACTCCCCTAAGATTACTTGGGTTGTTTTAGTGCAATTACAGGTGATGTTGTTGATGCTGGAATTAAGAATCCACTGTTCCAGAAAAGCATGGAAGCAGGGCATTAGGGTTAATGCAGATAGAAAATCAAACATATATTGTGTCTGCAGCTAGGCTCATATTGAAAGGAGTCTGCTCTCCTGCAGCTAACTCAATCTCCTGGTATACATGGATCACTCAACAGGGAGGTAATGCAGAAAGTAAGCTATCAAAGCTTCTTGGAAAAGGAATGTATGGGACATTAATTTAGGATGAGCTTTGCCAGAAGGAATAGCGGGACTATCTCAGAAAGAAGACGAATTTAGGATGGATGCAGGAAAAAATGACAAATAAAAGCTAATTGATGCAAAAAATGTGTGACCTGAAAGTGACCATAGCTCCACAGAACCTGTGGACATGCTCTCTCATTCCCATGGACACTGACTCAAGAGCATCCAAAGTGGAGGAGCAGCATCCGGGAAGGCATCAACAGTCTTGAGACTTGCCATCCTAGCATCCTTGGCAAAAGTGGAAGCCAGGCAAAAACAGCAAAAGGAGCGTGCTTCCGCACAAATGCCCCTGTCCTGCAACCAACTTCAGCCTCAAGTGTAACAGAGCCTGCAGAAGCCACAAGGGTCTGGACAACCACCTGCAGGCTCATCCTGAGAGTGGAAGAGACTCATTCTCATCTGTGAGGGACCGCTGATGATGATGATGATCACGAGAGAGAGAGAGAGAGAGAGAGAGAGAGAGAGAGAGAGAACTGGTGACGAGTGCAAGACGAGGGGCACCTAACTTCAGGGGAAAGATGATGTTGAGAAGACAGGGCTTTAATGGTGACCTTAGCCAGAATGGGAATCAACCCACAGTTGGCAGCACTCTGCATTACAGAACCTAGCCACCCTGACAACTGAGCTCACCACCTCCACTGGGTGATTCAGCCAGTTTCCTAACAGGCATGTTTGGATGTGAGTTTGCTGAGCTGGAAGGTTAGTTTTCAGACGTTTCGTCACCATTCTAGGTAACATCATCAGTGAGCCTCCGACGAAGCGCTGGTGTTATATCCCGCTTTCTATTTATCTGGTTAGGCATGTTTGGCTATTTCAGAAGATGTGGAAATGAGGAGGGAAAGCTTGAAATAAAAAAAACAGAGAAACACAAAACGGAGATTAGGGACTGACAAAGATTGTTGAAATTCCAGTTATTTTGTCATGTCTTTCCTATATCTGCCTGTGTAGCTGAGAGCAGCTACACATTTATACGTTTAGAAAGCTGCAGTGTTATGTTATCAGTGTGAAGTATTTTGCTCCTTCACAATACTGCCACCTTCACATGAGAAAAAGAGACCAGGGAGTGTAGACACACTGCAGCACAGTGCTGCTTCTGTAATCATAGCATTCAGCATTGATTCTAGATGATTTATGTACTGTTTTCATGCTTTGCAATAAGAATGTCATCTCTTGAGGCCAACTTCTTGCCATCATTCAAATATGTCTGTGCTCAAAGCAAAGCTGTTGTATTGCCAAGAAATAGCACCTCAAAACACAACACATTAATGTACCCTCTAACAGTTTCGAAATCAGTCAGAGACAATGAATAAAAAGAGAAAGTAGACTGGTTTCACAAAGTCTCAAAATTGACTCGATATTACTCCCAAAAATTATTATTTTGATGGTCTCTACCAGCTATGTGCTATGCCTTGTTGGGTGACTGGAATGGGAGATTTGAGAGGTTAAAACAGGACTTGCTTTATTATCCTGATTCACTGAGGCCTGTCAAGCAGTGATAGAGACAATTCATACTGGAGGAGCTTATTTCAGAGGGGTGCAGGTGCACTAACAGTCAACTGAGCAAACATCACTTTAGTGGTCCATTGTGCCTCCTTTGTATTTGCCTTTTTTTGTGCTTAGTTAGCATGTGGTGAAAGCATTCACAGGGTGTCAGTAATGTTAATAAAGTTCTTGTTTCCGTTCGTGGTTAACCCTGTGCCTTCCCACCAGGCCTGTTTACACGAGCACCTGACTAACGCCCAAGCCCTGCCTTACATACCTTGCTGCCATCAACAGCCAGAAACTGTCTTGGCTGATTATTACTCACTTAGCTGAGAGTGTTTTTTCGCAGGCACGTAGAAAGAGAAAAACACACATATTTGCTTGCATAGAAACTTATGTGTGAATGTATAATGGTGTCCATTGAACATGCAAACCAGTGTTACAACTACTTTCGAAGACTAATTTATCATTTCATCAAAACAGGAAAAGCTTCTTTTAAAGCAGGTGTTTTCTGTTTGCTGATAGCAGCCATCAACTGCTCTGCAGGGATTGGTAATCCCTCCTCATCTCATGATACTGCCAGGCCACAAGTCTTCACACAATACAGCTTGTTTAATTAGGAGATTTAACAACAACCATGCATTTATACAGCACCGGCCCAATCAGTGAACCATTACACAGTGCTTCTCTGTCACCATGGCACATTTGTTCATGAAATCTTACTGTGCAAATGATTGCTTGATTTGTTTGCTGACAGAATAACAGTAGCTGCTCTTTAAGAAAATCCATTGTAAAAGAGTCATTTTCAGATGTTTTGGAGACAAGACAAGGTGTTACATTAATCAAAGACTGCTGTTGTGTCAGCAAATATTATAACCAATTTAGTCAACAGAACAGAACAAAGCAATGGGAAATAAATGCTGGCCCAGCCTGTGAGACCCATGTCCCCATGTGTGAATATAAAAAAAATTCAAGACTAAAGGAAGAGACATTGCAGGGAGATCAGGTATTTATATATTCACACCATTAACACTGGCAGGCCAGGTTGAAAAACTATACAAGGGTATATGGATTCCTGAGTTTATGAATAGAGTTATTGAGTACAAGAGCCAGGAAAGCATGTTGTATCTTTATTGTACACTGGTTCAACCTCAGCTGAAGTATTGTCATCATCATCGGCAGTGGTCCCTCACGGATGGGGATGAATCTCTTCCACCCTCAGTGGCCGTCACAGACCGATGTGGTTACCACAGGCTCTGTTACAGTTGGGACATAAGGTAGCCGTGAGAGGGGCTGGGTGGGCCGTTGGTGAGGCAGCGCACTCCTTTCGCTGTTTGCACCTGTCTTCTGCTTTTTCCCAACGACAAGTCCTGAGGTCTTGAGGCCTTCCCGAATGCTCCTCTGCCATGTTGGACGGTCTTGGGCCAGTGGTACCCAGGTGTCTGTGGGAGTGCCACACTTTACCAGTGAGGCCTTGAGAGCGTCCCTGAGGCATGTTCTCTGCCCACCTTACCTGCCACTTTGAAGCTGGGAATAGAGCACCTCTTTGGAGCCAATTCTGGGCACTGCACTTTAGGCCAGATGTGAAAAGTTTAGGTCGGGTCCTCAGAATATTTATGAGAGTGGTTGCAGGAATGAAGGTCTTCACCACCACAGATACGTTGGAGAAGCTGAGGCTGTTCCCTTGGAAGAAGAGAATCTTAACAAGATACTCGACAAAGGTGATCAAAATCCGAACATATGAATTACAAGCATGAGTGAGCCATTTGGCTCCTTGAGCTGGCTGTCCCATTAATTAAAATCATGGCTGACCTGTTTGTGTTTCGAATTCCGCATTCCCAACTCTTCTCTGTTACCTTTAATTCCCTTGCCCCATAAGGATTTGAATCAGCCTTAAAAATATTCAATGACCTGCTCCCACTGCATTCTAAGACAAAATCATGTGGGGTTTAGGTAGAGAAATAATTCCCAGTGGTGGAAGGATCAAGAGTTTGAGGTTAGGGATTAATGGTGATTTGCAAAATAAATGAGAAGTGAGGAAAATCTTCCATATGCAAGGAATGGTTACAGAACTGCTGTATATTCCCCATTTCTTATGTGGAGGCAGATTCAATTATTTCTGTCATAAGGGATGGGGACAACATATGCAGAGGAAGTAGAATATAAACTGTGCAAGTGATTGTACAAAAACTTGAGAGATGGAATATAATGTCGGAAAATGTGTGTTATGCACTTTGGCAGGAAGAAAACAGGAGCTGAATATTATTTAAATGGACAAAGACTGCAGAAATCTCCAGCACAACAGAATTGGAGAGTCCTCAAACATAAATCTCAGACAGCTAGATTACAAGTTATAGGGAAATCAAATTAAATGTCTTTGTTTCAACAGGAATGGAGTATAAAAGTAGTAAAGTCTTACTAAACTATAGAAGACACTAGTCAGGCAACAGCTGGCCAATTTTGAAAATGTTTCTTTCAGGAAAGATATCTTGATGTTGGAGGCAGTCCAAAGAAAATTCACTAGGCCTTTGTGGAGGGCCTATGTTCATTAAAATGTAGAAGAATGAAATGTTACCACATTGAAGCATCCTTAGATCCTTAGAGGACTTGATAGTAGATGCAGGAAGATAGTTTCCCCTTGTGGAAGAATTTAGGATGACAGGGTGTAATCTCAGAATAAAGAATTTAAAATAAAAATGAGGAGGAATTTCTTCTATAAGAGGGTAGTGAATCTGTGGAACTCTTTACTGCAAAGGGCTGTATAACACTATACATGAGGATGTCAGGCTTTGGTAAGTAAGCTTGCAAATTACATGAAGATTGGCTGGATGGTTAGCAGTGAGGAAGCAGATCTTAGGTTATATAAAAGTATAAATGGATTGACTTTATGGGTAGATTATGTGGCAGATGGAATTAGAATCCCTACAGTGAGGAGGCAGGCCATTCATCCCATTGTGTTCACACCGACCTCGCCCCCTCCAAAAAGCATCCCACCCATACCCACACCTTATTCTTGTAATTCCTATGGCTACTCCGCCTAGCCAGCACCATCCTGGCCACTATGAAGAATTTAGCATGCACACACTTTTGAATTTTGGAGGAAACAGGAGCAAACCCACATAGATACAGGGAGAACGTGCAAACTCCACATACAGTCACTTGAGGGTGGAATTGAACCCAGGTCCCTGGAACTGTGATGCAGTAGTGCTAACCACTGAGCCATCATGCCACATAATGATGGAGCCTAGATGGAGTGAAAGAAAGTTAAGCAGCTGAAGAGATGTTGGATTGTGAGCCAGGAAGGAGGAAGGCTGATAATGGTGATAGTGAGTAGGTGAAAATGGGCTGGCTATGCTGAGAGCAACCCATGTGATATCAAGACCTAGTGTGTGGAGGTTGGGGGAAGGACATGGAAAAAGATGCTCAGGTCCTAAATTGTTCAATTTGATGTTGAGTCCTGAGGGCTGCAGGACCCCCAAATGGAAAATGAGATGCTGTTCTTCCAGCTTGTGCTGAGTCAAACCCTGCAGAAAACCTGAAACAGAAATGTTGGCCAGAGAATATGGTAGTGTGTTGAAGTGGCAACCAACAGGAAGCTAAAGTCTTATTTACAGACAGATCATCGGTGTTCCACAAAGTGCCATATAGTCTATGTTTCGTCTCCCCAGTGTAGAGGAGGCCATATTATGAGCAGCAACGTTTTCTTTCAATGTGACAGAGTGTAGAACACTATCTTATCTGTGTTATACTTAGCACTGTCACCAGGTAGCTGGGACGTTTTGAAGCTCTCCACTGCCAACAGAATGGTCTGCTGAGAATTGGTTATCCTCCAAGGTAATTATGACCAAAAGGTCAACACTAGTCTGAGGTCTTTTATTTTATTTGTTTGTAGGATGTGGGGATCTCTGGCTCGGCTGGCATTTATTGACCATCATTAATTGCCCAGAAGGCAGTTGAGAGTCAACCACCTCTGTGGGCCTGGACTCACATGTAGTTCCTTCCTTAGAGGACATTAGTGTACCAGGTGGGTTGTTGGTAATTGTTTCACAGTCATCAGTAGATCCTTAACCCCAGATACTTTATTGAATTTAAATTCCATCACTTTCCACAGCAGGATTTGAACCTGGATGCCCAGAACATTTGATGAGGTTAAGGATTAATTGTCTAGCCATAATACCACTAGGCCATCACCTTTCTGCCTGGTGTTCAGTGGTTTTCTATTTCTGCAAGAGGAGATGAGACAAATCAGTGAGTGTGAACAGTGCAACATTTACAGAGAATAGAAGGGACAGCATATGTTGAACAACAGAGAGTTCCACTGTGAGGGATGGGGTTACCATTGCAATGTGATGAGGGTGCGTATCATTGGTGGTCATATGGAGACACAGAGATGGATGAATGCAGATGCCAAACTTGCTGTTTTGAGGAGTGATATGTCAGCGAAAGCTGAGAAAAACAGAAGGAGGGGGCTTGTACCTCGTGTCTGTTTTACAACTTTCCACCTTTCCAGTCCCAATAAGGACATTGAATTTTTTGCGACACTATTTCCAGGAGAAAAGCGCATCATTCTGCCTGCTGACCTCCTCAGCCACCTCCAACCAAACCTACTCGTCTTCTACAGAAAGTTTCACCCACCCGTGCATGGGGAATAGTGTGTTCCTATGTAGGCCACAACATGACATCCAGAGATGCATTTGAGTCCTATGGTGCTGTTGGTCCATGTAGACTAAATTTGCTGGCCTCATCATGACACACTGACAATGGTTCTATTCTGATCCTTTAAACAATGGAGCTGAAACACTGGTGCACATTGTTATTGCATTTGCCTACACCTAATAGTCTGGAAATTTGAAAGTCAGATGCAAATGTTTTGGTTGAGTTAAAAAGTCACTGATGAACACCCTGCTAAAATCCTCATGTTTATGGAAAGTTCACTCAACTGGTTCCTCGGGTGAGAGCACTGTATTAGGCAGAAAGGTTGGACAGATGGGACATTTATTTATTGTTCTTTGGAAGAATGAGTGGTTACCTTATTGATATGTACAACGTGCAGAGGAGGCTTGATAGGGAGAGTGCTGAAAGGATGTCTACCCACATGGAAGAACCTAGAGCTAAGAAATAAATCCTTAAAATGAGGGATCTTACATTTAAGGTAGAGATAAGTGAAGTGCTTTTCTCTCAGATTTTTTTTATGGAACACCCTCCTCACAGAGTACTGGAGGCAAGGTTTCTTTTAATTTCAAGGCAGAGTTAGATAGATTCTTGATGGCCAGGAGTTGAAGGTATTTGAGGTAGACAGAGAAGTAGTAATGAGATCTCAATCAGATCAGCCATGATTGTATTGAATGATAGAGTAAAGTAGATGGAAAGAATGGCCCATTCCTGCTCTTAATTCGTATAGAACATAGAACATTACAGCACAGTACAGGCCCTTCGGCCCTCGATGTTGTGCCGACCTGTCATACCAATCTGAAGCCCATCTAACCTACACTATTCCATGTACGTCCATATTCCCTTACTACTCTCTGAATAAAGAAACTACCTCTAACATCTGTCCTATATCTTTCACCCCTCAATTTAAAGCTATGCCCCCTCATGCTCGCCGTCACCATCCTAGGAAAAATGGATCTCCCTATCCACCCTATCTAACCCACTGATTATTTTATGTTTCAATTAAGTCACCTCCCGACCTTCTTCTCTCTGATGAAAACAGCCTCAAGTCCCTCAGCCTTTCCTCATAAGACCTTCCCTCCAAACCAGGCAACATCCTAGTAAATCTCCTCTACACCCTTTCCAAAGCTTCCACATCCTTCTTATAATGCGGTGACCAGAACTGTACGCAATACTCCAAGTGCGGCCGCACCAGAGTTTTGTACAGCTGCAGCATAACCTCTTGGTTCCGGAACTCGATCCCTCTATTAATAAAAGCTAAAACACTGTATGCCTTTTTAACAGCCCTGTCAACCTGGGTGGCAACTTTCAAGGATCTGTGTACATGGACACCAAGATCTCTCTGCTCATCTACACTCTTAAGAATCTTACCGTTAGCCCAGTACTTTGCCTTCCGGTTACTCTTACCAAAATGCATCACCTCACACTTGTCTGCATTAAACTCCATTTGCCACCTCTCAGCCCAGCTCTGCAGCTTGTCTATGTAAACAAATGCTAGAAAATTGACAGGCTCCTCAAAGTACATGCTCATGTGTTTCTGCATAGGTTCTTGCTAGGCTACCAGGCTTGCCCACTGTGAGCAAAGTGGACAGCCAAAGCCAGATTGTCAGCCTAAAGTTTGGTGTGAGGCTAAATCTTAGCCCAGGTGCCTTTTTTGACATTCATTCATGGGATGTGGGCTAGGCCAACATTTATTGCCCAGCCCGAATAGCCCAGAGGGCAGTTCAGAGTCAACCACATTGCTGTGGGTGCAGATTCATGTGTAGGCCAGACTGGGTAAGGATGGCAGATTTCCTTCCCTAAAGGGGATTAGTGATCAAATGACCTTTTCCCCCAACAGTCGTCATCAGATTCTTAATTCCAGATTGTTATGGAATTGAAATTCCTTGATCGGCCATCAGGATTTGAACCCAAATCCCCAAAACACTCCCTGGTCTTTAGACTAAAAGTTTAATGACAATATCACCACTAGGCCATCACCTCTCCTTATTCATGAAGGAATTACAAAAATGTGTCTACATAGTGTACAGATTCTGACTTGGCTCCAGAACAAAGCTGAGATTAAAACGGGTAGCATTGGTGGATCTAACCAATGGAGCAATCTAACTGGTTTGAATTTCATATGCCAACATCTATAATTTAGTGATTAATAAATATGAACTAGAGGCAGACTTCTCCTTTTTATGCTGCTACTGGACTTGTTGGTCTGACAGGATCTTAGGAGCTTTCCGTCTTTTTGATTGGATTACAAAGGCTCATAGGCATTATATCAACGCTGAGCAGGGTGCAAAATGAAAGGAATGAGCATGTACTTTGAGGAGCCTGTCAATTTGCTAGCATTTGTTTACATAGCCAAACAAGATGAATTTTATTCCCATGATTGATATTCAAGAATTAATGTTGGAGACGGCATTAAGCTCCACCCAATCTTTTATGTCTTGAGGAAGAATAGGGAGAGTCAGATCAACTTAGGATCTTAAAGAAGACAGCTGTGTTTCCTCATTGTCTTAGTAAAAATGTTTACCTTACAAAAACAACGTGTACCTGACTGTGACCAAACAATAACTTATATCTTGTTAAAGACAGAAGCTTCTTCTCATTAAGACTCATCAGTAGTTTTCCTGTACCACTGAAAATGAAGTTGGCCCTTCGACTCACCAAGGGAGAAGGACAACGGCAGCCAACTACCCCAAACATAAACTGGTAATGGTTGGCCTCACAGCACATCCAATAATATTGCTAAACCCAAAGGAAGGAAATCCACCATCCTTATCTGGACCAGTCAACAAGGTTGACCAATAACTGTCCTCTGTAATCGTGCAGCAAGTGAAGGGAGATTAGGAGTTGGCAAAAAGATTAGCCTTGGTAAGAGCACCTAAAATCTATAAAAGAATGAAGAACTGAAGCAATTAAAAAAAACTGATTTTCCATACATCAGCTCATTGCAGTAATTTGTTGTCTGGGAAGTGGTTTTGAAAAACCTGCTATAGTAATGCGTTAATGGAGATCTTTCTGTCTGGTGCTAGTAAAGAGTTAGATGTTACGTGTCGGGTCTGCCTTCACAAAATCTCCCATTTTTTGGCACTTTTATGGCACTAAACAGGCAAAAATAATGCAGTGTATTTTACTGCTGGCCCCTGGAGTTCTACTTCCAGAAATCTCTATTCATCACCTTGTCCACCTGTTGTCCCAATTAAATGGGGTTCGCTTTGACACATTATGCAAGTATAGCTCAAGTTGTTGACTTTCCACCCCCATACAAAATGAAAAAAACTGAATAGGTGCTGGTCCTCATTTATAGCTTCATCCCACATCATCATTAAAACGTTCCCAGACCTGGCCTCATCCCATGAGTCCCCCACAGTGTGGAAGCAGGCAATTTAGCCCATAACGTCCATACAAGCATCCCACCTAGAGCACCCTAACCTTGCAATTCCCATGGCTAACCCACCTAGTCTGCACATACTATGACATGATGAATCCACCTAATCTGCATATTTTTGGACTGTGGGGCAAAACGGAAGCAAACTGAAGTAAACTCACACAGACACACGGATAACATGCCAACTCCATGCAGGCAGTCGCCTGAGGTCGGAATCAAGCCTGGGTCCATGGTGATGTGAGGCAGCAGTGCTAAGCACTGAACCACCTCATTTCCAATCTTACGTAAATTTCTAATGGGTGAATTTAAAAAATTACATAAGATTGGAAATGGGGAAGTGGACAATCAGGGCAACAATTATTATGCAAAACCCAAGCTCATTTTCTCTGCCAAGGCCTCCTTAAGGTTAGAACCTGTTCGTTGTTCGCTGATCAAAATCTGAGCCGCAAGCCATCAGAACATCCCAATAGCATCTGTGAAGGGAAAAAACAGAATTAACGTTTCGGGTCCAGTAACCCCTCCTCAGAAAGGGTCGCTGGACCCGAAACATTAACTCTGCTTCTTCCTTCACAGATGTTGCCAGGCCTGCTGAACTTTTCCAGCAACTCCTGTTTTTGTTCCTGAGTTCCGGCATCCATAGTTCTTTCAGTTTTTATCAGAACATCCCAATCTGGAAATTCCAGTCCACCACAATTCTGTCTTCTTTGCGAGTTTTCTTTGTGCCTTTTTAACAATTTTCTCAAGATCCACCGCTTGTCCTGGGCTCTCAGGCTCCTGTAGTCCCTACTTTGTTTTAAGCTTTGTTCCAGATGATTACTTGGTTAAAAATACAGTTTGAAAATTCTTTGACATCACCCGTAAACTGAAGGAGCAGCCCCTCATCTTCCACCTTGGGAGCCTACAGCCTGATGGCCTCAACATGGAATTCACCAGTTTTAAAACGCTCCCAGACCTGGCCTCATCCCATGTCTAACCCTCCCCCTCCTTGACCTGACATACCCTGCCCATCTTCTCTCCCACCTACCTGCTCTTCCCACCCCTCTGACTAATTCTCACCACTGCTGACCTGCACTCACCTATTACCATCCCATCTACCTTCCCCAGCTCCACCCCTCCTCTCTCTATTTATTCCCTCTCCCCTCCCCATTTCTGAAGAACGGTCCTGACACAAAACATCAACTTCCTCACTTCTCTGATGCTGCTTGGCCTGCTGTGTTCCTCCAACTCCATGCTGTGTTGTCTCTGACTCCAGCATCGGCAGTTCTTGCTATCTCTTGAAAATTCAAAAGATATATTTGCAGAGCTTTGCTGAAAGGGCGTGATTGGGTGGGTGGTGTCACAGGCTAATTGGACAGCTTTTGCAAAGAGCCTAGTATGGTCACAGTGGGCTGAAAGGCCTCTTTCTCTGTTCTATAATTTGCTGATTCTAGGGAGTGGTCGGTGTGGTGGCTTAGAAATTTTGCAGTGTCACTATTGTAGTAACCTGCATGTTTGTGCCTGTTCCATTGCAAGTAGAAAAAATAGACAGCAGAGAGGCTTTAAAAGCCACCCTTGGTGCATTGTTATCAGCATCGTCTTTCATTCTGCTCACAACAAATGATAATGCTGATGGAACATCAAGCCACTTATGTCTCCAGTTAGTCAAAGAAAGGCAAGATAAAAAGGTCTTAAAAATACTGCTTTGTTTTAAATATCTGACTGATGGATAAATTGCTCCGTAATAATCAAATAAAGTCCACTGATAAAAACAGAGTAGGTTTTGACCATGACACTTTTATCTCTGTGTAAGATAGCAACTGCAGTCAGTGTTTTAGTCGGGAAAAAATGAACGCATTACCATGCCAGTAGCAGGCCAGAAAACCACTGCTACGATTGTAAAATAAGATTGTGACAAAATCAATGGTGTTTTGGTCAATATTACTTTCCCATCAATAAGGCAGTATCTTTTACTTTTCCATGGTAATTGCAACAAAGATCTATCAAAGTGCCTCTCAAGTGTTTAGAGGAGATGCTGATAAGATCCAGCTGAGGTCTAACCCAAGGGGAAATCTTGGGTCGCAGCCATATTGGAAGAGCGATCTAAATGTGGCATTTCATTGGGCTAATGTTGCTCAGATGTTGAAGCATCGTTTTCTATTTGATCCGTACATATTTTGTGGTTGATGTGAGTGTCTCCAACGGACTGTTTCTTCACCAGTTTTTGTTATGCATGATAGACTTCGGCTCAAAAATGCTCGAGGGTTCACCGAAGCAAAATAGATTTGATTTACCAGCCACTTAAAGCACTCATGTTGGGCATTGCATATTCTACACATATTAAGCTGGGTTTTCAGGTGTAAGTAACCCTCACAGAATATTTGCAGGGAAACAAATATATCTCTTTTGTGGGTGAACTTATAAAATCAAGGGCGTGTTACATTTGTCAATTGCTCAGCAAAGTTCTGAATCAAAGCATGAACACTTTCCTTTCCTATGCAAGTAAATAAATGGAAGCTATGTACATATTAATGACATACACTGAAATCTAGAGCTGATATGTTTAATAGATAGTTGATAGGACCTCAATGAGGCCTGTAGTAACATATTGATGTCTGTGACATTTAAATGACTGCTGACGGCATCTAACTAGGGCAATGTGGACTAGGCTGTGGAAAGTTTTGGCACCTATAGCCCCATTGAAAAGCTAGCATCTACAAAATGTGGGGCCTTTTTAATATATAAAGAACGGCTTTAATCTTAGCTTAACTCAGAGTGCAATATGAACTATTGCTGTAAATTATAGCCAAAAATTTCAGGAAATATGCTTAGCAAATGCAATAGTCTGTCATCAGGAGACTAACTTTATTGGGAAGGAATAGTGAGAAGGCCCATTATAGTGATACCAGGCATGAGAGCACATAGCTACCATGAGGCCCTAAAAAGCTCATTCAATGTGTTCATTGGAGCCAAGAAGGGGAAATATGAGTTAGTGCTTAAATTCTGAAAGTTTCTGTTGAGAAAACAAAAATAAAACTTCCAATGTTTTACTGAGATATCATTTCAGTTTTATTATTTGAAGTATTGAAGTGGAATTTAAAAGCTTTTTCATGTCAATTAGCATTAGAACGTCCAAGTTTTACAATGTGAATAATTGGAGCTGCTTGTACCGTATGATTTAAGAAGAAAGTAAATAAATTGCTGAGGGTGAAAACTAATGAATAGTTATTGGAAAAGTGTAGGACAATGGGGTTAGTGTCAATGGGGCCCATTTTGCTCTCCTTCGAACTCTCTTTCAGTGGAATTTAGAAGAATGATGAGGATCTCATGGAAACCTGTAAAATTCTAACAGGTCTAAACAGAGTAAACATAGGAAGGATGTTCCTGACCATTGGGAGTCCAATGCCAGGGGTCACAGTTTAAGAATACAGGTGGGCCATTTAGGACTGAGATAGGATAAACTTCACTCAGGTAGTGGCGAACATGCGGAATTCTCTGCCATTGAAAATAGTTGATGCTTAAGAACCAAATGCTTTCAAGAAGTAGTCTGACATAGTTCTTAGGGTTAAATGAATCAAAGGGTGTGGGGAGAAGAGGGGGTCAGGAGACTGAGTTGGATGATCAGCCATGAATCGTTGAGCAGGCTCAAAGGACCAAATTGTCTACTCATGTTCCTATTTTCTATGTTTCTATGTTTCTCTCCCTCCAACTAAGTCAGACCTGATGAGTTTCTATAGCAATGTCTGTGTTTGTTTCAGGGGGATTCTTTTACAGCTGAATCAAAGATCTCCAATCCCATATATATTCCAGAGTATCTGCAAAAGGGAAAATGCCACTTACCTTTCTTGTTGTTGTTGTCTCTTTCTTTGCCTGACCATTGTCCTCGAACTTTGATTCTTGGTTTGAATGTGGCTGGGAAGGTCAAAAGGCCTGGTTGCTGCCCATTCCAACACCTGTCAACCCACTGGAGAAGATAAGGCGGTTTCATCTCATCTCTCCAGGTTTATTTTGTTTAGGAACTTCAACCATGATCTTGCTCCATTTGGAACTGGTCCACTCTCCTTCCATCCTAATGACCAAAGCAAAAGATGTGCAAACCCAGAATCACTGGCCTGCTTCCATCTCCACCTTCATTTGGCGCCTGGAAATGGAGCAACCCTTTGAGGAATACCACAGGAAGGTTGGCATTGCCAACTCCAGCTTAGAGCTCGCACCATTGCTCCACTTTCTTCCTATATCTTTTTATTATTTTTCAACATCAGCAATTTATTTACTTTTGTCTTAAATAATGATCTAACATGGCTCTTTCTGTGATTCCAGTTGATCTAACAGTCAACCACAACCTTATAGTGTAAGAACTTAGACAGAAATTGTAATATGCCAATAGATTCAAGAACTAATATCGTAATAATCCCCTTAGAAATTAACTTGATATAATAAAATGATAGTGCCTTAAAGTTTTTCTGTTCTCCACAAAGGCTTGTTTCTTGTTTCAACAAACATACACTCATCTGTACAGATCAAGTGTTCCCAAAATAAGAATATGATTGCGACAGTTAATTTATATTTTAATAATATATAAATCAAAAAAGAATAACCTTTGGGGAAAAAAGGCTTTCAACCTTTAATACAACTTATTTATTCCATCAGTCCAGGATTCACAAGCCTCACTGAAGATGGTTTGGCTGTACAATACTGAGCAAGTACATATCCATTGGAAATTCCATTTCTCAAGTTGTTCAATGGAAGTTCTCCTCTAGCCATGAAATACCCCACGGTTCTACTTAAAGTAAAGTAACAACATTCTCAGGGTGCCTTGATCACCATTGCTCCCTCAGCCAAAACCACATTTCAAGTAATTGGTGAGTAAAAACTTTCCCATGCAGTTGTAATGCACCATGGTACAAACATTTGATAGCCATTGCAGATGGAACAAAAATTAGACCAATGTCTTCTCCTTCAGTTCTCTGCTGAGAGATGAGGACCTTGGTCTCCACCTTGGACAGAAATACAGGCAGTCCCTGAATCCAACCCAATTGCATTGGGGATTAAAGCTCAATACTATCAATTTGATCTACACTGGCTCTCTGCCTGGCAACCAGACAAGGGTTTCAAGTTGCTGTGGCGAAGTGCACTTTTGTCATGATGTGCCGTGAAAATAGTGATGATTGATGCTCCAATTTTTTTTGCATCACATAGCTGACCAGGAGCCTCTTCCACACATACCACCTGCAGTTCATGTAAGTTTGAAGGATTTACTGGTTACCCCCATTACGTTTACATTATTATATGAGCCTCACTTTAATCATATCTAAAGTACATCTGCACGCAATTCTTTAGCCTAACAGAAGTGTTTTAAACTGGGAATTAATCATTCAGTCTTCCTTCACGCCTTTTCCAAAGCATCAATCTCACCCCACCATGGGAGCAATTTAAATCTAGGTACAATATTTGAATTAAGATCCAAGCAAGGTCTGGTCCAAGGACAAAGTAGGATGATTTGCTTTATTGTAAATTGTCCTCTAAATACAACCGAGAACCCTGTTTGTTTCAGCTATAGCTTCACAGCATTTGATCACGAACGTTGGGAGAGTGATAAGTGAAATAAATAATTAAGAGATTCACACAGAGCACAGGCAGATATTTAATCCCTTATGACTCAAGGCACCAATTTTCTTTGATCTATGAGGTGCATTCAAATGCTCCTTAAGAGTTAAACAATGGAATATTAAGGCTCAGATTGTCGGTCTAAATGGTTAGAAATGTCATCATGATGCAAATGTGATTTGGTTCAGTTAGATTGTAAGTGAATCAGAATTATTTTCATCACAAGCAATTATATCCAGTCATTTTAAACAAATTCTACTTTTTAAAGATAATCAAACCCAATCAATCTGCATACCTTAATATACGGAGGGACTCCAATGTTCAGAATTTATTCATTGTTATGAAACCTTCACTTATCCTAAGCAGATTCCTAGAAAATGTATAATTGGAAATGGAACGGCTAGATATAAATAATAATACAATTATTCTGGCACATATAGCATGTTAATAAATATGTTGTGCATTTTTCCTCAGAATCTCATGGCAGCGTCACTACATTTGTTTGTGTGCGACAAGCACCAGGCATTGCTGTGATCTGTTGGATATTTTCTCAGCTTCTTAGCCAGCAGCTCTGTGTTCGACTCTCACTCTAGGTCTTGATGGTCGAGGAAGTAGCGTTCCTAATGTAGCTAAACTGGGTAACCAACAACCTGCAACTTCTTCCAAAACACATCAATGGCAGGCAGTAAGAATGGGTCAAATTTGTGGTCGGTTATGTCAGAGCTTCCAACATCATGCACATTTTCACTGCAACTCAGACTTCTTGACTGAACTGTTAAATCCCATCACCCTGTTGTCTTATTTTGAGCAAGGGTCCTGCATCCTGAGGAAGCTGCAATATAGACTGAGACTGAAGTCCTGTTGTCCAAATCATGCTCCTTGAATGCTCTGACATTCAATCACTCCTACTCCCCTCCCATCACCTTGTTAGAATCACTTTAAATCTTCTGTACTTCTTGGCCTCCCGAGAAATCAGCTAATATTTCTGTTCGTGACCCTTCTTCAGAGCTGGTGATGTTGTTGCTCAGTGGTTAGCACTGCTGCTTCACAGTGCTGGGGACCTGGCTTTGATTTCACCCTTGAGCAACTGGCTCTGTGGAGTTTGTACGTTGTCTACATGGGTTTCCTCTAGGTGCTCTGGTTTCCTCCCACAGCCCAAACCTGTGCAGGCTGGGTGAATTGGCTACACTCACTATCTAGGGTGGGGAATACAGGGACAGGGTAGGAGTAAGATCCTCTTTGGAGGCTCGGTATGGGCTGAATGGCTTGCTTCCACGCTGCAGGGATTCTATGATTGTTGTTATCAAAATTGTGTCTTTTTAAACTTTTAGCCATCATTTCCATAAGGTATAAGTATATACTGAAAGTATAACCTATTTCCTATGGACATATGATCTTAGATGGAGATAGATGGTTTCATAATTTTGGATAACCTACATAAGATGCTTCCTTGTTCAACGGGTTCAATTTAATTCCAATAAGTGTGATTTCCCTTCTGAGATTGCACCTTTTCAATAATATCCTTTACAGATTTGTGTGACCCAGAATATTACAAGTAGCCTCACTTGCAATAACTTGCTTATTGGATCAAATGGAATTTATATTAAATTACACATTCTTTTCCCATATTATGTAATGTCAAACATGGTCCAGTTTTTACAGGCTAAAGCAAGGGAAATATTTGCTCGCAATTCAATTCGACAAGTGCCAACAAGTACAAATATTCTATGCAAATATAATGAGCAAATTCCCTAATGGATTTTTACCTTGTTCAAGAAGTGTCTTTTAAGAATAATGAAAGCTTTGAATAAGCATATTCTGCTGAACTGCTTTTGGTTTTGAAGTTAGTTGAAATTAATTTTGTGTGTATTGTAGGCAACATTCATGCTGAAGATGGCTTCTTGCTGGCCAAACAGACATTTAAAGGCTGTTCATTCCTGGGAAGTTGGAGGCAACAATCCTGAGGACCACTCCAATGTATCGTTCCCGTCATCAAAAGTACAAATGGCACAATGGATTTAACAGTGTTGATAATGTGGCAAGTACTTAAAAGAGCTAAATGAGGTCACAACGTAAGTCACGCCTCCAACACCTCCCTACTCCTATTATCAGCATATAGAGGACTTTTTCTGTGAGGAGGTAACCATTTAGATTCCAGTTTTTCTCATCCTTAGCTCTATGTAGCTAACAATAATGAGTACTTCATTAATGCATAAGCTGTCCAGCCTGATGTCTCATAAGAGGCTATCATAAAACTCAGATAGAATGTAACTAGCTATTAAGCACTATGCAATAAACCTATTCTGTTCAACAAGACTGAGTCTTCCTTCTGCTGAAGATTTTGTGTGGGTATCCTTCCCTACCTATAGGGACAGGAGTAAGACATTTGACCACCTCAGCCTGTTCCACCATTCAATGAGATCATGGCCGATTTGAGACCTAACTCCAGACACCAAGCTTTGGGCCATATTGCTTAATACCTTTGCTTAACAAAAAAATTGCCTTTCTCAGATTTAATACTAACAACTGATTCAGCAACCATTGCCATTTGTGGAAGGGAGTTCCAAACCTCTACCTCCCTTTGTGTGTAGAAGTGCTTCCTCACATCTCTCATGAAGTGCTTGGCGTTCATTCTCAGACTCAGCAACAATAGCTTGAATTGATACCAACGTGATGGATTAGTGATCACAAATCCATCCAAAACATCACAGATGGTTCAAGTGGACATGAACACAACATGGAACACTCAGGTAGTGCTTCCAATTTTGTCATAGATACCATGTTCTGATGTGGCATCCACGGTGTGCACACACTCTCGCTTTTGAAAAGAGGCTAAATTGAAACCAGTTTTTCAAATTTTCATCTTTACACTCCAGCCGACGAACTTTCCTAACCTCATCTGGATGAACCACAGGGAATAGGATGACAGATCTCCCCCGACTCCTTCCCTCACTTCTTCAGTACCATTTATGTGGGTTATCAATTATTTTGAGATTTTTGGCTGTGTTACTTTGTTTGCCAACTGTTATGATTCTACATACTTTTGTGTGTTAAGTTATTGTTCTTGTTAAGTTTTTGAAGTCTTCAGGACTAGTCAGGCAGTTGTTCTAGCATTTCCTTTGGATTTCAAGGCTTTAGCTCTAAGCAGCTAGTCCCAGTAGTGAGGCATATATTAAAGGGCGTTCCTTCTACAGTCAAGCATAACGAAGAATGAGTAGGGGCGACCCCAACTATGATGAGCTGATTGAAAAGCAAGGATGAGGAGGCAGGGGAAGAAGGGTTCCAAGCAGTCTGCTATACCCCATCAAAGTGCTCAAAGAGTGATCCACAGACCTGAACCATAGTTATGATCAATGTTTGAGATGTAATCTTTAATTAAATATGTCCTGTATCCATCAGAATTTAGAAAAATGGAAGATGATCAATTGAAACACTCTAGATCCTGGGAGAATTTGATAGGATGGATACTGAAAGGATGTCTTTCCCTTTAAGACAGACTAGAAGTACCAGTCATAGTTGAAAAGTAAAGGGTCTTCCTTCAAGACAGAAAAGAGTAGAATTGTTCATTCATCTTTGGAATTCTCATACATACAAACACATGAGCACATGAATTGCAGCAGGACATCTCTGCAAGAGTTCCTCAGTGCAAAGTCCTATATCCTATCATCTTCAGCTTTATCCTTCCTTCCTTAACAAAGTGAGAAGTGAGTATGTTCACTGGTGACTGTACAATGTTCAGTATCATTCACAACCTCACTCCACCACCTTCTCTAGGTTGGCCGGGGAAGGGTAAGAACTGATCTTCTAGCCAGTGATGCACATGTCATGAATGAATAAAACAAAATCCCTCTTTTTAAGACTATCCCTTTGAAGTCTCCTTGAATCCTCATCAGGATCTCTCTCTCTTTCTAGGCAGTCACTGAATTTCCATCCACACAGTCGTTTATGCTCTATCAGCCGTCTTTCATAAAGCCAATGCCTGAATTTCGGAATTAGGTTTTCCCTTAGGTGATCCGATGATATCATTGGTGGTATGACAGAAACTGCCTTTGTTTTGTCTTTTCTAGCTGATCTTATCATGTAGTTTACTCATAGAGGGCCTGCCCACTACTCGCAAAAGTAAAATTTTGTCTTTATCATTTTTTGTCTTGATCCAAACTGCATCTACATCCTAGCTCCCTAAACATAAGCAATCCCTCTATTTTGTGCTAAGCCAATCATTAACTAACAGAGCCAACCTTTCACCTTTCCTAATTCCCAGTCCTTCCAAAATGCCATGTGTTTTCAATATTCAGGTCCCAATCCATTAGATTCTGCAACTATTTACGAATATCTACCAGATCGTACCTATTTATTTCTAGTTGTGCAATCAGCTAATTGCCTTTTTTTCAAATATTATGCACTTTCTAAAACAGAATCTTTAGTTTTATTCTTTTATGATTTTCTTCACCTCTAGTCCTATCTGTTGGTTGAGCCTTAGAGCTGTATTGTCCATCCTTTGCCGTCATGGTCTGTTTATTATTTCTTTTGCTAATACCTTTCATTCTTGCCCTTCATCTACTCTTTTTGTTTTATTCACTCATGGGATGTGGACATCGTTGGCTGGCCAGTATTTGTTGTCCATCCCTAGTTGCCTTGAGGTGATGCTGAGTTTCCTTCTTGAACTGCTGCAGTCCACCTGCTGTGGGTTGACCCTCAAGGCTGTTAGGGAGGCAATTCCTTAATTTAGCACATCTTTCCAAATTTTGTCCACTATTGTGTTTAAAATGCTCTCTGCTTCACTCATTCTGGAACTTGCTAGAATACTAGTTCCAGTATGGTTCAAGTGCAGACTATCCCAATGATGAACTCCCAATCTCCCAGTAACAACGTCAGTGCCACACGAAGTGGAACCCATTTCTCCCACTTTCGCCTTTGAACCACACATTGATTTCTCCAAGCTTATTTGCTTTCTGCCAATTTACATGTGCCTCATGTAACAATTCAGAGATAACTTCCTTTCAGGTTCTGTATGTTCAATTCTTTACACTGACCGCGCATTAGCTAATTCCTTGTCCAGCCTAGGTAAGTGGTACCCAGATGGACCATGACAACTTAATCCTATCCCAACCACCATAAGTTCCTCATCAGCACTGAGCAGATATTCTGAATCCTGGGAACAGGCAGGAGACATGGCTGTTTAGACTCTTGGTTTTTGTTGCAGAAAATAGTGTCAAACCCTTTTACTGTGCTGCCCCCATCTAGATCGCTGTTTTGTCCCCCCATTTGAATGATTTTATAAGGCTATAAGACATAGGAGTGGAAGTAAGGCCAGTCAGCCCATCAAGTCCACTCTGCCATTTAAATCATGGCTGATGGGCATCTCAACTCCACTTCCCTGCACTCTCCCCACAGCCCTTGATTCCTTCTGAGATAAAGAATTTGTCGATCTCTGCCTTGAAGGCATCCAACATCCCGGCCTCCACTGCACTCTGCGGCAATGAATTCCACAAGCCCACCACTCTCTGGCTGAAGAAATGTCATCTCATTTCAGTTTTAAATTTACCCCCTCTAATTTTAAGTCTGTGCCCACGGGTCCTAGTCTCCCTGCCTAACGGAAACAACTTCCTAGCGTCCACCTCTTCTAAACCATACATTATCTTGTAAGTTTCTATTAGATCTCCCCTCAACCTTCTAAACTCTAACGAGTACAATCCCAGGATCCTTAGCCGTTCATCATACGTTAAAGCTACCATTCCAGGGATCATCCGTATGAATCTCTGCTGGACACGCTCCAGGACTAGTATGTCCTTCCTGAGGTGTGGGGCCCAAAATTGGACACAGTATTCTAAATGGGGCCTAACTAGAGCTTTATAAAGCCTCAGAAGCACATCACTGCTTTTATATTCCAACCCTCTTGAGATAAACGACACTACATTTGCTTTCTTAATTACGGACTCTACCTGCAAGTTAACTTTTAGAGAATCCTGGACCAACACTCCCAGATCCCTTTGTACTTCTGCTTTATGAATTTTCTCACCATTTAGAAAATAGTCCATGCCTGTGTTCTTTTTTCCAAAGTGCAAAACCTCACATTTACTCACATTGAATTTCATCAGCCATTTCCTGGACCACCCTCCTAAACTGTCTAAATCAATTATGTGTCACGGTGCAACGCTAAGTTAGCTCATCTCTCTGCAGCCTTGTCCAAACAAGCTGATAGAGCTACATATCTGTTGAACAATCCCAAATGCTGATGCTCCTCTTAGCTGTCTCACTCGTGGTTATGCTGTCCTGTCCCTGAGCACTGAACCAATCAGAATGCTCTATGTTAAAGGGTGTGACATCCGCCTGGTAGAAACTGTCCAGGTAACTCCCTCTCCCTGATGCAGTGCAGTGTCTGCAGCTCAGCCTCCAGCAGATTGACTCTGAACTGAACTTCCCTAGACCTACAGATATATTTGCTCTTGATCTTTTGTCCTCAGAGCTGTGGAGAAATGTCCATTGATTTAAGTTCATCGTGAGTTTAAAAAATTCTTGGCTGACAAGAGAATCAAAGGGGTATCGGAGGTGGAGGCTAGTAGAGGCTACGATCAGATAGTCATCAAATGGTGCAGCAGCCTTGAGTGATCGAATGGCCTACTGCTGCTTCTATTCGATACATTTGTATGTATTTATCTTTATTACTGAAATCTGCCAACTCTTGCAGCTAGAGCTCCCAAACTCGGAGTTAGTTGAGGATAGCATTGTCAACATCTATGAAGCAGGCCATCACCATAAAATCTTATGCATTGAGCTCCTGCCAGGCTAGCGTTGGAAATATAAAAACATTGTACAGTTTGCGTCAGACTGTTGTACAAGTGGAAGCTACTGAGGTCCTCTATTTGGAGAGAGATCAGTTCATTTTGTTTCCCCTCACCTGAGAAACATAGGTGGGATTAGCACAAGGCTTTTCAAGAATGATAGGCTTAATGAGGGTGCACAGCACCATTGACTGCATACAGCTCGCTTAGTGGGTGCCTTCATGTTGCCCTATAACAGAATGGGACACAACCACACACCACCAAGCTGCGTCTGGCATGTGCCTGCAGACAGCACATTGTAAGCGAATGATTGACTATGCTGAAAATCTGAAATACAACCAGAAGCTGCTGAAAAAAGTTAACAGGTCTGGCACTATCTGTGGAGAGAGGGAAAAGCAGAGTTAACTGTAATGATTGTAACAAGGTCAGCCAGTGGACCTCATAGAATATAAGTTCCTTGATTTGGGCTGTTAACTTGGTTCAATCAGGGAGCCCTGGCTGACAGATATAATCAGGAGTGTAAATAAAGGATGACTTGATGATGAGATATTGGCCTCCATGGAAATATATCATTAACATTTAAGCTCTGGTAAAAGTCATTGACCTAAAATGTTAACTCTGTTACTATCCCCATGGTTGTTGCTAAACAGACTCATTATTATCAGTGTTTTCGATTTTTGCACCTTGCAGGTTAACATATGGTATCCTGGCAGTAGACACAATAATTCCTTTGTTCTCTGGCAGTCCACAGTGTCAGCTGCGTATAAGCCACTGTGCTAAACCAGAGGGTTACTAGATGCAAGGCCTATTCCCTAATGGGACATGGTTCACAACTCATGTACATGCGTATGTGCTCACAATGAAAACCAATAAATCAAACTCAAACTCAGTGCTTCAAAAAGAAGTCTGAAAAGCTGGATCACCAGCTTCTTCTGCCTGACCTGGTCTGGAGAAGTCCTGAGCCATTCTGTCAAGTGGGCCTCAAGATTTGTACTGGTGTGCAACAGTTCTATATCTTAAACCTCACACCTGTACAGAGATGATATTTGCGTCTAACTAGTGAGCTATAGGTTCTATTCACTGTGCTGCATAATGTGTCATCAGTACTTCCAGCTCAGCCTTCCAGGTTTATCCATAGCTCTGTTTACTTTTAGAGTCTTAGAATCAGAGAAATCTATAGCACAGAAAAGGCACTTTGGCCCATTAAATCTGTGTGCTGGTCAAAAACAACCACCTAAATATTCTCGCCCTGTTTTACAGTACTTGGCCCATAGCTTTGTTTGCACTAGGCATTGCAAGAGCACAACAAAATATGTTTTATATGTTATGAGTGCTTCTGCTTCTGTGTCCCTCACAGGTAATGAGTTCCAGATTCCCACCACCCACTGGATGAAAATGTTTTTCCTCACTTTCCCTTTAAACATTCCACTCCTGACCTTCAATCTGTGCCCCTTGCCATTGATCCCTCCACCAAGGGGGTACATCTTTTCCCATCTACCCTATCTCTGTCCCTTATAATTTTATACATTTCAATCATGACCCTTCTCACTTTCCTCTGTTCCAATGAGATCATCCCCAGTCTGTCCAATTTCTTTTCATAACCTCAATTCTCCAGCCCAGGCAATGTCCTGGTAACTCTTCTTTGCACTTCCTTCAGTGTAATCATGTTCTTCCTATGTCTTTGTGTTTTGCTGAGTACGTATTCCAGATGTAAACAATCAAGCACAGTGAGCATCACAGAATCAAACTAAGAACAATCGAATGCTCTGACAATCAACACAAGGGAACAGCCCTTTCCACCACCTATTGGGAGAGAAGCTTAATTATTGAGTGTGCTCAAGATGGAAAAATGGAAATCAATAGGTTTCTGGAGACCAATAATATCAAGGATCTGGAGTAAAGTGTGGGAAAATGACATTGGGGTAAATTCAAGAAGTCAAGTTCTGAGGGAATTCATCTGGGATCTAATTGAATGATGGAGCAGATTCATGGGTCAGAATAACCTAGTCCTGTTCCTAAAATTCCGGAAGAGGAGCACAAGGAAGTGATAGGTGTGAGGCCGGCAGAAATGCTCAATGTGTGAGGGTGAAGTTGTAGCACATGTATGATAGGATTGAATTCTTTGATGATAGACACTCTGTCTGGGAAGTAATAAGAACACAGTGATTTGAGTAGTTGCTGGGTTTAATGGTTATTGGTAGGATTTGGTGTGTTGAAATGCATTTGCCAACCTTGATCAGTTGTCAGAGAAGTTTAGTCTGCTTATGGCTCAGGATTTCACTCCTTGAATTTACTTCCCTGGGGCTATGTTCCCCTTGCCTTCTCAGTGTGCATTAGTGATGGAGGATCTTCAGCATTCTTACAGATATGGGATCTCTCTTCTCCTTTCCACCTCTGATACCAAGGCATCAGTTTTCTGAAGAAGGGTCCTGACCCAAAACAACAACTTTCCTGCTCCTCTGAAGCCACCTGGCCTGCTGTGTTCCTCCAGCTCCACATCTTGTTATCTCTGACTCCAACACTGGCAGTTCTTAAAATCTCTCAGTGAAGAGTCAAAGTGCTTTTGCATACTCTGTGTTCTGTGCACATTATTGTTTCACAGCACTGTTCTGAATGAGCTCAGGGCTTTAAACACTCACAGGCCACCTTCTGTTGAAGCACAATAGGTTAGCTTTACACAGCATTGGCAGGCAACAATATTTAACCTCCTGCTGATGGGTCCAAATAATGACCAGTTGTGAACAGTAGGCAGCACAAAGCTGCTGGGCTCTGTGTGTTATACTGAATGGCAACAGGTTGCTCGTGCCTCAAGAGACTATAACAATTTTCAGGGGCTAACCAATTCAAGCCCCTCATATTGCCACTTCAGCATGGGTTTGCCTGACAAACAGATGGCACATAACAATATTCTTTAAAAGTGCACCTCTAAATTTCGGATCCACGCAAAAGCGTACGAAGGTGAGATCAGTTTTAATCTGCATATATATACGTACTTCATTATGTTGCCAGATAAACACAATGAACTCCCATTAGCTTGTTCAGGAAACAGGAAGATCCATTATTTCCATCAATACAATCTAAAACAGGAATGACGATCTGAGATAATGGGAACTGCAGATGCTGGAGAATCCAAGATAATAAAATGTGAGGCTGGATGAACACAGCAGGCCAAGCAGCATCTCAGGAGCACAAAAGCTGACGTTTCGGGCCTAGACCCTTCATCAGAGACGATCTGAGTTATATTTCGAACTGACATGAGCCAATTCTCACATTTCTGGTCACACGGCCCCACAAATTTCTCTCATCCCTCTGCATCACAGGATGATTTTGGTACAATACAAATAACCCCCAGAGATAGAATCATGGAATTAGACAAAAGAGGCCCTTTGATCTGTCAAGTCAGCACTGTCAGAACACACTCCTCTCTGTACTACTCACACTTTTCCCCGTTATGTCCAAAGCTTTGAATGTTAGGACTTTTCAAGTGCTCATCCAAGCACTTTCTAAAGGTTGTGAGGTTTCCCGCCTCAACTACCCTCCCAGACAATGCATTCCAGACCCTCACCACCCTCTGGAGAAAATATATTTTCTAAAATTCCCTCTAATCCTCCTTTAAAATTATGCCCCTTAGTTCATGACCTTTCTACTCAGCAGAACAGCTGTGTTCTATCTGCCTCTCATAATCACATACACTTCAATCAAGTTCCCACTCAACCTTGGAGATAGCAGGAACTGCAGATGCTGGAGTCAGAGACAATGCAGTGTGGAGCTGGAAGAATGCAGCAGGTCAGGCAGCATCAGAGGAATAACAGAGTCAATGTTTTGGGCCTGGACCCTTCAGCAGGACTGGGGAGGGGGAAGAAAATGGATGGGTAGTGTTAGATCAAGGCACTGATACTACTAGTCCATCTTATTCCCCACCTATACACCCCACCCTTCCCAATGACCAATCCCCACTACCCCATCTGCATCCATCTATCGCCATCCCACATACTTTCCCCAAGTACCACCCCTTCTCCCCCTATTAATTCCCCAGCTCCATTGCCCCTCCTGAAATGTTGACTCTCCTGTTCCTCTGATGCTGCCTGACCTGCTGTCCCTCCAGCTCCACACTGTATTGACTCCCACTCAACTACCTTTGCTCTAAAGAAAACAATCTGATGATCACATCCATGCGAGAACTAGTGGTTTGTTTTTGATTATATTATTCATGACACCATACAGATGGCAAACGATAGGTTCTTGGGGAAAGACGAGAGATAAGTGTGCTAGGGTAGGAGAAGAAACCTTTGCATGCAATACCCTGATTAAGACTAGATAGATATGAATAAAATCAGGGAGTCTTGACCATTTAAGACAGAGATGAAGAGGAACATACACAGAAAAAAAATTGGAGAAACTTAGCATATCTGGCAGAATCTATGGAGAGAGGAACAGAGTTAACATCTTGAGTCAGGTATGACTCTCCTCAGAGATGAGAAGGAATTTGTTCTCCCAGAGGGGAGAGATTATGTGGAATTCTCTCCTGCAGAGAGCTGTAGATGCGATGTCATTAAATGCATTCAGGTTCCCAGGAAAGTCAAGAGTTATGGGGAAAAGTCAAGAAAGTAGAGTTGAAGATTATTAGATTAGCCACAACCTCATTGAATGAGGGAGCAGACTTGATGAGCTAAATTGTCTAGTTCTACTCCTATTCTTAAGACCCATGGCCTTCATTAATTATGGTAGAGAGACATTGGAGTGCAGTGGTGCAATTCAGCTGCATTAAAGCTACAGGCAGATTGAGTAGGATGAGGATAGATTGTTTGCTTCTGTCAACAGTTCACAGAGAATTGTGGGCCAAAGGGCCTGTTCCTGTGCTGTACAGAATGTATTTTACGACTTCAGTAAGAGCCATCTAGTTGTTGTTTCGGGGCTTGTTGCTTGACTGGATGGATTTAGGGACATGATGACCTAATGCTGGATTATTAATCCAGAGACTCAGACAATGCTCTGGGAACCTGGTTTGAATCCCCCAATGGCAAATGGTGGAATTTGAATTCTATTAAAAAAATCTGAAATTAAGAGACTAATGATGACCATGAATCCATTGTCGATTGTCAGAAAAACCCATCTGGTTCACTAATGCCCTTTAGGGAAGGAAACAACCATCCTTACCTGGTCTGGCCTACTTGTGACTGCACAGCAGCATGGTTGACTCTTAACTAACCTCTGGGCAATTGGGGATGGGGGCAATAAATGCTGCCTGGCCAGTGATGTCCTCATTCCATGAACAAATAAAAAAAACTTTTAAATGCTTGGAAAAGTGACCATAGATTGGGAGGCAAGGACTTTTGAGAGGAGAGGGAGGTGAAAAATGGCTTAGGCTCCTTCACCCTTCTGTTCTCTGACCGCCATCTGTTAGAATTATACAACAGACTCCCAACATTATAATTCCCGTCCTTGTTTAGAAGTTGTATCATGGCTTTGCCCCATACTACCTCTGTAATTTCTCAAGGCCACAACTTCCTGTGATTTCCACACTCCTCAAGTATGACCTCTTGTACTTTTTATTGCTCCTCCACTGGGGGCCATGTCTTCAGCAGCCTGTCCCCCAAAACGTAGAACTTCCCCCCCCAAGACTCAGTACCTCCATACCTCTCTCTTACCCACTTTCCTTTAAAGGGCCTTCTTAAAACTTAACTTTTCAACCCAGATTTTAGTCACCTTCCCTAATACTTCCTTGTGTGCCTTGGTATCGGTTTTCATTTGGTAATGTCTTGGGATATTTTGCCACGCTAAACGTGCTATAGCAATTCAAATTGTTGTTGCATGCAGATGCAGGAGAAAGGAAAAGGAGAGGACAGTGACTGGAGCAGAGCAGGTGTTGATGAATGTGATGATGGGGCACAAAGAAACTGAGAGGAGTAAAAGCTGTTTTCACAGGATGAGTGAATGGTGACAGGAGAATGGAAGAGCCAACAAGGAAACATGGGACATGAAATGTCAATGGACAGGAACCTTGTAGTAAGATCTGTTCCTACAATTAAGGGATGATCAACTGATAGTAAGGCTGATCTATTCAGCATGTGATGAAAGCCCATGTGCTTCAGTTTGTATTTCACACAAACCTGGGGACACATATGATGCAATGATTTGGAATGGGACTGACATTGTTAAATGCATGGAAAACTAATTCTCATACTGCTTCCATTTTGCTTAGCCATTTGTAAAACACGCAAATTTATGCATTGATATAAAATCAACTTTGCTTGTGCCGTGTGAGATTTTGGTAAGAATGAAAAGACCAAACTCTATGTGTGCAGATGCTCTGAAGTCATAAATGTGATTTACAAATCTAGTCTAGAGATTCAGGGTCTACATGAGGTCCATACCCATTGCAAAGATGTTAGGCTTGGAGATTTTTATTCAGTTATGGGATGCCAAGGTCGCAGGCTGGGCCTGCAGATTTGCCCAAGCTTGGTTGCACTTGAACTGGGTGGTTTGTTAAGTCATTCAGAGGATAGTTAAGAATCTACAACACGCGGTAGGTCTGGAGACATGTAAGCACCAGTTAAGGACTGCACAGTTCCTTCTCTGAAGGATGTTAGTGAATCAGCTAGTTTTACGGTCATTATTGGGCTTTTAATTCCAGATATTTGTTGAATTAAAATTCCAACCTCTGCTGTGGTGAGATTTGAACTCAGTTCCCTGGAACATTTCTTGCGATTACAAGGTCAGTGGCACTGCTGGCACATTATCACCTTCCCACAGAAGGTGACCTGAGGAATTGATGTAACTGACAATAGCAGAGCCAACTAGGCTCTGGGCCGAGTGTGGGAAAGTGGGACTTGTGAAGGGAGTAGTATTCTTATGGCAGTACAGACTTGATGTGCTAAAGGGCTTCTTTTGTGGTGTATGATTCTATGATCCAAATTGCAAAAGCTATCATTGCAAGTGATTTAGATTTACTACCAGTGGGAGAGTACAGGCCTAGTGCTAAAGTCCCCGGCCCAGTAATCCAGTGTCCCAGAGTATTTGTCTGCTTTGAATCCTATTATGGCTGAAGATTAAATCTGAATTCAATAAAAAAAAGGCAATATAAAAGCTAGTTATAAAACCACCTTTGGCTCACTAATCTGCCATCTTTATCCAGCCTGACCCATTTGTGACTCCAGACAAACCAATATGGTTGACTCTTAGCTATTGGATCAGGTATGACCCTATCAAGTGGCCGACTGATCTCATGGGCTAAATGGTCTAATCCTGTTTATATTTATTACGTCCTTTTGGATGGTCCTCAGAAATGGCCTCACTTCAAAAGCAATAAATGTTGGCCTTGACAATGATACTCACCTCCAATGAATTGAGAGAAAACTTTCCATAAAGAATGTTAAAAGACATTCAGACAGGTACATGGATAGGAAAGGCTTGGGGGTTATGAGCCAAAGGCAGGAAAATGGGACTAATCCAGTTTAGGAAACTTGGTTGACACAGGGGGTAAGTAATTAGCACTGCTGCTTCACAGTCTGTGGGGAGTTTACACATCCTCCCTGTGTCTGCGTGGGTTTCCTCCAAGTGCTCCACTTTCCTCCCACAATCCAAAGATGTTCAGGTTAGGTAGATTGGCCATGCTAAACTGTCCATAGTGCCCAGGTGGATTAGACAGGGTAAATGTGTGGTTATGGTTGGGTGGTGGGTCTGGATGGGATGCTCTTTGGAGATCGGTGCAGACTTCATGGGCCGAATGGCCTCGTTCTGAACTGAAGTGATTCTATAATGGTCAGCATGAATGAATTGGGCCGAAGGGCCTGTTTCCATGTTCTGTGACTGTAATGCAAGGTAAAACCGCCACTCCATGTGTGTCAGTGGCTACGAGAGCCAAGGAAATAGGTTCATTCAGAAAGAGTGAATTATGGCTCATGTAATGTTTAATCAATCCATTCGCTTGCAAGGAAGTGTGGGATGATTAGCTTTTCGAGCCTGCTATCCACAACAAGCACAATCTTACCACAGTGGCCCTTGATGCTGGGACAAGATCAAGATTGTGCTGAAGACTGCTTGAATGCAAAAGGCAAAAGCAATGCATTTTGAATTGACTCACACTGCCTTTCTTGCTGTCTCTTCAGATATGTATATACAGTATATGCTGTCCATTGCACATTCTGATGAAACGTATTTGGGTCAAAGTCAATGTGCGATATAAGGCACTATGGTAAAGGGAAGACCAATGACCTGTAATACCACTTCAAAAAAAAAGCAGGCTTATGGTTTACTAACAAAAAAAATCTAGAATGGCAAGTGGATTCCATCCATTAATGCAGCAGTCAATCAAAGCTCAAATGCCTAGAGATTCCAGCTGGAAGTTTTTTTTAAAATTTTATCTGTGTTTCAGCTGCCAGTCTCTAAAACCCTGCTTGCAGCACGGCTTTACATACTGGCCTCACCAGCATCAAAAGCAGGCAATCAGGACTAAATCAGCATGCAAAATGCCACTCAACCTTGGGCTTGTATTAAAATTTTCAGGGACTCAATTTGTGATAGCAATCGTTCCTATTAAAAAAGCAAAATGTAAGATAGTTTTTTTATATATATAAATCTCTGGGTGTAATGGAATCGTTAATAAGCATGAGCTGATGTGATTTCTCACCACAAATCCTGCAGAGGGTTCAGAAGTGGGAAAATAGTGTTTGTGAGCCAGGCACTGTCTTCAGGCTGCTTCAGTGAGATACAAGGAGGCAACTGATAAGGAAGGCATCAGAAGGGCAGTTAATTGCCTCCAGTCTCTTGGTGCTGGGAATATTTAAAATCTATGGGATTAAGGACAGATTAAAACTACGGAAGCAGGGTCCAATGGCGCTTGGAGATTGCAATCAGGATCGGTTAATAGTGAGGAAAAAAATGAACATTGCAAATAAAATGACAGATAGGAATTCCAGATCCGCTTTTAACACAGCGAATTCTATCTTGTAAATGCCATTCATCTCTGTGTAAATCATTTTTTCTGCTGCAGGCTTATCAACCGATCAGCAAATTAAAAATGCTCTTCCCTAGGAGGATTAAGGAGGTTGATTGAAGTCAGTCAGAAAACTAGCTAATAAGTCTGAAAATGTCACTGTGGTTCTATGTGGTGCTGGGTACTGTTCTGTTACACCAGAAACCATCTTAATAACATTTGATCAATAACACCAAAAAGTTCGGTTGGGTTGCAAAATGTTGCAGTATGGTTTAATTTGGTAATAAAAAGAAACATTGCAATGTTGCAGTAATTTCTATTGCAATTCTGCACCCATTTTCTCATGTTGTCTGTTAATTAAACAAGGATTTTATATTGAATAATGACAATGGAGCTGTGAAATTAAATGAAATTAGAAATTAAGTGAAATCTCAGTTGCTGCTAGGACATCCCTTAAAAATTTAATATAAAGTTGATGTAAATCCTACTGTATTTATGGACTGGAGAGGACATGAAAGAAAACGTTAGGACATTTTGATGGAATTTTTGAGAAATTGAAACAATGATTTATTCCTTGTTTCCTGCCCCATCTGATCATCTGCCATTCATTCAGTGCTTGGAGGAGATTTTCTGTACTTAGTGGAAACATAAGTTATTACACAAAATTCCTTGTCTAAAAAACAAATTGCTGATATAAACTCTGCGCCCATTGAAGGTCATGTGCATGTTTTCTGCTTCCAAAATGCTATGAAAGGATAATACATCAAATCTTTAACATATTACATTCTAACCATTATGCATAAATTGTTTCGTCATAAATGTACCCCTTTAGTTGAATGCCTTGTAACACTCTCTAGTTTGCATTATTCTACTCACTGTACCCAGGTGAAATTCGCTCCAAATAATCTTTTTTCAATTTCCACTCCTGTTGCAAGTGTAATTATCAGCATCTGCCAAGCACACTAATGCCGTATATTCAGTATGTTAGAATTATTTCCTTACGGCTTAATTATTTTGAAGTTGAACCTTCACAAGATAAAATCAAGTTTAGCACAGTGGAAATGAATAGGTTCACACAGTTGGTAAATGTAAGATGCACAGATACTGAGAGTTTGGATGCCAATATTACACAGGGCACTGCATCCCGTTTGTACAGTTTCCATGAAGCATTATTTTGAATATTTTTTAAATATGATTGATTCTGGCCCTGTAGGTTGTTAAAATTTTGTGTTAAAATTGCATCATCATGCCAGCAATGCTATTCCGTCATCAGACCATTTTCATTGTGTTCAAACAGTGAGTGAGTTTGGACAGCGATGGACATACTCCATGTTAAACATCTACGTTTAACAGCTGTGCCATGTATTGAAGCTGATGGATGCATGTGCCTTAACATTGTCAATAATTGTTTGTATTTGTTGAATTTGTTGCATTTGTATCAGTAAGCATCAAAATCATTTTTTTGGAAAGATTGAGGCAGTATTGTGGCACATAACAGGAGGGTGAGGTAAGAACAAGGAACAAACAATAAGTCAAACAAGGGCCTGCTGTAACACAATCAGAGGAAGGCTGATGTTTCGGGCCTAGACCTTTCTTCAGAAACTGGGGAGGGGAAGGGGGTTCTGAAGTAAATAGGGAGAGAAGGGGAGGAGGATAGAAGATGGATAGAGGAAAAGGTAGATGGAGAGGAGATAGACAGGTCAAAGAGGGGGACATGGAGCCAGTAGAGGTCAGTGTAGGTGGGGAGGTAGGGAGGGGATAGGTCAGTCCAGGGAGGATGGACAGGTCAAGGGGGCGGGATGAGGTTAGTAGGTAGGAGATGGTGTTGGGGCTTGGGGTGGGAGGAGGGGATAGGTGGGAGAAAGGGCAGGTTAGGGAGGCAGGGATGAGCTGGGCTGGTTTTGGGAGGCAGTGGGGAGAGGGGAGATTTTGAAGCTGGTGAAATCCACATTGATACCATTGGGCTGCAGGGTTCCCAAACGGAATATGAGTTGCTGTTCCTGCAACCTACGGGTGGCATCGTTATGGCAATGCAGGAGGCCAAGGATGGACATGTCGTCTAAGGAATGGGAGGGGGAGTTGAAATGGTTCGCGATTGGGAGGTGCAGCTGTTTAGTGCAAACCGAGCAGAGGTGTTCTGCAAAGCGGTCCCCAAGCCTCCGCTTGGTTTCCCCAATGTAGAGGAAGCCACAACGGGAACAGCAGATGCAGTATAACACATTAGCCGATGTGCAGGTGAACCTCTGCTTGATGTGGAGAGTCTTCTTGGGGCCTATGATGGGGGTGAGGGAGGAGGTGTAGAGGCAGGTGTAGCACTTCCTGCAGTTGCAGG
The DNA here is from genome assembly GCF_030684315.1 of Stegostoma tigrinum. Taxonomy (NCBI): domain Eukaryota; kingdom Metazoa; phylum Chordata; class Chondrichthyes; order Orectolobiformes; family Stegostomatidae; genus Stegostoma; species Stegostoma tigrinum. The sequence goes on from NC_081378.1 coordinate 8,320,461, forward strand.
GAAAAGTGCTGGGTGTGGGTGTGTGGAGCAGACAAGGCATTCCTAGAGAGAGTGGTTCCTCCGGAAAGCAGATAAGGGTGGGGAGGGAAAAATGTCTTTTATGGTGGGGTTGGATCACAGATGGCAGAAGTGTCGGAGGACGATGCATTGACTCTGGAGGTTGGTGGGGTGGTATGTGTGGACGAGGGGGATACTGTTTTGGCTGTTATTGTGGGGAGAGGGTGAGAGGGATGCAATAAAACTCCCCTCGATGTCAAAATCTCCCCTCCCCCTACTGTATCCCAAAACCAGCCCAGCTCATCCCCGCCTCCCTAACCTGTCCTTCCTCCCACCTATACCCTCCTCCCACCCTAAGCCCGAACCCTATCTCCTACCTACTAACCCCATCCCGCCCCTTGACCTGTCCATCCTCCTTGACTGACCTATACCATCCCTGACTCCCCACCTACACTCACCTCTACTGGCTCCATCCCTGCCTCTTTTACCTGTCTGTCTCCTCTCCACCTACCTTCTCCTTTATCCATCTTCTGTCCGCCTCCCCCATCTCCCTGTTTATTTCAGAACCCCCTTCCAGGCCCCCATTTCTGAAGAAGGATATGGGCCCAAAATATCATCTTTCTTACTCCTCTGATGCTACTTGGGTGCTGTGTTCATCCAGGTCTACACTTTATTATCTCAGATTTTCCAGCGTCTACAGTTCCTGCTATCTCTGAAACAAGGGTCTGCTGTATTTCTGTTCACAAAGGCTGAGTGAGGTTTCATCATTTTGTGCAATATTTGTAAGGATCATGTTCCTCTGCTTGGTTTTGAATAGGTCCTATGTCCTCCAGGACAGGCACAGTGTGCAGATCTTTGGTGAAATGGGGATTAAGATTAGTTGGCTTGCTAAGGCCGTGTATTAAAGGTTGAGCACTCAAAGGTTAGATTTTACTTTTTATTCATTCATGAGATGTGGATGCCACTGTAGACCAGCACATATTGCCCATTCTTAATTGCTCTTTGGAAGGTGGCAGTGAGTAGCCTTCTTAAACTGCTGAGGTCCTTAGGTTGTAGGTGCATGCACAGTGCTATGAGGAGGGTATGAACAAAGTATACTGTGCATAGAATCCACCCCCAGCATGAATTAGCAAGGACAGGACTGGAAGAAAGAAAATCAGAGTGGCACTAAAACAAAATCAAAGTGAATTTCACCTTGTGTTCATTGTGTTGACGAACATATTAAAAGGAATCAAGTGAACATTGAAATTTATGAGTTAAAGTTGAAGTAAGTTAAACTAGGAGCTTGACAGGTTATCTGTTCGTTATCCTTCTAGCATAAAGTGAAAACAACAAGTATGAATATGAACTTGAGTTTCAGTGGGCAGAGTGTTCCTTTTAGCAATATGTGTACGGACAAGAATAAATATACCAATTTGCATATACCAATATAACAATAGAGCAATCCTTGTATACAGACAACTCCCTCTAAGCATTGAACTGAAAGGGGAAGCAGGAAACAAGGAAAATAAAGGACGAATGGTCTGTTGCACTGAGTAATTTTATCACTCAGATCTGCTCAGCAACTGAGATTTTCATTGTGCCTGGGATCTTTCAAGCAAGATCATAGCAGTGGAGCAGCAAATTACCCCGCATGTTGGAAGTGTAGAAATGTGTGAGCTTTCTCACCGAATGACTTGTCTTGAGTACAGATTATGGATAATAACTGAGACCCTATAGCAGTGGCACTACTAGCACAGAATGCAGTAATGGCTGTGTTGGTAACACTAATCTTTCTGGTGCTTTTCCATCTATTTCATTCAATCATATCACAGTCAAATGATTTTGGTCCTTCTTTCATGGATTATAAATTAGGAAGATTAAGGTATAATCCTTAACAGAGATCGAAATCATCTGAGAGCTGAAAGATTATGGTAACTTACCAAAACAAACAGCAAGATCTAACACACAGAAACATTTACAAAGCTTAAAAAAAAACCTCCAACAGCTGTGAAATTTGACATAAATGTTTATAGAGTTTCCAGATTGCGGCTGCAGTAAAGGAAGGAACTGCTGTATTTATCGAACGAAGAGAGTTGGGTGTAGCCAAGGGGTCTTTTTAATCCAACAAAGACAAAGATCTCAAGATGCTTTAGCTGGCTTAGGTCATTTGTTATTCTGCCTCATTAATTTGGAGGTTCAAATGTTGAGACTCGCCGTGGATGTAGTTCAGGAAATCGGTGGGCTAGGAATCTTTTGGATTTTCCTCTTGTCTCTAAACATTAATGATGAATTCTTCCTGAGCACTGCCTCAAGGAAGTCAGGAGAAAAATCAAAGCTCATGAAAAGGATAGTTTTTTTTGTTTCCTTTCAACACTTCTGTTTATTAATTATTCAAATATCTGAGATACAAGGGAAATAAATAGTTAACTTGAAGACGCATTTCGAGGCAAAAGTTCAAGTGATGAAACCTCCAAGAAAACATCAGTCAGATTTGGCAGCCCTAGAATCAGAGCCCCAGTGTGGTAGATTGTCTCTTTGACTTGTGCTTCCTTTGTGCCTGACTTCTCTTCTAGGACTGCAGGATTGTGAAATCAGCTTAATGTTATTCAACGTGAAACACTTCTGGTGAAACATGCATTACATTAGCTCGTTAAGTGAGCACCCTTTAAACAAAAAATAAACCCTTCCCTGTTTTCCTTTCTTTTCCATTGAAACTGTTGATTCACAACGGGGTCTCAAGAATCTTATACAATGGCATGGCTGGCAGCAACTGTGGAGAGCAAAAGAGAATTAACGTTTTGAGTCTTGAATGATTCTTCCAGAAAAAAACTCGTCTTCTGTTCTGATGAAGGTTTACACCCAGACTCAAAATGCTAACTCTCTCTCTCTCTATCTCCACAGACACTGTCAGACCTGTTGAGTTTCTCCAGCATTTTCTGCATTTGTTTCAGATTTTCAGTATTCTGCAGTATTTTGATTTCTTGAAGAGGGATTCCCTGCATGTGGATGAAAACTATGTGATGAGTGTGGAGGCCATCATGACTAGGAACTCCATCTTCTCCTCTCCTGATATTCGCCCTTCGACTACTGAGAGAAAGCGTAACCTTCTCTCCCCTTTTGAGATTATGAGAACTGAAGCCATTCAAAGGAGCGCAGACTAAGGACCAAATGCTGGAGCTTTTTAATGTGCGTGGGTGAGAAACACGCCACACCGTACACTTATCAATGGAACAATTGTAAGTAGCGCCATACATTATTCATCTCACAATACTGATATCTCGGCTTGTACAGGGTGCAGGTGATTGGAGATGAGGCATCTGAGTCTTTTTGAACTGACTACAATGTTTTGAGTTCAATTTCCCTTGTTGGTACTTGTAAGGGAAGTGATGGTTAGAAGCCAATTGTTCCTAATTTTTTGTTTAATTACTGGAAATAGCTTGAAATGTAAATATATCTTTGAAATGACAATATAGTGAAAAGGTCTTTTTAGTCAGGCTTCAGTGCACTCACTATTGAGCTGCTCCTGTGTCTGTCTGTGTTGTGTCTGTAATAGCTTTTCATGGGAAATCATGAAATCCTATTTACATCCTGATGACTGAGGACAGTCCGATGCTAACTCATGGGTGACTGTTACTAATCAACTATAACATCATCCTCTGCAGGGTGGGGATATGTACAATTATTATCAGTTTTCAACTGAGAACTGACTTTATGAGCGATATAAAATTCTCATTTATTCATTCCCTTCTAAAAAAAAGATGAACTTTTCATTATTGCCAATATTTTAACCATGAAACGGTTATGTGAAATGGTTTAAATTGCGGCTTATTACAAAGCCTGCTCATATCCAATATGATACAACACGATTTCAATAATTCAATACTCAGCAAAAAAGGCTATCTATCATGATTTAGCAGCACAAACAAGTTCAAATCTAAAGATTTGCTTCATAAAAAAACTTAGTCGATCTAAATAATTACTTGCCTTTATAAGCCAGCTTATTAAATCTGTCAGAAATATCCGAAAGTCTTTCATAAAGGAAAGATGATATTGTGGTTATTTGATTTTGTGCAGCAGCCATTTTGAACAGTAAGGTCCCACAAATGGCGAAGAGATGAATTTACTTTCATAGAATCATAAAAGGCAACAGCACCAAAACAAATGTTTATCAAAATAGCTTATCAAGTGTAAGCCTCTGTTTTGCTCCAGATGAGTTCAGTCTAATCCAATGCCCCTGTGCCACCTGAAAGCTTTTAATTTTCATGTTAGATTTTTAAAGCAAGTCATAGGATGTGGGGTTCAATGAAACTTATTGCCTACCCTCAGTTAAAAGTCAGACCAGGACTTCCCTTTTTGAAGGGCATAGGTGAACTAGATGGGTATTTCTGACAACCAATAATGGTATCACGGTCATCATTTGACTCTTAATTCAAAGTTTTTATTGAATTCAAATTCCACATCTGCCAATGGCAGGGTTTGACACTTGGGCCCCTAAATATTACCTGGTTTTCTGGATTCAACAATACAATAATAATACCACTAGGCCATCACCTCCTTTTAGCTAACCCATTGTGTTCAACAATGGGTGTGTGACGGACAATTCTGAGGTGTCTCCACTGTTCCAAAAAGCACAAGTTTCTGAGCCATCTTTAAATACTATTTCCATGAAATAGTATAAAATGTACGATAAAAACATACCACTACAGTCATCCATGATGAGATCAGGATTAGGTAGGGGCTTGTTTAGGAGTGATCAGGTGTCCTGAAGAGAAAGTCCTGATATCCCAATGCTGCTTGAAGAAATGGACAGAGTAGAATTATTTAATACCCTTGAAAGATGGTGGGATTTTTTCAGTGAAATAAACAGAGGATGGGTTATTTGAGTGGAGCCCATAGAAAGCCATTGATTGTTGACATTGTGTTGAAGCTGACATGAATGCTTTGTTGGTAAGTGTCTTTTCTTGGCCTTCTATTAATTGCTATAGGCCTGGTGGGAAAGATAGTCTTTGCTGAAATTTGCAGTCTGTCACGCAGAGCGAACAGGTATCCAAATATACTCATGTGCAACAAATATAGCCTGAAATGTTTGGCTATTCACCATCGAAATAATTATTCACTGCCAATTAAGAAATAGTTTTCAGAGAAAAAAGTGATCAATTTTGGGATTTAGACCACCCGAACTACACAGTTTACAGGCCCTAACCATTTACTTTCCAAACTTGAATTAAAGTTTGGGAGAAAATTGTTTTCCAAATTTGGCCTCTGGGCAATGTGACCCTACCTCTCTTTAAGAGTTGCCAACCAAGATCCCTGGTTCAAACTCTATGTGCTGTTGGAGCAAACTTTTTTTTAAATATCTGGTAATTTTAATAACCTCATCCACTCTCCTGAGATATACACTATTCTGATGCGCAGGAATTCAAATTTGAAAGAACAATCGGAAAAGGGAAAATCTTCCGTTAACTACAGCCTAGCAAATTTCCCCTCATTAAGTGGTAATGACAAAATAAATCCTAGAGCTTCCAGTGAATGAGGTTACCAAGGAACGATGGCAAATTTCCCAAAAAAATGTTACAGAGTGACTCACAGGGGAAATAAAATGGGAAACCATGAATAGTCATCTGCTTAATCTCAGGGTTACAGCATTGTTTGTGATGGGCTGCAGGAGTTTGGGATGACTGGAAAAATCTCAAGAGCCAGAGTTATATTTGTGACTCACTTGTAATACCGAAATATTTCTGTTTGCGCCAATTTCCTTTTGCATTTCCTGATTTCATTTCACCAGTTGATTATATGCAATTTAAACATTCTTCAGCAGATTGTTAAAAAAAGATATGTTATCACCTATTCTCCTTTCCAGCTCACCTCCCTAACCACTGTTGAGTAAATCTCCCAGGATCAAAGAAAGCTGGTGCATTACTTAAAGGTTTACTGTGCTGTTCAAAATCTTTCTGTATCAGCAAAACCTAGAAAACAATGTTCACTATTTATAGGGTGGAGTGGTTTCTCGAAACTGGGACCTGGCAAAGGTAAAGGACTGAAATTTTCTCAAATTTTGGCTCCAGAGTGAACTTTTTTTTATAGATAATCCTTTCAGATGAATTACCTATGCACAGTGGGTAAAAATCAGACCTATTTTAAGTTGTTTATTGGATGTACATCAAGTTTAGGGTACAACATTGGCTATGCCTAACTATATGATGGGCTGAATTCTCAGAGCGCACCAAGAGCTCCCCAAACCCATCCTAATTTTGAAGCTTCCACCAAAAGGCAGCACTATTGGGTGGAACAGCTATTGTACCTCCATGCTATAGAACGAGATCCTCGTGTGAGTCAGTGCTTTCCAATGGACAGGGCAAAAACTGGAAAAGAAAACATAATTTTCTTAGTGAAATAGCTGCACATAGACTGGTACCCCATCTCTTTATTTACATGTGCACTGCATACATGGGTTGTGACCAAGCCGCTCAAAGCCAGCCCCTAGGCCGAGAGACTCAGTTTTGAGGAAGGGTCACCAGACCCAAAACATTAGCTCTGTTTTTTTCCCTTCACAGATGCTGCCAGACCTGCTGAGCTTTTCCAGCAACTTTGGTTTCATTCCTGATTTACAGCTCCGCAATTCTTTCGATTTTCCCTGGACTGAGGGGACCTTCTGAATCTCCTGTTTATATCTGCCAGCCAGGGCTCCCTGATTGGCCCAGGTTAACAGCCCAAGCCAAGGAACTCATAGACAATAAGAACCACCTGACCATGTTTCCAATTATGATACTTAGACACTTGGAGGTTATGATGCATCAGACTAAAATTAAACTCCTTCTCTTCCTAGTGGGTGACCTGACTGATGCTGGAACAGTATGTATTTCACCTCCTGGGCACATATATCCTTTAGGAGTGGCAGTTCAACACCTGATGGGAAATGAAGAGTACCAGAGAAGAGCTGGCAAACTCCATTTAGGAGGCACCTTCAAGAGCGGACACTGGGCTAGAGCAAAAGAGATGATGATAGTTTGGGTCCGGTAGCAGAGTTTTGAGGCCTATTGTCCTGCACAGGAAAGGAAAAATTAAGTTAAAGTCTAAGACGTCCAAAAGTATTATTCAATTTATAACTTAAAATAGTATTCCAAACTTATATCTTCTCCAATTATCATATCCTCAAAAGTATTATTTAAGAATGAATAAACATAATTCTTTTTATAACCCATGACACACATTTAAATTTAATACTTGTATGGCAGTAAACTTTAATGACTTCTTATGAGCGTTAAAGACAGACTTCCTCTAGCAACTGTGATTGACAGGTCAGAGAAAGATGCACCAGGGTCGAATAATGGTCTCATAGATAAGCAAAGAAAATGTTCCGATTGTATATCATTGATCTCTTTATTTTCATTATTCACTACTCTAAATTACAAGAGTATTGGTCTGACCTGGATCATGAATAGGTCTTGAAGGCTAGGACCTTCCTTGACAATGATGTTTTTGTGAAGCTCTTTTTTCCAGAAACTGGATGAGAAAGCACATATGCTCTCTGTTGCTATTTACCAATTTTACTTCACATCCAAGCTAAACATAATGAGCTGGGGATTTTATCGTTACGTTCCAATCATCTCACTCACCTTACAGTTAACCAGTATTTTTGATAGGGAGATATATTTAAGTTGAGTTATACTCTATATCTCAAGAATTGAGCATTAGTAGAAATGTTACACTTGCTATACCTGTTAGTTGTTAAAAATAAATCATGCATTACACAATAACATAAGAAATAGGAGCAGGGAATAGGACATCTGGCCCATTGAATTTGCTCCACCATCCAATAAGATCATGGCTGATCTTTTAGAGGACTCACCTCTGCTTTCCCACCCATTCACCATAACCTTCAATTCCTTTACTATTCAAAATCTATCCATCTTTGCCTTAAAAACATTCAAATCTGCTCCCACGTATTTTGAGGCAATGCCCCTAGTCCTAGTTTCATCCACCAGTGAAAATATACAACTGCACCTCCCAGTCGCGAACCATTTTAACTCCCCCTCCCATTCCTCAGACGACATGTCCATCATGGGCCTCCTGCAGTGCCACAATGATGCCACCCGAAGGTTGCAGGAACAGCAACTCATATTCCGCCTGGGAACTCTGCAGCCCAATGGTATCAATGTGGACTTCACCAGCTTCAAAATCTCCCCTTCCCCCACCGCATCCCAAAACCAACCCAGTTCATCCCCTCCCACCACTGCAACACAAAACAAGCCCAACCCGTCCCCTCCCCGCACTGCATCCCAAAACCAGCCCAGCCTGTCTCTGCCTCCCTAACTTCTTCTTCCTCTCACCCATCCCTTCCTCCCACCTGAAGCTTCACCTCCATTTCCTACCTACTAACCTCACCCCGCCTCCTTGACCTGTCCATCTCCGCTGAACCGACCTATCCCCTACCTACGTCCCCACCCATACTCTCCTCTCTACCTATCTTCTTTTCTCTCCATCTTCGATCCGCCTCCCCCCTCTCTCCCTATTTATTCCAGAACCGTCTCCCCATTCCCCTCTCAGATGAAGGGTCTATGCCCGAAATGTCAGCTTTTGTGCTCCTGAGATACTACTTGGCCTGCTGTGTTCATCCAGCTTCATACTTTGTTACCTTGGATTCTCCACCATCTGCAGTTCCCATTATCAGTGAAAATAGCCTCCCTGCTTCTATCTTAACTATTCCCTTCATAATTTTATGTTTCTGTAAGATGTCCCTTCATTCTTCTAAAATCCAGTCAGTATTTTTTTATGTGTGGTTATCTATGACTTCATGGGCTCAACATCTAAAACATTTCATCTTAACCTTTTTGGAAATGAAGTTAAAAATAAAATAATCTTCGCAAGATCTTTCAGAAAACACTGATTAACAGTTCAAATAAAATCCGCAGACTCTGCAATCTGCCAGCTTCCCTCACAACTGACCGTTCTTCTCGGTACATGTGGGGGATGAGTGTTGGTGGGCTGTTTGACAGTGTACATCTTGTAAACTATTAAGACACAAAACAAACACATCTTGTACTTTCCTCCAATGGGTCAACAGAAAGTATTCTATGTGTGAAAACTACAGCCAGTTTGCCCACTTTTCCTTTCCAGCAGTGTTGGGTGCAGTCACAGTGTCCACGCTTCAATTTAGTTCTTTGAATAATCTCAGTTAATTTTACACGGCCCAATACCTTCCATATGTGAAAGGAAGGCAACTCAGAGTTAGGGTGAGACAGTGCTGAACTGGAAAACTATTAATTTACGTTTTTGCTTGCCAGGAGTAGCAAAAAAGAGGAAAAAAAAGGACTGCAACCCCACTCTGGATGTATTAATGTCTCAGCGTGTAGACGAGTATGCTCTGAGAATCACAACTCTGACAGCAGCCTTTTAAACACCCCTGTGTTGTAGGTAGAAAGAGAGAAGGGTTCAATCTGTTAGATAATAATGTGTGAAGCTGGATGAACACAGCAGGCCAAGCAGCATCTCAGGAGCACAAGAGCTGACATTTCGGGCCTAGACCCTTCATCAGTATCAGTTAGTCTCAGTTTTGCATGTCAGCCACTGCTTAAAAGGAGCAGATAAATGAAGTGTTCAAACACCTGGAAAGTCAAAAATCTCAAAACTTAATTTTTGACTTCAATGCTACCTGTGAGACCCAATACAATAGCGGCCATGTTCAACCATTCCCTCTCCATGAAAAATACAGAGGCTGAGTTGTGCATTTTGTTTTAACTTTTGTTTTTTGGACTTACGCCTTTTTCTAATCTGTGTGTATGTATATTGTGTTTCTATTTCTTCTGGCATTTAGTAATTAATAAACTCACTTCTTTTTTTGATTCAGGAATGCCTGGTTAAATTGGCTTCTTTTACACCATAAGTATATTTGGGCCTAGGAGTAAGGGATCCACAGGGGAAGGGAACCCTTCAAATTTATTCTGACTGTGACCAATCAAGAGGTGGGGTCAATAAAGAAGGGGAACCAGTGTACACATCCTTATGCAGGAACTCAATGAGGCACAAAGACAAAGTTGCTGGAAAAACTCAGCAGGTCTGGCAGCATCTGTGAAGGAGAAAACAGAGTTAATGTTTTAGGTCCAGTGACTCTTCCTCAGATCAGTTCTGAGGAAGGGTCACCAGACCCGAAATGTTAACCCTGTTTTCTCCTTCACAGATGCTGCCAGACCTGCTGAGTTTTTCCGGCAATTTTGTTTTTGTTCCTGATTTACAGTATCCACAGTTCTTTTGGCTTTAAATTAATGAGGTATCCTGCCTGGAACTGCCACAAATTGGGGACCTCACCCGGGGACTGCTAATCCTGGTCCGGTGTACTGTGCATACTCCAAAATGGACCTCAAATATGACCAATACGTTCATTTCCATGTATCACTTTTTTTAAAAAAAGTGTTTCTATTTTGTCTAGATTCCTGCTTATGGGCTACAATCCTGAGTCTGGTATACGTTGTCACACTCAACATATCAACTTTTGACTGATAGGAATCACCAATGTCAGCAGAATGATCACTCTCAGCCCTGGGCATCCCTGACCTTGATCCCATCCTTATCCATCTCTGAGCTGATCATTGGTGCCCCTTCAGGCTGACCTGAAACTTCCAGTGTAGACCAGTTTCTGTTCGAGTTGTGTCCCTACATTTTATTGCGCCAGAATTTTGTCTTGAACTAACGAGGTCATCAAACAAATTTGATCTCAACCTGATAATGGCCCTGAAAATCACTGACACCATCTGCACATTGTTCATATCATGTTCAAATTGAAGTTTCTTTGTGAGTACAAGCAGCCTGCTCTGGCTGTAAAGTAATTGGACTTCTTGGTCCAGCATCAGTGATCCTTAGGCAGCAGGCCATATAGCTGTAACTTTGAGCATTGGAATAATTTTTCATTTGACTTATGTTTGTTCTGCAAATGGTACTGAGCCATAACAAATTCACTGTGGGAATCGATGCGCTACAATGTCCATTCCACAAAGATTGAGGATGCAGGAAGTTATTATCGCAGGACTGTTAATCTAGTAACTCAGACATTGGCTGGGGATAGGGGTTTGAATCCTGCCATGGCAGATGATGAAATTTGAATTCAATAAATACCTGAAATTAAGAGTCGAATGAAGACTGTGAATCCATTGCCAATTATTGGAAAAAACCCATCTGGCTCATTAATGTCCTTTAGGGAAGGAAACTGCCATCCTTGCCTGGTCTGGCCTATGTGTGACTCCAGACCCTCATCAATGTGGTTGACTCTTAACTGCCCTCTGGGCAATTAGGGATGGGCAATAAATGCTGCCTAGCCCTCGTCCTGTGAATGAATAAAAAAAAAGTTACAAACAGGAAAGCTGTTGTCCTTCTAATCTTCCCATATTTAAGTAAGAAAGCCTGTCTTATTGATATTACTCACATGTGTAATGTAGCTCAAAGTCCCATGAAGTGCAGTGCCAATGTAGATTGAAAGAAGAGGGAAACTTTAATGTGGGTCTTACCAACTAGACATTTCTGCCCAAAGCTCATTTCTACCAATTTACACATGGTATAATTCTGAGATAAACCAAAGATTGAACTGTAAATGGAGTAGCTATATGTAGGATCCAGAAAACAGCCCACTATAGTGCTCAGTTGTGCTCAGTTGCACATCCCTGGACACTATGAGTAATTTATCATATACAATGCACCCAACCTGCACACCTTTGGACTGATGGAGGAAACTGGAGCACCTCGGGGGAAGCCCACGCAAACACAGGAGCAAGTACAAACTCCACAGAGACAATCACCCAAGGCGGGTGTCCACTGTGGTAATAATCTGTCTTGAAGGCTGGTGGACTTGGAGGTGGCCAATGGTACCAAAAAGAAATTGGATAGATATTCGGGCTACAGGGGTTAGAGCACGGAACAGGACTGATGTGTTCTACAGGGAGGCAGCAAGGAAAAAAAACAAAAGAAATGACAGGAGTACGGCGCAGTAACAGGCCCTTCAGCCTTCCAAGGCTGTGCCGTTCATCATGCCCTGACTAAACTAAAAAAGCAAACTTTCTGCCCTTATTCAGTCCATATCTCTCTATTCCATCCCTATTCATGTAACCATCCAGATGCTTCTGAAATGTCGCCAATATGCCTGCTTCCATTTCCTCCTCCAGCAGTGTATTCTAGGCTCCTACCACTCTCTGTGTGAAAACCTACCTTGTACATTTCCCTTAAACCTTTGCCCTCTTACCTTGAATCTCTGCCCCTTTGTAATTGAAACGTCAACCCTGGGGACAAAAAAACCTCTGACTATCCACCCTACCAATGCCTCTCATAATTTTGTAGGCCTCTATCAGTTCTCCTCTCAGCCTCCATCTTTCCAGTGAAAACAATCCTCGTCTTTTTAACCTCTCCTTATAGCAAATGTCCTCGAGACTGGGCAACATCCTGGTGAACCTTCTCCATACTCACTCCAAAGCTTCCATGTCCTTCTGGTAATGTGGTGATCAAAACTGCACACAATACTCCAAATGTGGCCTAACATGGGTTTTATATAGCTGCAATGTGGTTTGCCAACTGTTGTATTCCATGTCCCAAGCAATGAAGTCAACCATGCCATATGCCTTCTTAATCACTTTGGCCACCTGTGTTGCCACTTTTAGGGAACTGTAGATCTGCACACCCAGATCCGTCTGTATATTAATGTTCAGAAGGTTCCTGCCATTAACAGCTTAATTCACACATAAATTTGATCGTCCAAAATGCATCACCTCACATTTGACTAGATTAAACTCCATCTGCCTTTCCTGTGCCCAAGTCGCCAAGCTGTTTATATCTTGTTGTACCCTTTCACAATTGTCGGCACTATCAGCAACTCCACCGATCTTGGGATTGTCCACATCGGTGGGAAGAGGGACGAGGCCGTGTGAGGACAATTCAGCTAGGTAGGGAGCTAAAAGCTGGTTAGATAAGATAGATCCCACCTGGCCCTGGGCACTTGTTCACCTTGACGCAATTTAGGGTACCCAAAGCTTCCTCCTTCAACATATCGACATTCTCTAGAGTATTCACCCACTCATCCCTGACCTCAGCATCAGGCATGTCCTTTTCCTTGGTGAATACAGATACAGAGTACGTAATAAGGATCTCTTCCACTTCCTGTGGCTCCACACATAACTTCCCTCCTTTGTCCTTGAGGGGGCCTACTCTTTCCTTTGCTACTCACTTTCTTCTAATATATGCATAAAAACCCTTGGGATTCTCCTTGACCCTGTTTTCTAAAGACATTTCATGGCCTCTTTTAGTCTTCTTCGTTTTGTGTTTAAGCTCCTTCCTACTTTCTCTATACTCCTCAACAGCTTCATCAGTTAGTAGCTGCCTAGACCGATTGTATGCTTCCTCTCTCCTTTTGATGAAGTTTACAATTTCCCTTGTCATCCATAGTTTCTGGATCCTGCCATTCCTGTCCTTGAGTTTTTCAGGGACATGCATATCCTGTACTTTCAACAATTGGCCTTTAAAAGCCTTGCACATGCCAGATGTAGACTTGCTCTCAAATAACTTCTCCCAATCCACATTCCCCTGTTCTCATCTAATTTGAAAATGGCCCCTGCCCAATTAAGCACCCTCACCTGAGGGTTACTCTTGCCCTTTTCTAGAACTACATGAAATATTATAGATTTATGGGGACTAAGCACAAAATGCTCTCCTACAGAAACATTCTGATCATTCCCTAAAACCAGTTCGAGAATGGCCACCTCTCTGGCTGAATTGTCTACATACTATTGCAAAATGGCCTCCTGGATACATCTAACAAATTGTCCTCCATCTGACCTACTGGCTGTAAGGGAGTGATGGTCAATAAGAGGAAAGTTAAAGTCACCCACCATAACCACTCTGCCTTTTTCACACCTTGTTGGCACCTGACCTCATATCTGCCCCTCTCTCTCCTGTGGGCTGTTGGGCAGTCTATAGAAATCTCCCAACATTGTGATTTCCCCTTTCCTAGTCCTGAGCTCCACCCATAATGCCTCACTGCACGATCCCTCCAATGTGTCCTCCCTCAACACGGCTGTAATGAGATCGCTAATCTGCAATGCAGCTCCCCAAACCTTTTAGTTCCCTTTCCGTCCCATCCAAAACAGTGATATCCTGGAATGTCAAACTGCCAGTCCTGTCCCTCCTCTAACCATGTCTCTGTAATGGCAATAACATCACAATTCCACGCAGTAATCCATGCTTAGTTCATCTGCCTAACCTGTTATACATCATCTTTGAAGTAAATGCACTCCAGACCTTCAGTGCTTCAGACTCCCCGTGACTTCCCACTGCCTGCCCTCACTCTGTGCTATGCATTTCTCAGTCTCTCCTTTGTCCCGAGTCCCTGCACTTACTGGCCTGTTGTTCCCACACCCCTGTCACACCTCCCGAAGTGCTCTAGCAAACTTCCCAACCATGATATTGGTGCCACTCCAGTTCAGGTGCAAACCACCCTTCTTGTCCAGATCCAACCTTCCCCAGAAGACATCCCAATGACCCATATATCTGAAGTCCTCCATCCTTCACCAGCTCTGTAACCACATATTCGACTGTACTCTCTCTTTGTTCCGAGCCTCACTGCCCCATGGCACGGGTAGTAACCCTGAGATTATTCCTCTGGTGGCCCTGGTTTTTAACTCCCTACCTAGCTCCACAAATCATCCTGCCACCACCTCTTCCCTCTTCCTCCCTATGCGGACAATGACTTCTGTCTGTTCTTCCTCCTGTACCCGCTTAGAGAAATACAGGACCCTTTAACACAACATCCGAGAGTCTCGTTCATGGCCATAGAAATGCCTGTCTTTGCCCCTGGAGATTGAGTCATCTACTACTGTTGCTCACCTGGACTTTGCTTCTCCCTGTTCTACAGCAGAACCTGCTGTGGTGCCACAGGCCTGGCTGCTGCTTGTACTATCTCCTGAGAGATGATCCCCCACCCTCCCAGCACCCCCAGCTCTCCCCCCACCAACCCCCCCCACCTCCCCAAAGTAGGATCCAAAATGGAATACTTGTTTGAGGGGAAAACATCCACGGGAGAATCCTGCACTACCTGTCACACGACGTAACTCTCACCTCAGCACCAACCCTAACCCTAACCCTAACCTTGACCTCAGCCTCAGCCCCAACCCTAACACTGACCCTAGCCTCAGCCCGAACCCTAGCCCTGACCCTAGCTGCAGCCCGAAACCTAACCCTAACCCTAGCCCATCCCAACCCTAACATGCCTCTCCTGGTAGTCACCATCCATCTATGTGGACCTATGTGTAACTAATTCCAAAAGCTAGTGTCTATCACTCTCTCTGCCCCCTGTATGTGCAGCAATGTGTCCAGCTGCTTCTCCAACCGAACTACGTGGTCTGTGAGGAGCTGCAGCCGGTTACACTTCCTGCAGACATAGTTGCCTGGTTCACTAGACAGCTCCCTGATTTCCCAGATAATAAAATGTGAGGCTGGATGAACACAGCAGGCCCAGCAGCATCTCAGGAGCACAAAAGCTGACGTTTCGGGCCTAGACCCTTCGTCAGAGAGGGGGATGGGGTGAGGGTTCTGGAATAAATAGGGAGAGAGGGGGAGGTGGACCGAAGATGGAGAGAAAAGAAGATAGGTGGAGAGGAGAGTATAGGTGGGGAGTTAGGGAGGGGATAGGTCAGTCTGGGGAGGATGGGCAGGTCAAGGGGGCGGGATGAGGTTACCAGGTAGGTGATGGAGGTGCGGCTTGGGGTGGGAGGAAGGGATGGGTGAGAGGAAGAACAGGTTAGGGAGGCAGAGACAGGTTGGACTGGTTTTGGGATGCAGTGGGTGGAGGGGAAGAGCTGGGCTGGTTGTGTGGTGCAGTGGGGGGAGGGGACGAACTGGGCTGGTTTTGGGATGCGGTGGGGGAAGGGGAGATTTTGAAGCTGGTGAAGTCCACATTGATACCATTGGGCTGCAGGGTTCCCAAGCGGAATATGAGTTGCTGTTCCTGCAACCTTCGGGTGGCATCATTGTGGCACTGCAGGAGGCCCATGATGGACATGTCATCTAAAGAATGGGAGGGGGAGTGGAAATGGTTTGCGACTGGTACCCGGTGTGGCTTCCTCTACATTGGGGAAACCAAGCGGAGGCTTGGGGACCGCTTTGCAGAACACCTCCGCTTGGTTTCCCCAATGTAGAGGAAGCCACACCGGGTACCAGTCGCAAACCATTTCCACTCCCCCTCCCATTCTTTAGATGACATGTCCATCCTGGGCCTCCTGCAGTGCCACAATGATGCCACCCGAAGGTTGCAGGAACAGCAACTCATATTCCGCTTGGGAACCCTGCAGCCCAATGGTATCAATGTGGACTTCACCAGCTTCAAAATCTCCTCTTCCCCCACCGCATCCCAAAACCAGCCCAGTTCGTCCCCTCCCCCCACTGCACCACACAACCAGCCCAGCTCTTCCCCTCCACCCACTGCATCCCAAAACCAGTCTAACCTGTCTCTGCCTCCCTAACCTGTTCTTCCTCTCACCCATCCCTTCCTCCCATCCCAAGCCGCACCTCCATTTCCTACCTGCTAACCTCATCCCGCCCCCTTGACCTGTCCATCCTCCCCAGACTGACCTATCCCCTCCCTAACTCCCCACCTATACTCTCCTCTCCACCTATCTTCTTTTCTCTCCATCTTCGGTCCGCCTCCCCCTCTCTCCCTATTTATTCCAGAACCCTCACCCCATCCCCCTCTCTGACGAAGGGTCTAGGCCCGAAACATCAGCTTTTGTGCTCCTGAGATGCTGCTGGGCCTACTGTGTTCATCCAGCCTCACATTTTATTATCTTGGATTCTCCAGCATCTGCAGTTCCCATTATCCCTGATTTCCCACGCCTGATGGGAGGAGCATGCCACTGCCATCTCCACCCTTGTATACTGAAAGAAAAGAAATGCATGCCAACTTGCTCACCCTCGCTGCAGTGCTTCAGCTTTGGTTAGAGGAGGTGGTGGGGGAAGAAACACTACACTAATGTAGTGCTTTGGCTTCAACCACTGCTTGACACCAGTTCCTCTGCGATTTTCAGACCAGTCATGGTGACTGCAGTTTCATTTCCCAGAAGGCTGAGTGGCATCTTTCTGTGCTACAATAAATCTGACTCTTTTAACACAATTTTCAAGTGCATGTATGAATCTAGATTAATATACGTTACTTTTAATTGTGTCAACTAGTTTCTGGAAATAATCAAAATAGCCCCCTCATTGTCTCTTGTCTAATCACTGTGAGCAGGTCTATTGGAAAGCTACTAATATAGTATTAAGTTTGATATTTATAATGCCACAAAGGAAGCTAAGCCTGCTGTGATTTAAACTCATGCTTAGAAACAGACTGACTGGCATGGTTACAACTTTGAAGAATTTCCTTTACAATCAGATTATGATTAATTATTTTCTTGAACTCGAGTTAACACCGAGCTGTTAGAGTGAAGATAATGTTATTTGTTCTTTTCTTCTTTCACAAAAACAGGAAAAACCAGATTGCCTAAATTGTTGAACCTTACTTCCTTCACAAATTCACTGTTGAGGAATGGAACAGAAGTTGTGGAAGGAAAAGCCTATACAGAGTGATTTGCTCGCTACCACTTGGCTGATGCAATTAGATGACTGAGAGTTAAAGGTGAATTCTTAATTGACACAAAGTTAATCAGCTCAGAGTATCCTATGAGGCACAACAAGCACAAGCGTGAGCGTGGTGTTATTTTCCAGAAATGTTTTGAAACATGCGTGTATCATAAGTGGTCAACATGCTATGATAATATTTAAATGAAAGTTTACATCAGACTTCCTGATCCTGTACGAGTCTGTACCTCTCTACTCAGAAAGTTAATTTAGGAATTGATTTAAGAAATACCTTTAAGCTGATTGTAAAATCAAAAAGGACAGGCAAGGTAACACCTTTGTGAGAATCATGTTTATTTAAAACAGACTTTATATTTGACTTGATACTCTTAGCAATGAGGTATGGCATGGCTGTCCAATGGATCCTAACGAGTAAAGGAGAAAAATGAACTCTCATCATGTTAATTTGCGGGAATTTCAAGCTTCTGAAACTAACATATGTCTATGGTTTGATTTGTGAATTATCCTCCAATGAGAGAACAGCCTAAAAATTACAAATGAGGAATAAGAGAACATGGAAGAGTGGGAATATTCCTGGACCAGAGTCCAAAGTTAATAGAAACATTGAAAATAGCAGCAGGAGTAGGCTATTCAGCCCTTTGAGTCTGCTCTATCATTCAATATGACCTTGACTGATCATTCAACGCAGTTCCCGCTTTTTCCCCATACCCTTTGATTGCTTTAGCCCTAAGAACTGTCTCTAACTGCTTGAAAACAATCATTGCTTTGGCCTCAACTGCGCCAGAGAATTCCACTGCCCCCCCCCCCCACCCCCCCACTCCCTGGGTGAAGGCATTTCCTTGCATCTTGATCCTAAGTGGCCCACCTTATATCCTTAGAATGTGACCACTGGCTTTGGGCTCCTGGCCATTGGGAATTTTCTTCCTGTTCAAGAGTTCAAGTGTTACCACAGCAACTGTAAAATTTAAATTAAATTAAATGAAAATGGAACGAAAACCTAGATTTGTCAATGGTGACCCTTGGAGACAAAAGATTGTTCTGGAAATCTATCTGCTTCACCAAGGAGATTGAAGGAAGGAGATCTACCATCTTAGCTGATCTGGACTCTACACACGTGACTGCAGGCTTACAGATAACGTAGTTGGCTCTTAAATTTCCTCTGAAATGGTGTAGCAAGCCACTTGATTGTATCAACGCAGTATGGAACTTTCGAGTAAGGATGAAGCAGGGCAGATGACCCAGTGTTAAATAATTCTTCACTAACGATGCTGCGACTCTCGCTATATAGAGGCTCAAGAAGGTGATTCCCTACCAACTTCTTCAGAGTAATTTAAAAAAAAATTATTGGACATGGCATTACTGACAGGGCCAGCATTTATTACTCATCTCGAGTTGCATGCTAGACCATTTCGGAGGGCTGTTAATATATAACCGCATTGCTGTGGGTTTAGAACACATGTAGGCCAGACCAGGTAAGGGTAACATATTTCCTTCCCTAAAGGATATTAGTGAAGCAGGTGGGTTTTAAAACAAAAATCATTGAACTTTTAATTCCAGATTTTTTTCACAATTGAATTCAAATTCAAGCAGGAATTTCAAAGTATTGCCGTAAAATATAACCTAGATCTCTGGATTACTCATTAAGTAACAATACCATTAAGCTATTGTGTCTCCTGGCCTTGGTACACGGAATTCACATCTGATAAATGATTTACAAAAAAAGATGTGATGCTTTTGTCTTGTAGGCTGCACTTATTGTGCTCAGATTCTAACTACACCACATGATCTGCTGCTTGAGCACAGAAATGTGTTTTTTTTAATCCCAGAAAATGAACAAAGGCCTTTCAGTCAAGTGTGTCAACATGTTTTTTTTTCGATACAACTGCTCAGTATCAACTTGCATGTTTTCTTGCACTTCCAAGGTTCCTATGAACATTTTTTAAGACAACGATCCCATTATCAAATTACAACAGATTTGCATTTCTTCTGTTTGTTTGGATTTTTCGAACTGTGCACAATAAACTCTGAGCTTTGTTTCTGATTCTATGTCTTCACTTAATTCCATATGTCTACAACCAATTTGATCTGAAGCGTTTTAGATAGAGTAGTGGGAAAGCCTCACCCTGGAACATGAGCAGCAGACACTGTTGAAAATTCTTTCAGGCTGAGAATTTGGATTATTTTTTTTATGATTCTCTTGGAGTGCCTGCAAACAGCATACTCCTGATGTGAGCTGCAGGCTATGCTCCCCTATCGAGCCTTGGCAGTGAGAGTGAAATGAATGAGCTCTTATCTCTACCACACACGTAACCTTCTGTGTCTCCCTGCCCTGACCTCTTTCTCGGCTCATTTATGAAAATGATTCATCTCAAAAAGAAGCTGGCTATTCAACCTGCAAGCTGGAAATCTTCGATTCTGACCCAGAAGGCTTCTCAGCGCTGGAGGCTAGACGGCAATCTGCGCTTAAATCACATGAATGAGATCGTCAACAACCAGAATTCAAATGAAACAAGAAATCGCTGCCTAACTTGTTAACGGTTAGTGTAGCAGAAGCAATTGGCAACATCTTTTACTGCTGCAGCAATCCTTCCATTCATGACTTCACGCCTATTGAAGTAATCTGTTATTGTTAAATTGATTAGTATAAATTGTGTTAATGGATTCCTTTTCTGGACACTTTTATAGGCCTGTTTTGAAGCCTTCAAATGATGTAATTGCATTCTTCTCTATGTGAACTTTCTAGCGCTATAAATCCATTTATTAATGTTGATATTTTTAAACTGGTCTGATCATCATTGTTCAGTTTCATTATAGCTTAATCAGCAGTTGGATGGTGTCTAAATTTTAATGCTGTGAAGGAAATGGGAGCAGTGACATTGTGGTTACAGCACTGGGTTATTAATCCAGACGCCAGAGGTTTGAGTTTGAATCTCACTGTGGTAATTGGGGAAGGTAGTGTTCAGTTCAACGAAATGCGGAATATCAGCCTTTGTAAGGGTGACCGTAAAGCTACTGCTTTGATGGTTAAACAAAAACCCATCTGGTTCACTAAAGCTAAGGAAACCTGTTGTTCAGACTAAGTCTGGGCGTGTGTGACTCCCAAATCACAACAATACGGTTGACTTTTAATTACCCAGCCAGCCATTCAGCTGCATTAACCTGCTACTCCTGGAGTGTTCAAGAAATGATCCACATTGTCTTCCCAAGGACAAAGTAATTAAGCATAGGAGAGTCCCTTCAGCTCATCAAGACTGGGTTGACCTTGCTACACTAGTCACATTTTCCACCACTTGTCCCATGGCCTTGGATGTTACGTGGTAAGTATTAAAACAATGGTTTTGCCAACAATGCCCTTGCACCATGAAAGAATATACAAGAAGGGAATGATCTTTAGCTTGTCTATTATACAGCACCATTATGCACAATGCTATTTGTATCAAATTCCTCGACTATAACAGAGACAAAAATCCATTGAAAATGAAAGGCAGATGTCTATTTTAAAACAATGGGCAGAGAAATTTGATATGAATGTATTAAGAAACAGGCAGTGTAATTTCTAGACCCCGTTTCCTCTTCCGAGAAAAAAATAATAAAAATACGCGCAAACAATGGAAGTTAAAAAAATTATGGGGAGTTAGCTTTTGTCTGTAAAGTGTTGACACACCTCATTTTATGATACACCTGGTCGAAACTTTTATCCTTGCAACATTATTTTCTACAGTTGAGCTGGTTGTTGAATTTGGACCTAAGAACAGAATAGAAAGCTCTGAGCTACTAGCTGAGCGGTCACTGTGATGGAAATGGGGAAGGTCAAATGATTAGCTGGGACTCCTGCTTCTAACCCCTGCACCTGGGTTTGTTTCTGTGTAGAACTAGCATAGGTTTCAGTTTGGGTTTTGCACTCTGGGAACCCATGATTTGAAAAATTAGTGAAAGTAGAGTCTTTGAAAATTTTTAAGGTCACGGTGGATTGGCTTTTGGTACTCCAAGGTGATGAAATGTTATTGGGGTAAGCAGGAATGTGGAGCTGTGGTTGTAATTAGATCAAATCTCAGGGTTGAGAGACCAAATAACCTACTCCTGTTCCTTGTTCACATGCTCACTACCGGTATACAATTAGAGAATTAGTACTGGATTGATATTGACTTTTACACTCCTCAACTCCTTATTCCATACAGCATTCTACTTCATTGAGTCATTGAGTTTTTATTGGCACAAAAGAGGCCTTTCAGCCCATCATGTCTGTGCCAACCATCAAACATCCACCTATTCTAATAATATTTTCCAGCACTTGGCCTGCAGCTGCATATGCTACGGAATTTTAAGTATCCAACTAAACTGTTGTTGAGTGACTTGAGGGCTCCTACATCCACCATCCTTTTAATATCCACAAACCATGAATGCCTGCTAAATCTGGCCCCATGTACTAAGGGGAAAGGGCAGCATGTTGGCTCAGTGGTTAGCATTGCTGACTCACAGCATCAGGGACCTGGGTTCGATTCCACCCTTGGGTGACTGCCTGTGTGGAATTTGCATATTCTCCCCATGTCGGCATGGATTTCCTCTGGGCGTTCCTTCCACAGTCCAAAAGATGTGCAGGTTAGATGGGTTGGCCATGGGAAATGCATGGTAATGAGGATAGAGTAGGGAAGTAGGCCTGGGTAGGATGCTTTTTGGAAGGTCTGTGTGCTGTCAAAGGACCAGGTGGCCTGATTCCACACTTCAGTGATTCAATGATTCTATCTGCCTTGTCAATGCCCCTCACAGTTCTGTAAACCTCACTGAAGACCTTCCTCCAAACAGCCATCAGAGCATTTTCTCCTCTATGGAAACAAATCTGGCAGCACAGTGGTTCAATGGTTAGCACTGCTGCCTCACAGTGCCAGGGACCTGGGCTTGATTCCACCTGCGGGTGGTTGTGTGCAGTTTACACATTCTCGTCGTGCCTGCCTGGGTATTCTCTGGGTGCTCCTGTTTCCTCCCACGGTCCAACAATGTGGATTGGCCATGCCAAATTGTCCATAGTGTCCAAGGATGTTTAGAGTAAGTGGATTAGACATAGGAAATGCAGGGGTAGGGGAATGGGTCTGGGTGGGATGACTTTGGAGGGGCGGTGTGGACTAGTTGGGCCAAATGGCCTGTTTCCACATTGTAGATTCCTTTAAATCATATACGTGGTTAACAAATGGAGCATTCCAAATGAGAAAAGGGACAAAACATTCT
Source organism: Stegostoma tigrinum (assembly GCF_030684315.1). Classification (NCBI taxonomy): domain Eukaryota; kingdom Metazoa; phylum Chordata; class Chondrichthyes; order Orectolobiformes; family Stegostomatidae; genus Stegostoma; species Stegostoma tigrinum. Next base: position 8,343,267 of record NC_081378.1, read on the forward strand.
GCAATATTCAACTTACTCATTAATAGATAATGTGTTGGACCCTTCAATGCCCCAGGAAGCCCATTCAAAGGGGATTATGGGTGGATAGCAAATCTTGGCCAGTATGCCCTCCTGATCAAGTCATGCAATATCTCTAACTTGGGCATCCTAATTCAATGATGAAAAGGTATCCTGTAGAGATAGCTTCTGGGATTCAAAAATAGACATAAAGAAAAGATTATGCCAATTACAGTACTTTAATCAAACTTGGAATGAGCCTGTGCCAGTGAGAGCACATCGAACACTATGACTCAGCATCTACTGAAAGCAGTCAGTGTCTGTGCAATTACATAATTGCAGTCTTCATTTGAATTTCAAATAGAAAGCTTCCAACCCTTGCATAAAACTTTGGTAGAAGTCAGCATCACATTTCCATTTGACAATGAAAGCTACTAAAGGTGGAAAATGTACAAAACGAAAATGTGGTGAATGCACAAGATGCTAAAAATGTGCCTTTTCCATATATGCCATCATACTTCCGAATTGACTGTAGATACTCAATGGCTGAGTACGTTCATAACCCAACATTGGTAAATAATTGGGAACAAAGGTGATCAAAGGATTTGGACACAGGGCAGATGAGAGGAGTCGATCCAAATTTTGGCCATGGTTTTATTGAATGGTGGAACCAGCGCAAAGGACCCAATTCTCATGTTCTGACTACATCAAGTTTTAACCCAAATCAAAATCCTAAACAGTTTGAATGAAATCTAAAAAATTGAATTGAGCACTAAAAATCAGAAATTAGATAACTAACATGATTCACAATAAGCATAAATGAACTCTTCAGAAATGTGCCAGGCCTATGTAGAAGAGGCTATGCCTATTTTTTTATGCATAAGGTCTCATTACCTTCGCACATTATGTGATTTGGCGTGCTAGGTCGGCAACAACAATTTGACAGATGGCCAGATCTGTTCAAACAAGACTGCTTATGTCTAACTCCAGTTAATTCTGCACTATTTCTGGAAGTTATTACACCATGTGGGTTGGGCTAAATAGTCAAAAGATGAATGCAGAAGGTTAAGGATGATTGTGTTGAAAGTGTGACTCCCAACTTACCTTAACAGGCACGGCCTTAAATAGAACCCAGCTGTGAGAGAGGAAATTCTGCAGACTGGAGTAGGCAGAGATTTAAAGGCAATATTTCCAGCTTAGGTTTGGGAATTGGGCAACAGTTGGTGTCAAAGAGACCATCATTTTAGTTATTTTAAATTATATCTGGTGCTCTTGGAATTAAAATCAATATGTTTTAAATAAATAACAAATTGCATTTGTATTCTGAGTGGATGCTCGTGGGAACTTGTTTTCTAAAAGCCATTCTGACATGCAACAGGAATGCTTGCCAAGAACTTTGCTTCTTGGCTGAGAAGTGTAGCATGTAAATGAAAAGCCCTGCAGGTATTTTTGGAAGGTATCTGTCATACATGGCATTTTAGGTGGATACATCAGCCCATCTCTTACCACTTGCTAATTATGAATTTGACTTGTAATTGTCATAAATCACAGGCAGGAAAGTGCTGGAAACCCAAAAGAAAATGTTGCTAGGTGATGAGTAAGTGCATTGATTTGCTATCTCCAAACTAACACTCAGGGAGCATATATACTGCATCTTTGTTATTAAGGGTTTCACATTGAATGTATTTATTGTTAGAGATTGAACAAATGGTTTAAGGTAGCATTACCTGCATACTTTGGTCTTTAAGTGTTTCATGCAGCATGTTACTAATTTATTTTACAAACTGGATGTTTGTACCGTCTGACTGTGTTCATCCACATGTGAAGTATTTGGTTGTCGGGAATGAAAACAGAAATGGAAGAGAAACTCAGGAGGTCTGGAAACATCTGTGGAGAGAGACAAAGTGAATGTTATGAGTCCAGTCTGTTTTTGTGAATGATGATTTTTACGAAATAAGCCCCAGTCAAATGCTATTGAAACTGCTCTCTACCGTTGGTATCGGATGAGGCTGTTGGGAATTGGGAATGGTAAAGAGTTAGGTAAACTCAGTCAAACATGGTGCTTCAGAATTTTGAGAAGAGCTTGTTAATAACACGATAGGTTTAAGCACTTGGTTTTGGAAGTATGTTGTATTCCACATTGTATTCCAAATAGAAATTAATTCAAATTTAGGGCAGAAGTTGTACAAACTTAGAACAACTAACTGCTGCTACTGAAATACAAAACACTGCGGCGAACACATCGACTTCACTCGATATTTATTCATTGATGGCCCTCATCTTCATCCAAGTAACTCTCCAATTCTACTCACAGGTGGTAGTGTTGTAATGGTAATGCCGTTTGACTATTAATCCAGAACCTTTGCCTAATATTCTTGGGTGAGTGATAATGGGAACTGCAGATGCTGGAGAATCTAAGATAATGAAATGTGAGGCTGGATGAACACAGCAGGCCCAGCAGCATCTCAGGTGTGCCCCTGAGATGCTGCTGGGCCTGCTGTGTTCATCCAGCCTCACATTTCATTATCTAATATTCTTGGGATGTGGTTTCAAATCCCACCACAGGAGATAGTGATATTTAAATCTAATTAAAAGCCTGTATTAAAAGAAAAGTTTGCTTTAATGGGGACCATTGAGCCACTGACAATTAACGCAAGAGGCACAAAAAAACTTTGGTTCTCAGCTGCTTTCTCCAGGCAGGAAATCTAGCTGCAAGATATGAAAAAGCTCTGGTTCTTTAATTCTTCTTATAATCAGGATTCTGGCCTATATAACTCCAAACCCACAACCTATGAAAATGACTTCTGAGCCAGTGATGTCCACATCTCATGAGTAATTTAAATCAATTTACATGATGTGAGTGGTTCTTTCATTGAATATCTAAAGATTCAGATATTTGCAACTTGAGCTGCCATATATATGAAACCAAACCATGTTAAGAATCACGCAGTTTTAAGTTGTGCCCATTCAATTGAGTTTGTGAGCTAGCCTCACAAAACATTGGATTGATTTCATAAGTTGAATGATGAGACATGATCTCAAGGAGTTTAGGGTAGGATGTTGATGGTTGGGTTGGGTCAGCTGAAGATTGCCAACTTCAGAAGTTGGGTCAGGTGTCGAGACCCAACTGTAGGAATCAGGCTATGTTTAGTGAAGGGAACAGGCAATGGTTGTGAGGCTAATTATGGGACTTGGTTCTAGCTTATTGGATAAGGCTGATATCAGGATTTGTGTCAGGTGAAGAAGTTAACTTTGGATAACATGTCAAGTCGCCCGAGGAAGATTGATGGTGGCACATGGGTCAGATAAGAAAGTTTGGAATGGAGAGTTGTATCAGATGAAGAAGGCTGACTTTGGAAATGATGTCAGATGAAATGGGTTTACTTTTTGGATTGGGATCAAAGTGCAGATTAAAGATTAAAAACACTTCCCCCAGTTTGACCGAACAAAGGAGAGGCAATGGCCGAGTGGTATGGTTGCTAAACTATTAATCGAGAAACCGAAAGCTAATTTTCTAGGGACCCACATTCAAATCCTGCCATAGTAGATGGTGGAATTTGAATTCAATAAAGAATATTGAATTGCATATCTAATGATGACAATGAAACCATTGCTGATTGTTGGAAAAACTCATCTCCCTTAGGGAAGGAAATCAGTCATCCCTATCTGCTTTGGCCTACATATGATTCCAGGCCCACAGCAATATGATTGATTCTTAACTGCTCTATGGACGATTAGGGATGGGCTATCAATAATGGCCTAGCCAGTGATATCTGTGAATGTATGAAAAAAATTGCCAATTCATATACTTGAGAAGTGACAGAAGTGAATGATTTCAGATGAACCTGTACAGGGATAGGATTTATAATCATCTAGAAAAGAATAAATTGATTAGGGATAGTCAGCACGGTTTTGTGAAGGGAAGGTCGTGCCTCACAAACCTTATTGAGTTCTTTGAGAAGGTGACCAAACACGTAGATGAGAGTAAACCGGTTGATGTGGTGTATATGGATTTCAGCAAGGCGTTCGATAAGGTTCCCCATAATAGGCTAATGTACAAAATGCGGAGGAATGGAATTATGGGAGATATAGCAGTTTGGATTGGAAACTGGCTTGCTGAAAGAAGACAGAGGTGGTAGTTGATGGGAAATGTTCATCCTGGAGACCAGTTACTAGTGGTCTACCACAAGGGTCGGTGTTGGGTCCACTGCAGTTGCTCATTTTTATAAATGACCTGGATGAGGGCGTAGAAGGATGGGTTAGTAAATTTGCAGATGACACTAAGGTCGGTGGAGTTGTGGATAGTGACGAAGGATGCTGTAGGTTGCAGAGAGACATAGATAAGCTGCAGAGCTGGGCTGAGAGGTGGCAAATGGAGTTTAATGCAGACAAGTATGTGGTGATTCACTTTGGTAGGAGTAACCAGAAGGCAAAGTACAGGGCCAATGGCAAGATTCTTAGCAGTGTAGATGAGCAGAGAGATCTCGGTGTCCATGTACACAGATCCTTGAAAGTTGCCACCCAGGTTGACAGGGCTGTTAAGAAGGCATATACAGTGTTTTAGCTTTTATTAATAGAGGGATCGAGTTCCGGAACCAAGAGGTTATGGTGAAGCTGTACAAAACTCTGGTGCGGCCGCACTTGGAGTATTGTGTACAGTTCTGGTCTCCGCATTATAAGAAGGATGTGGAAGCTTTGGAAAGGGTGCAGAGGAGATTTACTAGGACGTTGCCTGGTATGGAGGGAAGGTCTTACGAGGAAAGGCTGAGGGACTTGAGGCTGTTTTCATTAGAGAGAAGAAGGTTGAGAGGTGACTTAATTGAAACTTATAAATTAATCGAAGGGTTAGATAGGGTGGATAGGGAGAGCCTTTTTCCTAGGATGGTGACGGCGAGCACGCGGGGGCATAGCTTTAAATTGAGGGGTGAAAGATATAGGACAGATGTCAGAGGTAGTTTCTTTACTCAGAGAGTAGTAAGGGAATGGAACGTTTTGCTGTCAACGGTAGTAGATTCGCCAACTTTAGGTACATTTAAGTCATCATTGGACAAGCATATGGACGTACATGGAATAGTGTAGGTTAGATGGGCTTGAGATCGGTATGACAGGTCGGCACAACATTGAGGGCCGAAGGGCCTGTACTGTGCTGCAATGTTCTATGTTCTATGAATGGGTGGAGCATTGTGCGGGTTTGACTAGAAATAAATGGTCATCGGCCATCTTTTGATTGGTGGATGTACAAATGTCACGGCCTTGAGAAAAAGCCTCTCCGGCATTGGTGTTAAAACAATAATAATGAGGTAAGAAATATGTTGAAGATATGTATGATTTTGTGTAGCTGTGTATATTCTGTCTCATTGAAATCTTTGTATGGCCAAAGGCGACATTTACAATGTTTTTGTGGGTTTATAAACTTAACAAAAGACTGTTATTCCATTCTAAACGTCACAAGTTAGTTACATCACCCTGACAGGATTTGACAGTGTTCTTCCAACGTGGGTGTAGAAGGGAGAATTCCTGTGTTCTATGTCATTGGGTATGTATATACATGGAAGTAATTGGATGTAAATCTGTACAACCTTAGAATCTGGATGCCAATTGTTCAAAATGATGGTCAGAGACATGAATGCTCAGAGATCCTTGAGCAGACCCTTTCATACATCCATAGATGATCTCAGAGCGTAGATTTGGCAAAGGAATTTTGCTTCATTTGAAAGTCAGGCAGTCATCATCATTGACAAAAATGATGCTTCTGTCTGTGAAACTCAAGGTTTATTCATTTATGTGAAAAATTAAAAGATAGATCAATCCACTATACTTCTGTATTAATAGATTTTAAGAATCAATTTATACAAAATTCAACAACTTTATTAATCACAGCATTACTTCAATGACCCTGAATGTAGTCAGATGAGGCCCATTCACTCTAATCATTCTTCTACGGAATGAGGTGACAAAGTCGTAGCACATAGGCATGCTGTATAGCTATAATTGTAGTCTTGACATACTGATAAAGTTACAATGAAGCATTCTGATTCAATTACTGAAAGAATGCACTGCCTTGCTTGGAAGTTTGAGAAATTTTAATGATTATGCTTTAAGCAAATTTTCAACAATGTTAAACCACAACCTAGGAAGGCTAAAACAGAGGGAATGTTCCTTATTGAAGTGGTCTCAGATCAGTGATCTTTGTGCTTTAATAGTTGGATAATAATAATGTTTATTTGGTCTGTAGTCAGGCATTGTATGACCATAAAAACAACTGGCCCATTGGCTTTTCTGCACTCAATAGACATGAAAGAAGGAGAGATGTATTAAAATGTTCTCATTGATTATTGCCTCTGCATTAACAATATGTCTTTGTGCTATCTTGGCTATACACTTGCCAGTATTTGAGACAGTGTGTTCTTTATTCCACATAACGTGATGTTTGGAACACTTCCAAAAGGATTGAGGAAATGATGGAAAGTAGCATTCCCCAGCATTGCCATTACTTTGGATAGCTGCAGACTCCTCTAATTTTACATCAATGCAACCTCTGCAGTACGGATGAAGTTGGTAGAGTGGGAAAGAACCTTCTGTATTTGTTGGAAATTAATTTTAATTATGTTAAATGATACAAAAGCTAAAGAAAATTCCAATATTGCAGTTATGATTTTGCAACAAAGAAGTGAATACACTTATGTGGATTTTCTCCAACAATCATTTTTACAAAGGTGCCAATCCATTTAATTTTTTTTAAGTACTTGTTATATTAGTAAACTAAGCAGTTTGTAATGTTACATTGTTTTCAAACGTGTGTTGGGCATTCAGGATCAGCACATTTTCACATTTTGTTAAATTGGGTCAATTATTTATTGGACTGAGTGGATCTTAATGATGCACTCTGTTTTGCTTTCTTGCTGCTAAAATGTTAACCATTCAATTTCAATCCTGGCCCCCATGTTATCTGATATTGTATAGTGACCCCTTTCCTTCTGCACTGTTTCCTGCTTTTCAAATCTGCTCCCTTTCACCAATAAATCAATGTTGGGTCTATCTGTCCATACAAACTCTTGGCCATCTTCAAGCTTCTTTTTCTCCCCAAAGTCCTTGAAAATGCCATTGCCTCTGAAATCTGTAGCCAGTTTTCCAATAATTCTAATTATGAACCTTTCCAAACAGGTTTTGTACACTCCTCCCCCTGTCCAACCACACCAAATCCCCGAACACCCCCATGAAGTCACAGCAAAAGCTTTAGTGAAACTCCCACCCATTCCCCCACCAACCCCGTCACAGGTACCATGATGTCTCCTTATCTGTCTTCTCTGTTTTACATAGTTGGTCACATCATCTTGCTTGTTAGCTTCTCTATTATAAATCGACTTATGTCTCCAGTTGTTTTCTGTGAATCTGTAACAATGGGTTTTACTTTCTGCTGCACAGTTACGTTTGGAGTTGCCTAAATATCTATCCTTGCTTCTGTTATCTTTCTCATTCACATTTTGTCTCCACTTCAGATGAGGTCTAACATAGAATAATCCTGAGCAAAGAATAGCATACACTGGAATAATAGAGACCCTTAGGTGTCTATGATCTTCACAGATTTGAATTACCAATGGCATGAATTTATAATTGGATCTGGAAACTATAATGATGCCATTAGACATTGAAGGTCGACACAGATTGTGTGGAGATGAATGGAGTTTCTCATCATTCGTTTTAGTCTCCTCAGGGCATTTTGTCCCCAGGCCTCTCCCTCTGGAGGATGGTAGTTGCCACTGGAGGTTATTGCTGGGTTTGCTGACTGTACTAAGCCCTCTCTGCTTCTGCATTGTTTTCATCGAAATAACAAAGTATAACTGCACCAGGCACCATCTGGAAACAGTAACATGTGTAACCATAAAATGCAGCAGGTTCACGTTCTGGGAGGTAATAGGTGCATAGGAGATTTACCAGGCTGCTGCCTGGGCTGGAGAGTTTTAGTTACGAAGAGAGATTGGACAGACTGCAGTTGCTTTCCTTGGAGCAGAAGAGACTGAACAGGGACATAAATGAGAGATAATGGCAACTGCAGATGCTGGAGAATTTGAGATAACAAAGTGTGGAGCTGGATGAACACAGCAGGCCAAGCAGCATCTTAGGAGCACAAAAGCTGACGCTACAGGCCTAGACTGTTTCTAGGCCTGAAACGGCAGCTTTTGTGCTCCTAAGATGCTGCTTGGCCTGCTGTGTTCATCCAGCTCCACACTTTGTTATCAGGGACACAAATGAGGTGTGTATAGAATTATGAAGGACATAGATCGGATGGACGGGAAGAAACGTTTCCCCTTGATGGAGGGATCAAGGCCAGGGAGGGGGGTGTGGTGCGACGTCAGGGCAGGGGTGTGGGTTCAGAAGATTTGGAAGGGATATGAGGATAGCCTTTTTCATTCAGAAGGTGGTGGAAACTGGAACTCACTGCCTGTAAGAATGGTCGAGGCAGAAACCCTCCTAGCATTGAAGAAGTATGTAGATGTGCACTTGTGATGTCAAGGTGTACAAGGCTGTGGATCAAGTGCTGGGAAATGGGATTAGCTTAATTAGGTGGCTGTGTCTGACCAGAGCAGGCTCGATGGGCCAAACCGCATTTTCTGTGCTGCAGATCTCTCTGACTCCAGGACTTGTGTATTTGAGCAAGGAAGATCAATCACCTAAAGGAAATACACAGCAAAAATGAAAGTGGAAACAAAATATTTCTGTTTGATGATATGCATTGTGATTTACAAAATCTGAGCCAAGAAGGGTCTAGGCTCGAAACATCAGCTTTCCTGCTCCTCTGATGCTGCTTGGCCTGCTGTGTTCATCCAGCTCTACACCTTGTGATTTCCCAATGTGTTTACAGTTTAGTAATAAAGAAAACATAGTCTGGGTGTCGAGATTTCCCTGGAATAAATCGTGTTGTTTTACAGATTAAACAGCAGTTGGTGACACATGACTTTGGTGTGGACCTCCTAGAATTAGAACGTAAATGAGTCAAAAAATGTAGGAAAATCTGAATATAATGTTATTTTAAACAGTTTGAGCATTGGTTCAAACCTACATTTGTATTTGAATGGAGCCGTTTCAGGATGGCATACAGTCATAATTGGGTTTGCAACAATCAGTACAAATTCAAGTCTGTGAGATATTTTGTGAAAGAAGAATACATGTGGGATATAATTCAATAAAGATAATTCAATAATTCAATAAAGACCACAAAAACTACAGAGAGTTCCACAGTCTGAGCAGTGGAGGCAACTCTATATTTTCAAAACTATCTCCATTTATTTCCCTGTGTTGGATGTTGTTCAAGCTCAGCAACCCCATTTCTTAACAAAGCCCATCACTGGGGATCAGGGAATGGGACACCAATATAGCTTGCACTGTGGATTATTGCTGAGAAATCCACTACTCACAGTACCCTCTTTGCTCTCTAAAAGAGAAAGGTATCATCTCGGGAAGGCAGAACAGGGGAAATAACATTTCAACACATATTCTCAGAAATACCCATAAGTAAACAATTACACACAGGCAGAGTCATTAAATGTACTTGCATACATGCAATTCACATGAAAGTTGGAAAGTTGGGTTTTCCATTTATACAGTGATATGAAAGAGTTAAAGATGGCTAATATTGACTGAACAACAAAATCAATCCATTGTACACTGGTCTGGGATTGAAAAAAATTAAGAAAGATTCGCCATGACAGTAAAGTCAGAGGAGACAGTTGCATTGTTTTGGTTCCAATCTCTAATCGCCCAACTCCAGGTGAATTGGGTGGATTTCATAATTAAGCAATGATTGAGTTGAAATAATAAAATACTACTTATCAGGCCTCATTGTTAGACTTTAGGCCTGAGGCAGGAAGGCTTGTATGGCTAAATTTGTCTCAATCTGTCAACTATTCGGGTATCTCAAATTCAAGTTCTGGCTGCACGATAAAATTTTACATGCGGTGATCAAACGGTCACCTATTCAGCAGCCTTCTCAAGATTACTGACCGTAACAATGGATACTGAGGTTACAATAGTTAGGCTCTTTCTTTGCTTTAACCCCTTTCTATACAGTCAGAATGAAATGGTCTAAGTAAACAAAAAAATATGTTGTTTGTAATATTTTGTATGCCATGCATAAAGAAAATAATCACTGAATTATTGATAAAGAAGAAAATACAAATATTCTGCAAATGATGCTTCGAACATTAAAAAGCAGCATTTATTTGCGCTAGTATTTTTTTCAGCAATTGTAAACACATTTCAGATTGTTTGAAGAAATAATAAGCACTGCCGATGCCGGAGTCAGAGATAACACAGTGTGGAGCTGGAGGAACACAGCAGGCCAGGCAGCATCAGAGGAGCAGGAAAGTTGGGGTTTTGGGTCGGGACCCTTCCTCAGAAACAGGGGAAGGGGAAGGGATCCCTGAAATAAATAGAGAGAGGAGGCATGGGGCTGGGGAAGGTAGGTGGGATGGTGATAGGTGAGTGCAGGGAGGCAGTGGTGGAGATTGGTCAGTGGCCGCTCCTCCCACCTCATTGAAGTGTCCTGACCCAAAACTTCAGCTCTCCTGCCCATCTGAAGCTGCCTGGCCTGCTGTGTTCCTCCAGATCCATACTGAGTTCCTCCAGATCCATACTGTGTTATCTCAGACTGTTTGAATATTTTTAAAAATCTCAATCCAGTACTAGGTTGTTAAATCCATTTACAAATTGAATCCCTTCATTGATGGGACATATCTATTTTACCGAGGGCCAACATGGTTTGTTAAGATTAACTGCAGTGACTCTAGTTTATGGAATAAGAGTGGATGTGCAGCTCGAACCCTGTTAATTCACATGGTACTTTTCTGGTCTTAATCCAGCAATGCATTGGCAACTGAATTCTCATTGTAGATGGTGCAATCATTGACCTTCATTAACATTATCATTCCACACATCCACTAGGTAGGGTTATGGCACGCCATCTGAGCGTCAAGCATGATGGTAAAATCACAAGGCAAGAAAACCCTTCAGGCCACTCAATTTCAATCCTTGGAAGGATAACATTGTCATCATCCTTACAAAAAATAACACACACAACCAGCCCAGCTCGTCCCCACCTCCCTAACCTGTTCTTCCTCTCACCTATCCTCTCCTCCCACCCCAAGCCGCACCTCCGTTTCCCACCTACTAACCTCATCCCACCCCCTTGACCTGTCCGTCCTCCCCGGACTGACCTATCCCCTTTCTACCTCCCCACCCATACTGTCCTCTGCACCTATCTTCTCCTCTATCCATATTCGGTCCCCCTCCCCCTCTCTCCCTATTTATTTCAGAATCCTTGACCCTTCCCCCTTTTCTGATGAAGAGTCTAGGCCCAAAATATCAGCGTTTGGCTCCTGAGATGCTGCTGGGCCTGCTGTGTTCATCCAGCTCCACACTTTGTTATCTCGGATTCTCCAGCATCTGCAGTTCCCATTATCTCTGATACACATACAATCTGTCACTTTATTGAGTATTCACCTCAACCATGATATAACATCCTGCTGATGGAGAAGTGGGCACCATTTTGTTCCACACTGCTGGAAATATTTTTAATTACCTGTGTTGTCATGTTACGTTACATGCCTGCAGCTGGTGGTACTTGAACCCAGTTCTTTGCTTTCAGAGGCAGGGACATTAATGCTGAACCAAAGGAGCTGTTACAGAAGGGTACACATATTTCAAGAACGAATGGTCACAATTTGAATTATGTGCTCACTTTCTAAAACAAATCACTTTCATCTTTGTATAAGGGAAATGAGGCAGTCAGCAAATTAATTGAGAGAAAAGAGCTCAGTGTTTTGGCAGAAGATAGCTCTCCAGGTGGTTGTTTATTCATAATTGTTAATGCACCTGAACTATCCCTTGGTTATAAAAGGCTGTGGATGTACTGTGAGATCTCAGCACCTGTGTAAAGCCAATCCTGAATTTAAAAAACAATGTCCCAGTACTTAGGCCTCTGGTCTTCCATCCGTTTGTGCCTGTCCCAAGTACTGTCAGACCTGTTAAACATACCCAGCGTTATCTGTGATAATGGGAACTGCAGATGCTGGAGAATCCAAGACAATAAAATGTGAGGCTGGATGAACACAGCAGGCCCAGCAGCATCTCAGGAGCACAAAAGCTGACGTTTCGGGCCTGGACCCTTCATCAGAGAGGGGGATGGGGTGAGAGTTGTGGAATAAATAGGGAGAGAAGGGGAGGCGGACCGAAGATGGAGAGAATAGAAGATAGGTGGAGAGGAGAGTATAGGTGGGGAGGTAGGGAGGGGATAGGTCAGTCCAGGGAAGACGGACAGGTCAAGGAGGTGGGATGAGGTTAGTAGGTAGGAGATGGAGGTGCGGCTTGGGGTGGGACGAAGGGATGGGTGAGAGGAAGAACAGGTTAGGGAGGCAGAGACAGGTTGGACTGGTTTTGGGATGCAGTGGGTGGAGGGGAAGAGCTGGGCTGGTTGTGTGGTGCAGTGGGGGGAGGGGACGAACTGGGCTGGTTTAGGGATGTGGTGGGAAAAGGGGAGATTTTGAAGCTGGTGAAGTCCACATTGATACCATTGGGTTGCAGGGTTCCCAAGCGGAATATGAGTTGCTGTTCCTGCAACCTTTGGGTTGCAGAAAGAAAGAAGGTTACGTGGAACAGTCCCTCTTCCACACCTACACAGGCCCCAAACCCCACCTCTTCCTCCGTTACATTGATGACTGTATTGGCACCGCCTCTTGCTCCCCAGAGGAGCTCGAAATGTTCATCCACTTCATCAACACCTTCCACCCCAACCTTCAGTTCACCTGGGCCATCTCCAGCACATCCCTCACCTTCCTGGATCTCTCAGTCTCCATCTCAGGCAACCAGCTTTTAACTGATGTCCATTTCAAGCCCACCGACTCCCACAGCTACCTAGAATACACCTCCTCCCACCCACCCTCCTGCAAAAATTCCATCCCCTATTCCCCCGCCTCCGCCGCATCTGCTCCCACGATGAGGCATTCCATTCCCGCACATCCCAGATGTCCAAGTTCTTCAAGGACCGCAACTTTCCCCCCACAGTGGTCGAGAATGCTCTTGACCGCGACTCCCGCATTTCCCGCAACACATCCCTCACACCCCGCCCCCGCCACAACTGCCCAAAGAGGATCCCCCTCGTTCTCACACACCACCCCACCAACCTCCGGATACAACGCATCATCCTCCGACACTTCCGCCATCTACAATCCGACCCCACTACCCAAGACATTTTTCCATCCCCACCCCTGTCTGCTTTCCAGAGAGGCCACTCTCTCCGTGACTCCTTTGTTCGCTCCACACTGCCCTCCAACCCCAACACACCCGGCACCTTCCCCTGCAACCGCAGGAAATGCTACACTTGCCCCCACACCTCCTCCCTCACCCCTATGCCAGGCCCCAAGATGACTTTCCACATTAAGCAGAGGTTCACCTGCACATCTGCCAATGTGGTATACTGCATCCACTGTACCCGGTGTGGCTTCCTCTACATTGGGGAAACCAAGCGGAGGCTTGGGGACCGTTTTGCAGAACACCTCCGCTCGGTTCGCAATAAACAACTGCACCTCCCAGTCGCAAACCATTTCCACTCCCCCTCCCATTCTTTAGATGACATGTCCATCATGGGCCTCCTGCAGTGCCACAATGATGCCACCCGAAGGTTGCAGGAACAGCAACTCATATTCCGCTTGGGAACCCTGCAACCCAATGGTATCAATGTGGACTTCACCAGCTTCAAAATCTCCCCTTCCCCCACCGCATCCCAAAACCAGCCCAGTTCGTCCCCTCCCCCCACTGCACCACACAACCAGCCCAGCTCTTCCCCTCCACCCACTGCATCCCAAAACCAGGCCAACCTGTCTCTGCCTCCCTAACCTGTTCTTCCTCTCACCCATCCCTTCCTCCCACCCCAAGCCGCACCTCCATGTCCTACCTACTAACCTCATCCCACCTCCTTGACCTGTCCATCTTCCATGGACTGACCTATCCCCTCCCTACCTCCCCACCTATCTTCTTTTCTCTCCATCTTCGGTCCGCCTCCCCCTCTCTCCCTATTTATTCCAGAACCCTCACCCCATCCCCCTCTCTGATGAAGGGTCCAGGCCCAAAAAGTCAGCTTTTGTGCTCCTGAGATGCTGCTGGGCCTGCTGTGTTCATCCAGCCTCACATTTTATTGCCCAGCATTATCTGGTTTTGTTACACATTTGCAGCGTCTGTGGTATTTTGCTTTGGTCGGAAGAGAACTCAGCCGCCTAGCTGAATAAATACCTGAGATCTGACTAATTAAAAAACAACATTCATTGCAAGAGGGCTAGAATACAAGTGTGGAGATGCATTGCTGAGGCTGTATAAGGCTATGGCCAGATCACATTTGGAATATTGTGAGCAGTTTTGTGCCCTGTATCTTAGGAAACAAATGCTGGTATGAGAGGAGGTCCAGAGGAGGTTTACAAGAATGATTGTGGGGATGAAGGGCTTGCCAGAGGAGAAGCTGCTGAGGGCTCTGTGTCTGTATTTGATGAAGTTTAGAAGGATGAGGGAGGGTCTTATTGATTGGACAATACTGAGAAGCCTGGATGGAGTGGATGTGGAGGTAATGTTTCCAGTAGTAGGAGAGCCGAGGACCCAAGGGCACAACCTCAGAGTGGAAGAATGACCCATTGAAACTGGGCTGATGAATTTCTTCAGCCGGAGGGTGGCGAATCTGTGGAACTCATTGCTGCAGAAGTTTGTGGAGGCCAAGTCATTGAGTGTGTTTAATACAGAGATGAATAGTTTCTTGATTATTAATAAGATCAAGGGCTATTGGGAGAAGGCTGGAAAATAGGGTTGAAAACCATATTAGTCACAGCAACCTAATCTGAGCCATTAGCAGTGTTTCAAATTGATGAGGTATTGGATAGGTGGAGCAGACTCGATGGGCTGAATGGCCTAATATTTTGTGATCTTATCATCTAAATACCCACAAGAAAAGGATTGTGTCCCTCGGCAACTGACATTTTTTGGAGAAATGTCCCAGTCTACTTTGCTGGATTGTAGCACTGAACTAGGTCATTGCTAATGCATAGTATGGAACCTTCCCAGCCACTGAAAGACATGGCTTCGGTGAGTCTGTTGGAAGAATTGGGTATTTTTGGTAGAAATGACATTCTTGATGAGAAGAAAAATGTCTGGTTTTGTAATGAAATTTTAAACGCGAGGTGAGAATCTTGCTCGTGAATGGTGTGGGGTTTATTTGCATCCTGTAGTATGCAATAGCATGCCATTATTGCCCAATGCCCCCTCACTGATACGCAGTTTCCCTTTCTCTGACCTACCCGATAGAAAGTAGATCATAACATTTCCTGACGTGAAAGTCTTTAGGCTTTAGAAATGGCTCCATCGTCAGGAATCCCAGGAGGTCCTGATAGTGGTGAGCACTTCAGTTTCAGTTATCTGTACTTCAGATGCTTCGATCTATTTCTGTATTAAAAACACTTTACCCAAGCGCTCTCATCAGTGAGATGGACAAAGAGGCATAGAATTCAATTTGTGGTTCAATATGATTTTATTAACAAAATGTTCCTTATTAAAAGCACCATGTGAGCATTTCCCAAATTCCCACACTATTTACTCTTTGTCTAACTCTATCCATCTACCCACAATGATCGAAGTGTTCGAGCTGGACTGTTAGAATTTCCTTCCTGTCCGATGTTGGGCTGGCTCCCTTCCATGAAGGTTGTTGTCCCAGGTCAGGGTGAATTTCTCTCTCTCTCTTTTCTCTCTCCTGACAATTCACTGCTGTGACAGCTCAAGTTGATAACCCTGTCCCGGGAAACCATGCAGCGACAGCCCCAGGGGCTTCAAGATGCTGGAGTGGGCACCGCCACAGTGCTATGGGATTTCACCTTCATTGCAATAAAAACAGGAAGGACCTTTAACTCTCACCCTTCCTGGTCCCTTGCCCTCGCACACACCCCATGCCCATTCACACTCCACCACCCCCATGGCCTTCATAGCCTCATGCCAACTCATGTTAACCCATCATACCCCACACACAATATAATTATTCGTAACCTTTCTTCCAACTTAATGCCGACTTCTGCCAATTGATGGCTCCCCCACTTACAACACTGCCTTGATCCCTGCATGTCCACTTACCCAATTCCTACAGTCACGGCCAGATTGCAACAGTCCTGATGGATGGGAATAGCGTTTTTGTTATTCTCTCATGGGATATAGTTATAACTGGGCCAGCATTTATTGCCTACCCCTGCTTGTCTAAGAGAAGGTGATAGTGAGCTGCCTGCTTGAATCACTGGAGTCCACATGCTGTAGGTAGACTTATAATGCTGTTAGGGAGCGAATTCCAGGATTTTGACCAGGCAATTGTGAAGGAGCAGTGATATATTTCCAAATTTGACAGTGATTGGCTTGGAGGGGAGCATGCAGGTTGTGGTGTTCCCACATATCTGTTGCCCTTATCCTTCTGGATGGAAGTGATCACGGGTTTGGAAGGTGCTATTTAAGGATCTTTAGTGAATTCTGCTGTACATCTTATACATTGTGCACAATGCTGCTACTGAGCATTGGTAGTGGACAGTGTGGAAGTGATGCCAATCAAGTGAGCTGATTTGCTTTGGGTGTGCCAAGCTTCCTGAGTATTGTTAGAGCTGCACTCATTCAGACAAGTTGCACACTGCACACTGCAGGCTCATTTTTGAATTGTACCTTGTAGGTGGTGGGCATGCTTTGGGGAGTTAGGAGTGAGATGCGTGATGCAGTATTTCTAGTCTCTGACCAGTTCTTGTAACCTTTTGGTATCTATTGCTGACTTCACTGTATAAAACACCATAATTCATAAAAACACTTTCAGTGCTTATAAAACAGTTCAAATAATCCTCAACAAGTCTGTGTATTCAGCATGCTGCTAAATTCAGCTCCAACTCCATTTATAAATTTGCTCCTGTCACCACCATAGTGGGTTGGATCTCAAGTATTGATGAGACCGAGAACAAGGAGGAGATGGACAGCTTAGAGGTATAGTATAAAGACAACAATCTCTCCATTAACATCAGCAAAATGAAGAAGCTGGTCATCGATTTCAGGAAACAGAGTGGAGGACACACCCTTCTCTGTATCAATGGTGCTGACGCGGAGGTAGAGATGGAGGTGATCAAGAGTATCAAGTTCTCAGCAAATATCACCAAAGATCTACCTGGTTCATCTATGTTAACTCTAAAGTCAAGAAAGTACACCATTGCCTATGCTTCCTCAGAAGGCTAAGGAGATTCAACATGTCCCCATGACTCTTAACAATTTTTATAGATGCACCATAGGAAAGCATCCTATTCAGATTGATAGATGACACAGTGTGGAGCTGGAAGTACACAGCAGGCCTGGCAGCATCAAAGGAGCAGGAAAGCTGCCATTTCAGTCAGTACCCCGCCTCAGAAATTCAGAAATTCTATCCAGATTCATTACAACTTGGTATGGCAACTGCTCTGCCTAAGACCGTGAGAAATTACAGAGAGTTATAAACGCAAACCAGCCTTCCATCCATTGAGTCCATCTACTCTCCTCGCTGGCCCAGAAAAGCAACCAACATGAACAACTGCTCCTGCCATACCCTTCCACTGAGAGGATACAAAAGTTTGAAAACACTTACCAACAGATTGAAGATCACTGTTATCAGACCTACGAACGGATGTCTCATATATTAGAGTTGATTTTTCTCTGTGCCTTCTCTGAAGCGATAACACTATATTCCGCATTACACTGTTACCCTGATGAGCTAATGTAAAGCATGATTTGTCTGGTTAGAGAGCAAACTGGACAATTTTCACTGTACGTCAGTATATGTGACAATAATAAATCAAATCAAATCTTCATAAAAATAAACATCTCCTTCAAGTACTTAATTTCACATAAAAATTAATATTTGCATTGGTAAGCTAAAATCAGAAACGTAGTCCCTTCATAACCTCTCTGAACTGCCAATCAAAGTGTAAGCTTACAGGCACCATGCTATGATAACAATAAATTGTGTAAATTGCGGAAGCAGTTGTACAGTCATAGAGATATACAACACCGAAACAGACCACCATATATCCTAAATTAATTTAGTCCCATTTTCCAGCATTTTACCCATTTTCCTCTAAACCATTCCTGTTCATATAACCTTCCAGATGCCTTTAAAATCTTGTAATTGTACCAGCCTCCACCACTTCCTCTGGCAGTTCATTCCGTACATGCAACACCCTCTGTGTGAAAACATTGCCCCATGTCCCTTTTAATTCTTTCCCCTGTCACCTTAAACCTATGGCCTCTGGTTTTGAACTCCACTACCCTGGCGAAACCCCTACCTTACTCTCCCAATCCATGCTCCTCATGATTTTATAAACTTCTAGATGGTCACCCCTCAGCCTCCGATGCTCCAGAGAAAATAGTCCCAGCCTATTCTGCCTCTCACTATATCTCAAACCCTTGTAAATCTTTTCTGCACCCTTTCAAGTTTCACAACATCAGGGAGACCAGAACTGAATGCAGTTTTCCAAAGTGGCCTAACCAATGTCCTGCACAGCTGTAACATGACCTCCTAACTCCAGTATTCAATGCACTGACCAATAAAGGCAAGCACACCAAATATCTTTCCTACTACCCTGTGACTCTGCTTCCAAGAAACTGTGAATCCGCACTTCAAGGTGTCTTTCTTTGGAAACACTCCACAGGACAAAGCCATTATGTGCCCTGGTTTGCCTTTCCAAAATGCAGTACCTCACATTTATCTAAATTAAACTGCATCTGCCACTCCTCAGCCAATTAACCCATCTAATCAAGGTCCCATTGTACTCTGAGGTAACCTTCTTTGCTGTGCACTGCACTTTTAATTTTTGTGTCATCTGCAAACTTACTAACCATACCTCCTTTATTGACATCCAAATTATTTATATAAATGGGCAGCCCTAGCACTGAACCTTATGGCACACCATTCATCACGGGTCTCCAGTCTGAAAAGCAACCCTCCCCCACTATTCTCCGTCTCCTACCTTTGAACCAGATATGTATCCAAATGGCTAGTTCACCTTGTATTCCATGTGATCTAGCTTTGTTAATCAGTCAACCATGCTGAGCCTTGTTGAACGCATTACTGAAGTCCATATAAACCACATCCACCACTCTGCCTTCATCAAACCTCTTCGTTACTTCTTCAAAAAAGTCAATCAAGTTAGTGAGACATGACTTCCGACGCAAAAAGCCATGTTGACTATCCCTAAACAGCCCTTGCCTTTCCAAATGCATGTAAATCCTATCCCTCAGAATCGCCTGCAACAATTTGCTCACTACTGGTGTCGGGCTCACTGGTCTATAGTTCCCTGGCTTTTCCTTACTACCTTTCTTAAATAATGGCACCATGTTAGCCAACCTCCAGTCTTCCAGGACGTCACCTGTGGCTAATGATTCCAAACAATGCTAATCTTCTTAAGATAACCAACATTTTTGTGTTTGCAAATAACAATGGAAATTGTGAGCACTGTCTTTTCAACTGCTGGTTGTCTAGATTTTCCTGCTTCAAAATTTAAAGGGCAGGTGATTTGATAGGTTGACACTTCCAAAGACCTTATTTATGTAAGCAGCCAATGACACCCATGTCTCATGGGTGAATTAGAAAAAAAAATCCTTGGGCTAACTGTGATTGTGAAACAAAAGTCAGAATATAGGCCTGGAACAGATGCAAAATAAATGCAATGAATTCAATGTGCTTACAATTTTGCCTGGTTTTATATAACAATGCCTGCACTAATACCTTAAACCAGTTTAGTGTTGTGAGAAGACCAACAATTTTTTTTTCTTTTTTTTTCTGTTTTTTTTGACTGTGGTTACTGCAAAAAAAGGCTGTTTTTACTGCTCACCCCGGTTGACTTGATGAGGAGATTCTGTCCCTTACCTTTGAAGTGCAAGAACGATGCTGCTTGGCCTGCTGTGTTCATCCAGCTCCACACTTTGTTATCTCAGATTCTCCAGCACCGGCAGCTCCCATTATGACTGAGTGCTAGAATTCTTACGGTTATGGGTGCTCCCAGGTTAACGTCTGGTAAGCTTTTCAACATTCCTATTATTCTTCAACATTGTAACAAATATCGTATAAAGTGTAGGGCATTAAGAGTCAACCACAAAATGTAGGGCAAGTTTAACAGACCCATAGTAAGATGAGCTTTCCTGATGGTTACAAAACAAAACAGGCCTGATAGTTAATATTTCTAAGTACAATGGGTGGTGCAAAAATTGCATATCAGAAATGGATTTACAATCTAAATAAACTCATGTTCCAACTCATTGTATCAATCAACCACCCACCATCCTTTCCAAGTAATAACCAGAAAGCCTTCTGATGCCTTTATTCTACTCGAGATGTTTATTTGTTGCAAAAGTGAAAAGAACCAATGTGCATCAATGTTAACTGTTTTCCTTGCAAACTGATACTTCAAACCACAAACCAATGAGGTCTAATACGAAAGAGGTCTTCACCAAATGGCTGTTAATCCTTCTTTAGTATGTCGACATTAGAAAATCTTTCTTCACCTACAGAAATCCACCTGTTTCACAAATACATGGTTACAAACTTAAACCCTGGTAACAAAACAGTACCAAAGCCTTTGAGTCCCCTAAGGCCAAATAACAACTCTCTGGGAAGATGTGTTTTTTTAAAATTCCTGACACAGTGCCACAGAAAGATGGTGAGAGAACAGCTTGGGGGCAAATACCAGACAGTGATGTATTAGTTTGTTCTGCACAGGTGTTGGAAGGATCAAAATAAGAGAACTATAAGTTCTCTTTTCTTCTCAACACTGCAGAGGAGAAAGTAACAAAACCTGATCTCATTGGCTAGTACAAACTTACAGTGTAAATGTTCGAAGAAAACCAAACTGAAGGCACTTTAATATTTAACTCTTGCCTAATTTGGATGTCCACGTTTGCAATGGTAAAACTGGCTCCTCAATCCTAGCTTCAGAATCACACGCATCCTTTTGGCTGTGACAGCAGCGTAGAGTGCATTTTGGGCATTGATCTTCCCCCATTTGGACTGAGAGAGCACCAGATGCAAGGACACCATTCAAAGGAGACAAAACAAGAGCTTGTTTCAATGAAAGTAACCTAAATTAATTAAGTTGTAACAGGGGCAGTGTGACTAAAAAGCTTATAATATGTATTCTTTTATACTTTTAGACAGTAATAATCTGTAGAAAGGAGTAGGGAAGCACAAGTGAAACATACACAAAGGGAATGTTCTCGAATTGACACATATCAAACATAAGAATAAGAACGGAAGTAGGCTGTTCAGCCCCTTGTGCCTAACCCACTATTCAATATGATCAGGGCTGATCTCATCTCAGCCTCAACTCATAAGAAGATAAGAACTAAAATGTACCAACATAAGAGTGAACTGGTGCATGTTAGTACATATAAAGCACATATTTGAAATGATTGAGTGATTAATTAAATGAATAGGCTTATTTAGCCACTGATACATTAATAAATCTAGTCATTGGAAATTTCAAACTGAGACGAGGGGAGAAGAGGTCAGTTTGTCGCCTTCTGTTCTGAGAAAAGGTAGATGGTCTGAAATATTATCTCAGTTTTGACTCTAAAAATTGAGAGGGCAGAGTGGGAATATTCCTGCCTGACATACGAGTTTACTAAACAGGTGCCAAAGAGGCTATTGCCCAATTCATGAGCTGAAGAATGGAAGACTGTTTGATAACAATTGTCATGGCATATGGAGAACACGCATTCCTTAAAATAAAATCCAAAACAGGCTTATAGCCTCACCCTCACTCCTCACAAACCCGAACTGCATGTCACTCATCTACTCCCCATTGTCTCTCATTGCCCCAAGGTCGACCAATGCCCACCATGGCTCTTTTTAGTCCTTTTGTCGACTTAATGCATACTCACGTTAACCCATGTCCTCCATCCGCCATCCTTTGCTTTCACAGCCATGTTTGAAATGCCAATTCACTCATTAGTCACCAGGGAAAAAAAAATTTGGGGCTGTGCTGATACTGACAAAATAAAATTCTAATTGTTTATTTGTAAGTTCATGATTTTAAACCAAAACTAATTGCCAAAAAAGATACATATTGTATATTTAAATTCCACCAAGTTTTCATTTCTTCTGAAAACATACTTCCATTTGAAGGCCCACAACAAAGTCCATCAAATAGTGAATTTCCAACCCCCTACTATGAGGAAATCTGTCATGTAGCACTAATCATATATTGACAATTCTCGGGCAATTGTTAACAGACAGGTGAATACAATGAAACTTTTTTTTTCAATAGCAGAGTGTTTGCTTTTCCAAAAAAAAAACAAGTGTGTAACGAGGTCAGTCAGGCGGCCTTCAAAGAATATAAGTTCTCTGATTGGGGCTGTTAATGTCGTCCAATCAGGGAGCCCTGGCTGACAAATAAGAACAAAGGTGTTCTTCAGTTCTTTCAGACTTTCTGTTCACTCTGACAACTGATTCTGAGTGAACTGAATCTGTGACCAAGACTCCCCACGTGTAAATAAAGGGTGACAATGATGGGATGCCTGCTTCTGTGGACTTATTTCACGTAAACGGCTTGGGGATTTAAATACCTTCACAGTTCTCCTGAGCCAATTTTTGCACACATTCATGCCTACATTTAACAATCCTAAACAGCACCTAACCTCTCCCAAAGCCCACTTTACTTCTCCCAAACGTTCCATAGAAAGATATGCCCTATTTTTCTTTTGTTCAAATATTTGAATGTCAGAAGTCATGTTTGGACATCCCACTTGTACATGTGCAGTTGTCAACATGAACCAAGGATGTGTAAAGTGCAAGATAACAAAGTGTGGAGCTGGATGAACACAGCAGGCCAAGCAGCATCTCAGGAGCACAAAAGCTGATGCTTCGGGCCTAGACCCTTCATCAGATGTGTAAAGTGCAACCTGTCTTGTTTCTCTAGCCATTAACCTCAAACTCCGATAAGTAACTGTGGATGCTCGAATTGGTGTCCAGATTTGTAGCTTCAACACCTTCTAGGCAGCACCAGAAGTGCTCTCTGTCATTGCAAAAATCCATCCCATTAACTCACTTTCTCTCTGTAAAATGTTGTCAGATCTGGCACCTAACTTCAGCATTTCCCAATTATATTTCACATTTTTAGCATTCATAGTTTTTTGGTTTGTTTTAATTTGGTAGGAAGGGTTTGATAGCACAGTCATAATTTGTGTAATACTGATGTGAAGCCTGAAACTCAGCCGATGTAACTGAACACGTGCCTCCCACCCCTGCCACCCTTGGACTGACAGGGAACAGAAATGTGCACATCAGCAATTCATTAGAGATGGATGTGTCAGCAACTGTAACTCCACAAACCTTTAACAGTGGAAAGGCCAACCATAAGTGTCTTTGCTTATGAAGAAAGCAATGCGTATTTACACCCCAACATTCACCTTTTTTTTGTTTACATAACAATAATCATCTCTTTTATGCAAAGGTGGATATGATGAATAGATTGGTGTGTTAGTGCTGGCTGGCAACATAATGTAAAGCCACCTTAGTTCCACTCTCTTACTTGAGGGAAATGACTGGCAGTGGTTTAATCTGAGTGTCACCGCAGTTTAGGCAAAGGGAGAGGTTGAGAAGGAGAGTCCTTCATCGTAACCTCAGTCAGTGCAGGAATTTAACCCACTCTGTGCAAAAGATGTTCTTGCAGAATTGTTGTATCAAACCTCATGTATTATTTATCATGTCTACTACCATTTCTGTTGGATATAGCCTAGAATTAGTTACAGTGTCCAAATACTGCAATAATGTGGGTACCCAAATGGTTTTGAGCTTTATCTGCCTATGTATCCATAAGTTTATCAACTCAGTTTCAGCTTGAGCCTTGCTTGCTGGTGAGAATGATTTCTCTCCTAGTGTATGAAGGAGAAGGGACAGAAGATTGTGATAGGAACATAGGCACACATGAACATGAGTAGGCCATTCAGCCCCTTGAAACTGTTCCATCATTCAATGAGACCATGGCTGATCTGTGGCCGAAATCCATATAACTGCCTTTGGCCCCTAACCCTTAAAATCTTTGTTTTAACAAAAAAAAAATCTATCGCAGATTTAAAATTAGCAACTGATGAAAGAGGTAGAGGAGGAAGCACAGGAGGACATTTAAATGGGGCCTCAAAATCAGTATAGATTGTTCAGGGAAAACAGACTGTTTCTCTATCACATATCCTACATAAGCCTATATTGTTTGGACAGACAGAAGAATGACAGAATAGCCAAAAGATCCGCAAATATAAATGGAGCCAATATTCTAATGCCATTGTCTAGGTTATGTACAAGGGTAGAAAGTTTGCACAGTGGGCATTTCAAAGTAATTGATTCTTGCCGGCATTTAAATCTCAAATTCTGGACTAAGTGCATCAACACAGTGGAAAGTAAAGTGGAATTTTGCTGTCTCACCCATCACTATCTCACTTCCTCTCAGTCCTGGTGATGACGGATCCCACATGCAATGGCGATTGAGGGTAGGAAAGCAGAACTTAAATATTGTTTATGAACTGAAGAAGCTATAAACTATATTCACCTGAATGAGGGGAGGAACGAGAGACGAAACTGATTTTAAAAAAAAGTTATCTTCGATATTTGTCACAGAAAGTTCATATATTTTTTGATCTTCCCTGACTGACATTGTACCTTCACACTGTGTTTTATCCAACAGGCAAATATTTATATCCACTTCCTCAGAATAGAGTAACTATTTGGAAACTAAAAAGATTTATGGATGCTGTAAATCAGAAACAAGAACAGAAATTCTGAGGAAGGGTCACCGGATCCAAAACATTAATTCTGATTTTGCTTCACAGATGCTGCCAGGCCTGTTGAACTATTTGGACAGTTTATAGGACTTTAACAAGATCAGAAAGAAGTATGCCATGGTCCAGTGAACTGGCAGATTGAACTACCTGAAATAGTCATTGACTCTGGGTCAATCTCTAATTTTAAGTTGGAAATTACAGAAAACACTGGAGAAACTCAGCTACCCTGGCAGCATCTGTAGAGGATAAGAATTAACATTTCAGGTTTTCTTAGGAACAACACTCACCATCTTTTGGGGGCTCGACAATTTTCATTTTATTTCAGAATTATGCTGTCTATTCCACAGAATCTTTGAATATGTTGCATATTTACCACAACGTTAAAAACACTCTACATAAAATCACCTACTGAGTTCTCAGTTGAAGACATGTGCCGGCAGAAAAGTTAATTTTGCTTGTGACCGAAGCACAATCCAAACTGTTGTTTTGTAGGTACTCAGCCAATAGAAAATTTTAAGTCGAAGATGAACAGAAATAAAATGAAAACTATTACAAGTGTGTGATTTAAATGTGGAGAATCACTTACAAATTGGAAATAAGTAAAGTACTGCAGTGAGGGTGGAAGTTCATGACAATGATTCACTCAATCCACTTTACCCACATCTAGGACCTGGGATCCAATCCACCCCAGGCAATTCACTTCTTTCTGACAACCACAAAAGATCGGCAGTGAAACAGGCTCCACAATTCTCAGTTTTAATATATTAAAGGCTTATGTTTGCTGGTTTAATTGCTGAAATGTAAATTATATAAATCCAAACAAGGTAGGAATCCAACAGTTTACTGATGAAGGCGAATTGTTAAGGAAGCAAAGTTTATTATGTCATGTTGACAGGCACAAATTATTACGTTTCTGAATAGGAGCTTTGCATGAATAGGGGAAGCTCCTGTCCGAATGATCACATTGGCATCAATGGCCCATCCACGTAATTTAAGCTCTTTGAACAAAATACGGATGAGTTTAATTTGACTTAATTTCCCCCCAGTCTCTTCCACTTCCAGCCCAGCAATTACCATAATCAGACAGTCTGAGGACAGGTCAGCAGTCAGCGGTCATTCAGCTGGACCAGAGAATAGAACAAGGGGGCTATTGCATCAGAAATAGAGGCTAGTGGACAATACTAATCACTATGGTGACAGGAATGTCTGCTTTAGGACAGCAGAAGTACACAGCTCTGTTGATAGACGTGGTGCCACCAATTGTTCCGATAATTTTTCCCTCTCAGAAAAATTGCTTCCTTTACCATTTGTCAGCACTTATTGACCAAAGATTAACTCACGAATGGAATATATAGAAACTTATTCTCCTTCTTCCAAGAAAGATATGTAATCAAGCTAATACATTTTTTCATGGAATGAGAGTCATACAAGCTAATTAAATAGTTAACCTGGGAACTCTTAAAAATGTGAGCATTTTGAGGAGACATACGTTCACAAGCCTAATCGTGGATCATGTATTGTTTCTCAATCATCCTACCTACATATATGTTACCGTTGTTGGCGACTGATTATTTCAGCTTTGGGATTGGTTTTGCAATACTTGCAGCAGACTGTGTGAAAGGCTCAGCCAGATTGTAATTGACTTCTCATCACTGGTATGACTGCAAACAATAAGTTGTCATTGATCTCACGCAAACAACTGGGCTATATGCTCTGTGCATGGCTTCTGTCAGATGGAATAAGCACAGCCTGTTGCTCAGCAACAACTCATTGTCAAGGCCATTTTACAGTTACAAATCTCCTTGATAGAGAAATGGAGTCAAATCCATGATCAACAAATTAATGAATGACATTATTATTTTCATATACTGGGGGAGGTGAGGGCCTAGTGGTATTATCGCTGGAATGTTAATCCAGAGACCCAGATAATGTTCTGGGGACCTGGATTCAAATCCTGCCACGGCAGATGGTGGAATTCGAATCTAATAAATATCTGGAATTAAGAATCTCACGATGACAATGAATCCATTGCCGATTGTTGGAAAAACTCATCTGGTTCACTGATGTCCTTCTGGGAAGGAAATTACCATCCTTATCTGGTCTGACCTACATGTGACTCCAGGCCTACAGCAATGTGGTTGACTCTTAACTGCCTTCCGGGCAATTAGGGATGGGCAATAAATGCTGTCTAGCCAACAACACTCCCATCCCATGAATGAATAAAGGATATATCAAGACATTTTTCCCAAAGGGAAAGGTTTGGTTTTGTCTCAAGTTATAATATTATCCTTATTCTAGCAGGCCCTAATAATATAAAAATCATCACAGGAGTTGGAGTGAGACATGTGACCCTTGAGACTGGTCCGCCATTCTATCATGTCATCGATGATCGTCCGTCTCAAGTCCACTTTGTCATCTCCTCCCCATTTCCTTTCAATTCCTTGGAGGCCTAAAATCTGTCTACCTCATTTATAAAAATACTCAATGACTGAACATCCACAATTGTCCAGAGTAGTGAATTCTAAAGATGTGCCTATGGTCAAGAAATTTCTCATTTTCTCAGTTCAAAGTAGTCATCTTCTCAAACTGGCTTCAATCTTCCTGTATTTCGGTTAAGTGTCAATCTCAGGAAGTTTCATGGAGCATTTCCTTTTTGTAAGCTCTGGTGACCTTTTTCATGAAATGTTCCACCGTTCACTTGATTCGTTGTGTGTCCTGCCTCCACAGTGCTGCTCCTGGGCCAACCTGTACTCAGAAGAGGCAGAAGTGATCTCAAATGCCAGGATTTTCAGGTGTCTTGCCACACAAACCAAAATTAACACCTTGCTGAGCACCATTTCAATCACAGCAAGCCAATAGTTGCCCAGTTGTCTTGCTGCTTGATGGTAAACGACAAGGCTGAAAGAGTTAAATTAGCAGCCCGCTTCACAGACAGGGAGCTGGAAGTCCTTCGTGGATGGTGCGGAGGAGAGACAGACCATCCATTTTCCATAGGATTTCCAGAGGAGACCATTGCATTACAATCTGCCATTCTGGTCTAAAGTAACCATTACAAAGCAGTGCAGTGCAGTGTCCATGCTGTGGAGGAACATGCATCAATGCCAGAAAACATGAATGATCACAATTGATGTCACATTCACTCGTTCTATCATTGGCATTCAGTAGCACCAGTGTGTATTATCCACAAGATGCACTGCAGAAATTCACCAAGGCTCCTTAGACAGCATCTTCCAAACAAGAACTTCCATCTACAAGAACAAGGACAGCAGGTACATTGGAGCACTGCCACCATTGTGTTGCATTCCTAGACTGGATGAAAGACTGCTTAGGTTTACAGGCATGCCCATTTGATTGCAGGACATGCAGTGTGTTTGCTGTTTAAGCTGGTGACACATGCTGTAGGTCCAACATTGATGTAGCATATTGCCATACAGCAACATGTCCACCCTTTTGACTGTTCAGTACTGGCAAGATGACAATCTGCCTGGTTTATATCTGCACTGAAAGACAAGGCAAGACAGAATGACTGCAAGTCTGTAAGTTCTGAATGAAGTGGCATTGAGCAAAGCTGAAATGCTGTGAGCATCCACCTAAGTGCAACTTGAATGAGTGCTAAGAAAACAATCTACAAGCCCAGAGATACAGAGTCCTGTTCTGATGCTTGAGGTGAGTACCTGTCCCCGTGCACAAAGCGGTCTGGCACTTCATTCAGAACTTACAGGCTCACAGCAGTTCTGCATTGCAATGTAAGATGTCAATTCGCTCAGAAGTACAGTATTGAATTGGTGACACACAATGCAAATTAGCCCGACATTGTCCATAATGATGTGAGGCAAGTGCTTTCTCAATGTTGAATTCTGTAGACAGAGAGTGAAGAGGTTGCTGCCCATGAAGCATGTTAGGGCGCAATGAGAAATTCAGAAGAATGAAATGCTGGCAAATGGGATTAGATTAAAATTGGGTAACTGATTAGTACAGATGAGTTGGACTGAAAGGTTTCTTTCCGTCCTGTATGACCCTATGACTCTATAATAATTTGGACCGAAAGTTCTGCTTCCATGCTCTATGACTCTATAACAACTTAGCCAGAAGTGTCTGTTTCCATACTGTATGGCTCTATGAGTCTATGACTCTGTATTGTGGAATGCAGACCAATGTAGAGAGCTGGGGAAGGGACCAGCGAACAATAACTGTTTTACAGCTTTGACTTTCAATCAGGAATTGGGCTCTCTATTTCACGTTGCTCCCCAATAGAATATCAAACTTTGTATAAATTAGGCAAACTTAGGCAATAATGAGATGTTAATGCATGAGAATAGATCCCTTACTGCTCACTCACAAGATTGTCATCTAGTTGTGGAGACCTTAACAGGAAAATTGAACTTCTCCTTGTAAGACGTCAAGAATCTCATCTTTTCATTCTCGCTGTATTCTCTCAAATTCCTTGTCATTACCCGCATTATTCAGACATTGGGAAAATTCCACCCACAGTCCCCTGGCTTACTCCTCAGTGTAGTAGATGCTGGGATACTGACTAGATTTAAGGAGGAGATAGACAGAGTTTTCATTAGTAACCAGTTCAAGGGTTATGGAGAGCAGCAGGAAAGTGTGTTAAACCAAGATTATATTGCGTAGTGGAGCAGGCTCCCAAGCCTTCTCAGATCCTAAACATTTTAAATGAGATCTCTTCTCGTTCTTCTATATTGGCACATTCTCCTTTTTCTCTCCTGGTCAACACTGCTCTCATCCCAGTAAGTCATCTGTTGAAGCAAACAAAAAGCAGAAATTTCTGGAGAAACTCAGCAAGTCTGGCTTCATCCATGGAGACAAAGCAGAGTTAACATGTTGAGTCTAGTGACCCTTCTTCCAAACTATTAGCAGTGATGAAAAGATGGCAGGATCTGAAGGGAAAGGGGTGAACAGATAGGTGGAGAGGTAGCCCAGAAAAAGAGATAAAGCGTAGGTAGACAAAAGAATAACTGATAGTAAACCATGGAAGATGAAAAGCTAAATGGGTGAAAATGGGGGCTATGGGCAATAGAAAATGGTTTGGCTGCACTGAAAGCAGACCATTTCCTGACAGGACATGGGGTATGGGGGTATATAATAGATATGGAAGGAGGTGCTCTTGCTTTAAAATTATTGACCTCGCTGTTGAGTCCCCAGTTGGAAGATAAAGTACGGTATCTTCTGCTTGTCTTAAGACAAACTAGAGCACTGCAGTAAGTCTGTTGGTGCAGGAACATGTCTGTGTGTTGAAGTGTCGGGCAACTGGAAGCCCAGAGTCATTTTCATGGCAAAGCAATCATGCAGCGTGCATTTTACTTCCCCAATGTAGAGGAGGCCACATGGTGAGCAGTGAATTCAGTAGACTAAATAGAATAAATGATTAATTGATTGATTGATTGATTGATTGAATGTCGGAAAATGGGTCAATGCACTCACTCAAACGTGAATTTTACTTTCTCTTCACAGATACTGCCATGCCTGCTGAGTTTTTCCAGCAATTTCTGTTTTTGATTGTTTGGTTCGGATCTCCAGAATGTGCAGGTCTTTGTTTCATTGTATCAGTCTGTTGAATCCTTGCTGCCCATTCTCAAAAGCAATAACAATCTTCCTTGGGTATGGAGACCAAAAACTGTGCATATTCCTGCAGTTATGGTCTCACCAGTACCCTGTATACTTTCAACAAGGTGTCTTTGGTCTACCTTTATGCAAACATTCAGTGGCTCTCATACAATGTTCTTACACAAGTTCCAATGAACACTTGTAATCAGTTGTTTCTCACTACAGAAGAAATGTATTTTCCATCAATGTGAATTATCTCATCTTTCTCATACTTGAACTACTCAACTACAAGGCAGTCACCATGTCCTCCAAGACAGAATCTAACCATCTCTCCTTGATGCTCAACAGCATTGCCATCACAAAATCACTGACCATAATATCCTGGGATCATCAATGACCAGAGATTCAACTAGACCAGCCCCATTGTTTACAGGGATTCAGAGTTGGGCAGCAAGTGGCTCACCTCATCACTGCACCAATCCTGTCAACATGTGCAAGGGATATGTCGGAGGGATTACCTGGATGAACTCAGCTTCAACAGCACTCAAGAGGTTTGACACCGTTCTGGACCACAAGACCGTAAGAATTAGAAACAGGAGTAGGCCTATCAGCTTCTGACATTCAGTGGGATCATGGCTGATCCGACATTCCTATGCTCATTTTTCTGCCTTTCCTATGATTCCCATGAATTTTTGATTCTCATATTGATCAAAAATCTATTCATCTTGGCCTTAAATATACGTAGGCACAGCTCTTTCTGGCTACAGCTTCCAAAGACTCACAACCATCTGAAAGAAAAAATTCCTCCTCATCTCAATCTTAAATTGGTCCCTCTTAATTCTGCGACTGTTCTAGGTGATTCGAGACTCACCCGTGAGAGGAAGCATCCTCTTAGTATTTACCCTGTTGAATCCCTTAAGAATCCTAAATATTTCAAAGAGATCACCTCTCATTCTTCTAAATTCCAGTCAGCACTTTCCCAATCTGTTTAGCGTTTGGTGAAAGATGATCCCTCCAGACCCGGGGTCATCCCAGTGAAGCTTCTCTGAACTGCCCAAAGCAGCCCAAATGATTGGCGACACCACCTTAAACATTTGGTCTTTCCACCTCTGGCACTGGCTTCCTGACATGAAAGTACATCACAATTTCTCACTGTCACTGGATCTCAACCTTGGAGTTCGGTAAGTTGTGGTTTATCAACTCCACAAGGAGTATTTGAAGAACATGGCTTACCCCCATCTTCTTGAGAGCAATTATGGTGAGGTAATAAATGCTGTTCTTGTTAGTGATGCCTAAATGAATAGATGGAAGTTGAATTAAACATTTCAACTTCATACCTACTGATTTAACCTGTCTACATTCTTTTGAAAACCACTTTTACATGCTCCTCACAATTTACTATCTCACCAAGATTTGCATCTTTGGAAAACTTAGATACATTACCCTTAGTAGTTTAGCTAAGTCATTAATATAGATGGTAAATAATCAGGGCTCAGCACTGAACCTTATATTGGAACATGAGTAATTGACTGTTAACCTGAAAATGACTAGTTTGTTCCTACATTCCACTTTGCAACTTTTAACCAATCCTGTGTCTTTGCGAACGTATTAATTCTGACTCCATGAGCCACTACTTCCTGCAACAATTCATGTCATTTGAAAATCCAAATACACTATAATCACTGCTTTATCTGTCCTGTTAGTCACATCCTCAGAAATCTGTTAGATTTCTTAATCATAATTTTCCTTTCATGCTGTACTCAGCCTAATCAATTTATGAGTTTCTAAGTATCCAGTTATCAATTCCTTCATATTGTATTCATACATTTTCCAGATTTTGTAAGATAACTGGCCCGTAGTTCCTTATTTACTTTGCGCCTCATTTCTTGAGGTGAATATAAAGTGTTATGTCTCCTGCCATCAATCTCTGCAACGCCACATATGATAATAATTTCAATCATTGTGCAATTCGTGTTTATGCTGATGTGTTAATCTGGAAAGCAGTAAGCAAACTAAGATAGGCTTGCCGATCGCTTCAACTGTGCGCATCTTTCAATGAAATCATTTTCAGAAGGGTGGATGTTCAAAGAAGTGAGCTCAATGGGCCAAATAACTGAATGTCCATTGCACTCCATGTGCATACGTTTATAAGACCACAAGAAAAGAATGCAGACTTAGTCCATTTAGCCCATCTGCTCTGCCATTTGGTTTGGAAGATGCACTAATAAGGCCGGACAGCTCAATCTTGATTTATGGTAAAAGTTCAGGTTTAAGATTATCAACTTTTTGGGTTTTAGAACATAAAAAGTAGAACAGTACAGGCCCTTCGGCCCACAATGTTGTACCGTCCTATTATCCTACTCTAAGATCAACTGCATATCCTACATTTTACTATCATCCATGTGCCTATCCAAGAGTCGCTTAAATGTCCCTGTTTTATATCACTCAACCATGATTCAAGATTTAGTTTGTTCAGAGTTTGCTTCAAATGCAGAGCTCAAAACAATTTAATGAGAAGTCATGAAGCTGTTAGCAATAAAGTGATTCAGCACCAGCTTTAATGGCATAAGAGCACAAGATTAGAAGCAGAGGTGAGCCATTCAGCCCATCGAGTCGGCTCCCCCATTCAATGAAATCATGGCTAATTTGATAATCTACAACTCCACTTTCTTGGGTTACTGGGTTTATTCCTACATGCAGATCTTCTGATACATTCTTTTCATTTTTAATGTAAACAAAATAACAATTGCCTACATCCTAGAGGGTTGATATCAAAATGCATAGGCTGGCCTGATATTTAGTTTTGTCAACAAGTTAGTCCTTGGGTCATTCCATTGTCTGAGCTCAAGCAACCATTGTCAACCGTCACATCATTTCTTGCACAACCAATGTCCTCATGGTCACTGGACTTTGGACAGGAAAAATCAGACACATTTCTGGACCAAATGGCCTCAGTTGGAGTCGTTCATTTTCCCAAACATGGATTGAGGACATGATCTGTTGTGATCTGTGTATATCTGTGATATACTTATTAGCTTTCAAATGATTCTTGTTAGCCACTGTGTGAGTTAACAGGTGAAGGTTAGATATCCAGGTGAGTTCTTATGGTTTTCTGGAACGTGTGAAACTGGGCCTGAACAGGGATCAATGTTTTTTTAATGGATGAAGGATGAGGAAGAAAGAATTTGGAAGAAAATGACCTGGAGAAAAAAAACATATCTCAAAGAGTATTTACATTTTCAGCTAAAGATGATTCACTCAATTTTTGTTGGCCATGTGTAATGCAAAACTTTGCATCAGGGCACAGAACTGAAAACCCAAACTGGCACTTCTTATGATGTCCATTTGATCCACCTATAACTGATATAAAATGTTAATGTTAATGGGAACTGCAGATGCTGGAGAATCCGAGATAACAAAGTGTGGAACTGGATGAACACAGCAGGCCAAGAAGTATTTTAGGAGCACAAATGCTGATATTTCGGGCCTAGACCCTTCATCATACTGATGAAGGGTCTAGGCCTGAAACATCAGCTTTTGTGTTCCTAAGATGCTAATTGGCCTGCTGTGTTCATCCAGCTCCACACTTTGTTATCTAAAATGTCAGTGTTGTGGTTATTGGGTTATAGGGGCTATAAAATTCAGTCAGAACAAACGGTTGAAGATTTTCCAAGGACCATTACACAACTGTGAGCCGCAGAATTGTTATGGGTCAGATATAGGTCATTTGGCCTGCCCCCTCAGTTCTAGCTTGCTGAATGCACAATTCATTTAGTGCCATCCTCCCACCTTCTCTCCATTGATTCCTCTTCAGGATAAAGGAGATGTTAGCTAGCTTGACCCCAAACCAAACCAACATCTTGAAGTGCATAACTTTACCCTCCCTCATGCACATCTCATGTTTGTAGCTCTGGGCCATCCTACTGTGAATTCAGGAATCTTCACCAAGAAAACTCAAATACAACCCTCAAACTGGTGTCTTCATAACAGTGCATGATTTTTCTTTTAAAAATTAATCTTTTCAGAGATGTTGCTCCACACCTCTGGAAGAACAAAGAACATTACAGCACAGGAACAGGCCCTTCAGCCCTCTAAGCCTGTGCCGATCCAGATCCCCATCTCAACCTGTCACCTATTTTCTGAGGATCTGTATCCCTCTGGTCCCTGCCCATTCTGTATCTATCTAGGTACATCTTAAATGATGCTATGATGCCTACCTCTACAACCTCCTCTGGCAATGCCTTCCAGGGACCCACCACCCTCTGCGGAAAGAACTTTCCATGCATATCTCCCTTAACCTTTTCCCATCTCACCTTGAAATCGGGTTTTGGGACTTGAACCCAGGCCTTCTAAGCTGAGAGGTAGGGACGCTACCATGGTGCTAGAAGGACACTGACAGTGCCTTATTTGCTAGCTTGAAATTAATGCATCTGATGTGAAGCTATTTTATTTATTTCACAATCCAAAAAGCTCTCACCCCTCTATCATTTCAAGAACAGTTGACTAAGCTGACTGGAAATGCAGTCTGTTGCCTGTCAACGGGATGTAGCTCACATCAAACCTACAGGCACAGAATGGAATATGAATGATATACCTGGGTCCTCGATAGTTTATCTTAAATCAGTTGCCATACTAGCTGTGTAGTTGGCACTCAAATTTTGAGCACTGTTTTGATCAAGTAGTTCAGTGGGTTTTGTTTTATTTCTTGCAGGTTACATAAAATCAATTCTTTTTTCATTTTGACTTGCTTTTAAAGAGAATTTTGTAGGACTTGACAAGTCCTAAATAAGCCTCTGTTTGCTCAGGTCTTTGTCTTTTAACTCCTCTATAGGGGAAGCAAGACAAAGCAGTGTCAGAAACAAACTTTTTTTAACTGTTCCCACTTACTGACAAGTCCTATTAAATCTCTTCACTCATGTTTACTTTTCATTAAAGTTAACAATGGTGGAAATTCTGTTGTAGACTGCTAACCACACAGGTTTAAGCGGAATGATTGATAGGTGCAGCACACGGTTAATCCACTTAAGTAGGATCTCCTAAATTTTATGATGTGCAGAAATCTATTGAGCTGATATGGATCAGACTATTATCTATAGACAAGCCTTACCCAAAGTGAGCAAAAGTGCAGAAAGAATGTCTGAACATTTCAAACCAGCAGATAAACTTTGAGGAAAAAGAAGTCAATTAATTCCGTTGTCATTGCCACACCAAAATTGGCAGCGCAGGGGACAGTGAAGAAGGTTACCTCAGAGTACAATGGGACCTTGATCAAATGGGCCAATTGGCTGGAGAGTACCAGATGGAGTTTAAGTTAGATAAATGTGAGGTGTTGCATTCGGGAAAGGCAAACCAGAGTACACTTAATGACAAGGTCCTGGGGAGTGTTGCTGAACCAAGAAACCTTGGACTGCAGGTTCATAATTCCTTGAAAGTGGAGTCACAGGGAGGCAGGATGGTGAAGATAGCATTTGCTTTGCTTGCCTTTATTTGGTCTGTGCATTGAGTATAAGAGTGAGGAAGTCATGTTGCTGCTGTACAGGACATGGGTTGGGCCACTTTTGGAATACTACGATCAATTCTGGTCTCCCTGTATAGTAAGGATGTTGTTAAACCTAAAAGGGTTCAGAAAAGATTTACAAGGATGTTGCCAGGCTTGGAGGGTTTGAACTATAGGGAGAGGCTGAATAGGCTGCGGCTATTTTTTCTGGAGTGTCGGAGGCTGAGAGGTGACATTATAGTGGTTTATAAAATCATGAGGGGCATAGATAGAATAAATAGTCAAGGGTGGGGTGGGATCTCCAAAACGAGAGGTCATAGGTTTAAGGTGAGAGGGGAAAGAATTAAAAGGGGCAAACTTTTCACACAGAGTATGGTGAGTGTATGGAATGAACTGCCAGAGAAAGTGGTGGAGGTGAGTACAATTACAACATTTATATGGTATCTGGATTGGTACATGAACAGGAAGGGTTTAGAGGGATATAGTCCAAATGCTGGCAGAAGGGGCTGGATTTATTTAGGATATCTGGTCGGCATGGATGAGTTGGACCCAAGGGTCTGTTTCCTTCATGTAAAGCTCTATGACTCTCTGACAAGTATTACCCAAAGTGAGCAAAAGAAAAATGCTGAGAGAACAACAGAACATTCCTAACCAACAGATAAACTTTGAGGAAAAAGAGCAGTGAACTAATAGACCTGGAGAAATGCAGCAGGCTAAGTAGCATCAGAGGAGCAGGGAAGTTGACGTTTCGGGTCAGGACCTTTATTCATTTTCTGAAGATGGGTCCTGACGCAAAATGTCAACTTTCCTCCTCCCCAGGTGCTCCTGGCCTCCAGCTCCACATTGTGTTATCTCTGACTCCAGCATCTGCAGTTCTTACTATCTCTAAGTCAATTAATTCTGTTGTTGATGCCAGAGAGATACAATTGTATTGCACTCACCAAATAGTTAATGAAAGTAGGCATCAAAATGTTGGCACAACTTCTAAAATCAAATTCCCAGTGTCACTTTAATAACTAGCAGCATTAGTGCATTCTCGATTTAAGAATATAATTTGAAGACTGTGGCTAGGAGCAACAACAGTAATTTAAAATCTGAACTGGGCGCATTGTGCATTCAAACATTTTTGCAAGGCTCAGTGTTATGAAAGTTTTTCAAACCTCACTTCAGCACATGTCCCAATCGTCTCTAATGCCCCAGAGCAAAACTAATTTGCAAGTTGAACATTACACAGCACAGAATCAATTCTCTGGGGATGTAGGCATGCTGTTCTCAATTGGCAACATTTATAGGTGCTCCCTCTGCTATTTAGTCTGCCTTCCATTTGTATTATTATCTTATTCTTAAGGTGAAACATAATCACCTCTTTTAAAGAAATGCTTGAAGCTGCAGCACAAAAGCAAGTTAGAACGTGCCTGCAAGCTATTAACAGTTCTCATGCACAGATCATGTTTTTGTTTTTGCATGTTTTATGGGTAAGTATTCCCAAATGAATAAATGTGCCATTGCTTTTTTCGGCATTTCAGTGTGGCTCCTTCCCAGCCCAGCTTCTTAAAATAATTTCTGTTTTCCTCATCACATGGTTCTTTCCTTCCTGAGATTTTGATGGGCCAGTTCTTAAATCTGCAAGCAGGTGTGGATTAAAATCTCTCCAATAGCTGAGCATCCCGTTCCTCTGTTTCTGCTGTGCACTGACTTTATTCCTGAGTAAAGATAACTCCACTTGTGAATTGATGGCTCCAGAGAGCATTCAGCACTTGCTCAGTACATTGAGGACTGTGTTTGCAAACGTGCCCTGATTTAGAGTTCAACATACTCTGTCTTCTCCCTGTGTGGTCACTTGGTGAAATCGTGATATATTGTACTTCTGTTGCAAGACTTTTGGATCTGGTTGAGAGGACAATGCACAAAAAGAAAAA
Organism: Stegostoma tigrinum; assembly: GCF_030684315.1. Lineage (NCBI taxonomy): Eukaryota > Metazoa > Chordata > Chondrichthyes > Orectolobiformes > Stegostomatidae > Stegostoma > Stegostoma tigrinum. The sequence continues at coordinate 8,381,094 of NC_081378.1, forward strand.
GCAAGGCAGCAATGCAAAGAGCATCCAAGTAGACACAAAGTGAGTCATTGCTAAGAGAGCAAGCGAGATGCCTTTAAGGTACACCCTGGTCAAATTCAGGAGCTGAGTCCCTGTACTCAAAGTGTCCCACCAGCAGCATCGAAATGAAAGGTACCGCACACTATAATGCGCAGTGTTTTGAAGTGCAGGCCTGCATTATAAGTGGATCAGAGATGTGCCATGAGGATTTGGCGAAGCTGGAACATTTTTAATGCCGAGGCCCATGAATGGTGGTGGGTGCATGCAGTCGCTGCTGCCCATGGAGCATGCCCTAAGATATTGGTGACTGGTGTTTGAGCTGGAGTCACTAAGTTATCGTTCTGACTGCCATTTCAGGTATTGTTTCTGGTTACCTTCTACCCAGCAAGTGGGAGGTTGGGAAACTATTTATTAATGTGGCAAGATTAGGCAATAATGAGATGTTAATTCATACTAATTTGCATAAGCAAGACTATCTATGCTCAAGAGTGAGAATCTTGGATCACTATTCAATATTTGGTCGGGAAATAGAAATTTTGGCTCTGGATATTGAGAAGGTCCTCACCTCACACCATTTTCCCAACTCTTTCAGCAGTGCCACTTTGTTCAGTGCCAGGGAGTTGCTGCCTTACTCTGTTCGTAGCCCTTACTATCTCTGCCCAAAGTCTGGTAATGATATTCTTAATTCGTATTTTATAATGAGTCAGGCGGGGTTGATGCTATTTTATTGACTCAAAACTGAACAATTTTCAATTACTTCAATTGTCTTTCTTCTATAGAAAGGATAGGAATTGTCAAATATTCTACTTTCCCCTGCAAGTGTTTACTTTCTCACCATTCAACAGTCAGGGACTTTGGCTCTTAATGAAATATCATTGACACAAGAGGGCCATTCCTTCCTCAGACCTTTAATAATTTCAAAAGGTTGACTGAAACCCCTGATCTAATTTCAAAGGAAGAGACACAGTTTCCATTCTGTTCATCTCCTCAGTTAAGTGACATGTACCAAAACTTAACACGGAAAGTGGGACTAAAACAGAAACAAATAGATGCGTTTGGACCCAACAGTGTTGGAAAAGGTAGCTGCAGAGATAATGGACATATTGGTAATCATTTTTAAAATTCTATTTATTCCACATTGGTACCTGCAGATTGATAGATTGCAACCATAACTCCACTGCTTAGGAAAGGATGGAGAAAGAAATCAGGGAACTACAGATGTGTTAGCCTAATGTCAGTTATGGAAAACCACGAGAATATTGTTGCAAAGAATGTGGTTACTAGGTATTTAGAAGACAACTGTCTGGTTGAACAGTATCAGCATGGATTTGTGAAGGGAAACAATGTTTAACCAACATGCTTGAGGTTTTCGAGGCTGTAATTGGCATAGTTGTTAAGGATTAGCCAATGGATGCGGTGTAGTTACATTTCAGAACAATTTTTTTGTAATAAAGTCCCACACAAGAGGCTAGTAAACAAAATTGAAGTGCATAGGATTAGGGGTAATGTACTAGCATTGATTACGAGTTGGTTAAGGGGCAGAATTAAAAGATTGAGAATAAATGGAGAAGTCTTAAGTTGTCAGGTTGTACTGCAAGGTGAAAATGGAGTACTGCAAGGACTAGTGCTTGGATTCAAGCTATTAATGATTGGCATGTGAGGGCCAATCGCAATATTTCCAAATTTACAGATATTACAAAACTTAGTGGAAATGTGAGTTGGGCAGAGAATGCAAAGAAGATTCAAGGGGATTTAGAAGGCAGCATGAATGGGTGAGGGCGGAGATAGAATATAATGTAAAAAATAATTGTTATGTTATCTATTTTAGAGTGCAGATGCAAAGCAATTCTTAAATAGGGAGGGATGGGAATGTGTTGATATCCCAAAGGACGTAAGTGACCTTTTTCATAACATACTAGAAATTAGCATATTGGTGCAATAAATCATTTGGGAGTGTAAGTGACCAAATATTTTTGTTATTTTTGGACGATAAACTAGAGTAGAAGTCAGACGCTGCTATATAGCTAAAATATCAGGAAGTTTGCAATGTGAATATAAAGTGATTTTTTTTAGCTGCAGTATGTAATATCACTTTTAGAGCAGTGACATTGCTGCATTTTTGAGGTGCATCAGCACCAGGAATTTTTGAGTTATGGAAAAGCTGTCTGATTATTGCCCTTGGATGGGTCTGGCAATTGCTTATTACAGCCCTGTGAGGGCATTGCAGCCAGAAACATTGAGAGATAGCAAACTGAAAACATCTCCCTCCCTTCTCCCTATGTGAGTTAAAAGACAAAAACACACAGAAAGAAAGAATTCTACAATCTTTCCAAATTGTTTTTGTTGTCTATATTTACCACTCATAATATTTGAGTCAAACTGTTTGTCTTTTGTTTGTATTATTCATATATGAATGTATATGTACTTAGGGCTTTAAAACAGATTGTTTATGACACATACCAGCAGATTAGCAGTTCACATTATTTCTTTCCAGAAGATTAGTAATTGTTTTCTACCTGTCATTTGTTAAAAATAGTTACTTTGCTGTTAATGATGAAGCCTGGTATGAATTGCTTTGGAGAGAGATAATGGGAACTGCAGATGCTGGAGAATCCGAGGTAACAAAGTGTGGGACTGGATGAACACTGCAGGCCAAGCAGCATCTCAGGAGCACAAAAGCTGATGTTTCGGGCCTAGACACTTTGTCAGAAAAGGGGGATGGGGAGAGGGTTCTGGAATAAATAGGGAGAGAGGGGGAGGCGGACTGAAGATGGAGAGAAAAGAAGATAGGTAGAGAGGAGACAGACAAGTTAAAGGGGCGGGGATGGAGCCTGTAGACGTGAGTGTAGGTGTCCCAGATGGACCTTTCCCCTCCCTACCTCCCCACCTACACTCACCTCTACCGGCTCCATCCCCACCCGTGTAACTTGGCTGTCTCCTTTCCACCTATCTTCTCCTCTATCCAGCTTCGATCTGCACCCCCCCCTCCCTATTTATTTCAGAACTCTCTCCCCATCCAACTTTTCTGAAGAAGGAAGGCCCGAAACGTCAGCTTTTGTGTTCCTAAAATGTTGCTTGACCTGCTGTGTTCATCCAACCCCACACTTTGTTATCATGAATTGCTTTGCCCTACAGTCAGTCAGGCAAATTGATCATGTTGTTAGTCCAATTTGATACTTGTACATTTGTGATAGCTTGTTGGATAGTTGTGAATGATTAGGTTGTAATGGAAGGCAAAGAACATATCAGCCATGATAGCAAGAAGATTTGAGTGTACAAGTGAAGAATACTTGCTTCACTTGTCTACAATACTAGTGAGAAAATACATGAATTATCGTCTGCAGTTCTGGTCCCCTTAGAGAAGGTAGGGTATACCTGTCACAGAGGGAGAGCAGCAATGGTTCACCAGACTGATTCCTGAGATAGTGGCACTGTCCCACGAGGAGAGATTAAGGAGACTTTTCCGAGAGATAATCTCATGGAAATAACAAAATTCTGAAAGTCTTCATAGGATATCTGCAGAAAAGCTGACTCCCCTGGCTGTACAGGCGAGAGCCAAAAGGCAAAGTGGTACTTTACTTCAGTAGGGCAAATCAGAGCTGGACTTGAACACTTGATGGTTCAGCGATTAACAAATCAATCTTGCTGTGCAGGTTCATAGTTCCTCGATAGTAGAGTTGCAGGTAGACAGGGTACTAAAGAAGGCATTGGTACTCCTGCCTTTATAGGTCAGTGCATTGAGTATAGGAGTTGGGAGGTCATGTAGCAGTTGTGCAGGACGTTGGTTAGGCCGCTTTTGGAATGCTGCATTCAATTCTGGTCTTCCAGCTACCAGAAAGATTTTGTTAAACTTGGATGGGTACAGAGGAGATTTATAAAGATGTTGCTAGGGTTGGATGGTTTGACCTACAGGGGAAGGCTAATAGTCTGGAACTGTTCTCCCTGGGCATCGGAGACTAAGGGGGGACTTTATAGAGGTTATGAAATGAGGGGCTGATAGGATGAATAGCCAAGGTCTTTTCCCCAGGGTAGGGGAGTAGAAAACTAGAGGGCATAGGTGTAAGGTGAGAGGGGAAAGACTTAAAAGGGACCTAAGGGAAAACTTTTTTGCATTGAAGGCAATCTGAATATGGAATGAGCTACCAGTGTAAGTTGGCCAAATTGCAATATTTAAAAGGCATCTGGCTTGGTATATGAATCGGAAGGTTTTAGAGGGATATGGGCCAAATGCTGACAAATGGGACTAGATTAATTTAGAATATCTGGTCAACATGAACACGTTGGACTGAAGGGCCTGCTTCTATGCTGCATAGCTCTATGATTCCTAGAGTTGAAAGTCCGAGAATGAAAGCCGCAGTAATTTATAACAGCAATGAGAAGGAACGTCTTTACTCAGAGGGTGGTGAATCTTTGGAATACTCTACTCAAAAGGGCTGTCAAAACTCAGTCATCAGGAAATTCAAGGGAGAGATTAATCAATTTCTAGTTACCAATGGAATCAGTGGGCATGGGGGATAATGTATCCAATTGAGATAGGCTTCGATCTAGGATGGCAGAGCAGGCTTGAGGAACTGATTCTTCGACTCCAACTGCTATTTTCCCCTGTTTCTAAAATCAAAATACTGCAAATGGTGGAAATATAGAAAATTAAGTAAAAGTTCTACAACGCTGATGCATTAATTTATGTCTTCCTCCATGGACCTGTGGGTTTGGAGTCATATGTGGGCCAGACCAAGTAAGGATGGCAGATTCTCTTCCCCAAAGGATATCAATGAACCAGATGGGTTTTTCCTTGACAATCAGCAATGGTTTCACAGTCAGCATTAGACTCTTAATTCCAGATAATTATTGAATTCAAATTCCACTATTTGCCATGGTCTGATTCAAACCCAGGTACACAGAACATTACCTGGGACTCTGGGTTAATCATCTAATGGTAATAACCTACCTTAGGTAGGCCTTCACCTACCCTACTTTCAGAGATCATTTACATAGACGCCAATTGTTAAGTTTTTTTTATTCACTCATGGGACATGGGGATTGCTGGCTAGACCAACATCTTCACTGTTTCTACTTGCCCTTGAAAAGATGGTGCTGTTTTCTTAAACTGCTGTAGTTCATGTGCAGTAGATTGACCTACAATACTGTTAGGGAGGGAATTTCCATGAAGTTGCCCCAGTGATGGTGAAAGAATAGCAATATATTCCCAAGTCAGGATATTAAGTGATTTGGAGGGGAACTTGCAGCTGATGGTATTCCCATGTATCTGTTGATCTTGTCCTTCTAAATGGAAGCGATCATGGGTGTAAAAGGTGCTGTCTGAGGAAGGTTGTGTATTTCTGCAGTGCACCTTGTAGACACTACACACTGCTGCTACTGAGCGTCAGTAGTGGAAGGAGTGGATATTTGTGGATGTGGTGCCGATCAAGTGGCTGCTTTGTCCAGGATGGTGTCAAGCTTCTTGAGTGCTGTTGGAGCTGGTCCCATTCAGACAAGTAGCTCAGTCGGTCTCCTGAGGGAGGCAAGTGGTTTCTAGTAAAGCACCAACTGATACAAGTGACATGAAATGTTTACCTGGCCCAAGTGTACGCAAACAAGTCTCTAAAGTATGAATCTAGTTTAGTAACCAAGACCACAACAAAAGCTTGGGCCAGCTACATTCCACAGGTGACTCATTGAAGGAATGAAACATGCCGTGGAGATCTTGAAAGAAAATCAGAGCTATAATACCGTGATTTCCCTTCAGGGAGATGGAAACAGTAGAGGCATTCACTCTGTTGCCAATTGTGCTACTTGTTCAGCTTGACTCTATTGATGTTGTGCAGTCATTTGGGGATCTGGCACTTGAGGAATGAGTCAACGTTCAGAGCATAACCTTCATCACCTGTGGAAACAGAAATAACCATGAATACACAGAATGACCTCAGGAACAAAAGGCATCTGCCCAGTTACCAAGCAGCTGGTCACCGGGCAGGCTATTACCTTCAAATATTCCACTTAGGAATAATTAAGAGTGTTCAAAGGAGCTGCCATTGGAAAATTGGCACAAGTATTAGTGATGATATAATGAGCTTATAAATGATCTGAACATTCACAGCATGAAACATTGCTCAGCTTTCAAATGACCCAATTGATTGAAAGTACCCAGGAGTGAAAACAAGAAATGGTAATATCTTTTAACATGAAAACAAAATATCTTTTGCACTTGTTTCAACTGCTGAGCCAAACAGTGGTAAGATGAAGTGTTCAGCTTTTCTAATCAAGTTAGTTATAATCTTTTGCACGAAGCTCACACAGCCTTTCAAAAAAAAACACAACTGACTTTATCAGAAAGAATGAACATTTCATCCTACATCCCTTTAACTTCGCAGTTGAAACAATGGCATGATATATTTTTCAATGTTAAAAGATTAAAAGGATCTTGGGTTAATATTAGAAAGATATTAAACAGCATAAAAAAAATCAATATTGGAAATATTCACTTTCACTGAATGTTATGGATAGCCCATAAATCTTAAACTTGTGCAGAGGCCACAGAGTATCTACTCAATAGATCAACTAATTGTCATAACTGGGTAACATTTTAGTGATCCTCTTCAGCAACGCATCATCTGCCAATCTCACTTGCTCCTGATTACAGTTGGAATTCTGGCTGGTCTGGAATTCCTGCTGTATCTGTGCAATGAGGCCAAAGGCGTAATCACATCAAATAGCCATTGGAATCAAGAGAATAAAGTGTGGAGCTGGATGAACACAGCAGGCCAAGCAGCATCTCAGGAGCACAAACGCCGACGTTTCGGGCCTAGACCCTTCATCTGAGAGGGGGATAGGGAGAGGGTTCTAGAATAAATAGGGAGAGAGGTGGACGCGGACTGAAGTTGGAGTGAAAAGAAGATAGGTGGAGAGGAGAGTATAGGTGGGGAGGTAGGGTGGGGATAGGTCAGTCCAGGGAAAATGGACAGGTCAAGGAGGTGGGATGAGGTTAGTAGGTAGGAGATGGAGGTGCGGCTTGGGGTGGGAGGAAGGAATGGGTGAGAGGAAGAATAGGTTAGGGAAGCAGAGACAGGCTGGGCTGGTTGTGTAATGCAGTGGGGGGAGGGGACGAACTGGGCTGGTTTTGTGATGCAGTGGGGGAAGGGGAGATTTTGAAGCTGGTGAAGTCCACATTGATACCTTTGGGCTGCAGGATTCCCAAGCGGAATATGAGTTGCTGTTCCTGCAACCTTCGGGTAGCATCATTGTGGCACTGCAGGAGGCCCATGATGGACTTGTCATCTAAAGAATGGGAGGGGGAGTGGAAATGGTTCGCGACTGGGAGGTGCAGTTGTTTATTGCGGACTGAACGGAAGTTACTACCTGAAAAAAGGTTAATACACATCACTAGATGAACTCTGCCTATCATGTTGTAAAGGGCTGTTCCTGGAAGCTGATAACCAGACTTCAGTACCAATGATGTAAATATCAGCCCTCAGGCTAAGTAACATAGCTAAAAGTAATGTGTAAGATATAATAGAGCATGGAGCTGGAGGAACACAGCAGGCCAGACAGCATCAAAGTAGCAGGAAAGTTGACGTTTCTGGTTAGGGCCCTTCAGAAGATGCTTTCCTGCTCCTCTAATGCTGCTTGGGCTGCTGTGTTCATCCAGCTTCACATCGTGTTATCTCACACCATGTTATCCCTTATTCTAGACACCAGCCACAAAAGAAAAGTCATCGCTGCATTCAGTCTTTCTGGGCCTGTCAGAATTTTCTGTTGCACTGAAACCCTCTCTCAATCTTCTAAACTGTACTGAATGTAGGTCCAATTGACTCAATCCCTCCTTGCATCCCCATAGTCATCCTGATGAATCTTGCTGCATTCTCTCAGTGGCAACTGTATCTTAGGTGAGGAGACAAAAACTGCACACAATACTGTAGGTGACGTCTCACCAAGGCCCTGCACAACTCAAGTGAGGCACCCTTGCTCCTATAATCAACCCCTTTTCCAATGCAAAATAAAAACCAAACAAACTGTGGATGCTTAAATCAGGAACAAGAGCAGAAGTTGCTGGAAAAGTTCAGCAGGTCTGGCAGCATCTGCGAAGAAAAAAAATCCGGGTTAATGTTTCGGGTCCGGTGGCCCTTCCTCAGAACTGCCTGACGCACTGGTTCACCTTCATCCACTTTGCTCGCTATAACCCCAAAAATCTCCTGTAGATTTGCTAAAAATGACCTCCCCCCTTTTTTAAATCCATGTTGACCTTGTCTAACACTCTTGATATTTTCAAAGTGCCCTGTTTATCTCAGATGTATTATAAGTACTCTTAAATACTCTGTTTATCAAGACTGAGCTTATTTTCGGCAGAAGATTTTACACAGATATTCTATTCAATTTGGCATCAGTAACTTAGATTTGTTGAGAATATCACTATTTTTCTTTTCTGTTTTCTCATTTTTGGTTTGGTAGTTGAAGTTGAGAATTGAACTTTCAACTTTGAGCAGAATTTATTTTAAAAGAAGAGGGGAAAAGACAGATATTTACTGTTGGGAACTGGCCTGGAAAGAAAATGCAAGCTAATTGCTGCATTGAAGACACTGTAGGTAAACTAGCACCAAGGTGTTGCTATGCTCAGGGACTGGCAGCCATTTTGATGATGAATTGGGCAAGCATGTAAGCATAATGCTGGCCAGCCAATCACAGAGATTATTGAGAAAAAAAGAATGAGCCGATTTTGACTGGGTTTTGGACTGGGGATATCTTGTTTTTGAAAGATTCCAGACTCGGTGGGTTTTGGCTTTGGCTCTGTGTAGAATACCTAGTGTAGAAGAGGGCCACTCGGCCAATCAACAGCAGACTGACCCTCCAAAGAGAAACCCACCCAGACCCACCCTGTCCCTGTAATGCTGCATTTCCCATGGCTAACACACCTAGCCTGCACATCCCTAGACACTATGGACAATTTAGCATGGCCAATCCCCTTAACCAGCACATCTTTGGACTATGGGAGGATACAGTAGCATCTGGCAGAAACCCACACAGACACAGGGGTAAGATGCAAACTCCTCCACTGACAATGACCCGAGGGTTGCATTGAACCCAGGTTCCTGGGGTGATGAGGCAGCAATGCTAACCACTGAGCCACTGTGCCGCTTTTGAGTTATTCTCCAGTTATTGACTTGTTCAAAGTTCTGAGGAAAAAAATTGCAGTCTGCAAGAAATAGGTAAAGCACCCAGAGGTGTACAGAAACTGTTTGCATTGATGAGTGAGTTTGGAATTCAAGACAGATATGCAGTTCGAAGTGCCTGGAATACAACACATCATTTAAGGATTTTGTGAATGCTTAGCTTCATCATTGGATCAGTTACCAAACAGAAAATTGCGATTCTGATATAATTCTGACTGTCTGTTCGTGTGTGAGTGGGGCTTTATGTTCAAAGAAAACTAAACTTAATCATAATGATTAATTAGATTGCCTTATAGGCTATCTGGTTTTTGCTAAAATTATATACTTAATCATAGATTGTTAATTTTTGTGTAAGTTATAAAGTTGGCATCCAAGATTTATCACTTGTAAAGTCTGGTAAAGGTCAATTGAGCAATTTTGAATCTCATTGAATGTTTTAATTTAACTGTGTTGCAAATCCAGTGATAGTGAGGCTGATTTAGTTTGACTTACTATCCCTGATTCATAACAGTCTAAGTTCAGTAAAAAGGATTAGTTACACAGGAATGTTCCCAAGGCATTTCAGATAGCTCCAGGAGATATGACCTAAACATATACCATACAGATTGGGCCGATATCTAAACATTTTTCACATGCCATCTCGAAGAGATTGTAGTCATTTGCCAGAAGGTCTTCAATGGCATCTCTCAAACCTGCATATGTCAGCTACCCTGATTAAAAACAAGTGTAGATGTGCATAGAAGTGCTATTACCGCCATATCACACACCAATCAGACTTGGTAATATACATTACCATTACTTTGTTGTTGCTGGGTTAAAACCTTGGAACTGCTTTCATACCAGCGTTTTGAATTTACCCAAATCACATGGACTGCAGCTAGGAAACAAGGTGGCTCTCGATCACTTACAGACAGGCAAAAAATGTTTGACTTGTGAGTAATGCCCACATCCTATGAATGAATTAATAAATACTTGCCCTTCTTTCTTTTCTCTTTAAATATGCACGTAGAACAACATAACGTACGCACATTGTGAACAGCGCCAGACTGTGTAGCCATAGAATCATGGCTGCAATTACTAAGTGGAGCCTTTCCTCACGAATCATTCAGTGATGAGATGGAGGGAAGCTTGAAATAATTCAACATTTCTAAAAATTGATTTATTATTGCAATATATACATCACATGAGCAACTTTTGAATGTGATCCGTAACTGCTCATTCCATTCCTACAATCAACCCAAGCAGAAGTTAAAAGAATGCATTTAGAAATGTGTATTAATGCTTTTGATGGCATTTGCAATATCAGTTTCTATTAGCTGGTCTGATTTATTTTAAATTTATAAGAGCTTTGTGTCAAATCCTGTGAAATGAGCTCAAGTAATTCGAATACACCCAATAAAAGGCACCGTAACAGTTGAGCAGGATATTCCTTATTTAAAAAGCATTTTAATGCATCTGTGATTTGGTGTTTGATATAGGGAGATGGTTAATTTAATATACTTATTCAAAATATTTCATGTCACCTCTGATCAGTAGTAAAGAAACATCACTGAACTGAAGGAGCCTATTACAGGAAAGAAAGGAGGCAATTTCACACTAGACGTCGCATGATTTGTACAGGAAATGATCTACCAGGCCTAGACCTCCAGTACATTATTCAACTGATTCAGTTTAGTAAGTTCCACGGGGGCTGATTTTAACTTCAGGCAATGGTTTTAAGTGATTGAATTATCCGCTCATTATACACCACACCCAATTTTCATTTCCATTGAAACCAGGCTGGATATCAGCCAAAATTAAAATTATCCCCATTGGGTAACAGAACCAATGAAATCTGGTGTGCTAACTCTTCAGATACGGGAGGTTATTTGCCGTCATGAATACTTCCGAGTTTCCCATTACAGAGCATGTTCAATTAGGAAACCTGTCAATGACTAAGTGGCAGGCAATATTCTAAAATAAAACAAGGAACTGTGATGCTAGAAGCCTGAAACAAAGAACAGAAATTACTGGAGAAACTCAGCAGATCTGCCAGTATCAGAGGGGAGGAAACAGACTTAATGTTTCAAGTCTGGTGACCCTTCTTTGGAGGGGAGTTCTCCAGCTGAGTTTCTCCCACATTTTTAGTTTTTGTTTGAGGTAATATTGTAAGATGGGCTCAGAGGAGGTAAACATGAGAAGGAGAGTGCATCTGCGTTCTAAGGAAAGGTCACCGGACCCGAAACGTTAACTCTGATTTCTTTTCACAGGTGCTACCAGGCCTGCTGAGCTCTTGCAGCAATTCTGTTTTTTTTTATGCAGCATCCGCAGTTCTTTTGGTTTTTAAGAAAGATCTACAACTAGCAAGACCAATGGTAGATTAAATTAAATACAGACAAATGTAAATTAGTACTCACTTGGTGACATTGAATTTCTCAATGCTGAAGACAAATGAATATTAATACTAATCATATTTATAAAAGGGTGACGGTACTGTGCCTTTAAGACAGATTTGTTCTGTGCTGTTTCTCCAACAGAGAGGTGTTGCCATATTGGCATTGAATGTCTGCTTCAGAGGCAGTGGTTAAACAACTTTGAGCTCCCTGAGAGCTTAAGAAGGTGCGTAGGTGGAGTCAAGCTCACACAGACCCAGGGTTGCATTTCTGCATTCAGGTTAAGTCGGGGTTTGAAGCTGATTGCTCTAGCTGTCTCTCTGCTGCAGCAAAAATAAATACTTGAGTCACCTCTTTGGTGCTAAATTGTTTACTTCAGTGTTCCTTTCTCATGGACTGTAGCATGTGAGGGATATCTGTTTTGCTGAATTTGCCTTTGCCAAGGGTGTGTTTGTGGGATGCTGCTATATTGGAACAGTAGATGAATAGTAATTAAATAGTGTTTGATTTTATTATTATTCCATAAAGTTGCGCTGATTCATCTTTTTATGTTTGCATTTTGACTGTGTTATAAAAATAATGTGTGTTTTCCTCAAAGCCTAGTAGTGGATCAATCAAATTACGTCTGGAACAAATGTCTTTAAAAAAGATAGAAGTTAGGTCCAGACTATCTCCTTGATATATTCTGAGGGGTTTTGGTCTGGTCCACAACAAAAGCATAATTTAAAAAATTTACAACAAACTATTGGGGATGTCGCATTTCTGAAATAAAGACAGAAAGTGGTTGAGAAGCTCAGCAGGTCTGGGGCCATCTGTGAAGAAAGAATGAGAGTTAATGTTCTGAGTTTGATAATGACTCTTCTGCAGAACTCCAAAGAAGGATCATATTGGACTTGTTTAGTAATGCATGTCCATGAACAGATCATTAACATACTTCAACAATGTAAATGAAGTAAAAAGGATGATGGGTTATATCACTAAAACCAACTGGATGCACATCCCCAAACAGTATCCCAAAACTGTACAGTCCTTTAGCCAGAGCACCTGTAACCATTGTGAATGGGTTAGGTCTTTGTGAAATATGGGGTTATTTGGTTCCACTCCCCCATGCTCATAATCTAGATTGGTTCCCACTTCAACAACACCTTAATATTAAAATTCGCAATTTAGATTCCTAGTCCCCCCATGACCTCATCTCTTGTAATCCCTGAAGCTTCCGAGCCATTTATCTCTCTCCTATGCTGACACTTTGCACATCTCTGATTTTGAATACACCACCATCTTTTAAGTGTCTTCAACTGCTTACGGTCTGAGGTCTGAAATAGCCCCTTAAACCTCCTGGCCTGCCTCGCTCTTCCTCCTTCATTGAGAAGCTCCTCCAAACACATAAAGGATTTGATCCAAATACTTCTTTATTAGTTCAGAGCCAAATTAATGTTTGACAAGATTCAATAATAAGCCAAATGAATATATATTTAATACAGTGAATTATACATTAAAATAGAGATTCAAATCTGGCACTTAGATTTTGTTAGTATATTGAAAGTGTTATATAAAAGCCTTTAGTTATTTGTGCTTTTGTGTAGGTGTCATTAAGTAGAGGATAGTTGATTCTGAATGGAAAAAGCAATGAAGAATGATCAATAAGCTCATGCTCTTCTGGAGGAAATCTACTCAGAGGTCTTCTGGGCATTGCATCTGAGGTGCCTCCTGGAGTGGGGAAAGTACACTTTTTCTAACATCTTTAAAGTGTAGCAAAATTATCCAAACAAAAGGGCACATTGTGAGAAGAAAGCTTAAGCCAGATTTACTCCTTTTCTCACAAGGTGATGATCAATAAGCTGAAATAGGATTCCAACAAAGAAACCCACCACAGTGACAGAGTTCTTACGGCACATTGGTATTATCCCTACTTATGGGTTGGGAAAGTCTGGGTTCAAGTCTAACCTGTTCCAGATGGCTGCCAAAATAAGCAATGACATTGAACTCAACCAAGAAATACTTTGTTGCTGTGTTTGGGAGACGGTACCCTCAAGGGGTGAAATCAAATTTAGTGAATGAGTCAGTGAGATGAACATTAATGTGGACAGTGTAAAGGCATTATAATAGAAATACGAAGCCAACTGGGTAGTGATATGTGATGTGGTGAGTTAGACATTGATGTCTAGGTCCAAATTTATTCCAGATTAATGTAATAAAAATCTCCTCTGCTTGTAGTTCTATATCTAATGAATTTAGAAGATTCCCAATTTTCATTGAACCACGTAATGAAATAAAGCAACATAATGAGCAGCGAACTCCATAAATAGACCCCTAATTTGACTTAAATGGACAACCTCACACAAGCCTGCCACAGGATGATCGAAATGAAAAATAGAATGTTGCTGCATTGGGCCGTTATGGGATGCACATCTAAGGTTGGAGTTGAGGCTTATTGCTGTTTTTTTTTATTAACTAACATCTTAACCTTTATGTAAAGAAAGAACAATACAGAACAGGAACAGGTCATTCGGCCCTCCAAGCCGGTGCTGACTTGCTTTGACCTTCCAAACTAAAACTTTACTTACAGCATCCGTATGCCTTTATTTCCGTCCTATTCATATATTCATCCAGGTTCACTCCTCTGGCAGTGTGTTCCAGGCACTCACCACCTTTGATGTGAAAAACTTGCCTTGCACATCTCTTCTAAAACAACCCCCCCCGCCCCAACACCACACCTTGAACCTGTGCCCTCTAGTAATTGACCCCTCCACCCTGGGAAAAAAAAATCTTACTTTCAAGTCTCTCCACGCCCTTCGCAATCTTATAAACTTCTGTTAGGTCGTCCCTCGACCTCCTGCATTCCAGTGAAAACAAACCCAGTCTATCCAAACTTCGTTCATATCTAAAATCCCCCATACTAGACAACATCCTGGTAAAATGACACAGTATGGAGTTGGAGGGACACAGCAGGCCAGGCAGCATCAGAAGAACAGGAAAGCTGACGTTTTGGGTCAGGACCCTTCTTCAGAAAACTTTTCCAGAAAACCTTTTCTGTACCCTCTCCCAGACATTGCATTCTTCTGATAGAGTGGTGACTAGCACTGAACAAAATATTCCAGGTATAGTCTAACTAAAGTTCAATAGAGCTGTAGCTGTGTTATATCTAATTTGGAAAAACTTGGACCTCCAGTTCCTGGAATGGATGCAATTCTATGACCCAGCCGTGTCACCTTGATGAGAACAATAATTCTAAAAATAAAATAAATGACCTAGAAAGAGCTCTGTGGCATTGTATTATCATTAATACAGAGGACATCAGCACAATGTTTAGCTTCAGTTAAATTATGTATTGGCTTTCATCTGCTTGTGGATTATGTTCAAATCGAAAGAGAAATTATATGCAGCTAGTCAGACACTGTCTGCTGAAATGGATGCAGTTCTGGCTAATGAATGATAGAGAGAATACTTTCCCAGTGATTTTATTGTCGCCACAATCTGGCGTCACTTCTGGTTACAAAAAGAATGAAACAATATTATTTAAATAATGCTCATCTTATGTTCAAATTAGGTCCCCAGCATGGCTTCAGGGAGTTTCTGCAAAGTCACTGAAAGGTGTTTCAGACTTCAAGGGCACCCGTCTCTGTGCATCGCCACCATCACCCCTGTTACTCCATGGCTGCCAGGAGTCCAGGTTCGAAGTTTACTGTAGCCAGGAGTCCCTGTTCCGGGCACGTCCAATGCCAAGATCTAGGCTCTGGGCCTACCTCAGCCAGGAGTCCCTGTTCTGCGCACCTCCAATGCCAAGGTCTGGGCTCTGGGCCTACCTCAGCCAGGAGTCCCTGTTCTGCGCACCTCCAATGCCATGGTCGAGGATCTGGGTCTACCTCAACCAGGAGTCCCCGTCCGGGGCACCTCAACCACCAAGGGTCTAGGCTCTGGGCCTAACTCAGCCAAGAGTTCCTGCTCCACACACTGCTGCAGCCAAGAATCCCGATCTACACCACTGATGCTGTAGCCACTGCTTCATTGACACCACTCCGGTCTCAAAGTTGAGGAAAGAAAAGAAAAAGAAGAAAGATAAAAGATTAAATGGGGAGAGAGAAAAGGATGCCGCTGGCCTGGAGCTGATGGGCTCACGAACACGAAAGCTATCTCGAGCAGAGGGCATATTTAAGTGTCTTTTAAAAAGATACAGAAATGAAAAATAAAAGAACTAGGACAGCTTTAATATAAGCAATATGAAGAAAATCATCAAACAGCCAAAAACAGAATATTGAAGATAGAAAATGTAGAGATTGCAAGGATTACTGGATATATATGAAGACGTTATGTAAAGTTCTCGTTTTCTTTCCTGCCCTTTCGAGATTACTTTATCTTAGTGATCTATGACCCAGGTCATTGAATGGATCCAAACGATCAGACAGAATTTTTTAATCTACATGGAAGTCAAGAGTTGTTTTTGGTCTGGGATTGGGTGCAGGGATGTAGAGTTAAGGACACTGTCAGGTCACCCATGATCTTATTGAATGGTTGGGCAGACTTGAGGGGCCAAATGAATGTGCCTGTTTCTCATGATCTCATGGTTGGCTGCTCTATTTTAAAAATGCCCTTTCAAATTTTCCTTTTGCCTTTGCCACTCTTAATAACAGCTGTGAGAATTCCGATGTTAAATAACAGGAAGGAGACCGATATAGTCTTTGGAACAATAATACTTGCTTAAAAGCATGAAACAAATAAAGGCCATTTAACCCATCTAGGCCAGTCCTTCTCTAACCTTGCCCCTGCATGGTCATTTCCCAATCTATTTAATCTCTGGGGGAAAAGCGTTACTTTTTTTATTACCTGTCAAAATCAAATCAAATTGATCTCCTTGCATCCTGTATTATTTGACCTTGAGTAGTCCACCTATGAATATTGCAACATCTCAAGCGAAGAAACGATGACCTTAATAATATTCTTTGCAGTACATTCGAATGTCAAATTTAATGTGCCTTGATTACATTAGAATATTACCGTGGAAACACATCTCAGGGAACTTCGAACTGAAAAAATATGTTGGATATTTAAAGTTTAGGAGCAAGTTAAAATAGATGATGAATGCTTGGATGAAAGGTATCGATTTTCTGGAGGTTTTTAAGAGCAGGATGAGAGCAGGGCAATTTGGGATGCACCGGGTAAAACCCCAGTTTCTGGCCCATAAGTTTTGGGTTCAAGTCCCATTCCAAGACTTGATGTGGAAGCAGTGTTCATCATGTAATTCAACAGACTGAGATTCAGATTCATAGAGATAAATTTTACTGAAAAAGGATCTTCAGCAATTCGCTAATCAAAATCAACCACCTAACTACAGCAAGCTTTGCTTGAGGCAGCACACTTGATAAACCGGCAAAAATTATATGCCATTAGGGGCAGCACTGTGGGTTGACGGTTAGCGCTACTGCCTCACAACATGAGGGGACCTGGGTTCAATCCCAGCCCTTGGGCAACTGTCTGGAGGTTGCAAATTTTCCCTGTGTCTACAGGGGCTTCTTCCCATAGCCCAAAGATGTGCAAGTTAGGTGGACTGCTCGTGCTAAGTTGCTCCACACTGTGCAAGCTAGGTGGATAAGTCATGGGAAATGCAGGGTTACAAGGAAGGAGTGGTTTTGCGTAGGATGCTCTTCAAACGTTAGGAGGGGCAGTGTGGGTTAGGTGGGCCAAATGGCCTGCTTCCATACTGTAGGGAGTCTGTGATTCAAAAGCTACAAAGTTTATTGCATTTTTCTGTCCAATTATTATCGTTTTAAAATTTATTTACCTTGCCATGAATATGCTGTTCAATTGAATGACCACTTGAAATATCAATAGCTTATTTAATTTTGTGTCAATTCCTCTCTAAATACCACGATCTACTGCAATGCCCATGTAGTCAGGTGAGGGAGTGCGTGAGAAAAATGTCTGCCACTAAGTTTTATTTAAAGCAAAGTTGCACTATTATTTAAGTGATTAATGCTATAAATAAAGTATAATAATGCAATGTGTATATCTCCTGCATTACATTTCTATTACTTAGTGTGTGTTTTTACACTGATTATGTGGACCTCTTGATCATCCAGAATATGTGATTAACCAGCGCATTCCTGATCTTATAGGTGCCAGTTATAAAATGTTTTAATCCCATTTTCCAGCACTTGGCCAGAAGCCTCACATGCCTTGGGATCTTTAGCGCAGGTCTAAATTCTTGTTAAATGTTACAAGGGTTTTTGCCTCTACATTCTACTATTTCAACTAAAATGTCCTTGTGATTCTGAAGGGTGTAAGTGAAGATAAGAAATGCAAGGGAAGGCGACAGGACAGAAGGTGCGAAAAAAGTTCTTCAGAATAGAAGCTCAATTAAGATTACCCTATGTTCTGCCATAGTTGGCTTAGAATGATGTATCGGGGACTGCAAATGTTGGAGAGTGCACAAGAGGACCATAATTCTGCATGAGGCCACAAAGGTAAGTTAGTGTGGGTCTGGGGAATGATTTGTAGATAGAGGTGGGTACTTTAAGTCAAATGTGGTGTGTGGAGGGTTCAGTATGATATGGGAATAAATTTACTGTAGATTAGACTGAGGCTGTGAAGGTTAGAAAGGATAGAAGTCAGAAGACTGCCCAGAAACTGAATGGTGAACATAATGGATACTATTTACTTCCATGGGGGATAAATGTCAGCTTGAATTAGTTGAATTTCTGTGTTGTAACACTCTGGAGTGAAATAAACTATTGCACAAAGCAGGGGACGTAATTGAATTAAATTGTAAAAAATAGATTCAAGAAGCAGTTAGAAGTTAGAAGTTCCTATATTATTTTTGATAACAGGGTGAAATGCCTGTGTTTTGTCAAAAATAATTAACCACTAATGAATTGTGAGCTCACGTGATTTTGGAACACCCAGGGTCCGACAAAAGGCAGTTTTGTTAATGGAAATGAAAGAATAGCAACTAATCTTGACATAACCATAAAAATTATCTTTTAGTGGTTCTGAGCAGCTAATGAGACACTTAATAAGAATTAACACCGGGCCGTTGGCTAATCCAGGTCTGGAGTGTACATCTGTGGCAGAAAGCGACACTGCAGTAGTACAGAAAATTAGGCTTTATTAACTTGCCATTGCAAACCAAAATATAGGAACACAAACCCCCCAGCTTAACCTGAAAGTCGACAAACTGCAGAGCCACAAGTAATGCCAATCCTGTTTTAAGCTTGCAGTATCTCACATATATGCAGAATGTTATCTGAAAGCACCAAACCCCTGGTGATGTTTTTTCAGACTATCTGGCACAGGAGGGAGCTTCAAAATTATCTGGAGACAGAAACCAAAGTAGGCTTTAGATGGGGGTTAATTCTTGCCTTTACTCATGGCAGTAGCTTGGATATTTGAGGAATCTGTGCATTCAGGCACGCAGTGCCATTTCCCATGAATGCTGTAAAGGAGCAACATTTGCCTGCAGTGGAATCTGCAACACGGACATTAATTATACAGCCATGGGAGTGCCTCTAATGTGCTGCTACAGAACTGGCAGCATCCAACTCCAACTTCTTCCAACAGGCAGAAGATACAGAAGCTTGAACACATCCACCAACAGGTTCAAGATTGGCTTCTTCCAAGCTGCTATTAGAGTGATGAATGGACTGTCTAACTTCAAATGTTGATCTTGCTTTGAGCAGCTCCTGTGCAGTGTAACCTGGATGTCTTGCTCTGTCTAAGCACCCTTCGATCTCTATGTCCTTGTTAGCTATGATCTGCTTGTACTGATTGTAAAACAAAGCCTTTCACTGTACTTAGGTACATGCGGCCAAGATAAATCAAATCAAATTAGTCACATTCAATATTCCAGAATTCAACAATGTAACAAAATGCCTGTATTTTAAACCAATGCCCCTGACTGATATCCTTGTTGATGCAACTATTAGGTTCACAGAGCACCTTCATCTGAGTTTATTTGATTTTGTTTATTATAGATTTCATAACGCAAAAAATTTATGCTGAGTTGGAAATAATGTAGACATGTATGGTAAATACACATAGCCTTAGAGTTTGTTATATGAAATACTAGGATTCAAGTATAAAATTATCCCACCTACACAACCAATGCTGAAGAAATATTTATAATCCAATAAAAATCCGGATTGAAATGCGGTGAAATCACACTTGTTATCAACGATGATTAATGGTGAATGGGTTGTATTTGTGTATTTAATAATCTTGAAATTCATATGAAACTTTGTTAACTTCAACGATGGCCTCCTTTAACTCTTGAGCTGCTCAACATGAAAGGTCTAGGCCCGAAACGTCAGCTTTTGTGCTCCTGAGATGCTGCTTGGCCTGCTGTGTTCATCCAGCCTCACATTTTATGATCTTGGAATTCTCCAGCATCTGCAGTTCCCATTATCACTCAACATGAAGGGTGTTGGGTGCCTCCTAGGTCACCAATTTTCCTTGTCTTTCATCAGATTCTCAGTTTAGGAAGTTATATTCCATTGGTGAATGCGCTCCAAACTCACTAAGAAGTATTAACAAAGTGTGAAGCTGGATGAACACAGCACGCCAAGCAGCATCTCAGGAGCACAAAAACTGACGTTTCGGGCCTGGGCCCTTCATCTAAAAAGAATTGTTTGCTGTCGTGATAATGTTGTGTGCCTTCCGGTAGCTGACTAGTCCTTCAGAAAATACTTCCAAGTCAGCATGGCAGAAGTGCTTAATGATGCGAAAGGCTGGGACATATCCACACCCTAAATATAAGTGATTTAAAACAGCAGGTAGGGGAAACTTCTCTATACAGGTGAAGATGCAGGTTCTGCCTCTATGGTCAAAAGAAGAAACTATGTCACATACTTCAAGAACAGAATGGTTTGGTGTATAAAGAAAAACGGTTGTGAGGACAGAGAGGGTACATGAAATTAGAACTGTTTGTTGGCGGGGGGGTAAATGCTGGTGAGGTCAACAGAGTTTCCATGTTGTTATTTCGATCATTAGAGATCGGGTGTTTCTCGCAATAAAACATTTGCAAACCACTGTTTTAGCATCGGGCGGCAGTTCCAATTGATAGAAATAGTGTTTTCAAGTTCTTTGACCCCTACGACTTGTCAGGACAACTGCTTTGCCCTTTGTGAACGATAACCTTCTCAGGTCAACTGGCGGCCAGCTACCCTTGGGTTTCCTTACGGCTTAATGATGCTCCGCCGTCATTCCATCCGACAGCTTCATAGCACCACATGAAAGGGAAACACTTCACAACCACTTGATGGGTGAATGAAGAAGGAGGCAGGTGATTACAGAAGCCTGAATGCTGAAAATAAACAACAGGAGGCAGAGCACATAGACAGCACTGGAGTGAAGGATGGAAGGAGAATGAACAAGAATGAAAAAGACAAACACTCAAGAAAAAAAGAAGCATGTATTTGGCTTTGCACTGCATCTTTAATGATCATCAGTGAATTAAATCAGACTATCTAAAGTCAATATGCTACATATCTGATAACTGTCTATATTTATAGATTGTCTATATTTCCAATTGCAGTTGTGTTTAGCTTTCGATGGAAGGAAGAAGCATTGTAGAAAAACTCCAAACTAAAAGAAAACGCATGACAGATGTTTTGGAACTTTTAGTAGAAAGTATATTTCCCAAGTCACGTCTGTATAAAGAAAACTTGAGAGGCTGAATCTTATCATATTTTGACAAAGTATCACTTTACTTTGGTTTTGTGTAAAGTTTCTCTTTGTGGGGCTGATTACGTTTTCTCATTTTTATAGTTCTTTCGTAAGATATGGGTGTTGGTGGCTGTGCTAGCATTTATTGCACATTCCTAGGTGGCATAGTGGCTCAGTGGTTAGCACTGCAGTCTCATACCGCCAGGGACCTGGGTTCAATCCCACTGCTGGGCAACAGCCTGTGTGGAGTTTGCACATTCTCCCCGTGTCTACATGTGTCTCCTTCGGGTGCCCTGATTACCTGCCACAGTCCAAAGATGTGCAGGTTAGGTGGATAGGCCATGCTAAACTGCCCATAGTGTTTTGAGATTGGCGAATGGGTGGGCTATAAGGGAATGAGTCAGTGTGGACTTGTTGGGCCGAAGGGCCTGTTTCCACACTGTCAGGATTCTGTGATTTTAGTTGCCCTTGAGAAGGTGGTGGTTAGCTGCTTTCTTGAACTGCTGCAGTCTATGTGCTTTGGTAGACCCATAATGCCCTTACAGAGGAAATTCCAGGATTGTGACCCAGAATCAATGAATGAACGATGATATATTTCCCAGTCAGGATGGCGAGTGACTTGGAGGGGAAGCTGTGGTGGGTGGATACAATTCTGATCAATTGATCTGCTTTATCCAAGTGTCAAGCTTCTTGAGTTTTGTTGGAGCTGCACCCATCCAGGCAAGTGGGAAGTATTCCATCACACTCCTGACTTGTGCCTTGTAAATGGTCATTGAAAGTCGTCACAGTATTTCCAGCCTCTGGCCTATTCTTATTCCATTGTATTCATATTGAACAATGGAATCACAGGATCCCCACAGTGTGGGAGCTGGCCGTTCAGCCCATCAAGTCCACACCAACCCTCTGAAGTGCATTCCATCTAGACCAACCTCCCTACCTGCATTTCTCATGATAGTCCACCAACACTGCACATTCTAGACACTATGGGCAATATAGCAAGGCCACGTCTTTAGACTGTGAAGGAAACTGGAGCACCCCAAGGAAAACCACGCAGACATGGGGAGAATGTGCAAACTCCACATAGACAGCTGCTCAAAGTAGGAATCGAACTTGTGCCTCTGGCGTTGTGAGGCAACACTGTTAACCACTTGATAATCTGTGTGTCTTATATCACTAACCCAGTTGAGTTTCTGGTCAATGATGACCCCACAGATGTTGATAATGGGGGATTCAGGGATGGTAACACAACTGAATGACAAGGGGTTGTGGTTAGATTATCCCTTATTGGTGATGTTCATAGCGTGGCATTTGCATCATGTGAATGTTACTTGCCGCAAGCCTGGATGTTGTCTAGATCTTGTTGCATTTAAACATGGACTGCTTTATTGTCTGAGAAGTTGTGAACATTGTGCAAGCATCAGTGTACATCCTCACTTATGACCTTATCGATTGGCGAAACCGCTGAAGATGTTTCGTTCTGGGATGCTACCCTGAGGAACTCCCGGAGGGATGTCCTGGAGCTGAGATGACTGACCTCCAACAACCAAAACCATATTCCTTCATGCCAGTTAGGACTCCAACCAGCGGAAAGTTTGCCCCGTGATGTCCATTGATTCCAGTTTTGCTGGGGCTGCTTGATGCCACACTCTGTTGGATGCAACCTTGATATCAAAGGCTGTCACTCTCCCCTCACCTCCAGAATGCAGCTCTTTTGACAATATTTGAACCAAGGCTGAAGTGAAGTCAGGAGCTGAGCGGCCCTGGTGGAACCCAAACTGGGCGTCAATGAGGAAGTTATGGCTGAGCAAGTCCTGCTTGACAGCACTGTTGATGGGATCTCCTGTCTTCATTGAAGAGATCTTCTATCTACCATTTTACTAATGATCGAGAATACACTAACAGTGTTGTAATTGGCTGATTGTGTTTGACCTGATTTCTGTACACAGGACATACTGAGACAACGTTCCACATTGTTAGGCTGACGTAGCTGAACTGGAACTTCTTGACTCATGGTTTGGCAAGTTCAGGAGTACAAATCTTCAGTACTATGGCTGGAATGTTGTCAGGGCCCAGTGCGTTTGTAGTATCCAGTGCATCCACCATCCCTTGATATTCTGTGGAGTGAAATGAATTGGCTGAAGACTGGCTCCTATGATGCTAGGGACCATGGGAAGATATCCCAGGTAGAAGTCCACAGCAAAAAGCAGCAATTTCGAGTCACAATTACCTATACTGCCTTTGATGTTGGAACTTCTCGGTGTTTAGTTTCTGTTTGGAGCTTGGAATATTAGGAAAATTAATGTTAGTGAGCTGAGCTGATGCAGTAATGAGCGATAACTGCCATTAGTAGATCTCTCATTGCTCATTCGCAAGAATCTTGTCTCGATGTTTGAAACCAGTGGGAAGCTGCAACTTTCTGCTCCCAATGTTGACAAAGGTCTTGTTCAATTTCCCACCTGACTCTCCTCAAATTTCTTGCTGTAACTTGTTGTTCAGCACCTGGGAAAATTCCACCTGTAGCAACTGTAACGGGGTCAGCCAAGTGGACCTCACAGAATATGAGATCCTGGATTGGGGCTGTTAATCTGGTTTAATCTGGGAGTGCTGGCTGGCAGATATAAACAGGAGTGTCAAAGGTTCTGATCACTCTGAAAGCTGGTTCTGAGAAAGCCAGACCAGTGTTATATACGATGCATGTGCAAATGAAAGATGACTTGATGACAGGATGCCAGCCTCCGTGGGGTCATTTCAATGCCCTATCAGTTTACTTAGCCCAATGGCTCAAGCCTAAATATTTGGCACAGTATAAAGGTTGACATTGCAAAGAATGTACAGCACAGAAACAGGCCATCCTGCCCAAATGGTCTATGCTAGTGGTGTTCCAGCCTACCCTGCTGCGCTGCACAGAATAAAATGTTTTTATTCCATATTCTTGGTTACATAACCAATGTCAGTTGGAGGTTCAGTGATGTGCACTGCAGATTCCTTGGGGATAACTGCCTGAATTCACAGATAAAAAGGGTTGTGGAACAAAAATCCAACAGTAACTGTGAAAGAGAAATTTGACACAGATTTCCAAAGGAAAACTTTGAAATACAGCAGAATTAGAATTAGGTGTATTGTCATATATAATCAAGCACAAGGATCAAGAGTACAGGGGGAATTGTGCAAAGTCACCATTTCCAGCACCAAAGATAATGGGAACTGCAGATGCTGGGGAATCCAAGATAATAAAATGTGAGGCTGGATGAACCCAGCAGGCCAAGCAGCATCTCAGGAGCACAAAAGCTGACGTTTCGGGCCTAGACCCTTCATCAGAGAGGGGGATGGGGTGAGGGTTCTGGAATAAATAGGGAGAGAGGGGGAGGCGGACCGAAGATGGAGAGAGTATAGGTGGGGAGGTAGGGAGGGGATAGGTCAGTCCAGGGAAGACGGACAGGTCAAGGAGGTGGGATGAGGTTAGTAGGTAGATGGGGGTGCGGCTTGGGGTGGGAGGAAGGGATGGGTGAGAGGAAGAACAGGTTAGGGAGGCAGAGACAGGTTGGACTGGTTTTGGGATGCAGTGGGTGGAGGGGAAGAGCTGGGCTGGTTTTGGGATGCGGTGGGGGAAGGGGAGATTTTGAAACTGGTGAAGTCCACATTTATACCATTAGGCTGCAGGGTTCCCAGGCGGAATATGAGTTGCTGTTACTGCAACCTTCGGGTGGCATCATTGTGGCACTGCAGGAGTGGCCATGGGCACCCGCATGGGCCCCAGCTATGCCTGCCTCTTTGTAGGTTACATGGAACAGTCCCTCTTCCGCACCTACACAGGCCCCAAACCCCACCTCTTCCTCCGGTAAATTGATGACTGTATCGGCGCCGCCTCTTGCTCCCCAGAGGAGCTCGAACAGTTCATCAACTTCACCAACACCTTCCACCCCAACCTTCAGTTCACCTGGGCCATCTCCAGCACATCCCTCACCTTCCTGGACCTCTCAGACTCCATCTCAGGCAACCAGCTTCTAACTGATGTCCATTTGAAGCCCACCGACTCCCACAGCTACCTAGAATACACCTCCTCCCACCCACCCTCCTGCAAAAATTCCATCCCCTATTCCCAATTCCTCCGCCTCCGCCGCATCTGTCCCACGACAAGACATTCCACTCCCGCACATCCCAGATGTCCAAGTTCTTCAAGGACCGCAACTCTCCCCCCACAGTGATCGAGAATGCCCTTGACCGCGTCGCCCGCATTTCCCGCAACACATCCCTCACAACCCGCCCCCACCACAACCGCCAAAAGAGGATCCCCCTTGTTCTCACACACCACCCCACCAACCTCCGGATACAACGCATCATCCTCCGACACTTCCGCCATCTACAATCCGACCCCACCACACAAGACATTTTTCCATCCACACCCCTGTTTGCTTTCCGGAGAGACCACTCTCTCCGTGACTCCCTTGTTCGCTCCACACTGCCCTCCAACCCCACCACACCCGGCACCTTCCCCTGCAACCGCCGGAAATGCTACACTTGCCCCCACACCTCCTCCCTCACCCCTATCCCAGGCCCCAAGATGACATTCCACATGAAGCAGAGGTTCATCTGCACATCTGCCAATGTGGTATACTGCATCCACTGTACCCGGTGTGGCTTCCTCTACATTGGGGAAACCAAGCGGAGGCTTGGGGACCGCTTTGCAGAACACCTCCGCTCAGTCCGCAACAAACAAGTGCACCTCCCAGTCGCAAACCATTTCCACTTCCCCTCCCATTCTTTAAATGACATGTCCATCATGGGCCTCCTGCAGTGCCACAATGATGCCACCCGAAGGTTGCAGGAACAGCAACTCATATTCCGCCTGAGAACCCTGCAGCCCAATGGTATCAATGTGGACTTCACCAGTTTCAAAATCTCCCCTTCCCCCACCGCATCCCTAAACCAGCCCAGTTCGTCCCCTCCCCCCACTGCACCACACAACCAGCCCAGTTCATCCCCTCCCCCCACTGCATTACACAACCAGCCCAGCCTGTCTCTGCTTCCCGAACCTGTTCTTCCTCTCACCCATTCCTTCCTCCCACCCCAAGCCGCACCTCCATCTCCTACCTACTAACCTCATCCCAACTCCTTGACTTGTCCGTCTTCCCTGGACTGACCTATCCCCTCCCTACCTCCCCACCTATACTCTCTCCACCTATCTTCTTTTCTCTCCATCTTCGGTCCGCCTCCCCCTCTCTCCCTATTTATTCCAGAACCCTCACCCCATCCCCCTCTCTGATGAAGGGTCTAGGCCCGAAACGTCAGCTTTTGTGCTCCTGAGATGCTGCTGGGCCTGCTGTGTTCATCCAGCCTCACATTTCCAGCACCAATTTAGCTACAAACGTACCTAGGTACCTACAAACTAAGGTATAAATCAGAAAAATGAAAAATAAATTTAAAAGATCTGTTATTGTCTAGGCCAGACCCCCAAACAATTCAATGTTAATTTATTTAAACATTGCAATTAAAATACACAAAAAGGTAAGGGGCATTTAGAATAACTCACTAGTGGAAAACTTAACCGAATAATATATACAGTACCAATTACAAATGAATTTTTCCAACACAGTAACATCCCGTAAACACACCCTCTGGCAAAAAGGTATATTTAAACACAGATTCTTCCAGGCAGGTTTCCATTCCAGGAGGGAACAACAGCAAGAGAGATTACAGAGAAAGTCAGGTGGGAATCATTTACCGAAGCTTGCACCCCTTCTGGAACTCAAACATCCTGTGAGTGCTACAGCTAAAAAAAACTAGAAAATCTGATCTGGGAGAACTGGCCACTCCCTTCTCATGTTAAACTGTTTAAAACAACCCTAAAAAAGTTCTTAATCAGAAACTTCGGTACCTCTGCCTTTACAAACTCTCCTCCAAAAATTCCTGGGCAAAAATAATCTTTTTAAAGTGACACTGTCATCAGAGATCGACATTACAGTCCTTATAATGCTAGGTACAAAGATACCTCAGTACAAAATCTTGGGTATAAATTCTAAAAATAAAGAAATAAAGGTAAAGGTTCAGCATCCCAGTCCTTCTAGAGTGGGGGGTCCGTTCTGGGGGTTCACCTTGAGGCTGGGAGTCTGTGCTGGGCATCCTCGAGATGCCAGGGGAGTGGGACTAACTGGATAGGGTCACTTAAATAGCCAACACAATCATAATGTGCTGAATGGCCTGTTTTGGTGCTGTGTGGTTGACTTGTGATTTTATCTCAGTTTGAAAATGCACGTATGACTGTCAGGTAAAGGATAAGATCAGAATTAGCTATATTAACCCATCCGATCCAGTAGCCTTGGGGACACTCACCGATGAGAGCCATCCGTCAAGAATGAGCGGAGCTCTTGGTGCTGATGAGCTGCTGCCTTGTATGAAGCAATATTTCCAGCCTGGGCTCTCACCTTCAAGAGAGGAGGAAAGGAAAGAAAAGGCCAGCAGGATACTGACAAAATTTGGTAGATGGTTGCAGAAATATCAGCGACAAAGGAAGCTGCTAGGTGCATTAATTAGTGGCACTGGAATAAGCAGTGGAGAGTGAGGAGCCGATTTAAAAAAAAGCATGTCAAGTAATTCAGTCACATTCTTATGGTAGCATTGGCAACCTTTGTCATTTTCTTTATTTCAAAACAAGGAGGATCTGTTTGAGAATGTACAGCAAGGAGGTTGGGCAAAGCTGCACAAAAACAGAAGACTGTCTGTGGGCTGCCAGGTGATGTGTGTTCTGTGCAGAAGACTAGCTCCTTAAAGTTTTGGCAAGGATCCACTTAACAGTTCAGTCACAATGCAGAGTGCTTTGCGTATGGTAGCAAGCGATAGAAAGTAAATCAGATGAATTGTGAAGAATCAGGTTGGATTAAGGACCTGCACTACTTAGTTCCTTTCTCCTGCAATTATTGTCGGAATCGCAATCTTGTGGAGTGTCTGTAATATAAGCAGAAAAGAATATTCATGAGCCCCGTCACCTGTTTCCTTTCATATTAATCTTTTTGTTTGCTAAGCTTAAAGGGGTGTTTGAAGCTGATTCCCAATGCATGGGACAACATCTGGCAATGGGCAATTCTAACCGACAGTTTACTGTATTGTCCACATCGCGGGATTTCACAATTCATAAAGGCACTGCTTCTGGCTGCAAGCAATCCCTGCCTTCACAATAAATGATACAAGTGATCTTTCAACCTTCACGTAAAAACAACTGTAGGAGCCAGAAAGCAACAAGCGCTGGAGATCACAGCGGGTCAGGCAGCATCTATGGAGAAGCATCAAGTTAACGTTTCGCGTCTGCATGACTCATCATCGGAGCTACTGTGAAGTGTGGAGCGGAGGCAACACAAGTGAGGACGGATGCCTCGTACATCTGACCTTGATCACATCACACTTTGGGCATTCTTACACTCCAGGTGTCTAACGGCTGCCGATAATGAATAAATACCGAAAGAACTGCAAATCAGGAACAAAAACAGAAATTGTTGGAAAAGCTCGGCAGGCCTGTGGAGAGGAATCACAGTCAATGTTTCAGGTCTGCTGTCCCTTCCTCAAAACCGATGGTATCGAGGAAAAAGCTGTTTTTTATGGTGAAGGTAGAGTAGGGGGAAGGGTTAAGGAGTAAAGGATAGATGGAGATAGAACTCAAAGAGGGAGAAGAACAGTTAGATAAGCAAAAGGGTGGATAAGAATTAGCCTAGCAGGATGACTATCTGCTAATGGGGACTATTAGTGGAGAAGAATGGATTGTGTGTAATAGCAGCCCATGTGATAACAAGGCCTGGTGTGTGGGGTTTGTGAAAGAGACATGGGAGAAGGTACCTCAAGCCTTAAATTTGTTGAACTCAGTATTGAGCCCAGAACGCTATAGAGTACGCAAGTAGCAAATGAGGTACTGTTCCACCAGCTGGCACTGAGCTTCACTGGAGCATTGTAGCAAGCCTGAGACAGAGATGTTGACTGAGGAACAAGGTGGTGAGTTAAAGTGGCAGTCAATAGGCAATAGACAATAGGTGAAGGAGTAGGCCATTCGGCCCTTCAAGCCGAATGTTAACTGGAAACTCAGGGTTTTTTTTGCTGTGGACAGAATGTAAGTGTGCTGTGAAGCAGTCGCCCAGTCCATGCCTCAATTACCCAATATACAGGAGACCACTGCCGAAGTAGGTTTCCTGCTGAAAAGAATGACACATTATTGAAGGTTTCCTTTTTGGTCTCATTAGGACAAATACAAGAATGACAAATTTCAAATGATTTGTACCATAGGAGGATTGTTTGGCAATTTGACTCTGAATAGCCGAAAAGCTCTAGTTCGGCCCCATTTAGAATACTGTGTCCAATTTTGGGCCCCACACCTCAGGAAGGACATACTGGCCCTGGATTGTGTCCAGCGGAGATTCACGCGGATGATCCCTGGAATGGTAGGTTTAACATATGATGAATGGCTGAGGATCCTGGGATTGTATTCATTAGAGTTTAGAAGGTTGAGGGGAGATTTAATAGAAATTTACAAGATTATGTATGGCTTAGAAAGGGTGAACACTGGGAAGTTGTTTCCATTAGGTGGCGAGACTAGGACCCGTGGGCACAGCCTTAGAATTAGAGGGAGTCAATTTAAAGTGGAAATGAGATGACATTTCTTTAGCCAGAGAGTGGTGGGCCTGTGGAATTCATTGCCACGGAACGCAGTGGAGGCCGGGACGTTAAAAGTCTTCAAGACAGAGATTGATAAATTCTTGATCTCACAAGGAATCAAGGGCTATGGGGAGAGTGCAGGGAAGTGGAATTGAAATGCCCGTCAGCCATGATTAAATGGCGGAGTGGGCTTGATGGGCCGAATGGCCTTACTTCCACTCCTATGTCTTATGGTCTTATGGTCTTATTCTTGTGTTTGTCCTGATGAGTGCAAAATGAAAACCTTCAGTAGTCTTTCGCAATACTCAAGTGAAATTTGATCTTGGATTCTAGCTCCCTTAGCTTTTCTCCATCAATAGTGAAGCAAATTTTGGTCATTGACTCTTGACAGTTCAGTGTCCTTTAACTAAAGAACCAGGGATTGATAGGCATTGGGATATAGATGTTTAACAACAGGTGAGACTTGTGCGCGAAAGCAAGTAACTGAAAATGAATAAAGTGCGGAAAACTGTAGAAAGCAAGGTCAGTATTGTCAAACATAAGGTTAGTCAGAATATGTTAGCTTTTCTTCCCCTCCCAGGAATGTGGGATAAATTATGGCAGGCAGTTATTATTGAAACAATTAGCCTGTTTTAAAGGCAACTGAGAGTATACTTGCTTAAGAGCAGAACGGAAAAGTTTATAGCTATTTTTATACTGGTTTTAATGTAGTCTTACTACAGTGAATGCCCTGCAAACTAGTCTCCTGCACTTAACAGAAAACAGTATCTTTACTTATCACTTCACTTTTAAGCAAGACTTGTTGGCACCTAATCTTTGCTCCTCGTTTGTGAAGCTCCTTGTATCATTTTACTATGATGGTGTTGTATATACAAAGAGATATTGCTAGCTTAAGTAAGTAAGCAAAAAGTTGCAACAAGTGGGGCATAATGTAGGAAGATGTGAGGTTGTTCATTTTGAGAGGTGTAAAGAAGAGTTATATAAATGGAGAAAGCTGCAAAAATTTGCAACACCAAAGGGGCTTGAGAGGACTTATTAAAAAAACACAGAAAGCTAGCACGCAGTGCAGCAGAAAATCAGGAAGGTTAAGGGAATATTGGCCTTTATTTCAAGGGAGCTGGAGTGCAAGAGTAAGGAAGTCTTACCAAACTGTACAAGTTGCTGGTAAGAATACATCAGGAGTATTTTGAGATAACAAGGTGCAGAGCTGGATGAACGCAGCAGGCCAAGCAGCATCCTTGTGAGCAATTTTGGTTCTCTTTATTTGAGGAAAGATATCATTTTGTTGGAGGTGGCTCAGAGAAAGTTCAGTAGAATGATTCCCCATATGGAGGGATTTTCTTATGATCAAAAGCTAAACAGGCTGGGACTCTATTCCCTGGAGTTAAGGAATGGTGATCTCATTGAAACATAAAGAATTCTTAAGGGGCTTGACAGGGTAAACGCTGAGAGGCTGTTTCCCCTCATGGGAATTTCCTCGGCCAGAGGCCACACTATCAGAATAAATGGGCATCAATCTAAGGCTGAAATGAGGAGGTGTCTCTTAGAAATTTATGCATCTTCAGAATTCCTTACCACAAAGAGCTATGGGACTAGAGTTCATGTGCATATTTAAGGTTGAGATAGATAGATCCTTGATCAGTTGGGGAATCAGGAATCCAGGAAAAGAACAGGAAAGTGGCTGTAAGGAATGTCGAATTAGCCATGATCCTGTTGAAAAGTGGAGAAGGTTCAAGTGGCTGACCAGCTTACTCAGGTTCCTATTTCTTATGAGCCTACTAGCTGTTGTTGCATTACTGGAGAATTGTATGTTAGAAACTGTGATTCTCTGTTTATTTCCATGAATAGTTAGTGGATCTGGAAGATAGAAAACCCTCACCCCATTTGAGGTGAATAAAAGTTAATATTGTAAAATCATGCAAAAGCCTAACTAAATATAGTCAAAGATAATTGAATTTGCTTAAGGACCAGGCCATGCCAATACTGTAGTTTCAAGAACAGAAGAATCCATTTGCAAGAAGTCCAAAATAAAAAACAGAACATATTTCAAATGATTCACAGAGATGCAGTTTGTGGAGGGTGAGAAACAGAGCTAACGTTCAGGACCTTGTAGAGGCAATGTAAGCTCTTAGTGACAGTACCCTTGGCTAACTTGGCTTTAGAATCTGGAATTTCTTCCCTGTATGTTACTGCCTGTGTTCTTTTCTCCTTCACAAAACTCCTTAAACTTGTTTCCCTGATCAAGCTGTGGTCACTTGTTTCAATATCTCCATCTGTGGTTTCATATTGAATTTTGGTGGATAATCACCTTTGAGAATCACTTTGGGCAGATTGACTACATCACAGACACCGTATAAATGCAAAATGCAAAATTGAAAGAACTGCAGATGCTGGAAATCAGAAACAAAAAACAGAAATTGCTGGAAAGGCTCAGCGGGTCTGGCAGAGTATGTGGGCAGAAATCAGAGTCAACATTTGGGGTTCAGTGATCCTTCCTCAGAACTGACAACACACTTTCATAACACTCTATATTCCATTGCTCCACATGACCACCAAGATAAAAATCTCATTTTGTAAGAATCGTTATCATTTTTGGTTTTGTAATTTTCTCTCTTCTTCCCTCCTCCATTCTAAAAGATGGGTGCTTACTTGAATTTTCATTCATAAAGCTTCATACATAATCCAAAAGGTCACTTATTGTGGGTGATAACAGATTGGTAAAGATCACAAGCCTTTCAATTGTGAAGATTATTATTGCTGAGCCCAGCAATATTCACACCTAACCTACTCAAAACCATAATCCTCAGTCCAGCCTGAGTTATGCAACAGACTCAATGAGCTGGTCAGTCTGCCTACACATGAATTTTGTAAATTAGTGTGTGGCATCCACACAATCTCATTCTCCACCAGTGGTTGCTGCATTGCAGTGGGAGTGGAAGCTCTAACTAAATCTTCCCTCCTTAGCCCAGAGGAATGAAAGCCAATTACAATGCCAAAATCTGTAATTTCATTTATCAATCCATCTACACACATGTGGGTGTATCCATCTGGCACTGATATGTTTATCTATAACTGTCCATCAGTTGTTAAGTATGGCCAGAGTTATTTGTGCACACCCATTGTCAGAAAATGAATGTCAGACTAGATCTTCCACTGTGGATACAGAACTGGATAGGTGCACCGTGTGCTCTAGGGCACTAATTGCAAACTATAATGTTTTGATTTCTTCAATGACCTGCATTGTAATTTTGTTTTAACTAAATGGGCAGTGTGCAAAACATATTTTGCAAGTCTACAGCTTGTTAGTTCAGCCCATTCAAACACACCAGTTAATCTGCTGCGTCAATCGTATGAACACAGATTTTGATGTTCACTCACTGTCTTGCCCATCACCTGCTCCGTGGGATGTTTCCATAATTTCAAAGTCGTGCATTGTGGATGAAAATGCAGGTTGTGAAACAGCCTCTGGGAGTGGTTGCCCTTTTGAACAAAGAGTTTGGGCTCTTGCAACTGTTGACAGTTGAGGGAGGGCTAAACACCCGTCAGAAAAAGATGAATGGAAAGGAAGAGTGGGTGGTTTTTGTAATGGTACAGTCAAACTGCCACAGGCTGGCTTTTTGTTGTTCCATCATTGCCAATTCAAATGCCTAGATCCTCACTCTGGACTCCCCTCCCTGAACCTTTGCACCTTTCTGTCTCTCCTGCTTTCAGACACCACTGCGAACAAGCCTTTGATCATAAACAAAAGAAGAACATTTTGGAGAAATACAGCAGGTCTGCCAGCATCTTTGGAGAGAGAAAGCGAGTTAATGTTTTGAGTCCAATAAGACTCTTTGGAATCGACATGGGCCTTATAATGATGGTTTTATGCTATTGGCGGAGGAGGTAAGGGGAGCGAGTGGAACCCATGGTAAAGGTGGCCAGAGTAAACGACAAAGGGAGTGCTAATGATGGTAAAGGAGAGGGAGACGTAAGATAGGTCTAAATGATACACATGAAAAGGAGAAAATGGGTCTGAGAAGAAAATGGTTGTAAAGTGCCTCAGCAGACAATGAGATGCTATTCTTCCAACTGTGTTGAACTCCTTTGGAACACTGCTGCAGGCCAAGGGGAGATATGGTAATTTGTTGTCTTCACTTCCCATCCCATCAGTTTCCATATTCAAATGATCATCCTTCACCATTTCTACTGCCTTCAGGACTGAATATTGATTCAACATCTAAAAAACATGACTTCTATTTGTCTTCTGCTGAGGTGTATCTCTCTTGTGTCTTGTTGGCTTTCCTATCAGGAAAGT
Organism: Stegostoma tigrinum; assembly: GCF_030684315.1. Lineage (NCBI taxonomy): Eukaryota > Metazoa > Chordata > Chondrichthyes > Orectolobiformes > Stegostomatidae > Stegostoma > Stegostoma tigrinum. Next base: position 8,415,236 of record NC_081378.1, read on the forward strand.
GGCTCTATTTTCTCCTGTCCACCTGTTGTTTACATTTCACTTTCTCCTTTATCACCATTCGTGCTTCTTTTGTCTTTTGTCTTTTGTTTTGGCACTTTTACCATTTGTTCTGCTGAATCCTCAGTGAAGACCTGTGACAGTAAACCACAGTGCCCATCTAGGTCAGCAAAATAGCCAGAGTAAGCTCGGGTAGGGGCTGACTAATAATGGATGCTGTGGGGTAGCTTGTCACTGAATTATAGGATGGGAAAGACCACGCAGAATGTGAGAGACGTGCAAGTGAGGTCATGAGTATATTATTCCGGGAACAAAAGCACTTTCAGAGGTGGGAAGAAATGAGCCCTCAGACTGTATACTGTTGATAAACAGATGAAGAAGCGTGTGCAGACTGAGCAATGGAGGAACTGCACCAATGGTGCTAATGGGGAAAGGCAGGAGTGAAAGGAACAGTACGTTTGCCACAGAACAAAGATGAAGAGGGGGGAGGTCAATTGAGCTGCCAATTAACCTCCCCCCCTTAGTCCCTTGATGATAATTTGTACTAACTGCAACACACCTTCACTTTGTTTCAAGTGAAATATTGCTGCACAGATTTGCATTTTTATTGGCAGCGAGACACCTGCTGGACTAATGCATGTTCTTGTACAACAATGGAAAGATGTGGGAAAGTATTTTAAATGTGCAAAAAATGAATGCAAATGGAAATACCAGCATGAAGCTTTTTCAACGGTGTTCGGACTGCTTTGGAAAAGGCCCACAAAATACAAACTGAGATTTTAATGACAGGCAAGAAATCCGGCCAGCTTCATTCTGACAGTTTACAGAGAAATTGCTTCTTTCTTGTGTCATCTTGCTTCAATTCATGAGGTGCTTCTAAAACCTGAGCTATTAAGGGTCTCTTTTAGTGCAGCGGTAGTGCCCCAACTCAGAGCCAGGAGGCTCAGGTTCAAATCCCACCCCCTCTGGAAGTGTATAATTATATCTCTGAACAGGTTGATTAAAAATACTTCTATACCAGTTCCTACACTGACTGCTGGTTTCAACAAAAAACATCTACAACCTGGTCTGTATGCATGCTTCACTCCCTGTGCTGAGGTATCTGGTCACACCAGAATCAGGACCATTGCTACAGTACTTGACTTCACTATCCTGGATTAAACTGGGACAATTGATGCAAGGTCTTCGTGGAAGCAATACTTGGCAGTGTGATCAATGACAGGGGAAACACTTTTTTAAAAATCATACAGAGTAATTCCCAGCCCTAAGTATCTTTGTGACTCTCACATTTTACAGCCACATACAATTAATAGCTACACTCGTGAAATGCCAATAAGTAGCCAAGATGATAGATAACAATGCCTATTGTTGAAGAGAATGAAGAGCACCAAGAAAGGGTCGGATACAAACTTCGAACCAGAATGATCCAACAGAGTAAGGGAGAAGATGTCTTCAGTAAATGAACGTCTCTATTTGGAATTCCCTGTCACCGAAAGTAGTTGAGGCCAAAATATTTAATGTTTTCAAGAAGGAATTAGATGTAGTTTTTAGGGCTAAAGGGATCAAAAGGTACAACGAGAAAGCTAGAGGAGGGGATTGAGTTGGCTGATCAGCTCTGATCAGATTGACTGATGGAGCAGACTTGAAAGAGTGAGTGCCTTACTCCTACCCCTATTTTCTAGTTTTCATTAAGTGCGAGACTATTTTAGTCGGTGTTGTGATGTTACAACACTTGCTTGGTGCGTTCTTGACTCTTCCTCAAATAGTGTACATTTGCATTTTATCACTTTTACGCTTAGCTTTGGGTGCCAGAAACTGGTTGTCTTGTGCTCAAGCCCCTGTCGTTTTACAACAACTTTGAATTTAATATTTCTCTTTCAGGCATCTGACTGAAGGGGCTCCTCTAATGCCAGCATCCTGTTTGAATATAGGGATGCATCGGTGTTGAGCACCATCCTATTTTGTCAAGGGATAGCAATTAAACAAGACTTCGATCTCTTGGACATCTCTCATCGTGACACCCACAAACCAGGACATGGATCCAATCAGATCCGACCACATCTACCATTGCTCCCAGTGCAGATCTGCTGAGCAGAATCAGACGGGGTTTGTAACAAGCAAGGCAGTGTTGCTACCAAAGAGACACCAGGACCATTCCTGAACAACTGCTAATTAAGATGCAACCTATTTAGTGACTGCAGAACACAATAAGTAATAATGGAATTTGTGAAAGAAAGGCTCCGCTATGTCTGTAATTTTTGATACATTATATGTTTTAATAATGAGTTGTTTTCAAAATTTCTCTCCCAACACAAGGACGTACTGTTCTTGGCAGTCGCTGTGTTTATTGTTCCTTGATGAACACACTGTGCTAAGTGATGTCGAAGGGAGGGAACTGTACACTGCACCATCATGTGACTTCTGGAAAAACGGCTTCGAAGATTTTGAGTTTTGATCCTGTCATGCGGTATTTTGTCTCTTCCATTAAAAAAAAATGACCCCTTGCGATCCTAAAATAAGTGGCAGATACACAGGCATGAAGGTGCAGTGCCCCCAGGTCTCAGCTGAATCACTAACTTGTTTGCACAAATTTAGTGGAATGACTTGACCCTGACAGGAAAGGCCAGTGCTGTCCTTTCTAATCTCCACAAATGACATTTTACAGCCAAGGTCAAAGGATAGTAACATGAAACGTACACTTTAGCTTTGTCATGCTTACTGGAAACATTTGGGCTGATTTCTGGTGACAGGGTCCTGGGTACAATCGCTGGTCTGAAACTCCAGTTGGTGAGGTGGGTGTGTTAAAATGCTGGCAGAGATTTTTGAGAAGGCTACCCCTTAAAAGGAAGCCACCCAGCTCCCAGACAATTAAGGGGGAGAAGCCAGAAGGCCCATGAGGAGTGCCTGAAGCTCTGAGGGACTGGGAGCCTCAGCAAGAGAAGTGGGTACTACCACCAGAGGTGAGAAAACTGACAGGGTGTGCCAGGGTGGAGATGCCCCTCTGAAGGTACTGAATACAATGTGGCTGCAAGTCATCATTGTAAATGGAGAGAACCACTGCCGTCTGCCTTGTGGTCACAGCTTTGACCTGTGTATTTCTATATATTCTTTTACCTTGCCACCCACCACTGACCCTTCCTCAGCCTTTGGTCAGTTGGGCACCAGCTTTCAGGTGCCACACTTGGAGGGGGAGAGAAAGCATCTGCCATCTGAAATATCCATTTTGATTAATTCACTCATGGGGTATCTGTGTAGCTGCCTGGGCTAGCGTTTATTACCCATTTCTAATTGCCAATGGTATGATGTTGTGAGATGTAGTCTTGAACCACTTCAGTCCATTTAATGTAGATTGTACCCACAATGCTGTCAGTGAGGGAATGGCTACTGAAAGAATGGCGTCAGATTCCCAAGTCAGGATGGTGAGTGGCTTGGAGGAGAACTTGCAGGGAGTGGTGTTCTCATGTATCTGTGCACCTGTCCTTGTAGATGGAAATGGCCTTGGGCTTGGAAGGTACTGTCTAAGGATCTTTGGTGAATTTCTGCACTGCATTTGTGGATGGTATGGAGTGTCGGTGGGGAGGTGAGTGGATGTTTGTCACTGCAATGCCAATCAAGTGGGCCGCTTTGTCCTGGATCGTGTCAAGCTTCTTGATTAGTACTGGAGCCACACTCATTCAGACTCGTGGGGAGTATTCCATCAGACTTCTGGCTTGTGCCTTGTAGATGGAGGACAGCCTTAGGGAGCCAAGAGGTGCAATATTCCCAGTATCTTATGTGCTCTTGCAGCTGCTGCATTTATATATCTGATGCAGTCACAGTTTCTGGTCAACAGTAGCCCCCTGGATGTTGATAATTGGGGATTCAATGAGGGTAACACTGTTGAATGTCATGGAGCAATTGTTAGATTCTCTCTTGTTGGAGATGGTCATTGCCTGGCATTTGTATGGTGCTAAAGTCACTTGACAATTGTCAGCCAAACTTGGAAATTATCCAGGTCTTGCTACATTTGAACATGGGGTGCTTTATTGTCTGATTTTCTAATGAAGGGTATAGACCCAAAACATCAGCTTTTGTGCTCCTAAGATGCTGCTTGGCCTGCTGTGTTCATCCAGCTCCACACTTTGTTATCTCTTATTGTCTGAGTGGTTGCGAATGGTGTCGAACACTGTGTAATCAATAACATGCATCCCACTTCTGACTTTATGATGGAACAGAGGTCAATGATGAAGCAGCTAAAGATTGTTGTGCGTGGGACAATACCCTGAGGAACTCCTGCCGAGATTTCTTGGACATGACATGTCTAATCTTCAACAACCACAACCATCGTCCTATTTACTGGGTATGATTCTAACCAAGCATTGGCCTACTTGGTTACCTGTTGTTGGCAATTGTACAGTTGTCTGAAGTTGCCAGAAGTTGCCTCTTTGAAAATGCACCAGAGGCTGGAAGATGAATGCAAGCGGTATGTTGGTCAGCTGTGAGAAAGTGCTGTCCCATCTTCAAGTCCCACTTCTTCGTCAGGATTAAATATCTGTCCATTGTGGTCAAGTTCAATCGCGATCAACTAATGCAGCAGAGCTTAGGGGAGCAAGTCTGTGATCTGAGGATAGTGGCACGGAATCGCTCACTGAACCTAATAGAACATTTTTCATCGAGGCGTTTTTGTTTCTCCTTCTGTACAATATCTTAGCAGAAAAGAAGTAAATCATAGAGGACATGGGTTTAAGGTGATAGGAGAAAGATTTAAGAGGGACCTGACAGGCAACTTTTTGACACTGATGGTGGAGCATGTATGGAGCGAGCTGCCAGAGGAGATTGTGCAGGCGTGCACAATGACATCTGGATGATTTCATTCGATTTGATTTGATTTATTACTGTCACCTCTACCTACATACAGTGAAAATTTTTGTTTCAAGTGCTGTACAGACAGGTCATAACATGCAAAGGGCATAGGGTGATTGAACAGAGTGAAGAATGCAAAGTTATGGCTACAAAGAAAATACACAAAAAGAAATTTGAAAGGTCCATTACATGAATAGGAAGGGTTTAGAGGCATATGGGCCAAATGGTGGCAAATGGGACAAGTTCAGTTTAGGATATTTTGTCATTGCTGACGAGTTGGACCGAAGGGTCTGTTTCCGTGCTGTATGAGGTAGATTGAATCTTTTACTGTATAATCGCCATGCCAAGGTTTAGCAAGAACTCTGAACAAAATACTTTGTTACAATGGTCGTTAAGCATTTTGAGATATTCTGATGTCCTGAAAGGCACAATATCAAAGTAAGACTTTTTTTGTACATTCTTGAGATAAATTTGGATTATACTTTAGCTATCAGCTTGGCTTGGCTGGTGGCACACTGTTATATGCGACAAAGTCTGTATCAAGACTACCCTCCAAGACTTGGGAAGATAATCTATATTGGTATTTCATAGCACGGCTGGGGTCATATAGCATTGCTGTCCTTCAACCAAAACCTGGCATTGCCTGATGTTAAAGAACTCATTCTGCTATTTGAGGATGACCAGTGGGTTTCCCTGGTGAGTTGGACAGTACTTTTCTATTTATTTAATATGAGTTGAAACAGATAAACTGGACATTCACTTCCTTTTGTGAGAATTCTGCTACATACAAGGTTTCTGCCATGTCTTACTGACATGCTGCGTCCCTTTATGTTTTACTGGAATTCATTATATGAGGGGCTTTCAAATGTTTCTAAGAGATGCAAGTAAGCATTTCTCGACTCAAAGAAGCTTATTTTACAATTATGGTTAAATGATTTTAAAAGTCAATAGCTCAAAATGATGGCATAATTGCCTCAATGTGGATTAAGGCACACCTTTGAATGAGTAATTTCATGCGTATCCCTTGGACAATGCTCATAATTGTAGTGTAACTCGAAGAATGTTGGATAAAGTAACTACAAAAATCTGACCTAAGTGGTGTAAGTTGTTTTAGGCAGCAAGTTCTGTGCAGAGATAATCAGGATACCTCTTTCCAGTGACTGCGTTTTCACCTTACAATCTGCGAGGTCACAAAAAGGTAATGTTTTCATTAAAACATACCAGTTAAGATGACCTGGGTTTGAACATAAACAAAGTCTTTTAAATGTAAGCACCTGGAATACCAAAGCTTTCAATCTTTTGGCTCCAACATTAGAATGTGAAAAGGTGAATAACGCATACAGGACTCTTTGAACCACAAACCTTCTTTCAAAAAAAAATCTTAAGTGTCTTTAGATGTCTTTGCCCATAAGGGAGACAGCCATTAATTGAAGTGACCATTTATAATTGAACAACTTCTCTTAAAGCCTCCATATCAGGGGTTGGGAGGATAGCTACACTGATTTTCAGAAAACAAGTAGAGAGACAGCACCACGATTACATAGAGGAATTAGAATAGCAGAAGGTGATTCAGTTCCTGGAGCTTTTCACATTATTCAATAAGATTAAGCTTGATCTGGGACACCCCTCCCTTGCCCCATATCCTTCAGCTGAAAAAAAATCTATCAATGTCAGATTTAAAATTAAAAATTGCTCGAGGATTTATTGCAGTTTATAAAAGACTTGCCACTCCTTTTGCACTCAAGTGTTTTACAAATCCAAGAGATTTCCTCTAATTTGCTGCTTTACTTTTGGCTTTAATGTTAAGATTATATCCCCAGTCTACAGAATGTGCAGAAATAAATTTTATCTTCCCTATCTGATTGATTTAGTCATTGTCGTATGTATTTTGTTACAAAATACAGTGAAAAGTGTTGTATAGCATCGCTGTTCTCCAGCACTATCTTAAAACATAGAAAAATAAGCTTATGCATAGAATGTAAAGACAGAAAAATAAGTAAAGCTCCACTTTACAGTCCATCTTAAGAGCTCAGACATGGGCCTGGAGTCACGAGTCCCTTTGCCGTGCCACCAGAACAAGAGTTACCAAAGTCTGGCGCCATCTTGCCTCCACCATGAGACTCTGCTGGGCCTCACTGAACCACCCCCTTGCACAACTTAAACTCTGCCGCTGCCACCAAGAGTCTGCACAGGACCCACCTTGCTGATGCAGCTGTCACCGATGCTCGTGTGTCTTGTACTGGGCCCAAACTCCCCCCGCCTTGCCACCCCTCCACCCTCCATGAATCTGCTCCGGATGCAGACCAACCCCCCCACCAAGGGAAACCAAACCCTCTGTTACGAGTTGGCGCTCAGCTCATTTTAAAGCTGCTGTCACGGCTGATGCCAGGGGTAAGGATAGCAGATTTCCTTCCCTCAAGTGCATCAGTGAACCAGATGAGATTTGCAAAAATCAACCCCTGATCACCATTAGACCAGCTTTTTACTCCAGAATTCAAAGTTGACTATATGCCATGCTGGGATTCAAATCAGACTTCAGGCTAGATGTAAAACAAAACACTGGTGATGCTGGAAATCTGAAAGGAACACAGAACCTTGGTGGCATGAGTGGGGAGAGAAACCGAGGTGATAATTGAAGTTCAATATGACTCTTCTTCCATATATTAGCCTCAAAGACGAATTTAGTGACATCAACGCAATTTCACTTAGCATTCACAACCTCAAGACCTGATCAAAGTCCAAAATAATTCTTTTAGCGATCAGCAATACCCATGGGCTGGATTTTGCTGGGGAGGGGGATTGGCAAGGTTGAGGGGAGTGGGTGTCATGTAAGATATGTCAAGCGACTAACCCAACTCCCTTCTGCTCACCTTTAACTTGGTCGTTCTTATGCTGGGAATGGTGGGATGTGGGGGGGTGAGGTTGTGGTGATACAGGAAGTAAAGAACATACAAGGCCACACACTTTCACTGAGATCTTCAAATCACTAATTATTTTCTACTTCAGACCCTTAATCGACCTCCACCCCCATAAAATGTTAAGTGGGGAGGGGATAAGCTTCTTAAGTTCTTATGGTGCTCTTCCATTTTGTGCCTCACTCCCTTCCCCCTGCCCCCATAATACATCTGCCATCCCCCAACCCTTCTCACCTACTCCATAATCCACACTTTACAGTGCCCGATCCCTCTCGGGCCAAAAGGCCCAGGAGTTACCTGGGTCCTATTGCTATGCTTGATCTTCATGGGGTTCTTGCAGTCTCAGCAGGGTCCACAGGAGCTGCTGGTCAGTTAGTTTGGCTAGTTGATCTCAAACGCAAGATGTGTTTTGCACAGCAGGGCATAGGGTCAGCCCTCAAATTGTTGAAGCTGCCAGTAGCGTATTGGCCATTTTAAAAATTTGCTTGATCTCTACGTGACCTTACCTCCAGTTGGGTGAACAGTACATTCCTTAACCACTGTCCCTTGCAAAATCCGGATCCATATTTCACTTGGGAAATACACAAGAGGTGTATAACAGGCAACAGTTGTTTCAAGATCTAACTTGGCTGTAAAGAGTGCAAGACAGCATTGTCATATTATTGCTGGACTGTTAGTCCAGGTAATAGTCCAGGGACCAGGGTTTGAATCCTGCCATGGTACATGGTGGAATTTGAATGCAATAGAAATTCATTTCACCAGGTAAGTACATGATGGAAAAAGGAATTGAAGGATATGCTGATGAAGTGAGATTGGTTCTGATTAGGTCACCAGTGAGTGAGTGGAGTCTTGTACACTACTAAAAGGGGAAAAGACATTGCAGATTTTCTCATCAAGTCATAGGGTCATAGAGCAAAGAAACAGACCCTTGGCCCAACCAGTCCAGACAGACTATGTTTCCAAGCTAATTTAATCCCTCGTGCCTGTGCTTGGCCCATATCCCTCCCAGCTTTTCTTATTCATGAACTTATCCAAATGACTTTTAAACATTACGATGTGGAGGTGCTGGTGTTGGATTGGGGTGGACAAAGTCAGAAGTTACACAACACCAGGTCATAGTCCAAGCAATTTATTTGAAAGCACAGGTTTTTAGAGTGCAGCCCCTTCATCAGGTGCAGTGAAAGAGAAGAGCACAGAGATACAGAGTTGATAGGCAGAGAGATCAAGGGCAGAGAGATCAAAAGATCATACAAAAGGTGTGAGTGGAGTGTCCGATAATAAGTGTCTGTAGGTGACCAAGAGCGTTAGATGGTGACTAACGTTTCAACAGCTGTATAACAAGTGAAGGGATGACCTATAATCTGATTAAACAAGGCAGCAAGATTATGCCGTGTTCTCCACAGTCTTCAACATGTCATCGATGATGATGAACATCTCTCTACTACCTTCCCTGTGCCTCCACTTCTCACCTTTAAACAACCGCCAAATCTTAAACAGACCATCTTTCTCAGCAAGCTACACAGCCTTCAGGACAACATCGACCACAACACAACACAACCCTGTCATGGCACCTCTGTAAGACATGTCAGATCATTGTCATAGACACTGCCATCACACATGGGAACACCACCCACCACCCATCAGATGATGAAGGGTCTAGGCCCGAAACATCAGCTTTTGTGCTCCTGAGATGCTGCTTGGCCTGCTATGTTCATCCAGCTTCACACTTTATTACCGCGTAACAATTGCCCCACGGGGATGATCCCCCCTAGCCAGAGGACACTTCAGCAGTCAAACCAACCTTCAGGTAAGCATCCTCCCAGGTGGACTTTGACATACACAACAGTGCAAAATCACCAAGCAGAGACTGAGAGCCAAGTTCCATATCCACGAAGATGGCCTCAACCTTGATCTTGGGTTCATGTCGTGCCATACGTGACCCCCACCACACTGCTCTGTAAATGTAAAATCTTCCTTACTGTCATCAGCATCACCTTGATAAATTGTTGTGGTCTCTCAACGTTAACTATTTTGTTCAGTTTTGGAATACTTGTTACTTTGGTTAGACCCTCAGCATGCAACTCTTATTCCTATCGTGTTATTCCAGTCATTTGGTTTGTCTCCAATACCACCTTACACTTAATTTTTCTGTGATTATCTCTCTGCCTTGTTTAACCTGATTGTAGGTCATCCCTTCACTTGTTATTCAACTGTTGATGCTTTAATCACATCGCCTGATACTTTTGATTACCTGTGGAGATTTATTATTCAACACTCCAATCATACCTTTTATATGATCTTTTGACCTCTCTGCCCACGATGTCTCTGCCTATAAACTCTGGGTCTGTGTGCTCTTCTTTCGCACTGCACCTGAGTAAGGGGCTGCACTTCAAAAGCTTGTGATTTCAAATAAACCTGTTGGACAATGACCTAGTGTCATGTGACTTCTGACTTTTAAAAGTTGTAACTATAATTGCATCCATCACTTCCTCTGGAAGCTCATTCCACACGCAAAGCACTCTCTGTGTAAAAATGTTGCAGTTCGTGTCCTTTTTAAATCTTTCTCCTCACGTTTTAAAATACATGCCCCTAGTTCAGAACTCGCCCATCCTAGGGAAAAGACCCTGTTCATTCATCTTATCTGTGTTCCTCATGATTTTATAATTTTCAATGAGATCACCCGTCAACCTCCTACGCTCCAGTCAAAAAGTCCCAATCTTTCCAGTCTATTTTTATATCTCAAATCTTCCATTCCCACTAGCATCCTGGTAAATCTCTTCTGAAATGTCTCCAGTTTAATAAAATCCTTCCTAACAGCCCTTTGGGCAATTAGGAATGGGGATTAAATGCTGGCCCAGCCAGTGATGCCCGCACCCAGTGAATGAATAAAAACATCTTGGCTTTGTTACCAGTTGTGTGGTTTCTGCCCCTGAACCTGAGCACTGTGCCCCCTACTGCTCCAGACTAACGCTTTCAACTCCAGGATGTGGCCTTTTCGTTGGGATTGTCGCCAATGGCATGATGACTAAAGCAAAACTATTGCAGTTGTGTGCTTTTGGCTTATTGCCAACAGTAGGCTGGATAAGACTGTACTGAATTAATTTCACAGGCTTTCTGGTTGGCGGAGACAATGAAATCTCATTCCATCAATTTGTTTGGATTTAAATCCAGATCCCAGAGGTGAAAGGCTATTGTCTCACCTGCTGCCCCACCTTCGCCTGTAGCAAGGCTGAAAGTGTTGATACAAGTTAAGTGGCACAGAAATGTAGGAATCTAATTAAGAGCATTAAATTTAAGTCATTCTGATGTTAACTTTGAATACTTATTCTAGATAGCTTGAGATTAAATCAGGTGAGAGCAGCATTTAGCTCTCTATTATGTAAAGCACACAGTGTGGAAGATGAATTTATACTTAAGTGCAGTATTTTAATCAGTAGTCATCGACATAACTGATATCTTTGCCTAGCTCATCCAAGTGGCATCAGACTCCTCTATTATACTGCACTCCATCTAACTAGACATTGAGAATTCCTGATTTGGAAATACCAAGATGATCCTACAAGTTATGCAGTAGATGTTCTCTTCAGAAAGCTACATTGAAGTCTGACAGAAAAGCAAAGGTGCTTTCCATGGTTTCTGTAGGAACATTTTGCTTATTTATTTAATAGTGGGGTGTGGGCATTCTGTCTGGCCAGCATCTATTGCTTGTCCCTAGTTACCCTTGAGAATGAGGTGGTGAATGAGGCCTTCTGAACCATTCCACCTGCTGCGGATTGACCCACGTGCCATTAGGGAGGGAATTTCAGGATTTTGACCCAGCAACAGTGAAGGAATGGCGATATATTTCCAAGTCAGGGTGGTGGGTGGCTGGGAGGGGAACTTGAAGGTCGTGGTGTTTCCATGTATCTACTGCCTTCGTCCTTCTAGATAGAGGTGGATGTGGATTTGGAAGGTGCTGTCTGAGGATCTGCAGTGAATTCCTGCAGTGTGTCTTGTAGATACTACACATTTACTGCTACTAAGCATGGGTGATGGAGGGAGTGGATGTTTATGAACATGGTGCCAATCAAGCAGGCTGCTTTGTCCTGGATCGTGTCAAGCTTCTCCCAAGGAGCCATGCTAATTTAAGATGATGCAGTGGATCTAATTGAGTCTAATAGATGCTATGGGCAAGACATTACAGGTGCTTGGAATATGAAAATTTGATAATGAACTAATAAACGGAAGGCTTGTAGTGAATAGTTTATTTTACATTGATGCAAAATGATAGGCCGTTATTTGTATATGTTAGTACGAGTGATTATGAATGATTTTGTGTTATTTTTCTAAGCTATCAGATGGGGGCTTGCCCAATGAGATGAGAGATAAAATAGCTTACAACTAAGGTTCAATTCTGACTCATGTCTTCATTGGCTCTCACTAGTCTGCAACCTAGCTGTCACTAGCTGTGTACCAAGTTGAAACTTGCCTCCTGATTTAGCAGTGGTAGGGCGTGGGTTGGGCTTGGGGCAGGGCTGGTGCAATGCGTTGCACTCGAAAGAACAGCTGAGTTGGAGAGAGTGAGAATTGTCTCTCATTCTGCATTAGCAGAGTCAGCGAATCTCCAATACTCATTTTGGTTTCGCCAGTGGGTCCTCTTAGACAAGCAGTGGTGTTGGTACCCATTTGAAAATTTCCACTGCTGTATGTCTAATTAGAGGGGCATTATTTGCAGGAAAAGATTTTTGATTCAATACTTTTTATGAAAAAATTCCAGTTGTAAGACCAACACACCAATGTGTCAATGCATTTCTCTGGTACTGTAATTGCTTGTTAATTTGGTCAGTTTACGTGGAACAATGCTTTTGTTGGAATTCCAGGCAAGGGAATTCCATACAGAAGGAGGGTCATTGGACTCAAATTATTAAATCTGCCTTCTCTCCACAATGCAATTGTGCAAAGCTGAATGCCAGGTCAGGTTGCAGAGTCATAGAGCTGCACAGGATGGGAACAGACCCTGGGGTTCAACTTGTCCATGTTGACAAGATATCCTAAATTAATCTAGTCTGATCTACCAGCATTTGGCCCATAAACCCCTATTTCTGTATCCATCCAGATCCCTTTTTAATGTTGTAATTGTAGTAAATACCTCCAACACTTCCTCTGGCAGCTCATTCCATATATGCACCACCCTCCGCATGAAAGAGATTGCTCCTTAGGTCCCTTTTAAATCTTTCCCCTCTCACCTTAAACCTATGCCCTCTAGTTTTGGACTCCTCTATCCTGGAGAAAAGACCTTGGCTATTCACCCGATCTATGGTCCTCATGGTTATTGGTCAAAATGTCAAGAGTAGCAGAAAATGACTAAAAGCTTTGTGAGCATGAATTTTGGAGTTGTTGGTTAGCTCTTCAAGCTGACTGATTTTCATGCAAACATTTCATTCTCCTTCTAGGTGACATTGTCAGTGCTGTCTAGCCTCCATTGAAGTGCTGTTGTTCTGTTCCGTTCTGAATTTATATGGTCCGGTCTCTTACTTAGGGTGGTTCTGTTTCCAGTTTTGTTCCGTATTGGTATGTAGATGGGGCCTATTTCAGTATGTTTGTTTATGGCACCAGTAGTTGAAAACCAGGCTTCAAGGAATTCTCATGCTTGGCTTTGTCACGTTTGCCCTAGTACTGTTACATTGTCCCAGTTAAACTGATGCCCTTCTTTGTTGGAGTGAATAGAAACAAGGGAAAATTAGTTGTGCCATTTTGCTGCGAGTTGATGTTTGTGTATCCTGGAGGTGAGTTTCCTGCCTGCTTGCCCAATGTCTTCCTTCTCACAGTTGCTGCATGGTATTTTCGATATCACTTATGTCCTACTCATTGTGGGTATGGGATCTTTCGTCTATAGAGTATCTGGCGAACTGTGGCTACTGTTTTGTGTGCCATCATTATTCCAAAAGGTAGGAGGAGTCTTGCAGCCAGTTCCAAGATATTTCTAATATAGAGTAGGGTGGCAGATAGTGAAATTTGAATTCAATAAGTATATTGAATTCTGAGCCTAATGATAACCATGAAACCATTGTAAATTGTCAGGGAAAGACCCATCGGGTAGAACAAAGAACAAATATCAAAGAAAATTACAGCACAGCAACAGGCCCTTTGGCCCTCCAGGCCTGTGCCAATCCAGATCCTCTATCTAAATCTGCCCCCTATTCATGTATCTGTCTAGATACATCTTAAGTGACACTGTTGTGCCCACCTCTACCACCTCCACTGGCAATGCGTTCCAGGCACCCACCACCCTCTCTGTAAAGAACTTTCTACGAATATCTCCCTTAAACTTTTCCCCTCTCACTTTGAAATCGTGACCCCTAGAAATTGAGTCCCCCACTTGGGTAAAAGCTTCTTGCTATCCACCCTGTCTATACCCCTCATGATTTTGTGGACCTCAATCAGGTCCCCCCTCAACATCCGTCTTTCTAATGTATACAATGCTAATCTACTCAACCACTCTTCATAGCTAGCGCCCTCTATACCAGGTAACATCCTGGTGAACCTCCTCTGCACCCTCTCGAAAGCATCCACATCCTTTTGGTAATGTGGCGACCAGAACTGTACGCAGTATTCCAAATGTGGTCGAAACAAAGTCCTATACAACTGTAACATGACCTGCCAACTCTTGTACTCAGTACCCCGCCCAATGAAGGAGAGCATGCCGTATGCCTTCTTGACCACTCTATCCAACTGTGTTGCCACCTTCAGGGTACAATGGACCTGAACACCCAGATCTCTCTGTGCATCAGTTTTCCCCAGGGCTTTTCCATTTACCAGATGCTCGCTCCTGAAATGGACTGGGTTCAATAATGTCCTTTAAGGAAGGAAACTGCCATCCTTACCTGGCCTAAAATATGTGTGACTCCAGACCCACAACAATGTGGTTGACTCATAACTGGCCTCTAGGCAATTAGGAATAGGCAACAAATGCTGGCCTAACCAGTGAGACCCTCAACCTGTGAACGAATTAAAAAATAACAACCACATACAACCTCTTCCCTTGCTCGGTTTCACCATCCTCAAACCCCCTTTCCTCCTCCTAACCCAGGACACCATCTGCACTTTCCAGTCTGTCTCTCAGGACACCTCACCAACTTTCCTCCACCTGCACCAGCACGAAAAGCTGTGGCGGCCACTTTCATCTCACTCAACCCTCCCCTTTCTCCCATTGCAGGAGAAAACAGCACTCAGTACAGTCGAAAGAGTCATGACCAGGTAGACTTTGATATTTGCCTCTGCTTGCCATAGAAAGACAGGAATCTATCTCTCACCAGTGACGATTTGGACCAGCCCTGTGCAGATGTCAAAACATCCAAATTCTAGCAACCAAATAAGAATCATTGTCCAATACTACTGTCTTGTTACCATCGCTGCGACAGTTTTAATATGCCAGTGTATCTGTCCCTTCAAAGACGGATTCTCTCCTTTGTCTGTTGCAGGCAGAAGAAACATCAGCACAGTCTGCAGCCACAGTGCCAGCCCTTCCCGACGTCAAGACAGAAAGGATGTCTCAGAAGAAACACCAGCAAAGCTGCATCCCATACCCTCCAACAGCCCAGGTACCGACACCTTGCTTGATAATTGAGAATCAGGAGCACCGACTGGAGAGGGACTGCACTCCTTGCCCCAGCTGTTCAAGGAAGAAAATAAAGCCCCAGGTCACTGGCACTTGGAGACTTGCCAATGACCAGGTGCCAGCTTGTTGAAAATGCACAGGGGAGTAGACAGGTTTGTCAGGCGACATGACAGCTGCAGGGGTGCAGCAACACTCTGCTGTAACGATGGCATAATTGTCTAGCCACTTCCATGGAGATGTTAACGTTTTGCCACAGAGAGCCAGGTCCTGCAGTCTCAGCACCTGTCCTGCTTAGCCCTACCTGTCGATTCTCAGAGTGAGAATCTGGCTCTGCCTCCCTGCATTTCCTGCAGGAGGCTGCTGTCAGGAATGTCCTTTGACAGAATGATTTGTCATGCAAGGCAAAGTGCAAGCAGAGACTATCAATATAATAGTCACCAAGAATTCGAGTAAGGAATTCAAATCAATCATCTTCAACCAAAGATTCACAAGAATATAAAGCTAACTACAGGGGGTTCTGAAGAAGCCATCCCAAACTTGAAATGCCAAGATAGGCCGGAAACATCAGCTTTTGTGCTCCTAAGATGCTGCTTGGCCTGCTGTGTTCATCCAGCTCCACACTTTGTTATCTCAGGTTCTCCAGCAACTGCAGTTCCCGTTATCTTTGAAATGCCAATACTGTTTTCTCTCTCCACAAGACCTGCTGAGTTACCCCAGCAATTTCTGTTTATGTTTCAAAACTTATGAGGGAGAAGGGAACAGATGAAAAATTTTGGATAGCCATGATATAGAGGTGCCGGTGTTGGACTGGGATGGACAAAGTCAGAAGTTACACGACACCAGGTTATAGTCAAACAGGTTTATTTGAAAACACAAGCTTTCACAGCTTTGCTCCTTCTTCAGGTGTTAGTGACAGAGATAGTATCCAACACATGATTTAGAAGCAAAAGATCCAAGGCTCACACCACTGATGGGGATGCACTAAACAAACCTCAGATGCTTTTACATCTTTAAGGTTTTAACTGATTAATATGCATATGTAAACCCTCGAATTCCTTTCAAGTCACGGTCCTGAGAACTAAAGGTTTTATCAGTGTAAAGAAGAGGTGACATTTTAGGTCAGACAATGTATGTTCGATGTGAGGTCTTGTTTAGAATCTGTTTATGTTTTAGTTTGGAGTCAGACTGCTTTTATTTCTAAAGTAAAGATTTGGATGGGAAAAAAGATCAAAGGAGTCTAGAGTGAAGCGTAAAATGAACCTGAGCAAACTGGTCTGAAAGAAGATAATAAAATGTGTGGCTGGATGAACACAGCAGGCCCAGCAGCATCTCAGGAGCACAAAAGCTGACGTTTCGGGTCTAGACCCTTCATCAGAGAGGGGGATGGGGTGAGGGTTCTGGAATAAATAGGGAGAGAGGGGGATGCGGACCGAAGATGGAGAGAAAAGAAGATAGGTAGAGAGGAGAGTATAGGTGGGGAGGTAAGGAGGGGATCGGTCAGTCCAGGGAAGACAGACAGGTCAAGGAGGTGGGATGAGGTTAGTAGGTAGGAGGTGGAGGTGCGGCTGGTTTTGGGATGCGGTGGGGGAAGGGGAGACTTTGAAGCTGGTGAAGTCCACATTGGTACCATTGGGCTGCAGGGTTCCCAAGCGGAATATGAGTTGCTGTTCCTGCATCCTTCGGGTGGCATCATTGTGGCACTGCAGGAGGCCCACGATGGACATGTCATCTAAAGAATGGGAGGGGGAGTGGAAATGGTTTGCGGCTGGTAGGTGCAGTTGTTTATTGCGAACCGAGCAGAGGTGTTCTGCAAAGCGGTCCCCAAGCCTCCGCTTGGTTTCCCCAATGTAGAGGAAGCCACACCGGGTACAGTGGATGCAGTATACCACATTGGCAGATGTGGAGGTGAACCTCTGCTTAATATGGAAAATCACCTTGGGGCCTGGGATAGGGGTGAGGGAGGAGGTGTGGGGGCAAGTGTAGCATTTCCTGCGATTGCAGGGGAAGGTGCCGGGTGTGGTGGGGTTGGAGGGCAGTGTGGAGCGAACAAGGGAGTCACGGAGAGAGTGGTCTCTCCGGAAAGCAGACAAGGATGGGGATGGAAAAATGTCTTGGGTGGTGGGGTCGGACAAGGGTGGGGATGGAAAAATGTCTTGGGTGGAAATGCGTCTCCCGCATTTCCCGCAACACATCCCTCACACCCCGCCCCCGCCACAACTGCCCAAAGAGGATCCCCCTCATTCTCACACACCACCCCACCAACCTCCGGATACAACACATCATCCTCCGACACTTCCGCCATCTACAATCCGACCCCACCACCCAAGACATTTTTCCATCCCCACCCTTGTCTGCTTTCCGGAGAGACCACTCTCTCTGTGACTCCCTTGTTCGCTCCACACTGCCCTCCAACCCCACCACACCCGGCACCTTCCCCTGCAACCGCAGGAAATGCTACACTTGCCCCCACACCTCCTCCCTCACCCCTATCCCAGGCCCCAAGATGACTTTCCATATTCAGCAGAAGTTCACCTGCACATCTGCCAATGTGGTATACTGCATCCAATGTACCTGGTGTGGCTGCCTCTACATAGGGGAAACCAAGTGGAGGCTTGGGGACCGCTTTGCAGAACACCTCTGCTTGGTTCGCAATAAACAACTGCACCTCTCAGCCGCAAACCATTTCCACTCCCCCTCCCATTCTTTAGATGACATGTCCATCATGGGCCTCCTGCAGTGCCACAATGATGCCACCCGAAAGTTGCAGGAACAGCAACTCATATTCCGCTTGGGAACCCTGCAGCCCAATGGTATCAATGTGGATAATAAAATGTGAGGCTGGATGAACACAGCAGGCCAAGCAGCATCTCAGGAGCACAAAAGCTGACGTTTCGGGCCTAGACCCTTCATCAGAGAGGGGGATGGGGTGAGGGTTCTGGAATAAATAGGGAGAGAGGGGGAGGCGGACCGAAGATGGAGAGAAAAGAAGATAGGTGGAGAGAGTATAGGTGGGGAGGTAGGGAGGGGATAGGTCAGTCCAGGGAAGACGGACAGGTCAAGGAGGTGGGATGAGGTTAGTAGGTAGATGGGGGTGCGGCTTGGGGTGGGAGGAAGGGATGGGTGAGAGGAAGAACAGGTTAGGGAGGCAGAGACAGGTTGGACTGGTTTTGGGATGCAGTGGGTGGAGGGGAAGAGCTGGGCTGGTTGTGTGGTGCAGTGGGGGCAGGGGACGAACTGGGCTGGTTTAGGGATGCGGTGGGGGAAGGGGAGATTTTGAAACTGGTGAAGTCCACATTGATACCATTAGGCTGCAGGGTTCCCAGGCGGAATATGAGTTGCTGTTCCAGCAACCTTTGGGTGGCATCATTGTGGCACTGCAGGAGGCCCATGATGGACATGTCATCTAAAGAATGAGAGGGGGAGTGGAAATGGTTTGCGACTGGGAGGTGCAGTTGTTTGTTGCGGACTGAGCGGAGGTGTTCTGAAAGACTTCACCAGCTTCAAAATCTCCCCTTCCCCCACCGCATCCCAAAACCAGCCCAGTTCGTCCCCTCCACCCACTGCATCCCAAAACCAGTCCAACCTGTCTCTGCCTCGCTAACCTGTTCTTCCTCTCACCCATCCCTTCCTCCCACCCCAAGTTGCACCTCCATCTCCTACCTACTAACCTCATCCCACCTCCTTGACCTGTCTGTCTTCCCTGGACTGACCTATCCCCTCCCTACCTCCCCACCTATACTCTCCTCTCCACCTATCTTCTTTTCTCCATCTTCGGTCCGCCTCCCCCTCTCTTCCTATTTATTCCAGAACCCTCACCCCATCCCCCTCTCTGATGAAGGGTCTAGGCCCGAAACATCAGCTTTTGTGCTCCTGAGTTGCTGCTGGGCCTGCTGAGTTCATCCAGCCTCACATTTTATTATATGATAATAAAATGTGAGGCTGGATGAACACAGCAGGCCAAGCAGCATCTCAGGAGCACAAAAGCTGACGTTTCGGGCCTAGACCCTTCATCAGAGAGGGGGATGGGGGGAGGGAACTTGAATAAATAGGGAGAGAGGGGGAGGCGGACCGAAGATGGAGAGTAAAGAAGATAGGTGGAGAGGTTGTAGGTGGGGAGGTAGGGAGGGGATAGGTCAGTCCAGGGAAGACGGACAGGTCAAGGAGGTGGGATGAGGTTAGTAGGTAGCTGGGGGTGCGGCTTGGGGTGGGAGGAAGGGATGGGTGAGAGGAAGAACCGGTTAGGGAGGCAGAGACAGGTTGGACTGGTTTTGGGATGCAGTGGGTGGGGGGGAAGAGCTGGGCTGGTTGTGTGGTGCAGTGGGGGGAGGGGATGAACTGGGCTGGTTTAGGGATGCAGTAGGGGAAGGGGAGATTTTGAAACTGCTGTGTTCATCCAGCCTCACATTTTATTATCTTGGAATCTCCAGCATCTGCAGTTCCCATTATCTCTCACATTTTATTATCTTGGATTCTCCAGCATCTGCAGTTCCCATTATCACTGGTCTGAAAGAACATATTTTTCTATATCCAATGTGGTAACAAAAAAACAAAGATCTGTGAATGTCAGAAATCAGAAAAAAAATTAAGATTTGCTGGAAAAGGTTTGGCAGCATGTGTGAGGGGAAAACAGAGTTAACGTTTTGGGTTGGGTGACCCTTCTTCCTATTTAATAAAAGTTGACAGGATAATGGAACCCAGGCTGCCCTCATCTGGGACCCAACCTGAACCCTCAACTTTCTGCTCCTCTGATGGCTGCTGTGTTCCTCCAGGTCCTCACTGTGTCGTCTCTGCCTTCATCTTTTGCTTCGTTATTTGTGCTTATGGTAGTAGTCAGGCTCAAAATGCTTCCTTTAGCCCAATCATAACAGAGTCAACTGTCGACATCGAACATGGTCATGCAAACTGCAACAAGGTATCAGAATCTTTGGCAGAATTGTGTGATGGGGATGTTGGGGGGTGGCGGGGGCGGTGGTGGGTGCGTAAGTGAGAGGAGTGTAACATTCTAGAAGTTCATGGCAGCTGTTGAAAAAGAGATCAACATTTCTGTCTCTATGTCTCTGTAGGTGAGGCATTTTTGTCAGGATAGCTTTTAGGTTTTGTTGAAAGCAAAATGCTGTGAATTCAGGAGATTTGACAGAAACAGAAAATACTGTAAATATTCAGTAATTCTGGCATCATGTGTGGAAGGAGAAGCAGAGATACCATTTTGAGTTGAATACTCCAACAATGTTGCTTTTGACTCAAATCTCTCTTTTGGTCTCCACACATGTTTCTGGCATCTCTTATTTTGATTTATTTATATCTATTGTAATTATTAGGCTATTCATTGTCAGGATAAAGCATTTTGTTGTTTTGTCTCTGGACTTTAGACCATTATCTTTCGCAGATTTAAAGATCAGTCGTAACTACTGGTGAAATATTAGGACCTTTTTATTTGCATAATCTAGGGAATGATCCCTTCAAAACATTGGAAAGGCTGCCACCTCAGGATCTGATCTCAGCAGGGTGGGGGTGGGGAGCACTGAAGTCTTGTCTTCAGTGATCAGAAATTAAATCCCATTAAAACCCATTATGTAAATTCTAAAAGGGGAGGGAGATAAAACAGCCCTTTCAATGTTTCATTTATAGTAAATGATTTTATATCCCTGGGCTTGCAGTATCCTCTCCAGATTAATCACTACAGAGGTTCAGTGAAAATGCAAATTACCTCCCTGATTAGAATCTGAAAGAAGGAGATAAATGGTTTATGTCTTTTACAAAGGCCTTTTGATGGTCTATTAGGTGTCACATTTGCCTGTTTGTTTAAACTCTCTGGGTCTCTGCCCACAGTACCTGAGCTCTCTGGACCATTTCTACTTGCTTCTTGAATCTTCATGGAGTGTTTACCTGGTAAACAGGAGGAAGCAAAATAAACTTTTGTGCGAATGCTTCTGTTTCATGAGTCAAGATCTAGCCACTGTTTATCTCACAGGATACAGCTCCATTGGAACAAAGGACTCTACCCACCCAGTGAATCAAGTACAAGGGAATCATCATATTGCTTGAAAAGGACTGAAGAGTCCTGTCAGATCAGCTATTGAGATGGCGGCTCAAAGCTGGTGCCATCAAGAATGTTCTCTCAGATTCCTTGCTCTGAAACATGCGGCAAAGGGAAAATGCAGTCGTGTTTTGATCAGAGCAATGGCGAGATACAAGAAAGGTTTGCAAATATAGAGTGCGCTTAAATTCATAAAAAATGACTCAAGGCACATCACGGGGCTACTATGAAGCAACATTAGACATCAAGCCCCATAACGTGATATCAGGTCAGATTATCACAAGTTTTGTCAAAGAGTTGGGCGTTAAGGTACGTCTTAAAGGGAAAGTTAAGGTGAATAAGAAATGTTTCAGATGTGAATTCTAAAGCTTGAGGTCCAGACAGCTAAGCTCATACTGCCAAAGGTTGAGTAAGCAAAATTAGAGAGGCCACCAAGAGGCTAAAATTGGAAGACCATACAAGTCTTGAAGAGTTTTGGTGCTGGGGGAAATTATAGAGTTTGAGTGGGGTGAGATGATGGAGGATTTTGTAAACAACATTGAAAATTGAGATATTGGGAGACCGGGAATCAATTTTTGTCACCAAGAATGAGAGTGCTGGGTGAACAGGTCTTTGATGAGTGCTCGGATCTGAGCCTACTCTGTTTTCTGTAGCCCCAGTCCAGATGGAAGCCATTCAGCTCAACATTTCTGCCCTCCCTTCCTGAAAGACCCGTCAATCATCCTAATCCCTGCCTCTTTTCCAACGTGGCTCTATAGGTACATCTTCTGAAACTGGGATCCAATTCCCTGAAAAATTACCAGGGGATCTGCTTCTAACCCATTGCTTGAACAGTTTACTTTCGATAATAACAGCTCATTACGGAAGCAAAGCTGACATAAAAGTCTCAACTCTTTTTGGCCAATTATCATAGATATGTGTCCTGTTATTATCAAATCCCCAGTCGGTAGAGCTGATTTATCCTAATCCACACGATCAAATGCCCTCATAATTTTGAAATTGATACAATCTCTGCTACATAGCATCCTCTATCATGTGGAATCAGGCCACTTAGCCTATCACGTCCATGCTGACCCTCTGAAGAGCCTGTCGCTGTAACCCTGCGTTTTCCATGGCTCATCCACCAAATCTACACATCCCTGGACATTATGAATAATTTAGCATGGCCAATCCATCCAACTTGTTGATCTTTGGAATGTGGGGGGACACCCTCACAGACGTTGGGAGAATGTGTAAACTCCATACACTGTTGCCCAAGGCTGATGCTGTGAGAGCCACCAAACCACTGTCCAGCACTTATTTTTCCTTTTAGAAATATAGAATCCCTACAGTGTGAAAGTTATGTTGCATTTTATATTTTGCACCATGTTATCTCTAAAGTACTGGACAGTTTTTTAAATGCCAACAATGAGGAAATCTTGCATTTATATAGCACTTTTCATAATCTCAGGATACCCTCAAGTACTGTACATCTATACTGAAGTGCTTTTTTTTGTAATGTCAGAAGTACTGGAGACAGATTGCACATAGCAAATTCCCACTGAGAGCAATGTTACAAAGGCAGATCATCTGAATTCATGATGTTAGTCGAAGGATAAAGGCTATCCTGGACAAGGGTAAAACACTGCTGTTCTTCAAAAAAGTACCACTTTTTTTTAGAGATATAGTAGGAGCTGCCGATGCTGGAGAATCTGAGATAACATGGTGTGAAGCTGGATGAACACAGCGGGCCAAGCAGCATCAGAGGAGCAGGAAAGCTTGACGTTTTGAGTGGGGACCCTTCTTCAGAAATGGGGGAGGGGAAGGGGATTCTGAAATAAATAGGGAGATGGGGAGGCAGATAGAAGATGGATGAAAGAGAAGATAGGGTGAGAGGAGCCAGACAGGTCAAAGAGGCAGGGTTAGAGCCAGTGAAGGTGAATGTAGGTGGGGAGTTAGGGTGGGGATAGGTCGGACCAGGGAGGATGGAAAGGTCGGGGGGGCGGGATGAGGTTAGTGGGTAGGAGATGGGGGTGGGGCTTGAGGTGGGAGAAATGGCTAGGGAGACAGGGACTAGCTGGGCTGGTTTTGGCATGTGGTCGGGGGAAGGGAGATTCTGAAGCTGGTGAAGTCCACATTGATACCCCTGGGCTGCAGGGTTCCCAAGCGAAATATGAGATGCTGTTCCTGCATCTTTCGGTTGGCGTCATTGTGGCACTGCAGGAGGCCCAGGATAGACATGTTGTCCGAGGAGTGGGGGGTTGGGGGGAAATTGAAATGGTTTGCGACTGGGAGGTGTAGTTGTTTGTAGCGAACTGAGCGTAGGTGTTCCGCAAAGCAGCCCCCAAGCCTCCGCTTGGTTTCCCCGATGTAGAGGAGGCCACAACAGGAACAGCGGATGCAGAATTTCACATTAACACCGAAGATAATTCAGTTAATTTTGCCTCTGTGGGGCATTCCTGTGGTGTCCATTACCTTTCTGCCTGCCACCAGTCACTCTCTTTCGGATAGGAACTAATCTGAGTGCAGGGCAGTGCTTCAGTAAAGTGGACAATGCAGCTTCTAATGGCATCAGTCAAATTGTACATGAAGTTAACAAATGGAGAGGAGTAAATGAACACTTTCCTGAGTGCCCAGTGCTTAGGGGGATCGGATGTGCAGGCAAATATCTGTTTGATGTGAAACGTAAAGACATTTTTCCCTCCCCACCCCTATGTGCCTTCCGGAGGGACCACTCTCTCCGTGACTCCCTTGTCTGCTCCACACAGCCCTCCAGCCCCACAACCCCGAGCACTTTTCCCTGTAACCAAAGCAAGTGCTACACCTGCCCCTATACCTCCCCCCTCACCCCCATCGCACGCCCTAGGAAGACTTTTCACATCAAACAGATGCTCACCTGCACATCTGTTAATGTGGTATACTGTATCCGCTGTTTCTGTTGTGGCCTCCTCTATATCGGGGATACCTAACAGAGGCTCGGTGACTACTTTGCGGAACACTTATGCTCAGTTCACAACAAACAACTGCACTTCCCAGTTGCAAACCATTTCAATTCCCCACCCCACTCCTCGGACGACATGTCCATCCTGGGCATCCTGCAGTGCCACAATGACGCCAACTAAAAGATGCAGGAACAGCATCTCATATTTCGCTTGGGATCCCTGCAGCCCAGGGGTATCAATGTGGACTTCACCAGCTTCAGAATCTCCCCTCCCCCAACTGCATCCCGAAACCAGCCCAGCACATCCCCACCTCCCTAACCATTCCTCCCACCTCAAGCCCCAGCCCCATCTCTTACCCACTAACCTCATCCCGCCCCCCCTTACCTGTCTGTCCTCCCTGGACTGACCTATCCCCTCCCTAACTCCCCACCTACATTCACCTTCACTGGCTTCTTTGACCTGACTGTCTCTTCTCACCCTATCTTCTCTTTCATCCATCTTCTATCCGCCTCCCCCGTCTCCCTATTTATTTCAGAACCCCCTTCCCCTCCTCCATTTCTGAAGAAGGGTCCCCACTCAAAACGTCAAGCTTTCCTGCTCCTGAGATGCTGCTTGGCCTGCTGTGTTCATCCAGCTTCACACTGTGTTATCCCACAATTTTTTTTATATCTATCTGACAGGGACACAGTTGCACAATGAATGTGAAAGGCAGCATATCTGTACCACTTTAAATCATCAGCCTAGACTTTCTACTGAATGTAGAAGAGGGGGAATTGAACATTCAAACGCTTTGGTCAGGGGAGCGAATTCTACCTTTGTGTATGGCTGTGTGTGAAACAATTGTACGGGGCCACCAGTAATTTCTAGAAATAGAATGGCCTTAAAATCACAATTTGACACATCAGTAAGCAAACACTAAATTCAGGCATCTGATTTCCCCTCTTCACTACTGTAGATGTTACTTGAATGGGTTAAAATTTCTGCTTTAAAGGCTACCAGGCAAATGAATGTATTGTACAATTGTGTGTTGGTACCTCACAGTCATACCATCATCAGGTTCATACTACTCTTCACTGAGGTCACGACCCCAACCACAAAAAGAAATCAATGAGTCAATGCACCCAATGACAAGTTATTTCTCTTTCACCTGCACATGTTTAGCAGGGAATAAAGTCTAAGGGTCTGGTGAAGTGTACAATCTAAGGCCATTAATTCAGCCTCAGTGTTTAAATCTGCAGTGTGAATATTAATTCAGCTCCCTCAGTTTAACATCTGCGATGATGACTGCTCTTTTCAGTGATGTCACTGACATTGACAATTTATACAAGAGTATGAAAGAATTGGGGGAATAAAATTAGTTGAGTGCATGTGCAAAAAATTATTTGAATTTCAAATTTTAGCTACTTAGTGAGATTCATAGATTAAATATTTATCCTCTCAGCACCATCACCCACCCCCAGGGCCCACTTCACGGTGACTTGCTAGGCCAAACATAAAGCTTCCTCAGAATATGCAGATCATGATAAATGGACGTTGTTCAAATCCGATCCCCCTAAGCACTGGGCACTCAGGAAAGTGTTTATTTACTCCTCTCCATTTGTTAACTTCATGTACAATTTGACTGATGCCATTAGAAGCTGCATTGTCCACTTTACTGAAGCACTGCCCTACACTCAGATTAGTTCCTATCTGAAAGAGAGTGACTGGCAGCAAGCAGAAAGGGAATGGACACCACAGGAATGCCCCACAGAGGCAAAATTAACTGAATTATCTTCGGTGTTGAAAAACCAAATGAAGTAACGACTATACTTGGGCTGTGACGATTGCACTAAGGTTTATTGATGCTGTCCAGCCTTTTTCAAAAATAATTTCCAAAGTTTGCTGATGTGAACATGTAGTCGAGTTATTGTAAAATAATTCCACAACAGATGCCTGGCTGATGAATATCAGATCTTGAACATTGCTGTTAAGATTAAATAAAAAACAGAAAGGTTTGAGTAGACTCAGTGTCCGTAGAAGGAAAAACAGAGTTAACTCTTCTGAGTCCACTGTGACTCCTCTTGGGAGCTGAAGGAGTAAAATTGACTATGAATTGAAGATGAAAGGGATAAAACTCCTTCAAAGAAAATCTTGCTCTACTTGGTTCTATCACAAACTCCAGTGTCCTAGAAAGCCATTGTTTAATGGTACATCAGGGAGTGTTTTTTGCCAGACATGACAGTAAATTTAATTTTCCACCTGGGCTTGGATTGGCTCAGAACAAGGCAGAACCAGCAATCCATTGCATGTGATGTTGTAATTACAGGGTTATCACTTCTACAGGTATCTCCAGCATTTAAGCAGATCTAGATAACCATTTATTGCAAGATCTGTAGCAGACAATTCCCCAGCAACCTGTATCAGAGATAAAATGAGCAACTCTTAAGGACTATGCCAAAGACCCCTGAAGTATTATTAGATGATAACGTAGGCCCTAAATTTTATATTCATTTAAAAGCAAGTGTAATGTGTTCCAGTGATAATGGGAACTGCAGATGCTGGCGAATCCAAGATAACAAAGTGTGGAGCTGGATGAACACAGCAGGCCAAGCAGCATCTCAGGAGCACAAAAGCTGATGTTTCGGGCCTAGACCCTTTATCAGAGAGATCTCTGATGAAGGGTCTAGGCCCGAAAAGTCAG
The DNA here is from genome assembly GCF_030684315.1 of Stegostoma tigrinum. NCBI lineage: Eukaryota > Metazoa > Chordata > Chondrichthyes > Orectolobiformes > Stegostomatidae > Stegostoma > Stegostoma tigrinum. The sequence continues at coordinate 8,442,225 of NC_081378.1, forward strand.
CTTTCGTGCTCCTGAGATGCTGCTTGGCCTGCTGTATTCATCCAGCTCCACACTTTGTTATCTTGTAATGTGTTCCAGATGAGATTGGTTTGGTCCAACACTAGCCTTTAATCAAAACACACTTTCTTCTTATTACACAGGGGGAATACAATAAAAAAATTGGCATAACTTTACGAAACAAAATAATATATTATTTAAGCACTAATTGTCAAGTGTTACAATATAGGCAGCATCCCCTAAACTCACCCTTTGGTACAAATGGCAATTCAGCAGACGGTTGTGATTCTCATGTGCTGTCTCTCTCTAGCCCAGAAGAAAGAAACAATCTGCCCCTTTTGATTTTTAAGAGGAACTCTTGTTATCTATGATTTCACATTAATAGCCAGGAACACAAGCTTTAAGCTTCAGTAGCTAGCATAAATCTTCTCACTAACTCCCTGGGGGCAAAACTGATTAGATTAGATGAGGTTAGATTAGATTAGATTAGATTCCCGACAGTGTGGAAACAGGACCTTCGGCCCAACAAGACCACACTGCCCCTTGCAGCATCCCACCCAGACCCATCCCCCTGTAACCCACACACCCCTGAACACTACAGGCAATTTAACATGGCCAGTCCACCTAGCCTGCACATCTTTAGACTGTGGGAGAAAACTGGAGCACCCGGAGGAAACCCACACAGACATGAGGAGAATGTGCAAACTCCGCACAGATAGTCGCCTGAGGCGGAAATCGAACCCGGGTAACTGAAAGCCTTCCTGGGTCTGTGTAAGTCCTGAACCCACACACTCAAATAAAAAAACACACCCAGGGAGAACTCAAAGCTGTTTACCAACCGCCCAACCGAAGAAGGCATTTTGTCACCACTGTGACAACACCCCTCTGCAAAAAAACAGTGTAAACACCTCTTAAAGACAGTTGCATCACACCAACGGGCTTGATGTATTCAGCATCATGAGTGTGAGGGCACATAAAAGGGTGAAATCTGTGAAGTTGCTCAGCCAAGTGCAGATGTCAAATCTGAAGGCTGCATGGGCTAGGCATAACTTGACAATACTATTGGTCTGCTTCGATAACTCAGGCACCTTGGAAATGCAGGTTACTCTGATAGACCATGATGGAATGAACCTTTCAGCTCTCTTTAGGGAATCTTTTGCCCATTGGTATTCCAGCACAATATCTTTAAACATTTCTGTGTTTCATAACCTGCACTTAAATTGATGTCACATGTTTCTTCTTTGCAGTTGCCTTTGACTTCTCTCTTTCACCATGTTGATTAATTGCAATTAAAAAATAACGTAAGCCAGAGATGTTTGTCCGATCCTACAGAATGTATCCAATGAGGTGAAGTGATAGATATGTACAATACATATGAAGGATAGATCTTTTTAGTTTGAAGAATAAAACCCTTGGATTTGCAACTTGATATACTACAGAAGGTTCAAAAAGTACAATCTAACGGAAATGATAATTGAAAGCTTTTAACTGATGACAATTGTCCGACAGAAGTGAAATTTCCAATTTATTGGATCATTCGTTTAACAAGAGCCAACAACAAACCTGATTTAGACACACAAAGAATTCCAGAACAATGTCCATGTTAACTGTGCACTGATTAATTGATGTTGTTTGAATTAATGGTTGTCACCAACTTTATTTCATTGCAAGAATTACAATTGAATGCACATGCACACATTTTTAATATCAGCTAATTCTTGATAATATCCTGTCAAATGAAAATATCATTGAGTTCTAACTTTGCACTTTACATAATCAGGTTCCTTCAATCCTGCAATACAAACTTATATGTTTGCTTGAAGCAAAAATAAAGCAAGAACTGCAGATGCTGAAAATCTGAAACAAAAACAGAAATTGCTGGAGAAATTTGGCAGGTCTGGAAGAATCTGTGGAGAGAGCAAACAAAGTTAATATTTCAGGTTTAGTTCTGGTCAGGCAACATTTGGAGTATTGTGTGCAGTTTTGAGTACCATATCTCAGGAAGGATGTATTGGCCCTGGAGTGGGTTCAGAGGAGGTTCACAAGAATGGTCCCAGGAATGAAAAGCTTAATATATGAGGAGTGTTTGAGGAAATTTACAGAATGGTTTGATCAGAGTGGGTGTTGGGAAGATGTTTCCATTGGTAGGAGAGACTAGGACCTGAGGGCACAGACCTGAAGGAAAGGGAAGACCTTTTAGAATGGAGATAAGGAGAAAATTCTTCAGTCAGAAAGTGGTGAATCCATGGTGAATCACTGCCACAGAAGGTTGTGGAGGCCAGGTCATTGAGCAAGTTTACATAGAGATAGATAGGTTCTTGATTATCAAGTGGATCAAAAGTTTCATGGAGAAAGTAGGAGAATGGGATTGAGAAACTTATCAGCCGTGATTGACTGGCAGAGCAGATCTGATGGGATAGTGTAGGGGGAGGGGCTTAGATTAGTTCACAGTTCGGCGCAACATCGAGGGTCGAAGGGCGCTGTATTGTTCTATGTTCTATGTTCGATGTTCTATGAATGGCCTAATTTCTGCTCCTTTGCCTTATGGTATTATGGACCCTTCTTCAGTTCTGTTTCTGTTTTTGTATGATTAAAACATATGGTTGATTTACTTTCCTTTTGGTAGTTCTCCCCTGCTCTGTGGTGTGCATGAATAGAGCTTAGGTTGAAATTCTGTAAGCACCCTTCCTTTTCCGAAGGTGGTGCATGGATTTTTTCTGCACACTTGCCCACTTTGCTTATGTAGAATGATCTTTTAAAAGGAATATGTTGCACTAAAGTTGATTAATCTCAATTAACCAGTACCACTTGAAGCGGGATAATTTTATTTGTTTTTAGCCTTATATTTGCTTGGCTGTCAAGACCATAAGACATGGGAGTTTAAGGAGGCCATTCAGCCCATCAAATCTGCTCTGTCATTCAATGAACGAGAACATGAACTGACCTGATAATCCTCAATTCCACTTTCCCTGCCTTTCCCCACATAAGCCTAATTTGTTTACTGATAAAAACTGCTCATTTCAGAATTGAATATCTTTATCGGCACAATCTCAACAATGAAGAATTCTGCAGATTCACGTAGTTCTGAGGAAGGGTCACCGGACCCGAAATGTTAACTCTGTTTTTATCCCTCACAGATGCTGTCAGACCTGCTGATCTTTTTCAGCAACTTTGTTTTTGTTCCTGATTTGCAGCATCCGCGGTTCTTTCAGTTTCCACAGATTCATAACCTTCTGAGAGAAAAGATTCTTCCTCACTTCTGTCTCAAATCTGTGACATTTGTTCTGAGATTATACCATCTGGTTCTAAACTCTCCTACATTTACTCTACCAAATCCTCCAAAAATCTTGTATGTTTCAAAAAGCCACCTCTCATTCTTTTATATTCCAATAAGTACAGGCCAAATCTATTCAATACGTCCTCATAAGACAGACCCTCAATACTTAGGTATCATAATAGTGATCTTTCTAGGACTGCCTCCAATGTTAATAAATTTTTTTTGAAATAAAGGGCTGTAAGCTATACACAGTATTCCAATTTTGGTCTAACTAGTGTCTTGCACAGTTTTAGGAAAACCCCACTACTTTCCAGATCCGTTCTCTTTGAAATAAAGGCAATCATTCTATTTGCCTTCCCTGTTATCCATTCAACTTAGATGCTAGATTTTGTGATTTATGGACGCCGATTCCAAAATCCCGCTGTCCTGCAGCTTTCCACAGTCTTTCTCCATTTAAATACTATTCAGCTTCTCTATTCTTCCTGACAATGTGTGTAACCTCACATCTCCCCACAAGGGCCAGGAATATGTGCTGCAGGTACTGTCTTTCCGTCACAATACACTGAGGTGATGGAAACTGTAGACCCACCTCAAGATGTGCTCCTGACCAAGAACGTACATTGTGAATTAAAAGTATTGGAAATGTATTGAAACACCTCAAAGTCAAACATGATGTGGAGAGAAACATATTTATTTCACTTCCTGAAATTTCCAATTTGAAATATTTTGCCCTATAGTTGCACATGTATTATTAGACTATTATAATTATATTAAATGGAACATGCTATATGGAGACAAGGCAATTTTTATTGTATATTTTGTAATTAAGGCAAATATATTTTAATATCTTTTACAAATCTTATGAATGAATTATATTTTTAGGGGAAAGAAATCCCAAGGCACAAAGACAGATGAATTTCCCATTGGCATCTCAAATAATGTAAGTTACAAGAATCATAATGCCTATTTAAAAAAATACATGAGGGATGTGTTTTAAGCTATGCACTGGAAGACAGTGGAACATTTGAATTTAAATAGCACCTTTCTCAAGGATAGAACAACTTAAAGATCTTTGCAACTACTTTTATGTTGTGCAAGTGTATGTGTAAGCTGTATGGTGGTGTATCAAAAATGATTGTCAATTTCTGCATGACATGTTTTCACAAATAATAAGGTAAGAATCAGCCATTTTTCTGTGTGAAATACACTGTGAGGTTTATATCGGCCAGGACTCCAAGAAAAATTTCACTGTTTTGCTTTTAACAAGTGCCATGAGACCTCTTAAATGAACCTGAGGATATAGACAGGACCTCAGAGTATCTGTTCCATTCCATAAATTCTTTATTCTGTCTTGGGATATGAATGCCAAGGACAGAAATTTGTCGCCCATCCCTCATCGTCCTTGAATTCGCTCGACTATTTCAGAGACCAGTTAAGTGTAAATCACTTTACTGTAGGTCTGAAGTGACATGTAATAGGAGCTTATTTCTAGCAGGGCATTTTGTTGAATGGTGCAATACTTTTATTATTCCTCAATATGAGCAACTAAATGTGGATGTTACGGTATTGAAGAATCTGATAGAAATTTGTTCCAGATAACAATTTGTACAAACATTACATTATTCAGGCATTTCCATGTCTGATCTCTGAAATGGCCCAGCATAATGCCCCCTCCCCAAACCTTCTTCCACTGTGATCCCATAATGCTTTACAGTTCATTCAGAAATAACACCATATGAGGTGTATCTATGTCCTCATAGTCAGAACTGGAAAGACTTTAAATGCGAAATTTAATAAAACTGCCTGGTCATCTTAGATAGGTTTTTGACCTCTTCAAAAGCTGACAATTCTATTAAATGGTTAGAAATGATTTGATTATTTTTAGGGGCCTTGATTATACAAGGGAGAGTTTTCTTTCCAATGGCTTATTTCATTTTGATGGTTTGAGAATTTAAGAGATTGCAACTTGTTATGATGGCAGACAGTAAATACTGGATAAAGAGGGTGCTGGAAAGGTGAAATAACCACACAGAGGCTGGTATCACATCACCAAGTCATCCTTAGTTTATGTCTGACCAAACAGCTCAGATCTAATCCCTGAATCCCCTCTGCACCTCTGTCAGCCAGGGCTCCCTGATTGGCAAAATAAAAACTGAAAGAACTGAGGATGCTGTAAATCAGGAACAAAAACACAGTTGCTTGAAAAGCTCAGCAGGTCTGGCAGCATCTGTGAAGGAAGAAAACAGAGTTAACATTTCGAGTGTTTCATTTCTGAGGAAGGGTCACCAGACCTGAAACGTTAACTCTGTTTTTCCCTTCACAGATGCTGCCAGACCTGCTGAGTTTTTCCAACAACTTTGTTCTTACTCCCTGATTGGCCCAGGTTAACAAACCCAATCAGGGACCTCACAGGATTTAAGATCCACATTTTCTTAATTCTAACCACTGCAAGGGGATAATAAGGAGGAGATGATGGTGGGTAATGGGATATAAAGGGTTTAGAAATCACTGATCACTTTCAAATTACTAATATCAACTATTATGTTTCTCAAAACTCAGTGCCATTGCCTTCCTTCATTTTGCCAGCAAAACTCATTTTTCAAAAGGAAATGGACAGGTATTTGTAAAAGAAGAAAACAAATAAAGGAACATGCACAAACAAATGAGACCATGTAGATCGCTCACACAGAATTTTGCTCCAAGTAATTTAAAATGCTTCGAGGACGAAGGTGAAAACAGCCATATAATCCTTTGCTTATAAAGGTCAATCAGGCTGCCAGAACACTTTGTAAAGTCAGTTTAACCCTGTACTTCACTGCTATGCTGGCTAACTGTGATGAGGTGGCCTCCTTGAGGGAGCTTCACACCATTACATTTCAAAGTGAGAGAGGGATCCTCTGTACAAAGTCAGACCGCTGTCTTTGTGTTGCTGAAGAACGGAATCTCTTCTTTAGAATACGGATGTGATGGAAGAACTGTGTAGCAATAACGAAAGGGCAGCAAGCGCTTTCCTTGTGGAAACATTACTTTGTCCATCTTTTAAAGAGGATCTGTGATGTTAAGTAATCAAATGTTGCATCAGGTATGAATTACTACGCTAATAATTACAGAACAATAGTATGCCAAAGCCAGGAGGAGAGAATCAGCAAAAATAAAAGATAACTGTGACTACCTGTAGGTCAGGTCAAATCAGTAGTCACTCTGATTGCTAATTACACCTCTATTTGGGTTAGGATGTGGGCTGGGTATATAAATCAATGGCTGACAGTGCAGTTCTTGCCACTCCTAGTTATTAGATGTGTGTCACTGAACAAAGCATTGATCAAAGCTTGCCAGAGGAGAGCCAGGGGTCGTAAAACATGGCTACTGCCTAATTGTCGGACTGTGCAAAGGGGGGAAATTTGTAATGAAACCCAATTAGCTGGCAAGGTATTTGAGCAGTGGAGCGAAAATATGAAGAAATAGCTTTTGCTAATAGCATTTCACATTAAAACTAAATCTTTGCAATGTTTCATGCAGGCATCCCATTAGGCTGGGTTACACGGTCTGTGGTTCAAACTGTCAATACACAAGCTGTCTCATTCATGTAGTTTGGCTTCTATAACATTCCATGAGCCTGAAGTTTATCAAATCACATGTACAAGACTCTCACAGTGCGTTAGCTGAGTGCAACAATCAACTCTCACAGACATTATAAAGCTTTATGGAGATGTTTATAACAACACATCCAATCCATGCAACTGTAAATGCCACTGCTGTTGCTTACATTGTGACCACCAGCTTTACATATCTGTTTCCCCATTCTCTATTTGTCCTTTCATTTTCTCCTTTTTTTATAACTTTTTTGTAGATGAATTCTTTTAATCAGTTTTCCGATCTTTCAGGTTTCTCAAGAAATAAATGTGCAGATGCATCTGAGCCAAAAAAATCTCTGACAAATCACAATTCACTCAATAATTTGTTACAGAGATAGTCAGAACTGCCGATGCAGGGCAATCTGAGATAACGCGGTGTGAAGCTGGATGAACACAGCAGGCAAAGCAGCATCAGAGGAGCAGGAAAGCTTGATGATTCGGGTCGAGACTCTTCTTCAGAAATGGGGGAGGCGAAGCGGGTTCTGAAATAAATAGGGAGAGAGGGGGAGGAGGATAAAAGATGGATAAAGAAGAATTGAGAGTGCGAGGAGACAGGCAGGTCAAAGAGGTGGGGTTATAGTCAGTGAAGGTGAATGTAGGTGGGGAGTTAGGGAGGGGATAGGTCAGGAGGGCGGGATGAGGTTAGTGGGAAGGAGATGGGGTGGGGCTTGAGGTGGGAGGAATGGTTAGGGAGGCGGGGACTAGATGGGCTGGTTTTGGGATGTGGTCAGGGGAGGGGAGATTTTGAAGCTTGTGAAGTCCACATTGATACCCTTGGGCTGCAGGGTTCCCAAGCGAAATATGAGATGCTGCTCCTGCATCTTTCAGGTCTAATCCAACGCATCATCCTCCAACAGTTCCATCATCTGCAACCTGACCCCACTACTACTTTCCCTTCCCACACTTGTGTGCTTTCTGGAGGGACCACTGTCTCTACGACTCCCTTATTCACTCCACGATCCCCTCCAGCCCCACCATCCCCGGCACTTTTCCCTGCAACCAAAGCAGGTGTTACACCTGCCCCTATACCTCCCCCCTCACCCCCAACCCACGCCCTAGGAAGATTTTCCACATCAAACAGATGTTCACCTGCACATCTGTTAATGTGATATACTGTATCCGCTGTTCCTGTTGTGGCCTCCTCTACACTGGGGAAACCAAGAGGAGGCTTGGGGACTGCTTTGCGGAACACCTATGCTCAGTTCGCAACAAACAACTACACCTTCCAGTCGCAAACCATTTCAATTCCTCCCCCCCACCCCACACCCACTCCTCAGACGACATGTCCATCCTGGGCCTCCTGCATTGCCACGATGACGCCACCCGAAAGATGCACGAACAGCATCTCATATTTCGCTTGTGAACCCTGCAGCCCAAGGGTATCAATGTGGACTTCACAAGCTTCAAAATCTCCTCACCCCGACCACATGCCAAAACCAACCCAGTTAGTCCTCACCTCCCTAACCATTCCTCCCACCTCAAGCCCCAACCCCATCTCCTACCCACTAAACTCATCCCGCTTCCTTGGCCTGTCCGTCCTCCCTGGGCCGAACTATCCCCTCCCTAACTCTCCATCTACATTCACCTTCACTGGCTATAACCCGACCTCTTTGACCTACCTGTCTCCTCGCACTCTCAATTCTCCTTTATCCATCTTTTATCCTCCTCCCCCTCTCTCCCTATTTATTTCAGAACCCGCTTCCCCTCCCCCATTTCTGAAGAAGGGTCCCGACCCGAAACATCAAGCTTTCCTGCTCCTCTGATGCTGCTTGGCCTGCAGTGTTCATTGCTTCACACCATGTTATCTCACTCAATAACATGTTTTCTGAAAACAAACGCAGCGATGGCAACTTACCCATCCCATCATGTTTCCTAAAAAACTAAAATTTGGAACACAAGACCAGAAAAGTGACTTTCATAAATACTTCCTCTGTTCCAAAAACAGCATGCCATAATTTTGCCACACTTCTGGATGCCCTGAACTCTGTCTATGTGATCCGTCACCCCAAAGAACACACACAGGTTCACATCACAACAGCCTGCATTGATACTGCTCCTATATTGTTGTAAAACATCTCAAGATGCTTCCCATGAGCAAATGAAAACTCGTCGGCATGCCACATGAGCAGATATTAGGACCGACGAGCAAATGCTGGTCAAAAAGTTAGGTTTTACAGAGCATCTTAAAAGAGAAAAAAGAGGGAGAAAAGTGGAGACATTTAGTGAAGAAATTCCACAGTGCTTTGGCAGCTGAAGGAACATCCAACAATGTTGAAGTGTTCTGGGTGTGGGCAAGAGGACAGAATTGAAAGCACCTAGAGGCCTTGGAGGATTCTACGTATGATGTATGTATGAAATGTCCCGAGATTGATCACAGCCAACAAAGTAATTTCAGGTGTATTTGCTGCTGTAATAATTGGAAAATGGCATGGCAACTGAAAATCTCATAAAGCCCAATGAAATAAATAACCAATTAATGACCTCAAAGCATAATCAGTAGTGACATTTCAAAGCAGTACTATAGAAACTGCATTCACTCCCTGGAGACAAAGAACATGGCCAGTTATCACCTGCACAATTTGCAAAAATTTCTCTGTTTCAAGGCAGGTTGACACCACTTGTTTTTTAAGCTAATCTGTCCCGATGATGTTGGTTAAATGATAAATGTTGGACAGACACCAGGAATTCCTGGGCTCAGCTTTGAATAGTGCTACACATTTTCCATATCCAACTGAAAGTGGATCAGGTTAATGTCCATAAGACCATAACGTCTTTAGAAATAGGAGCAAAATTAGACTATTCGGTCCATTGAGTCTGTTCTGCCATCAGTATTGCCTGAAATGTTTCTTAATGCTTTCTCCTGCCTTCCCCCCATAATCTTTCGGCCTCCTGCCAGTCAAGAAACTATCAACCATTGTATTAAATTTTCACAATATCTTTGCCTCCATGTCCTCTGTGGCAATAAGTTCCACAGATTAGCCCACCCTCTGGCTGAGGAAATTCCTCCATATCTCAGTTCTGAAGGGCCATCCCTTCAATCTGAGGCTGTGTCCTCAGCTCTTCGTCTCTCTTGTGAGTGGAAATATCTTCTCAACTTCCACACTATTCAGGGCTCTTAGTACTCTGTAAATTCGACCAGATTCCCCCTCATCCTTCTAAATTCTGTCAAGTACAGACCCAAAATCCTCAAACACTCCTCATATGACAAATTCTTCAACCTGAGCCCATTCTTGTAAACCTCCTCAGGATCCCCTCCAATACAGCATATCATCTCTTAGATATGTGACCCATAACTGCTCACAATATTCCAAATGCAGTGGGACCAGAGGCATATACAGCCTCAGCAGTACATCTCTGCTTTTGTGTTCTAGCCCTCTTGAAATGAATAGTGACATTGCATTTGCCTTCCTAACTGCCAGCTGAATTTGCATGTTAACCTTAAGAGAATTCTGAACTAAGTCTCATAAAACTGTTTGTGCTTCAGACTTCTGCATTGTTCTCCACTTCTATTCTTAACAAAGTACATAACCTCACATATTCCAACATTGCGTTCTATCTGCCACTTCTTTGCCTACCCTCTCCAAATCTGTAAAGCTTCTTCTGCAGCCTCCTGCTTCCTCAACACTATCTGTCCCTCCACCTATCTTTGTGTCACCTGCATAGAATCTATGCCTTCAGTTTCTTCATTCAAATTATTAATGTATAATGTGAATAGCTGTGGCCTCCACATTGACCCCTGTAGAACTCCACAAGCCACTGATTGCATTCCTGGAATGAACCCCTTTATCCCTGTTCTCTGCCCTTTTGTGAGTCAGTCAATCCTCTATCCACGCCAGCACCTTGCTCTAACACCATAGTCTTTCATCTTATTTAGCAGCTTCCCATGAGGCACCTTGACAAAGGCCTTCTGGAAATCCAAATAGATCACGTCCACTGGCTCTCCTTTGTCTAACTTGCTTGTAACCCCCTCAAAGAATTCTGACATATTTTTCAGACATGATAGTCCTTTGATGAAGCTGTGCTGACTCCCTATGTTACCATGCACTTCCAAGTACTCTGCAATTTTATGCTTAATAGTGGACTCCAAAATCTTACCATCAACCAAAGTCAGGCTAACTAGAGTTTCCTGTCTTCTACTTCCCTCCCTTCTTTCTCAGGGGTATTACATTTAGCCATTTCCATCTTCTGGGACCGTCCCTGACTCCAGTGATCCCAGAAAGATCACCACTAATGCTTCCACAATCTCCTCAGCTATCTCCTTCAGAACTCGATGGTGTAGATCATCTGGTTCAGGTGATTTATCCACCTTCAGACCTGTCATCAACTCCAGCACCTTCTCCTTAGTCACGACCACTGCACTCACCTCTGCCTCCTACTCTCTTGAGGTTCTGGTATGCTGCTGGCATCTCCCACCATGATGGCTGATGCAAAGTGCCTACTCAGTTCCTCTGCCATTTCTTTGTTCTTCATTACCACTCTCCAGCCTCATTTTCCTGCGTATGATGACCACCTTGTCTCTCTCTTACATTTTACATGTCTAAGAAAGCTCTTGCAACCTTCTTTTATATTACTAGCTAGGCATGTCTAAATATTGCACATTTTGCATTTTTGCTTTCTATATCTCTTGTTCTTTTTGTCCTTAAATTATTCAAAACTGCACCAGGTTGTGGTGACAGTTGAAGCTTTTCGCTGTATTTTCGTGTGTTGTTCATTATAGAATACAAGCGACAATAAATCATCAATTATTCATTCATTTCTGAACTGATGCTGGATCAATGGACATTGATACTATGACAGAATGTGAAAGGACCTACTGTATTCTGCCACTTTGAAAGTTAATTCCCAAAAACCTCCTCAATTAAGTGGTGGGTCCTTGTCCAAGTTCACAAGAGGGACTGTGACTCTCGTAAAAGCTCTTACCATTGAAATAACATTGTTACAAGTCTTTTATTAATCGAATGCCTGTAAGTGACTTTGGAAAAACATGATGAGAGGAATTAATTATGCATATTCCCTTTGTTTTTATGCATTGATTTTAATGAGACCGAGAGACAAAGGCTTGCTTAGGAATGCAGCAAGCTTTCAATGCTATTGATAATTTTGTGATGTCAATCTGTTCAAGGGCATCAGGAATGTTGAAAGTAAAGGTCAACAAGCCAAGGACTGTGTTGCTGATGTGACCTGCAGGCGTCTTCCCACTATTTAGTGAAACATCGCCTGGTCAGCTGATTGTACTGATGTCCTCTGAGACATCAAATGATTTGCAATGTTTCACCTCTTCATTTTGGTAAATCTGACTTTCATTCAATTTGAGGACCTAGCAATTCCCAAAATGATGTAAAAATCCCCCAAATGATGTAAAAAACACCTTAACTAACAAAATTGTATCTGACATATTGGGTCTATGTTTCCCATTGAAACCCCCTGTATATGCCGATTACCCTATCCACTGCAGGCAGGGCTTTTTAATGTTCTGTAACAATTTAATACTGAGGCCATTGTATAGGTTCTGAGATGGTTCAAGTTCATCAAGGTCAAATAATTCCTCGAGGAACTGAGCCATCAGTTCACCAGATATCTTTGGTTTAAAGCTTGGTCAAAACTACATTGGCTAATCTCAGTGACTCCAAAGGGTATATATGATATCAATGTCTCTAATTCAGTAAGTGGAACATGAGGCAAGGTGGAGTTTTGTCCAGTAATTAATTAGATGAATGTTTGTGAGGATCAGAAGACAATAAAGTCACAAGGTATAGAAGCAGGATAAGGCTATCCAGCCCATTGGGCCGGCTCTACCATGCAATCAAGGCTGATATGTCTCTCAGCGCATATCAGACCTTAGAACCCCTTAGAAATCAAGAACCTGTCTATTTCTGTCATAAATACACTCAATGACTTGGCCTCTACTGCCCTCTGCAGCGATGAGTTTCACAGACTAACCACTATCCGGCTGAAGAAATTCTTCCTCATCTCAGTTCGGAAAAGCCTCACTCTGAGTCTCTGCCCTCAGGTCTTGGTCTCTCCTACTAATGGAAACATCCTCTCCCCATTCACTCTTCTCAGGCCACACAGAATTCTGTAAGTTTCAATCAGATTCCACTTCATCCATTGAGTACAGACCCAGGGACCTCAACTGCTTCTTATATGACAAGCCCATTGTCCCCATGATCATTCGGGTAAACCTGCTACAGACTTCCTCCAAAGCTAGTACATCCTTCCCTACACACCTGCCCCTCCACCTATCTGTCTATTGGTTACTGAAGACAATAAGCATTTAGATTAAGTGTTAAAGAAAAAAATCTAACATCAACTTTGCCTAGCTAATTTGTTACACATTTAAGAAAGGAAGAAGCATGGAGGGAAGATAATTAACAAGGAAGCAAGAAATGGACAGAACTCAAGCATATTTGCAGAAATGCCAAAATTCTTGTGAGAAACGACAATATGGTTGTCTGAACAATTAACCACTATTTTCTTCTCCAGTATTTTGTGCTCATAGAATGGGCATTTTCACGGGGGCAGGGACTATGATAATCAGGGTCAATGTTTTTCATTTGCTGCAGACATGCTGGTGTCTTGGATGATAGTGTAAGGTCGGGGTGGAGGTTAGATAGACCTTAGCATTAGGGTAAATGTTCGGCACAACATTGTGGCCCAAAGGGCCTGTACTGGGCTGTACTGCTCTATGTTCAATGTTTTCTATGTCTTCCAGTCTGCACTGTGACTAGTTAGCTCAGTTGGCTGGATTTATAAGTGAAAGTAATGGGTTCAATTCCTGAACCAGCTGAGGTTACAGCGAAGGAATCTCCTTAGTAACCTCTACCCTCCCTAAGGTGTGGTCAACTTCAAGTTGACCACTAACCAGTTATTTCTCTCCTTCTAATGAGAGAACAACCCTTTGATCCAAAAGGACTATGGCAACTTTTACTTTACAGTTATATTTCAGATTGCTTCTCACACCTCAAAGTTCCAATGGCAAAGTGAATGGGAAAGAGTTGGAGAGGGAACCGATGAAGATTTAGGGGTCTTTTTCCTTCCTTTCTTGACTAGAAAGTTCTGATTTTTTTCTTGTTGGAGTTGAAACTTTGCTCCTGGAATTACCTCACTTTGTGGGGTTAGTTTTAGTGAGGTGTTTCCGCATTCTCCACTCTTCAGAAACTGCAAAATTGAATAGACATTTAAAAGAAGATCATGAAGACATCACAGCAGCAGTTAAGTTTCACAGCTGGTAACATTCTGTTGACTGTGATTATTGTCAATTGCATGCTTACATTGTCACTGTCGGTAGAATATTGGCATTAGTGCATATATTATTCCATTTTGTCAATTAATGGGAGATTCATATCAAGAACATTTTTTAATGCACGAAGTATTGAATTAGGATTGGTACAAACTGGGAAAAATACCTGGGAGGTGCTGTCATTAGGTTAGGGTTGAGGATAAATAAGTGTTGTATGTGTTTACATTGCCAAATCCTGCTTTTGTGATTTTATTTCGAGTCAATTTTTTTGATCGTTGTTGAACTTGGGATATTTTACTTTGTAAATGCATACTGTTTTCACTGACCCTGAGAGATGTATTCTGTTGCTGGGATGAATGAGCTATATTTTGATGTGTAAATACATCAAGGAATTGATGCGATTCGATTATACTCCCTCATTGCAAGGGTAATTTGGTTTGTGTTTGGTTTATGCTAATACCGTTGTGTGGGCAATTGAGTATAAATTTTAATTGTTAAAGGGATCCCTTCTTTTATTGATACCTCTCTCCCAGAGGCAAATGGATTTGTGTTTTAAATGAACCACTTGAAATGCATTTAAAAAGTGAATTTATTAATTATCAAACGTGAGAATCAATAGCCACATAACATTCACATTAGAAACATGAAGTGAGTCAAAAAGATTAAAGTTTAAAAAGTATACAAATCAGCTTCTGAATTGTTCATGAAGGCTAGATCACTAAACATTACGGATGTCATGCTGGATGTCACAGATTGCATTGTCAATGGTAGTTGAGCAATCAATTCCAATATTCTTGGCTTTGTAAGTGGATTGAAATTATTTTGTCCTGATTGGTCCAGGGTCAGGTAATGGCCTAGTAGTGTAATCGCTGGACTGGACAGTTAATCTGGAGACCAAGGTAATGTTCTGGGTTTATATCCCACCACAGCAGATGGTGGAATTTGAATCCATTGCCGATTGTCAGAAAAACCCATCTGGTTCTCTAAACTCTTTAAGGGATGGAAACTGCCATCCTTACTTGGTCTGGCCTACATGTGACTCCAGACCCACAGCAATATGGTTAACTCTCAACTGCCCTCTGGGCATCTGGATTGGGTAATCAATGCTGCCTAAAAGCAACGCCCTCTTCCGACGAACGAATGAAGAATTCCTTTTTGGCAGTGGCTAACTGGCAGCACTCAGAGTGACAAGATTTTTTTCCTTTCCTTACCTGCAGTGCAAGGGTGTTTGAATGACTGTTGAATGACTCGGAGAACACTAGTCCATGTATCAGAACATCAGGCCACAAAAAAAGACAGACCATGGTTCATGCTCACATTTTAGCACCTGACATTTCATAAAAGAGCAAAACACAAGCATGTCTCTCACTGAGACTGTTGTATTTCTCAGCATTGTGCCAGAATCTGAGATAATCCCAGGAGATTAGATGATCACTTCTTAATACATTTTGTTCCTTTGAAGCTTCTTTGACACCTCATCAAGTTCCTCTCTCTCTTGGCAGATAGTGCATTTAGAGCTGCAGATGGCTTGGCACTATGGCTCCTTTTAAACAAAAAGCACATGCTCAATATGTCCCTTGGTGACCCGGGGTCATGACAAAGGAATGACAGGACTTTGAGCCAACAACAGAGCCTAGTGGAATGCCAGGTAATGTGTCCAGTTTCATTCCTTTCTTTAGATTTTGCAGCAGTTTAATACAACTGAGTGTTTGGCTGGGCTAGTTCAGAGGGCACTCAAAGGATCATGATGTAAAGGCGCCGGTGTTGGACTGGGGTAGACAAAATCAGAAGTTACTTGACACCAGGTTATAGTCCAACAGGTTTATCATGACTTTCGGAGCACTGCTCCTTTATCGGGTGAAGCGACTTCATTTTGAATGCTTGTGATTTCAAATAAACCCGTTGGACTATAACCTGATGTTTAGTTGAAGAATCAATCATGTTGCTCAGGCCAAGGAGACATATCTAAGAGAGACCAGGTAAGGACAGCAGATATCCTCCCTGAAGGAGATTAGTGAACTGCTTTATTACAAGTGACGGTGGCTACATGGTTGCCATTAGTCTAACTTTCAATTCTAGGTTGCACTTAATTCAAACGTCACCACCCATTATGGCGTTAATTGATTCTCATCCCCAGAACATTGGCCTGTAGCTCAGATTGACAATGAGTTCACTATGGGTTCAAATCCCTTCTATTACGGAATCAATCAAATTAAAAAGTGTGGAATTGAATGCCAGCCTTACTAATGGTCACCATGGGAACTATTTGAATTGCCAGGAAAAGCTGACATAATTCCCTTGCAGAAGGAAGTTTAGTTTCAAAATGATTTATCAAGTCTTTCAATTTCATGTCAACAAAGGCTGGCCTTGTCAGTCATGTCATTTGAAAGGCTTTTTAAAAGCCAGCCACAGAAATACATACCTGCCTTTGCAGTAGTTCTCCACAGGAATCTGTGGGCCAGAGACCTTTCCCAGTTGAAGCAATCCCTTCCATGTCAGGAATGGATTGGTTTTGAAACATGTGGCCATTTTGCCACCATTTGGCAGCACATTTACAGACAGAAAGGCCTGGGAGCCACGTTTGAGATGTGCCAAGAATGGAAGTACGTCAGGTGGGCACCAGAGGGAGTTGGGTGGCCAGTGCGATGAGGAGGTCAGCTGGTGGGTGCGCAAGATCTGTGACACCAAATGATTGAGTTAGGAAGGTGGGGAGGGATGAGTGGTGGAGATGGTAGAGTGACAGGCAATTGCCAGCAGAGGAGATGGCAAGTGGATGAGAAAAAAGTGAGATATGTGGGTAGGAGGTAGCGTGTTTCATTAGCAAAAGTGCAGGATGGCATATAAGGGGCTGGTGTTAGGGTGCTGGGCAGGTGAGGATTAGATTGCTTGATTGATGGGGTTGCAGTGAGCCTGGTTAAGGAGGAGGCAGTTTAGTTGTTGGGTGTATGGAGGTACGGCAGCGTGTTGCATGGGTAAGGTGCCAGGTCGTTTTAGGGTAGTCATCAGATGAGTGTTTTGCGTGGCAGATAAACGAACAAGTGCGTGGGCATGAGGTGTGTGCAGAATAAGGTCACAGTGCCTGTAAAGTGAATGAATGCACTTAGGGAGGTTCAGTGATGTGAGTTAGATCAGAGACATTGGTCATGGAGATTGGATGGGATAGAGAGTATTTTGGGGTGGGGTACCAGGTCAGGTTGGTACAGATAGGGGAGTTTATGTCCTTAGAGAGTTGAGTTTATGTGTAGGATTGGGGGAGAGAAGGGGATTCAAGTTGAGGGAACAGGCGTGGGAAGGGTATAATGATCATTCGGGGCGCGGTTCCAAGATCAAATGGATGAGGTCTCAATTGGATGGGAAATCAGATCAGGTGCAGATTAGAGTAGGGCAGGAGGGTTAGGGGGTCATGGGATGTTGCTTGTCTCTGGGGGAGAATATCAGTGTGAATATTTAGGTAGGGGTTATGGAGGAGGGCAGCCACACACATGGATATTCAGGAAAGAGAGCAAGTTTTAATTCCTCTAAAACACCCTGGGCAAGTCAGGCAAAATCCTCCAATGTCTTCAAATTTAACTTGAAGCTTGAAAATTTTTTATATGCTTCCAGTTGTCAGGTAATTGTCCACTAGGCATTTCAACTTCATTGGCAACTCCCACGCAGTCAACACATCAGGGTATCCACATGGTGCTTTTCAGGATCTGCCTGGTCTCTAACTCTCCAGAAACTGGAAAATCTACTCTACAGTGTTTAAATACTTGGTGGTAGGCAAGTTACTATACACACAGGTAAACTGCTTTAACAAGGCATGAAATATTTAGCGGTTCGATTGTAGCAGTACAATTTCATTTCCTGAAATTGATTCGATGTGATTGATCAGTTTCTAGCAGAGAGTATTGTAGATTTAATGAGTCACAAAGTGCTCTTGTTCAATTTGTCTAATTGCTTACTGGCAAAAAAAGCATTTGCATGCTGGCTTCAGAAGCAGAAACAAAATAAGGTTGTATTTTTGGAGAGCAGGTAGGAATAATATTACTGAAGTAGTGTTTTACAGAACAGTACTGTATGGAGAAGCTGTTGTATTTTCAGGGAATTGTCTTAGGATTGTGCAAATTTCACAACTGAATGAAGGTTGTATTCTCAACACTTTCTAATAGAGCAAGGAATCGCACACATTTACATACTAAAATAAAACGACAAACAGTGGGTGCTGGAGATTATTGAACATAAACAGAAATTGCTGGAGAAAGAAAGTAAAGTCAGTGTCTTCAGTCCAGCGACTCTTCATCAGACTTGGAAGGTTAACTCTGCTTTTTTGCTAAGATGCTGCCTGACCTGCTAATGTTCGTCAATATTTTCTGTGTTGGTTGCACACTTATGTATGCTCTCAGAAAGTGCCAAATTGTTTTAAAACCCATGAAGACACACCAGTTAATTATGGCCCACTCGCCCAGACTGTAGAAGTGGAGACACACTGTATTTGGGTACATCATATGGTCAACCAGCAACTCAAGCCTCTAGACTAATATTAGAGGCTACCACCGAACTGTGAAACACTGTATGAAGAGTATCTCCCTCGACTTGAATGAGGATGACCCTGAGATTTCGAGACATGACAATTTGCTTGAAACACATGCAGTGTGTTTGGTGTACATATGACTGGCACATGGTGCAGGTGCAAGATTGACATAGCACTGTGCCATGTAGCAACATGTTCACCACCTTGACAGCCATGACAAGCTGCCTGCCACTGTGTCTGTGTCATAAGGCAAGGCAAGACTGAAGTACTAAAAGTCTTTTAGCTCAGGCTGTGGAGAAAATGTGCAATAAGATGACACCAGGTAAAGCAGGGAGCATAGTAGTAGTCACAAAGTGAGGGAGTGCTAAGATATCCAGTAAATGGCCCTTAGGTGCACTCTGCTGGTCCAATCCATTAGATGGGCAGCTGTCTCTGAGCACAATGTGCGTGCACCTTTAGAATTCTCTGTTACCGAGGCCTGAGTAGGTCAGTTATTCAGGATACAATGAGATTTCTATACTTTTTAGCTGAATTGAAATTTTCTTAATGACAAATGTCTTTGTGATAAGTTTTGGCATATCATTTACTTGCTTTACTGTGTCTGCATGTTAACATTCTATTTAAGGATACCCAGATGCCACAGTTTCCCATCATTTAAAAGCATTCTTCTTTATCTCTTTGTCCAACCACAATTGACACTTTCATATTTTATCACTTTAGAGTCCACCTGTCACATGGTTTTCCACACATGTAGCCTGTCAAAATGATTTGCTGCCTCTTTGTGTCCTTTTCACAGCATTTATAAAAGAAAGAATAGCACAGGGCTATATGAGGAAGATAGGGATTGCATATTTTGTCTTCAGGAAATGTTAGTCGAAATTGGATCCTTATGTGTTTTAAAAAGGAAGCAAATAAATATTGGAAATGCAAACAACACTGAGGATTTTTGGGGCAAGGTTAAAGGATGCAATCAAATCAGTAGCATATTGACTTGTGCACTGTGCTATTCAATCACTTTGCAGCCTAGGGTTGTACAGCACGGAAACAGATCCTTCAATCCAACTTGTCCATGCCGACCAGATATTATAAATTAACCTAGTTCTATTTATCTTAGTAAAGATCTGTAGCTCGGGTTGTGGGTGAGGTTGTTGACTTGCTCATCAAGCTGGCTTGTTTTTGTTCACACGTTTTGTCACCATGCTGGGGGACATCATCAGTGGAGCCTCTGTTAAAGCAATGTTATTCTACTCTGTTTGGAATTTATACAGTCCGGCCTATAATGGTGAGTACTGTCATTTCTGGTTTTGATCTGTATGGGTTTGCATATGGGATCCAATCCTATATGTTAATTGTCTGAAGTGTCGGTGAGGAACCATGCCTCCAGGAATTCCCGTGCGTGTCTATGTTTGACTTTGGCTACTATGGTTACTTTGTCCCAATTAAATTGATGACCTTCATTGTCTGAATGTACCAATATTAAGGAGAGTTCATTGTGCCGTTTCACTGCTAGCTGATGCTTGTGTATTCCGATGGCTAGTTTCTTTCCTGGCTGTCCGGTGTAATGTTTGCGGCAGTTGTTGCATGGTATTTTGTAAACCACGTTGGTTCTGCATGTTGTGGGAATGGGGTTTTTAATCCTTGTAAATGTTTGTTGTTGAGTGGCTATGGGCTTGTGGGTCACCATGATTCCTATTGGTCTTCGGAGTCTTGTCAGTTCTGATATGTTCTTGATGTAGGGCAGTGTGGTCAGTGTGTTAGGGCATACTTTGTCCTCCTGTTGTCTGTTTTGTAGACATCTGTGGATGAAGATGTGGGGATATCCATTTAAACTGCTACATTACCTGGCCTAATTTAGCTTTCATCGAAGTAACACTCAGATTGCTGTGTATTAAGGTATACGAATAAAATATGGGATCGGGCATTCTTTTGTGCATCAAGCTAAGCATATGTTAATGTGCAATGACTTTACATGCTAATGTGAACAAAATACTTTTGAACTTTTGTCCACCAACCAATAATTCGTTTATTATATGGCAACTTGCAGACTCCATGTTAATGATTTTTAGCTTGGCTTGTTAACTGCCAATGTTAAATGTGCACTTCTCCAGCTGTTTTCCTTCAAAAGCAGCTTGTATTAATTCTGCCCACATTTACAAAGAAAAACCCTGATGTAAGGCAGAGTTGGCAGATGTCTAGCATGGAGTAGAGCAGGAAAGGAAGAAAGCGTGCATTCATATAGCATCTTGCTTGACCTCACAGTGTTCCGAAGACAACTCAATGTGTTTGCAATGCAGTTAATGCTGTAAGAGTAGAAAATATTTGAAATTGGAAATATTGAGGGGGGGGGTTGTGGTCAGCAATAGATGAACAGGATTTGGTGTGGGATACGATATAAGAAGCAGAGTTTTGGATAGGCTGAAGTTTACAGATGAGTGTGTTGGTCAGCAGATTAGAATTATAATTAGGTTTATTGTCACGTGTATTCATGTACAAAAGTATAGCAGTACAGTGAAAAGTGTACAATGTTGCCAAATATGGCACAATCTTAGGTTTAAACTACCTAGTTACAAATCTCGCGCACTAAAGTATCTTAGATACAAAAATAGAGAAATTAAGAAAAAGGATATAAGTTGTACAGTACAGCTCTTCTCAGTATCAAAGGACTATAGGGATAATTGATTCAGGATTTGACAATGCATTGATGCGAATTCAAGCAGCAGATGTACTGAGGCTAGGGCAGAAGTAGTCAATGTTATAGAGGTGAATGGAGAGGAAGGCTTGAGAAATAACAGTTTGCTTTTTTCTCACGCCAATCTCAGCTTTTACAAGTTCAACACATCTATTAGCAACAGTTAAAAATAACTGAAACCCACATTGATACTTTTACGGTCATTGCTTTCATTGACATACAGCTTGGAATTTGGAAAACAATGTATTTCAGTTACCTACGTCAATCCATTTGAGCATTCAGAAGCAACAAAATATTTCATCACTGCACCTTCTGATATGCTTTGAGAAATCTTGTGATTTATAAACTAAATAAACTGCAATTACAGGCTGCTGCTCAGGAGATGCTACAAAAATATAGACACTGGAGGAATGAGCTTTTCATAACATATCTGAGGAATACAATAGTACACTTTACTATTTGTTTTTAACTGTTTCTTATTAAACGGATTCTTGATTCTTCATTTCTCCTCTGTTTGTCAGTCCATCTCAACTGCAGGTGATCCATTTGGCTGCTTATTGGAAAAGAATTTGCCTCATCTTTAAGCGAGTAGGCTGATTTTTTTTTGCTCCTCCTCTTGTTGAGGTTTAGCCCCGCACAATCCTTCAAGTACATAATACATTTGGCCAATCTTCGTGCATGAATGGACAGAGTGAGTGACAGCAGAAATTGATGGGAGCTACTCAAAAGGCAGGCTCAGAATTTCACCATTTCAGCACTGCTGCCATTCTGACAGTTCTCTCCAGGTTGTGTTGTAGAGAAATGTGGTAAAAAAAATCCAACTCAAATTTGAATCCCTACAGTGTTAAAGCAGGCCATTTGGCCTATTGAGTCCACATCAGTGCTCCGAAGAATATACTATCCAAACCCACCACCCTACCCTATCCCTTAACACTAAATTTTCTAAGGCTGGCCCACCTAGCCTGCACATCCCTGGACATAATGGGCTATTTAGCATGGCCAATCCACTCAATATGCATATATTTGGACTGTGGGAGGAAAACAGAATACCCAAAGGAAACCCACACAGACGCAGGGAGAATATGCAAACTCCACAACACCAGTTGCCCAAGGGTGGAATCACCCGGTGGTCCCGGGTGCTGTGAGATAGCAATACTAACCACTGAGCCACCGTGCTGCCCCAAAACACACCAACAGCATGTGCTCAAACCCTGAATATCCTTGTTGCCTAGGAGGTTGTGTACTGCTATCGCATATGGGTAACAATGGCAGGACAGGTTCAGAAAGTTTGGAAAGATGCTTGAGGCTGCTTCCAAAGCTTTTTTTGGGCTAAGTCCAAATTGCATTGAATTTTTACAATATTTTTCAATGTAAAATCTAATAAGTTTTTTTGCCATATTTAAATTCACCTTATTAACTGCCCAACCTGCCTAACATCCCAGTTCGGACCTATGTCGCCGCACATCCTTCCCAGAGCAACTTGCCTCTCAACGGATAGACCTGCATGCCTTGCACTGTGCCAACTTCAAAAGGGTTATGTGTACACAGATGAGCACTAGCATTCTGAAGCTACCATATTTGGGAAAGGACAGAATCTGAACTTGTCAAGGAAGAAGGTAATGACACCCTGATTTGCTAGCAGGAATGTAGAGGTCCTGGTCGAGGAGTGGAGCCGACATGGACTGTATCTTCCTGGTGATTAACCAGAGGGCAACCAGCCCCTGGCAGCCTGGTCCGAGGTTATCACCCACATTTCTGTAACATGCACATTGTAGAGAAATGACTAATAGTGCCACAAGTAAGTCTGCCACATTCTTCTCCCTGCTTCGTCACACTAACTCTACCTCTGCTACTGCACCTACCTCCCACTAGAACTCACGCTCCGTCGCCCTCAGTATTGTCAGCAACACCTTTCTTCACCTTCTCACACTCGCCTCCCAACTTTTTACACCAGTAACCATGCATGCCCTCTGTGCTGCCTCCACACTCCCTCAGGACACAACGTCACCATTCTAGCACCTGCACCAGCACTACCAGCTGTGCCACCCATTTCCACCTCATTCAATCCTTCCCTTTCACTCATTACAGGTGAAGACAGCCCTTAACATGGCACAGTGAAGCTATATGGGTAGACGGTTGCTTGGCATTCTGCTTCTCACAATCTATAAGGGACTTTTTTTTCCTGGACCATGGGATGCTGAGGGGTGACCTGACAGGTTTACAAAATCTTCTGGGGCATCGATAAGATGAATAGCCAAGGTCTTTTCAGCAGAATAAGGGAATCCAAAACTAGAGGGCAAAGGATTAAGGTGAAAGGGGAAATATTTAAAAAGCACCTGAGGGGCAACTTTTTCATGCAGAGGGTGGTGTGTATGTGGAACAAACTGCCAGAAGAAGTTGTAGAGGCTGGTATAATTACAACATTTAAAAGACATTTGGACTGGTACATGGATAGGAAAAGTTTGGAGGGATATGGGCCAAATGCAGACAAATGGGATCTTAAATCTCTGCCCTCTAGTTTTGGAACCCTCCACCAGAGGAAAAAGACCTTGACTATTCACCATAATGATACCCCTCATGATTTTATCAACCTCTATAGGGTCACCGCTCATTTTCCGACGCTCCAGGGGTAAAAGCCCCAGACTATTCGAACTCTCCCAATAGCTCAAACCCTCTGACCCTGTCAATATCATTGCAAATCTTTTTCTTTTGTAAATCCCTCTTTAATGTTTGAAACAATCATGTTGTGAAATAATTCGTTTACTGTCATTAGCTTTGCTACTCACAGACTGTGTGTGAACCTGATTTTTCCTATGTCCTTTTTTGCTAACCCTCCTCTTCATTTCCTAGTTAGATGCGCAGGGAGAACTGCGCCCATGAGTTGGCTACATTAGAGCTTAGATCAGTTGCTTGCCCACTGCCATAATAGTGACAAACCTTTCCGAAGTGCATCGTGACAGTCATTGTGAAGAAATGCAGCAATTGCCTGTGTGGGGCCATTCGAGGAGAATTTGGAGCTCTTCCCCTGACCTTGGATTGTTTCTGTTCTACAGAACCTGATCGTTCTGACAGGGCTACCACCACGAAAACTCAGCAAGTCCTGAACAAGAGGAGACATGAATAAGTGTTTTTTCCCTGAATTAGCTTTTGTTTTCATTTTCTCTCTGATGACAGTACTCAGGGTGGGCCACCTCGCAGTAGTGTTTCCTTCGTTGTGAACCTTGAGGGAGCTCCATCATCCTATCCTCCTGTGTAAGTATGAACCTAGTCTGTATTCCGTTCCATGCTGGTGTTGACAGGTGAACACAACACAGGTAGGTAGAGCCATGAGGCTGGATTCAAAACGACTAAACTAGCTTTGTCTGAGTACATGCTCCCAAATGGGTGTGACG
Organism: Stegostoma tigrinum; assembly: GCF_030684315.1. Taxonomy (NCBI): domain Eukaryota; kingdom Metazoa; phylum Chordata; class Chondrichthyes; order Orectolobiformes; family Stegostomatidae; genus Stegostoma; species Stegostoma tigrinum. The sequence goes on from NC_081378.1 coordinate 8,466,968, forward strand.
TACATCTGACTAATACTAAATGCAGAGTACAGAGAATGCCTCTGCAGCAAATACTATTGAAGCACAGTATTGCCAGAAATTCACCATTAGAATGGAACCTTAGATCTAGAATTCTGTTCTGAACAATATTTTCGCCTTGAGTTTTCCTTAGTGATATGATTTATAAAACTTCTGAAGCTTTCTCTTTCATAGGTTGCTTTATAAAATGCTACATTTATTACTGAGAGGGGTCAAACTCAGACGGTACCAATCTTTCAGCACATGGTGTGTGATGTTGAAATGACATTGCCACTGTTCAGCAAGTTCAACTATGGTGTTATAGTATAAAGACAAAGTCTTTATATTTTTTCTGCATTTTTGATGGTAGACTGAAATGGGGAAAGGACCGTAAAATCCAAAGACTTCTACATTTAACAAGAAAAGTTACTGATACTTATTATATGTGCCTTCTACGCTGCCGTTTGTTCAAGCAGTGGGGTGGGGTTGAAGGTCTCTGCAGATGAGTTGAACTAACGGGTATATACAAAGGGATGTTTGGCTGGTAACAATCGGCTGATTGGTTTGTGAAGAGGTAACCCATTACCAATGCTGGGCCTTCTGCCTACCAACAACTACGTGATTGGCTCCCAGGAAGCTGAAGATCTTGTGGAACAGATAGCCTATATATCTCTGGATCTCCAGAGATGTGGCATTTGTCCTTTCCTCTAAAGTAATAAACTCCTAAAGGCTGAAGGAAGAAAATTTTCCCTCACTATTTCCAGTAAGCTATGGCTTTTAACCAATACGTCAGAAACTTTAGGAGTTGTGAACCAGTTTCTCTGTGCCTCTTCCAAGCAAGTGAAAGTACCCCAAGAAGAGATATTGTGGAGCAACCGGTCCTGGCAAGACAAAATGATAATATCAGTGAACCCAATGGACAGGAATAATTGACCTGTTTTCTCAGTTGTTCCCTTCACCCATAAAACCATTTTACTTATGTGTGCATGAGTGTGTTTGTGTGTGTGAGTTTCTATGTGTGTGTGTGCATGCGCGCGTGTGTGTCCGTGCGTCTGTGTGTGCGTGCATCTGTGCATGGGCACATGTATGTATGTCTATGTATGTGAGTGAGTGTGTATGCATGTGCATTTTGTGTGACTGTGTGAATGCGTATGTGCACATGTGTCCGTGTGCATGTGTGCATGCTTTGTATTCGTGCGTCTGTGTGCTTGTGTCTGCATGTGTGTGTCTGCCTTTGTGAGTGTGTGTATGTGTACCTCTCTCTCTTTCTCTCTCTCTGTGCATGTAGGGGATGGTTATAAGTGGGGGGGTGGGGGGGGGTGGGGGTACAGCCAACATGTTAGGAGCAGATGTTGACAGTACATAGTTGTTTACCTTTTGTGAGGATCTATTTATCTGTAAGGAATAGTAATTCATGTTACACACAGGACCTGGTCCATGCTTTCTGTTAACCTTGGACTAAAATGGACAGGTAAATTGGGGAACTATAGGTATTCTGACAAAATCTTTAAGCTCTTGCGATGCCTTTGGAAATAGTGGGCCTTGATTCACTACACTATCTCAGTGGGGAATGCTAATAATAGAAACCTAGCAATAATTCCATTGTTATCACAGCTTTCGTAACCAATTCTATTCCAATTCAAGATGGAGTGGGACTAGGAGTGTTTGTGAGACAATATCCTGCTGTACCTATCCTTTGCACGACTGGGCTGATCTCTCTCCTATAGATACCAATTGAAGACATTGGAACCAGAGTTTTTTTTTCCGGCGCACCACCACTAACATCCCCCCCCCCCCCCCCCCCAGCCAACCCCGGAATGCAAATAAAGAGTTGAAAGTCAGGAAAGACAATTTGTGCAATATTTGTCAGTATTTTGATAACTCTGATAACAGACTGTGGTACAGACCAGTGTGATGAACCTCACGTATGGTAGGAACGTAGAGTGTGGAGGAAATCCGAATGGAGGAAGAAGAAATCTGACAGAAGATATCATCGTTGGGGCTCATACCAAACTTTTCACAAATATAAACAGATTTAACTGAACAAGGACACACTCAGAGACTTGTCAAGGTATGTCAAAATAGTAATTGTACCAAAAGACCCTCTGCTCACAACAATTCTGATAGAGGACCTAGGCCTGAAACATCAGCCTTCCTGCTCCTCTGATGTTGCTTGGCCTGCTGTGTTCATCCAGCTCTACACCTTGTTATCACAGATTCTCCAGCATCTGCAGTTCCTCTATCTATGAAACAATTTTAACTCTGATAGACCGTGGCTTTTTTGGATATGTGCAGATGGTTTTCTTCCTGCCTTATTAAGAGGGACATAATATAGTTGATTGACAGGTTTGCCAAAGTCTCGCAGAAGAGATTATTGTGCAAGGTTAAAGTGCATGGGATTGGGGGAAGTGCATGGAGATGAAGAGGAAGCTGGTTGTCAGAGTGGAAACAAAGAGTAGGAATTAATGGGTCCTTTGTAAATTGGTAGGCAGTAACTAGTAGGGTGCCACGGGGATTGGCGCTAGGACCCCAGCTATTCACAATGTATAATAATGATTTAGATGAGGGAACAAAATGTAGCATCTCCAAGTTCACAGGTGATACCAAGTTGGCTGGCGGGGTGAACTGTGATGAGGATGCAGAGATCCTTCGGCATGATCTGGACAGGGTGGCTAAGTGGGCAAGTCAATGGCAGATGCAGCACACTTTGAATAAACGTGAGGTTTTTCACTTTGGAAGCAAAAACAGGAAGGGAGCTTGCTACCTGAACGGCTGTAAATTGAGAGAGGGGAGTGTGCAGCAGGCAGTGTCTTTGTGCACCAGTCGCTGAAGGTAAGCATGCAGGTGCAGCAGGCAGTAAAGAAGGTAAATGGTATGTTGGCCTTCATTGCGAGAGGTCTCGAGTACAGGAGCAGGGATGTGATGCTGCAGTTGTACAGGGCCTTGGTGAGCCCACACCTGGAATATTGTGTGCAATTTTGGTTTCCTTTTCTGAAGAAGGATGCTCTTGCTCTCGAGGGAGTGCAGAGAAGGTTTACCAGGCTGATTCTGGGGATGGCGGGTCTGAGATTGACTAGGTTGGGATTATTTTTGCTAGAGTTCAGACCAATGGAGGGGGTGGGGGAATCTTATAGAGACTTAAAAAATTCTAACAGGACCAGACAATGTAGATATAGGGAGGATGTTCCTGATGGTGGGTATGTCCAGAACCAGGGGTTATAGTATGATGATTCTGGGTAGACAATTTAAGATAGAGATGAGGAGACATTTCCTCACCCAGAGGGTGGTGAGCTTGTGAAATTAATTATCACGGGAAGTAGTTGATGCCAAAACATTGAATGTATTCAATAGGCGAATAGATATAGCACTTGGAGTGAGTGGGATCAAAGGTTACGGGAAGAAAGCAGGATTACGTTGTTGAGTTGGAAGATTATCTGTGATCATGAAGAATGGCAGAGAAGGCTCGAAGGTCTGAATGGCCTCCTCCTGCTCCTAACTTCTATGTTTCTATGTTCCTGTCTACCCGGAGTCTTTGTCTCTCCCACCACATTGGCCTGCTGAATGCTGAAAATGACACAATGTGGGTGGTATTGCAAAGCACTGGTGGAATTGACAAGGCACTAAAACCCAATCAGATGACCCAATTCGAACTGATTGACCTGGTACATTGAGGGACGAGGTTTGGAAAGAAGAATACAGCTGCAACCCACATCACTACTATGGCCAGGAAAGTAAGAGAGTAATTGCCAGGAAGCTATCTCGAAGAGATCATTCAGTGCAGCTGTCATCCAGGGACTAGTCCTGAACACTGATCAATTGAGGAAGTGGTGATATAGTGGTATTAACACTGTATTATTAATCCAAGGGTCAACCACCTGGAGCTGTATGTTCGAGTCCCACCAAAACTGACAGTGAAATTTGAATTCAGGAAAATCTGGAACTGAAAAGCAGCCTAATGGCAACCATGTGTCAAAAGTTACTAAAACTCATCCGGCTCACTAAATTTTTTTAGGGATGGAAATCTGCCATCCTTATTGAGTCTGGCCTACATGTGGCTCCAGACCCAAAGCGATGTGGTTATCTCTAAATTGCTCACTGGGTAATTAGGAATGGGCCACAAATGCTGGCTTAGCTAGCAATGCCCACACCCCAAAGATAAATATTAAAAAAAACGAGTGTTGTAACCATTAGTGAAGATTTTGCACATCAAGTAGAAATTGTATCCAAAATTTGTTACATAAAATCATAGAGCCATACAGCATAGAAACAGACCCTTGGATGCAGCCAGTCCATACTAACCATGTTCCAAACCAAACTAGTTCCACCTGCCTGCGTTTGGCAAATACTCTGCTGAACTTTACCTATTCATGCACTAATCCTAATGTCTTTCGAACATTGTAATTGCACCTGCATCCACTTCTTTTTCTGGTAGTTCATTCCACACATGAACTACTCTCTGTGTAAAATGCTGCCCCTCACGTCTTTTTTGAATCTTTGCCCTCTTACCTAAAAATATGTCTGCTAGTTTTAAACTCTCCCACCTTAGGGAAAAAGGCTTTGCTATTCACCTGTCAATGCCCCTTATCATTTTATAAATCTCAATCAGGCCACCCCTCAACCTCCTACGCTCTAGTGAAAGAAAGTCCCAGCCTATCCAGGTTATTTTAATATCTCAAACACTCCATTCCCAGTGACATCCTGGTAAATCTAACCGGGTGACCAGAACTGCACATAGTACGCCTGAAGAGGCCTCATCAACATCCTGTATAACCTCATAAAGACATCCCAGTTCCTATATCAAAAGTCTTAGCAATGAAGGCAAGCATGCTAAATACTTCTTGACCAGCCTACCTGCCTGTGACATAAAGTTTAAAGAATTACGTACCCGAACACCTAGGCCTCACTGTTCTACAACACCCCACCCAGGGCCTTACCATTAATTGTATAAGTTCTTTCCTTGTTTCTTTTACTAAAATGCAATACCTCGCTTTTATCCAAATTAAACTCCATTTGTGATTCCTCAGCCCGTTAACCCAATTGATCAGGATTCTTTGTAATCATAGATAATCTTCTTAATGCACAATATAAATATATTTTGGTGTCATCTGAAAACCTACTAACCATGCCTCGTATATTCTCTTAGAGTCATAGAGGTATACAACACAGAACCGGACCCTCTGGCCCAACTCGTCCATGCCAACCAGCTATCCTAAATAAATGTAGTTCCATTTGCCAGCATTTGGCCCATATCCCTCTAAAACCTTCCTGTTCACATACCCACCCAAATGCCTTTTAAATGTTGTAATTCATCCAAATCATTTTATATGAATGACAAACAAAAGTGGGCTCATTACCAATCCCTGTGGAAAACTGCTGGTCACAGTCCTGCAGCCCGCAAACAATCCTCCACTATCACTGCCTGGTTACGGCCATTCAGCCAATTTTGTATCCAAATGGCAACTCCCCCTGAATCCTATAAGATCTAACTTTACTAATTAGCCTACCATGCAGAATCTTGTCAAAGGCTTTACTCAAGTCCAAGTGAACAAAGTCTACTGCTTTTTGTATGGGGCCCAGAACTAAAGAGGGCAGAGACATTCTGACTTCAAACATTGTACATTTTTTACAACTTGCTGACTGTGCAATGAAACAAAAGGAAAAGAACTATCCTAATTCAAGGGAACTTGGACTAATTTTCCTGAGTAATTTCATGTGAACTTTTCAATATGAAAATTTGGTGCGTGACCAAGGTCAGGAACAGAGCTCTGTTTCTCCATTCCATCATGTGCAGAAAGCACTTAAGATTCCTCTACCTATCAGTAATGTTTAAGCTTCAAACTTGGCTGTAAAATACATTAGCATGTTTTTCATTAGTTCATGGGATGTGGGAATCACTGGCAAGGTTAGCATTTGTTGCCAATGCCTTAATCAGCTTAATCTAGGAAGCTGGTGAGGCATTATAGAGGGCAGTTAAGAGTTAACTACTTTGTTGTGGGTCTGAAGTCACATATAAGCCAGACACATAAGGATGGCAGATTTCCGTCTCTCAAGGACATTAGTGAACTACGTGGACGTCGCAACAATCAATGACAGTCTTATGCTCACCACAAAATTGCCCTGCAGCGTGCTACAATACCCCTGTTGAAGATGAACCAATGTTTTATAAAGTTTCATTATAACCTATGGAGCCATCAAGATATACAGCATAAAAACAGACCCTTCATTTCAACCAGTTCATGCTGAACATAATCCCAAACTAAACCAATCCTACCTGCCTGCTTCTGGCCCATACCCCTCCAAACCTCTCCTGCTCTTCTACTTATCCAAATGAATTTTAAATGTTGTAATTTTACCCACATCCACCATTTCCACAGGAAGTTCATTCCACACACGAACGACTCCTCAGTGTAAAAATATTGCCCATCATGTCTTTTTAAAATCCCTCTTCTTTCATAGAATCATAGAATCCCTACAGTGTGGAAACAGGCCATTCAGCCCAACAAATCCACACTGCTCCTCCAAATAGCAGCCCACCCAGACCCATTATCCAACCCCTGATTTCCCATGTCCAACCCAAACATCCCTGGGCACTATAGCTTGGCCAATCCACATGACCTGCACTTCTTTGGAGTGTGGGAAGAAACCGGAGCACCCGGAGGAAACCCAAGCGGACACAGGGAGAATGTGCAAACTCCACACAGACAGTCGCCCGAGGCTGGAATCAAACTCGGGTCCCTGGTGCTGTGAGACAGCGGTGCTAACCGCCGAGCCACCGTGCCACCTTTCACTTTAAAATTGTGCCCCCGAATCTTGAAATCCCCCACTTAGGGAAAAGATAACTTTTAACACTATCTCTACCCCTCATTATTTTATAACCTTCTATAAGGCTGCCTTTCAAAAGAAATGTTGAGAATTTCATGTTAGGAAATGCAAACTGGAATACTTCTCAGTTCCGAAACAGAATCTTTCACTCATTCCCCACATAGTTCCATCTCCTGGGGATCTGAGTTTTTCTGAACATTGAAGCAGTGTTAGGTGCGTGTGGATTCTTTAGAACTACTGACTAGATGACCTAACTCAGTTCACTAGAACATTGACATTTTCCGACATACTTCCAATGCCCTTAAAGCTTATGCCTCACGCCATCGTCCCATCCATTCCTCTTTAATGCCCCCTTGTACTGCTCATGCTTTTGCTACGATGTTTTTACATTCTCCACAGTCATTCATTAGGATTCATCAAGGGCATACTTCAGGATATCTTAGAAATGGACATTAAAACACAAAATTTCCTCACAATCTCACTGAGCTGCCATTATAAAAGACACATCATGATGAAAAAGTCCTCATTCATAAGAACTATTCAAAAACATAAATCTACTCAGTCAATCTGCTATAAAAGCAGACAAACATTTACCCACACACCACATCAAAGACAGATCGCCCTTCGTCATTTTCTTAAAAATAAGACTGACGTTTGGAATGTGAAGACATCCTGACTGAGATAAATGATTCTGAGCCTTTTGAAACTCAGCCAAGAATTTAAAAAGCCCCCTTTATCAAAATAAATCTTGGGAAAAATAAACATCAGAGTCAATCCAAACTGCAAACATTGATTTCTTTTTGAGTTGCAGATGATGTTACATTTCCATCTTAAAACTGATTTATAATAAATCTATGCATTGGAACATTGGAATATCCAGCCAGCAGCAGGACCTTTTTTTTAACAAAGTAACATATGACGGAAATTTAAAATCAAAATAAGATAGGAGAGTTTCCCAGCATAATTTTCTTCAGTTTTCAATGCATTATGGCACTTTCTCCTTTGAGGAAAGTACTGTAATGCATACTGACACTATCAAAAATATGATCAGTATAATAGTCATTTTACCATTGCAGGACAGAAGCCTGTGATCAGTCACTGTATTCAGCATTGCACTTTGTTTCCTATTACTCTGTCAATTTTATATCCACGCCATTATGACATGTTTCACATAACTACTAAGGTATCAAGGGTACTTAAAGAATAATTCACTCTCCTGAGCCTTTAATCCAATAAATAATAAATAAATATCTGTGGAGTTTACATTTCAAACTGTGACATTAACCCAAGAGAATGGTAAGGGGCAAACTATTGCTGCAGGATGATGACTGAAACTAATTCCTAATTTTAAGAACGCTTGCAAACTTGCAGTTGTTTGATTTTCTTTTGCTTAACAAGGTTTTCTCATCTCCAGGAAGTTGTAGCATACATCAGCTGTGTCTTTGTCTCCTTGATCACAGGGATTGGAATTCCCTGTTAAAGTAGACAGGCAATGTTAAAAGACAATTCAGTACAGCAAAGGCAGAATTGATCTCCATTACTTGGAAAGAAAAGAGAGTAACTGACTGTTGCAGAAAGAGATTGAAGGGAGTGGATAATCTTGCCATAGCAAGGCACAACTTGATTCAACAGTGACTGCACCAAGTGTGAAGAACAGGTCTGGGTGATTGAGCACAAATCCTCAGAGAGCCACAGACCGCAATTATTCAGCTGCATGACTATTGCTGAGTGTAAGAAGTATATTTAATGAATACAGAGTCCCAGATTGTGATTCACTAGGGGTGGGCTGAGATGGATCACAGGGCAAAATCAACTCAGATTTGGGCTTACTGAAGTTTGAAAACAAATCATTGACAGCACTGGGCTTGGCTGGGATGTTCACCAGTAATGGAGATCTTGCCAATACACTCTGTCAAATCTTGAACATGAATAGTGGATGCTAGGTTCCTGTAAGAGTAAGAGGTTTAAGAGGCAGGCATGTTAAATTGAGGAAGAGAGAAGAGTCTCAGCATGAACTGTGATACTGGAGGAGGGTAGAGTGTGAACGGTGGATAGTGGTCAAGCAAGGAAGTAGCCTCTCTGATCGAGTTAAAGAGTCAGAAATGTTTCCATAAATTATGAGAGATTCGGAATAGGTACCTTTTAATCTTTGGAGAAATGCAGTTAGAGAGTGTCTCTGACAAAGTGGTAGGGTTAGGGTTATCACAATGAGAGAATATTTTTCCCATGTTTTTATCCTTGGATTGTGTACGGAAAAGGTTTTTTGCCATTCCTAATTATCATTGAACCCCGCTGAATTGAATTGAATTGAATCAACTTTATTGCTGCATGAGTACAGTGAAAAGTTTACAAGATGCCACTTACGGCATCAACTTAGGTACAAAGGGACTGAGGTACAGATCCTTATGTACAAATTATTAGGAAGAAAATAATTAGAGAAATATTCAGCATTACAGATCACGGGGATAAATCAGAAAAACAGAGAAACAGAAAGTCCAGAATAACAGTCATTCCAACCCAGTCCACGCTGGCACCCAGCCTCCTATAACTGAAAGAGAGTCTGCACCACCTCACTGCCACCTACACCAGACCCACTAATGTAGGAGTGACCACTTTTTAAGGTGCCATGGCTTCCTTGGCCATTTCAGACGGTAATAATGACTGAAGCGTCGGCTTGATGGATCTACTGAAAAACCACTTGTTTCAACTATTTTCATTTGTTTTGTTGATAGACCTATCAACTGTGAAACATAAAATTGCTTAAAATTAACTCAAATGTGCCATTTATATTGCAAAACTTTGAAACCTTATGGGAGCGATAACAATATTTTGAAGGCATATTTAAGCTCCAAATTTGCAATCTGCAGCCATGACTTGAATAATTCCCGATCAATAAAACTGACTTTAGATAATTCATTGGCCATCGGGCATGTTTTTTCAAGAAAAGTTAATTAAAACTTCTCGTTTCTCCAGAAATTGTTTATCAGTTACCAGTGGGAGAAAGATAGTTTCAAAATAAAGAGAAAATTAACTCGTTTGTGAGTGAAATAACGGGCTTGCTTTCTGTAAGATTGAGGAACACACAACTTTCATTGTGTTCATTTCTTGAAAAAGAATCTAGAAAGTTAAAAACATCTATAGCTTGAGTTAAATCCCTCAGGTGCATGCCACGTTCAGTGTAATTGCTACTTTTCACGCATCATAACCTTAAATGTGGGGCTTTTGTTAGGCTGCTGGCTCTGTTAGAGATGCATTCGATATATTTTTTATAAGTTAGTAGTCAGATTTTGATAGATTCCTTGTCTTGCCTCTGACAAAATCATAGCTGAATGAAATTTAAAAGGACTAACTAGTGAATACAGAAAATGGATGCAATTCAAAACCAAGTTGTCAGAGAATATTTTATAGGCAATTATTCAGGTTTCAAGCTACGTGTTAGTAGTTTGAGCACCTCAGATGAATAGTATAATTTTCCAATGAGCAAGGTTGATTGGCCTATGAACTCTTCCTACACAGTCCTTTTATTCCAACAATATTAGTCAAAAAAGACATTACTGTACTTGTAAACAGGCCGAATGAAGAAAATCTGCCACAGTAAGGGTAAATTATTAATCACTCTTTCAAATAGTTAAACAGACTTATTCTGTTAATGATAATGAAAGGCTACCCAATCATGATAGGCAGAGAGTCATCAAGTTAATGATTTAATATTTTTTCATTAAGATGAAACATCATGACCTCAGGCTCCTATTGCAATAAGCTGACAGAGAAATGGAGAGAGATCAAAGGACACAAAGAAACAGCTATTTCACATTGGGAGCATTTTTAGGAAGAATTCAACCACATTCAAAGTTATGTAGTGTGTTTACAAAGGCCCATTCGGTTGGACAATTTTGTAATGTCATTACGATACAAACTGAATATTGAGTAAAAGCAGCAGGGTTACATGCTTTTTCTCCCTATTAATTTCTCTACTTTTTCTCAAAGGCTGCAAATTCTCAGAAAGATCTAATTCATCAAGCATTAAAAGCCCTTTGGTGCCTCATCTCGCTGGACTTATATTTGTCAGTGATTGCTATCAGGCTAATCAGCAATGGGAAGCATCCTAACAGACCAATTCTGGTGAAAAGCAATTGTTCTGAAGCATTAATTCATCTTCTCTCTACAAATGCTGCTTGACCTGCTGCGTTTTCTGAGCATTTTTTTGCTTTTATGATCTATAAGACCCAGTCCTGTTATTATACTGCATACACACAATTAGAAGCAAGGATCTCCACAACGTTATGGTAGTTCAGTGGTTAGCACTGCTACCTTATAGTGCCAGGGACCTATGTTCAATTCCACCCTTGGGTGACTGTCAGTGCACAGTTTGCATGTTCTCCTTGTGTCTGTGAGGGTTTCCTCCAGGTGCTCTGGTTTCCTCCCACAGTCCAAAGATTAGATTCCCTACAGTGTGGAAACAGGCCCTTCAGCCCAATAAGTCCACACCGACCCTTGGAGCATCCCACCCAGAACCATCTACCTATAATCCACACACCCCTGAACACTACGGGCAATTTAGCATGGCCAATCCACCTAGCCTGCACATCTTTGGACAGTGGGAGGAAACCGGAGCACCTGGAGGAAACCCACGCAGACACAGGGAGATGTGCAAACTCCACACAGACAGTCGCCCGAGGCTGGAATTGAACCCGGGTCCCTGGCGCTGTGGGGCTGCAGTGCTAACCACTGAGCCACCGTGCCGACTACCGATGTGCAGGGATAAGTGGTTTAGCCATACTAAATTGCCCATACTACCCAGGAATGTTTAGGTTAGCTGATTGGCCATGTGAAATGCAGGAGTAGGGGAATGGGCCTGGGTGGGATACTCTTCGGAGGGGCAGTGTGGGCTTGTTGGGCTGAATGGTTTGTTTCCACTCTGTAGGGATTTTGTGATAAATGATAATGGCTCAACCTTCAGTTCCCTAAACCCTACCTAGCTCATTTTAGGTGACATCTTCTTCCGACAGAGTAATTTACATTTCGCCGCACAAGGGGCGTTGTACAAATATAAACCTTTCTTTTGCTAAAGAACTGTGTTGCAGCTTCTGCACAGATAATAAAGTGTGAAGCTGGATGAACACTGCAGGCCAAGCAGCATCTCAGGAGCACAAAAGCTGACATTTCAGGCCTAGACCCTTCATCAGAGAGCTCTCTGATGAAGGGTATAGGCCAGAAACGTCAGCTTTTGTGCTCCTGAGATGCTGCTTGGCCTGCTGTGTTAATCCAGCTTCACACTTTATTATCTTGGATTTTCCAGCATCTGCAGTTCCCATTATCTCTGCAGCTTCTGCACAGCAAGGTGATCCTTGAGACTAGTAGGGTCTTCCCAACTGAAGTACCTTTTCCAGCTTTGGATTTTGCTTCTCTTGTGTGAGATGAAGTGAAATGAACTTGTTGCACGCTAATGTTTAAAAAAAACAATATTGCATTAGGGCACATTTGTACATAATGTGAACCTGCAAAATGAAACCTGTTTGTCATTAAAGGATGCCGGCATGCAATAAGTTTATTTTATTTCCTGCCACACAGGGGTCACGGGATATAAGCTGGAAAAGTTTGCCAAAGAAGAAATTTGAAGCCGAACTCATTTCGGAAGCAGTTGAATCCTGTCATGGAAAATGATGCAGAAAATAATGAAGAAAGCTCATGAATGATGGCCTAGATAACTAGAGGATGAGAGTATGGGTATATAGAAACTATGCCGCAGCTATACAAAATTCTGGTTTGACCCCACTTGGAGTACTGTGAGCAAATCTAGGCAGCACACCTTAGGAAGGAGACATTGGTCTTGGAGGGCGTTTAACGTAAGTTTACAAGAATGATTCCTGGACCTGCAAGGTTCACCTCTGAGGAAAGATTATGCAAATTAGGCTGGTTTTCGCTATAATGCGGAAGGTTATTAGCGATTTGATTGAAATCTTCATGATATTAATCGGAAATGACTGGATTGACAAAGATAAAATATTCCCCATTGTTTGGGGATTCTAAACCTACTGATTGGGGTTTCTAGATTTGGGAAAATAGTCTGAAAATTGGATCCAAGTTATTCAGGAGAAATGTAAGGAAGCACTTCTGCACACAAAGGGTGGCGAGGTTTGGGAGTCTCTCCCATAAATGGCAGTGGCTGCTGGAGCAGTTATTAATTTTAAATCTGAGGTGGATAATATTTAGTTCAGCAAATGTATTAAGGATGTGCACCGGCTGCATGCACATGGAGTTTGGTCGCGGGTCAGTCATTATAACTTGTATTGGCAGAACAGGTTCAAGGGGCTGAATGGCCTACACCGGTTCCTATGTTCAGAATGATACTGTCAATGGATTTGATGAAAAGATTTTCTTCATCTGGAGAGATGATTTATATTTGAGCATGCTTAACGTGCATACTGGCTAAGCATGTTATCTACTTACATTTGTATAAAACAGTACACAACCTGATAGGTGCACCTCGAAAAGTGCAAAATCAGAAGACCACCAGCCCATCACTTTCTTCCTGTTCTGGGATACAATTAATCCTGGATGAAACTGCTGCCTCACAGCGCCAGGGAACCAGGTTCAATTCCATCCTCAGGTGACTGTCTGTGTGGAGTTTGCATGTTCTCCTTGTGTCTGCATGGGTTTTCTCCGGGTGCTCCAGTTTCCTCCCACTGTTCAAAGATGTGCAGGCTAGGTGGATTGGCCATGCTAAATTGCCCGTAGTGTTCAGGGGTGTGTGGGTTATAGGGGGATGGGTCTGAGTGGGATGCTTCAAGGGACGGTGTGGACTTGTTGGGCTGAAGGGCCTGTTTCCACACTGTAGGGATTCAGTTAAAAAAAGAATTCAGCCCATTTTCTCATCTCCTGAGTAAGGAAAGCTAAAATATCAGAATAGAAGGCTCTGTGCAAATTTACTTCGAGGTGATTCAGTAATTCTTCAGGCTATCATTTGAAAAAAAACTTTGGACAAGCCAGACTTGTTGCATTCCACAGTGACATTTCCATTCCTCCCACAATACAGAGCCTACACTGTCCCTCAGAATATCTGAGCATCTATACTCATATATAACCTTGATTCCATGTCTATATTTAAACACATACATTCCATTCACCTCCAATTTTCCTATGCCTTTCCTCCCCTGTAAACAGCAAGGATAAAACTGGTTCCGGACTACAGTGCCCATATGGGCCCAAGCTATGCCTGCCTCTTTGTTTGATACGTGGAACAATCCCTCTTCCGCAGTTACATTAGCACTATCGCCCACCTCTTCCTCTGATGACTGTATCGGCACCGCCTCATGCTCTCACGAGGAGCTCGAACAATTCGTCAACTTTACTAACACCTTTCACCCCAACCTTAAGTTCACCTGGACCATCTCTGATACCTACTCTCACCCTCCTGGGCCTCTCTGTCTCAATCCCTGGTAACCACCCTCAAAACAAATACCTATTTCAAGCCCACCGACTCCCAAAGCTACCTCAACTACACCTCCTCTTACCCACCTTCCTGCAAGAATGCGATCCTCTACTCTCAATTCCTTTGCCTCTGCAACATCTGCTCCCAAGATGAGGTGTTCCACTACCAAACATCCCAGGTGTCCTTGTATTTCAAGGACCGCAACATCACCCCCTCAGTGGTCAAAAACGCCGTCGACCGCATCTCCAACGTTTCCTGCACCTCAGTCCTCATACCCTCCTCCCTACAACAACAACAACCGAATTCCCCTCATCCTCACATATCACCCCATTAACCTCCGGATTCAATGCATCATCCTCCACCACTTCCGCCATTTGCAACCTGACCCCACTGCCAAGGACATTTTTCCATCCCCTCCCTTATCCGCTCTCCAGAGGGAGCACTGTCTCCGTGACTCCCTTGTCTGCTCCACACTCCCCACTAGCCACTAGCCCCCCCACCCCCGGCACTTCCCTGCAACCGCAGGAGGTGCTACATATATCCCTACACCTCCCCACTCATCCCCATCCTAGGCCCCAAAAAAAAACCTTCCACATCAGACAGATGCTAATGTGGTCGATTGCATCAGCTGTTCCCGATGTGGCATCCTCTACATCGGTGAGACCAAGTGGTGGCTCGGAGGCTGCTTTGTGGAGCACCTATGCTTGGTTCACGACAAACGACTGCACCTCCCAATTGCGAACCACTTCAACCACCCACGCATTCCCTGGATGACATGACCATCCTGGACCTCCTCCAGTTTCACAACGATGCCACCCAGAAACTGGAGGAACAGCACCTCATATTCCACCTTGGAAGCCTACAACCCAATGGTCTCAAGGTGGACTTTGCGAGCTTCAAAATCTTCCCACCCCCGACATCATCCCAACACCAGCACCTCCTCTCATCTCTGCCTCACTGACCTGTCCATCTTCTCTCCCAACTATCTCCCCCCACCTCGCTGACCAATTCCCGCCACTATCTACCTGCTATCACTGAATCCCTCTCTCTATTCATTTCAGAGCCCCCTTCCCCTCCCGCATTTCTGAGGAAAGGCCCCGGCCTGAAATGTCAGCTTTCCTGCTCCTCTGATACTGCCTGGCCTGCTGTGTTCATCCAGCTCCACACTGTGCTAATACAAAGTGGGCCATTTTTTTCAGGGTGGCCTACTTTATGAACTATTTCTTTTTTTTTTGCTTAAATGGGAAAAGATGTGAAAATGGCTGTCACCGAGCAGCGAACTGTTCTGCCAGTTCCATCCCACCCAATCCCATAGCCCTCAATGGTTTAAATACAGTGGGAGCCCACAATCTTCAACCAGAGTAACCATTCTGCCTTTGTAAACGAGCACCAGAAGCAGCATGTGAGGTATCACAAAGTGTGCTCCCGCCTGCCTCATGTGGGCACTTGCAGTCTGGAATATGCAATGCCATCAGAAGTAATAATGCTGGATTATTTCTCTGCCTTAGCACAAGGACGTTGGCAGATGCTTTGAGATCAGCAAACTCTGCACAAACCAGAATGAAGAAGTTAATTGACATCTTGTTGGTAGCCTACTCCACTTATCTTCTGTTCTGTCGTCTTCCTTGAGGCTGATTAATTTTATACATCTTTCCTGTAGTGCTGTGATCAGGGTGTAAGTTAATTAAATCTACATTAAATCTAAAGCTACATTTCTTCATGCATTTAACCAGATCAGACACCCTTCCTAAATCTTCTGCTTTGCAGTAAAAGCAACTTCTGTTCAAGTCTCTTTTCAGAAAGTTATGTCTTGCTTTCCTCAATTTTCTCTCTCCTTTTCTGAAAGAACTAATTCTTGCTGGGGGATGGATTCAGAAATGCTGGTGAAGGATATAGGGAAAGGAGAGGCAAATTGGATGACATGAGTAGGTATCTCAGATGTAGAACAGTTGAGATGGGGTGTAATGGCCTGGTCATCTGCTGCAAAATTCAATGGTGCTGTAAGGGAAAATTGAGATCAAATTGAACCTTCAAAGTCTATAATACTTTTTCTTGAATGCTGAATTGTTAAGATTTAACAAACCTTCATGTGCCTTTGCTTCATTAATGAGTGTAAATTTGGATTCTAAAAGCAGCAAAAGTGAATACATTTCTGGAATCTCACCAACTTTAGAACATGCAAGAAAAAAGACAAAATGCTGAAAATACTCAGCAAGTTAGGAAATAGAGATAATGTTTTAGGACTATTCAAACTGGGCAATAAAGATGATCAATATATCCAAAATGCTCAGGCTATAATTTAAAATTACTAAATGCTAACTCAATCTTTATTGGAATGGTGAAGTGCAAATATTAACTTTTTCTCCTTTAATTTGTCCTATAAGCAAAGAAACTCTGTTAATGTGTCACTGCTGAGTGTCACTTCAATGAGCCTGATTTCCAACATTTTGCAACAACTTGGCAGTAAGGTCTTCTCGTACTCTTATTTCTTTTGCAACATGCTTTCCAACTAGAGTAGTTTACATGTACATTTTTTCACTTTTGTTTATTGTTGTCACCAATCATAGTGCTGTCTTCGTTATACAGGTGAGACCAACCAGATTGGGTGACTACTTTGTGAAGCAACTCCATTCAGACCACAGGCAAGATCCTGAGCTGCAAGTTGTCTGTCATTTAAATTCTCCACCCTGCTGTCGTGCTGACATCTCTGTCCTTGGCCTGCTGCGCTCTTTTAGTGATGCTCAATGTAAACTTCATATTTTAATTAGACACTCAACAACCTTTTTTCACTCAACATTGACCCCTTACGTCATTTAGACTCTTTTTCTTTGCATGTTTCACTTTCTCTCATTTTTGCTTTCACACTTGCTCCAGGCACACCTTCGGTTTCATTTCTTGCCCCATTTCCATCCCATTTGGCCAGGATGACAAATTCTTCCATCAATCAATCTCTCTCAGTCTTCCACCTTGTCAGACATTTCCTTTTGTCCTTGTCTTTCCCATTCCTTGCTCAAAACCTTTCCTAGTCCTGGTGAAAAGTTATTTGTTGGAAGCATTAATTGTTTCTCTACCGCAAGTGCTACATGCACTGATGAATCCCAGTATTTTTGGTTTTTACCTGGGAGAGATTGATATTACACAGAGTTGATGTCAATGAGGTGAAAAGTAAGCAATTGACGATGCATTTCTCCATTACCTATTGCTTTATATGTGCAATAGACTACTGAAATTGTCTAGATCTGAAAATTATTCAGAGCCTGCATTTGAAAAACTCGGGGTAGAAAAATTGTTTAAAACTGCTCTTTGCAAATTCTATGTTCTATGATGTCCATTGGCTTCCAACAAAGCAAACCCATAGTCTTAGCATTAGGATGCTTGCTAATATATGAAATAGATACCAGTTTCATTCTAGGTTGTAACGTTAATTAGATTTGTAATCATAGTGCATGGCATTATGTTAACCCACCCTAGATGTGTTAAGACTTGACTGAACAGAATGAAATATTGATATGCTATCTGTAATATTGTACACAGAGGATACTTCCTTCAAAGACAGACAGAATGCAGGAAAACCTGTGCCAAATAACAGCAAAAGCCTTTTATATTCAATCACAAAATGAGGGGAGAATTAGTCAAGTCAACATTAACTAGTCTACCAACCCTCATTGCCACTGAAGTTGGGGCAGTATACCATCTCTCTTTAGTCTTACCTCTCCAGTAGTCACAACATACATTTAGATGTTTTACCCTGTTACTGACCTGAGCAATTGTATTCTTTATGATCTGTTTAGAAGAAAAGATTCATTAAGCAGGTTTCTTTAATGAGCAACAAAATTTATTGTAAAAGAAGGTTATCAACAAAACATGATTAACATGCAGTTTGAAACGAAAGGTATAAGTTTTCTAAATAACCCAAGCATAACCTAGTGAAAGGAGAGAATCAAGAATTTTCTCTGCATAGCTCAATTTTGACAAATGAAAGCACCTTGCCCAAATAACAGCTAGTTCTTGAAGGGGTAGAAGGGAAAAGGTATGAAATGTTGAAGGTTTTCAACATGAAACCAGTCTCTGTAAACTGAAAAGTCAACTGTTAGGCATTAGTGGATAAAACACTTCATATCACACAGCTTGAAAGTTCTCTGATACCAGTGGACTCCATCTAATCGTTGAAAATTGTCATTTAAGGGTAAACCAACATTGCAAACACAGTTGAGAATTCAGAATCATCCAACTCAGTGTTCCTTTGCACTGTGGAATCAGTTGGGTTTTCTGTGGTGCTGTGCTGATTTAAGATTGGTTTAAGATTGATTGATATGCATTGGCTTCTGAATAAATAACGCTGTGACTTTAGAATTCTAATTCTCTTTTTCAAATCCCTGTGCAACCTCTGCTCAGCTCTTTTGTTTGCACCCTAAATGTTTAATCCCTGAGTTCATAACAACATAACAGCATAAGAAGCAGGAAGAGGAGTAGGCCATCTGACCCCTTGAGCCTGCCCCACCATTCAATAAGATCATGGTGATCTTTTCATGGCCTCGGCTCCACTTATCCGCCTGCTCACCATAACCCTTTACTGTCCAAAAATATTTTATCTTTGCCTTAAAACCATTCAACTAGATAGGCTCACCTGCTTTACTGGGCAGGGATTTCTACAGAATCACAACCCATGAGGTGAGGAAACTCCTCCTCAACTCAGTCTTAAACCTGTTCTCCCTTATTTTGAGGCTATCCCCCTGGTTCCAGTCTCACCTACCAGTGGAAATAACCTTCCTGCTTCTATCTTATCTGTTCTTTTCGAAATTTTATTATTCAACAACATCTTCCTTCATTCTTGTAAATTCCAATGAATATAGCCTCAGTCTACTCGATCTGTCCTTATAGGCTGACTTTCTCAATTCTGGAAACAACCTGGTGATCCTCCTCTGCACCCCCTCCAAAGGCAACACATGCTTTCTCAAGTATGGAGACGAAAACGAGACATAGTACTCTAGGTATGGCCTCATTAGCACCAAGTACAGCGGCAGCATAAGCTCCTTCTTTTTCAACTCAAACCCTCTAGCAATGAAGGACAACATTCTATTTACCTCCTTCATTGTCTGCTGTATCTGAAAACCAACCTTCTGTGATTCATTCACAAGGATACCCAGGTTCCTCTGCATGCTGCAATTTTTCATCATTTAAGTAACAGTCTACTTTGCTGTTATTCCTACCAAAATGGATGACCTCAAATACCAACACTGCTCTCCATCTACCAGACACTTGTTCACTCACTTAACCTACCTGTATCCCTCTGCAGACTTTCAGCGTCCTCTGCACACTTTGCTCCACCACTCATTTTAGCGTCATCTGTCAACTTTGACACTCTGCACTTGATCCCCAATTCTAAATCATCTATGCAAATTGTAAATAATTACGGTCCCACCATTGATCCCTGAGGCACATACTAGCTGCTGATCCCCAACGAGAAATTTACCCATTTATCCCCACTCTTTGCTTTCTGTTAGTTAACCAATTTTCTATCCATGCTAATACGCTACCTCTCACACAATGCACCTTAAGATGTGGCAACCTTTGGTGTGGCACTGTAGAATGCCTTTTGGAAAATCAGATACACCACATCCACTGATTCCCCATTGTCCACTGCACTCATAATGTTCTCATAGAATTCCGGTAAATTAGGTAAACATGACTTGTCTTTCATGAACCCATGCTCCGTCTGTCCAGTGGAACAATTTCCATCCAGATGTCTTGCTTTATCTTCCTGGATGATAGATTCAAGCATTTTACCCTCTACAGAAGTTAATGGGTCTATAGTTACCTGCCTTTTGTCCACCTCCTGTTTTAAATGGTGGCGTCATGTTTGCTGTTTTCCAATCTGCCAGAACCACCCCAGAGTAAACCAAATTTTGGTAATTTACCACAAGCACATTTGTTATTTCACCTGCCATCTCTCTTAGTATCGTGAGATGTATTCCATCAGGGCCAGGAGATTTGCCTATCTTTATCCCCATTAGCTTGCCAACACTACCTCTTTCATGATTATTATTATGTCTAGGTCCTGACCTACCATGATCTCCTTGTCATCAATTATTGACATGATATTTGTGTGCTCTACTGTGAAGACAGGCACAGAACTCTGTTCATTAAGGAGATGTCAAGAGAAGCCAACTAGCCACCTTTCAAAGTGAACAGTTCCTTCTGATTTTCAGGGGTCACACTGGAATCTCCAGAAAGGAGTTTTCCCAAAAGGAGGAGGGTGAGAACAAGGTCAACCAGATGGACTTTTTCTGAAGAAGGCTCCCAACCCAAAACGTCAGCTTTCCTGCTCCTCTGATGCTGCCTGTCCTGCTGTGTTCATCCAGCTCCACACTGTGTTATCTCAGACTCCAGCATCGGCAGTTCTTACTATCACAGACAGGATGAGCTGCCTTAGCTGCAATCTATAGGAACCACTGAGATATCTGCACCTCTCTAACTCTGGTCTCCCACAAATCCCCTGTTTAATTTTAAACCATGTTTTCAGTTACTTGGGCCCCACTCTCTGGAATTTCCCTCTTGGGCTTATCCACTCTCTTTCATCCTTTGGGGTGGTCTGTAAGAACTGTTACTTTTGGCCATCTCACCTCATCTCACTTTACGATATACTATTATGTGAAGCCCATTGGGACATCTGCTTATTTTAAAGGTACCATATTAATGCAAGATGTAACGATCGGAACAAGGTCAACTGGATGGACATCATATTCTATGATGGGGGCTGTTAACCGGATCCTATCAGGGAGCCCTGGCTGACAGATATAAATATGATCGTAAGGGGTTCTGTTCACTTGAGGAGCCAGCTGGGCCAGCGTCATGTACTTTACATAAATAAAGGGTGATTTGGTGGCCTCTATGGAGTTATTTCACAAGGAGTTTTTGTTGCTATGTAGCCACCCAGGACTCACAATTCCACAGTGGAAGGAAGTCATGCTCAGTCACGTGGAATTGTCCATGGTGACGTAATTGCTATTTCAAGTATAATGAGTCTATTTACTCCCCCTTAAATCAATTATTTATTGTTACTCCAACAGTGTCAGCAATAGTTATAACAATTGCTACAAATATCCTTTTCGTAGGCTTCATTTATGGTCAGAGCAATGTTAAAGAGATCCTGGACTGTTGTCTTAAAGAGGCCATTGAGAGGACATTGTTTTTGTAAGACATCTCTGTAAAGTCACATAGTTTAAATGAATTACTTGGGTATAATTACTAGTAACCCCATGGGTTTATGGCTCTGTTTTGAATACTAGAGGTTAATTTGCGGTTTATCCTGCAGAGAAAAGCTATTACATCTCATCCTCTGCCTTTCTGGAAGAAAAACCCTTTTTGAAGACTCTGATGGAACGGCTGCAAATCTAAAATGGCAATTCTCCCTGAAAGGTGGTGAGTGGACTTCTCCTGATAGTTCCTTAATGAACTGCATTTGAAGGTCCCAATAACAACTGCGTTGATGTGGTGTCACCCATCCAAGTGTGCCAGAGGTTGCGGATGGAAAACTGTGATGAACATTGGATACTTTGGTCTTTCTTCCATCAAGAACCAACATTGATTCACCAGGCATTTCTTTCATAGTTAGTTTCTTACGAAGATTTGCAGGTTGGGTTGGGGGTGAGATTGTTGACTTGCTCACTGAGCTAACTGGTCATATTTCAGACGCTTCATCACCATGCTGGGTAACATCATCAGTGTGGCCTCCAATGAAGCGGTGCTGTTCTACTCTGCTGGATAGTTATGTGATTCAGTCTGTTGAGGTGTTTGGTGTCATTCCTGATTTTTTTTTGCAAGGGTTTGTATATGGGATATAATTCCACATGTTTATTGATCGCATTACGGGTGGAAAACCAGGCCTCAAGTTAATTTCTATAAAGGAAGTTCTTTCACGCCTCTTTATTTGGCATGAGTGTCTGAGCCCGGGTTATTTAAAAAGATAAGTATTTACACTTAACCATTTCAAGTTATATGCTGATTAGTTTTCTATCTTTTCCAAATGAGTTGTGTTTTCACAATAAATCAATAATTGTACAGTAAAAGAAAGAAATGTGGATGCTGGAAATCTGAAACAAAAACAGAAGTGGCTACAGAAAATCAGCATCAGTGGAAGGAAAGCAGAGTTAATATTTCAAATCCAGTGATCCTTCTTCAAAACAATCAATAGTTGTGTAATTTAGGAAAGAAACCTAAACCAATCTAAAGCTAATCTAGATAAAGTATAAGAGATAATGGGAACTACAGATGCTGGAGAATCTGAGATAACAAAGTGTAGAGCTGGATGAACACAACAGGCCAAGCAGCATCTTAGGAGCACAAAAGCTAGCTTTTCGGGCCTAGACCCTTCATCAGACCCTTTTACTGGTGAAGCGTCTAGGCCTGAAACTGCTGTGTTCATCCAGCTCTACACTTTGTTACCCTAGAAAAAGTGTACATTGGCCCAGTCTCAGTGATGCCATTGAATGAATAAATGAATTAGCTTTATTATCACATACACTCAATGAATAGTGAAAAATTTATACATTGACACTTACAGCTTCATCATAGGTACAAAGGTAACAAGGTACAGATTCTTCAGTTACAAGTTCGTGGAAAATAGAGAAATAAAATGCCCAGCATTGCAGAAATAAAAGTTCAAAACAGCAGTCCTCCAACCGATACCATATTGTCACCTGGAATCCAGTGTGCACAGGTCACTGGCTCCAGAGGATACCAGGCTTCTCCTCATGGATCATGAAGCTGGGAGATCACTTCAGACAAACATGATGGGCTGATGGCACTACACCGGGCTGAGAGCACGCCATGTCAGGGATGGCTGCACTGGGAGGCCACTGCACCAGGCCAGGAGGTTGCTGCGGTCAGTTGCTCATTACAGGAGGCTGCTACACCAGGCCGAGAGGCCTCTACAGCAGGCTGAGAGACCCATATGCCAGGCCGAAGGGCTGCCACACCAGGCCGCGAGGTCCCTACGCTAGGCCGACAGGCCCATTTGCCCGGCTGAGAGGCTGCCACACCAGGCCAAGAGACCCCTACACCAGGCTGAGAGGCTGCCACACCAGGCTGAGAAGCCCCTATGCCCAGCTGCGACGCCCTCAGGCCAGGCCAAGAGACCCCTTTGCCAGGCTGAGAGGCTGCCACACCAGGCCGAGAGGTGTCCATACCAGGCCGACAGGCCCCTACACCAGGCCAAGAGGCACCTACACCCGGCTGGGAGGCTGCTACATTAGGCCGAGAGGCTGCCACTCCAGGCTGAGAGGCCACTATGTCAGGCCGAGAGGCTCCCACACCAGGCCGGGAAGTCACCATGCTACATCATGCTGGGAGGCCACAACAGGAAACTGCTTAAGCCAGGCTGGGAGTTGTTGGAGACTGGGAGAGAAGGGAAAAACACACCAGGAGGACAAAAACAAGAAGAAAAGAAGAAGAACAGGGGGAGCAGACAAGCTCCAGGTAAAGTGTCCTACTCTGCCACCATCCACTTGGGGAAGAAACAACATGCTGCCCCAGTGGTCAGCACTGCTGCCTCACAACGTCAGAGACCTGGGTTCGATTTCACCTTCGGGTAACTGTCTGTGTAGACTTTGCACATTCTCCCTGTATCTGTGTGGGTTTCCTCCAGGTGCTCCAGTTTCCTCCACAGTCCAAAAATATGCAGGCTAGGTGGATTGGCCATGCTAAATTGCCTGTATTGTGCAGGTTAAGTGGATGAGCCATGGGAGGTACAGTGGTGGGATGATGTGAGTCTGAGTGGGATACTCTAGAGAGGGCTGGCGTGGACGTGAGGGACTGAATGGCCAGCTTCCAGAATTTCTGTAAGGAATGCTATGATGGGCCAAATACTTCTTCTCCCATATCTTATATTGTGTGTTGGGTTAAGTATTTACATTGGGGTTTTGATCAATGGCATTGAGAGGCGAGAGAACAATGATGCATTTCTCCAAGCTTTGATTGTAACACAGCACAGTTTAAGAATATTTGCAAAGGAAGATACAAACAAATTGGCCAGCCTTGAGGGACTCAAGACAAAAGCAGACCTGATTCATACTGTGGCTTAGCACTGGTAAACCACTGAGTGCTGACATGCATTTTGTTAATACCATATGGATGAGGAATTTTAGGAGCTTTAGATTAATCTATTTCTTGCTTTGATATGAGCTTACTTGTTTCACAATTAAATTTGGGCCTCGTCACTACATGACAGGTGGTTGAAGCATTGGCTATAGTTGCAATGCCAACATAGATTGGTTGTTTATTAAATTTTTAAATTCAACATTAGATGTTAAAAATGATAGGTATAAATACTGAATACATTGTATCAGCTCTTTCCAGACAGTGCTGTCACCCAGCCTACATTATTTTCCAATGTGTACACTCATTATGAAATTAAACTCTTCCTGATTTACTGATAAAGTCAGTCAGATGACTTCATTAAAATCTCACCAAATTCAGTTCAAAAATACCTTTAACTGTGGTCGCACAAAAGTAACTGGCTCTTGAGGTTGTAATTTTATTCTCCATGTGATCATTGGGGGTCTCTCCTCTGTGAGTTCTCCTTCAAGAAGTTGGGTGAGATCTTCTTCATTTGACTGTAGTGCTGGTCATAGACAATCACAGAATCCCTAGTGTGCAGTAGTAGGCCATTCAGCCCATTGAATCTGCACTAACCCTTCATAGAGCATCCCACCCAGACCCAGCCACAGCCCCCCCAACTCTGTCCTCAAAACCCTGCATTTCTCATGGCCAATTGACCTCACCTGCACATCTTCGGACTGTGGGAGGAAACCAGAGTGTCCAGAGGAAACCCACACAGACACAGGGAGAATGTGCAAAATCAGTGCAGACAGTCACATGAGTCTGGAATTGAGTCCAAGTTTGTGTTGCCTTGAGGCAGCAATGATAACCACTGAGCCACTGTACAGCCCAAGTCTCTGATACGTTCAAGTATTTGTACTCTCTATTTCCACAAAATGGAGTCAGTTCATCACATTGTAAACATACCATCATCCCAGTGAACCATAAGGCTGCACTCTCATTAGAAAGAGGTGACAAGGGGTGGTTTAACCTCCAAGGTAAGGGGAGATGTTGAGAAGGCAGCAATGTCACGATATTTCAGCTGGTGCTGGAGGTGAACCTGTGCTCTTGGCATTACTCCACATCATAAAACAGCCTTCTGGCCAACTGAGCAAACTGACCCACATTATCAACAACAGAAATTGCTGGAGAAACTCAGCAGATCTGGCAGCATCTGTGCAGAGAACACAGTGCTAACATTTTGAGTCTGGTGTTTCTTCTTCACCGAACCTGACAGATGTTTTTCTCCCGAAAGATGCTGCCAGACCTGTTGAGTTTCTACAGCAATTTATGTATTTGTTTCAGATTATACCTCCGTTATCACACTGAAAAGGCACATGAAAGCACAGGCATGGTACTATTTGGGACATTAACTGCTAATGTGCCCTCAAGTGAGAGCAGAAAGGGCGGATATAAAGTGCCCAAAATTGGAGAAATGAGCAATAACTCAGTTTTATGTCACTTACATTCATATTTTTCTCCCTTTTGTTTCTACACTAACACTCCTTTTGATTTTCTTTCCAAACAGACAATAGCCAACAAATGATGCTCAGATTAAACCAACAAAAGCCTGTTGGGTTAGACGCTGTGTGTGACAGCCTGGAGATGCTCCCAGCTATAGAATCATAGAACTGAGCAGTACAGAAACAGACCCTTTGGTCCAACTCATCCATACCAACCAGATGTCCCAAATTAATCTTGCCCCACTTGCTGGAATTTGGCCCACATCCCATAGAGTCATAAAGTTCCTTTGTCAGAGGTGATCAGATTGTAGGATGAAGAGAGAAATGTAACCCTAACCTGCATAAACTGACACATTTCAGATTTCCTACTCAGATTTATATTTCTCCCTTTTGTTGACTTTCACCTCACTGGATAGAAAATATGCTGGATACCACTTGAGCAATTAAACAAAGTCTTTTCTGGCCAGGTAGGAATATAATTATGGCTCTTGAAAACTGGGATTAAACTTAGGAACGATTCTCATCAGAGAGATTAATAGCCATGGCATGGTTTCACTATAACAAGGAAGAACAAAAAACAATACAGCACTGGAACAGGCCCTTCGGCCCTCTAAGCCTACGCTGACACATTTTGCTCTTCCATACTAAAACTGTCTTCACTTGCAGGATCTGCTCCCCATCACCTCCTCTGGCAGTGTTCCATGCACTCACCATCCTTTGTGTGAAAAAAGATGCTGTATGCTATTTTGCTTGCTTGTAATTTTCTTCATTCTTTTCCTACCTTGGTGAATCTATATTAATATAGATCAACAGGCACCAGCAAATGAGGGGAGGCGGTCATGTGGTGACTGTAATAAAATCCTACCTGGTTCACTGACATCCTTTAAGGAAGGAAATCTTCCATCCTTACTCAGTCTGACCTACATTTAACTTCAGAGTCACAGCAACGTGATTGACTCTAGATAGTGATCTGAGCCATAAATATTGTCCTAGCCCATGATGCCTTCATCCCATGAAAGAATTGCAAAAATTCTCTGGTATATTGTTCCAATAAATATGTAAACTAGCAGCAGAACCAAGACTTATAATTGCTCCATCAGATAATGTGATGGCCTCAGGTTAATACTGCCAAAATCCTAATTACAGATTTTGATTGAAATCAAATTCCACCATCTAGTGTGGCAGGACTTGAATGCAGGTCTCCTGAACATTTCCTGGATCTCTTGATTAGTAATCTCGTGATAAAATGCAGGACATACACAACAGGTTCAGTTAAAAATGAGACAGCAAGGAAATTAAAGAGAAACTGGCATGGATTAAGAAGGAACAGAGTAAAATCTTCTCAAAACTCACTAGGAATAGAGTAAGTTTGATGGACAGAATGGGCCACCGTTATTCTTTACAGCAAACAAAACTCAATCGCAGTTTGAATTATGTTGTAATTTGGTTGAGTCCAACTTTTTAAAGGGAAATTATGTGGACTGGCATTTGCTGATTCTTGCTCACATAACCAAAATGTGAAACTGACAGTAGTCAATTGCTCATAACACACAACTTTGAAGGCTAATAATGTTTATATACATTCACAGCATGAGGTGAGAGAGACCTACCTGATTGTTGTGCTTTTCCCGGAGATGGCAGGAGATGCCACATCATTAAAAACCCATTCAAATTCGAACAGCTTTAATGAGAGATTCAATGATACAGCTATTTTATTGCGTGTGAGCATTCTGTCCAATCAGTTGAAAATATTATGTTGTTGTTTGAACCTTCAACATAGATGCACAAAGCTGTAGAAAAAGCAAAAAACACACATTTAGGCTGCATCTTTTACAGCCTCAAAGCATCCCAAAGTGTGCTACAACAAATTTCAAAATTTTGAGTGTAGTCACTGTGATACTTGTTTGAACAATGCTTTCAATCATGGGCAATCTTTTGATTGTGACCATAACTACACGTGATCAATAACTACATGTGATCACAGTAACTCAAGAAAGTAGGATGATAAAAAGAAGATGAAAAAGAAATGAAAAAGTTTGAATTATGATTGAAAGTGGAAGAAAAGCAGAAAGTATAGCACTAGCAGAGGAAAATGAAAGGGAAGCAATAGCCCTGGCAGAACTACAAAAGAAAAGGAAAGGATGGCCCTAACAGAAGAAAGGGGAAAAGAGAAAGAAGAAAGGGAGAAAGAAAGAGTTTTGAACTTTGGAGGTCAGGACTGAAATCTCATGGTGGACTGTAAAGGGCGGAATTGGAGGAAAAAGTAGGAGTAGTAATGGGGACAGTGATTGGGTACATCTCATATTATTAATGAGGAATTCAGTTGCATTGACCAAACATCATTAAACAAACAGAAGGTAAAATCGAAGATATTTTCTGTTTTAATTCTTCCAACTGTTCAATACTTCATTCAGGCTGAGACCCTGGAGCAGGGCTCAGCGCAAGCTGAGACAGAGAGGGCTGTGATCAAAGTACAGTGATGTGGTCAGACTGCACCTTGAGTGCTCTTCTGATTTCCAAATTACAAAAGACACATTCAGGCACTGGAAAACATGCAAAGAGATGACTTAAGTGATACTCGGTGTCTAAGGCTGAGTCACTTGTGACACGCATGAAAACATGATTGGTTGTCAGAGCTGAAGTATTACAGAAGCAAAATTGCGAATATTGAAATTATTTTTGGCAATGTCCTTAACTCAACCACTGGAGGTAATTTGATGGATGGTGTTCACTCTGCTGTAAAATCAGGGATGGGTCTGATCACTGACAAACATCTAGTGCTCTTTTCTGTTTAGAGAACGCAGGTTAACCAGTGACAATGTTCAGACTTAGGCTAACTATTGGAAAATTCATCTTGCATTAAAACAATTGGGAGTGGCAATGACAAAAAAAAAACTCAAACATATTCTTCTGATGGGAGCCGATCACTGAATTCACCGCCATCAAAGTTTCAGGAACAACAAAGGCTTAAGCGTTCCAGACACATTAACATTCACCGCAAGAGTAGGCCAGAGGCTTGACAATTCATATGACCTTCTGATCTTTCATAGTCTTTTTGTGCAATCTATATGGTTCAAGTCAGGAGTGCAAAACACTAAAACTATTTGTTCAGGGAATGGTCGTGTCAGCGCTCTAGGAGTTTGATTCTAAATGGGGAAAAGAATTTATTTCTTTGGTGCTCTTATTTCTGAACTCATTACTGAACCCCTCTACCAAGAGGACACAGCGGCCGGAGAGTGTGTTATCTACAGCATGCATTGTAGTAACTCCATGAATTGATTTTGCCAGCAGAGATTGCTCCGCAGAGAACTAGAATTCACTTGATTGGCTGAATGCCCTCTTTCTGTGCCTAATGAGTCTCTGGTCACAACATTACAGGATGCTCCTTGAGGATAGTTTCCCTATATGTATGCCAATGCTTTCAGAGATTGTGATACTTAGCAGCGCAGTACAATTGTTATTGTCTGAGTATTTCTTTAAATTCTGAAGAGGGGAAAGGAGTACAGTCTGGTTAAAAGTGGAAATGTGCCCTAGAACCTCTGAGCAATTTATCATGAACACTGGCAGAGCATCATGAAAGAAAATTCATCTTACAAAATGGAAAACAATACAAGCACGTGGGTGATTCCGAGGAGTATACAGGTTCACTGTCATCAATACCTGCATCAGCCAGACCTGAAAGTATAATATTCATGTCGAATTCTGCAGGTGCTGCATTCAATACTGTACAAAGCAGTGCACAAAACAGCAGGAGTCAGGGCTAGGTTTCACCCCGATGGCCTGAACTGCTCCACGTGAATGCATAAGCTCAAAAACAGTCGGATGATCGAAGGTTTGTTATGCCTCAGTGTCCTGGCCTTCAACTCACTTCCAAGTATCATTCATGAGTCATTATGTCGCTCCAAAACAACTGGATTTGGTCTTTCAAAGACCCAATTTTAACTCCCCACATGTGAGTAGCTGTCTTAAAATCAGACTGTAGAAACCTGAGTACTTCCTAATTTACATCCCAACATGATTATTTAATTTACTTGCAAAAGGTGTGACATTATAGGAAAACATGTAGTTATATTCACATATATATAAAATAGATATATTTTGTAGAATATATAAACAGGTATATTGATATATATTTCTGCCATTTCTCTTTTGGTTGGCCAAGTGGCTTAATTCAGGAGGAGTTACTGCAGCTGAAAAGTACAGTTAAGAAATCTACTATTAAAACATTTATCATCGTATTTAATGAACTGAAAATATTACAGATGGCTGGATAGGTAATGCACTGCATCTCGTGTGACTGTATTATGGCTTTAAGACGTGTATGTTGTCCTGTTTTACATAGAGATCAACACTGAGTGTGGAAGGGTTCTTTGGAGATTACAGGAGCAGGGGAGGTTGTTTTAGTTGTCAGGATGACGTGAGCAGTCACTGGTGCGGTATGGAGAGGGACAGGAAGTAGGAGTGTTGACATCCTGATTGTTGGACCTATCCACCAAAAGCAGAGTAAATGCTGTGCGTAGGTGCATCTTGTGTGTGTCTGCAAAGCTCAGGGGTCTCCAGTGATGTGCAACTGAGATCGACAGCCACTGAGATGTGAAATGATGTGGCGCCTGGGAGCCATTCCACAGCTGTTAACCCAGATCTGTTCTGTCCTTGTAACTGCTCCTGGGTGCAGTGATAGGTCTTTTTTTATCGTCAGGTATACATAGCTGATAAAGAGATACTTATGCCAGCTCAGATAAAATAAGAATGAGACACAGAGAATGTAGTCCTGAAAAGTTCAATAAACATTTTGTTATAAACCCTGGTACCTGCACAGCAATGTGGTTGACTCTTAGTTGTTCTTTGGGCATTTAAGGATGAGCAATAAATACTGACCGAAGTAGAGATGCCCACATTCCATGAGCAAAGTCAAAAACTATTGCACTCACAGGCATTTACATGTCCAGACTCAAGCTAAACAATTTGGATGTAACGGTAGTACATTTTACTGCAGTGTGTCATGCTGCAGCTCCTTAGATGGAGACTAAGGCCTTTATACCATCAGGACACATGCCATGATATGGAGATGACATCATGTAAAAGCCCCTCAAAGGTACACTGCAAACTACGCATGAGAGAGAGCATGCAGAGAACAACAAAGTTGGACTCAGAATCCATCTCCAGTTCCTGGTTCAAAAATAGTGCCCAAGGGGCATCTCTACCACAAACAACCTGGAACATTGTCAAAAGTCTCAGTTATTGTATGGTCCGGTAAATCCTGTGACCATTGGTCTTCCAGATTGCTCCCTAACATCTCTACTTTCTAGATTGCATCTCACTACTGTTCAATGTCTATCACATTGCACATCTTATTCAACTGGGCATTACAATGCTCCAAATTAATACAAATTTCAATAATTGAAATCATAGAAATCAAAAATAGCAGGTTCTAGATACATTCAGCAAGTCTGGCAGCATGCATTGGGATATAAATAAAGGTTTTTTAATTCATTCATGGGATGAGGGCATCACTGGCTAGGCCAGCATTTATTGTCCATCCCTAATTGCTCAGAGGGCTGTTAAGAACCGACCCATTGCTTTTGGTCCAGAGTCACGTGTAGGCTAGACCAGGTAAGGTTGGTAGATTTCTTTCCCTATAGGGCATGAGTGAACCAAATGGGTTTTCCTGGCAATCAATTCATGGTCATCTTTAGATTTTTAATTCCAGTTTTTTTAAAATTGAAATCAAATTCCATCATCTGCCATGATGGGATTAGAACCTGGATCCCTGTTTTACTAACCCAGCAATAATATGACTAGGCTATTACCTTTCCAAATTAACACTTAGAGTTCATCATTAACTCTTTGGAATTAAGTCACAAACACTTCTCTCAATCAAGCTTAATGTTCTTGCATTCAGTTTTAAAGGAATCAGCAAACAAGCCTTTTGCTTTTCTTGAGACTAAATGCACACAAGGAAATAATGAACCTTGCTCCTTCAAATGTACTCAGCATCTGAATATCTTGGGAGGTGATATAGAATGTACAAGGGCAATATATTGCTGTGCATGAGCTGAGACAACTGTAAGTGTGCAACAGAGGTCAAAATAGATTGGATGAAATGTCTTTTTCTACATTTGGCAACTGTGTTATGGATTGCAGAGGAGAAAATGAAAATCAGTGGGAGTGGGCCGCAAGCAGGTAACAATTTTTGTTCATGTCCAGGTGATACACCATTGCTTAGGGGAGGAGCAGCTCATTGATGCCTGGCAGCAGGCAATAATAATGATTTTCAAATCCTGGAAACAACTACAAACAGGTCTCTTATCCTGTTCCCCACTACATGTACAGTCCACAGTTAGGGGTATAGTCTGGGGCCAGGAGACGCAAAGCTTACTCTCTCATCTTCAGGTTTTGTAACTGTAGGTGAAAAATAAAGAGGTCATTGAGGGGTTAAGATCAGGAAATACCTTGGCAACTCGCTTCAGTGAAAAGAGACGTATCTTCTGCAACCTTTTCAATATAATAACAACACTGTGGCCCAGCGCAATCTGTCTCCTGGTAAATGCTAGATTCTGTTGATTATTGAAGCTTGGCAAAATAAAGACAATTAATTGGTGACTTTCTCCCATTAGGGAATGGCTGACTTATAACACAGTAAAGAGCTGCATTGAGAGTCAGTTAAATACAGTTGAAAACATGACCAGTCTCGTCATTAAAGTCAATGCCTCAGGAGAAATGACTCAAATTCCATCTAGTTTCCTATGGTTCAGTGGTCAGGCTATGTCACCTTGTAACAATTTATTTAAAAACACTAAAAAGCTTGTGTGGTTTGTGTGAAATACAGAATAGAATGACTGTGGTTAACTGATGAAGGTACTTCCTTTGGGCGTGTTTATTCATTCTCAATTTGGAGACTTTAAAGAGGCATCCGAGTTCTACTGGAATGTGTTGCGTCCATCTAAAATGCTATAAAATGCGTGCAAAGCCTAACCAGTTTACCACTGGTTCCCAAACCGCTCAGTCATTGGTCCGAGTGCAAATCTGAGAGTCCCTTTTTAGGCAGCCCAACAGACACCTATAATAAGCTTTATTCCGCTTGAGTGTGTGAATTGTTGAAGAGCTTTTTTTGCAAAATTAGTCACCAGGAACTCTAACTGTCTCTCTCAGCTCTGCAGATCCTGTGGCTGCTGAGTTCAGGAAAAAAGATGTTTCTCTTTTCACAAAACTGTAGAAACAGTTTTTTTTTCTGCAGAGCTGTGAAGATCAGGCACGGTCTATTGAATTTGGCAACTTTAAAGATCTCAACCCCTCTGCTCCCCTGCTCCCCACACTCTTGTTTGTGCCTGAACCAAACTCCAATGCCCAGAACATATCTGAGAGATGCTGCTGGTGCGGGAAAATAGGAAGAAAACATGGGTGTATAACATCTTTAGTTATGAGCAGTATTGTTTTCTGTTTTATGGCGAGTATGACAGGATGCCTTTAAAAGACACCCACATATAGTCATCACCGTGTCATGATATGTGACTTGTAGGTATAAAGATTTCATACACTTACCTGAAATTTTATCCAAAAGTACTTAAGGCATGGCACTTTACTGGAAGCATGCTGCTCTGTTGTAAACAGGCAGCTTAATATTAGATTAGATGCTTATATGCCTCAGGGACTAAGCTGTAATAAATATCTGTTGGATTCGTCAATAGTATCCACTCCTAGTTTCTTATGTTAGGGGAGATGTCATAAGCATTGTCTATCCACATTGAGACCGTAGCCAAGAAAGCACACCAACACCTCTACTTCTTCAATAGAGTAAGCAGGTTTGGCATATTCACAATGATTCTGACCAATTTTTATAGCTGCACCATAGATAGCATTCTTTCTGTGTGCCTTATAGCTTGGTATGGCAACTGCTCTGCTCAGGACTACAAGAAACTGCAGAAAGTTGTGAATGCAGCCCAGTCTATCGTGCAAACCAGCCTTCCTTCCATTAACTCCTATGCTTCTGGCTGCCTTAGGAAAGCAACCAACATAATCAAAGATCCATCCAACCCTGGTTGTAATCTCTTCCATCCTCTTCTGTCAGGAAGAAGACACAAAAACAAGAAAGCACATACCAACAGACCCAAGAGCAGCTTTGCCCTCACTGTTAACAGATTTATGAATGTACCTCTCATATATTAGAGTTGATCTTTCCCTGCACCTTCTCTGTAGCTGTAGACTATTTTCTACAGAGATAATGCGAACTGCAGATGCTGGAGAATTCCAAGATAATAAAATGTGAGGCTGGATGAACACAGCAGGCCCAGCAGCATCTCAGGAGCACAAAAGCTGACGTTTCGGGCCTAGACCCTTCTCTGATGAAGGGTCTAGGCCCGAAACGTCGGCTATTTTCTACATTCTGTTTTATTACCCTGGTGTACTTATGTAAGGTATGGTTTGTCTGGATAGCACGCGAAACAATACTTTTCACTGTGTCTCGGTACATGAGACAATAATAAATCAAATCAAATCAAATCAAATCAAATCAAATCATATCGGGTAAAACACCCAGTTGGAGGCAAAAATATATCACAATCCTACAGATTTGAATAATTTTAAGACCAACACACATTGGAAGAGAAATCTGAGGGCAATGAAAATTAAAGTCAAATCAGACCATATTGCTAAGCTAATATTGCCTGTTTAACTTTCTTATATATATATGATAAAGTTTGTTTTATAGTAAAACCTTGTCAACATAGTTGTATACATTAAAATGAGAGTTTTTAATTTCTTCTGAAAGTTAATGGTGCTTAACTGGATTGAAATGAAAAGTCTTGTAATACTAAATCAGAAACACAAACACAGATGATAAATTTAAGTGGGGTTAGAGGCAAAGTACTATCATGAGCTATTTCCCAGGTAACCAATATCTCTGGTTCTATTCTTACGAGGTGCATTTTGTTTTGTCACTCTTACTTAGATTCGGGGGAGTGATGGTGGAAACAGGTGTCAACCATGAACAGAGAAATTCTAGAAATGCCATGAACAATTAGCACAAATATCTTTGAATGAGGCGTTTCAAAATATCTGTGGAAACTATTTTAGCAACTTCACAACTTTCGCCACTGTTTGCCTTTTGACCTTTTGTCTTTTTGACATAGTTTCAACAGAGAATTGGTGTGTTGATGAGATGAAGAATGCAAACTAGCTCTTCTGAGCACAGTCCTGTGGGCAGATCAGAGTCACTGATCAGCATTACAACTGAGTGACAAGCTTCAAGCTCTGACCTAGCCCATTGAAGAGGTCACAAGAGGATCAAACACAATTGTATGAAAATACAATATAAACCTACCTGAAGATGTAAATTGAAAACAACTGATACAGCTCCTTTTTTAAAAAAAATGTTCAGATAGGCGTATTGATCACTGAAAAGAGCAGACTATTGAAGAGCTAAATGTTATTTCCTATGAACTTACTCAGTCATTCTGACAATTGTTGCAATGGTGAAAATCAAAGGCCAGTGAGGAAAATAAATCACTTCATTGTAAAATAAAAAAAATCAAGAAAACCCCAAATGTCATGCCACTATATGTGAAAGAAAGCGAAAGAATCAAACCTTCTTCTGAGCACATAAAGATACGTTTGACAGCTATGGGACTGCTACTGTAACATTTCAACTTCAGTGCCAATCTCACCTGTCATCTTTGCAACTAGTTCTGGGTCCAATTGACCCAGACGGTTCAGTGGTAACAACCACGATACTTTTCGTGTTTGCCATCATCGTGCTACAGAAATTGATAGCTACTTTTAAGAATCTGTACAAGTGCAGAATAATATAGAAACATTGTATTTCCTAAGAATGAGACTCAGCTTCAAGTCATTGAGCAAAGAGAAAGTTTCTTAGCCTCTGTGTAAAAGCCCTTGGGAAAGTTGAACTGCTTTAGTTGTGGTGTAAATGGGTTTTAACAGAATAATAATTATATAACTACAGCTGAACAGCCTCATTGCCCTTATAAATGTAAATTCTCAGTTATGATGTAAAACAGTTCATGTATTTTATGATAACCGGCTAAATAGTTATTTCTGATATCTTAGCTTCTCTCTCAGTCAAATGTCTCTGACTGCGCACTCTGTCTATGCCTCTCACCATTTTGTAAACCTCTATCAAGTCACCTCTCATCCTTCTTCGCTCCAATAACAAAAGCCCTAGCTCCCTCAACCTTTCCTCATTAGACCTGCCCTCCAGTCCAGGCAGCATCCTGGTAAATCTTTTCTGCACCCTCGCTAAAGCTTCCACATCTTTCTTGTAATGAGGTGACCAGAACTAAATACAGGTATCCATCCAACCACATGTGCATGTAGGTGACCTTTATCCTGAGGTGTGCAAGGTTTCCTGAGAACGTTCTGCACTGTACAGCACAAGTTTTGTCGAGGTGAATCGTTGATCCCACAGCAGACCTGATCCGGTTGCCAATGACCTTAGACAGGATTTTGTAGTCTGCATTCAGCATTGAAATTGCCAATTTCTACTTGCTTCCCTCTCCCCGTTCCATTTGCAGCTGAGGGTGATGTCAGGGCAGCTCAGTGGCTCAGTGGTTAGCACTGCAGCCTCACAGCTCCAGGGACCCAGGTTTGATTCCAGCCTTGGGCGACTGTCTGTGTGGAGTTTGCACATTCTCCCCGTGTCTGCGTGGGTTTCCTCTGGGTGCTTCGGTTTCCTCTCATGGTCCAAAGATGTGCAGCCTAGGTGGATTGGCCATGAGAAATTGCCCGTAGTGTTCAGGGGTGTGTGGGTTATAGGGGGATGGGTCTGGGTGGGATGCTTCAAGGGACGGTGTGGACTTGTTGGGCTGAAGGGCCGGTTTCCACACTGTAGGGAATCTAATCATACCTTTCTCCTTGGATTTGCACACGCTACCTGACAGAAGCATGCTGTTGTACATGTTCAGCCGATTAAGTTCCACAGGTCTGAATACAATTTGGCTCGTAAGCTGTCACTTCTGGGAGTTTTATTCCTTTCTAAGGAGTGCCTTGATCAGCTTGCCCAGAGATAATGGCTGGTCTAACCTGTCTCGCATTCTGACGGTTAAAACTTTTGTGATGAAGGACAGAAATGATCAAGATGCTGTGTTGACTGTGGGTTTTGTGTCATACAATCTGGCAGAAACGGGTTTGCTGATCATCAGGATGTCAGACTGAGATGACGTTACCGAGCCATCTCCTTCCTTCAGGTTGCACAGAGCTCTACTCGTATCTCTTCTGGAAGAAGAAATGCCAGCGCGTCCCGTCCTGCTCCACAGTGCAGACCCAGGACTGGAAGATTACTTTGGAGGCCCCCAAGGTAAAGAGTAAGGCTTGCTGGCTCTTCACCTCCCGGAGATCCTCCATGACATTGACCCCCAATGGATGCTACAGGAATAACTTCTCCAGGTTTTTCTGGAGTTTGGACAGTTTTCCCCATCTCTCTCTCTCCCTCTCTATCTCTCTCTCTCTCTCTCTCTCTCGCCTTCTAAACAGCTTTGGAGATAAAGAACCTCATGATGTTCTCCTTAACAACTCTCAAAGGCATTTAAAAAAATATTTTTAAGATTATGAAGTGTCCAGTATCAGATCTTCCAAGGTCTTATCACTGAGTGAGTTCCTTTATCTCCATTGTGTGGCTGAGCAATTGTATCCTCTTTGGGCTGAGGTAGCCGTCATGTCCCAAGCAAACTTTTGAGTTAAAACAGTAAGCTAAGTGCAACATTTGAAATAAGCTGCTCTATTAGTTGCAACTTGCCTTGTGAGAGATTTATTGCAACTAATGTTTGTAAACTCATTCATGGCCAGGATTAATTGCCCATCTCAGTCTCCCAGAGTGTAACAGCATTGTTGTGGGCCTACATTCGCATGGAGTTAAAGATAGGAAATTTCCTTTTGGAACGGGCTTCAGTGAATGACAGGGAGTTCCATGACAATTGAAGTGGTTACAAAAGGCCATTTTTAAAAACTCAACTCCAATTTTATCTTCTGCCATGGATAGGGTTTGAATCAATGCCCTTAGAACATTTTGAATGACTAATAAAGTAAAATCATGACTACATCATCATGTTCCCCTGGGTTCATTGGTTTAACAGGGAGCACACTACTAGACAATCAAAGAAAGGTAGCAAATATTAAGATACGGCTGAGACACTCATAGTGCAGTGTGTGCAGTTTTGGTCTCCTTATTTAAGCAAGAATATTGTTACAATTAATGGAATGCAATTGAAACTTTTTGGGCAGTCTGTTAGATAAGTCTGAATAAAAAGGGTCAATATTCTCTAACATTTCAAAGAATGAGAGGTGATCGAATGAAAACTTACAGAATACTGACACGGTGTGATAGGATAGATGTAGATAGGTTGGTTCACATGGTTGCTAATTCTACAACTAGAAGGCATGGTCTCCTCAGATCAAGACAAATTTCTTGACTCAGAAGGTTTTGAATCTTTGGAACTCTCTACCCTAGCGGGCTGGTGAAGACACTATGCACCAGATAGAGATCAGTAGGTTCCTGGATATGAATGATATTAAGAGATATGGGGATAGCGGGAAAGATGGTGTTGAAGTAGATGATCAGCCATGATCTGTTTGAATGAGAGAGTAGGCTTGATGGGCCAAATAACCCACTCCTGCTCCTATTTCTTATATCCCTATGATACAATGTACTCCCAGAACAAGAGATAAAGTATGGCACAGTGTGTCACATGTATCAGTCGTTGAATGCCAGGGGTTTGAAGAAATATTTTATTGCCTGGTTTTTCTCCAGCAGTTCCAGATCTTCTGAGACATTGGTGACAAAATCTCACTCGGCCTTTTGAATGTTTGCTCCGTTTCACTTCTCAGTGTGACTGGGTAAACAATAATGTGCAACCTGAAGGAAACAGTCAGTCAGCAACACAGCCATCGTGCAGTCTTGACCCTAATCACCACTTCAAAGCAGCTTCCTGAGGCAGGATTCTATCATTTGATAAGACAGCAACACAATTAAATAAATAGTTCCTGTCAAAATTATCAGATAATTGGAGAAGCTGCTTTAATTAGAAATACCAATCAATATTCATTAGGCCAGAGGAATTGAGAAAATGGCTTCTATGCAGATCTGGGATGGGTATCATCATTAGAATTGAACCATAGCTAAGCAGCCCACTGAGGTCATTCCTACAGATAACCAATTAATAGTGGTCTCATTGTTTTTTTCTTCTCTAGGCCAATTAATACTTAAAAGCCCCAATAATGATATTTGTGAACAGACTTAACAGTATTGTACATCTGATTTATTCCAGTATCTATTGCTTGACTGTTTTGTTTTCATTGTCCTAATTATTTATTTTTAGTAAAACTATCCTCAGCACCCAGCTCCCTCAGTACTATATGCATTAATTGCTTAGCATTTCTGCACTTGTCAAGGAATTGTCTGGTCTCAACAGCTAGAGGTTCTAAAGTCAGAGGTCAAATACAGATCAAAGCTCGTTTTACTCCACCCTGTAGGCGTTCCTTTTTACGAATTTTACAGGACATGACTCAGTGACACATTTTCCTCTCATCAATTCCTATGCCCTAACCAAGTGAAATTAAATTTTAAATAATTCATAATTTTCATGTTACAGTACAAACTCGATTTGATGTAATTGATTGATTATGTAATTATTGGCACCTTAGCTGGTGACTCCTGAAAGGGGAGCGGCTGGTGTAAGCTGCATTGTCTCCATGGCAATGTTTTTACCTCAGAATGTGAGGAGTGTGGGTTCAAGGCCCGGTACAGATCAATGCTTCAGTGTGATACTGGGAAAATGCTGCACTATTGGAGATGCTGCTTTTCAGGTAAGACATTAAGACCGCTGTTTCCGCTGGATATAAATGTTCCAATGTTGATCTCTCAATCAGATTATCCTATTGCTGTTTGCTGAACAAATTTGCTGTCATGCTTCCCTTCCTTTCATTACAACATTTAGCCGTAATTATTGGCTTTGAGGGATTTTTGGATCTTTTAAAAAAATTTGTTTGCAGAACGATGGTCTTGCTGGATAGGAGACATTTATTACTTATTCTTAGCTTTACGAGTCAACCACATTGCTGTGGGTCTGGAGACACAGGTAGGCCAGACCAGGTAAGGATGGCAGTTTCCAAAACCAGATTTCTCCCCCCGACCTCTTAACAAATTCATGGCCATTATTAGACTCTTAATTCCAGATAGCTATTGAATTCAAATTCCACCATCTACCATGGAAGGATTTGAACCCAGCCCCCAGGTTGTTACCTGAGTCCGTGGACTAATAGTCCAGTGAAAATGCCACAAGGACATCACCTCCTTTCATACTGCCAAATGTGCTATGCTAATACAATTTCTTTCTCTCCGAAATAGAGAGAGCATATGATGATGTTGTAGAACTGGATGTGACAATATAGTTTAAATCTAGTAGATTTAGTCTCAATTAATTCATTAATAGCCGAAATGAAAAGACAATGGTAACTGTGAAATTAATCAAAGCACTCTAAAAAATGGCTCACAAATATCCTTTAGAGGAGAAAATCTGACATCCTTACCTGACCTGGCTGATATGTGATTCTAGTCCCACCGCAATCTGATTGACTCTTACACAACTTTTGAGGCAGTTGAGCAAAACACTCAGTTGTATTCAGGAAGGCAGCTCAGCAACACTTTCATAAGGCTATTAGGGATGAATCATAAATTCTGACATTGCTAGCAATGTCTATAATACCATAAGTCATAGGAAGTATCCTCCATTCTCAACATCCTTCGGATTACCATTGACCATAAATTCTACTGGACTCACAACCTAAATAAACTGGCTACAACAACATGCCAGAGGCTATGGTTACAGTAGTGAGGATCTCACCTCCACAAAGCCTGTCCACTATCTACAGGTCTAGAGCTTGAGGGACTACCTCCCAATTGCTTGGATGGGTGCAGCTCCAACAACACTCAAGAAGTTTGACACTATCCAGGACAAAGCAGCCTGTTTGATTGGCACTTCATCCATAAACATCCACTCCCTCCACCACCGATGCTCAGTAGCAGCAGTATGTACTGTCTATAAGATGCACTGCAGAAATTCACCAAAGATCCTTGGACATCACCTCCCAAACTCACAGCCACCTCACTATCCTGATTTGGAAATATATCACTGTTCCAGCAGTGTTGCTGGGTCACTATCCTGGAATTCTTTCTCTAGCAGGATTGTGGATTTCCAAAGCACTTGGACCGAAGTGGTTCAAGTACTCAAGACCAAAATCTAGGACCAGAGGACATGGCTTCAGATGGCGTCACCGGTTTAAGACTGAATTAAGGGGGAATCTCTTCTCTCAGATGGCTGAGTCTTGGAATTCCTTGCCACAGAAAGCTGTGGGGAAAGTGTCCTTGTATATATTTAAGGCTGAGATGGATAAACCAGTCAGGGAAACAATGATTATGAGGAAAGGGCAGGGAAGTGGATCAGTCATGTTCTTATTGAATGACAAAGCAGCCTCAAGGGGCCGGACAGTCTTCTCCTGTTCTTCACTCAGAGATAGTTAGAACTGCTGATGTTGGAGTCAAAGATAACACAGCGTGGAGCTGGAGGAACACAGCAGGCCAGGCAGCAACAGAAGAGCGGGAGAGTTGATGTTTTGGGTCAGGACCCTTCTGTAGAAATGGCAAGAAGGGTCCCGACCTGAAGTGTCAACTTTCTACCTCCTCTGATGATGCCTGGGCTGTTGTATTCATCCTGCTCCACACTGTGTTATCTCTTCTCCAGTTCCTATTTCTTATGGTTTTATAGTCTTGAGGTAGCTCACCGCCACCTTTTCCAGGGAATTTATGGACGGGCAATAAATACTGGCCAGACAGCAACACCCACATCCCATGATAGATGTTTTAAAAAAGGCCATTCAGCCCATAAAATCTGCTCTGCTATTTAGCAAGTACATGGTTGATCGGATTACCCTCAACTCTACCTTCTTTTCTCTTCCCCATAACCTTTGATTCCCTTACTGATTAAAAATCTGTCTAAGATCTGTCTACATCCCAAGAAAGAATACAAAGAGCATCAAATTTATATTGTAATTTCTGGACTTCATATAGGATGTCAGGCTATAAGGAGGCACATTTGAAAAATGACAAATGCAGGAAAGATTGTGGGAGAATTTAACTGACAAAAAGATAAAGCTGGTATGTTTAACTCATTCCCTATTCTCAGCACCATCATATCTTCATTTTCTTTCCATCTTTAAGATTATCATTGAGGTCATTCACAACATCGATTTCTACTTTTTACATTTACATTCAGAACAATTCTGAACTTTAAACCACAGCTGGGGTCACAAGAAGTTTTTGATAAAGTGATATGTATGATTATCTGTGATAATGGGAACTGCAAATGCTGGAGAATCCAAGATAATAAAATGTGAGGCTGGATGAACACAGCAGGCCCAGCAGCATCTCAGGAGCACAAAAGCTGATGTTTCGGGCCTAGACCCTTCATCAGCGAGGGGGATGGGGTGAGGGTTCTGGAGTAAATAGGCAGAGAGGGGGAGGTGGACCGAAGATAGAGAGAAAAGAAGATAGGTGGAGAGAGTATAGGTGGGGAGGTAGGGAGGGGATAGGTCAGTCCAGGGAAGACAGACAGGCCAAGGAGGTGGGATGAGGTTAGTAGGTAGGAGATGGAGGTGCGGCTTGGGGTGGGACGAAGGGATGGGTGAGAGGAAGAACAGGTTAGGGAGGCAGAGACTGGTTGGACTGTATGGTTATCTGTCTTTTTTTCCTCTTCCTCCTCCTTTTCCTCTTCCAAAGCTACAGAGACTATTTCGTGAAGAGTTCAATGCCGAAGGATTTGTTGAATGTACTACTTCATATTTTTAACACCTTTCACTGAATGGAGTAACTTAATAATGCTGATTGCAAGACTACGTATGACC
The DNA here is from genome assembly GCF_030684315.1 of Stegostoma tigrinum. Taxonomy (NCBI): domain Eukaryota; kingdom Metazoa; phylum Chordata; class Chondrichthyes; order Orectolobiformes; family Stegostomatidae; genus Stegostoma; species Stegostoma tigrinum. The sequence goes on from NC_081378.1 coordinate 8,509,685, forward strand.
ACATAGTGACAGAATCTCTCTCATTTACTCTGGAAGTTGGTTGCCTGTCCAACACAGACAGATTTGTTAATGGCTTCCAGTCACTCAGGCATGTTAAGGTAACAAAGTGTGAAGCTGGATGAACACAGCAGGCCAAGCAGCATCACAGGAGCACAAAAGCTGATGTTTCGGGCCGAGACCCTTCATCAGAGAGGGGGATGGGGAGACAGTTCTGAAATAAATAGGGAGAGAGGGGGAGGCAGACCGAAGATGGATGGAGGAGAAGCTAGGTGGAGAGGAGAGTATAGTTGGGGAGGTAGGGAGGGGATAGGTCAGTCTGGGGAGGACGGACAGGTCAAGGAGGCAGGATGAGGTTGGTAGGTGGGAAATGCAGGTGCGGCTTGAGGTGGGAGGAGGGGATAGGTGAGAGGCATCCTTTTTTAATGGTTTCACAAGGAAAGAAAGCAACATTTGATGGCAATTTATTTACTTTTCACGTGTGTCATAAGCCTCTCTTCCCCAGTGGACACTATATAGAGCTGACCATAGTGCTGTGTCTTTGGCTCACTAAGCTGCTGTCCTCCCTAATAGAGCTAACATTACACCTCAAGAAAAACCAAAAGAACTGTGGATGCTGGTAACAAAAGCACAGTTGCTGGAAAAGCTCAACAGGTCTGGCAGCATCTGTGAAGGCAAAAAAGCAGAGTTAACATTTTCGGTCTGGTGATCCTTCCTCAGAACCTACACCTCAATATTTATTTGACTGGCTTTCGAAATGTCTTTTCAAGGTAGATCAGTCCAATTATGAGCAAGTCATCAGTAGATCACATTGGATGAGGAAATTGAATCACAACTCATTTCGAACAACAGAGGCTACTCGGTCCATCATGCCTGCACCAGCTGTTCAAACAAGTATTGTTACCTGCTGCTGCCCCAGAGCACCAGCAGCCTGGGTTTGATTCCTGCCTCCGGCAACTGTCTGTCTGGAGTTTTCACATTCTCCCTGTGTCTGCGTGGGTTTCCTCTAGGTGCTCCAGTTTCCTCCCACAGTCCAAAGATGTGCAGGTCAGGTATATTGTCCACAGTGTTCAGCAATGTGTAGATTAGGCTGGTTGCAGTAGAATATGGGATGGTCTGACGTTTGTTGTGGACTTGTTGGGCCAAGGGACTTGTTTCCACACTATAGGCGTTCTGTGATTCATGCCACATCATTTATAGCTAACCAATTATCAAATGCCCCTCTTGAACATTACAATTGCACCTGCCTCAACCACACCTCCAGGCAGTGCAGTCCATATTCTAACTACTCACTGAGTGAAGAGCATTTTTTCTCAGATCTCTTTTGCTTCTTTTGCACATCAATTCAAATCTGTTCTTATAAATGGGAACAGATTCTCCCTATCTACTCAATGTTTCCCACCCATGATTTTGAAAACTTCTATCAAATCTCTTCTCTGTGTTCTTTGTTCCAAGGAAAACTGCCCCATCTTCTACAACCTATCCACAGAACTGAAGTTTTTTCATCCTTGTAGCCATCCTGGTAAGTCATTTCTGAACTCTTAAATGCAATCAAATTTATCAAATATAACGTGACACCCATGAATCTACATAATATTTCAAAACAGGTCTAGCAAGTGTTTTTTACAAGTTCAATGTCACTTCTTGCACTTTATGCTCCTACTAATAAAGCAGAGGAGACTCTCTTCACTTGTTGTGCTATCTTCAATGATTTGTGAACATATACACTGAGTCCCTTTGCTTCTGCACTGCCTTTAGCATTGTACACCCTATTTTATACTGTCTCGTAATGTTCTTCCTACCAAAGTGCAACATCTCATATTTCTCCATCTGCTACTTATTCACCCACTCCATCAACTTGTCAATGCCCTCTTAGAGTTCCACACTACCCTCCTCACAGTTTACAGTTTTTCCAATTTTCATGTCATCTGCAACTTTCGAAATTGTCCCCTGTACACTGAGATAAGCAAGGGCCCCCAGTAATGAACCCAGGTGAAGCCCAATACAAACTTTCCTCCAACCTGAAAAGTATCTGTTGACCATTAGTCTCTGTTTCCTATCACTTAGCCAATTTTATATCAAAATTGCTACTGTCTCTTCTTTCCCAAAAGCTAAAATTTTCTTCACAAGTCTGTTGTGTAGCAATATATTAAGTCCCTGCTGGAAATCTATAGTTGCCATATCAACAGTGAAACTGCAGTAAGGTATTATGAGCTTTTATAGAGTTTCACATACTTCAGCATCAGCGATTATTTTAAATTTTAAGGCTAGTAATTCACTCTCATATACATTTTTTCCAACCTTTAAGAATCCGGGGTGGGGGGCATATAATACATGATTCAATTGATTTTGGACATGTTACACTATTGCACGAATCAAAATGAAGCTCCTTGTGTTGCATTTCAGTTTGGGCAATTGACAACTACTCCCCCCCAAATTCAGCTTACATCATGCTGCCCAAACAGTCAAGGCTGAAGAAGCAGGGATTGGATGGTCAATATCAGGGGACATAATGGAATTTCATACCTTAAAAAAAATTGTGTTTTTTCTAAGACAATACTCTCCCTCCAGATATTAGCCTGGTAAACTTTCTCAAAACCATCTTCAAAAAATTCACATTCGTTACAAAGTAAGGTGACCAATGCTGAGCACAGTACTTCAGATATTATCTTAACCGTGTCCTATAAAACTGAAGCCTGACCTCCTTCCACCACTGATGATCAGTGGCAGTAGTGCGTGCCATCTACAAGATACACTGCAGTAACTCACCAAATTTCCTTGAAAATCATGACATCTGCCAGCTAGAAGAATGGCAGTTGTATGGGAACTCTTCCAACTTAGAGATTTGCTCCAAGTCACAAATCATTCTGAACCATCAGTTTCTTCAATGCTAGTAGGAACTGCCGACGCAGGGCAATCTGAGATAACAAGGTGTAGAGCTGGATGAACACAGCAGACCAAGCAGCATCAGAGGAGCAGGAAAGCTGACATTTCGGGTCAAGAACCTTCTTCAGAAATGGTGGAGGGGAAAGGGATTCTGAAATAAACAGGGAGAGACGGGGAGACGGACAGAAGTTGGATAAAGCAGAAGATAGGTGGAGAGGAGACAGACAGATCAAAGAGGGGAGGTTGGAGCCAGTAAAGATGAATGTAGGTGGGGAGTTAGGGAGAGGATAGGTCGGACCAGGGAGGACGGACAGGTCAAGGAGGCGGGATGAGGTTAGTGGGTAGGAGATGGGGGTGGGGCTTGAGGTGGGAGGAATGATTAGGGAGGCGGGGATGAGCTGGGCTGGTTTTGGAATGCAGCCGGGGGAGGGGAGGGGAAATTTTGAAGATTTTGAAGTCCACATTGATACCTTTGGGCTGCAGGGTTCCCATGTCGTCCAAGGATTGGGAGAAGGAGCTGAATGTCCATCCTGGGCCTCCTGTATTGCTACAATGATGCCACCCAAAAGCTGCAGGAACAGCATCTCATATTTTGCTTGGGAAATTTGCAGCCCAAGGGTATCAATGTGGACTTCACAAGCTTCAAATTCTCCCCTCCCCTGACCGCATCCCAACACCAGCCCAGCTCGTCCCCGCCTCCCTAATCATTCCTCCCACCTCAAGCCCCAACCCAAGTACTACCCACTAAACTCATCCTGCCTCCTTGACCTGTCTGTCCTCCCTGGGCCAACCTATCCCCTCCCTAACTCCTCATCTACATTCACCTTTACTGGCTCCAACCCCACCTCTTTGGCCTGTCTGTCTCCTCTCCACCTATCTTCTGCTTTATTCAAATTCTACCCATCTCCCCCTATCTCCCTGTTTATTTCAGAATCCCCTTCCCCTCCCCCATTTCTGAAAAAGGGTCTTGACCCAAAACTTCAGCCTTCCTGCTCCTCTGCTGCTTGGCCTGCTGTGTTCTTCCAGCTCTACACCTTGTTACCTCAATTCCTTCAATGTCTCTGGGTCAAAATCTTGGAACTTGCTCACTAACAGTTCTGTGGGTGTACAAAGATTTCAAGAACTTCAACAGTTCAAGGAGGTAGCTTGCCTCCACCTTCCCAGGGCGATTAGAGTAGGCAATAAATACTGGCCTGGCCAGCAATATCCATATCCTTTAAACAAATAACTTCATAAATCATTCAAAGTGTCACGGAATCTTTGAACTTAAAATCTTCTCTGAAATTCCAGCTCAACTGTGGTACATTGCTGAGAGGGATGCATGTGGGAGCTCTGAATATTTTGAGACCTGTCATTTCTGCTGAAAACGTCATATTCATTCTTCATCTTCAATGACAAACAACTATGTGGAGCATCTTAGGTAATAAAGTGTGAAGCTGGATGAACACAACAGGCCAAGCAGCATCTCAGGACCACAAAAGCTGATGTTTCGGGCCTAGACACTTCATCATTGTTGTTTTGATATAGCTCGTCCATTGGTTTTCTTTGATTTGTCACAATGCCAGTGGCAACTTGACACTCCCTGAAAACAGTTGAACGAGCTTCTTGAACTGATGATAAGACCTGAAGAGCATTGTCTAAAGTACTGCTAAATACCAGTCACTGTGCACAGCTATTTGTGAAGTGACTTGTTACTCAGAATCTGACCCTGGAATATATTGCACCAATCTGCTATAATTCAGGAAGAAAATTTCTGCCGGGCAATTCATCTTGTCAATATTTATCTGGAAAGGAAGCATTATAATGTGCAACAATGTTGTGGAAATCAGTACAAGGCTGATAGAGGTTGACTTCTCATCCTTGCTTTCAAATCCCAACATTTTTATTTTGTAAATTAAGGAGATCTGCATTTTGCAACATTAAAGTATACTTTAATGTGCAAAACTTATGTTATTTTATGCTTTATTTTAATTTTAAAGACTAACCTAATAATGTTCTGATTTAAGACTAGTTATTTTGTTTACATCACCAAGTTTCCATTTAATTTTGAAGGATGTTAATTAATTATAAAGAGTTAATACAACTGAAAGGGATGTGGAAGTTTGTGTCTCATCTGCTGCCCCCTCAGACTCGGTTACTGTAACTGATGTTAGGTTCAAAGTTAAGACTTATCTTAAAGCTATTATTTAAGATTCCATTGGTAAGTGGCTTCTTTATGTAAGAACAACAACCACACTTTGAATGGTATTTAATTGGACATGAAAATGTTAAAGAGGTGTGGACCATACACCTTTCCAAAACTCAGGCTATCTCTCAGCACTTTATAATTGATAAAGCTCCATGGAAGTGAAACCATTGTTGTAATATGGAAATGTGACAGTCAATTTGCACACAGCAATTTTAATTGAACTGCTAAATGGTGATAATCTGGAATCTATTTTAGTAATGTCAAGTGAGGCACTTGGAATGCCAAGGCTTTTAAAACTTGAGCCAAGAGCTGGAAAATGAGATAAGAATGGTTGGGTTGTTGTTTTTGACTGGGATAGACATGATGGGCTGAAGGGACTTTTCCTATGCTTGAGATTTCGATGACTCTGTAAACACTGGCTGGAACATTGGTTGTAATCCCTCTGCCCTTCATTGAAAGAGGGAAGTAGTTGATGGTAACGATGCAGGAAAGTTCCCTATTCAATATGTTCCTTTGCAACTACTGTTCTGACTTTAGAAAGGGAAAATTGACATGGGCCACAGAGTGTACAACATGGAATCAGGCCCCTTGGTTCCAGTCTTCCATGCCAACCCGAGAAACCTAAACTAACGTAGCCCCATTTGCCAGAATTTAGCCCCCGTCCCTCTAAACTTCTCCTATTCATGTACCTATTCAAATGTTTTTTGAATGCTGTATTGTACCAACCTCCAGCACTTCCTCTGGCAGCTCATTCCATACACACACCACTCTGTGTGTGAAAAAGTTACCCCTTTGGTCCCTTTTAAATCTTTCTCCTCTCACCTTAAATCAATGCCTCCTAGTTTTCCTGAAATGTGCTAATTGGAATTATTCATTTAATCTGAAAAAAAAAGAGATTGTGTATAAAACTTAAAATCATATAGATATATCATTGAGCATTGTGATACATCATTGTGCATGCTTACTGTGTATTGCTTTCTTCTGTTTATAAACTGACCACAATACTTACGTGATAAACAGCATTGCCCCCTTACTCGTTAGCCTTGAATTAAGGTGACTGTTGAGATCTGCAGATGATGCATTAGGAAAGGTGACACAGGTGACACAATCTGTTTAGAATGAAATGGTATTATTTCTCACAATGATTGCAGTAATATCAAAACAAGAAAATCCTGTTTATAATACATGACAAAGTGCTATCGAACTTTTTCAGATTCCATTCCATTACCAATAGCAACTCCAGGATCAGTCATCCAAAACCCTTTAGTCTCAAATAACAAACAGCCACTTTCCTTTGACTGCCCAGAGGTGAATTGGGAAGGTTGTTGACATCCACCTTGCTCTTTATGAAAATTCGTAGGCGCTTGCTATACCTGACAGTTTAGAAAATTTACTTTGCAAAATTCATATTATGTTTAATGGAACTCCTTTGGATGTTTCAATTCACATTGTCGATATTCAAAGGAAGAGAGACTTTCTGATTAATGTTTCCCTGTGCTGCCAGTTCTAGAAATATCTATTTATAGACATATTTCCACAGACAGACAGTTCACATTTCTTATGTTGTCAGAAAGTTGTGAGTTCAAGACAAAGAATCACAGGACAGAATGGTACAGAAGGAGGTCATACAGCTTCTCATGTCTGCATTGGCTGTCTGAGTATCTTAATCAATGCCAGTCTCCTGCTTTTTCATTGTAACCCTGCACATTGGTTCTGTTTAAATAATCATCCAACATCCTCATGAATGGCTCCATTGAAACTTCCTTCACCGCACTTCCACGTCTTGCCATCGATACCCTAAATTCTTGCTTTGTGAAAATATTTTTTTTCTCATCTTATATTTGCATCTTTTGCAAAGCACTGTAAAATTTGTGCTCTCTGATTCTCAATCTATTTGAGTGGGAATGGTTTCCCCCAGTCTACTTTCTCAGACCCCCTCACAACTGTAAAAACTTCTATCAAATCTCCTCTACAGAAAAATAGCCCCAATATCTCCAATCTATTGATGTGATTGACATATCTAATCCCTGGAAACATTCCTTGCAGAACTGCCTCATATTCATTCCCATCCTTCCTGAAATGTACTCTGGTAGCAGTGGGATTTGAACCTAAGACATGATCAAGATGGGTAGAGGCCTCCTTGCCCAGATGTAAGGTGTGAATGGACTTTTTCCACACTCTTGAGATTCTATGATATAAATTATTTCATAGCATTCATTTCACAAAAGAGCAAAGGAATAATTGAAAATATCCAACTAATATTTATCCCTTAATCAGTATCAGCACAGCAGGTCATCATCACATTGCTGTTTGAGGGAGCTTGACAAATCAGCTGCTGATTTTCCTACATCTCTATAGTGACTACTTCTTTATTGGCTGTAAAATGCCTTGGAATTTTCATGGATGTCATAAGTGCTATAAAACCCCAAGTTTTTTTTCTTTTCTCCACACTGAGTTGACAGACAGGAATTGAGTAGCAGTACTGTGTGTGCAAAGCATCTAATTTGGGTAATTGAATGTGTATTTCTGATGATTGGAGCATTTTTTCTATTTGGCATCTGAGAACACAGACTTTGTGAATATATATTTTACAAAGGCTCTGGCAGTGTTCCTGTGGTTTCCTGATATTCCAGGCTGCTGTCTGATGTACTCACCACCAGGGATATTTAGTAGAAGGTTGTCCCTCTCATGCTTCCTGAAACGTTTTACAATGCGTCTCCATTTTGAGGCGACTCATCAGTGTGTAGTGGGAGGTGGCTTGACTGGTGAAGGGCACAACTTCTGAGACCCTTATTGTATGCTCAGTCAGGGGGACAGTGCCACTGCACACCAGACTTGAATCAGTTGCAGGGGTTACAGACTGTCACGCATCTCTTTCTGGAATGCACCTTTGAAAAGGAAGTTTGGAGAGTGATGCAGAGACAGTAAGAACAGCAGGCACTGGAGTCAGAGATAACAAGGTGTAGAGCTGGAGGAACACAGCAGGCCAGGCAGCATCAGCGGAGCAGGAAGGCTGACATTTCGGGTTGGGACCTTTCTTGGCCCTGACCTGAGGCATCAGTTTTCCTGCTCCTCTGATGCTGCCTGGCCTGCTGTGATCCTCCAGCTCTGCACTGTGTTATCTCTGGAGAATGATGCAGTGGATTTTGTCAAGGCTTGTCCTGAGCAGTTCCGTGACACAGGACTCTGTACTCTACTGTCTGTTCCTGAGACAAACATTCACTGTGCCTGGGGGAACCAACAATTTGGTGAAGGATGCAGATTGGTCTGGCTGAAACTTGTTTGAGTTGACCCTGATTGAGTGCTATGGACTGGAACATTCTACGATCCTGGACTACTTGCTGAGGGGCACACTAAAGCTTGGGGCAGGCACCACCATGAGGCAGTAGGGAAAGACCTCTATCTGACATCTTTCTGCTGAAGTTAAATGGGAATTTGTCCAGTTATTGGACCCTGCCACTTCCACTTCACCATTGAAGCACCAGTCACCATTGAAGCACCCTGGTGCTTCAAATGTCTGTAAATATTGTCATGTACAAGTAAGAGATGTCTTTGGTTTATTTGCTGATTAGAGAGAAACTCAAGGATAATAGGAACTGCAGATGCTGGAGTATCCGAGATAACAAGGTTAGAGCTGGATGAACACAGCGGGCCAAGCAGCATCTTAGGAGCAGGAAAGCCAATGTTTCGGGCCTTGACCCTTCTTCAGAAACTCAATGTTTGCTTGTTGCTTCATTTGGTGGCTCAGTGGCTCAGTGGTTAGCACTGCAGCCTCACAGCACCAGGGACCCAGGTTCAATTCCCGCCTCAGGCGACTGTCTGTGTGGAGTTTGCACATTCTCCCCGTGTCTGTGTGGGTTTCCTCCGGGTACTCCGATTCCCTCCCACAGTCCAAAGATGTGCAGGTTAGGTGGATTGGCTATGCTAAATTGCCATAGTGTTCGGGGTTGTGGGGTTCTCAGGGGATGGGTCTGGGTGGGATGCTCCGAGAGGCGGTGTGGACTTGTTGGGCCGAAGGGCCTGTTTCCACACTGAAGGGAATCTAATCTATTCTACTGTGCAGAACCCAACCATGTTAATGACTATGTATGTATATATCAAGATATTTTTGAATGAATAAAGTATTTTTCATAGAATCCCTACAGAGTGGAAGCTGGCCCTTTGGCCCAACAAATCCATACCGACACTCAGAGCATCCCACCCAAATCCATCCCCCTAATCTACACCTCCTTGAACATCATAGGCAATCTAGCACGGACAATCCACTTAACCTGAACATCTTTGGACTGCGGGAGGAAACCAGAGCACCTGGGGAGAACCCACGAGGAGAACGCGCAATCTCCACACAAACAGTTGCCCGAGGATGGAATCAAACCCAGGCCCCTAGCACTGTGAGGCAGCAGTGCTAACCACTGAGCCACCATGCTGCCCATGTCACTATGTCACTGTGTTATGTCAGCATCATTCCTAACTTCTCATCCAAATAGCTAATTCATAATTCTATTTCTGTCAAGACATGTGACGTTTGAAAGAAAAAAAACACCAAGTGCTAAATTCTTACAGCAAAATGCCAATGACATTAAACTTCTCAGACAGCGTTCCAAAATAAAAGGCAGGATTTCCCGTGAGCTGTATGTAGGTCAGAACTTTTTATATGATTACATTGCTTTGGGCTTTATGTTGTGTATAACTCTGCATTCCTTAACAAAACATGCATTTTAATGTTCCAAACTGAACAGGTCATTCTCTTTATAATTTTAAACAAACCACTCGCTTTCTGTGAGTGGCTGTTCAGTTGGCCCATAGTATTGCCGATATTAAAGCTATTAGTGTGTGGGTTCAAGGCAAATTTCTGTCATGTACCAGGCATTTGTGTTGTAGCCTGCCCTGACCACCAGCCCATCCTGGGAATTATAATTCAGCCACATGTTTCACCTTTCTACCAACTGGAAGGTTAACTCATTTTCTCTCTTCACACATGCTGCCTGCCCTGTTGAGCATACCCAGTATTTTCTGAATCATAGAATCCTTACAGTACAGCTAGACATCATTCAACCCAATGAGTTTACATTGACCCTGTGAAAAGCATCCCACTCAGACCCATTGCCCACCCTCTCCCCATAACTCCACATTTCCCATGGCTAATCCACCTGACCTGCAATTCCCTGGATACAAAAGGGCAATTTAGCAAGGTCAATCCACCTAACATGCTCATGTTTTGACTGTGGGAGTAAACTGGAGCACCCAGAGGAAACAGGCACAGGGACAATGTACAAATTCCACACAGACAATCACCCAAGTCTGGAATCGAACCTGTATCCTTGGCACTGTGAGTCATTAGTACTCACCATCATTTCTCAGTCTCCTGTGCTCCTCTGGGAAAGTGTCCCAGTTTTTCTAGTCTATTTTTCCATCTCAAACCCACCATTCATGGCAACATCCTGGTAAATCTTTTCTGAATCCTCTCCAAATTAATAATATCCTCTCTATAACAGGGTGACCAGAAGTGCACACAGTACTCCAAAACTGGCCTCATCAAAGTTCAAAGTTCATTTAAGGCATGGGGCGAAGAGCATAAGAAGCAGGAGTAAGTATCACCCATACAGCCACTCAACTCTGCTCGATATTTCCTAAGAACATATCTAATAGGGACAGAAGTAGGCCATTTGAACTACTATTCAACATGATCATGAACATGTCAAACTCCTCCTTTGTCCAAGATAACACGGTGTGAAGCTGGATGAACACAGCAGGCCAAGCATCATCAGAGGAGCAGGAAAGCTTGACATTTCAGGTCGGAACCCTTCTTCCTGCTATCTCTTTACCTTTGATGCTGCTTGGCCTATTGTGTTCATCCAGCTTCACACCGTGTTATCTCAGATTCTCCAGCATCGGCAGTTCCTCCTAGCTCCTCCTTTGTCCAGTTCATCATAACCCTCAAACACTGATATTTCAAAAGTCTACCTACCTCCTCTTTAAATACTTTCAGTGGTCTAGCCCCCAAATTCTCTGGGGGAGAAAATTCCAGACATTCACCACCCTCTGGGACAAGACATTCCTTTGCTATTCACTTTTAAACGAGTGTCTCTTTAGTCAATAATTATATTCCCTGGTTGGTGTTTCCCACAGCACTGCAAACAACTGAATACCTACCCCTTAAACTACTTTTCAATAAGCTCATGTCTGATCCTCTGCCTCAACTTAGCCTCCTCACAAAATCCTCCATAACCCTGCATCCTACAGTTCAAGAGGGTGGCTCACCGGCATCTTTACACAGGCAATTCAGCTGAGCATAAATGCTAGCTCACGACCTGTGAAAGAATGAATGAAGATAAAAATACCAAAAAAAAAAAAATCCTATCTCTCTCAGCTCATGGGAGAGCACCAACAGTCTGCTTGAGTAGAGAATTCCAAAGTTATAAAACCACATCAGTGAAAATACTTCTCCTCATCTCAGCCCTGACTGATCACTCCCTTATCCTGATACAAAGTCTGGATTCTCCAGGTAAGGATAAAATCCTTTGCTTGTCAATCTCCTTAATTCCACTGGGATTCTTTGACCATCTTTATTCCAAATTTGACTCCCCCCACCCTCCACCACCAACCTGTCATCTTCTGCTTTTCTTGGTTGTCTCAAATTATTGCAAAGAATTTCACAATTGCTTTTGGTGAGATTTGAACTCAAAACTCAAGCTAATACCATAACTGCTGCACAACCGTAATTAAATTTGCCAAGGCTTACAGCCGCAAAGATTTAGAATTATCAAAGGCTAACAGTGCAGGCACAGACCATTTGGTATTTTCTGGTTATTCATAGGTTTTATTCAGGACATCTATCCTGTCAGCCAGCATTGGAACTAGAACTGAAATTTTGACAGAACTCACAATAAAGTTTGCTTTACAGACAAATTATTTTACACAGTGAGAAGGCTGAGTAGTAAAAGGCCTACAGAAGCTATTCCAGAATAAAATGCCTTAAACTGCGGGAAACGAGACTCATAATTGCAACTGCAGCAATTTGTGACAAAGTCAGGATTATTCACCCAACAAAATGCAGAATGGAGGATCATTACAGTATACAAGATGTCTTCAGAGAATCAACCCTGTTAGTTAAATAAAACAAAGAACTGCAAACGCTGGAGATCTAAAACAAACAAAACAAAAACAAACAAATCATTGAAGAAACACAGGTCTGGCTGCTTCCGTGAAAAGAAAATAACCTTAATATTTCAAGAGAAAAAATATTTCAAGTTCAGTGACCATTCCAGCAGGAATGAGGAAAGAAGAAATTACTGAACTCTCTCTAGATTTGAAAAAAATTGACCTGTTGAGGCACATTACACATTATAGGTGGAGTCTGAACTCAGGATTGCCTGGCTTAAAGATAGGGACATGACAACTACACTGCAACAACCCTCTCCATTTGCTTTATCTGGCCAGGAGTAATTAAGACACTTAATGACAATTAGTAAAACCAGTTCAAAGTGGGCTTGCAGGTACCTTTACTGAATTGTTGAGGTGGGTGTCAACCAGGCAAAAACATCAAACATAACTATTATCATGAACTCAAAGTTTGAGCATAAGTAGGAACATTCTATTACTGTGATTGGAGTAATCACTGACATTTACATTTGTCTCATTTTGTTCCTTAATGCAACCTGTTTAATGCCATAAGTGCTTTTTTTTCAAATTAAAGGCATCAACCAGTTACAAGTAATTTAAAGTTAACTCCTCATTCTATTCAGATTTTAGTCCATAGCCTGTAATTAGTATGACACATACATTAGCACATGAATAGCCTTGAACTTTTGAGTTAATCTTTTAATCCTTACTCACCTGTTTGACATTTCTTCAAATGTCTGGTTCTTGCCTTTTTTTTCTTGTGCTGCTTTTGCATCTGTCTTACTTTTCATTTTGATTGCTGGTCTTTTAGCTCCTATTATTTCTGCCTTCCTCATTTGTTTTTATCAGTTTACCAAATGCCACAGGCTGTTTGATTTTGTAAATTGAACTGACAAGTTCAACTCGATAGTGAGAGAGCTCAGAAGCCAAGAAAATGGACATACTACACAGTTATTCATGTGTACGGTTATGGATACTTAATTTATTATAGGAAGGATGTTATTAAACTTGAAAGGGTGCAAAAAAGATTTACAGGGATATTACCAAGTCTGGAGAGTTTGAGTTATAAAGGAGATGCTGGATAGTCTTGGACATTTTTCTCTGGAGTGTAGGAGACTGAGGGGTGACCTTGTAGAGGTATATAAAATTACAAGGGACATGGATAGAGTGAATAGCCAAGATCTTTTCCCCATGCTCGGGAAGTCCAAAACTAGAGGGCAAAGGTTTAAGGTGAGAGGGGAAAGATTTAAAAGGGACCTTGTGGGCAACATTTTCATGTTTACGGAATGAGCTGCCAGAGGAGGTGGTAGACACAGATACAATTATAACAGTTAAAAGACATTTAGACGAGTACATGGATAGGAAAGTTTTAGAGGCATATGGGCCAAAAGCAGGCAAATTGGACTAGTTCAGTTCAGGAAACCTGATCAGAATGGCGAGTAGGGCTGATGGGTCTGTTTCCATGCTGTATGATTCTGTGACTCTAGAGGGGCTGAATGGCCTGCTTCTGTTCTTAAGCCCCTATGTCCTGTGACAGTCTGAAGTAGCCAACATCATTGTTACTGAATCTCCATATTTTTGGGAGACAGTTTATTGGACTTGTTTTTACCAAATCCAATGTGTCTATGCACCTTTTCACAAACCCCAGGACACCTTTCCTCCACCAAAGCTGCCAAACGCAAATGGGCACCTTAACTCTGCAGTTAGGAGAAACATAAGACATGCTTCCAGTCCTCACCAGTCACATTCTCTTAAACTTCTACTGCCCCCATGTTCTACCCCTGCCAACCAATGGAACCTAATGCCCTCTATCCATGCCCCATGGCCTCTCATACCCCTTTTATCAAATTAATACTTCCACCCATCGGATGTCAACTACCATTGGAACTAATTAAGTTTCCTGAATGAGCCCAACTCTAACAACACTCAAAAAAACTTAAAAACAATTTGGACTTGCTCCCGACTTGGATTGCACCCCTTTCTAATTCTTTGAACATTTACTCGTTGCATCACTGATGCACAGCGGCAGCAGTGTATACCGGCTACAAGATGCATTTCAGTAACTCACCAATGCACCACCCAAACTCACACCTCAACCATCCAGAGGGACAGGGCAACAAATGAATGGGAACATGCCGCTTGCAGGTTCCCTTCCAAATTGCACACCATCCTGACGTGAAAATATATCACCATACTTTCGGGATCACTGCATCAAAATCCTGAGACTCCCTTTTACCCTCTCCTAACAACATTGTGTGCGTGGCCATAGCTGCAAGATTTGTAATGGTTCAAGAAGACAGATAATCACCAGCTTCCCATAGGAAATTAGGAATTGGCAATACATTCTGGCTTAGCCAGTGTTGCCTCAATTCAATGGCCAGTTCCTCCGGGAACTGCAAAGGCATGACATATCGCAGCCTTGCACCATGACAATCAGAGATGTATTTTTCAGATGTGGGTCTTCCAATTTCCCACATCTCAAGACGGAGACTGGGGCATGATTGCACTGTCAGATGTGCCTTCAGATTTTCAATTGGATACAAAAGATCCCTCGGCAAATTTTAAGGAAGGCACTTGAGGTTCCTCTTGGTGTCTTGAACAATACTTATCCCTCAACTAATACCACTAAAGCGAATTAACTTGTCATTATCTGATTCCTATTTGTTGGAGCTTCCTGCATGTAAATTGATTACATTAGAGCAATTTACTGCACTATTGCATTATATCAATTATCGCAGTACTCAGCAAGGTTCTGAGATCCATTTCAGTTACATTATTGTTAATAATCAGTGTCAAAATTCCATTAAATGAAGTGTACTTAATTCACTTTTCTATTAACTAAAATCTTGTTATTTTTAACTTAAAAAAGAAAGACTTAAATTTATAACGCACTTTGTTCCATCACCAGAGCTAACATATATAAAAGGGGAGTTTGCTGTAATGTTGAAATTACCCAACCTGTTCTGAAAGATGGGATTTCTGCTTGATAAGCTGATGAACCCAATGTTAATGGATAGGGTATGTTGTACATTGCGCTTCCCCCGGTGTGGGAAAAGCAAGACAGTTTGCTATTCCTGTAATTTCATTATTTACAGTTTTGCCTCACTGACCAAAAGCTGCTCCACTACATTCCGTGATGTAATAATCATTCGGTAAAACATTTTTCTGAGAGAAAGAAAGACTTCTCGTACTTTGTGATTTGTGAGAGCTCTGTGCTGATGTTAATGATATGTTTCTTACACTACATTCAGGGAACATAAAGCTTTCATTGTATTCTAGGCACAGCACAGGCCTGGTACTGCTTTTAGATAATTACAGGTTGGGTATTTTGATGCTTTTCACCTTTGGCTTGCATCTCCATCAAAAAAAATAATTTGTTGGCTGAATGCCAATAGCCATGGTGGATGTTTTTGACTCATGCTCAACAAGTGTGATTCACTGTCATACTTAATTTAGAGATTTTCTTTCAAATTATAGTCACCTTGATTTTCTTGTCTCATGTCAAGCAATCACGTTAAGGTGGTTTGCAGATCTGTACCATCTCAAGTCTTCAATGGCGCCACTTCCTGCCAGACATTTTCCAAGTCTTCTCCACTGATAAGCCACCTCAAGTTCTTCAAACAAAGCAGAGAGTTGCGGACCAGCAGCTCATAGCTGAGGCCAGGCAGTAAAATGATGGAAGTAATGAAAGGCAGATCCATCAGCATTTGTGAAGCACTCTGCATTGAGGCCCTGATGAAGCTCTCTCATTGGCTAAGTTAGACAGGAAGTTGTGCTGTGTGAGGTTGGTTAGCTCAATTGGCTGGATGGTCGGTTAGCAAGACCACCTTCTCAATGTTATCCCATGCCTGAGGCATGGTGACCCTCAGAATAAACACCCCAATGATCTTCCAGTAGTCTGCCACTTCAACATACTGCCTTGTTTTCGCCAACGTCTCTGCAGTGCTGCAGCAAAGCTTAGGATAAGCGAAAAGAACTGAACCTCATTTTCTGCTGGGGAACTCGACAGCATTTTGGACTCAACATCGAATCCAATAACTTTCGGGTTTGAGCTTCTCCCATGTTCTTACCCCAACACCAGTACAGCAGGCCTTGTTATCACATAGTCTGCTGTTACACACAACCCATTTTTAGCCACCAACCTTCCCAATTAATATCTATTCAACACCCACCCCCCACGGCCGACTTAATAATTATCCATTCCTTTATCTGTCCAACACTCCTTCTCTCTCTTTGGACTCGTTCTCCATCAATTGTTTATCCCTTACCCTTTGCTCCATCTTCTGTGTAAGAAAAAATCATTTTCCTTGCTACCACCAGTTCTGAGGAGGGGTTACTGGATCTTTAACATTAACTCTGCTTTCTCACCACAGATGCTGTCAGACCTGCTTTTCCAGCAATTTCTGTTTTTGTTAAACTCATCATCAGTAGTTTCTCTCTCATGAGGATAGGAACATGGCATCTTTACTTTATCTTCCGCTTGTGCGTATGTCCAAAGATGTATTACTCCTTTTCGTGAAACATTGAGAAACAGGTAACCGAGAGTTCTTGGCGAGAGTTCTTACAAAGAAGCATTGTGCATGTGTGAGTATTCATAAGAATATTTGCCAGCAAGATTGCAACTAAAGCAAATGTGGACATTGCTTCATTTAATCTTTTAAATAGTCTGATTTTACTTTGTTATGTATCTTCATAAAGGCCAAAAAGTCCTTAAGTCATGCCTCAGGATATTATTCACTGAGAAGAGAGTTACTCATGTATTATGAGCACTCTGGAATTTGTGATTGTATACTTGTTAAGCCAGCACAGGATTGGTCTTGTCAATGCTCTGTACTCACATGTGAAGAATAGTTCTATCTGGTAAAAGTTCAGAAATATATTTCTGTGCAAATAACAAGCTGAGTGCCTATATTAGAGGAAAAGATTTGTTCTAGTATATTGAAATGTAAAATTAACACTGAGTTATAAGTGACCCACGGCTTCCTCCTTATGCATTGTGTTTTTCTATGGTCCCCTTCTCCCCATTGACAGTCAAATGAACTAATTCAGAGAGTGAGATAACCAGGTGTAGAGCTGGATGAGCACAGCAGGCCAAGCAGCATCAGAGGAGCAGGAAGGGAGAAACATCAGCCTTCCTGCTCCTCCGATGCTGCTTGGCCTGCTGTATTCATCCAGCTGTACACCTTGTTATCTCAGATTCTCCAGCATGTGCAGTTCCTACTACCTCTAATGTAGAAAGTGTTTGAGAAGTCACTTCAAATGACGGTAACAAATTAAAGGGCTTGATGTGACAGAGATTAAATACTGAATTTAAAACAAGGCTGGAATACTTCTGAATTTTTTTGGTGATTGATCACCTGAAAGGCTTTCCATTTAAAGGATTGCAGTGGAAAAGAGTCCACCAACGCACACACACATTGGCGCACAGAACCACACACTTGCACACAATTACAGAAGCAATTACAGAAAGCCATGAAGTGATTCAACAGATTCAGTCATAATATCACAGTAGAACTAACATTTATTTATTAAAATGAAAGAAATATTTTCATTCGATCTGAAACACTTTCATGAAACAAAATGATGTAATTTTAAAATATAAAGAGGGTTGAAACATAATTTTTTGGACAAATCATGTTGAGTTGAGAGGAATGATTCTTGCCAAGAAGCCCAGTGAGTTCTGTCACTGTATCTAACCAAACTCACCTTGTTAATCACCTCCCTTGTCCCCGTCGCATCTCCAACAAGCAATTTCCATCCCATTTTGCCGTGCTCTGCTCCCAGAGCAACTTGCCGCTCAGCAGATGTCCTGGAATTCACTGGCATCACTTGCACCTTTAAAAGCCTGTCGCGCACCACGGCAAGTAGTGTCTGTCCTCCATTTCTCCAGACACGGCAAACAGGGAGAAATCAGTCCAGACTCTATGAGCAGGCTCCTGGAGATCCTATTGAACAAGGTGGTGCTGATGCAGGACATTAGCTTCACCTGGGACCAACAGCAGAGGCCACAATACCTGGCCGTGCCAGACTGGTGCCAGGTTTGTTCCAGGTTGAAGCAGTCTCCTCCATCTGCAGGAATGCCCAGCACTGCAGAAAGAAGGTCAACATCCCTTTGCATGCCAGCATCTTCTCTTCAATATCTCACACTCACTCTGTCTCTGCAACAGCACCTACCTCCCACTAAGACTCGTACTTTACCACTCTTACTATTACCTGCAACATCTTTCCTCATTCATTGTTAACCGCTCCAACCTCTCCGACAATACTATCCCTACATGCCCTCTGCGCTGTGCACTAACTCAACCAGGACACCTTGCCGCGTGTGCCAACATTAATAGTTGTGCTATGCACTTCCATCTCCCAAAATACCTGCCTCTCTCCCCAGGTGCAGGAGGAAAACAGCCCATGGTCAGGCAGACAGGGTTGAGATGGGTGCTGTCCTGCTCAACATCTATTACCTCCCTCCTTTGCAGGAGAACATCCAAACTCTAACACCCCTAGCAGGGTCTGGATTGGTATCGGAGGCTGCTCTTGACTTACTATGCCAGGAACACTCAACAAAGGCTACCCCCCTTGATAAACAAAGGGAAGGCTTATATAGTTAATGGTAGGGCCTTGGGTATTGTTGTAGAACTGAGGGACCTAGGGGTGCAGGTACATAATTTTTTAAACTTTGCATGGCATATAGGTGGGATGTTTAAAAACGGAGTTGGGCACACTCGCCTTTGTTGTTCAGTCCTTTGAGTATCGGAGTTGGGACATTGTGTTGAGGGTGTACAGGACATTGGTGAGGCCTCTTCTGGAATACTGTGTCTAGTTCTGGTCACCCAGTTATAGGAAGGATATTATCAAGTCGGAGAAGGTTCAGAAGAGATTTACGAGGATTGTTGCCAGGTATGTGAGGTTTAAGTTATAAGGAAATGCTGGATAGGTTGGGGCTATTTTTCGCTGGAGCAGAGGTTGAGCAGTGACCTGACAGAAGTTTATAACATAAAGAGAGTTATAGATAGATTTGATGATATATGTCTTTTCCCTAAAGATGGTGAATTTCAGGACTAAGGGACACATGTTAAGGTGAGAGGAGAGAGATTTAACAAAGACATAAGGGGCAATTTTTTTACATGGAGTGGTTTCGCATATGGAATAAACTTCCTGATGAAGTGGTGGGAGCAGGTAGAATTACAACATTAAGAAGACATTTGAACAGGAAAGGTTTGGACAGATATGGGCCAGGAGCAGGCAGGTGGGACTAGTTTAGTTCGGGATTATGTTTGGCATGGACTGTTTGGACTGACGTGTCTGTTTGCATGCTGTATGACTCCATGACTTGATTGAGCACACTGAGAGGTATGGCAAGTTTCCTAGTTTGGCATCTGTGCTAAATGAAGCAGTTTGACAGAAGTATTGTGAGCCTGGTATCTCCGACTGAGGAGACAAATTGCAAAAAGACGAGGTGATGCAAGGCAGGGGTGCTGTGAGAGGTTCTGGGTGAAAGGAACCAAAGAGTGTGAGCTGAGTGTATGTCCCTGAGCATACAGTGACCTTGCTGAAGCATTACAGTTACAGATCTGAGAAAGAGTCATACTGGCCTAGAAACATTAGCTCTGTTTTTCTCTTTCCACAGAAGCTGTCAGACCTGCTGAGTTTCTCCAATGTTTTCTTTCCTTTATTGGCTTGTGGGATATGGACATTGCTGGCTGGCCAGCATGTATTGTCCGTCCCTGGCAGGCTTGCTAAGCTGAACTGGGTGGCTTGCTCAGCCATTTCAGTGGGCAGTTGAGAGTCAGTCCGTGAGTCTGGAGTGACATTTAGGCCAGACCAGGCAACATTGAAAGATTTCCTTCCCTAAAGTAATTACTGAACCACATGGGTTTTATTTTATGAAAATTGACCATGATTTGATTGATTTACTTATTGTCACTTGTACTGAAATACAGTGAAAAGCTTTGTTCATGAGAGGTACATGCAGATCATAGTAGGCAAATGATGTGTAGATCATAAAAGACTTAGACAAAGGCATACAGGTTACATTGCACAGGCCGTGCACTCAGCAAGGTCAATGTTAGCAAGATTGGAGTTATTTGAGGCTAAAGAGCCCATTCATCAGTTTAATAAAGGCTGGGAAGAAGCTGCTCCTGAAACTGTTCATATATGTGTCCTGTATCTTCTGCCTGACGGGAGAGGTTGCAGGAGATCATTACCAGGGTGTGATGGGTCTTAGATGATGTTGGCCACCTTTCCACAGCAGCGAGCCGTGTGAATGGAGTCCATGGATGGAAGGTCCGCTTCTGTGATCGTCTGGGCTGTGCACGCCATCTTCTGTAGTTTCTTACGACCCTGGGCAGAGCGGTTGCCGCACCAGGCCGTGAATGTACATGGACAGATTGCTTTTAATAGTGCATCTGTAGAAGTTGCTGTTCATGGATATTACCCAGATCCTTAATTCCAGATATTTTTTATTGAGGATGTGAGTTTGCTCGCTGAGCTGGAAGGTTAGTTTTCAGACGTTTCGTCACCATTCTAGGTAACATTATCAGTGAGCCTCCGGCGAAGCGCTGGTGTTATGTCCCGCTTTCTATTTATCTGGCTCGGTTTCCTTGGGTTGGTGATGTCATTTCCTGTGTTGGTGATGTCATTTCCTGTTCTTTTTTTACCACCCCCTGTGAAAAAGAACAGGAAATGACATCACAAATGCAGGAAATGACATCACCAACCCAAGGAAACCGAACCAGATAAATAGAAAGTGGGACATAACACCAGTGCTTTGTCGGAGGCTCACTGTTGATGTTACCTAGAATGATGATGAAACATCTGGGAACAAACCTTCAAGCTCAGTGAACCAGCTTACATCTCGAACACAATAAAGACCCACTCTCTTGTGGACTGAGAGGAGGAGAGCGCTGTGTTGGAGGTGAAAGGAGGACGTCGGGTTGGCTGTGCACCCTTGCGACCAGTGGATCTTAATGCTGGCTTCGGCCTAACGCTGGTTCAGGGGAGCAGCCAACCTGCACTGATGGCTGCGGCAAGTGCTTGTGCCCCAGGTCAGGGGGTCTGGAACACCATCCGTGTTTCTGTAAAGAAGGTGGATGAAGGTGCACCTGTGGACCGCACCTTCTTCGTGAAGAGGGTCCTGTTGGACTGTTGTGGGTTTGCTGCTGCGGACATTTACTGCCTGCAGGATTTCCCCGGAGGGGGTTTTTACGATGTGACCTTCCGGAGTGCCAAGCTTTGCGAGCGCTTCCTGGAGGTTTTCAAGGAGAAAGGAGGTGAGGGCCCCCTCTCTGTTTTGACCGCTGTCCCGCTGTTCGTGATGCCAGCACAGAGGAGCCGTATGGTACACATGTACAACCCGCATGTGCCAGCAGTTGATGTCCTGACCTTCCTCGGAAGGTACGTGAAGGTGGAAGGGGACCTAAATGACATGGTGGACCCCTTTGGCATCTGGACGAGTAAGAGGCAGGTCAAGGTGACGCTGAGGATGGGCGCAGACGGGAATGTCGCACACCCACTGTCCAGCTTCGCGATCGGCGGGAGCAGGGGCTACCTGACCTATGCAGGGCAACCTAAAGTCTGCCATGCCTGTGGTAGGTCAGGTCACATGGCGGCCGACTGCAAAGTCACCATCTGCAGGGAGGAGGGACACCTTGCAAAGGATTGTCCACGAGAGAGAAGCTGCAACCTTTGCGGGGAAGCGGGCCACTTCTATAGGGCATGCCCGCGGCGGGGTACCACCTACGCCCAGGTCGCCGGCAGGGGAAATGCGGGGCCAGCCCCCCCGGAGGAGAGGAAGGCACCAGGGCCCAGCAAGGATCCCACTAATGTGCAGGAGGGCCAGGCCGTGCAGGAGGGCCCAGCCCTGCAGGATGGGCCCGAGGCCAGCAAAGCACCCCTGCAGGCTCCGATCCCCCCCGACAACCCGCAGCCAATGGAGGCAGCGACAGGCGACCCAGGGGAGTGGACTACAGTCCGGAAAGCGAGGAGGAAGGTGCGTCGACGGGCCCAGGAACCGCAACAATCAGGAGGGAAGAGACAGCTACAGGGGGGCTATAAGAGCTCCTCTGACGAGGGGGATTCGGAGAGGGCCCACCCGAAGCAGAAGTTAAAGATCTCGAGGGGGAAGGAGAGCAGCACCCCGCTTCCAGGTGATGGGAGGCGTCCTGAGGCTCACTCCGACACCCAGTCAAGTGCCGCTGGAGCACTGGAGGGCCCTCCGGAACTTCCAGGCGGGAAGGAGGAAACAGCACGTCCCCAGCCTGATCCGGAGCCGGACCCTCCTGCCTCCGCACCCCTGACGGGGGGATGCCACCCGGAAGGCAGCACAGACGGTTTCCTGAGCCCAGAGAGCGTCCAGCAGTTAGCCCGGGCAATGGGCATGAAGTGACAGATGGAGGGGCTGGACCTTGGACTTGGGGAGGGTACTGCAGTCATTGCCCACAATGGGGGTACGAATTGCGAGCATTAATGTGCGCAGCATCAAGTCAACCGCGAGATGTGTGTCCACATTGGCCTACCTGACCACCATCAAGGCGGACCTCCTGTTTCTGCAGGAGTGCGGGATACCGCACCTCGGCAGGTACGGGAAATGGTCCGGCGCCTGGACCTGTGGGCCTTCGATCTGGTCGGGGGGTAACGACTGTCGCTCCTCGGGCCTGGCTATTCTGCTGCGGGGGCACAACTTCACCATCTCTCAAGTTCAGGAGGTGGTGGGGGGGCGCCTCCTAGTGGCTGACATCACCTATAGGAATGCTCCCCTGAGGCTGATCAACGTGTACGCCCCAGCGGTACGGAGTGAGCGGTTGGACGTCCTGCAGCGGCTTCCACCCCTGCTGGCTACGTCCAGGCCGGTCATCCTAGGCGGAGACTTCAACTGCATCATTGATGCAGATGGAAGATCCTGCGTGGGGACAGCGGGTGGGGGGATTCAACTGGACGTCACGTCCAGATTCCTGATGGGCACGGTGAAGGACGCCAAGCTGCTCGACGTCTTCAGCACCCCTGCAGACGGAGCGCAGCAGAGGTACACCTGGTTGCGGCCAGACGGGTCTATCCGCTCAAGGATAGACTTCCTGTTTGTGTCACGGACGTTCTCGGTCAGATCCACTGGTGTCGAGCCGGTGTTCTTCTCTGACCACTGCCTCCTGTTGGCCGACTGTCACTTACAGGACGACCAGCAGGCCGGCAAGGGGACGTGGAAGCTCAACACGACTCTGTTGACCCCAGAGAACATCGAGGAGCTTAAGAGGGAGTACACCGGTTGGAGGACCGTGAAACCCCTCTTTGAGTCTCCAGGCGACTGGTGGGAGACGGTGAAGGAGAACATCAAGAGGTTCTTTGTCCTCAAGGGTGTTCAGAAGGCAAGAGAGAGGCGGGGAAAGCTGTCGCGACTCCAGAAAAGGGTGCAGAACCTGCTCCTTCTGCAGTTGATGGGGGTCGATGTCACGGAGGACCTCCGCGAGGTGAGGGGCCAGCAAGCCTCGCTCTTCGCCGCGGAGGCCTCCAGGATAATCTTCCGGTCCAGGGTCCGCTCTGTGGAGCAGGACGAGACGTGTTCGCGTTTCTTCTTTCAGAAGGTGCACAAAGAGAGCTCTGTGCTTAGCCGGCTGAAGGAGGACGACGGCTCGGTGACGTCGTCTCGGCCCGACATTTTGAGGATCAGCAGATCCTTCTATGCCGGACTGTACGACACGAAGCCCACGGACAGCACGGCCTCCGAGTCGTTCCTGTCGTCTATCACGGAGGTCTTAGATGACGGCACGAGGGAGTGGCTGGACCGGCCGATATCCCTGGACGAGCTGGCCAGAGCCCTCAAGTCCTTGCAGAGGAATAGGACTCCCGGAAGTGATGGCTTACCAGTTGAGCTGTATTCCGCTCTGTGGGGCCTGGTCGGCCAGGACCTGCTGGAGGTGTACGATAGTGCGCTTCGGGCAGGGGAAATGTGCAAGTCCATGAGGAAGGGCATCATCACCCTCATTTACAAGAGGAAGGGGGAGAGGGAAGAAATTAAGAATTGGCGTCCCATTTCACTTTTGAACGTGGACTACAAAATCCTGGCCAAGGTCATTGCCAACCGGGTCAGGTCTGTCCTGGAGTCGGTGATTCACCCTGACCAAACCTGTGCTGTGCCGGGCAGGAAGATCGCTGAGAGCCTCGCGCTCATCAGGGATACGATCGCCTACGTACAGGACAGGCGGGTGGACACCTGCCTCGTCAGCCTGGACCAGGAGAAGGCCTTCGACAGGGTCTCTCATGCTTACATGAGGGACGTCCTCTCCAAATTGGGGTTCGGGGAGGGCATCCGCAATTGGATCCGGCTGCTCTACGCCAACATCGTTAGCGCAGTCTCGATCAACGGGTGGGAATCAGACAGTTTTCCTGTTAGATCTGGAGTCAGGCAGGGCTGCCCGCTCTCTCCTGCCTTGTTCGTGTGCTGTGTGGAGCCCTTCGCCGCCTCCATCAGGAAGGACGTGAGCCTGAAGGGCGTGACTATCCCAGGCAGCGGAGGCCTTCAGGTCAAGACCTCCCTGTACATGGATGATGTCGCCGTCTTCTGCACCGATCGTCGGTCGGTGAGTAGGTTGTTGGACATCTGCGGCCAGTTTGAACTGGCCTCGGGTGCCAAAGTCAATAGGGGTAAGAGCGAGGTCATGTTCTTCGGGAACTGGGACGACCGCTCCTTCATCCCCTTCACCGTCAGGACAGACTATCTGAAGGTGCTGGGTGTTTGGTTTGGTGGAGCTGGGGCATGCACTAAGACTTGGGAGGAGCGTATCTCCAAATTTAAGCAGAAGCTGGGCAGGTGGACGCTCCGGTCCCTCTCCATCGCGGGTAAGAACCTGGTTGTCAGGTGCGAGGGGCTTTCGGTACTGTTGTATGTGGCGCAGGCCTGGCCTATTACCTGGACCTGCGCCGCTGCGGTCACCTGGGCCATCTTCCACTTCATTTGGGGGTCGAGGATGGACCGGGTCCGCAGAGACACCATGTACAAAGACCTGGGAAATGGGGGAAAGGGCGTACCGAACGCCACCCTCGCCCTGACGGCTACCTTTGTGTGTGGCTGCATCAAGCTGTGCGTAGATCCTCAGTACGCAAACACCAAGTGTCACTACTTACTGAGGTTCTACCTGTCCCCGGTGTTGCGAAGGATGGGCCTGGCCTCGTTGCCGCGGAACGCTCCGAGTAGTTGGACCGTTCCGTACCACCTGTCCTTCGTGGAGAAATTTTTGAAAGGAAACACCTTTGACCACAAGGCCGTCAGGCAGTGGTCAGCACGTAGTATCGTCAGGACCCTTCGGGAAAAGGAGAGGGTGGATCCCGTCGTGTGGTTCCCCACGCAGACTGCCAAAGTCGTTTGGCAGAATGCCTCATCGCCAGAACTTTCAAACAAGCACAAGGACATTGCTTGGCTGGCGGTGAGAGGGGCTCTGCCAGTGAGATCCTTTATGCATGCCCGGAATCTCTGCACCACCGCACGCTGCCCTCGAGGTGGCTGCGGGGGGGACGAGACTGTCGATCACCTCCTTCTGGAGTGTGCCTATGCGCAGGAGGTCTGGAGGGGGATGCAGTGGTATTTGTCGAGGTTCGTCCCGAGCAGCTCCGTGACGCGGGACTCCATGCTCTACGGGCTGTTTCCGGGGACGCACACCGAGACCAACATCAACTGCGCCTGGAGGACCATCAATGCGGTGAAAGACGCTCTTTGGTCTGCCCGCAACTTGCTGGTCTGCCAGCTGAAAGAACTGACCCCGACCGAGTGTTGCAGACTGGCGCACTCCAAGGTCCAGGGCTACGTGCTGAGGGACGCACTAAAGCTTGGGGCAGCCGCCGCCAAGGCGCGGTGGGGAAAGACCACCGCATGAGCCCCCTCGTCCAGAAAAGGGTAAAGAATCCTATCTGGTAACTGGGCCCAGCTGGCGCCTTCCCCAACTGGTCAGGGGGCCAACTGGGACTGTGCGGGGTGACGACTGCTGGGGCGGTTTCTTTGCTTTGTTTTTTTTTCTCTCTGTTTTGTTTTTTTTTCCCTTTAGTTAGTGTACGTACCCCCGGGTAACCCGGAGTGGCTTGCATGACTGGGTAGGTGTATAAATGTTTTATTTTTTGTACATTCTATGAATAAAGTATATTTTTTCAAATAAAAAAAAAGATGATGAAACATCTGGGAACAAACCGGCAAGCTCAGTGAACCAGCTTACATCTCGAACACAATAAAGACCCACTCTCTTGTGGACCGAGAGGACGAGAGTGCTATCTTGGAGGTGAAAGGAGGACGTCGGGTTGGCTGTGCACCCTTGCGACCAGTGGATCTTAATGCTGGCTTCGGCCTAATGCTGGTTCAGGGGAGCAGCCAACCTGCAACGATGGCTGGGGCAAGTGCTTGTGCCCCAGGTCAGGGGGTCCGGAACACCATCCGTGTTTCTGTAAAGAAGGTGGATGAAGGTGCACCTGTGGACTGCACCTTCTTCGTGAAGAGGGTCCTGTTGGACTGTTGTGGGTTCGCTGCTGCGGACATTTACTGCCTGCAGGATTTCCCCAGAGGAGGTTTTTACGATGTGACCTTCCGGAGTGCCAAGCTTTGCGAGCGCTTCCTGGAGGTTTTCAAGGAGAAAGGAGGTGAGGGCCCCCTCTCTGTATTGACCGCTGTCCCACTGTTTGTGATGCCAGCACAGAGGAGCCGTATGGTACACATGTACAACCCGCATGTGCCAGCAGTTGATGTCCTGACCTTCCTTGGAAGGTACGTGAAGGTGGAAGGGGACCTAACTGACATGGTGGACCCCTTTGGCATCTGGACGAGTAAGAGGCAGGTCAAGGTGACGCTGAGGATGGGCGCAGACGGGAATGTCGCACACCCACTGTCCAGCTTCGCAATCGGCGGGAGCAGGGGCTACCTGACCCATGCAGGGCAACCTAAAGTCTGCCATGCCTGTGGTAGGTCAGGTCACATCGCAGCCGACTGCAAAGCCACCATCTGCAGGGAGGAGGGACACCTTGCAAAGGATTGCCCACAAGAAAAAAGCTGCAACCTTTGCGGGGAAGCGGGCCACTTCTATAGGGCATGCCTGCAGCGGGGTGCCACCTACGCCCAGGTCGCCGGCAAGGGAAATGCGGGGCCAGCCCCCCCCCCCCCCGAGAGGAGAGGAAGGCACCAGGGCCCAGCAAGGACCCCACTAATGTGCAGGAGGGCCAGGCCGTGCAGGATTGGCCCGAGGCCAGCAAAGCACCCCTGCAGGCTCCGATTTCCCCCCCGACAACCCGCAGCCAATGGAGGCGGCGACAGGCGACCCAGGGGAGTGGACAACAGTCCGGAAAGCGAGGAGGAAGGTGCGTCAACGGGCCCAGGCACCGCAACAATCAGGCGGGCAGAGGCAGCTACAGGGGGGCTATAAGAGCTCCTCTGACGAGGAGGATTCGGAGAGGGCCCACCCGAAGCAGAAGTTAAAGGTCTCGAGGGGGAAGGAAAGCAGCACCCCGCTTCCAGGTGATGGGAGGTGTCCTGAGGCTCACTCCGACACCGAGTCAAGTGCCGCTGGAGCACTGGAGGGCCCCCCGGAACTTCCAGGCGGGAAGGAGGAAACAGCAATTCCCCAGCCTGATCCGGAGCCGGACCCTCCTGCCTCCGCACCCCTGACGGGGGGATGCCACCCGGAAGGCAGCACGGACGGTTTCCTGAGCCCGGAGAGCGTCCAGCAGTTAGCCCGGGCAATGGGCATGAAGGGACAGATGGAGGGGCTGGACCTTGGACTTGGGGAGGGTACTGCGGTCACTGCCCAAAATGGGGGTACGAATTGCGAGCATTAATGTGCGCAGCGTCAAGTCAACCGCGAGATGTGTATCCATGTTGGCCTACCTGACCACCATCAAGGCGGACCTCCTGTTTCTGCAGGAGTGCGGGATACCGCACCTCGGCAGGTACGGGAAATGGTCCGGCGCCTGGACCTGTGGGCCTTCGATCTGGTCGGGGGGTAATGACTGTCGGTCCTCGGGCCTGGCTATTCTGCTGCGGGGGCGCGACTTCACCATCTCTCAAGTTCAGGAGGTGGTGGGGGGGGCGCCTCCTAGTGGCTGGCATCACCTACAGGAATGCTCCCCTGAGGCTGATCAACGTGTACGCCCCAGCGGTACGGAGTGAGCGGTTGGCCGTCCTGCAGCGGCTTCCACCCCTGCTGGCTACGTCCAGGCCGGTCATCCTAGGCGGAGACTTCAACTGCATCATTGATGCAGATGGAAGATCCGGCGTGGGGACAGCGGGTGGGGGGATTCAACTGGACGTCACGTCCAGATTCCTGATGGGCACGGTGAAGGACGCCAAGCTGCTCGACGTCTTCAGCACCCCTGCAGACGGAGCGCAGCAGAGGTACACCTGGTCGCGGCCAGACAGGTCTATCCGCTCAAGGATAGACTTCCTGTTTGTGTCACGGACGTTCTCGGTCAGGTCCACCGGTGTCGAGCCGGTGTTCTTCTCTGACCACTGCCTCCTGTTGGCCGACTGTCACTTACAGGACGACCAGCCGGCCGGCAAGGGGACGTGGAAGCTCAACACGACTCTGTTGACCCCAGAGAACGTCGAGGAGCTTAAGAGGGAGTACGCCGGTTGGAGAACTGTGAAACCCCTCTTTGAGTCTCCAGGCGACTGGTGGGAGATGGTGAAGGAGAACATCAAGAGGTTCTTTGTCCTCAAGGGTGTTCAGAAGGCAAGAGAGAGGCGGGGAAAGCTGTCGCGACTCCAGAAAAGGGTGCAGAACCTGCTCCTTCTGCAGTTGATGGGGGCCGATGTCACGGAGGACCTCCGCGAGGTGAGGGGCCAGCAAGCCTCGCTCTTCGCCGCGGAGGCCTCCAGGATAATCTTCCGGTCCAGGGTCCGCTCCGTGGAGCAGGACGAGACGTGCTCGCGTTTCTTCTTTCAGAAGGTGCACAAAGAGAGCTCTGTGCTTAGCCGGCTGAAGGAGGACGACGGCTCGGTGACGTCGTCTCGGCCCGACGTTTTGAGGATCAGCAGATCCTTCTATGCCGGACTGTACGACACAAAGCCCACGGACAGCACGGCCTCCGAGTCGTTCCTGTCGTCTATCACGGAGGTCTTAGACGACGGCACGAGGGAGTTGCTGGACCGGCCGATATCCCTGGACGAGCTGGCCAGAGCCCTCAAGTCCTTGCAGAGGAACAGGACTCCCGGAAGCGACGGCTTACCAGTTGAGCTGTATTCCGCTCTGTGGGGCCTGGTCGGCCAGGACCTGCTGGAGGTGTACGATAGTGCGCTTCAGGTAGGGGAAATGTGCAAGTCCATGAGGAAGGGCATCATCACCCTCATTTACAAGAGGAAGGGGGAGAGGGAAGAAATTAAGAATTGGCGTCCCATTTCACTTTTGAACGTGGACTACAAAATCCTGGCCAAGGTCATAGCCAACCAGGTCAGGTCTGTCCTGGAGTCAGTGATTCACCCTGACCGAACCTGTGCTGTGCCGGGCAGGAAGATCACTGAGAGCCTCGCGCTCATCAGGGATACGATCGCCTACGTACAGGACAGGCGGGTGGACACCTGCCTCGTCAGCCTGGACCAGGAGAAGGCCTTCGACAGGGTCTCTCATGCTTACATGAGGGACGTCCTCTCCAAATTGGGGTTCGGGGAGGGCATCCGCAATTGGATCCGGCTGCTCTACACCAACATCGTTAGCGCAGTCTCGATCAACGGGTGGGAATCAGACAGTTTTCCTGTTAGATCTGGAGTCAGGCAGGGCTGCCCGCTCTCTCCTGCCTTGTTCATGTGCTGTGTGGAGCCCTTCGCCGCCTCCATCAGGAAGGACGTGAGCCTGAAGGGCGTGACTATCCCAGGCAGTGGAGGCCTTCAGGTCAAGACCTCCCTGTACATGGACGATGTCGCCGTCTTCTGCACCGATCGTCGGTCGGTGAGTAGACTATTGGACATTTGCGGCCAGTTTGAACTGGCCTCGGGTGCCAAAGTCAATAGGGGTAAGAGCGAGGTCAAGTTCTTTGAGAACTGGGACGACTGCTCCTTCATCCCCTTCACCGTCAGGACTGACTACCTGAAGGTGCTGGGTGTTTGGTTCGTTGGAGCTGGGGCATGCACTAAGCCTTGGGAGGAGTGTATCGCCAAATTGAAGCAGAAGCTAGGCAGGTGGACACTCCGGTCCCCCTCCATCGCGGGTAAGAACCTGGTTGTCAGGTGCGAGGGGCTTTCGGTACTGTTATATGTGGCGCAGGCCTGGCCTATTCCCTGGACCTGCGCCGCCGCGGTCACCTGGGCCATCTTCCACTTCATTTGGGGGTCGAGGATGGACCGGGTCCGCAGAGACACCATGTACAAAGACCTGGGAAATGGGGGAAAGGGCGTACCGAACGCCACCCTCGCCCTGACGGCTACCTTTGTGTGCGGCTGCATCAAGCTGTGCGTAGACCCTCAGTACGCAAACACCAAGTGTCACTACTTACTGAGGATCTACCTGTCCCCGGTGTTGCGAAGGATGGGCCTGGCCTCGTTGCCGCGGAACGCTCCGAGTAGTTGGACCGTTCCGTACCACCTATCCTTCGTGGAGAAATTTTTGAAAGGAAACACCTTTGACCACAAGGCCATCAGGCAGTGGTCAGCACGTAGTACCCTCGGGACCCTTCGGTTAAAGGAGAGGGTGGATCCCGTCGTGTGGTTCCCCACGCAGACTGCCAAATTCGTTTGGCAGAATGCCTCATCGCCAGAACTTTCAAACAAGCACAAGGACATTGTTTGGCTGGCGGTGAGAGGGGCTCTGCCAGTGAGATCCTTTATGCATGCCCGGAATCTCTGCACCACCGCACGCTGCCCTCGAGGTGGCTGCAGGGGGGATGAGACTGTCGATCACCTCCTTCTGGAGTGTGCCTATGCGCAGGAGGTCTAGAGGGGGATGCAGTGGTATTTGTCGAGGTTCGTCCCGAGCAGCTCCGTGACGCGGGACTCCATGCTCTACGGGCTGTTTCCGGGGACACACACCGAGACCAACATCAACTGCGCCTGGAGGACCATCAATGTGGTGAAAGACGCTCTTTGGTCTGCCCGCAACTTGCTGGTCTGCCAGCTGAAAGAACTGACCCCGACCGAGTGTTGCAGACTGGTGCACTCCAAGGTCCAGGACTACGTGCTGAGGGACACGCTAAAGCTTGGGGCAGCCACCGCCAAGGCGCGGTGGGGAAAGACCACGGTATGAAACCCCTCGTCTAGAATAGGAAAAAGGGCCCTATCTGGTAACTGGGCCCAGCTGGCGCCTTCCCCAACTGGTCAGGGGGCCAACTGGGACAGTGCGGGGTGACGACTGCCGGGGCGGTTTCTTTGCTTTGGTTTTTTTCTCTGTTTTGTTTTTTCCTTTAGTTGGTGTACGTACCCCCGGGTAACCCGGAGTGGCTTGCGTGACTGGGTAGGTGTATAAATGTTTTATTTTTTGTACATTCTATGAATAAAGTATATTTTTTTCAAATAAAAAAAAGTGACGAAACGTCTGAAAACTGACCTTCCAGCTCAACGAGCAAACTCACATCCAGAGCCTCAACCTGAGCTACAAATCTTCTCAAAATTTTTTATTGAATTCAAATTTCACCAACTTCTGTGATGTGGTTCAAACCCAGGTCTGCAGAGCATTAGCTGAGTTTCTGGATTAATAGTTTAGTGAGAACACCACTAAGCTATCACCTCCTATTCTGATTTAGGTATAATGCCAGCTGTCAATAGTGGAGTTGATCAGCTCAGTTGCTCGATAGCTGGTTTGCAATGTTGAGTAGCATCAACAGGACAGGTTCAGTTCTGTCGCCAGGTGAGGTCACCTTGGAGGTCCTACCTCCTCAACCTCACACTTCAGGTGCAGTGACTCTCATGTTAAATTCACTTCCAGTGCCCTCTCTAATAAGAGCCTGTGGGCTAAAGCAACTTTACCTGTAAACTGCTGGTGCAGAAATATCCTGTGAGTGGATTGGGATGCACCATGAGCGTTCTTAGAGGCTGGCACATGTTAGATGCCAAAGTCTGTGTGTGTGACTGGTATGTGCCTTGAAATGTTGGTATCTGATTTCAAACATAGAGGTCATCAGAGCAGACAATGAGATAAATCTGCCAGATATCAGCTTTGGCATCCATGTCAAGTGTTCCTGATGTCTAGTTTGATGTATGAGTTTGTGAAGATCAGAAAAAGGGTGGTTGAGTTGTTAATCAGTACTTTATAATCATCAGTCCCAATCAATAGGCAACTTGCTGCGAATTGGTGAGAATCTCATCATGCTGCTTGTGAGAAATGTAGAAGATAGAGTGAGATAAGCTTGATGTTGAGATGGGTCTCTCTGGGTTATTTGTGCAATTCTGCAATACATCTCACCATTGACCATGTCACTCAGACTGCTATGAAATTCTGACCATTATCTTGGTGAAATGTTAATAATTTTCCACATGTTTGTAACTGAGCTTAGTATGATACTTCACAAAATCAAATAGCCTTCTGGCACTCACTATCTGGAACTCTACATGAGAAGTGAAAATAACCACTTTAATGGAGCACTTTATATTGATAATGCCGATGAAAGGAGATCTTAGCATAATGCAATACCCTGAGGGAAAAAAAGGAAAGAAAAGTGAATATCTAGGGTAAACAATATGATGTATGCGATAAGGCTGTAGGTGTTCTTATTGATAGTCTGGAGAAAGTGTGGAAGAGAAACATTTGTTTGTTCTCATTGAACTTGAGTATTGCTGAAAAAGACTCATTTGGTGAAGTCTTTTGTTTTGCACTGAACAGGACAATGTGTAAGAACTACCGATGTAAGGGGAAAACAGGTTTTCTTTTTCCTGCATGAGAAGAGAGTGCCAATTGGTTGGCATGTGGACTCTGATAGGTAGTGCTGTTGCCATGGAGAATGTACCAATTGGATGATGACTGGCAGTTAACTGTTGAGCTTTGTTTGAATTTAAACCAGGAAGGTTGACTCTGATTGGTCAAGACATTGTTCTGAGAAATGAACCAGAGGATGGCTGTTGACCTTTTTATTGAGTTGAAAGAGACACAATGTGCGTGCCTGTTCTATTTGTCTGCAGATAAGAGGACTCTGTGTGTTTTACTGTATGCAGATTATCACGCATGCAAGTCATCACACCGCAACAAAGAAAAATAAGTATTATATTTCTACTGCAACTCCATGATCTCTCAAACACTAAACAGACTATGAAGTACATTTAAAGTGTAGCTGCCACTGTGTTGTAGGAAACAGGACAGACAATTTGTCCACAGACGGTAATGGGGTAATCCACAATGCACTAATGATATTAGTTTGGGGTTGAAATAATATCAACCAGACGCTTGGGTGAACTGCTCCACTATTCATAGTTTCGTTGGGCTTTGTATAGGATGGGCCAAAGGACTAAAAGGTAATGATAATATTCGCCAGCTGCGTGGGAAAATAGATTTTCAGGATGGGAAAGCCGGCTGGGAAAGTTTTAAGACGATACTTGACAAGCTGCATGACCTTGAATGAGTCCTGTGAACATTCCTTTTACGGGCCGAAGACATCACCTGCAGCTTGTTTTCTCCGTAGCTGTGTTTTCTGTACCGGCCAGCAGTTTTGTCCATTGTATTTGCTGTTTTCTGTGCCTGGCTGTTTGTTACACTGTACAACAGAGAGAGAGTTTCGCTTCAAGTTGCTGGGCTGTGCCTCGGACTGGAATTGTGAACGGTGTCAGGAGCAAGCTCGGTCTCCGGACCAGCCGTCAGTCAAGGGGTCCTCGATGGCCAGAAGGACATGAAGTATTTGTTTCTTTCCTCTCTTTTTCATTCTTTTCACTTATTATTGCTCAATAAATACTCATTTTTAAGAAAATTGATGTTGTTGTGCCTTCTCTTAACTGCATTTAACCAAGTCAGAAAAGAACTTCTTGGATATGCTCTGTGATCAAGGGCAGGCTTATAATGTCTGCCTTCACAACCATAACAGTGACAGCTTACATTAATACAGTGCTTTACAGAAGCGTAAGGGAAAATATAGTGAACTAAGTCATCAAAGTAGGATGAAGTCAGTTTAAACCAAAAGCTCTGTGGATGCTGGAGATTTGAGACAAGAACAGGAATTACTGGAGAAGCTCAGTAGGTCTGGCAGCATCTGTAGAGAGAAACGGTTTGAGTCTCGTGACTCTTCATTGACAAGAATAGGATGAGGTTAAGCAAGTTTAAGCTGGCAATTACAAAGAGAAGGAGGACTTCTAAGGGCTTCTTCACAATAAGCATGTTCAACATATCATTAGGGAAGGTGAAAACTTGCGATTAATTTAAAATGGATTAGATGCTACAATGTGGGATCCCCTTCTTGATGGATGAACCAGGGCAAGATAAATGACAGCCATCACAAATAATTATTACATTGATACAGAAAGTGAAAGGATCTTTATGGACAGCACTGCTACCTCATCAAAGGTCTCAAATTCTTGCCCATTATTCTCCGTTTGCTCCTCACTGGTTTAATTTGCTTACTTGGAATATTCTCTTGTTTTAGATCCTTTTGTGGTGGGAGACGTCATCCCATATCTGCCCAGTCAATCATTTTCATTATTTGAACATTTTAGTCAGGTCATCTCCTCATCCCCATAGAAAACAATGCCACCTATCCTGGGCTCAGTTTGTTCATTAAACATCTTAGGCTAAAACATATTACACTAATACAATACGAGGCAATACCACACAAAAACAGGTCTTTCGGCCCACCAAGCTTGCACTAATTTCTATTCTTTATTTAAACTTACTACCGTTGCCCATACATGGTTTCTACCCCTCTGTTTGCCTCCTGTTCATGTGCCTATCAATGTATGCCTTAAATATTGTTAATGTGCCAGTCTCCATCACTTACACTGGCAGCATGTTCCAGCTACTCACCATGCCCTGTGTGAAAAAATTCCACACTTCTCCCCTACACTTTTCCCCTCTCACCTCGAATCTGTTCCCACGTACAGTTGACCTTTCCACCCTGGGAAAAATCCTTTGACTACCCACCCCATCTATGTCTCTCATAATTTTGTAAATGCCGATCAGATCACCCCTCATCCTCCACCTTTTCAGTGAAAACAGTCTTATCCAAACCCTCCCCTTAACTAAAACCCTCCATTCCAGACAACATTTTAGCAAACCTTCTCTGCACCCTCTCCAAAGCATTTATGCTATTCTGGTTGTGTGGTGACCAGAACTGTAGGCAATATTCCAAATGTGGCTCAGCTGAAGTTTTATACTGCTGTAGTATAACTTGCCAAATTATATATTCGACACCCCATGATGTTTTATACTGCTGTAATACAACTTGCCAAATTATATATTCGACACAGCTGATGATGGCAACCATGCTGAATGTCTTTTGACCACTTTATCTGCCTGTATTGCCACTTTCAGGGATCTGTGGACCTGCATATCAGATCCCTCTGTATTTCACTGCTCCTAAAGGTTCTGCTAGTTATTGTATAATTCAAACCTGAATTTGAGCTTCCAAAATGCATCACATTGCATTTGTCCAGATTAAACCCCCTGTGCCATTTCTCTGCCTCAATCTGCTATCTATCTATAACCCACTGCATTCTTTCACAATCCTCTTCACTACTTGCAACTTCGCCAATTTTGGTGTCATCTGCAAACTGACTAATCAGATTACCTACCTTTTCTGCCAGGTCATCTATATATATTACAAATAACAAAGGTTCCAGCAGAATGCCACAAGTTACTGATCTCCATTCCGAAAACACCGTTCCACCACTACTATCTGTCTTCTATGAACAATCAATTTTGTATCCATCTAGCCAATTCATACCATGAGACTCAATCTTTATACCAGCCCTACTAAAGTCCTTGTAGACAACATCCACTGCCTCTCCTCAGCAATCATTCTTGTCACCTCCACAAAAAACTTAATCAAGTTGGTGAGGCATGATCTTCCTGCACAAATCCATACTGCCTGTCACCAACAAGTCCGATCACGTCCAATTATGAATAAATCCTGTCTCTCAGTGCTCTCCCCAGCAGTTTCCCCACCACTGACATCAATGGCCTTTGATTATCTGGAATGTCTCTATTGCTCTTCTTAAACAAAGGAACAACATTTGCCATTCTCCAGTCCTCTGGAACCTTGTCTGAAGTCAAAGAGGATGCAAAGATATCCGTTAAGGCCCCAGCTATTTCTTCCATTGCCTCCCATAGTATCCTGGGATAGATCCTGTCTGGTCCTGGGGACTTAACTACCTGAAAACATTTCGTGACACCCACCACTTCTTCCTTCATTATGTTGACCTGCCTGACAGTATTCACACACCTTTCCCTAACTTCAACATCCCCCACTTCCCTCTTTTTGATGAATGCTGATGTAAAGTACTCATTACAGATTTCACCCATTTCCTCTGGTTCCAAACATAACCTCGCTCTTTTTTCATTCAGTGGGCCTATTCTTTCCCTAGCTATGCTCTTGCTCCTAAAATTGGTATAAAATGCCTTTGGATCCTCCATTACCCTGCTGGCCAAGAACATTTCATAGTCCCCTTTAGGATCCCCAACTCTTTGTTTGAGCTCCTTCCTACTTTCTCTATATTCTTCAAGGATTTTGTTTTTAGTTGCCTAGACCTTAGGTAAGCTTCCTTTTTGTTGACTGAGCCGATAATTGTCCATTCATCCAAGGCTCTCTAATCCCACCATTCCTGTCCTTCATTTTCACAGGAACATGCCTGTCACACACTCTAATCAACTGGTATTCAAAAGATTCCCACATGTCAGATATGGATTTAACCTCAAACATGCACTTCCTATCCATATTCTCCAATTCTTGCCCAATTTAGTTATAATTGGCCTTCACCCATTTAACACGTTCATCTGAGATCCACTCTTGTGCTTATCCCTTGGTATCTGAAGCTTATGGCATTCTCAAAATGTTCCCCCACTGAAATCCTGGTCACCTGGCTCTGCTCATTTCCCACTAACAGGTCCAGTATGGCCCCCTCCTTTGTTGAACTAGTCACATACTTTTTCAAAAAACCCTCCTGGATACATCAAACAAATTGCTCCCCATCCAAAACCCCCACACTAAAAGTGTCCCAGTCAATATGTGGGATGTTAAAATCATCCGCCACAGTAACAGTCTTTTTTCACATCCATCCAGAGTCTGACTACATATATCTTTGTCTGTGACTGTGTGTCCCGCCTCTAAATTACTTGTTTCTTCCATTAAACTTTAAGATAAAGGAACAGATATAGGCTATTTGGTCCATTGTGTACACTGTACCATTCAATGAGATCATGGCTGATCCAATAATCCTCAACTCCACCTTCCTGTTTTTTCTTCATAACCCTCAATTCCCTTACTGATTGAAAATCTATCTGAGCCTTGAATATACTTCATGACACAGCTCCTGTAACTCTCTGCAGTAAACAATTCCAGAGATTCACTACCACCTGAGAGAAGGATAATCTCAAAGTAAGGGATTACCTATTCCAGAGATTCACTACCACCTGAGAGAAGGAAGACCTCTCCATCTCTATCTTAAATAGGTAATCCCTTACTTTGAGATTATCCTTCTCTCAGGTGGTAGTGAATCTCTGGAATTGTTTACTGCAGAGAGTTACAGGAGCTGTGTCATGAAGTATATTCAAGGCTCAGATAGATTTTCAATCAGTAAGGGAATTCAGGGTTATGAAGAAAAAACAGGAAGGTGGAGTTGAGGATTATTGGATCAGCCATGATCTCATTGAATGGTACAGTGTACACAATGGACCAAATAGCCTATATCTGTTCCTTTATCTGCCCAGAATTGGACGCAGTATTCCAAGTGCGGTCTAACCAACGTTTTATAGAGCTGCAACAAGATCTCACGACTCTTAAACTCAATCCCCCTATTAATGAAAGCCAAAACACCATATGCTTTCTTAACAACCCTGTCCACTTGGGTGGCCATTTTAAGGGATCTATGTATCTGCACACCAAGATCCCTCTGTTCCTCCACGCTGCCAAGAATCCTATCCTTAATCCTGTACTCAGCTTTCAAATTCCACCTTCCAAAATGCATCACCTCGCATTTATCCAGGTTGAACTCCATCTGCCACCTCTCAGCCCATCTCTGCATCCTGTCAATGTCCCGCTGCAGCCTACAACAGCCCTCTACACTGTCAACGACACCTCCGACCTTTGTGTCGTCTGCAAACTTGCTGACCCATCCTTCAGTTTTAAGCTGGTTGGAGGAAAGTATAGAGGGGATGTCGGAGGCAGGTTCTTTACGCAGAGAGTTGTGAGAGCATGGAATGCGTTGCCAGCAGCAGTTGTGGAAGCAAGGTCATTGGGGTCATTTAAGAGACTGCTGGACATGTATATGGTCACAGAAATTTGAGGGTGCATACATGAGGATCAATGGTCGGCACAACATTGTGGGCTGAAGGGCCTGTTCTGTGCTGTACTGTTCTATGTTCTATGTTCTATGTTCTATGTCCTCCTGTCCTAGGCTCTCCAACAAAGGGTGGGACCTCTTCCTATCTACCCTGTCAAGCCCCCTAAGCATCAAGTGTGTTTCAATATGGTTATTGCTCAAACTTCTAAACTCTAATGAGTACAGGTCCAAAACACTCAACCTCTCCTCATAAAAAAATCCCAGCATACAAAGATCAACCTAGTCAAACCTCTTGAACTACTTCTGATGCCAATGTGTCTTCCCTTAGATCAACAGACCAAAACCGGCCATGGTATTCTAAGCATGATCTAATAACAGCCTTGAATAGTTATAGCAAACCTTCCCTTTTTTTACAGCCCATGCCTTTGAAATAAAGGCAAGCATTTTATCTGCCTTCCCTGTTATTTGATGAACTTGGATGCCAGCTTTTTTGTGTTCATGCATAAGGAGTCCCAAGTCCCTCAGTGCTGCAGATAACTGCAGCCTCTCTTGATTTAAATAAGATTCACTGACTCTACTCTTCCTGCCAAAGTGCATAGCTTTATATTTTCCCATATTATTTATCATCTACCAGGTTTTTAACCCAGTCATATTATATGTTTACATACCTCTGAGGACTTTTTGTGCTATCCTCACCGTTCGTTTTCCAACTGTTTTTGTGTCACCTGCAAATTCATTGACAGCGCTTTCACTTCTATCATCCAAGTCTTTAATATATTGTAAATAATTATGACTCCAGCACTTATCCCTGTGGAACTACACTAGTTATAAGTTACCATCCTGAAAATGTTCCCCTTATCCCAACTCTCTGTCTTCTATCACTTAGCCAATCTCTATCCAAGCTAAAATCCTATCCTCAATGCCTTGAGGTCTTATTAAGGATCCTTATGTGCACTATCTTACCAAATGCCTTGCAGAAATCTAAACGTATTATATCTACCAGTTCCCCTTTATCTATGCTGCTTAGCATGGCCTCAAGAGTTCTAATGAATTTGTCAGATTAGTCATTTTCCCTTCACAAAACCATATTGACTCTGCTTAATTATGTAACATTTACACAATGCTCTGCTTTTCCACTTTAAGATTTAGATTCTAACATATTCCCAATGATAAATGTTAACTAACTAGATTATAATTGCCTGCCTTTCTTCTGTCTCCCTTTTGATAAAAACATTGCAATGTTGGCAGTTTTTAAAACTTTCCCAATCTTCCAGTTTACTGCTAATCCTTGCTGCATTGTATGTTTCTTCTTTGAATCTGAGACTGTCGTTAACTTTCTGTTTTCTTAAATGTTCGGCAATTGTCTTTTCAGCTGAACTCCTTTCCCAATCCACTCCAATTAACCACACACTCATTCCTTTATAATTAGCCTGATTTCGTTTGGCATAATTGTTTGACCAATGTTGGTATGTGTTTTTCCACACAACGTTACATCCAAAGTGATCTGCATCAGACCTTGTCATTTACACTTCTTAATGTTAAGCTGTGTCAGTCATCATCATATCCACTCACTGAGTGAATCTAAAGCCTCCTCATCTGATCTATCAGTGGCCTTCTGCAATTTCTGTTCATCCCCTTATATAAGGGTAAAGCCACCATCGACCCAGTGGGCTGGTATTGTTTCAGAGAAAGACATGACTGGTCATCATTTAACTTGAGGGTTGCTATGTCTCACTTGAGCGGTAAGGTTGTAAAGGTAGAACTGTCTTGATTACCTCACCTGGTGTAGGAATTGAAGCTACACTGCCAGGTGTCTCTCTGCATTACAGGTAAACTGTTCCACCAACCAAGCTAACCATTTCCCTACTCTTTCTGCCACACGCCTCCTTGCATTGTCTAACTTCAAAAGTATCCCGTTTTAACATTTCACAAAAAAAATTAGAGTTCATGCAAAGGTTGACAGCTTTTTTTGAATACATAGATGTAAAATTCGATCAAATTCAATGTCATAGACAAGCTAGACACTCTGTAGACTGAGCATCTATATTTGTGTAGATTGAAAAATTACTTCTGAGAATATTGGATCGTTGTCTACAGAAAGTATTGGATGGATCAATCTTTGAGAGTTAAATAGCTAAACAGATGCGTTTTATGGATGTTATGCCCCAGACATTACAAGGACAGAGTATATACATTGGAATCAGGAAACAACACTTTAATAGCTTTGTGTTTATCTACCACCATATCCCAAACTAATCACTGAATAAGCCAGGGGAAAGCCAATTGTAAACAGAGTTAAAAGCTACTGGTTGGCACCATTTGTTTTGGTTAAAGATACAAAATGACTGATTTGACTTCAATGCACATTGAATGGGTAGGAGGGTAATGAATGAGTAGCAAAAGAATAAGCTAACTAGTGTCCTGTAATCTCAGAAATGGGCAGTGATTATGCTCTCACAATACATAACATGGGTATTCATCGCAGGAGGAAGAAGACTGACAGATGGTGACAGTAATAGCTCCAGTGGATGGGGGTTAGCAGCAACTCAATAGGGCCTATTTCAAAGGGGATTCTTTTCCCTCTCTGTGAACGATCTTACGTAATGTCGAGTGAAGTTTCTGTGTTAACAATGCTTTTAAATTAAAAAAACTCACTTCCTGTTATTTATCACACAGACATTTTATTATTGTTTCACCAAGATTTACCTGACCCGC
Source organism: Stegostoma tigrinum (assembly GCF_030684315.1). Classification (NCBI taxonomy): domain Eukaryota; kingdom Metazoa; phylum Chordata; class Chondrichthyes; order Orectolobiformes; family Stegostomatidae; genus Stegostoma; species Stegostoma tigrinum. The sequence continues at coordinate 8,550,949 of NC_081378.1, forward strand.
TGGGGTCCTAACCCTAGACAGTATCCAGACAAAATGATTGCCAAGAATTCTACCACTTGTCATAAAGTTATCTCCAAACTATTTACCCAGAGAAATTAACTATGATTGAGGAGCTTCTGATACAAGTTTTGCCTGTGTCCATTCTTACCTCAGACATTCTTTTATTGTGATTAAAATAAATGTGACCGATTATTTTAATGAATTTCTTCACCAGCACTTATTAGATTTAGGTTAACTTGCTTAAATTTCTGGCACGCCTTCAAAACCTTCATTGAATGTATTCTTTCTTTGACTTTGTTTGAAGACAAACTCATGCATATTTGAATCTCGCTAGATACATTTTGTGTTGACTGAAATCTGCAGCACATGACTGCAAACAATTATTCATTCTGAAAGAAAGCCACTTCCAAATCAATAACTTAAAACTTGCAGTGTTTGAAAGAATTGAGTGTTCACACATTTAATCAAACACAATCTTTCCATCTAGCTTTCAAATGCGATATCAAACCAAAGCTCGATTTGCTTGTTCTGTGGCTCAGTTAGATAACGAAGATCCCATCTCGCTATTCAAAGAAGTGTGTTTTACTCATGTCCTGGTCAACACTAACCCAATGTCACCAGCAACAGTGCAACTCAACATTGCCCTGCTACTATTTATGCATCTTTTGTGTAAAATCATTGCTGCAATTTTCTGCAAAGATACAGGCTGCACTTTGAAATAATTAATTGCATACAAAATGAATCAAGGTATTTATTTTCCCTTTTTTCAGTTATTAGCTTTTCCAACAGAACAGTGAATAACCAGATGTTCAGCAGAACAGTCAACTAATTGTACAACTAGATAACGTCATGGACAAAAACAGAAATTACTGTGAAGGTTCAGCAGGTCTGGCAGCATCTGTGGAGAGAAATTAGAGTTAATGTTTTGGGTTGAGTGACCCTTCTCCGAACTGTAACTTTATGGAGAAAGAAGTTAATGAAGAACAGTGTGTGATATTCATCAGAACTTCAAATGTGTGGAATTCTGAGCATCTTTTATTTTCCTGTTAACTTTAGTTCCAGTTTAGACAGGACGCATTTTCTGTGCATGAAATACCTCTGTGAATTAGAATGTAGGACAAAGATATTAAAATCATGCGGCACCTTCATTTCACGACTTTAGGCTGGAATTTCATGTGATATGACTTCAAACTCAAACCACCACCGTTACAAGAAAGCTGGCATCCAGGCCTCATTAGCCCCTGGCTTTGCAATTAAGGTGATTTGCACAAGTCCAATAAGCTTGCAACTTAACGTAAAATGCAAATTTTGATTTCTTGTACTCCCATCATTTTTTTAGCGAATAGCACTTGCATTTGTTGTTCCAAAGGTCATTAAAACTTGTTACACCATACTTTCAGCTTGCACTAATTGTAATCAGGTGTCAAGAAAATGTCCTAGTGCTGGTCAATATTATATTTCATTCTCTCATTATCATTTATCGTGGTTTTTATTATTTTGGAACAATTTGGTCTAAAGTTCATCAGCAGGCCTGAAAATTATATCTGTTAGCTTAATCTGCATTGTAGTTCACCTCAGACTTGGTTTTGATGGTTGGAAAGAAAGAACATAGAAAGAAGGCAATTACTGCAAATACTGGTCATCTGAAGTTAACTTAAAGTTAAGTTAATTTTAACTTAAAATTGGGGCCATTTGGAGCCCAAATACATCCATCAGGGAGGTTTCAGCAGCATCTGTGCAGGAGGCTCCCTCACCCATCTCATTCACTCCCACCCTCACGCAGGCAAGAGCCCTCTATGTCCTTGATTGTCACAGTAGATCACTGAACTATATAGAAAGTTGAGTCAACGGAAAGTTCAATCTACTGGAACTGATAAGAGTTTAATGGGACAGACAAGGAGATAGGTTTTCAATTTATGATTTATGACTAAAACCACGAGCCACAAGTCTGTTGCTAACAAATTCAATGGAGAATTCATCAATTTTAAAAAATAATTTATTCACAGTATGTGGGCATTTCTGACTGGGCTAGCATTATTACTCATGCTTAATTGCCCTTGAGGAGGGGTAATGAACAGCATTCTTGAGCCATTACTGTCCATGTGGTGTAGGGACCAATAAGAAGGAAGTTCTAGATTTTGCCCCAGAGATTGATGATGCGGTTCCAAGACAGTGTGTTGCATGGCTTGGCGAGGAACTTCATTCAAGTGGTGTGGCTCCCATGCAACTCCTGCTCCTCTAAGTGGTAAAGTTTGCAGGTTTGGAACGTACTAAGGAGCTTTGGTAAATTTTCATAGTCTTCACAGAATCCCTACAGTATGGAAACAGGCCCTTTGGCCCAACAAGTCCACACCAACCTTCAAAGCATTCCAGTCAGACCAATCCCTCATAACCCACCTAAGCTACACATCCCTGAACACTACAGGCCAATCCACCTTACCCTGCACATCTTTGGGCTGTGGGAGGAAACCAGAGCACCCGGAGGAAACTCATGCAGACATGGGGTGAATGCGCAAACTCCACACAGACAGTTGCCTGAGGGTGGAATTGAACCTGGGTCCCTGGCACTGTGAGGCAGTAGTGCTAACCACTGAGCCACCACGCTGCCCTTAGTTGTTACCATACATTTCCTAAATGGTGCACATATTTGCCACCATGTGTCAGAGGTAGAGGGGGCAAATGAGCTGCTTTGTCTTGGATGGCGTCAAGCTCCTTGACTGTTGTTGGAGTTGCATCCATTCAGGCAAATGGGGAACATTGCACCTCACTCCTGACTTGTGCCTTACAGAAGGTAGACAGGCTGTGGGGAGTCAGGATGTGAATTACTCACTGCAGGACTTCCAACCTCTCACGTTGTGGTTGTAGTTACATATGTATAAGGTGAGTCCAGTTGGGTTTCTGCTTAATTGTAATCCCAGGATGCGGATAATTACATAGACAGTACCTATAAGTGGAATATATTGCTACATGAAATAGTTAAGGCTAAAAGCATGCATACATTTAGGGCAAGTGTGGAAAACACATCAGAGAGAAAAGAGGTTTATGCTGATAGATTAACAAGAAAAGGATAGAAGAAGGTTCTACCTGGCGCATTACCAGACAGCACCAGCAGACATGAATGTGCTATACTTTCTATGTAACATATCATTACACTGTGCAAAAATTGAAACTGTTTGGAAAAATATTAATATTGAGCAACTGTTGCTGTTGATATATTTAGAAGCACTACTGTTCAACAAAGAACATTTGGAAATGAAGATGTGTGACCTGAATTTCCTCCTGTTAAGATATATTTTCCTTTTATGTTAATGGAATAAGAGTTATATTTGGCAATAACTTGGTGAGGTACACGCAAAAAAGAGAATTCCCCCATTGCATATTCTTTGGCATACCTCCAGTTGTAACATGGGGAACATCCTTTCAAGTTGTGAGCAAATTAGTATGTGGCCTTTAAAAAGCTTGTTTCTGGCAGAAGATTCTGGCTGTAGCAGGTCAGAAGAGGAGACCAATATGGAACAGTGCATGTCCCAATTAGCTCATTGCCAGCATACATCAAAGGAATATGCAACAGCTCCATTTGAGTTTGCAGTTAAATGCCAACCGAGATGCAATTACGGACCAATGCGTATCTCTACATCCTTGGACACAGATTCCAGCTCTGATAGCAAATGGGGAGAAAATAGATAGTGCCCTGCCTAACTGTTTCCAGACCACAGTGAGAGTTCAGGCATGAAGCGATCTCTCGAGGTCTCTTAGGGTCAGATAGATTCTTATCAAGGGAAAATATCTTAAGAAGTACTCAGCACAATTAATAACTTTTTCAATGCAGTAACTGTTATGTCGGCAAAAGCTGTTAGCAGGCTCCACCAGCTATGTTTCACATATGCCTCTGAGAGAAGTTTTTTTTGTTGGTTTTGCTTCATGAAATATTTATGGATGAAGAAAACCCCATGATCTCATATTAGGTCATTCATCCAGAGAGAACCCTAGTATTGAATTATTAAATTATTCCTGGGTGTTTTAGCTGTACTAGCTTATCCGGACACATGTTCACCTATCTCTGCGTAAAGCAGAAATTCTTAATGTCGAACCTAAAGTGCTCAATTAGTTTGACGCCGTGTCCTTTTCTTTCTGAGTATTCAACAAGTGCGGTATTCCAGCAATATTTTTCATCACACTAATATTTTTCAAAGCTTGGTAAAACCAAGGCTCTTTAGCCTTTCTGTACCATTGCGATCCCGACATAGACGATCAGTCTCGTGGCTTTTTCCACCACTGCTTCCAAATCTTCACTCTCTCTCTATTTCTTAGTGATTGGACCTGGAAAGAAATTTCAAGAAGCTATTTGGCTTGTGTTGAGGAAGTAATGTGTACCAGTGTGGCAACAGCCTCAATTTCTATGCATTATAAATGGAGTCAAGCATCTCCATGCATTTCAGGGAGCATTTATGAAAATAGAACTGAAGCACTTAGATCTCCGAGGAGTTGGTCAAAGAGGTTGGCTTGATGCAAGTTTTAAAGCAGAAAGATGAGACAGAGGGGCCCTGCCATTATTCAGTCACTTAAATGCTTCAATTGACTCAGAGTCGATAGGCCTCTGTTGCTGGTGAAACCCTGCATGGGGGAGGCAAACGCCTAGTGGTATTATCACTGGGCGATCTGTGGACCAAGGTTCGAATCCCACCATGGCAGATGGTAGAATTTAATCTCAAAGAAAAGAAAATACCTGGAATTGAGAATCTAATGATGACCATGAATCCATTGCTGATTGTTAGAAAAAACACATCTGGTTCACTGATGCCCTTTAAGGAGGGAAACTGCCATTCTTACTTGGTCAGGTCTACATGTGACTCCAGACCCACAGCAATGTGGTTGACTCTGTCCTGCCCTCTGGGCAACCAGGGATGAGAAATAAATGCTGCCTAGCCAGTGATGTCCTCAACAAGTTAATGAATTTTAAAAAAACTGCATGAGTAGGTGGGAAAGTAGGTGGTGACAATGCATACAGTGCACATAATGTGCCCCTACCCTCCAAGCCTGCTGATGATTCTACGCATTCAAAGGCAAGAGGGCAAACAAATTGAGTTGATGATTGACATGGCCCTAACCCACAAATTGATCATTTGGAAGGTGAAAATGGAATATTCACCCATTCATTCCATCTTCCACTGTGAAAGCAGTTTGTATGTTCTGATTTCCGGCAGGCTGTGCTGCTCCAGACCACCAAGGGAGGGGTGTGCAAAATCTTGTCAGTAATTGCCAATGTCAGGATTAACTGTAGCAGAAGATAAATGATCATTACTGCTTTTTGAAAGATGCTTATCTTGTTCCCACTTGCAAAGATGCGTAGTAAATCTCCTGATCTTCAAATAATGAAAACACAGATGCACTCTAAATTACCAGTTAGCATTTTTCCCCCCTTTTAATTGGTACACCGCACAAAATCCCCCTTGGGTTTTGACACAGTCAAATGGTACATCACCACAGATTCTGATGCAGTTTGGAGAAAGCATGGGGCGGACGCATTTTAACTTAAAGCTGTCACAGCTCCCAACCAGGACATTGATTTCAAGTTAAAAGTGAGCAAGTTCTTTGATGAATAAAGAGACTTCTATGGATTTCAATTGCACACGTGGGTAAGGATAACTACATGATTTTCAATGGGTTGTTTTTCAAGCAGAAGTGCTTTCAAGTGAACAACTGTGTCATGCAGTGGTGACCTGATGAAAAAGAATGTGATCAACTTAAAAAGAACACTACAAGGTTTTAAATAAACAGGCTCTCAAACTTAAATTAATTCACCTTAATATCTTGATGGAACCAGTAGGCACTGTGGTGAATTGCTACCTGAAGGTATCCATAAATGAGCCATATTACTCATTCCTGCCATATGGCCTTGTGCATTCTGTGTAGATCTAGAATGGAATCATAAAATCCCTACAGTGTGGAAACAGGCCAATTGGCCTGACCAGTCCACACTATTTCTCCAAAGAGTATCCCACCCAGACCCATCCCCCTACCCTTTCCCTATAATCTTGCCTTTCCCGTGGCTAGTCTGCCTAACTCACACACTCCTGGACACTACGGGCAATTGAGCATGGCCAATCGACCTAACCTGCACACCTTTGGACAGTGGAAGGAAATCAGAGCACCAGGGAGAAATCCAAACAGACATGGGGAGAATGTGGAAACTCTACACAGATAGTTGCCCAAGTGTGGAATCAAACCTGGATCCCAGGCACTGTGAGTTTTCCCTTGCTTCTACTCTCAAACCAATAGATGCTTAATTTATCCAACTTTGTGACACACAGCCTTTCTACCTCAATTAGAAAGCAAAAAGACTCATGACCCAATTGGGTGATGCTTAGCTAAAGAACATAGAACATAGAACAATACAGCGCAGAACAGGCCCTTCAGCCCTCAATATTGCGCCGGCCTGTGAACTAATCTAAGCCCCTCCCCCTACACTATCCCATCATTATCCATATGCTTATCCAAGGACTGTTTAAATGCCCCTAATGTGGCTGAGTTAACTACATTGGTAGGCAGGGCGTTCCATGCCCTTACCACTCTCTGAGTAAAGAACCTGCCTCTGACATCTGTCTTAAATCTGTCACCCCTCAATTTGTAGCTATGCCCCCTTGTACAAGCTGAAGTCATCATCCTCGGAAAAAAACTCTCACTGTCCACCCTTTCTCATCCTCTGATCATCTTGTATGTCTCCATTAAATCCCCTCTTAGCCTCCTTCTCTCCAATGAGAACAGACCCAAGCCCCTCAGCCTTTCTTCATAGGGCCTGCGCTCCAGACCAGGCGACATCCTGGTAAATCCCCTCTGCACCTTTTCCAATGCTTCCACATCCTTCCTGTAATGGGGCGACCAGAACCGCATGCAATATTCCAAATGAGGCCGCACTAGCGTTTTGTACAGTTGCAGTATGACATCACAGCTCCGGAACTCAGTCCCTCTACCAATAAAACCTAACACAACGTAAGCCTTCTTAATAGCACTATCAACCTGGATGGCAACTTTCAGGGATCTATGTACATGGACGCCAAGATCCCTCTGCACATCCACACTACCAAGAATCTTTCCATTGACCCGGTATTCTGCCTTCCTATTATTCTTCCCAAAGAGAATTACCTCACATTTATCCGTATTGAACTCCATTTGCCACCTTTCAGCCCAATTCTGCAGGTTATCCAAGTCTCCCTGCAACTTGCAACATTCATCCACACTGTCCACCGCTCCACACCTACCATACCTTTCTTTCCCTATTCACACAGTCATAGTAACAAAAGCGGTCCACTTAGCTCTTTCAACTTAGAACATAGAACATAGAACAATACAGCGCTGAACAGGCCCTTCGGCCCTCGAGGTCGCGCCTTGGTCACTCAGTGAGATGATATGATTTTAACCTCAACTTTGTTTTGTTGTATATCCCTGATAATGTTTCAGCCTCTTGGTAATCAAGAGTCTATCTCTGCCTAAAAACTATTTATCAATTCAGCATCCTCAGCTTTTCAAGGAAGGGAATTTTGAAGTTTCACGATCCTCTCAGAGAAAAGAAAACTTCCTCACCACTATTTTAAATGGGCGCTCCCTTATTTTTAAACAATGGATCCCAATTTTAGACCCTAATTTGAATCCTATAATCACCAGTTTTGCACTTTTTCCCACCTATTTACTGATCCACTATCCTACTGACTTGAATTGAACAATTTGTCAGCATGAATTCTTAAGGAAAACTATTTCCTCCTTCAAGAGGAAACATTCTTTCAACATTTCAACATCCATCTGATCAAGTCCCCTCAGGATCTTATGTTTCAATTAATCCAACTGGGCCTTTTCCAAACCTTAGAGAATATAGGCCCAGCCTGTCTAGCCATTCTTCATAAAGTAAACCGTTCATTCTAGGTACTGGACTCACTTCTCTGAACTACCTCCAACATAATAACATCCTTTACATAAGTACAGCTACCAGTATTTTACGCGTTGTTTCAATATTGTCTATATTTTTAATGTTTGGTAGTGAGAAATGTCCAAATGATTTTGTCTTGGCTTGCAGCAGTGTCTAGGCAACTATGTTACCTGGAACAGCATGCTTCAAATCGCGTGCAATGCTTGGAATGATCCTGGGATAAGATGGAGTATGAGACCTCAGGTTACCTGCTATGATACAGTGATGATATTATGAGCATATCTCTGATCATGTTATCTGATGTATAGCCTGTGATTCATAATACAACACTGTCTGTCTGGCCTTGAATCAATGCAATAATACAATGACCATTGACAAATATTGCCTTGATTCACAATCTGCTCTCATAAACATTGCATTATTCATCCAATGTCTGCTTATAAAGGTAATTTCTTACTTCTGTTATTTGAGAAAACTACTCCTGGCTAGAATGTAGGCATTACCTGGGGCTGCAGATACCTGAACTAATTGAAAGCTTCTAAACTATAATCAGCTTCAGCTGCTGGTGAACATGTTGATTACAAAGCATGGAGGGAAAGTCTATTGAAAACTCATTGCAAAATTTGTACAAAGTAATGATTTAATAAACCATTTCTCCACTGCATGCTCTCTAATAGTTGTTTGAACTGTGTAAACAACCAATTTTACACTGCTTACAACATATTCACTGATCCACTATCCTATTGATGGGAATTGAATATATTTGTCAGCATGAATTCTTAAGGAAGCCTGTGTCTGGATCAATAATGCATGCTAAAATCAGTGATTGACACTGTTAAGATCAGTGAATCGATACAAACATTAAATGGCTTTCAAAAGTTTAATTCTATCTAACAGGAAACTTTCCAGCCAGCTAGTATGTCTGAAAAATAATTATTTTTGCATTAGCTAAATAAATCAGCAAAGCTCAGTAAAAAAGATCTTTGTTTAAGGCAAATCGATCCTGCAGCAATAAATCACATCACTGTCAGGTCACCAGAAACACTCTGGTTGAATTTGAGTGGCAGTTGAGATCAAAGCAGCATTAATCCACAACAATTGCACATTGCCATTGATTTCATGGGGGAGGAAGAAGCTACATGAATCATTTGTGGTGACGATCACAGCCCAGAGACTCCTAAGACATTCAGGGCATGGTGCATCTAATGGCCTGAGTCACTAACATGATAATTTCCTCAAAAGAACCTGAGAATGCAGGCAGCTGATGACTTATTGAAGTGGCACAAATTCCCAGCAAATTCCAGCTTCAGTATGTATATGTGCACAGATTTACACTTATTGACTTCCTAATGCTAGCTAGAAGGTTGGGGGAGAGGGCCAATGACACGTGGGACTCTATTAACAAATCAGTTTTCTGGCCATGCATGGTTTAATCTCAGCTCTGACATTATGCAAAGTCTCTGGTGCAATTTTAGATTTTGATCATTTCTTTATTTTCATGGATATATCATAGGATTCAGTCATAGTTAAACAGATTTCCACAAATTGAAAGCATTCTTATGGAATTATTCACATTTGCCAGATAAGGCTGATGGGGACATTGTTTTAATATAATAGGCATGATGTTTATGATATTAGACTAATAATACTGACCCCTGGACTAATGGTGACCATCATGAAATCAGTGGGTTGTTGTGAAAGATGCATATGAATGACATGGTTGACGGAATGTTTGCCAAATTGGATGATGGCAAAGATAGGTAGGAAACCAAGTTGTGATGAAGAAAAAAGGAAGTCACAAAAATGTATAGATGAAGTGAACAAGCAAAATGTGGGAAGGAGTATAATGTGGGAATAGGTGAAATTGTCCATTGTGGCAAGAAGTATTAAACATGAAGCATATTATCTAAATGGCGAGAAATTACAGAGCTCCGATGTGGAGCGGGATCTGAGTGCCCAAGTACACAAATCATAAAAGGTTAGTTTTCAGGTACGGGAAGTATTTTACTTTATTTGTGCATGGGATGTGGGCATCTCTGGCTGATCCAGCATTTGGCCTTGAGAAGTCAGTAGTGATTTGCCTTCTAAAGTCATTATTGTTCATATTATGTAATTGGCTCACAAGGTTGCAGTGGAGGAAGTTCCAAGATTTTGGCCTGGTGAAATACATTTCCAGGTCAGGATGGTGAGTATCTTGGAGGGGTATTTGCAAACAGTCACATTTCCATGTATCTGCTGCCCATGCCTTTCTTGATGGCAATAGTGGTGTCTGAGGAACTTTGGTGAATTTCTGAGGTGCCTCATATACTATACACTGCTGCTACTGAATTACAGTATTGGAGGGACTGGATGTTTGTTGATGCGATGCCAATCAAGTAGCTGCTTTGTCCTCGATGATGTCAAACTCCTTGATGGTGTTGGATCTGCCCTTGTTCAGGGTTCAGGCTGCAGATTCAGGAGGTCAGCTACTTAGCACTGAATTCTTAGCTTCTGACCTGCTCTTGTTGCCACTTAATTTATATGGCTCATCCAGTTCAGTTTCTGGTCATTAGTAAAATCCAGAATATTGATGAACATGTTGAAATAGGAATATTAATAATGTGACAACATTTCTTGCAAGAATATTGTCATTTATTGCGAGCTAAGTATTGGAAAAAGGGTTAGAATAAATGAACATTTGTTGGCCAGTCTGAACATGGGCAACATGATGGCTCAGTGGTTAGCATTGCTGTCTCATAGCACAAGGGACCTGGGTTCAATTCCATCTTTGGGTTATTGTCTGTGTGAAGTTTAGCCATTCTCCCTACGTCTGTGTGGATTTCCTCTTGGTGCTCTGATTTTCTCCCACAGTCCAAAGTTGTACAGGTTAGGTGGATTGGCCAGGCTAAATTGCCCACAGTGTTCAGGGATGTCTAGGTTAGGTGTATTGGCCGTGGAAAATGCAGTTACAGGGATAGGGTAGGGGCATGGGTCAGGGTGGGATGTTCTTCTGTGGGTTGGTGTGAACGTGATGGGCTGAATGGCCTGCATTGTGAGAACCCTACAATTGACCAAAATAACCCTTTCCTGGCTGTAAATACTCTACAGCTGCAGGAGTTGAATAGAAAGTTTGGGTGCTGCGCCCCTAGTTTTATAAAGGGCACCAGTGAAACTGCATCTAATGACTGAGTATAGTATTGGTCAACTTATTTAAGGAAGGATGTAAATGTGTTGAAAGCAGTTCAGGGAAGAGTTATTAGACGAATATCTGAAATACGGGTATTTTTGGTGAGGAAGGTTTGGACAAGCATGACTGATATCAACTGGTAACTTAGAAGAGTAAGAGATGACTTGATTAAAACATATAAGATCTGAAGGAGTCTTGACAGGGTAGATTTAGAGAGGATGTTTCTTTTTGTGGGAGAGTCTGGAACTAAGGACCAATATTTAAAAATAAGGTCACCCACTGAAAACAGAGATGAGGTGAATTTTTCTCATGGAGGATCGTGACTCTTCAAAACTTGATTCGTGAAAACGTGGTAGAAGCAGATTCCTTCAATATTCTTAATGCAGAGTTAAATTGAATCTTGTTCAGCAAGGGGTGAAATGTTTTCAGGACAAAGTGAGAATGCGGATTCAAGGTTACAATCAGATCATTCTTAGAACGCCACCACCCTCCAACATGGTCCTCTCTATGCGCCATTTTAACATGGAATGAGGAACTCATAGAACTCTCTTTTAATTAGCACTGTGGGTGCACCTACACCATTTGGACTACACTTCAAAAAGGCACACCATTGTCTTCTCAGGGATAATTGATGAGACACAGCAAATCCCGTGCGCAATTCTTATACTATATGAAAGAACAGAAACAAACTAATGACCCAACAAACCTTTCAATCATTTAAAGAAGAGGTAGCTTTTTGAAATCCGAGAGAGTTGAGGATATGAGGAGCTGGCAGAGAAGAGGAGTTGACTCTTGGAACAGATCAACCATGATCTTAATGAATAGTGGAGCACACTTCAGGGGGTGAATCTTTGTCTCCCACTCCTGTTTCTTATGTTATTATGAACTGCCAACCAATATGAACTAAATATAAAGCAATCTATTATAGCAAGGAAAAAGTTTGTTAGATAATGTATAATAAACTAAACAATGGTGCAAATACTCTCTGGTATAATCTGGTGATATTTATTTCTGCTTTGTTTTAATGTATTCTTTCATTTGGTGTGGGTATTGTTGCCTATGCCAAAGCACTCTTACATTGAATGGCTTATTTGGGTTATTTCTGAGGGCATTTAAGAGTTGCTCGGGCCTGGAGTTAGATGGAAGCCAACTTCATCACTTGAAAGATATTAGTTTTGTGGTCAGATTTACTGCGACTAACTTTATATATAAATTGGATTTAAATTCCACCAGCTGTGATAGTTGAATTTGAATTCATGTTCACAGAGCATTAATTGGTGTTTCTAAATTTTCTGCTCAATCACAGTACCACTTCATTACCAACTCCTTCTTCACAAGAAATTAAGATCTTTTATACAATACATAAGAAATTGCATATCACTTAACAAGGTGAGTTTGCAATCTTTACCTCCAATTGAATTTACTTCACAAGTGAAAGAGAAACAAATAATAATAATTTTGGGTTTGCAACTCCCCATGGTGTGAGTTTAAAATGATACAGTTACAAATAAAATCATTTCACAGATATTGGATGAGGGAAAAAAAACATTATTAGCTTTCCTGCTCCTCTGATGCTGCTTGGCCAGCTGTGTTCATCCAGCTCTACACCTTGTTGTCTCTTATTTTCCATGTTTGGGATAAAGTACAGAGACAGCTGAAAACATCTCACTTGTTACGGACCAATTAGTTCGATAATATGTAGGACAAGTTCCTGCAGGTGCTAGAATCTGTACTGAAAATAGTCAACACTGGAGCTAACAGTGGGTCAGACAGCATCCATGAAGAGAGAGCAAACTAGTGTTTCGAGCCTAGAAGACTCTTCATCAGAGCTCTGTTGAACAGTCCTCTGTACTTGAAACACTAGCTTGCTTTCTCTCCATGGACGTTGTCTGACCCACTGTTAGCTCCAGTGTTGGTTGTTTTCAGTTAGTTCAATAAAGGTCCCCCACCTTCCCAGCAACTGACAGCCAATCAGAATCTGCCAACTTCTTGTTCCTCACAGCTGCATGTCAAGGCATACACTTCAAGGGATTTAACAGCTAACTGTTATTTTTTGTTCTTCTCCAGCAGTTCGATTCTTGAGGGGCCGTAAATCAGGGATATCTGTAGCAAGAACTGAAGGGTGGAAGGGTGGATTTCAGGGGTTATCCTGTTTGATTTTGTGGGCTTGTGATCTCAATTATCTATTATCAGTAGACAACCAAAGGTAGGCAATTCTTAGATAGTTGATTGAGTTTGATAGGAAGCAATGGCTTAGATACAATGCATCATTTCGGCAAAAAAATGGTAATGTACATCCTGTGACAGGTGGGAACACTTTATTGATCCTGAAGCTGTACTGAAAAATGAATAAGTAAGATAAAGAATGAAGAAATGAAAATGAAGGCCAGCATTCATTGCTCATCCCTAATTTCCCAGAGGGCAGTTAATAGTCAACTAAATTGCTGTGGATGGGGAGTTACATACAGACTAGACCAGGTAAGGACGGCCATTTCCTTCCCTCAATGACATTAGTGAACCAGGTGGGCTTTTCCTGACAATGGATTTCTGGTCATCATGAGACTCTTAATTCCAGACACTTTTTGAATTTAAGTTCTGCTATCTGCTGTAGCAGGATTTGAATTCTGATGCCTAGAATATTAAATGGGTCCCTGGATGAAGAGTCCAGTGATAATCCCGCTTTGGCTGCCACCTGCCCATTTCACGGTCTTTTGAGGTCTCGTTGTCTTTTCCAAATAAGGTGAATTTTCTTTTTCCTGGATCCTCCCTCACTTCGTCAAATCCTACCCACCACTGTGAATATATCTTAATTCGGGAACTGGCAATCCGTTCTGTGTCAGCTACCAGTCTGTGCATTTAGCTAACATCCACAGGCAGCTTCCCTTGATGCCTGGATGACCATTGTCCCCATTCACTCTAAGAACAATACTTTTTATTTTCCCATGATAACAGGGTACATGGAGCATTCAGACAAATCATTGGTGTTAGCTCAATGGAGCATCAGGACCCCTGTTTTTCACACAATCTTTTATTTTGTTCGCGTGTGCTTGCAATTTGAGAAGATGGTCACTGATACAATGATGGTTAAAATGGCATCTCATGCTACTCAGTAAATACTTAGGAAATTCAATTGCAATTTACAGCAGCTCTCCCACTTTGAGAAGAAATCATCCCTACTGACTGCTCATAACTAATTCTTTAAATAACCTAACCATTTCTAAAGTAGCTAGTTCACTAATTCTTGATTACATATTGTAGATAAAACACCAAAATTGCAACAACTGATAATATCAAGCACTGGGTACCTCGTAAACAAACAGCCAACATTTTTAACGTGAAGTCTGACTAATGTTATATGTCAGATCATATCAAGGGCACGGTTCCAGATTTTGAATTTCATGCTCAATTTCTTCATTCTGCTGGACTATTTTAACCAAAAGTTTCTCTGAGTTACTATTTTGATCTCGGACTGATTAGACCATAAGACATAGGAGTATTATTTGGCCTTTCAAGTCTGCTCCAACATTTGATCATGACTGATATGTTTCTCAACCCCATTCTCCTGCCTTCTCCCCAAAACACTTAATCTCCTTATCAGCCAAAAACCCATCTTCTCTGTCTCAAACGCACTAAATGACACTGCTTCCATAGCCCTCTGTGGCAATGAAATTTGCAGATTAACCATCCTCCAGCTGAAGAAATTATTCCTCACCTAAGTTCTAAAGGCTCATTCTAAGGTTATGCCCTCAGGTCCCGAGTCTCTCGTACAAGTCGAAACATTTTCTCCACATCCACTCTATCCGGGCCTGTCAGTAGTCTGTAAATTTCAATCAGATTCCCTATCATCTTTCTAAACTCCATTGAGTACAGATCTGAAGTTCCCAAATGCTCCTCATATGACAAACCTTTCATCCCTGGAATCATTCTTGTGAAACTCTTGTGGACTTCCTCCAACGCCAGCCTGTCCATCCGTCGATCCTATTACATGTTTTGAAAAATTTAATGAGCCCTGCTGAACCTTCCTGCCATTTGCATTTTCCATAATTTTCCACACAACTGGACCCCTCCACAATTATTTTGTTTAAACCACTAACCCACAGCCCTAGTTATGTGATTCGCTCTTAGAGGCCTAAGGACAATGGAAAGATTGGGCAGCCATATTGAGAAATGGCCTCATGGCTTCACTGTGTACAGATTTATTTACTTTTAGTTCTGTGATGTTAGGTGTGGAAAGGCCTCACTTGTTACCCGAGCAAAGTGCAGACTAACTAGGGGCAACAAGGTGTGGAGCTGGATTGACACAGCAGGCCAAGCAGCATCAGAGGAGCAGGGAAGCTGATGTTTCGGGCCTAGACCTTCTTCAGAAATTTCTGAAGACTGTTTCTGAGAATTTAGGTCGTCTCCTTCCAAACCTTTCCTATTTATTTACTTATCTGAATGTCTTTTAAACATGGTAACATTTCCTCTGGCAGTTCATTCCACAAACAAACTACTCTCTGCATAAAAAAAGTTGTTCCTCCTGTCCTTTTCGCTCTTCACTTTAAAAATATGTCCCATAGTTTTGAACTCCCCCTCCATCGGAAAGACACCTTTATCGTTCACTTTATTTGTGCCCCTCATGATTTTATAAACCTCTGAAAGATCACCCCTCAACCTCCAATGCTCCAGTGAAAAAAGTCCCAGCTCTTCCAGCCTATTTTATAACTCAAACCCTTGAACTCAAACATCCTGGTAAATCTTTTCTGAACACTGTCCAGTTCAACAATATCCTTCTTGTAACAAGGCAACCCAAGAACTAAACACAGAGGAGGAATCGCCAATGTCCTGTACAACCTCAACATACATTCCAATTTCTATATTCTGGGCAATGTTGGCAAGCGTTGTCATCAATGTCATGTACAAACAGATATTCTGCTAGAAAGTGTCTAATGCTATCCATATGAAGGAGAAGATTTTGGCCCATTTGTATGTACTGTCAAGCTGTGAACTTGACCTTCATTGAGACTATGTCTTCTCGCTTCAATTTTGTTGTCCTTCACATGAGTTCATGAGAAGAATTGCCAGATCTGAAAATCACGAAGTGAGTGTTCATTTAGAGTTTTGTCAGTTTTAGATTTCCTATCAGTCCAAATTGTTACAACTTTTGACCTTTTGGTCCTCAAGCAGAATTTTAAGTGCTGACAATGTGACATTTGCTTGACATATGTGCATACGACACATTAGCCGATCTGATATTTGTATTCATTGGTGCCTAAATCATCAAAGCAGTGCTGACCTTCAAAGCAAAAACGCATTTTAACGTTGGCCTTATTTGTTGGACCGAGAGGCATAGCTCAGTGGCAGCATCCCTTGTAAAACGGAGCAACCATTCAGGTAGACCACCGTAGAATGTGGCTGTCAATACTAGTCTAAGGATTGTGGGTATGAATGCCTCTGGTTTAATTAGTTCCATCTTTCTAGACCTTGCAAGTATTTCAGTTCGACATCTGAAACATACCTGCTCATGAAATTTGCAAATAGATTCCCCTCCTAAGAGCTTTTTATCGTTCATGGGATATGGGTATTGCTGGCACTTATTGTCAGTCCTTAATGCCCTGAGGAGGTGGTGCTGAGCCACCTGCTTGCACAGTTGTACTGATGATTTGTGACCAACTGTGTGCCGGTGGTGGAGGAATAGGGCATTTAAGTTGGGGCACTATGCAAATTGTTTGCGTTTCCTTGAAGTGGGTACTGTTGGAGCTGCTCTCGTCCAGCTAATTGTAGATTACAACCAACAACTGCGGATGCTGGAAATCTGAAACGAAAACCAAAATTGTTGGAGAAACTCAACAGGTCTATCAGCAGGTGTGGGGAGAAAGAAGAATCTATGTTTCAGATCCAGTGATCCTTTTTCAGGACTGTTCTGGTGAAGGGTTGTTGGACCTGAAACATTAACTTTGTTTCTGTCTCTGCAGATGCTATCAGACCCGCTGAGTTTCTCTAGTATTTACTGTTTTTTGATTTGCGGAGCTGTAGAACTCTCCACGACATTCCTGATTTTTGCCTTCTGGATGGTTGTCAGGCCTTGGGAATCTGGAAATGAGATGCTGGCCACCAAATTGTCTTTTTGGCACCAAATTCTTAGTTATGGAGATAGGGTTTAAAGGTTGTCTGAAAGGAGAAGGGAGATGTTGAGATATGTATGGAAGGAACTCTTCGACATCTAAGGACTTGGCAACCAATGTATAGGTGACTGAACTCAGGGATGCACAAGTGGACAGATTGGGAGGAGTTCAGAAAACTCAGGGATGCAGTGCTACAGGAGGCTGCAAAAATATTTGCCAGTCAAAACAGATTGTTTGTATACACATAGATGCATGTTGATTTTCACTACAGCATCATGCAATCAAATAGGAGGCTCACAGTAACAAAGTTCTCACCTCTCCACATGTTTAAATTTAAATCATTTTGCAGAGGTGTCGGTGTTGAACTGGGGTGGACAAGGTAAAAAAAATCACACAGGTTATAGTCCAACAGGTTTATTAAAGATTCTGAAATCTTATGTCTTCAAATAAACTTATTGGACAATGTCCTGGTGTTATGTGATTTTTGACCTAAACTTAAATCAACAGGAAAAGTGAAATGATATTGAGTCTGCGATAACTGCAGAGCTCAAGCAGAAATCTAAGGTTTTTGAAACATCATCACTTTTCAGAGATCTTTAATAAATTAGCTGATGCAGTTTGTTTTTATAAATAAGCCAATAAAATCTTGATTATGTCTCCAAGGAAGATTAAAGGTTAAGTCTCACTCCCATTGTAAAACAATGGGACATTTAAGATTAAATTTATCTTCTCTTTATCTGATGAACTCATGTTTTCTTTGTTTTCATGCAGGGGTCATTTTATAACAAACTTTGAACAATGTTCTTAGATGTTGATCTTTCCCACTGAATTTGGCCTTGTGAAATATATCCTTGGTACTACCTCTCTTATACCTACTGAAAAAATAACAGTAATGCTTGTATTTATGTAACACATTTTGCAACTAAAAGGGCCTCAAATAATTTACACATCACATAACTTTCTTTAAGTGCAATGACTGACATTCTGTGAGCGATGTGCACAGTTAATGTGATTCTGCTATTGTGGCTTTATGCTGATAAATCAAAGGTTGTGGTTCAAAAGTATTCAGAGACTAGGAATAATGCAGAGAGTAGCTCATCACAAAGCTTGCTAAGGTACCAGCCAGAACTGTGATGGAATACTCCCCACTTGCCTGGATGAGTACAGCTCCAACAACACTCATGAAGCTTCACACCATCTCAAACAAAACAGTCCAAGTGATGCGCACCATATTGATAAGCATCTGCTCCCTCCACTACAGTTGCAGCAGTGTGTAGTATCTACAAGATGCACTGCAGAAATTCACTAAAGATCCTCACCCAGCCTTCTAAACCCACAACCACTTCCACCTAAAAGGACAAGGGGCAACAGATATTTGGAAATACCACCACCTACAAATTCATCATCCTGACTTGGAAATATGTCACTTTTCCTTCACTGTTTGCTGAGTCAAGAATCCTGGAATTTGTTCCCTAAGGACATTATGAGACAGCCTAGGGCATAGCGACTACAGGAAATCAACTCACCACAACTGGTCTGCGATACGGAGTGATGCCTAAAGCAGGAGTTCAATTCCTGTGATGGCTGAGGTTACACTGAAAGATTCTTCTTTTCAACTCTCCCCTTACCTGAAGCGTGGTGACCCTCAGTTTAAACTGGTACCCGGTGTGTATCTCCAATGAGTCTGGTAAGACTATGGCAACTTCATCTTTTCGTTCACTGAATTCACCATAAACGAATCTGAATGATCCTGTCATTGTAGGTACTTTAAGGGCTCTGAGGAGTTCTTCCTGGAAAGCAGCAGGTGGTATTGATACCCATTCCTGAAAAGGACTCAACATGAATGCATGCGAGCTGCCCAAACAAGGCTACAATGATTTCATTGCGTGAGTCTTCCAGTGAGTTGAAGAATCTATGAATTGAGCCTTTGCAAAGCTTAAACTTACTTGTTCAAATAATATATTTCCCCTACTTTGGAGATGTTCTTAAAAATGACTCTTTTCACATCAGTAATTTATAGCTAAATTCTTATCAAATTGTCCAAAAATGTGAACTGGTTTAGTCATAGACTTCCAACAGTGTGAAAGGAGGCCATTTGGCCCACTAAGTCCATATTGATTCTCAAAAGAACGTTCTACACAGACCTTGCATTTCCCTTGGTTAATCCACCTAATCTACATATTCATGGACATTTTGGGCAATTTAACATGTCCGACCTACCTAACTGGCAAATGTGTAGATGAAACTGGAGCACCCAGAGAATGTACAAACTCCATGCAGGCAGTCACCTGAGGATGCAATTGAACCCAGGGTCTGAGGAAGGGTCACCGGATCTGAAAAGTTAACTCTGATTTTTTCTTCATAGATGCTGCCAGATCTGCTGAGTTTTTCCAGCACCTTCTGATTTTGTTCCAGTGCTAACCACTGGGCCACCATGCTACCATGCATGTTACGATTCATGTGGGAAAGAGTGATAAAATAAGCAAATGAAAATAATATCCAATTGATGATGAACTTCAGTCAAAATCAACTAAATTACGCCGTGGTCTTATCAGACCATTTGGCTGCTCACTCATTTGAAATAGACAACTTACCTAAGAAAGCACAATAAATGTTGCTTTAATGACTAATACCCAGTGGCTCTGACCTCCATAATCATGAAGTGCTTTGAGACTTTGGTCATGGCCCACATCAAGTGTAATCTCCCAGCCTCCCTCGATCCCCTACAATTTGCCTACCTATGTGACAGGTCCACAGAGGATGCCACATCCCTAGCCCTACACTCATTACTGGAACATCTGGGCAATAAAGACATCTACATCAAACTCCTGTTCATCGACTACAGCTCTGGCTTCAACACCATTATCCCCTCCAGACTGATCTCAAAACTCCATGACCTTGGTCTCGGCTCCACTCTCTGCAACTGGATCCTCAGATTTCTGATCCACAGACCACAATCAACGAGGATAGGTAACTGCATCTCCTCCATAGTAACACTCAACACTGGAGCGCCCCAAGGATGTTGTCTCAACCCCCCACTGTGCTCCCTGTGCACCAACAACTGTGTTGCCAAATTCCAAATGAACTCCACCTACAAGATCTCCCACTACACCAGAGTACAGGCCCTTCGACCCACAATGGTGTGCCAACCTATTATCCTACTAAGATCAATCTACCCAGCATACACTACATTTTATTAATGTCCGTGTGCCTACCCAAGGATCACATAATAGTCTCTAAAGTATCTGACTCCACTACCACTGCTGGCAGCTAAGTGGCTCCAGTAATACTTGCTTGATCCTCAGATCTACAGCAACAATTATGGTTGATCTTAAAGGACAGCTCATTTCTTTTGCAAACCTTCCCTGAAATAAAACATTAATATTTCAATAATCTTTATCCACCTGTAAAGCCAATAGTGACCCACATCTCATCAAAAGGCAGTAATTGATCCTAGGTTAAATGACAAAAAAAGCCGGGTTCTGTATCGAAGGTAGCAGTTAATACTTAAAAAAAAAAGTCATGGTGATTTGGTGGAAGGAAAGTCATTTGGTTGATGTGATAGTATGTCTGGATATGAAATGAAGAGTTGGGTTCTGTCCCCTCCAACTCCATTTTGATGTCGTCCATTCCCTCTGTCCCTAACTGCCCCATTTCACCTTTGATCATTCATATTGGCCATAATGAGCTTTTTGTTTGCAAATATTTAATTGGCTACATGGGTGTTTTATTAATGGTGGTTACTGTTTAAGAAGGGAAAAAAGAACAGAAAAAAGAAGAGCCATGGTGACTTTGGTGATGGGATAGTCACTTAGTTGCATGTGATGCCACACCTGAGTATAAAAAGGGCTAGGATCTATAGTGGTGGTGGTTAAGAGTTTAAAAATAAGATCATGGTGAGTTGGTGGTGGGAAAGTTGTTTGGTTGTATGTGATTGCAACTCTGGATATGGAGAGGAAAAAAGATCTGTGTTCTGTCACCCTACCATTCTGTTTTGACTTTAATCATTTCACTGTCTTCCTACCCACCACCCCCACCCCCCAAAACCACCCTTCACTTTTGCTGGATAACATTCCCAGTAATGGACTTTGCATGTCAACTTCTTATTGGCTGCACTGGAGATTATTGGTGCTGGCTAACAGATAAAAATGAAAAAAAGTCATGTGGGTTCATTGTCGGAAAGCGATTCAGTTGTGTTTAAGAGGGCTTCTGGGCATGGAAAAATTAAGAAAGTAAAATAACTGGATTTGTTTGATGGTTGACATTGCTCATTGTAATTGGCTTTAATTGTTTGCGTGGCTGTTTTACAGATGGTGGTTGGTAGTTAAATTAAAACATCACAGTGATTTGGTGTGGGAAAGCAGTTTGGTTATATGTGATAACACATTTGGATATATAAAGAAAGAAAACAAAAAGAACTGAGTTCTGTCCTTGGGGAGGGAGAATGTGGTGTCCACCAATGCTCTCAATGCCTTGAAAGAGACAGGTGGACACTATGGGGAACACAGTTCTTTATCTCCCCTCCAACTCCATTTTGATTTTACACCTTCCTGCTCCCCCTAGCTTTCCCTCACTTTTGATGGGTCGCACCACACATAACAGGCTTTGTATGCAAATTTCCAATTGGCTCCATGGGTGAGTTCGTGGTGGTGGTTAATAGTTGGAGAAAATGTCTTGTGGTGATTTGATGCTGGGAGAGTCATTCGATTATAGGTAAGAGCACTTCCATATGTAAGGAGAGCTGTGTTCTGAGGGGTTCTTGTGGTGCTCCATGGTAGTGTCCCTACCTCTGAGACAGGAACCCTGGCTTCAAGTGTCTCCTGCTTCAGAGCATGTCAAAACATCGCTGAACATGTTGATTAAAACATAAAATAGGGCTCAATACCATTGCTGATGGGGTAAATACAGAGCTGTGTGTAAGAGTGCTCCAGGTATAAAAAATGTAAAGGAAAGAACTGGGTTGTAAGGTACATAGAACATTACAGCACAGTACAGGCCCTTCGGCCCTCGATGTTGTGCCGACCTGTCATACCGATCTCAAGCCCATCTAACCAACACTATTCCATGTACTGTGATGCAATGATCATGTTCCGATCGCTGAGCCAGAAAACCTGGCTTCAGGTCCCACCTGCTCCAAAGGTGTGTAATCTCCAAACAAAAAAAAAGTTGATTTCTATATCTTCTAAACAACTCTTCAGTCTTAAGAGTCTAATGATGACCATGATATCACTGTCAATTGTCAGGAAAAACCCATCCGATTCACTATTGTCCTTTAGGGAAGGAAACTGCCATCCTTACCTGATCTGGCCTACGTGTGACTCTGAACCGACAGCAATGTGATTCACTTTTAACAGTTAGAGATGGACAATAAATGCTTGCCTATCCAGCGATGCCCTCATCCCGTGAATGAATTTTAAAACTTACAACAGGAGCTGAACTCCTAGCTCAAAACTAGGGGCACGACAAGTATACCACAAGATCATCATCAAGATTTGAGTTCTTGAGAAGGGGGTACCATAGGATTTGGACTGCATTATCTCCTCTCCAATTCAATTCTAATTTCAAACTCTCTTTCTTTCCTTACCCTTTCCTTTAGCTAGTATTGCACTGCCCTTCATGGGCATTAAGTGTCATTCATTAATTTAATTAGAGATACAAGTGATTTGGTGGAAGTTTTAAAGTAAGAGAGCTGGGCATCCCTACTTCTGAACAAGGATACCTGGGTTCAGGTTCTGTCTACTCCAGAGGTGTGTAATCATGTTCTTGAATAAATATGTCAAGAAGCAACTTCTACAATCCAGGACAGGTGCACACTATGGCGGTTCAGGGTTCAGTATTCCCCTTCCATTGATATTTTGATTCAGTCTCTCTCCGATTTCCCTTGATGGGTTTTGGTTAAGTTGCAACAGCACTAGTGGGCATTTTTAAAAAAAGCTGTGTTCTTCCCAGTGGAGAGTTGGCTTCTGAAATGGAAGGGAAAGGTGGAATCGGGTGTTTGTACAAAACGACAGACTTACAATATCTGGTAAATTTCTGAAAGTCTTTTGTTGCTCAATGGAACATATGGAATCAATTATGTTAAACAACAGGCACCAGGTAACTCAGCAGCAGATCTGAACGGGCCAAGCTGCTGTGAAAAAAAAATTATGCAGCCAGGAAGCATCTGACATGTCCGACTAAACACAGCATTATTAAGCATTGGTTACGCTGAATCAAAATGTTACAGATGCAGAAAGTCATTCACTGTTGTTTCAGAGAAATATAACCTACAATTGTTTGATTTCTTCAGCGATTGCTGGACAAGCTGTCCTATTTATCATTATTTATCAGTTCCTTAGAGTCCAGAAGTAACAAAACATACCTTGTAAAGATAATTATCAATATGCTCAGCAACCCCTTATCTCAGCCTTCTAAGTACTGAAAGTGGATTTTTATCAGAGCACACCACAACCTGCTGATACAGGTTACTTCGTGGTTACACATCATCTTTGTGAAACATTATAGAACAGACTTGGTTACTTATTTTATTCACCTTTCATATAATTTAAACAAAAGCATGTTAAACTATAGTTATTATCATAATGCTAAAGTTAATACTTTAAAAAAAGACAGAAGTCGGTGGCTTTCCATTTCTGGAGCCTGGCCACATCACCCTTCACCTCATCATTTCTCCATCATGAAGCAGTGTATCAGTCATCATTATTTCAGGAAAGAAACTTCTCTCAGTTAATGTCTGAGAAGTGGGCCGTTTATAATGACTTCTGCATATTTCTATTGTCAAGCAGGATGCTAATTTCCCTTTGAGAATAAAAATGTTGAATGTAGGACAATATAATAAATTAGCAAGTAGAATTACCCATGAACTGACTGCTTCACACTTGAAGAAGGGTGCAAAGATTATAATAGATTACTGAGAGTCAATATGTGAAAAAAAATGTTGCGCCGAACATGAGATGCTTAAATTTAAACTTAATTTAACAGCAGTACAAGTAAGATTCATCTCTTTTTAGTTCAGCTTTGCAGGGCATATGAAGGATTGACTTCCCAATAAATTAGTCCCAGGGATAAAGGGTTGTTTAAAGGTGAAAGGCTGGTTGGTTAGAACTGCAGTCACCGGAGTTTAGAGAAATGAGGAAGGAATCTCATAAACGTATAAATTTTTACAAGACTAGACAGGGAAAATGCAGCAAGAATGGCTCTGATGATTAAAATTAGAATTCGCTTTATTGTCACATGTACTCATATAAATGCAGTGAAGAGATTACAGGTTGCGGCTTCTGGTGCCATCTTAGATACAAAGTTACCTAGGTACAGGCTGGTAAGGGAAAAGTTAGAAAAATAAACAAATAAAAAGTCCATCATGACAGACTTTCGTGCCAACATAGGTATAAAAGCCTCCAGAACACACTGGTACTCAGACTCCAAACCGCATTGGTACTCAGCCTCCAGAACAGATTGGTACCCAGCCTCCAGACCGCACTGGTACTCAGCTTCCAGAACACACTGGTACCCAGGCTTCAGACAGCACTGGTACCCAGCCTCCAGACCGAACCGGTACCCAGACTCCAGAACACACTGCTACCCGGCTCCAGATCACACTGGTACCCAGCCTCCAGGCCGCACTGGTACCCAGCCTCCAGGCCGAACTGGTACCCAGCCTCCAGAACACACTGCTACCCAGCCTCCAGAACACACTGGTACCCAGCCCCCAGAACGCACTGGTAATCAGCCGCCAGACCGCACTGGTACCCAGCCTCCAGAACACACTGGTGCCCAGCCTCCAGAACACACTGGTACCCAGCCTCCAGTCCGCACTGGTACCCAGCCTCCAGAACACACTGGTATCCAGCCTCCAGAACACACTGGTACCCAGCCTCCAGACCGCACAGGTAATCAGCCTCCAGACCGCACTGGTATCTAGCCTCCAGAACACACTGGTACCCAGCCTCCAGACCGCACAGGTAATCAGTCTCCAGACCGCACTGGTACTCAGCCTCCAGAACACACTAGCGCCCAGCCTCCAGAACACACTGGTACCCAGCCTCCAGACAGTACTGGTACCCAGCTTCCAGAACACACTGGTACCCAGCCCCCAGAACACACTGGTACCCAGCCTACAGACCACACTGGTACCCAGCCCCCAGACACAATGGTACCGAGACTCCAGAACACACTGGTACCCCGCCTCCAGGCCGCACTGGTACCCAGCTTCCAGAACACACTGGTACCCAGCCTCGAGACCACACTGGTAAACAGCCTCCAGACTGCACTGGTACCCAGCCTCGAGAACGAACTGGTACACAGCCACCAGACTGTAGTGATACCCAGCCTCCAGACCGGACTGGTACCCAGCCTCAAGACCGCACCTGAACCCAAACACCAGAACACACTGATACGCAGCTGCCAGAACACACTGGTACCCAGCCTCCAGACCGCACTAGTAATCAGCCTCCAGACCGCACTGGTACTCAACCTCCAGAACACACAGGTACCCAGCCTCCAGAACACACTGGTACCCAGCCTCCAGAACGCACTGGTACCCAGCCTCCACAAGCACTGGTACTCAGCCTCCAGAACACACTGATACCCAGCCTCCAGACCGCACTAGTACCCAGCCACCAGACCGTACAGGTATCCAGGCTCCAGAACACACTGGCACCCAGCCTCCAGAATACACTGGTACCCAGCCGAGAACGCACTGGGACCCAGCCCCCTGAACACATTAGTACCCAGCCTCCAGAACACACTAGTACGCAGCCTCCAGACCGCACTCCTAATCAGCCTCCAGACCGCACTCCTAATCAGCCCCCAGACCGCACTGGTACTCAACCTCCAGAACACACAGGTGCCCAGCCTCCAGAACACACTGGTAGTCAGCCTCTAGAACACACTGGTACACAGCCTCCAGACCGCACTGGTACTCAGCCTCCAACCGCACCAGTACCCAGCATCCAGACCGTACTGGTACCTAGCCTCCAGAACACACTGGTACCCAGCCTCCAGACCGCACTGGTACCCAGCCTCCAGAACACACTGGTACCCAGCCTCGTGACGGCACTGGTAGCCAGCATCCAGACGGCACTGGTACCCAGCCTCCAGAACGAACAGGTGCCCAGCCTCCAGAACACGCTGGTACACAGCCTCCAGAACACACTGGTACCCAGCCTCGTGACGGCACTGGTAGCCAGCATCCAGACCGCACTGGTACCCAGCCTCTAGAACGCACCGTTACCCAGCTTCCAGAACATGCTGGTACACAGCCTCCAGAACACACTGGTGCCCAGCCTCTAGAACACACTGGTACACAGACTCCAGACCGCACTGGTAATCAGCCTCCAGACCGCACTGGTACTCAGCCTCCAGACCGCACTGGTACTCAGCCTCCAGAACACACTGATACCCAGCCTCCAGACCGCACCAGTACCCAGCCAACAGACCGTACAGGTATCCAGGCTCCAGAACACACTGGCACCCAGCCTCCAGAATACACTGGTACCCAGCCCGCAGAACGCACTGGGACCCAGCCCCCTGAACACATTGGTACCCAGCCTCCAGAACACACTAGTACGCAGCCTCCAGACCGCACTCCTAATCAGCCTCCAGACCGCACTCCTAATCAGCCCCCAGACCGCACTGGTAGCCAGCATCCAAACTGCACTGGTACCCAGCCTCTAGACCGCACCGTTTCCCAGCCTCCAGAACACACTGGTACTCAGCCTCCAGAACACACTGATGCCCAGCCCCCAGAACACACTGGTACCCAGCCTCCAGACCGCACCAGTACCCAGCCTTCAGGCCGTACCGGTACCCAGCCTCGAGAACACACTAGTACACAGCATCCGGACCGCACTGGTACTCAGCCTCCAGATCACACTGGTATCCAGCCTCCAGAAAGCACTGGTACCCAGCCTCCAGACCGCACTGGTATCCATTTCCCAGAACACACTGGTACACAGCCTCCAGACAGCACTGGTACCCAGCCTCCAGATCGCACTGGTGCCCAGCCTCCAGGCCGCACTGGTAACCAGCCTCCAGAACACACTGGAACCCGGCCACCAGAACAGACTGGTACCCAGCCCATAGACCGCACTGGTACCCAGTCTCCAGACCACACTGGTACCCAGCCTCCAGAGCGTGATGGTACCCATTTCCCAGAACACACTGGTACCCAGCCTCCAGAACACACGGGTACCCAGTTCCGAGACCACACTGGTACCCAGCCTCCAGGACACACTGGTACTCAGCCTCCAGACCGCACTGGTACCCAGCCTCCAGAACACACTGGTACCCAGCATCCAGACCGCACTGGTACCCAGCCTCCAGAACACACTGGTATCCAGCCCCCAGAACACACTGGTACCCAGCCTCCAGAACAGACTGGTACCCAGCCTCCAGACCGCACTGATACCCAGCCTCCAGACTGCACTGGTACCCAGCCTCCAGAACACGCTGGTACCCAGCCACCAGACTGTACTGATACCCAGCCTCCAGACCGCACTGGTACCCAGCCTCAAGACCGCACGTGAACCCAGCCTCCAGAACACACTGGTACCCAGCCTCTGGCCGCACCAGTACCCAGCCTCCAGAACGCACCGGTACCCAGCATCCAGACCTCACTGATACTCAGCCTCCAGAACACACTGGTACCCAGCCTCCACAAGCACTGGTACCCATCCTCCAGACCGCACTGGTACCCAGCCTCCAGACCGCACTGATACCCAGCCACCACAACACACTGGTACTCAGCCTCCAGACCGCACCGGTACCCAGCCTCCATGACACACTGGTACTCAGCCTCCAGAATACACTGGTGCCCAGCCCCCAGAACACACTGGTACTCAGCCTCCAGAGCACAATGGTGCCCAGCCTCCAGAACACACTGGTACACATCCTCCAGACCGCACTGGTACCCAGCCTCCAGAACACACTGGTACTCAGCCTCGAGACCGCACAGGTAGCCAGACTCCAGACTGCACTGGTGCCCAGCCTCCAGAACACACTGGTACCCAGCCTCGAGACCACACTGGTACCCAGCCTCCAGACTGCACTGGTACCCAGCCTCCAGAACACACTGGTACCCAGCCTCCAGAACACACTGGTGCCCAGCCTCGCGAACAGACTGGTACACAGCCTCCAGACCGCACTGGTACACAGCCTCCAGACTGCACTGGTACCCAGCCTCGAGAATGAACTGGTGCCCAGCCTCCAGAACACACTGGTACCCAGCCACCAGACTGTACTGATACCCAGCCTCCAGAACACACTGGTACACAGCTGCCAGAACACACTGATACCCAGTCTCCGGCTGCACCAGTACCCAGCATCCAGACTGCACTGATACTCAGCCTCCAGAACACACTGGTACCCAGCCTCCACAAGCACTGGTACTCAGCATCCAGACCACACAGGTACTCAGCCTCCAGAACACACTGGTATCCAGCCCCCAGAACACACTGGTACCCAGCCTCCAGAACAGACTGGTACCCAGCCTCCAGAACAGACTGATACCCAGCCTCCAGACCGCACTGGTACCCAGCCCCCAGACACACTGGTACCGAGACTCGAGGACACACTGGTACCCCGCCTCCAACCGCACTGGTACCCAGCCTCGAGGCCGCACTGGTAAACAGCCTCCAGACCGCACTGGTACCCAGCCTCCAGAACACACTGGTACACAGCCTCAAGACCGCACCTGAACCCAGCCTACAGAACACACCGGGACTCAGCCTCCAGAACACACTGGTACCCAGTCTCCGGCTGCACCAGTACCCAGCCTCCAGACTGTACTGGTACCCAGCCTCCAGAACGCACTGGTACCCAGCATCCAGACTGCACTGATACTCAGCCTCCAGACCACACTGGTACCCAGCCTCCAGGCCGCACTGGTACCCTGCCTCCAGACCGCACTGGTACCCAGCCTCCATGACACACTGGTGCTCAGCATCCAGACCACACTGGTACCCAGCCTCCAGACCACACTGGTACCCTGCCTCCAGTCCGCACTGGTACCCAGCCTCCAGGCCGCACTGGTACCCAACCTCCAGACCACACTGGTACCCAGCCTCCAGGCCGCATAGGTACCCTGCCTCCAGACCGCACTGGTACCCAGCCTCCATGACACATTGGTGCTCAGCATCCAGACCGCACTGGTACCCAGCCTCCAGACCACACTGGTACCCTGCCTCCAGTCCGCACTGGTACCCAGCCTCCACAAGCACTGGTACTCAGCATCCAGACCACTCTGGTACCCAGCCTCCAGACCACACTGGTACCCAGCCTCCAGGCCGCACTGGTACCCTGCCTCCAGACCGCACTGGTACCCAGCCTCCATGACTCACTGGTGCTCAGCATCCAGACCACACTGGTACCCAGCCTCCAGAACACACTGATACCCAGCTGCCAGAACACACTGGTACCCAGTCTCCGGCCGCACCAGTACCCAGCTGCCAGAACACACTGGTACCCAGTCTCCGGCCGCACCAGTACCCAGCCTCCAGACCGCACTGGTACCCAGCCTCCAGACCACACTGGTACCCAGCCTCCAGGCCGCACTGGTACCCTGCCTCCAGGACACACTGGTACCCAGCCTCCACAAGCACTGGTACTCAGCATCCAGACCACACTGGTACCCTGCCTCCAGTCCGCACTGGTACCCAGCCCCCAGAACACAATGGGACCCAGCCCCCTGAACACACTGGTACCCAGCCTCCAGAACACACTGGTACCCAGCCTCCAGAACGCACTGGTAATCAGCCTCCAGACCGCACTGGTACTCAGCCTCCAGACCGCACTGGTACTCAGCCTCCAGACCGCACTGGTACTCAGCCTCCAGAACACACTGATACCCAGCCTCCAGACCGCACCAGTACCCAGCCAACAGACCGTACAGGTATCCAGGCTCCAGAACACACTGGCACCCAGCCTCCAGAATACACTGGTACCCAGCCCGCAGAACGCACTGGGACCCAGCCCCCTGAACACATTGGTACCCAGCCTCCAGAACACACTAGTACGCAGCCTCCAGACCCCACTCCTAATCAGCCTCCAGACCGCACTGGTACTCAGCCTCCAGAACACAC
Organism: Stegostoma tigrinum; assembly: GCF_030684315.1. Classification (NCBI taxonomy): domain Eukaryota; kingdom Metazoa; phylum Chordata; class Chondrichthyes; order Orectolobiformes; family Stegostomatidae; genus Stegostoma; species Stegostoma tigrinum. The sequence continues at coordinate 8,581,219 of NC_081378.1, forward strand.
AGGTGCCCAGCCTCCAGAACACATTGGTACACAGCCTCCAGAACACACTGGTGCCCAGCCTCCAGAACACACAGGTGCCCAGCCTCCAGAACGTACTGGTACCCACACTCCAGAACACACTGATACCCCGCCTCCATACCGCACTGGTACCCAGCGTCCAGAACACACTGGTACCCAGCCTCGAGACCGCACTGGTACCCAGCCTCCAGACTGCACTGGTAACCAGCCTCAAGAACACACTGGTGCCCAGCCCCCAGAACACACTGGTACTCAGCCTCCAGAACACACTGGTGCCCAGCCTCGAGACCGCACTGGTAGCCAGACTCCAGACTGCGCTGGTGCCCAGCCTCCAGAACACACTGTTGCCCAGCCTCTAGAACACACTGGTACATAGCTTCCAGACCGCACTGGTACCCAGCCTCCCGAACACACTGGCATCCTGCCCCCAGAACACACTGGTACCCAGCCTCCAGAACAGACTGGTATCCAGCCCCCAGAAAACACTGGTTCCCAGCCTCCAGACCGCACTAGTACCCAGCCTCCAGACCGCACTGGTACCCAGCCTCTAGACCGCACCATTACCCAGCCTCCAGAACACACTGGTACTCAGCCTCCAGAACACACTGATACCCAGCCTCCAGAACACACTGATACCCAGCCCCCAGAACACACTGGTAACCAGCCTCGAGACCGCACCAGTACCCAGCCTTCAGACCGTACTGGTACCCAGCCTCGAGAACACACTAGTACACAGCATCCAGACTGCACTGATACTCAGCCTCCAGATCACACTGGTACCCAGCCTCCAGAAGCACTGGTACTCAGCATCCAACCGCACTGATACTCAGCCAACAGAACACACTGGTATCAGAGATAATGGGAACTGCAGATGCTGGAGAATTCCAAGATAATAAAATGTGAGGCTGGATGAACACAGCAGGCCCAGCAGCATCTCAGGAGCACAACAGCTGACGTTTCGGGCCTAGACCCTTCATCAGAGAGGGGGTTGGGGAGAGGGAACTGGAATAAATAGGGAGAGAGGGGGAGGCGGACCGAAGATGGAGAGTAAAGAAGATAGGTGGAGAGAGTGTAGGTGGGGAGGTAGGGAGGGGATAGGTCAGTCCAGGGAAGACGGACAGGTCAAGGAGGTGGGATGAGGTTAGTAGGTAGCTGGGGGTGCGGCTTGGGGTGGGAGGAAGGGATGGGTGAGAGGAAGAACCGGTTAGGGAGGTAGAGACAGGTTGGACTGGTTTTGGGATGCAGTGGGTGGGGGGGGGAAGAGCTGGGCTGGTTGTGTGGTGCAGTGGGGGGAGGGGACGAACTGGGCTGGTTTAGGGATGCAGTGGGGGAAGAGGAGATTTTGAAGCTGGTGAAGTCCACATTGATACCATTGGGCTGCAGGGTTCCCAAGAGGAATATGAGTTGCTGTTCCTGCAACCTTCGGGTGGCATCATTGTGGCACTGCAGGAGGCCCATGATGGACATGTCATCAAAAGAATGGGAGGGGGAGTTGAAATGGTTTGCAACTGGGAGGTGCAGTTGTTTGTAGCGAACTGAGCGGAGGTGTTCTGCAAAGCGGTCCCCAAGCCTCCGCTTGGTTTCCCCAATGTACAGGAAGCTGCACCGGGAAGAACACACTGGTACACAGCCTCCAGAACACACTGGTGCCCAGCCTCCAGAACACACTGGTACCCAGCCTCCACAAGCACTGGTACCCAGCCTCCAGACTGCAACGGTACCCAGCCTCTAGACCGCACTGGTACTTGGCCTCCAGAACACATTGGTACCCAGCCTCCAGAATACACTGGTACACAGCCCCCAGAATGTACTGGTACCCAGCCCCCCGACTGCACTGGGGCCCAGCTTCCAGACCACACTCGTACCCAGCCTCCAGAACACACTGGTACCCAGCATCCAGAAAAAAATGGGACCCAGCCTCCAGAAGACATTGCAGCCAGCCTCCAGAACACACTGGTGCCCAGCCTCCAGAACACACTGGTAACCAGCCTCCAGACTGCACTGGTACCCAGCCTCCAGAATACACTGGTATCCAGTCCCCAGAATGTACTGGTACCCAGCCTCCAGAATACACTGGTATCCAGCCTCCAGAACACACTGGTACACAGCCTCCAGAAAAGACTGGTACCCAGCCTCCAGAAAACACCGGTACCCAGCCCCTGGAAAACACCGGTACACAGATTCCACACCGCACCAGTACCCAGCCTCCAGACCGTACTGGTCCCCAGACTCCAGAGCACACTGCAACCCCGCCTCCAGATTGCACTGGTACCCAGTCTCCAGAACACACTGATACCCAGCCTCCAGACCGCACCAGTACCCAGCCACCAGACCGTACAGGTACCCAGTCTCCAGAACACACTGGCACCCAGCCTCCAGTATACACTGGTACCCAGCCCGCAGAACACACTGGGACACAGCCCCCTGAACACATTGGTACCCAGCCTCCATAACACACTAGTACGCAGCCTCCAGACCGCACTCCTAATCAGCCTCCACACCGCACTGGTACTCAGCCTCCAGAACACACAGGTGCCCAGCCTCCAGAACACACTGGTACACAGCCTCCAGACCGCACTGGTACCCAGCCTCCAGAACACACTGCTACACAGCTTCCAGACCGCACTGGTACCCAGCCTCCAGAAGACATTGTAGCCAGCCTCCAGAACACACTGGTGCCCAGCCTCCAGAACACACTGGTAACCAGCCTCCAGACTGCACTGGTACCCAGCCTCCAGAATACACTGGTATCCAGTCCCCAGAATGTACTGGTACCCAGCCTCCAGAATACACTGGTATCCAGCCTCCAGAACACACTGGTACACAGCCTCCAGAAAAGACTGGTACCCAGCCTCCAGAAAACACCGGTACCCAGCCCCTGGAAAACACCGGTACACAGATTCCACACCGCACCAGTACCCAGCCTCCAGACCGTACTGGTCCCCAGACTCCTGAGCACACTGCAACCCCGCCTCCAGATTGTACTGGTACCCAGTCTCCAGAACACACTGATACCCAGCCTCCAGACCGCACCAGTACCCAGCCACCAGACCGTACAGGTACCCAGTCTCCAGAACACACTGGCACCCAGCCTCCAGTATACACTGGTACCCAGCCCGCAGAACACACTGGGACACAGCCCCCTGAACACATTGGTACCCAGCCTCCAGAACACACTAGTACGCAGCCTCCAGACCGCACTCCTAATCAGCCTCCACACCGCACTGGTACTCAGCCTCCAGAACACACAGGTGCCCAGCCTCCAGAACACACTGGTACACAGCCTCCAGACCGCACAGGTACCCAGCCTCCAGAACACACTGGTGCCCTGCCTCCAGAACACGCTGGTACACAGCCTCCAGAACACACTGGTGCCCAGCCTCTAGAACACACTGGTACACAGCCTCCAGACCGCACTGGTACCCAGCCTCCAGAACACACTGCTACACAGCTTCCAGACCGCACTGGTAACCAGCCTCCAGAACACACTGGGACCCAGCCCCCTGAACACACTGGTACCCAGCCACCAGAACACGATGGTACCCAGCCTCCAGACCGCACTGGTACCCAGCTTCCAGAACACACTGATACCCAGCCTCCAGACCGCACCAGTACCCAGCCACAAGACTGTACTGGTATCCAGGCTCCTGAGCACACTGGCACCCAGCCTCCAGAATACACTGGTACCCAGCCCGCAGAACACACTGGGACCAAGCCCCCTGAAGACATTGGTACCCAGCCTCCAGAACACACAAGTACGCAGCCTCCAGACCGCACTGGTACTCAGCCTCCAGAAGACACAGGTACCCAGCTTCCAGAACACACTGATACCCAGCCTCCAGACCGCACCAGTACCCAGCCACAAGACTGTACTGGTATCCAGGCTCCTGAGCACACAGGCACCCAGCCTCCAGAATACACTGGTACCCAGCCCGCAGAACACACTGGGACCAAGCCCCCTGAAGACATTGGTACCCAGCCTCCAGAACACACAAGTACGCAGCCTCCAGACCGCACTGGTACTCAGCCTCCAGACCGCACTGGTACTCAGCCTCCAGACCGCACTGGTACTCAGCCTCCAGAACACACTGGTACACAGCCTCCAGAAAAGACTGGTACCCAGCCTCCAGAAAACACCGGTACCCAGCCCCTGGAAAACACCGGTACACAGATTCCACACCGCACCAGTACCCAGCCTCCAGACCGTACTGGTCCCCAGACTCCAGAGCACACTGCAACTCCGCCTCCAGATTGCACTGGTACCCAGTCTCCAGAACACACTGATACCCAGCCTCTAGACCGCACCAGTACCCAGCCACCAGACCGTACAGGTACCCAGTCTCCAGAACACACTGGCACCCAGCCTCCAGTATACACTGGTACCCAGCCCGCAGAACACACTGGTACACAGCCTCCAGAACACACTGGTACCCAGCCTCGAGACCGCACTAGTACGCAGCCTCCAGACCGCACTCCTAATCAGCCTCCACACCGCACTGGTACTCAGCCTCCAGAACACACAGGTGCCCAGCCTCCAGAACACACTGGTACACAGGCTCCAGAACACACTGGTGCCCTGCCTCCAGAACACGCTGGTACACAGCCTCCAGAACACACTGGTGCCCAGCCTCTAGAACACACTGGTACACAGCCTCCAGACCGCACTGGTACCCAGCCTCCAGAACACACTGCTACACAGCTTCCAGACCGCACTGGTACCCAGCCTCCAGAAGACATTGTAGCCAGCCTCCAGAACACACTGGTGCCCAGCCTCCAGAACACACTGGTAACCAGCCTCCAGACTGCACTGGTACCCAGCCTCCAGAATACACTGGTATCCAGTCCCCAGAATGTACTGGTACCCAGCCTCCAGAATACACTGGTATCCAGCCTCCAGAACACACTGGTACACAGCCTTCAGAAAAGACTGGTACCCAGCCTCCAGAAAACACCGGTACCCAGCCCCTGGAAAACACCGGTACACAGATTCCACACCGCACCAGTACCCAGCCTCCAGACCGTACTGGTCCCCAGACTCCAGAGCACACTGCAACCCCGCCTCCAGATTGCACTGGTACCCAGTCTCCAGAACACACTGATACCCAGCCTCCAGACCGCACCAGTACCCAGCCACCAGACCGTACAGGTACCCAGTCTCCAGAACACACTGGCACCCAGCCTCCAGTATACACTGGTACCCAGCCCGCAGAACACACTGGGACACAGCCCCCTGAACACATTGGTACCCAGCCTCCATAACACACTAGTACGCAGCCTCCAGACCGCACTCCTAATCAGCCTCCACACCGCACTGGTACTCAGCCTCCAGAACACACAGGTGCCCAGCCTCCAGAACACACTGGTACACAGCCTCCAGACCGCACAGGTACCCAGCCTCCAGAACACACTGGTGCCCTGCCTCCAGAACATGCTGGTACACAGCCTCCAGAACACACTGGTGCCCAGCCTCTAGAACACACTGGTACACAGCCTCCAGACCGCACTGGTACCCAGCCTCCAGAACACACTGCTACACAGCTTCCAGACCGCACTGGTAACCAGCCTCCAGAACACACTGGGACCCAGCCCCCTGAACACACTGGTACCCAGCCACCAGAACACCATGGTACCCAGCCTCCAGACCGCACTGGTACCCAGCTTCCAGAACACACTGATACCCAGCCTCCAGACCGCACCAGTACCCAGCCACAAGACTGTACTGGTATCCAGGCTCCTGAGCACACTGGCACCCAGCCTCCAGAATACACTGGTACCCAGCCCGCAGAACACACTGGGACCAAGCCCCCTGAAGACATTAGTACCCAGCCTCCAGACCGCACTGGTACTCAGCCTCCAGAAGACACAGGTGCCCAGCCTCCAGAACACACTGGTACACAGCCTCCAGAACACACTGGTGCCCAGCCCCCAGAACACGCTGGTACACAGCCTCTAGACCGCACTGGTACCCAGCCTCCAGACCGCACAGGTACCCAGCCTCCAGAACACGCTGGTACACAGCCTCCAGAACACACTGGTGCCCAGCCTCTAGAACACACTGGTACACAGTCTCCAGACCGCACTGGTACACAGCTTCCAGACCGCACTGGTACCCAGCCTCCAGAACACACTGGTACACAGCTTCCAGACCGCACTGGTACTCAGCCTCCAGACCGTACTGGTACACAATGTCCTGAACACACTGATACCCCGCCTCCATACCGCACTGGTACCCAGCCTCCAGAACACACTGGTACACAGCCTGCAGAACGCACTGGTGCCCAGCCTCCAGAACACACTGGTACACAGCCTCCAGAACGCACTGGTGCCCAGCCTCTAGACCACACTGGTACCCAGCCTCCAGACCGCACTGGTACCCAGCCTCCAGAACACACTGGTACTCAGCCTCCAGACCGTACTGGTACCCAATCTCCAGAACACACTGATACCCCGCCTCCATACCGCACTGGTACACAGCCTCCAGAACACACTGGTACACAGCCTCCAGAACACACTGGTACCCAGCCTCGAGACCGCACTGGTACCCAGCCTCCAGACTGCACTGGTACCCAGCCTCAAGAACACACTGGTGCCCAGCCCCCAGAACACACTGGTACTCAGCCTCCAGAACACACTGGTGCCCAGCCTCCAGAAAAAACTGCTACCCAGCATCCAGAACACACTGGTGCCCAGCCCCAAGAACACACAGGTACCCAGCCTCGAGACTGCACTGGTACCCAGCCTCCAGACTGCACTGGTACCCAGCCTCCAGAACACACTGGTGCCCTGCCTCCAGAACACGCTGGTACCCAGCCTCCAGAACACACTGGTACCCAGCCTCGTGATTGCACTGGTAGCCACCATCCAGACTGCACTTGTACCCAGCCTCCAGAATGCACTGGTGCCCAGCCTCCAGAACACGCTGGTACACAGCCTCTAGACCGCACAGGTACACAGCCTCCAGACCGCACTGGTACCCAGCCTCCAGAACACACTGGTACTCAGCTTCCAGACCGCACTGGTACCCAGCCTCCAGAACACACTGGGACCCAGCCCCCTGAACACACTGGTGCCCAGCCCCCAGAACACACTGGTACACAGCCTCCAGAACACCCTGGTACCCAGCCACCAGACTGTACTGATATCCTGCCTCCAGAACACACTGGTACCCAGCCTCATGATTGCACTGGTAGCCACCATCCAGACTGCACTTGTACCCAGCCTCCAGAATGCACTGGTTACCAGCCTCCAGAACACACTGGTACACAGCCTCCAGAACACACTGGTGCCCAGCCCCCAGAACACACTGGTACACAGCCTCTAGACCGCACAGGTACACAGCCTCCAGACCTCACTGGTACCCAGCCTCCAGAACACACTGGTACTCAGCTTCCAGACCGCACTGGTACCCAGCCTCCAGAACACACTGGGACCCAGCCCCCTGAACACACTGGTGCCCAGCCCCCAGAACACACTGGTACATAGCTTCCAGACCGCACTGGTACCCAGCCTCCAGACCGCACTGGTACCCAGCCTCCAGAACACACTGGTGCCCTGCCTCCAGAACACGCTGGTACACAGCCTCCAGAACGCACTGGTGCCCAGCCTCTAGAACACACTGGTACACAGCCTCCAGACCGCACTGGTACTCAGCTTCCAGACCGCACTGGTACCCAGCCTCCAGACCGCACTGGTACCCAGCCTCCAGAACACACTGGTACACAGCTTCCAGACCGAACTGGTACTCAGCCTCCAGACCGTTTTGGTACCCAATCTCCAGAACACACTGATACCCCGCCTCCATACCGCACTGGTATCCAGCCTCGAGACCGCACTGGTACCCAGCCTCCAGACTGCACTGGTACCCAGCCTCAAGAACACACTGGTACACAGCCTCCAGACCGCACTGGTACCCAGCCTCCAGACCGCACTGGTACCCAGCCTCCAGAACATTCTGGTGCGCTGCCTCCAGGACACGCTGGTACTCAGCTTCCAGACCGCACTGGTACCCAGCCTCCAGACCGCACTGGTACCCAGCCTCAAGAACACACTGGTACCCAGCCTCCAGACTGCACTGGTACCCAGCCTCAAGAACACACTGGTGCCCAGCCCCCAGAACACACTGGTACTCAGCCTCCAGAGCACACTGGTGCCCAGCCTCCAGAACGCACTGCTACCCAGCATCGAGAACACACTGGTGCCCAGCCTCGAGACTGCACTAGTACCCAGCCTCCAGACTGCACTGGCACCCAGCTCCAGAACACACTGGTGCGCTGCCTCCAGAACACGCTGGTACCCAGCCTCCAGAACACACTGGTACCCAGCCTCGTGATGGCACTGGTAGCCAGCATCCAGACTACACTTGTACCCAGCCTCCAGAACGCACTGGTGCCCAGCCTCCAGAACACACTGGTACACAGCCTCCAGAACACCCTGGTACCCAGCCACCAGACTGTACTGATACCCAGCCTCCAGACCGCACTGGTACCCAGTCTCTACACCGCACCGTTACCCAGCCGCCAGAACACACTGGTGCCCAGCCTCCAGAACAAACTGGTACACAGCCTCTAGACCGCACAGGTACACAGCCTCCAGACCGCACTGGTACCCAGCCTCCAGAACACACTGGTACTCAGCTTCTAGACCGCACTGGTACCCAGCCTCCAGAACACACTGAAACCCAGCCTCCAGACCGCACCAGTACCCAGCCACCAGACCGTACTGGTATCCAGGCTCCAGAACACACTGTCACCCAGCCTCCAGAACACACTGGTACACAGCTTCCAGACCGAACTGGTACTCAGCCTCCAGACCGTACTGGTACCCAATCTCCAGAACACACTGATACCCCGCCTCCATACCGCACTGGTATCCAGCCTCGAGACCGCACTGGTACCCAGCCTCCAGACTGCACTGGTACCCAGCCTCAAGAACACACTGGTACACAGCCTCCAGACCGCACTGGTACCCAGCCTCCAGACCGCACTGGTACCCAGCCTCCAGAACATTCTGGTGCGCTGCCTCCAGAACACGCTGGTACTCAGCTTCCAGACCGCACTGGTACCCAGCCTCCAGACTGCACTGGTACCCAGCCTCAAGAACACACTGGTACCCAGCCTCCAGACTGCACTGGTACCCAGCCTCAAGAACACACTGGTGCCCAGCCCCCAGAACACACTGGTACTCAGCCTCCAGAGCACACTGGTGCCCAGCCTCCAGAACGCACTGCTACCCAGCATCGAGAACACACTGGTGCCCAGCCTCGAGACTGCACTAGTACCCAGCCTCCAGACTGCACTGGTACCCAGCTCCAGAACACACTGGTGCGCTGCCTCCAGAACACGCTGGTACCCAGCCTCCAGAACACACTGGTACCCAGCCTCGAGATGGCACTGGTAGCCAGCATCCAGACTGCACTTGTACCCAGCCTCCAGAACGCACTGGTGCCCAGCCTCCAGAACACACTGGTACACAGCCTCCAGAACACCCTGGTACCCAGCCACCAGACTGTACTGATACCCAGCCTCCAGACCGCACTGGTACCCAGTCTCTACACCGCACCGTTACCCAGCCGCCAGAACACACTGGTGCCCAGCCTCCAGAACAAACTGGTACACAGCCTCTAGACCGCACAGGTACACAGCCTCCAGACCGCACTGGTACCCAGCCTCCAGAACACACTGGTACTCAGCTTCTAGACCGCACTGGTACCCAGCCTCCAGAACACACTGAAACCCAGCCTCCAGACCGCACCAGTACCCAGCCACCAGACCGTACTGGTATCCAGGCTCCAGAACACACTGTCACCCAGCCTCCGGAATACACTGGTACCCAGCCCACAGAACACACTGGGACCCAGCCCCCTGAACACATTGGTACCCAGCCTCCAGAACACACTAGTACGCAGCCTCCAGGCCGCACTCCTAATCAGCCTCCAGACCGCACTGGTACTCAGCCTCCAGACCGCAATGGTACTCGGCCTCCAGAACGCACAGGTGCCCAGCCTCCAGAACACACTGGTACACGGCCTCCAGACCGCAGTGGTACCCAGCCTCCAGAACACACTGGTGCCCTGCCTCCAGAACACGCTGGTACACAGCCTCCAGAACGCACTGGTGCCCAGCCTCTAGAACACACTGGTACACAGCCTCCAGACTGCACTGGTACTCAGCTTCCAGACCGCACTGGTACCCAGCCTCCAGACCGCACTGGTACCCAGCCTCCAGAACACACTGGTACCCAGCCTCCAGAACACACTGGTACCCAGCCTCGTGACGGCACTGGTAGCCAGTATTCACACTGCACTGGTACCCAGCCTCCAGAACGCACTGGTGCCCAGCCTCCAGAACACACTGGTACACAGCCTCCAGAACACCATGGTACCCAGCCACCAGACTGTACTGGTACCCAGCCTCCAGACTGCACTGGTACCCAGCCTCAAGAACACACTGGTGCCCAGCCCCCAGAACACACTGGTACTCAGCCTCCAGAACACACTGGTGCCCAGCCTCCAGACCGCACTGGTACCCAGCCTCCAGAGCACACTGGCACCCAGCCTCGAGACCGCACTGGTACCCAGCCTCCAGACTGCACTGGTACCCAGCCTCCAGAACACACTGGTGCCCTGCCTCCAGAACATGCTGGTACACAGCCTCCAGAACACACTGGTGTCCAGCCTCTAGAACACACTGGTAGATAGCCTCCAGGCCGCACTAGTACACAGCCTCCAGACCGCACTGGTACCCAGCCTCCAGACCACACTGGTATCCTGCCCCCAGAACACACTGGTACCCAGCCTCCAGAACAGACTGGTATCCAGCCCCCAGAAAACACTTGTTCCCAGCCTCCAGACCGCACTAGTACCCAGCCTCCAGACCGCACTGGTACCCAGCCTCTAGACCGCACCGTTACCTAGCCTCCAGAACACACTGGTACTCAGCCTCCAGAACACACTGATACCCAGCCCCCAGAACACACTGGTACCCAGCCTCGAGACCGCACCAGTACCCAGCTTTCAGACCGTACTGGTACCCAGCCTTGAGAACACACTAGTACACAGCATCCAGACCGCACTGATACTCAGCCAACAGAACACACTGGTATCCAGCCCCCAGAACACATTGGTACCCCGCCTCCAGAACAGACTGGTACCCAGCCTCCACAAGCACTGGTACCCAGCCTCCAGACTGCAATGGTACCCAGCCTCTAGACCGCACTGGTACCCGGCCTCCAGAACACATTGGTACCCAGCCTCCAGAATACACTGGTACACAGCCCCCAGAATGTACTGGTACCCAGCCTCCAGAATACACTGGTACACAGCCCCCAGAATGTACTGGTACCCAGCCTCCAGACTGCACTGGGGCCCAGCTTCCAGACCACACTCGTACCCAGCCTCCAGAACAAACTGGGACCCAGCCTCCAGAATACACTGGTACACAGCCTCCAGACCGCACCAGTACCCAGCCTTCGGACCGTACTGGTACCCAGCCTCCAGAACACACTGGTACACAGCTTCCAGACTGCACTGGTACCCAGCCTCCAGAACACACTGGTATCCTGCCCCCAGAACACACTGGTACCCAGCCTCCAGAACAGACTGGTATCCAGCCCCCAGAAAACACTGGTTCCCAGCCTCCAGACCGCAACAGTACCCAGCATCCAGACCGCACTCGTACCCAGACTCCAGAACACACTGGTAGCCCGCCACCAGATCGCACTGGTACCCAGCCTCCAGAACACACTGGTATCGAGCCTCCAGAACACACTGGTACACAGCCTCCAGAAGACACTGGTACCCAGCCACCAGACTGTACTGATACCCAGCCTCCAGACCACACTGGTACCCAGCCTCCAGAACACACTGGTGCCTAGCTTTCAGAACACACTGTTACAGCCTCCAGACCGCACTGGTACCCAGCCTCCAGAACACACTGGTGCCCTGCCTCCAGAACACACTGGTATACAGCCTCCAGAACACACTGGTGCTCAGCCTCTAGAACACACTGGTACACATCCTCCAGACCGCACTGGTACACAGCCTCCTGACCGCACTGGTACCCAGCCTCCAGAACACACTGGTACACAGCTTCCAGACCGCACTGGTACCCAGCCTCCAGAACACACTGGTATCCTGTCCCCGGAACACACTGGTACCCAGCCTCCAGAACAGACTGGTATCCAGCCCCCAGAAAAAAACTGATTCCCAGACTCCAGACCACCCCAGTATCCAGCATCCTGACCGTACTGGTCCCCAGACTCCAGAACACACTGGTACCCAGCTTCCAGACCGCACTGGTACCCAGACTCCAGAACACACTGGTACCCAGCCTCGTGACGGCACTGGTAGCCAGCATCCAGTCTGCACTGGTACCCAGCCTCCAGAACGTACTGGTACACAGCCTCCAGAACACACTGGTACCCAGCCTCCAGACCGCACTGGTACCCAGCCTCTAGAACGCACCGTTACCCAGCCTCCAGAACACACTGGTACACAGCTTCCAGACCGCACTCCTACCCAGCCTCCAGAACACACTGGTACACATCTTCCAGACCGCACTGGTACCCAGCCTCCAGAACACACTGGTACACAACTTCCAGACCGCACTGGTACCCAGCCTCCAGAACACACTGGGACCCAGCCCCCTGAACACACTGGTACCCAGCCACCAGAACACACTGGTACCCAGCCTCCAGACCACACTGGTACCCAGCCTCCAGAATACACTGATACCCAGCCTCCAGACTGCACCAGTACCCAGCCACCAGACCGTACTGGTATCCAGGCTCCAGAACACACTGGCACCCAGCCTCCAGAATACACTGGTACCCAGCCCGCAGAACACACTGGGACCCAGCCCCCTGAACACACTGGTGCCCAGCCTCCAGAAGCCTCCAGACCGCACTCCTAATCAGCCTCCAGACCGCACTGGTACTCAGCCGCCAGACCGCACTGGTACTCAGCCTCCAGAACACACTGGTGCCCAGCCTCCAGAATGCACTGGTACACAGCCTGCAGATCGCAATGGTACCCTGCCCCCAGAACACACTGGTACCCAGCCTCCAGAAGACACTGGGACCCAGCCCCCAGAACACATGGTACCCAGCCTCCAGACCACACTGGTACTCAGCCTCCAGACCACACTGGTGCCCAGCCTCAAGACTGCACCGGTGCCCAGCCTCCAGACTGCACTGGTACCCAGCCTCCAGAACACACTGGTACCCAGCTCCGTGAACACACTGGTACCCAGCCTCAAGACCGCACTTGTAGCCAGTCTCCAGAACACACTGATACCCAGCCTCCAGACCGTACCAGTACCCAGCCCCCAGACCGCACTGGTACCCAGCCTCCAGAACACACTGGTACCCAGCCCCGTGACCACTTTGGTGCCCAGCCCCCTGACTGCAATGGTACCCAGCCCCCAGACCGCACTGGTACCCAGACCTCAGGCTGCACTGGTAACCAGCCCCCGGACCGCACTGGTATCCAGTCCCTGTACACACTGGTACCCAGACCCCAGAACACACTGGTACCCAGCCCCCAGACTGCACCTGTACCCAGCCCCTAGACTGCAGTGGTGCCCAGACCCCAGACCGCACTGGTACCCAGACCCCAGGCTGCTCTGGTAGCCAGCCCCCATACCGCACTGGCACCCAGCCCCCAGACTGCACTGGTACCCAGCCCCCAGACCGCACTGGTACCCAGACCCCAGGCTGCACTGATAACCAGCCCCTAGAACACACTGGTACCCAGCCCCCCCACCGTCCTGGTACCCAGCCTCGAGACCGCACTGGTACCCAGCCTCGAGACCGCACTGGGAACCAGCCTCCAGACTGCACCAGGCTTCAATCTGTGGACTTGTCCTGAGACCAAAGGATGGGAGTTTAAGAGGAAAAATAGAAGTAAAAAGGAGAAAAACAGAAAGAAAAGCAACGAAATGGGAAATGTGGACAAACTCTGACTGAGGAGTCAGACTCTGCTGCCATCTTGAATAGATAAATTGGTCACAGTCTAGGGATAGGACACTTAGGACTGAGAGGAAAGACACCTCTTCACTCAGAGACTGGTGAGCCTGTGGAACACTGACACAGAAAACAGTTGAAGCGAAAACATCGATTTTTTTTTCACGGAAGAGTTAGATACAGTTCTCCGTACAAATAGTATCAAAGGGTGAAAGTGGAAACAGAGTTGGATGATCAGACATGATCATACTGAATCTCAGAGCAAGCTGGAAGGGCTGAATGGCCTATTCCTCTTCCTATTTTCTATGTTTTTTTTGTGTTGCTTTCTTTTTTAAATGACAGAGGAGTTCTCCGGCTGAACAATTAACCATGAATTCCCATGTCCCATAGTTGAGGCAATACAGTAAATGCAGCAGCTACATTCTGGGAAAACGAATGTGAAGTATGGGAAGAGGAAACTAGTCTGTAGCATATATAGGCATGGGTCAGATGGGCCGAATGGCCTAATTCTGTGCTGTAATGTTCAACACGTTTTTGTGTGGAAAAAAGAAGCAAAACGGTTTTATATAAAGGAAGACAAAAATTTCAAAGGCGAGAAAAGACTTAACTATGAACAGGGATTGCAAGAAATAATCAGACCATTTTAAACCCTGCTGCAGCAAGACCGCCTTTTTAAGGCATACTGAAGACTTCCACTTTGCTCCTGCACCTTTTAGGCAAATAGCGTTGATGGAAAATATTTACTTCCCTGTAAGACAATGCAAAATAACACATTTGTGTGGATGTAAAACGGTGCGTTCCACAACAGCATTGATTCTACTTTGAAAACTGAGCATTCAAACTCTTTCAGGATTGCAAATGTGATCCGGACTGTATTAAAACAAGTATCTCTTGCCTTGGTTGGCAGGTGAAGCAGACAGTGTGATTTATTAGAAGCGAGATCAGCCTATTCACTTTACATGCATTGGTGGTGCATGCAGACTGTGGAAAATAAGAGATAAGAGCTCAATTTCAAAGTGAGTTAAACAGTTTCATATCCAGTAGATTTTGCAATTTGTATTAAAAATATATACATATATTGAGCTGCTAAGTAAGTACGGAATATATGCAGAGATGACATTGTTATCGATTTTTTTGAAAACTCGTTCCGTTTGCATTTCTGTGTTGCATTCATACAACTGACAAAGGTTATCAGCTTTCAAAAGGGTTGTATTTTCCTTCCTTTGCTATTTTTAGCAAAAGAAAGTAGATTTTGGTGTAACGCGGGGAACGCCACTTTATGCTTCACGTCCACCCCATTCAGTGGAATAGTGAACGCCAAGAATACAGATTGAATGGCTAGTTCAGAAAAACTCTGA
Source organism: Stegostoma tigrinum (assembly GCF_030684315.1). Classification (NCBI taxonomy): domain Eukaryota; kingdom Metazoa; phylum Chordata; class Chondrichthyes; order Orectolobiformes; family Stegostomatidae; genus Stegostoma; species Stegostoma tigrinum. The sequence continues at coordinate 8,596,554 of NC_081378.1, forward strand.
AGATAGTTTTCTGCTGCACAATGAACACAATGAATAGCGGAGTAGAAATCCATGCAGTTATTATGTTATTGCTGTCTGTTATGATTAATATATACTAAGAAGCAGAATCCTGCGCACCTTGCAGTTACTAAAAACATTTGTAATTAAACCTAGGGACTCAGATAGCATGGAAACCTTGGTGTTTCCGATTGCCGTTATCCTAATACTGACTTTAATTCATTCATTTTTAAATGGGGGTCAACGCTGAGACTAAATTAATGTCACTGCGCGAAACTAAGCTTCTCCGTGAGTTTTAAAGAGTTTCTGAACACTATCAAACACTGGGTTAAATTGAAAGAGCATTTCTTCCTTTTATTTTGCAGTAAGGGATCACAGGGAGGAAAATCAGGAAAAGAGGAATTAGTGCATCGCATTGTATAACCAGCTAAATTTTCCAATAATTTAAGCTGACAGATAGAACATTGGGCAAATTCTGTTACCAGCCTTGCCAGATTTTCATGCATTCAGACTGTCCTTTGCAATTAAAATATGCAATAGTGAAATCTGCAAGTTGTTGTTGCAATTGCCTTTCCTGCAAAACTATTGCTGATATTCTTAACAGGTGAATGTTCAATGCATTCATTCATCTGTCCTTTTATTTTATCTGTTTTATGTGGATTAGTGCCTTCCGTTTGTAAAGTCAGACTCAGAAATATTATACTGACATAATGTATCATCAAAAGCAATTTCTGCAAAGTTTCCCAAGGCCTGTAATGTAAGAATAAAATTACAGACAGAAGTAGCATTAAAGTTACATTGACTGAATGGTGAAAGACTAGAATGAAAGTAGTACTGGATAAAGCTATCATATGATTCATTGATACAAATAATAAGCAAATTACTTGATAATTTGAAGGGAATTTATGAATTGATTATGTTAATGCACTTATAACATTAAGATTTTTACTTTCAGCAATAGAGAAAATCTTTGGATCATTAATTTCAACTCCAAATATGAGTTTTCAAACAACCTTTTGAAAAGTTCAATGTTTTCTGCCATGTTTTGTGATTTGAAAGTGTTAATCGGAAAATTTTCAATGATTTTTTCCTATCAGCAAAACTGCGACTGAACCCAAGTAACCTTTTTGAGTCTATCAAATCAAAGATCTCAGTGGATTATTCCAAAAGCTTACAAAACAAAATAATGTCTCCCTAATTTATAATCAATGAGAAAAAATTCTAGGGTAACTTTCCCACACTGATTCATTTAATTTCATACATTTCTATTGAATAGTTTTCAAGCAATAAAATGATGGCTAAAATGAAATAATTTTAATTTTTCGTAGGATGGTGACGGCGAGCATGAGGGGGCGTAGCTTTAAATTGAGGGGTGAAAGGTATAGGACAGATGTCAGAGGTAGTTTTTTACTCAGAGAATAGTAAGTGAATTGCCTGCAACGGTAGTAGATTCGCCAACTTTAGGTACATTTAAGTCGTCATTGGACAAGCATATGGACGTACATGGAATAGTGTAGGTTAGATGTGCTTGAGATCGGTATGACAGGTCGGCACAACATCGAGGGCCAAAGGGCCTGTAACTGTACTGTAATGTTCTATGTTCTATGTAGTTATGCCCAAATTAAAATACTTTCTCTAACCAACCAAAGGTATGAGAACATCATTATTTTATTGTGCATTTACTTGAGTTTGATAACCTTAGAGTACAGCAATTAGTTTTTTTTAATCTATTTTGGACTAGCTCCTGCCTGTTTGTTTTCTCCTCTAATGTTTGCTTTTGGAAGAAGCATGCAAATTTTTATTCTGAAAAATCGTATTCCCTATTTTCTAAGAATGGCACTTAATGCTTGAAACTTCACACTCTGTAAGGACTTCAGAACTAATTTTGAGAACCCAAACACTGCAGGAATGAACACTGGGTGGAATTGGTTATTCTGTTAACTGTGGTGAATGGTTACCATTTTTCTCCCTCACTGTCAAATATACACCAGTCATTTTAAAAATATTAGCAATAACACCCCTGGGCTCACCCCATCTTTGTTTTAAAATGTATATTTATCAGATAATTGACTTTCAAGTTGCTTATTGATTTTACCTCAGGTTTATAAATTGTAAATGAAAAGGTCAATGTTTACTGCTGTGTTTTGTGATTTGAAAGTGTTAATCAGAAAATTTTCAATGAATTTTTACTGTCAGCAAAACTGCAAATGAACCCAAGCCATTATCCAACTCGTTTCCAATTCCTGTATCTAGTTTTATGTTTAATAAAAACAATAATATTGACATGAAAACAGAAAAAGAGTTTATTTTGAGACTTCCCAGACCTCACTGTTGGATGCGTTCTAGCTTATAGTCTCATCAAAGAAGGCTATCTCTATGTCACAATTCAATTATTATTCAGAAGATGTTAATAAAATTTGAGTTGATGTTGTCAGTGACAACACAATTTGTCCTGTATTTCATGGGGTTCACCTTCAGTTTTGCTCTTCTGGTCAAACTTGCATCTACCATAATCGATATACTGAAATGCCAGTTTTCAGACCTGTGCTTTCTTTGAGTATGACCTCCAGTTGGGAATTTGAGATAAGCGATTTCATCCTTATGGATACACAAAATTAACTTGGGGTCAAGGCATACTTAACCCAAACCTCAGCATAACCAGTGGATAGTGCTGTGATTTCTCACTGTGCTTTTAAGTTCATGTTCATGGCCTTCTTCAGGACTTGTGCAAATAATTTAACCATACCTGAAAGACCAGGTATAAAATTGTCCTCTTCATTGAAATGCACAGTCTATTTCATTTTGTAAGTTTGATCTTTGAAAGTGAGTATCCTCAGTAAGACCACGTTTATTGGCTTTCCTCACTTGTTCTAAGAAGGTGATTGTGGACTTGAACTGCTGTAGCCTTGGTGACAATGATGCCATCATAAAGATGTTTAATGGGGAATCCCAGGCTACTGCAGAGATGATGAAGCAAGATTTGTATATATCCAAGTTTGATGTATGATTTTTAGAACAGGTGTTTCCATGATCTTGCTGCTCTTGCCTTTCCTGCAGGTAGAGGTTGTATAAGTGAAAGATGCTATTTAAGTAACTTGTGTGAATTAACACAGAAAGTTGCTGTAGTTATCACATATATACAACCGTATGATTTAGAGAAGTTATAACATACCCTTTCCTCACTTCCACACAAGTATATAAGTAACCTGGAATAAAAATTAATCAATTTATTAATCTTGTCCATTTACAGATCGTGCACATTCCACATGATCCTGCATTCTACTTGTCCCATTTCATCTTCCAAACAAAGTCAGAAGTCACGCGACACCAGGTTATAGTCCAACAGATATATTTGAAATCACAACTGTTCTGAAAGCTTGTGATTTCAAACAAACCTGGTAGACAGTAACCTGCGGCAACTTCTGACTTTGTCCACCCCAGTGCAAAACCGCTCTTCTCCAACATATTTTCCAGACAGACAGTGCCGACTGAGTTCTCCCTCATGGCATCATTTGAAAGCGCTTGCTTACTCTCAGCAGTTTAATAAGACATTAAGAAACAGAATATCGTGATTTTCTGGGCTAACAAACGTTTCTGATGCTGCTGGAATATCACATAAATCTCTGACACAGGGTGCGGCTTTTTGCTGCTTGATTTTTACTCCTTCATTTATTTTGTAAAATTTCTTTTGTCAGGTTGGTATCCCATCACACAGTCACACTTCTAACAGTGATTGTCCTGCGGGTAACTGAGCTTACGCAAAGATTCAGACTCTTAAGTGAAATGTTCGCATTTGCGAAGCATTAAATGAAAACTCACTGTACTAAAACAGATTATAGTAATACAACTGCTTTCTCTGTTTTATTCTTATCTTGGCATCTTACATTTGTTTTAAAACTGCTAAGCGAAGCAAAGCTCTGAATTAGTATAAAACTGTCTCTTTCTCACTTTCTGTTTGCTATGTCATTTGACTCTCTTGTTTAAATGGCTGCAATGGCACAGAATAACCATTTACTCTGGCACAATTGCACAATTGTATGACAAAACAAACGTAATGTAGGACAGTATGGAAATGTGATCTTGGGATTCAGGGCATCCATCATAGTCTGGAACAGTTGACAACTGTGTTGCTTTTGGAATGGAGTCCCCTTCCCAATAATTAACTTCAATCAATGGGGCCTTGTGGCAGGTAGAAAATAAAGACCATCGTTTACACCTTGGACACATTCCCACTTACAAACAAAGTTATTTCACAATTTTACATAGCACAACTCAGGAAGTTATACATTTTGATACAGACAACTAGACCTGGAGTAATTTAGCTATGAATAGCCGAAGAAGTGTCCAGACCCGAAAACGTCAGCTTTCCTGCTCCTCTGATGCTGCCTGGCTTGCTGTGTTCCTCCAGTTAGAACATAGAACATAGAACAGTACAGCACAGAACAGGCCCTTCAGCCCACAATGTTGTGCCGACCATTGATCCTCATGTATGCACCCTCAAATTTCTGTGACCATATACATGTCCAGCAGTCTCTTAAATGACCCCAATGACCTTGCTTCCACAACTGCTGCTGGCAACGCATTCCATGCTCTCACAACTCTCTGCGTAAAGAACCTGCCTCTGACATCCCCTCTATACTTTCCACCAACCAGCTTAAAACTATGACCCCTCGTGCTAGCCATTTCTGCCCTGGGAAATAGTCTCTGGCTATCAACTCTATCTATGCCTCTCATTATCTTGTATACCTCAATTAGGTCCCCTCTCCTCCTCCTTATCTCCAATGAAAAGAGACCGAACTCAGTCAACCTCTCTTCATAAGATAAGTCCTCCAGTCCAGGCAGCATCCTGGTAAACCTCCTCTGAACCCACTCCAAAGCATCCACATCTTTCCTATAATAGTTCTACAGCTTGTTATCTTATACTCTATATGAAATGTTTGGTCATTTTTCTACCAGTGTTAGCTTGAAGTGTTAGCCTATATTGGTCAGTACATTGAGTATAGGAGTTGGGATGTCATGTTGAGGCTGTACAGGACATTGGTTTGACCACTTTCTGGTGTCCCTGCTATGGGGAGGATGTTAAACTTGAAAGGGTGCAGAAAAGATGTTGCTGGGCTTGGAGGATTTAAGCTATAGAGAGAGACTGAATTGGCTAGAGCTTTTTTACCCTGGGGTGTTAGAAACTGAGGGGTGACCTTTTAGATGTTTACAGTATCATGAGGGGCATGGACAAGATGAATAGTCAAGGTCGTTTTCCCAGGGTAGGGGAGTCCAAAACCAGAGGGCATAGGTTTAAGGTGAGAGGGGAAAGATTTGAAAGGGACCTAAGGGGCAACTTTTACACAAATGATCTGCCAGGGGAGGTGATGGAGGCTGATACTATTACAACATTGAAAAGGCATCTGGATGAATACATGAATAGGAAGTATTTATGGGGAAATGGGCCAAATGCTCGCAAATAGGGCTAGATTAATTTCAGTTATCTGGTCGGCGTGGATGAGATGGATCAAAGTGCCTGTTTCTGTGCTGTACAGTGCTATGTCTGTAATATTTATTACTTGATTGAATAAGCCAATGGCTCTGCAAATTCATTGATGCCTTTGTGAAGGCAGTGATAATGGGGCCTGAAAGACGTGTATAAGATTATGAGCAATGCAGAGAGGCTGAATGGAAAGAAGTTGTTTCCGTTCATTGAAGGGTCAATAACAAGAGTCACAAGGGACCTTGAGGAGAAATGCTTTCACCCAAGGAATGGTAAGGATCTGGAATGCACTGCATTGGTGAGTAGTTGAGACAGGTAATCTCACAGACTTTAAAAAGTATTTGGATGAGCGCTTGAAGTGTCATTACACTCAAGGCCATGGGCCTAGTGCGGGAGAGTGGGACTAGTATCGATGTAGTGTATTTTTAGTGCTACATTCTTGATGGACCTCTTCAGTATTGAATGATTCTGTAATTCTAATGGTGAACTATTGATTTGATTGTTCAATATTGAGCAAGGAGAACATCCAATAATTCAATCTGATTGCCATTTGATGGAAAACACATTGCTTGTCATAAACTGATCAGGCACATTTAAGATGGTGTTTAAGGCAGGTGAAGACAGCAGATGCATTTTCTCAAACAAGATGCTAAACTGTCACTGTTGTAGGAACTGCAGATGCCGGAGAATCTGAGATAACAAGCTGTAGGCCTGGATGAACACAGCAGGCCAAGCAGCATCAGAGGAGTAGGAAAGCTGACGTTTTGGGCCTAGACCCTTCGGTGGAAGGGTGCAGACCCGAAGCGTCAGCTTTCTTGCACCTCTGATGCTGCTTGGCCTGCTGTGTTCATCCAGTTCTACACCTTGTTATCTCACTAAATTGTAGCTACTTTGTTATTGGTTTCAATATGATTTTCCCATAGGATGGAAGAGGTAGAAAAGCATTGGCAGTGCATCTCAAGGGGTGCTGGTGAGAGATGTGTGCTGTACATGTAACATTCACATTTCACCATGTTTAAAGACTGCAGACTTCTACATTTTAAATGCCCCCATATTTTGGCTGTGTCAATTCCAGAGTTTCTTATTGAGGATTTCCCTCTGAGAGCCCTGGAGACTTGTCTGACACCATTCTTCCCTGTTCACCTCATTAAGTATATATCCTGTCCTCTCTTCCACAATCCTGCAGTCAGCACCAACAGTTAAGGGGTTTGCTAATGCAGAGACATGAGGACACTTACACCACGGATACCATATTTAAACCCGAGCTATGCACCTTTGCAAACTCTGACCGAACGCTCTGAAATAGTTACTGGGGTCAGAGCTGTGTCCACCAACTGCAGAATGTGAAGCAATGCGACAACAATGACCCCCTGCACTCTGCAAGGCTAGGTTCCACCACCTTCTCTATGATACCTTACAGTCGCTCTGACTTTGCCATTGCACTTGGAAGACCAAAGGAAATAGGAACACGAGCGGGCCATTCGGCCTAAGGGGGTTGTTATGCCATTCAATAGGATCCTCGCTGGTCCAGCATTGCTCATGTCCACTTTCCTGTGGTTTCCCCTAACTCTTGTTAGATCAAGAATCTATTTATGTCAGCCTTAAATATACCCAAGGACTCTGCTCACACAGCTCTCTGTGGCAGGACTCACAACTTTCTGAGAGAAGTAATTCCTCCTCCTAATCTCAGTCTTAAATTTGTGCCCCTTTATTCTGAGATTGTGCTCCCTAGTCCTATACTCCCCCATGAGGGGAAACATCCTCTCAGCTTTTACCCTGTCCAGCCCTTTAAGAATTCTACATGTTTTAATGAGATCGCCTCTCATTCTTCAAAACTCAAATGAGTACAGTCCCAATCTATTTAATTTATGCTCGTAAGACCATCCTATCATACCATCCTAATGAAGCTTCTTCGAACAGCCTGTAATGTTTCCTTAGTGGACCAGATCTGCTCACAGAACTTCAGATGTGATCTCACCAGCACCTTATACAGTTGCAGTAGGACATTCCTACTCTTCTATTCCAACCCTCTTGGAATAAGATCTAACATTCTGTTAAGCTTCCTGATTACCTGCTGCCCTGTCTGCCAGCTTTCTGTGTTTCATGCACAAGTACCATCCAAGTCACCTCGTGTTGCAGCTTTTTGCAGTTTTTTTCCATTTCAGTAATACTCTGTTTTTTAGTTCTTCCTTCTGAAATGAACCCACCACCCAGCATGGCTCATGGTCTATCAATCTCTTGTCACATGCAACATCTTCCCTCAATGGCTTTCAGCCACCCCACCCTCCTTGATTGCTAATCCTTCCTACCCTCTGCATTTCCTACTCAGTCAGTAGGGACACCTCACCACCATTCCTTACTGAGGACAGACCAGCCCCTAACTCAACTTAGTCCCCCGTGACTGGATTAAATGCTACTCCCCTTAGACTTTCCGACATGACCATTTGATTGAGGATGTGGAATGTGTTTTCCAGGTAAGCTGCTGGCACATGCTTGATGTCTGATGGTGGCATTGTGTGGTGTCATGGACCAACAAGTCTGCCCCGTTGGTTACTCAAACCTGATGTACACAGCATAAGTTGCTGGGCTGTGTGTGTGTGTGTGTGTGTGGAAAAGCAGGGAGCATCTGAGGGTGCAAGTAAGCACAAAGTAAGTGGGCACGAAGAGTTAGGACCCTAGGTGTATACCCCAGTGGGTGAAGTCATTTAGCAGCGGCACTATACTATAACATGTTGGTGAGCTCCAAGGTATTTTATTGTCATGCTAAACTGCACGCTGTGCCAGTCTGCAACATGCCATGATGGTGCAATGAGGTTGGTGCTGTACTTTTGTGGACAGAATGTGGAGGTGGTCACCGCCTGTGAAGTATGCCATGGGATGCTGGGGAGTATTGGTCACCATGGATACCTGGAGAAGATGCTGGTGAGCTCTGGCCTCCAGGTAACCACCATGCCTTTCAAGTCCAGAATTAGTGGCATCATCGGTATTTCATTGGTACCAGGGAGAGTAGAAACCTGAATATAAATGAGGTGCGTTGACGTAATAGTGAGATATTAATGCATGCAAGTAGGCTCATTGTTGCTTACTTGTAAGATTTTATTCTAGGATGTTAGAAGAGTAAGGGAGACTTGGCCTTTTTCTCCTTAATGTAGTGAATCTCATTTTATAGTTCTTGTCGTATTCTGTCAGCATCTTCAGCATTGCCCATGACGTTCAGACACTGGAAAAATTCAATATATTGCCAAGTCAATCCTCAGAATTAGTCTGGATTGGACCAATTTCCAAGGGCTAAATTGCACACTCTTGCTCTTAATTCCTGTATTTCCAGGGGATTAATGAATGCTGCCATGTTGGGTCAAGGGAGAGGACATGTTGACATGTGGTACTGTGTCTGCACTATATACCAGCAAACACATTGTATGGGCATCAATTGGGGTGGCATGGTTGGTCAGTGGTTAGCACTGCTGCCTCATAGCACCAGGGACCCGGGTTCAATTCTACCTTCGGGTAGCTGTCTGTGTAGAGTTTGCACATTCTCCCCTTGTCTACATGGGTTTCCCTGCTGGGTGCTGCGGTTTCTTTCCACAGTCCATAAATGTGTAGGTTAGGTGGATTGGAGATGCTAAATTGCCCACAACGTCCAGGGATGTGTAGATTAGGTGGGTTAGCCATGGGAATTGTAGGGCTACAGGGAAAGGGTAGGGGGATGGGACTGGGTGGGATGCTCTTCGGAGGGTTAGTGTGGACTTGTTGGGCCAAATTGCCTGTTTACACCCTGTAGAGATTCTTTGCAAACCAAATGGCCCAATCTCACAGTTGGAGGGGAGGTGCTTTCAGTTATTTTGAGGAGGGTGAGCATTAGTTAGCGATCCCAATCATATCAGTCAAGGACAGTATCTGCAATTAGGCAAGGGACTTGACTACAATTCTCGCTTTAGAGATGCATCTCACTACTGTCCGAGGAGTGGGACAGGGTCACTCCTGTATTTCCAGTGCAACAAGTCAAGGGATTGCAGGATGGTGTGTTGGGAAGATACACTGAGATCAGACTGGGGTCTGGTGCATCATCATCTGTCTATCCATGTCAGATGGGGAAGTGGGAGTACAGTAAAGTCAGACAGTCAAATGGATGTCATGAGTGGGTATTAGAAGACACTGGGGAGTTTGGAGGACTCAATGATGGGGACTGGAGGCAGCAACCTGGGATTACAGAGTGCACATGGATGATGAATATGAACATTTGATATGTAAGGGTGAGCGGGAACCAGTCGCGTGTTGGTGGACATGGGATGTTGCACAAGGGCAGATGAAATATTACAACATTATCACCTCAATAGAGGGAGTGTGCACACGATGGTGGACATAACCAAACCATCTCATTCCTCGATCCACAATGTATAAAAAGATTGTCACCAATGCCATTGTTGGAAGATCACACTGCTTCATCTCATTCCCCTGCGATAAAGTCACTGCTACATCCGAAACAATTGGATTTAGCAACATAACTGATATCCTCCAGTGCAGGATGCAATAGACTACAAATTGTAGACTGTGCTGAGAGTATCACAAAGGCAGACTCATCGATAGAAAAGGAGTGCATCATGCAAATGATCATTGTTTATGGATACCACTTCTTTGCAGCTTGGAGCTGTTATGGTCCTTGACAATTCTCGGGCTCTTGCTGGGTTTTATAGGCCAGATGTTTTACAAGGGTGTTTCCTGGAACCCTCTGCAATCATGGCTTATGACTCAGTTACAATAACACCCAACAAAGGCTGAACAGCATTGTACTGTTGCCCATTCTTTCAGCAGAACTGTGGAGGATCAGACGATAGGCCTCCTGAAGATGAGATTTAAATGCTTGGATCAGTCTTGCACTACAGTCCATACAGACTGTATTGCATAATCCTAGCATGCTGTGTTCTGTAAAGAGTGGACATGATGGATGCTGATGTGTTGGAATCGCAGGAGCAGTTATCTCAGGAGGAGGAAGATGTTGAACAAGAGAAACCTCATCTTCTGTTTGATAGAACACAACTGCCACAGGTGCTATGACCTAGACAGATTGCAATTGAGACCTGATTCCAGTAGAATTGGGCTGGGTGCAGAAATCCCTCATTGACTGTAAAATTGTTGGGACTCAACAACAAGCAGTTTGTTTCTGTTCAGAGAGGCAAATGCAGCTTCCATTTGTATGATGTCTGATCATTTTTGGTGTTCGTCAATAAAAGTGAACTTTTTGATGCAACTGAGGTTTTCCCTGCATGAGACCGTTCCGATTTGATCCTGAGCTGCTGTGAGCATTGGTGAAAGAAGAGCAGTGAGATGGAGGAGGTTAAGTTAGGATGTGGCTAAGGACAGATGAGCTGTGCGGCTCGGCTCTTAAGTATGCACTAGGCATTGCAATATGAAGTTGTAGGCGTAAAGAGACGCCAGCCATGCCACTGCTGTGCCAGAGGAAGCATCAATTTGCTGTGCTGCTAAATTGGCAGTGAAGGTCAACTACCAACACTTGACTGGTGCATGGCTAGGGTTCCAAGGTGGCTCTAGTGGCTGGAATACCAATATACCTGGCAATATCCCAGCAGTGGTGAGTACTTCCAGCTATGATATATGGGAGAATCATGCTCGCATCAGATATGCGGAGTGTTTTTGGGGAAGAGCAGGCAAGTTTGGGACAAGAGTATGAGAAAACTTAGTGGACCTCTTGGAGAGAAAACCACTTTGCCAATGCATTTAAGATTCAGTCCTCTGTATTGAAATGCTATACAATTGTGCAAAATGTTTGTCCCCTCATAATGCCAATTGTAATTCCAAGACTGTTCATTCCCATTCAGAATTGGAGGTTGCCCATTTACGACAGAGATAGGACAAAACGTTTGCTCAGGTGAGCCATGAGTCTTTAAAACTCTCTACCTCAAAAGGCAGTGGAAGGAGATTATTTGAATTTTTTTAATGATTACTGAGCAAAGGGGATAGGTACTAATGTTGAGTTGTGGTTACAATCAGATCTGCCATGATCACGTGAAAATGGTGCAGCAGGCTGGAGGGGCCGAATGCCTTATTCATGATCCTAACTGATATGTTCTGCAGGTTCAATTCCCAAATGAAAATGCCTGCTTTCCAGCAAGGACCCATTAAATAGCAGAATGAGGCTTCTTCAGTTCTTTTTGAAGTAGTCAGGCTTGGCCAACCCAACAAGTGCCATAAGAAGTTGGCAGACAATAAAGAAGATGAGTAGGTCTTTCTTTGGCACCTTTAACATTGATAGGTGCCAATAAACTCAGGCACAACATCCAGTGAAGGGAGGATTTGCTCAGGGAGTTTTGTATCCTCAGGGTAAACCGGGCAAAGTGCTAGATTTTTCATCTATTGGTTTGGATGTTTGCCCCGCATTGCGAAGAAGAATATTGAGATAGATCCCTCTTTTTTCCAGCATTTTCAAATCACCACTGGCTGCAGATCAGTTTGATTTGTTCCATCTGGGTGATAGGAATGTATAACATATACTTAGGTTAGAAACCATAATATCCTCAGTTTCGTTGTGTTTTGTAAAGTCCTAAAAGTGAGTTTCAGAAACAGGTCTTTGAATTTGGGACAACCTACAGGCAAAAATTGAATTATCTATGAAATCAAACATACGAAAAGAAAAGTGAATGTAAATAGAGTCAAAATGTCATACAGCACCGAAACAGACCCTTCAGTTCAACTCATATGTGCTGACCAGCTATCCCAATTTAAACTAGTCCCAATCGCCCTGAGAAATGCAACACAAAACCTTTATATTTTGGAAACTTTGTCAAAAGAGGCCTTGGATCATTTTATTACTAATGCTTTTTTTAAGCGTATTTGCAAAAGAATTTGGACTGCCATAACCCCATTATTTCCCTGCCTCTTCCTGATATGTATTAAACAGCAAAGCCTAATAGTAAGGGGCACTTCATGGATGAGTTACTAAGCTCTCACTGAGCCAGGGAGCTTAATAGAACCACTGAAGAAGTACACTGAACTAATCATTAATTTTTTGCTGACATACATTTAATACTTTTCAATATTAGCCTCACTGATTCCTCTGCACTGATACAAAAATGATATTGTTAAGATATACTGCTTAAGCATAAAAATGATGACGCAACATTTTTAAGTTAATTGTAATATTTCATTCATGTTTTTTTCTCTGCAATCCTAATTATTGGAACTCCCACGCCACAGATAAGATGTTAGAACCAAACCTGGACATAGAGGATGACAGGTTGAATTTTTACATTTTTTTTTCAGCCAAGTGTTTTTGTTTGAGTGAGATTCATGGTGCCCAGCTCACCATGGCCTATCCTGACGTCTCTCCCACAATCTCCTGCTCTTCATCAAAATAATGATCAATTGGATTACAGTCTCATAGATTGAATGGCAGCAGAGGTGGAAGATCCTAGCTACTGCCAGAATTCCTGGCATCATATTGATAACCCCTGTTCCACAACACTACAGGCATTGCGAGCCATACTTACCTGGTCTGCACTACATGTGACTCCAAACTCATAGCAATGTGGTTACCTCTTAATTATACGCTGGGCAATTTGAGAAATGGGGAAGAAATGTGTTTTAGCTAGTGACACCCACACCCCATGAATGAATAAAAAAGATTCCTGTGCATCATAGTGCTACATTAGTGACATACCTATGGCATGCTCCAATGTCTAAATGGCAAATGCACTTTATTGCCCACTTTCTCACCATTGACTAGGACATTTAAGGGACTGGAAACTTCCACTCAATAGTTTACTATTTGAGGGGCAGAATAGGAGTTCATGGCTAACATTAATCACTGCCCTTATACCCAGAGAAACAGATTATCTGATTGTTGTCTCACAGCTACTTGTGGGTTATTGTCTAACTTACTTATATTACAACACGGACAATGGTTGGAACCCTCTACCCCTGGTGACAGTGCGTTTAGATGCTGGAAACACACTTAAATAGGAGGTGGACTGATGTGGCCAAACCCCTAGCCAGAATCCCACCTCCACCAGAATTGGGCTGTCAGTTTGGCATGTGGTTTTCTGGCAGCTTTCATTCGGTGGCATCTCCTCCCTTGGGGTCTGGAGGGAAAGTGTAGCTAGTGGAAATGTCCGATTGGTATGTGGTTCTGTGGGTCTTTCCTGACGGAGGGAGGAAGGGTCTTTTGCTGGGTCTGCAGCCAGCTGATGGGTACTTCAGTGCCTCACCCAAATTCCACCTGCATTCCAAATGCACTACTTTGTGACATCTTTAAGTACTGGTAATAATTACATGCTAGCTTCTTTAAATGACTGAGTCATGGTTTCCTTTCATTTGCTCAACAATGGACAACATGAAAATTAATTAGTGCAGATCTTGCACCATTTTAAAATAATGCACATTTGCAGGACAAAAAGACTATTATCTGCTTTAGAAGCAGAATCACTGGTAGGTTGAACCTACCAAATAAAAGACCCCTGCTTTGCCAAATTTCAGCTAAAGGGAGTTTGACCAATATATGAGCAACTAAAATGCAAATTAGTTGTTGCTTTGTGATTACTGAACAGATCCACACGTCAGTATTTACAACAACATTACTACTCATTATTATATCAATTAAGATTGCTGTTGTAACTTAATAGTAACATTATTATTACCAATGTTATTTCCAGTCTGCTGTACATTTTCATCATTTATTTTAAGCACCAAATTTATGCCTTTGTTCTTTCCCATTCTTGCGCATGCATTAATATTCTCTTGAATTTATATTGCCCAGTTTAATTTATATTTCTTTCTCAACGTACTCAACAGTGTTGATATACTTCACCTTTCGTTAACCATTCAAAGATCTCAATATCCAAACCTGACTAGTCCCATTTGCTGCTTTCTGATTGACACTAGAGTGTCACCTGGTTTTCTCTGGTTTTAAATAGAAACATCTGGAGGACTCACTGGGAAGTAAACTCCAATCTACAAAAAAAGCACAGTACGGTGCTTCTCAAGGCATTTCTCCTGCCTGTGAAAATTAATGGCCTAATTAGCTTGTAAAATTTAATGTAAGGAAATAAAAACAATCATATTTTAATAACAGGGCTCATATATAAATGTTCTTCACGTGTACATTCAATTACACACATATCTACACGTACACTTAAAATATGCTATTTAAGATATATATGTGAACATGCAAATGTATTTATACACATACATAGCGACATAAATAGATATGTTTATATATGGTGCATGTTATTTATATATACACAGAGATGTCTTGAAATTTTCCCAGTTCATTTCAGTATTAGCCTGTTTTAAATGCAAAGATAAGTTAATGATAAGGATCACATTGCTTTTACATTACACAGTCGTGGCCTCCATTTCATCTTTGCAAATGCTAATCTGTTAATTGTTCGTCTGTCTGTGAGATTTAGTCAGCGTAAATGTCATGCCTTAAGCTGTTTGGATCTGTTTTATCTTTGGAAACATAAAACCAGAATTTTTTTGTTGAATATATTACTTTCTTCAAACACAGCAACCTTTGCACGTTCCCACTATGAAGTAAATATATTCGATTAATGCATAGAAATGATTAAGAAATTGGCTCTATGCTTAATTTCATCCATCATTTAAATATTGCTGGGTATTCACAAGTTAACAGTGAACAACTTCCATGCCCATTACATTTTAGTAGTCACACACAGTATGAATGTTTACATTATAACTGGGTAATGTGCTGATCTCCACTCATTGAGGATGGGTTTACTGTTCATTTACCACCTAAAATAAAATCTCTGCTTGTTGTGTTCTTGAACAGACCTTTAGATCTGCAGTGTGTTGAAAAGGCATATACTGAAGGGTTTCCAATTAGGTTGCAGTTTTCAGTAGCTAGCTGACTTTGTTCGTTTGGAAGTTGATTTTGTCCACTTGTGCTCAGCAGGTCAGGCAGTGTCTTTGGAGAGCCTAACACATTTCAAGTGCAGTGTGACTTTTCTTAGCAATAGGTAATTAGGTAACACCAAGATTGAGTATTAACGAACCAACGTATTCAGGAGAAAGAGGACATTGAAGTGAGTGAGTGTGTGGGGAAGGGGCAGGGAGGGAGGTTTTAATGTTTCATAGTTTTAAGATCCAGTGAATTACTGTGTTACAAGAGGGAGCTGTGAGATGAGTTCTAAATTCCAAAAACTACAACTTATTTATGGAGAGCCTTAAACAAAGTAAGAATATCCCTCTCTCCAAGATGCTTTCTTGGCACAGGTACATACTGTGATAATGGGCACCATAAAAGGTGTCAGTACAAGAGCTGAAATGCTGCTCAAATAGCTTGGTTTTAAGTAATGTTGAGGGAGAGGGAGAGGGAGAGAGGTTGGGGATTTAGGAAGGGAAATACAGAACTGGATGTCATGGCAACTGAGGTCTTTCTGCCATTGGGAGAGTGAGAAAAACCAGCTCTGATGTGAAGTGATCGTTCTGAAAATTGGGGACTGAATGGTCATGAAAAAGTCACAGTGGCCTATTTGCCCCTCACTGGGTGGAGTTTCCTGCCAGTCTGATTTAGCTGGCAGAAGTGCCAGAGGTCAGGAGTGGACACTTCTGGGATGACATAAAGGAGTTCTGATGGGACCCTGCAGTGAGGTGAATCTGGGAGCTCTGTGGTCATGTATTTTTTTTGATGGGTTTAGATACAAATGCGATGGGGAGTAGGGTTTGGGTTTTCAAGAAGCTGTTGGTAACCAGGAAGCGGGGTGATACCTTCTAGGAGTCCCATGGGGAACTATTGCCTACCAATAAGAATTACCCTTCACATTCTTTTAAGCACTTCTATAAAATGAAAACGCCACCCACTCCCATCCACCTGCTCACACTGATTAAATTATGGTCTAAGCAGCATAATGTTGGGTAAATTGAGGGTGTAACAAACTCAATTGACCCTCAATGATTTAGTTGCACATGGTGGGTGCGTTTGGCCGGTTCTGATAGCTGCCCACCCTCTACTGGGGTGGAGGGCTGAGTGGGAAGGTAGTAGTATAAACTACATTATATACTCACACTGCTCCCTCACCCCTGCAAGGGTTGTAATATCTAACCCTTTAACAGTGCTTCCCTTGAGATAGATGATGCCTCACCTGTGGAGCTTTTGGTCAGGATTTTTACTCCTGGGCCAGAAGTGCAGAGTCGAGACATTCCCTGACCACTGATCTCAGGGCTCCAGCACACTGTTGATGTGTATCTCAAAAGCATGAAATGTCCCTTCAGTCCTCAACCTCTCACATATTTCCCACACTCCATTCACGCCAACCCAGGCCAAATAGTCCTACATAGTCCTTTGGCTCACATGGCTCCATGCCAAAATGCAAAGCCAAAGCTACCTCTTTGGTCCCTTATGCTGTTCAATAGCATATTATTCTCCACTCACTTCTAACATCTTCCCAGTGATAGATGTCAAACAAACTTGCCTGGAGCTTTCTGTGTTCTGTCTCCCTTTTAAATTTAAGGAGTTATTGTCACAAAATTTCAGCAAAGCAGAACTTCTCTTGATGCAACCAAGTTTTATTAAATTAAAACCAATGCATCAACTAAACCACTGCACAGTCCTTTTAAAGATTGAAGTCCAGCTGCAGACCTTGTTATCTCTACGGTATATATGCAGTTGATCAAAGGCTACTTTCAGGTTGACTTTAGAAAAAGAACAGTTGGATACCAGGGGGAGGGCAGTGTAGTTTCATGGCAGTCCAAGTTTTCAGAGCTGGAAAGAAACCTTAGATTTATTTTAATATTTTGTGATGTAGAGGCTTTTCTCAAAGTTTAGTAAGGAAAAGTCAGTAAAATAGCCACTTTCTATGTATTTAAAGAGAGAGAGAGAGAGAGAGAGAGACAGTAAAGGAGGGAATCACATCTGGCGAATGCATGCAAGAGTGCAGAAATACTTGCCATCTTGTCAGTTAAGAAGAAATTAAAGGGTTTAGCTCAGAATGACACTTCACTGGAATTAAGTGACTGTAAAAGGATGGAGAAAGGATTGAATTTTTTTCAAATTGATGTTTATGTTAACATCTTTCAAAATTATTATTTTATTTTATTTGGTCATTTGATATTGGTGTTGCAGCCTAGGGCAGCATTTATTGCTTATCCTTAATTTCTCAGATAAGAGCGAGCTATCAACCCAAAGTCACATGAAGTCGAGACTGTGTGACGGTAAAAGTATTGAATTCATTCTGACCTGACGCTTCTCCACTTTAAACTTCCTTCTTTGGTTGGAATGGCTGTCATTGGTTTCTGGAGGTATGCCACTGGAGACTTCTTTCCTTCTGCCTTGACTATTTTGTAGACAGCTGAATGGCACTGTTGATGTTACAGGCCTTTCTCTTTCTAAATGACCTGCTTCTTTATGAAAGAAACCCGTGTCTTCTAAATGTATCTAATTCTGTCTCTCTCCCTGTTACATAGGACACCTTATTGTTCAACAACAACCCTTCTTTTTTAATCTCTTCTACATGTTTCTGATGCATGGAACTATCCACCTCAAAGATTTTACCAACATCATTTATGTGCGTGTAAATAAATGCCTAGTCAACACTGTGCCAGCCTCATAACTCTAAAATGAAACCAACCCTTCCATTCTGAACACACAATATAGAAATACGAAAATAAGGTTCTTCTACTTTAAAACCCAAGTTTTCAAATAATAAGCACCATCACGTGTGAAACTACGTCACAGGGGACCATCAACAATGCTGCACTCCCTCAGTTCAGTACTACCCTAACCTATCAGCTTTGAGTATTCTCTCAGTTCCCTCATTTCCCTTACTGGGATTTTCTCTCAAAATGTTTTGACTCTATCCACAGCTGAGGCAAACTGGCACATTTTCCAAATGAAGCAGTCATTTATAATGAGGAAATATAGTTACACAATATAGTTGCACAATAGTTACACAAAGTTCAGACTGAAGTGACGTTAGATTTGAGTTGATTCATTCTAGTCATGTGTACTTAAATACAGTGAAAAGCTTTATGAGCAGTACAGGCAGATCATAATAAGCAAGGACATACAGATCATAGAGTATAAGTGATTGGATTTTATATCATTAGAGCTCTTCTTTACCGTTAACTGTGTGATAGTGTAGCCTTTTTGCACCTGCAAAATTAATTTCCTACATCTCCAAAACTTTCAGTAAAATAATATGAAATGTTGGTGCCTTTTAAGGAAGATGCCATGAAAATTAAAACTATAATAGGCATTTTGTTTCGGCTTGATTTGTGGTGCTCCCTGCCTTCCTCAGAAGCATGCTGTTAACCATAAGCAATTGTAATATATGCTGGCAGATAGCCATGACATTAGGGACAACATCAGATGCTGCAACCTGGGAAACATACAAACAGAATCAAAGTGCACAATCTTATAGGGGTCTGACTGACAGGGGTGATGATGAAATTGGTGGCAGGATTGGACGAGACATCTGGCAAGTCCTATCTTGGCACCTGGAGCATCTTGTCCCATCACTTATGCTTTTGCCAAGCGGCATGGTGAGTTTCTCCTCTCTTTAGCTGTAAATGAACAAACTCGTCCCCTGAAGGGGCACTGGAATAAAAGTAAAAACTAACAGTTAATAGAAGCGTACAGAAGGGAACTGAAACCGCCGACACCAAAATAACATTGTATGGGGTGAACATGCACCTCAACCCCAGTGGTACCCAATGGTCCCCCTTGGTCCTTAAAGGTCTATATTGTTGCACTGCATGCTTCCTCACAATGGACTTCTGACCATGGTACAAATGGACACGGTCACTATTGACAGAAGAGAATAAACAGAATAATTTGGAGTATGGTCGTTTGGGTGATGAGAAGAGATTATATCATGTCACTGACCATGTTCTTCTTTAGAATTAGAATTTGAGTTAAAGGAGTTGTGAGTCAGTTAGTGAACATCTGAAAAAATAATAATGCCACACATATACACACA
Source organism: Stegostoma tigrinum (assembly GCF_030684315.1). Classification (NCBI taxonomy): domain Eukaryota; kingdom Metazoa; phylum Chordata; class Chondrichthyes; order Orectolobiformes; family Stegostomatidae; genus Stegostoma; species Stegostoma tigrinum. Next base: position 8,615,985 of record NC_081378.1, read on the forward strand.
GATTGGAAATGAAGTAAATTACAGAAGTCAATCCTAAACGAAAAGATAAAGGCAAAAAATGCATAATTAATCAGTCAATGATTGTATAATCAATCAATGTATAATCAATCTCTGCATTGTTCATGAAGAGTAGATTGTGGAATCTTTCTTTAATTCAAGATAGGCAAGTTGAATTGGATCCTCTTAAAGCATATGCATTCATTTTGTCAGGGAGAAAGTTATCCACAAGGGAGGGGATCCATTTTAATTGACCTTGCTGTGGCCAAATGAGGAGGTAGGTGAATAAAGAAGAGATCGAGTTCATACCTCCTCCATCATGAGGATGACTATAGGCAGGTCCCTTATCTGGAACCATAACATGTTGGAAATCATGCCTAGTGCCTCTCTTTTCAAATAAGAACATGCCAGATAATTTCGCTTAATCTACCATACCCCCATTTTTTCTCATTGTTCTTTTTTGTCAGTTATGGTGTTGAGTGATACTGGGTGCACTGTCCTTGGCGATGGAGTAGTTGATTTCAAGAATATTGCCTTTGCAGGTTAGTACAAATTATTTTGTCTTGTTTCCTGTTCAATGGTGACTGACTTGAAGCCCTGGCACAATACATTAGCTTTTGTTCCCTGTGTAATCATTGTCCTCAAGCTGTGACCTTCATTGGTCCATGCTAACACATCAGCACACTAACATACACAAGCCAAACATTGCAGTTGGGTTTTATCCCTTGTTTTCAATATATTTCTGAAAGTATATAACTCAGATGTCTTTTACCTCCACTTCCTGGAAATATAAACCATTGATAATGTTTTCCTGCTGAGAGGAGGTAATTAGATTGCCTACACTTACAATCAGAGTGCAACATTCCAGGTGCAACTTTCACATAGCGAATCTTTCAGCAGTCAGTGAATTCCACTCTTAGAAGTTACATTATCTGCTAGGCTTGGCTTGCAGAGTTTATTTAAAAAACGCACACACACACATGTCTTGTCCAATAGTTCAGTATTTTCAGAAGTAATTTGAGTTTCTGTTGAGTCATTATGACAAAGGTGACCCAGTTGCTATCTTAAGGATTCTACATCCATTAAATAATGTAAACCACAATGAACTATTACATTGTGTTCAAAACATTTGGACCAGAATACTCTGCCTGTGTTTAAAACAGGATAACGTCAAGGCTTTGGAAGCTAATACTATGCAGATATGTTTGTATTCCCAGTTTTGAAAGGGTTAGAGGAATCGTTCAGCAAAAATGACTAATCTGACCCAAGTCCATAAAGTCTCATCCCTTTGGTAGAAGGCTAGCTGAGCATTAACTTTTGAGATCTTTCTCTGCATAATAAAGTTGCTGCATTCCTAAAGGGAAGTTTAAAAGACATTTAGATAAGCATATGAATAAGAAATGTTTGGAGGGGTAAGGGCCACGCGCAAGCAGGTGGGACTAGTTTAGTTTGGGATTATGGTCGACGTGGGCTGGTTGGACTGAAGGGTCTGTTTCTGTGCTGTCTGACTCTCTGACTGTAAGTCCTACAGGAAGTACTTTACATCAAAGATGTGACAAGCTGCTGTAGAAATGCAAACATTAATTCCTTGTGTGTTGACATAACACACAATATAAAGCCTCACTGACATGTTTCTGTTGCGTAGGGAAGTTAGAGTGATGGGAGAGATTGCGGATTGCAAAATCAATTGTGTTTAGTATCCTTTAAGAGTATAAAACAAACTGTAGCCAATTCTGTGTGACCATCCTCTGTTTGCAGTTTAAGTAAACAGCTAAACTATTTCAATAAAATAAAGGACAAACCAATGTCACATGTTTTCGATAAGTTTGTCCATTGTGCCAACAGCAACTTCCAAGTTTTGGTTTCTTTGGAGTTAACAATAGAGATATTCTTGAGAAAGCCTAGTTCAGGGCATCGGTGCACGGTGAGCAGATATGAGCACCACACCTTAGGAAGAATACATTCGCCTTGAAGGAAGTATAATCTAAGTTTACAAGAATGACACCTGAACTTCAGGGGTTAAGTTATGAGCAGACATTAACTAAATTAGGCCAGCTTTCTCAAGACTTTAGAAGGCTACGCGTTTATCTGATTGACGTCTTCAGATATTAACAGGAAAGGGCAGAGTAGATAAAGATAAACTATTTCCACTGGTTGGGGAATCTAGAACTAGGGGCATAGTCTAAAAATTAGGGCCAAACTGTTCAAAAGAGATGTTATGAAGAACTTTTGCACAAATGGGTGGCAGCGGTTTAGAGTTCTCATCCACAAACAGCAGTGGATGTTGGATCAGTTGTTAATTCTAAATTTGAGAAAGACTTTGTTTTGTTAAGTGCACTTATTAAGGGATATGGGCCAAAGGGAGATATATTGGCTTAGGCCACAAATCAGCCCTGATCTCCTTGAGTAGCAATGGGCTTGAGGGGTTAAATGGCTCACTGATGTTCCTGTAGAAATAACTTTGATCAGAAAATCAAGGCAATGGATTTTGAGTGGTCTCAGCTTCCATTACTCAGGTTGGCTTGGTCTTATTGTAAACTTTGGTCAATAAAAGATGACCTATCGTTTTCAAACAAAACCATTTACTGCCGTAAGGTGAATATCAGGAAATAATTCTTCACACAGAAATAAATCTTATCATGATGATTTTGTGAGTGTGCAGAATGGGTGATGACAAGTTGACAATGCATTTTACATCTCCTCTGCATTTAATTCCATTGATTTCCATCAAAATGAAAAGTTGAGAGATATAAAGCTGGCTACCAACAGGCCATCACTTTGTCTATCAGACAAAGTCAAGACCCATCTACTTGGATGCGCTCCTCACTAGGGCAATAAAGGTGGGATAGAATCATTCATGAAACAGTTGGGAGTTTTAATAATTGGCCTACGGTGTCTTGCCGAATTTAATTGGACCATCCATTACATTCAGAGCTACCAGTGGGAAATTAATATCTGAAGTCTTACTGCAGTCCCAGAAAGAAGGGTTATTTTAAAGGCGAATCAGTTCATACAAATGAATGTTTCAAGGAAATTGAACTATGAACCTTTTTCTTCACAATAACATCAAAATGAAACTTTATGGATGTTTTTGTTAAGAGGTAGATATGCCACATGCAGCAGTACAGAGGGGAAGTGCTCTTTGATAAGATCCTCTGAAATATGCTGAAATACGCAAAGGATATTGTGGACAATTGATAGCATCTCTCCTTTTTTTAAAATCCTCTCAGCAAAACCTGCATCAATGAATGGCTGTGCAAAAAGCTAGAATATGTGCTGTTTGCAAATTGTGGCTGTTTATCAAGATAGATGTGATCATTCCAGAGGTTCTCAAGAAATATTCTGTACCTACCTATTTAATACGACGAGACGAGTCATTTTACATGGTGTTGCATGAGCTCAAATTACCACTATCTTTTTGATATCTTTGCTATGTTTCCTTTTCAAGTATTCCATTAACAAATTATTGTGTAAGCTCTCCTTTCATAAATAAAGCATTAAAAACAATTACAAGAAATGAATACCCATTATTAATGATTATATATATATATATTCCATTCTTCAACCTCTAATTTGTCTGTGCGTATCTTCTGTTAGACAGACATATAAACAATAAAACTATTAATATGTAAGGCAAGCAATTATTGTTACTAATATTAGAGAAGAAACTGTTTATTCATTTGTGTGAGCGAGGTTCCTTTGTTTTTTTGAATTAACCCACTGACCTATTTAAACAATGCAAGGTAACCTCGTTTTAGATTAACAAAAATCATAAGAATGCATTTGCTGTTCATATAATAATATTTAAATATCTGATAAATCTGATATTCAAAGCATTTTTTCAAAACAATACTTCAGTTCTGATTTTCTTTAGCAATCGGGTGATTAAGACATTTTACATCCTTTGGAATATTAAGCTTCAGCCCTACCTACTTTTTTTTCTGTCCTTCCACTATCGTTCAAAGTTTGCTCTCTCAGAAGCATAGCTTCTTGCCAATTGAGGTTTTAAAAACTGCTTTAATGGACTTCCTTTTAATGCAGTCGATATACCTATTACAATTTATGTTGTATTTTGATGGACAATGATCATTGGCAGAAATTATGCCTGCAATCATTCACTCCCAAGGTTTCATAAATTGTGGAAATCCTTCCATTCCTTCCTCTTCACTTTGTCACTCAATCAAGATGTTGTAAAACCCAAGTTTGGAGTCACCCGCATTTTGATTTCCTCAGGCTGCCTTAATATCTTGGATTTCGATTGGATGCTCTTTGATCCTTTGTTCTTTATTTTTCACTTAAAAAGAAGCCACCAAAACTTCCAATTATAATCCTTGTCCCGGCCCACACGCAGAAATAATGACTTCAGCCCTTTAGGTCTTTGATGATTTAGCTCCTTAGCGAGTGAAGATAAATCAGAAATGCTTAGTTTATTGTGCAAATACTGCAAAGAGAGTTTTGTCTATGTTTTCTCACAAACCCATTACTGGCTTTGTGTGAAATGCTCCTCTGCACTGTTTAATATAATACTGCAAATGCATTCGAATAGCATGCAGTGGATTCTCTCATGGGTCACTGTTTAATTCATTACAGATGCTGTTCATTTTATCTTGAAAGTGTAGATTATCTTGAGTTTTTTTCGCCTTCTTACATCAACTCGTAAAATGAATTTACAATTAATAGAACACTGCTTTGAATAGCTCAGACGCTCGCTGTAACACTGCATGGATTAACACTTCCGTTGAAGTGAATTTGTTACCGATTATAGTCAAAATCTAAACACCAATTTGTCATTGTTTAGCCCACAAGGAACAGGGAAAATGCACCTCATAGATAAACGGAAGCTGCTTCCTCCATCCATGAGCTGTTTAATCCGTGCCTGCGCACTGACTGAATCGCGTAATTACATGTTTGAAAAGTATTCATCTGAGCTCGGCAATCAATCTTAGGAACACAGATCTTTTTCTTTAACAAACACGTTTAGACAATTTTGGATCAGACTGACAAGAGTGCAGTACTCCTGGTTTAGCCAGCCTTTGAGTTGATAATAAGACAGAAGCACTTCCAGTGGTGATCATGAACAAAACAACGCAGATTTTTTTTATAAAATAGAATAAATGTTAAGGGGAAAGAATACCCCAGTTCCGGATTGATCAGTCCCCACCTGCATATCTTTATTGTATCCCTCGCTAATTTTCTACAGAAATTCGTCATTTTACCTCGGAAACACTTTAGTGTTCCACTTTTGTCAAGCCGTTTGGACCCTAATCCTTCATTAAAGGTGCTGCAGAAATGTACGCGCTCACTATTGAGGATTAACTGCTTCAAGGACTTTCATCCCTGGCGGTCTACCTGACAACTACATCATATTTTGTGTTGAAGAAGTTCTGAACTGCTGATCTTTTATCATTCGTCATTCCTGTCCCGTAGGACCCTCCGTCATAGTGACCCTCAAAGTTTTTGGGGCATTTCGAAAGTATGTGGCAGCGGTCTTGTGGAGCAAAAAGACAGTTTTGGGAGGCATGGAGCACAATGGAACAGTGTAGCACTCAAAACATTCGTTATGAATTTAGCTATGAATCCAGGTTGCCAGGATTTGGTATTTAGGAAAATTATTTCAATAAAATGATTACAAATGTACTTTCTTTTACTGATGTGGATTACCCCCTGCTTCAGCAAACACTATTTGTCGCACCTGTGGCAGGGTGTGCAAATCCGATATTGAACTATTTTGTCACTTCAGGAACTACAGCGTTGGAGTGGAATAAATCTCTGCTTGAGTTGAACAAAATAGATTATGTTGAAACAATGTTAAGAAGTAGGAAAGGGTACCGTTTCTACCTGAAGGTTAATAGGCTGTAAACTAGCCTAAAAGAAAGAAAATGTGAATTGCGTTCACTAAGTGCCCTACTCAACCTCAGGAAGTCCTGAGCAATTCACAACAACTTGTGGAATGTAGTCATTGCTATATGGCACAAAACATGGAAGATAACTTGCTCATAGCAGCCCCCATGAACTACAATCTGTTGTTATGAGTGTTGGTGGAGGGATAAATATTAGGCTGAAACATCAGGGAGAACATCCTGGTTCTGCTTAATTAGTGACATGGATTTTTTTAAAGTCCATCTGAGCGAGAAAAAAATGGGATCTTGGTTTAATGCATCACTTTAGAGATAACACCTTGGAAATTGCAGTGAGGTATCGCTCTGGTGTGGTGTGTGAGCAGATTGACTCCCAGATTTCTTACACATTTCCTACATCAAAACCATAGAAGCCTCTCAAAGGAGTTACATTGTAATGCACTTTGGGACACCCTGAGATCATCAAAGTTACTTTATAAATACAAAAGGCTGTGTTTTGCTTGTTTTTAGCCTTTCTGGTAAATGTGATGCCTGGGCTATGTTAGACAAGACAAGACTTTCATGTTTACATTAGTTGAGTAACAGAAAATAAGATATTTTCTGTTTCAAATTGTTTAGACGTCTTTTATCTGACCTTTATTTAAAAAGTAACTTTGCAGAAAAATGGCAACCCATGATAAGCTTGTGCCAGAGTATCCGAAATAAATCCAGCCTCGATTAAGTCAAGTCGACCACTTGCCTTTTTCTTCTTCCAGGAATTCTACAAGTTGTTTCCATATCTTTCCATATTCACGGCTCAAATATTTATACAGGATAGACCAAGCTGAAACTTAAAAGCATGTTTACAATTGTTCATGAGGGCACAGGAGGAGGAGGTTGTGTTTTGGTCCAAGTGCATCTAACAGACATGACATAGTGCAGGAGGCAAAGCGGATACAATGCAGAACAAGCCAGTACAGAATGGGGAACGTTTTCAGATTTCTCCAGCTCCCGCACTGCTCTCTTTTCATAATAATAACTGATCATTTGTTTAAAATACGTGAGACTGCCTGCTGACCACACAACTCGGCAGAGATGACTGTTTAATATCGTCTCGCTGACACATGAAAGCGTTTTTTTTATAGTTAGTTAGACCACAGGGGCCTAACACATCGGTCATGCCTTTGTAACACTCGCCATGCTGTGGTACAATCAAATTTTCTTAATGCGCTTAAACTCCACAATACATTCAGAGAAGTGAAACCGGCCGCCAATTGCCACTCTATTTATTTTTTAGCAATGACTATTTGTTTTTTTCTAAAGAAGATTATGCCTTTCAAATGCATCTCCAGTTCAAATTGTTAATGTAAAATGAGCCAGTTTCCGATCTAAATATCCTGTATCTTAATTCGTTTATAATTCAAGCTGATTTTCCCAAGAACTCCTGACTATTCATTGCTTTCGGATTTCTTGTGAACAGGGCCTTCAGGCTCACTGCATTCACCAGCTTGTGGGAGAGAGTGCTGAAAGAAGCAGGGAGAACCTGAGCCCTGTCAATGACCCTGGCTCGATCTCAATGAGAACTAATTAATATTATCACTGGATGCAGAGTGCAAAAAATTTTATTCTTCAAAAGCACCTTCTGTCTTAAATTCTACAAAGAAAGCTGACTATTGTTACATCTGAGAAATTTCATCCCAGTGCATTCACAAATCTGCAGCGACGAAGCTATTCAGTTTGGATGTGTTTGACAAATATATAACATTAAACAGTTAGCAAAGCTCAAAAGGAGCTTTAATTGTTTCATGTCAAACCTGTCAATTTCAGTTTTGAACATGCAAGATAGGACAATTTACCATTTTAAAAAGTGCTAAGCAATTATTTTGGGCGAAATAGTAGACTGTACAGAGCAGAAAGAGGCCATTCATCCCAACTGTCCTTTGATGGTGCTCATACAACCCAAAAGCTTTTCTCTTTATCTGTATTAACCAGCCCTATCCATCTATTTCTTTGTCACCCCCATGTACAGATCTAGGTCCCCTTTAAATGCCTGTACATTATTCACTGCAACATACTAATGGTTTCACTATCCTTTATTCTTAAAATTTATAATTAAACAATAATAATTACCTTGACAGCATTTGGTATTAACAGCAATCAATGATAAATCAAAGTGCATGCAGACACAAAGATCAGTGGGGGTTAGTGATGATTTTTTTGTTTTGTACTTTGCAGATCACAGAATAGATGTTTTTGGTTATTGATGAGTAACATCAGACCTAACACATGGATGGCCAGTTTAATTTTAGAATACATTTGAATACATATCTTTCCTTCAACTTATTAGCAAAAAAAGGTCTCTGCAGTTATGTCGTTTGGCACGGTGGAGTGAGCTACGCTCTGTACTCAATAATTGAGCTTAAAAATGGACTTTATGCCCATGAAATTACATTTTGTAAATATTGCTATCCAATTTGAAAGATATTCCGGTTTGAACTAATGCATTAACCTATTCAGTTAAGTATTCGTACAATGTCATTTTAAGATCCAAGCTTTTTTATTCACATCTCCTATTTTGGCATAGTACAGCTATAGTTACCCAAGATTAAATTCGGATCATTTCCACATAAAAAGGTTGAAATATTTGCAAACTGTGGAGGATTCATATTGCTGCATCAAGTGTCTGATTCAGCCCAATCATTTCTGCAATCCATTCCAGAAAAAATGTCTTTCTGCCCATGTTGAAATTTCAAAACACCAGTAATGTTGCCAAACTGCCTGATAATTGCACTGGCCATGCTAAATTGACCATCGTTTCCAGGGATATGCTGGTGAGGTAGATTAGCCATAGAAAATGCAGGTTTACAGGGATAGAGTCAGTAGGTGGGCCTGGGTTGGGATGCTATTTGGAGGGCCAGTTGGGACTTGTTGGGCCAAATGGCCTGCTTCCAAACTGAAGGGATTCTATGAATACAGATGGGAGAGACTAGGAACAGTTTGTATGCTTTGACAAGATATATTTTTATTTATGCTCCGCACCCCAAAGCAAAACATCCCCTAGTCCCAATTTGTGATTGCTCTCAGGCATTTTTATTTTCCATTGGAGACAGCCAGTTAACCTATCTGTATACATTTCCTTGTGTGCTACTTTAACCTGTAAATTTTCCTGTGATTCAGCTTAAAATGTTCAAACATATATTTTACATTTTTCAATAGCCAGCCAGAGAATTCAAATCCACTCTGTAAATTCAAATCCCAGTTGAAGTAATTGGGAGTGGAGGAAGTCCAAGACAGAATAAATCTATGCAGTTGAAAAAAAACCTTTCCCAGTTTGGTGTGTCATATCTCAAGAGAAAGACAAGCAAAACATATGCACCTGAAAACACACTACCATAGATTTATCAATGGAAAATTCTATTTAATCTTAACATCCATGACATAATGTGTCCTCTGGTCATGGTTACAAAGCTGAGATGAGCCAAGACTTGGGGTGACATAGTGGCTCAGTGGTTAGCACTGCTACCTCACAATGCCAGGAACCCAGGTTCTATTCCAGCCTGTGTACAGTTTGCACATTCTCCCTGCATTTGTGTGGGTTTGCTCCAGATGGTCTGGTTTCCTTCCAGAGTTCAAAGATGTGTCGGTTAGCCATGGAAAATGCAGCGTTACAGGAATAGTGTAGTCAGGGGTGGCCTGGGTGCGATGCTTCTCAGAGAGTCGGTGCAGACCTGATAGGCCAAATATCTTGCTTCCAAAATGCGGGAATTCTATGGTGTAAGTGCTAAATTGCAGCTTAAGCTACAAAACCTGTATCAATAATTAGAAGCCAACTTTGTGCTCAGTCTTTAATTTTGTATTTGTGGTTTGATTTATGGAATATAAACTTTCTTTTAACATACTTGGCCTAATTTGCTGGAAAGAAGTTATTCAAAACAACAGAAATCATAGTAGAATATGCATTTGTAGTGAATGGGCATTTAACGCATGTGCAACTTCTCTCTACAGTTCAATTAAGACATAAAACCAATAATTTTAAATGGATTGATATGACTGCTATAAATCTAGTCAATATTTGCATATCAATAAATATGCACTATAATTTTGAGGCTTACACTTGTCAAAGCAACCTACTCTTCATCTACGCCAAACAATTTAAATAAAGTAATAGTGCACATTTTTTGAAAATTGACTGGTAATTGTCTCTTGTCATGCTTTTTATGGTAAACCGCACTTAACACTTGGGTTTTGTAGTGTTAGTATCAAAGCATTCTATCCAAGAGTTGTTTCATGTGTGGAAAAGATGGGTAAAGTAACCCTTAAAAGCCCGACACTGAGAAAGTGAGGCTCAATAGTTGAAATGATTCATGGACTGGCATTAAATAAATAGATTTATGCAAGATACAAGATAGCAATGAGCTATTCAGCCCAATTCATGCATAACAGAATTTAGTCTCCATGGAGGCAATTTGTCCTAATCATATTTACTCACCCCGTTTCCATAATCCTTTGATATACCTTCACTCATACACTTATACATCAAATCCACGCTTGCTAATTTCCCCATTATGCTATAATCAATATTCCTACCAAAAAAACAAGTTTTCGACCTTTCTTCACATCTTCATCTCCTTATGTCAAACAGCAATCCAACAAATCTATAATTTGCCCTCTCTGAAGCCTCATTCTCTTTTCTCATATGGTGACCAACCCTGCTCTGTTATCTAACTGAGATCATATGAGGACAGAAATTTATAAATTCCTTGCGATAACTTTCATGTTTTCTTCTATGTTACATGACTCTTTCGTGGTCTCTCCTCACTAAAATGCTGATGATCTCTTATCAGAGTGAGTCCCATGTTTCTAAGTCCCTGCTGCTGATTTTATGAGAGGTTAAGTGTAGGTTGGATCACTTTCCAACTTTGCCTTTGTCGTCTCGTACATAAGACTGAAATTCTAATTTTAATGGAAGGCATGAGGAGGCTTGTAAAGCTTTTCTTCTTGAATTCTCTGTCTGTCAACCATGATGATTGTTTCTTGAACCATGGCAAAGTGAAATGATTTTTATTATGGGTATGATGAGGTGGTGTGTCAGAAATCGAGCTCAGCCAGAATAGAGAGCAAATGTGACGCTGTTGGCATAAATCTGTCTGCACACCAGTCGAAGGAGACTGTGAAATCTGTGGACCACCCACTTCAACCAACAATCGTATTTTCTTCACAAACGAAACACATCCTCCAATGCTATATATTCTGAAAATTGTTTGCAGTATTATTATTAGAAGAATCTACTTCATCCCATGGTCTATTCCAAATAGTAAAGTCGAATTGTGAACTTACCAGGTCAGTGATACAGTGGAATAAATCACTGTGGATTCCTACTTCAACAAAATAATCAAGCATTGAATTTCATAAGATCTAGCGTTGAGAGTTGGAATGGCGTAGGTCATCAACTTTTCCCTTGGAGTCAGGAGATTGTTGCTTCAAGCCCCATTTCAACAATTTGATCACATAAGTCATTGTTGACACAGGTAGAGTGCTGAGAGAATGCTGCACCAAAAAATGGTGCTTTCTTTAAGAAGAGGTCTTAAACTGTGACCTTAGATCTTCCTATATGATCCCATGGCAATACTTCAAAGAACAGGGCGTTATCATAAATGCCCAAGCCAATATTTGGCATCAGTCAGTAGTTCTAGGGAAAATCACATAATGTTATAACCCTTACTGAACGATAGCTGTTATTTTTGTAGCATTTATACTAACATGAAGCTTTATCATTATTGAATGAGGGAGTGTCAGATGTTATAAAAAAAAGAAAAATGAAGGAGGAATAAACTGCATTTGTGGCTAGGATTATACAGGGGATCCCTGCAGCATCAAAAGATGCCCAGCCAGAGAAAGGTAACTCAGTTCTATTGAAAGTGGCTGCCAAATGAGTCCTTCCTGGGTTTCTGTGATCAGCAGTTGTGTGCTGTAGGATGGAGAAGTCGATGTTCTTTCTGATGAATCTCCTCATGTTCCTACTCACCCTCTGTGGTTCTCACAGATCCTCATTGTCCTTGACACATTCTTATTACATCCGCGAGTTGTAGAGAGCAAAGCATCTAAGGTGTAAGCGGCAACCTCTAACTATAATGTACTGCAGCAAATCCCCAGACTGGACCAAGCACTGGATCCTCATGTTGAGAAGACATCTAATGGCCCTCATCAGTTCAAGCGGACAGAAGTGTTGCACATTGTAGATGCCAGGATCATATCATGGCTTTCTGGCTCCAACCTCCTTATAAGGTACTGCACCACTGCCTTTCTCTCACTTCCAGGACTTTCCATGGAAGACGAGTGACCATGAGTCCTCTGTACATTTGCACACATCCATTGCCTACTGGATTCTCCACATTAGGAAGCTGCTGCACATCTGCTAGAGATTGCTGCTAGCACTGGGGTTCAACAGATGAGTTTCTGAACCATTTCTGTGCACACTGTTAACACAACAAGCAGAGAGACAACAGCAGACTCTGTGACTGGCTCCCTTATGGATGGCTCCAATGAGCCTCTGTGGGGTTGATTTGGAATGTTCAGTTGCTTGTGGCTGGGATTTTTGGTTTGACATAGTTGGTCCATGCACACGGCTCACATTCAGAATTCTGAGACAACTGATGTCTTCACTCTGTGAGCAACTGATTAACAAAATTGATTAGTAAACCGCCTCACAGCATTCTCAAGTAGAGAATAACAGAAGATGTCTGTTGATGAGAGAAGATTATCTCTCCGAGATAACAGAAACACAAATGCCACCCAGTCCTGATGCAGTGGCAGCCGTTTTGTGTTTCCACTGCAGACCTGTGATTTGCCTTTCAATGGAGGGCAAAACAGGCAGTATTTCATGGAGCGAGCCTCTAAGATCATCCTCATAGTCTGGGTGATCCTGCAAAAACATTCATGTTTCTCTCTGCTTTGCCCTTCCTGCCAAATCCATCTGCCTTGATCTTCACCATGTTCACACCCAAGCCTCATCAAAACCAGGGTAGTGGTGACCATAGATAACCTCCTGTCCTGCAATAACCTGTGCCCTCTACTGCCTTATAATCTTTCACACTTGTATGTTGATCTCTCCCTTCACATCTCAGCATGCTGCCTCCAAACCTCTTAGGTGGCTACCCCAGCTTCCACACCCCAGCAGTGGCTTCCGATAATGCCACTTGACTTTAACTGAACAGACCCCCTCACTGCAGAACTGAACATAGTCTACCCCATCACTCCTGGACAGACTTGGAAATAGAGCCCCAACAACTCATTGATCAGATCCCTGTCTGATCTCTGTGCAGCTCCCCTACTTACCTATTGCTAGTCAGTGTCTAGTTACACTGGGCTGGCAGGACTGACCGTATCCCACTCCTCGGACTGGAATGGTACAGAACCCCTGACCCTGAGTGCCAAAAGCTGCCAACTGGCCGAATCCAAGGCCCAGGGCTGATATTGGAGTTTGACTTAAAATAAATGCAAAACCTGTTGATGCTCTGAATCCAACACAGAAAATGCTGTTGATTTATTGCGCCTGGACCCCCTGATTGAGCACAGTCCTCATAGGTTTGACTGAGGACCAGCCACTGTGGACGTGACTATTTGGTTGCAATACATGCAGGGTCATTGCCATGTAAGCTGCTGACACATGCCGTCGGTGTGACATTGGTGTAGCACAGTGCTATCTTAGATTAGATTAGATTAGATTAGATTAGATTAGATTCCCTACAGTGTGGAAACAGGCCCTTCGGCCCAACAAGTCCACACCGCCCCTTGAAGCATCCCACCCTGACCCATCCCCCTATAACCCACACATTCCTGAACAGTACTGGCAATTTAGCATGGCCAATCCACCTAACCTGCACATCTTTGGACTGTGGGAGGAAACAGGAGCACCCGGAGGAAACCCACACAGACACGGGGAGAATGTGCAAACTCCAGAGACAGTCGACTGAGGCTGGAAATGAACCCAGGTTCCTGGCACTGTGAGGCTGCAGTGCTAACCACTGAGCCACCGTGCTGCCCTGTACAACAACATGTCCACTAACCTGATTGTGCAGTGGTGACTGGCATCAAAAGTAAGTCAGAGATGTGACATGATAGCGTGGTGAGTTTGATGCTTATCCAATGCCTACGCCTGTACACAAAGCTGGCAGGCAGTTGCACCCTGTGATGTTGGAGTATCCTGGACAAGGTGTGACACAGTGGCTCAGTGGTTAACACTGTTGTCAGGGACCCAGGTTCAATTCCACTCTCAAGTGACTGAGTGGAGTTTGCGCATTCTTTTCTTGTCTGTGAGGGTTTCATTCAAGTGCTCAAGTTTGTTCTCACAGTCCAAAGATATGTAGGTTAGATGGATTGGCCATGTTAAATTGTGCATAGCGTCCAGGGATGTGCATGCTAGGTGGATTAGCCATGGGAAGTGCAGGGTTACAGGGAAGGGGGTAGGGGGAATGGGTCTGGGTGAGATGTCGTTTGGAGGTTCGGTGTGGACTCAATGGCCCAAATGGTTCCCCACCATAAGGATTTTTAAAAAAAAGAGGATACCTGGAGAAGATGCCATTGAGTTGCAGTCGCCAGGTACCCGCTCTGTTTTTCATGTTGACATTGTTTGGATTCTCTCTGGCGCCTGGCAGAATGAATACTTGCATCTAAATGAGGCGATATTAGGCAATAATAAGATGTTAGTGTATACATAAAGGGCTCCTCAACTGTAAGCTTCTTCTGTAAGCATCATGCCTTTAAAGCGTTGGATGGAAAGTTTATATTTTGATGTTAAGAATCTTATTTTTCTAATCTCACCACATTTTCCCAACTGACTGAACATTGCTCACACCATGTAGCATCTGTGTAAGATCTGCCTGACAAATCTGACTGTCCATACAGTGTGTTCCAAATCTCAACAATCATCTGTGTGATTAAATTGCTCGTCATTTTCCCACCATTTATTTCACTAGTATTTTTAATCTATGACCTTTGGTCACTATACCACAATGGAAATAATTAATCTCTGTTTATTTGATCAAAGCCCGTCATAATTTTGAATATCACTATTCGATCTCCCCCTAGCTTTTGCTGCTCTAAGGATGAGGGATTTAAGTATTTCCAATCTCTCATCAGAACTGACTCTCTCAACCCCAGCATCACCTTGGTAAACATCCTCAGAACTCCCTCCAAGCCTTGTCATCCTATCCATTGTGCAGTGTTCATAATTGTAAACTATACTCCAACTGAGAACAATGGAGGGATTCAGGTTTGGAATGACTTTGAGCATGACATAAGCTTGACCATGTCTTGATTTTGTATGCAATGTCTCTGTTTATCCTGTTCACTTCTTTACCTGCCTCCCTAACTTGCCCCTTAAAAATGTTAGAAAATTCCTGCCCAAGTCTTGAACCCACACTGCCCTCATCCACTTCTCAAAATAGTACAAATTATATTAGAGATAGCATGAACTGCCGATGCTGGAGAATCTGAGATAACAAGGTCTAGAGCTGGATGAATACAGCAGGCCAAGCAGCGTCAGAGGAGCAGGAAAGCTGATGTTTTGGGTCTGGACCCTTCTTCAGACCCTTCTGAAGAAGGGTCCAGACCTGAAACACCAGCTTTCCTGCTCCTCTGATGCTGCTTAGTCTGCTGTGTTCATGCAGCTCTACTCCTTGTTATCTCACAATTTAAATTACACTGGCTATCCTCATGATTTCTCCCCAAGTGTAACATTTACACTTACCAACATTAAATTGTATCTGCCATGTGTCTGCCATTTTCACCGGTTGGAATATTGCCACCTGAAGCCTGAACCTGTCATGATTGCTGTTTACCGTGTTGCCAAGTTTCAGATCATCCACACGCTTCAAAATTGTGTTCCCTATTCTCAGCCTAAGTAATTTGTGTGTAAGTAAGAAGGCACAGGCTCAAGACTGTCCCATATGGGAAGCTGCTGCAACCTTTCTGTCATCCTTCCACCACATGTCTGCCTCTATCATTTACCTAAGTTTGTATCCAAGTTACCACAAACATTTTCGTCAGTTGCTTTAATTCGTGGAATAAATTTATTCTAAGATATGTTATCACACATGTTTTTGCTGTTCAAATATACAACTATATACTGCATTATCCTTCATCAGCCCTCTTAGCTAGCCTATTAAAATTCTCCATCAGATGAATTGGACATGAGTTGTCTTTTGTAAAGTCCATGCTGCCTGTTCCTTATGTGCTTAGACAAAATAATTATCCAATTTAGTAATGCATTTTCATTTTGTACATCATGATTTTACCAACAATATAGAATCAATATAACCTTTATTCTTGATCTTTGGAATATCCCGTGAAGATAACGGTAAAGTGTGACTAAAGTCCTCTCTGCTGATAGCAAGCTGACAACTCATCACTTCTGTGCAACATTTCAATAAACGTAACAGACTCAGCTCTTTTAATCAGGTTTGAGTAAACTTCACATTGAAGATATTAATATATTTGGCACACTTGCCTCAGTGTCACAAGTTAAGTTTTGAAATGAAACTTCAATAAGCAATAATTTTTGATTGATGCTTATCTTGATTTGCCACAGCACAGTTAGCAAGGATGATGTTCAATGTGTTACTGAGTCGTACAGGGCATATGAAAATACTACAGATTCCTGGGTCCAAACCTGTGCTGAGCTGTATTTGTTAATATCACTGGGATAATGATTGGTCTCTGTACAAAATGCACAATCTTTAAGAAATGTGGGAAAGTGGTGAATATGTAGCACTCTGACAAACAGGATAGAGAGAGAAGATTCTCGGGGATAGGATTGGGTCAACCAGCATCTTTGTGAAGACTTGGGTTAATGTCTTTCATGGGTGGTTGGGTTATGGAGAGACTGTTTTCCCTGGGAAAAGTAAGAAGTCACCCGACACCAGTTTATAGTCCAACAGATTTACTTAAAATCACAAGCTTTCAGGTGACAAAGGAGCAGTGCTCTGAAAGCTTGTGACTTTAAATAAACCTGTTGGACTATAACCTGATATTGTGTGACTTCTTTGCCCACCCAGCCCGCGAACCCCCCCCCCCCCCCGCCCCCCGACCTCCCTCATATGGCATCTCCACATCATAATTTCCCTGGAAGAGGTGGGTTAGGAATTTAGTGGAATTCAGAATAGAATTATCAGACAACACTCTGCAGTGAGTAGCGTCTACTTACTCTTAGAATGACTCTGTTGGACACGTGGCAAATGATCCTTGTGCATCTTGGAGAGCGACAGTGCTCATAGAAGTAGAACTTTTTTTTATTAATTATGCTTCTTGTTGGAAGTAAAGCTTTGAAGATACTTAATAAAGTAAATCCATTGAGTGAAATTACATGCTATGATGTGAATAGAGAAATGTAAAGAATTCTTGCAAAATTGCTCTAATTTTAACAGATGGTTTAAGATAAATGGGTTAGCGCTCTCATTAAAAGTATTTACTGCGTTTATCTGCTAATGTTATACAGTTCCGTTTTATGGCATTACACACTATTCAAGGCTAAAAATTAGAGGCCAGAAATTTCATCCAGACTGTCTCCCATCTACTATTTTAACTATATCAGAAATGGCGTGGGGAAAATTTATTCATTGCATAAATCAGGCTTCTGCCAAAGTTGTAACAACTCTGAACAAATTCCTGGTTAAAGTCTGTGAGCGGCATGAAGAGTATTTGCTTATGCTTCTGCCTGATTGCTGGTATCAAACTGATGTGAAGGGATAAGTAACATCAACTCAGCACATTGGTTCTAGCAGTTCAAACTCGATGGGCAGAACGGCTATATGATTCAATGATAGGGACTCAGTTGACATCCACTGGAAACAAGCAACTTTCAGGATCGGATATAAGGCATTGCTTTGACTGAAAATAATTCTTGGGCTTAATACTTTTTTTTGTTCATTCACAGGATGAGGGCATCACTGGCTCACCCAGCTCTGATGAAGGGTCTAGGCCCGAAACGTCAGCTTTTGTGTCCCTGAGATGCTGCTGGGCCTGCTGTGTTCATCAAGCCTCACATTTCGTTATCCAACATTTATTGCCCATGTCTAATTGCCCAGAAGGCAGTTAAAAGTCAACCACATTGCTGTGGGTCTGGAGCCATACATACGCCAAACTAGATAAGGAGGGCAGACTTCTTCCCCTAAAGGGCCTTTGTGAACCAGATGGGTTTTTCTGACAATCAGCAATAGATTTGTGACATTGATTAGATTCTTAATTCCAGGTTTTTTTGCTTGAATTAAACTTCAACCATTTGCCATAGCAGGATTCAAGCCCTGATTCTGAGAACATTGTCTTGATCTCTAAATTAATAGCCCAGCAATAATACTATTAAGCCATGAGCTCTTCATTAGATGGATGCCAGTTAGATTTAAAGATTTAAATTTTGCATTGAGAAGATGCATTATTTTAGATACATTACACAGGCAGCAGATCTTTTACATTGCATTTTAACTTTGTTATGTCCAGCTGAAGAGGAATAATCAGATTTGTTCTTTTAAAGCTCTCTCTCAGTTAGTGGTAAGAAGCTTGCAGCTAGCACTCTTCAATGAAGGGTCATGAACTCAAGAACAAAACGAAGGTGTTGTATTAGAAGGGGATGGATTCGAACAGAAGCCTGAGTGATGTCAGCTGTGTGAGACTGAATCTGGAGTCAGGTGCAGCAAGATCCCACCTCAATGCCAGGAATAACCAGCTTTTCTGCTTGCCACAAGCAGCATGGTGAGATTCTTACTGGGCAATGGTGAGTTGCCGGTTGATGGTCATTAATGGCTGTTAAACACCTTGTTAATAGTCAAGGTCACTTCATGATTATTCAGTCTCCCATCTTTCCGAACATGACAAATAAGCTTAATGTTGGGAAATAACAAAGTGTGGAGCTGGATGAACACAGCAGGCCAAGCAGCATCTTAGGAGCACAAAAGCTGACGTTTTGGGCCTGGACCCTTCATCAGAGAGGGGGATGGGGAGAGGGTTCTGGAATAAATAGGGAGAGAGGGGGAGGCGGACCGAAGATGGAGAGAAAAGAAGATAGGTGGAGAGAGTATAGGTGGGGAGGTAGGGAGGGGATAGGTCAGTCCAGGGAAGACGGACAGGTCAAGGAGGTGGGATGAGGTTAGTAGGTAGATGGGGGTGCGGCTTGGGGTGGGAGGAAGGGATGGGTGAGAGGAAGAACAGGTTAGGGAGGCAGAGACAGGCTGGGCTGGTTTTGGGATGCAGTGGGTGGAGGGGAAGAGCTGGGCTGGTTGTGTGGTGCAGTGGGGGGAGGGGACGAACTGGGCTGGTTTAGGGATGCGGTGGGGGAAGGGGAGATTTTGAAACTGGTGAAGTCCACATTGATACCATATGGCTGCAGGGTTCCCAGGCGGAATATGAGTTGCTGTTCCTGCAACCTTCAGGTGGCATCATTGTGGCACTGCAGGAGGCCCAGGATGGACATGTATCGTCTAAGGGGTGTGAGGGGGAGTTGAAATGGTTCGCGCATTGGGAGGTGCAGTTGTTTACTGCGAACCGAGCGTAGGTGTTCTGCAAAGCAATTCCCAAGCTTCTGCTTGGCTTCCCCAATGTAGAGGAAGCCACTACGGGTACAGCGGATGCAGTATACCACATTGGCAGATGTGCAGGTGAACATCTGCTTAATATGGAAAGTCATCTTGGGGCCTGGGATGTGGGTGAGGGAGGAGGTGTGGGGGCAGGTGTAGCACTTCCTGTGGTTGCAAGGAAAAGTGCCAGGTGTGGTGGGGTTGGAGGGGAGTGTGGAGCGGACAAGGGAGTCACGGAGCGAGTGGTCTCTCCAGAAGGCAGACAAGGGTGGGGATGGAAAAATGTCTTTGGTGGTGGGGTTGGATTGTAGATGGCGGAAGTGTCGGAGGATTATGCGTTGTATACAGGGGTTGGTGGGGTGGTATGTGAGGGCTAGGGGGATTCTCTTTTGGTGGTTATTGCGGGGATGGGGTGTGAGGGATGTGTTGCGGGAAATGCAGGAAACACGGTGGAGGGCGTTCTCAACCACTGCGGGGGGGATGTTGCGGTCCTTGAAGAATGTTGACTAGGAAAACAGTATCAACCTTGCAGATGCAGCTTGAATGATCTCAGTGTTGGAAACCAGGCACTAACACCTCAGGGCACGCTCCATGGGAATCACCACATGCACCACAAATCCGTTGATGTTGACTTTTGACATGTGCCAGCCTCTAAGAACCCTTGTGCACGTCTTCAGTCCTCTTACAGGACACTTCTGTACTTCAATACTGCACCCAATACTGCATCAGAAGCTATCATTGTCTTGTTAATGCAAGGAGACTGTGTGCTTAGGACGTGCACCCGGCTCATGGACTGGACCTGTATCTCTCAGCTCATCACTGGTGCTGTAAGACAGTAATGAGCCATTGTGCTGCCCTCAGATGGAACAAAGGTTAGATGTGAGTGATGGTATTGAGGGATGGTAGGTAATTAATGAGGTCAGAGAGCCTGTTAAGCCTTACAGTGATAAACCCTCCAAAAAACAAACTTGACACAACTCAAACTTAGCCACAACTTAGCCCAGGTTTTCATTAGTGAATGAATTTGCTTCCTGATTAATACTGAAAAATAATACAACATATGATGGCAAATTTGCACACAAACACATGATAATGTTATAAAGAAACAACAGCAGGACGTCGAGCACCAACAGGAAGGTGAAGGGCTATTGCAGTTTAAAACTTTTTAGGATTTTGACATGTGAGAACAACCTGAGTCTTGACTTTTTTAGCTGTTCCCTTGTTTCTTCAACAGTGGTGAAATTTGCAGATAACCTTAGATTCTCAGTAAATTGCTATTTATCCAAGCTGATTTTTCATTGGGCACTGAATTCAAAATTGAGAGAGAGAGAGAGAGAGAGAGAGGTTTCCAGCTTCTTGTAGATATCATGCTTCTTTCCCATTCTACACTCCAAAAACTGTTACCTGAAATATAGTTCTTTTGTGGATTCTGGTGTCTGGTATCTTAAGCAGCATAATCTACAGTAAATTTTGATTGAATATATAACTTCTAGAAAGGTGTGAAGTGACCAGGAAGTGCAGATCTAAGTTTCAGGACCTTCTGTAACAATATTTATTTTAGTTTGGATTGATCTTGTTTACTGATGATGATCATGATAATATTTTAAGTTGGTATTTCTAATCTTTTAAAAGATCACATTAGTCCATGAAGGTCTCAGATATTAGAATCTGATAATAGAAGTCAAATATTGATACTTCATGTTTAATGTTATAGGAACAACATAAGAAAACCTCCCAAGACACATCACAAGAGTGTTATCAAATAAAAACGCGATGCATGGAAAGTTTTGGGACTGATGCCCAGAAGCTTGATCCAAATGGATAGGTTCCTTGAGGAGCTAAAAGGAGTAGAGGAAGAGATGGACGGGTTAAGAAAGCATACTCCAGAGCATAGAACATAGACACCAGCCAATAGTGAACTGATTAAAATCAGGGATACTCATGCTGTTCGAATTAGAATTGGAGGAATGTAGATTATAGAATCCTTTCAATGGGGAAAGAGACAATTTGGCCCTTCAACTTGATATCAACCTTCTGAAGAACATCCATCCCAGCTCCAACCCCACATCCTATCCCCATAACTTTCTATATTACCATGGCTAATCTACCCCCGGACACTACAGACAACTTTACATGGCGAATCTGCCTAATCTGCATATCTTTGGACTGTGGTAGGAAACTGGAAAACCCAGAGGATACCCATGCAGACACGGGAGAACATGCAAACGCCACACGGACTGTTGTCCAGGGTGAGAATTGAACACGGGTCCCTGGCGCTATGAGGTGGCAATGCTAAGCACTGAGCCATTGTGCCACCCAATACAGGTGTCCTTGAAGGTTGTAGGACTGGAGGAGGAGTCAGAAATGGGCATGCGAGTTTGGATGTCGACAGCAAGATCCTTTGGTCTACCATAGGAGGCAGGTCTGGTCAAGAGGAACAAATGCGTGTATGAAGGTTTCAATAGCGGATGACTTAAGGGAAGGGCTTGTTGTTCAGGCAGTTGAAATAGGAAGTCCTTGTGATGGTACAGATGTGTGGTCTCCTCAGGATCGCACAGGGATAACCATGTTTACAACTAATCTGGTTTCATCTCAGAGTTTTGTCAGGGGTAAAGGAAAGTTCGGTGACTAAGGATTGGAGTTTGGTATGTAGAATGATGACAATGACTTCAGCCTCTGCCATTTTAATTCAAAGGAGATTTCTGCTCATTTGATACTGGAGGCTGAAAAGGCATCTCATAGAATCATATAGTACAGTGGAGGCCCTTCAGCCCATCAAGCTTGTACCACAAAAATTACACTGTTACCTACACTAGTCCCACCTTCCCACACTAGATCCATATCCTTGAATTTTATGACACTCCAAGCACACATCCAAGTACTTCTTAAATGTTGCGAGCCTTCCCATATTAACCACCCTCCCAGACAGTGCATTCTAGATCCCTACCACTCTCTGAGTGAAAATATTTTCCTTTAAATCCCTCTGAACCTCCAGCCTTTCACACTAAAAGTGTACCCCCTTGTTCTTCACCTCTGAACCTTCTCTGCTCCAAAGAAAACAACCCAATCTTATCCAGCCTATCTTCGTGGCGAATAGTCTGATCGTTTCGAGACAGTAAAGTCCATCTACATCTCTCACAAAATAAAAAGAAGCAAATCTGAAGTCATTGGCTTGCTTTTAATCTCAAATTCTATTTTTATCTTTACAGTTTTTCTGTCCTGCCCTGAGGATGCTGATTTACTGTGTTGTGGGCACCGAATATCTAAACGACAGTGCCGTTTCTAGATAGCTTGTCCCTAAACCATGGCAAGGATCTTTGGATCTCTTGCCACTAAATTTGTTGGAAAAATTGAGGAATTCTCAACAAAGTGGCATCCTACGGATCAAAGCTGTTGTGGGATATATTGATACCCTGGTGACTTGCACTTCAGTGACATTGGCAGTCAGGTACATAGACATCCAAGTGATGTTGGCACTTCAGGAACATTAGCACCTTTGGTACACACATCCCCAGGGTGTCTATGCTTTTCAGACATCAGCACCTTCAAAGCAACGCAATTTAACACTTATATTCTCTAATTCATAGTAATTGATGGTAAAAAGACTTGTTTTATTTGATACCTGCCTGTGATTAGAATCAGTTAATTAAGATATTTATGATGTACTTTGTGTGATTAAGGTGCATTTGCCATGTTACATGTTACTTTCGTCAGTCAATTCAGCTGTTGCTACATATTTTGGGGGCTGACGTTCTACAGCACATTCTATTCTTCATCTGCATAATGTAGATAGCAGTTTTTCAATTTAAAAAAAAGGCTCAATCTTTGGGCAATGACTTTACATTTTCAATGTCCCTCTGCTCATCTTGAAGTCTTCACAATGCATTTTTAAAAAAAAAATCTCAAATAAGCATTACAGCCATATATTTAATAACATTTGGAGTTTGAACTGTATATCTTCTCTGAGAGGTGATAAGATTGTCTAGCTGGGCCTCATAAATCAAACTACTATCGGCAATGATCGCAATGACATAATATGTGAAAAAGAAAATTAATCACAGCTGGCATGTGAAGTAGCTGAAGCACAAAACATAATGCATTATGAAAGTGACGGCTGTAAATGTCAAAGAGGTGCTTTCTAACCAATAGCCTCCATTTAACACTGACCGGTAATACTGAGCATTCTTCAGGGAGAACCAAAAACATTTAAAAAGCAGATTGTGTTTGTATGAAGGATAATATTACTGCATTCATGACAATTCTGAGTCAGTTCATTTAATGATACCGGGATGCTTCCAGTAGTTCACTGTTCAATGGCTGATGGAGAGACCAGTCTTTCTCTAAGAGTTTCCATTGCAAGCCTTCACGAGTGAATGGTATGCCTGTAGCCTACGGCACAACTTACATACACTTTCACCTTTCAGGAAATTAAACTTAATTGAATATGCAGCCTCCATGAGAAAACCTATTGTGTAGTTTGCTTTTCCAAAACAAAATAGTTGGAGGGAGAAAACGTATTAACAGTATGAAGGGCGCCAGAAGTGTTTTCTTTATTCCTTTTTCTCCTCCTTCGCACTGTGCCGACAGTCTGACCCAGACACATACACACACAGGGTTACATAGAAACATAAAAAATAAGCCATTCAGCCCTCTGAGCTTGCTCTGCCATTCAATGTGATCATGATTAAACATCCAAGCCAGCACCTTCTTCCTGTTGTCTGCTCGTACCCTTTGCTCCCTTTAGACTTAAGAACTATATCTAACTCCTTCTTGAAAACATTCAATGTTTTGGCCTCAACTAGTGTGTATGACAAAGAATTCCACAGGCTCACCACTCTCTAGATGAAGGAATTTCTCCTCATCTCAGTCCTACTCTGTATCTTCAGACTGTGACTGTGGTTAGAGATATCCATAGTCTTCAGGAGACAGAGAGAGGTGTTACCTGTGGTGCAGTTGGCTTGCAGGTGTTCTCTATTAACCAGTTCCCCTGTTTAGCTCATTTGCAATTGCAGAAATAGAGTGGGATGCAGGACACTCATTAGAAATGAGGGTTGTACTCTGGTCACTTTGACCTGAACTTGACCAGCTAGTCAAACCCAAAGCCAGCTCAAACTACTGAAATTGTTCAGTGTTGAGTCAATAGTGTGGCTGGAAACATGGCTTGTCTCCAATCCGTTCATCAGATAATGAACTCGCATTTCTTGACAAAATATCTTTTTCCGAAAGGCGCACAAACCAGTCTGGTTAAAGCCCAGTCATTGGTCCAATTAGATTTGACGTTGCAACTTGTACACTGACTTAAATCTTATTCAAAAGTACAAAGACATCTTGATCTTCAGATTCCCCATCTAAAACACACACAGGAAAAAAGAATCAATTTGTGAATTTTCACTCTTCACACAATAGTGCAAGACTCAGCTCAAAACCTAAGAGGACCACGTATGTCCCCACTGTGGGGCAGATACCATGTTAAACTGTAACGTGTGGTGTAGCAGCAGGGTTAGTGCTTTCCTTTCTTATTTGTTATACACTGTTCTGGAGCACCCTTCCTCTTTCCTGTTATTAGAGAGAACTACTTTAGTCATTATGTGCAGTCACATTGTGAACATATTTTTTACTGTTGCATCTACAGTATCAATGCAAATCATGACTCAGTTCCAATTTTAAAACCATTCATTTGCACCATTATGAATCCATGATATTCATTGTCTTCCTCTGCCTTTCCTTCCATCTTGTGACTTTGAAACCCTGAGACTGGTGTCGACCATTGTCATTTTTAGCAGATGTAGCTCACTGCTTTCCCTCTTTCTCCTGTGCTTTTGAGGTATGTCCTTTATGCTTTACCCTATCGCTGGGCTTCCAAACAGCAGACAGGAAAACCATGGCTCCTGATGCTACCAGAGTGCAGACTTTTTAAGACACAAGTGTTGCTTTTGTTGATTCACTCATATTTTCCCCCCCAAATAAGGTTTTTATTTTCTCACAAGGATTCGCGTGGTTTCCAACAAGGACCACCCTGGCTGGGGAGACAATAGGTTGGTCATGACAGACAGGCCCTGACAGTGGTATTTCACACAGTGGTCAACTTCCCTTGCTCAACTTGTGACCGAGGTGTTATATGGAAAATGGGAAGAGTTCCTCTGATTGCTACTTCTCCTGAAAATGAAATGTCCTCTTAATACTGATGATGTGGAGGTGCCATTGAGATGGACAAAGTCAGAAGTCATGCGACACTAAGTTATAGCCCAACAGATGTATTTGAAGCCACAAGCTTTTGGATTGCTGCTCCTGACAAAGCCTGACGAAGGAGCAGCGCTCTGAGAGCTTGTAATTTCTACTAAACGTTTTGGATTATAACCTGGCACCGTGTGACTTCTGATTTTGTCCTCCTAATATTCACAGAATCATCGAATCCCTACAAGTGTGGAAACGGGCTATTCGGCCCAACAAGTCCACACTGCCCCGCCAAAGAAAACCCCACCCAGACTCATTCTCCTACCTCTGCATTTCCCTTGTTTAACCCACCTAACCTAAACATCTCTGGGCACTTAGCATGGCCAATCCACCCAGCCTGCACATCTTTGGGCTGTGGGAGGAAAGCAGAGCACCCAGAGGAAACCCACGCAGATACGGGGAGAATGTGCAAACTCCACACAGACAGTCACCCGAGGCTGGAATCGAACCGGGGACCCTGGCGCTGTGAGGCAGTAGTGCCTCTAAATTGGTTAAGTGCCTCATGGATTGCTTGAAAAGTGCAAAAGAAAAACACACACACACATATATATACATATATAAACCTTTTTCAAAAAGGTGCCCCCCCCCCCCGTGATTTTGTTGGAGAAGTCACTCAGTTAAACAAAGAAAGGAAAACCAAATTTTCTATTTGAAGCATAGCAAGTTGGCCCCATTAATGAAAGATGTGGATGTTTCATTTGTTCTGTGAATGTAGACTGGAATCTCATGAGCATGCACTGAGCATAAAACACGTGGACTAGGTGCCCAGAAAGGTTAATGAACTAACAGCTTTGAATATCGTGTTCAGAGTAGGATTTAGTGTCAGTACAGCCACAGATCACTCAATACTTTGTGGAACATGATGTTTCTTGGGCTATTGAGATCATGGAATTTCATATCTTGGATGGCAAATTCTCAAGAATGAATTAAGTGCTTAAGGGACATTTTTATACATTAATGTTGCTATTGCTTTGATAACAATCTTTGAGTTTTGCTTAACGCACCTTTTTGGGAAGAAAGTAGACCTATGGACAAAATCATATGGGTCAAATTACCTTTTTTAACAATCTTGACATTCTAAAGACTTCCTGCCAAATCCAGATACTGTGTCAAGACACAACCATTACATATAATGCAATATCGAAAGTGTAGATAGTTTTGATGATACAATGCTACACTTGATTCCAAATGTAAATTGAAGTTGATTTGAAGATGCAGCCGGTAGTTATGAGGGAAAATGAAAAAAAAGGTCAATGTTGCAAGTGTCATGATGATTGATCAGAGTCCCTAAATACTGCAGCCATTTTAAATGTCAAATTCCAAATGAAAAAAAAACTTTAATTTCAAAATTTAATTTACCTTTTAAAATGGACTGCCGCAAGTAAGATTGCAGATATAAATTCAGTGCTATTTGGCCAAGTCTTATGTAGGATGTGTTGCATATGTAAGATGTCAGAAAGATGTTAAATTGAGAGACAGAGGTGTAATTGAAGAGAAAATGAGGAAGTTGACTATTTTTCCCAGCCCAGAAGAAAGCCACTCTTACAGATCTTTTTCGTGTTTTGCCTTTACAGGTATGTACAAAAAAAGGGACAAAAAAACACTACATCCCTGATATGGGTGTGCTAATGAAAGAAAATGTGCTAGTGAACTAAGTACTCATGAGTACCACCCTGGGTTTGAATGCCAGTATGTTGTGAATGCGACTGTCAAAGAAGAGTTACTAGCTACCCCTGCACTGCAGGACAAAGGATTGCTCATTCTGAGTGCTAAAAGCCAGCCAGCTAATAACTTAGTCAAAAGGAAAGAGGATAACAGAAGGACTCTCTCATTCTGAGCGTAACCGCCATCAAAAGGAAACATAATAAAATGATGCTAACTATCCTGCAAAAGTGGATAATCCAGAAATTGACTATATCAACAATCCACTATACGTTCTCATGAGCAACTCTGGGAGACTGATTACATATCTTTTGATTGTTGACTTTTATTGTACTCAAACCTTATTTCTAATCTGTGGGTTATACTGTTAATCCTGTTCATATTTAGTAACGAATAAAGTCAGCCTGCAGTTAACTCGAGGAAGCACCTAGTTAAATTGGCACCTTTTCCAAACATAAATTTACTTGGTCTCAGACAAAGGAATCCACAGGGTGGATCTTTTTTAACTTAACCTATTTGCAATGAGCTCAGAGGGTGGGCAAAGAGGGGAACCAGTTTATCCTTCCTCACTCAGGCACTTAATGATTTATAATTTCTGGAACTTTGATAGGGAGCATTGCTTGTACTCTTGTGTGATGATACTATGGCTTTTTTATGCAGAAAGGTTGAGACAGAAAAAGTCAATAGAGTAAGCAGCTTGAGAGGCCTTGAGAGGTGGAATAATAGAAGCAGCCTGAACGAGTGGGGTGAAGCTCCCATAGAACCTTTTTTTTTAGTTTTAGCCTTCAGTACAAGTTGTTGCTGGGATCTTGAATGTGGATGTGGAAGCTCTTATTCTGCTCTTTGTTACTGCTAAAAGTTGTGGTTCTCTTCCTGCTGCTAGAGTTGCATGTGAGACAATCTGTTTTACCGAATTTGCCTTTGCCAAGAGTACATTTATGAGATATTGGAACAGTTAATTAATAGTAGTTAATACATTCATTATTTTGTTAAGTATTTCAATAGAGTTACAGTTAAGCTAGTTATTTTATTTTTATTTTGTCTGTTTTTTAACTATAGTATCAAAAGTGTATTTTTCTTCTAAAATACAATGCTTTACACTTATCTTTACAGTAAAATTAGTTACAGTCTAGATTATGTTCTTAGTTTATTTTGAGGGCGTTTGGTCTGGTCCATAACAAACTAGGGGCCCTTGTTGGCATCGAGCTCTATAAATCCAGGTGGGGTTTAGGATTATTGGACTCAAAGTTAGTGAGTGTTGAGTGTTGATGTTTTTTATTCTGGGTGTTGCTTTTGGTTGGTTTAAACAGTGTGTGCCTAATGTGATAATGAAGTCACTTCAGGAAGTTTGCAGAAAATCAGCAAGGCAAAGCTTTCAGAATTCGGGCGGCACGGTGGCTCAGTGGTTAGCACTGCAGCCTCACAGTGCCAGGGGCCCGGGTTCAATTCCTGCCTCGGGCGACTGTCTGTGTGGAGTTTGCACATTCTCCCTCTGTCTGCGTGGGTTTCCTCCGGGTGCTCCAGTTTCCTCTCACAGTCCAAACATGTGCAGGTTAGGTGAACTGGCCATGCTAAATTGCCCGTCGTGTTCAGGGGTGTGTGGGTTATAGGTGGATGGGTCTGGGTGGGATGCTTCAAGGGGTGGTGTGGACTTGTTGGGCCGAAGGACCTGTTTCCACACTGTAGGGAATCTAATTGGCAAACAAGTTGAAGTTGGAGTTGCCTGTGTCTGTGAGGAAATGGGAGATTCTGACAGCAATAGCTCTACATTTATCATTGCCAGGAATGCAACTTGAATTTTCTCCAGCCTCATTTTCCAGCAATCCAATATCCACTCCTGCCTCTCTCGTTTATAAAAGAAGAACAAAAGCACAAAGGAGAAGCCGTCCAAGCCTGTGCTGATCATCATGCCCTGACTAAACTAAAAAACAACCCTTCTGCCCTTATTTGGTCCATATCCCTCTATTCCCTCCCTATTCATGTAACCATCCAGATGCCTCTTAAATGTCGCCAAGGTGCCTGCTTCTACCACCTCCTCTGGAAGTGCTGCAGGCTCCTGCCACTCTCTGCATGAAAAAAACTCTCTTCAATCTTTCTTCTCAAAAAAATGTGAAAAAATACACCTCTTAAAGCCATGATATCGTCACACTAGCCATAACAGAGGGAAATAAAATGTAAAAGCAAGGTGCTTATGCAACAGTTTCAAATTTTTGTTCTCCTCATTTAAGAACTTATATAATTGTATTTGAAGCCATTCACTTGGCTGATTCCTGTGATGAAATGATTATTTTCTGAGGAGTTGGTTTTTAGGAGAATGAGCAAAAATCAGGATATGGCTTTAGGATCATGAGTTGAGTTGACAGGGTGGATACTGAGAGGATGCTTCTTGTAAGGGAGCGTGCAACTTGGGGCATGGTTAAAAAAATTAGGTTCTCCCATTTACTAGGATATTAAGAGAAATGTTTTCTTTCAGAGGGCATTTGTTTCAGCAATTCCCTTCCCAGGGACATTGCAGCCATTGGCAGTGGTAATTAAAAAGTTACTTTCATGATCCTTAGTTTTGCTAATTGGTTGAGATTCTGTAGTTTAGAGTCCTTTGGACTGGGATTGAATTCTGACACTCAGGGTTAGAGAAAGTCCCTTTGTTGATATGTCTCCTGTTTTAATTGATTTGCAACACTCAGAGTGAGAGACACATTACCTGCAGCACAAGGGTGACCAGGTCGACCATGACTTTGACAGCAGACTCCTGTTCAAACCCAGACTGGTAGAGATGAGAATATTCAATTCCATTATCAGAATCTAATAAAGCTGAAGCTGGCTTTTTAATCCCTACCTTTGAGAATTCTTCAAAGTGAGAAACACAAAAGGTGCCTGCAGTTTGAGACATAATCTGAAAAGGGTGGCTTGTTGATCAGAGTTCATCAGACCTTCTTCATCTTTGCTGTCACCAGAGATGATAGTCCAGTCTGTTTCGCTTTGCCATCTCCTCCCGTGTGAAAAGTTGTTGTTTGACATTCCCTTCAAATCCAGAAATGTGAAATTCCATCATTGTCTCTTTCTAGGCAGTCACTTAATTTACAAGCCATTTGTATCTGCTCCCTTCAAAGAAACTTTTGCAAGTTTAAAATGCACATCATACTTTGATGTTCTGACCCATGGCCATAACAACTGCTGATGCAAAATATGGTTTCTGGCATACAACATGTCTCTCTTAATGACACAGCAGAGAGTCAGTACGGCAGAATATAGTTGTTTATTTAATATAGTTTTGGAATTACAGGGAATAATAATTTAGCAAAATTGGCAGCATTACCATGCCATAAAATTAAGTGTCAATCACTTTTTACATCAATAACTACAACTTGATGAATCAATCTTCTTGTCTATCAATCACAGTTAAATTAACAAACCCCTTCACACTGAATCGTTCTGTAATAGAAAGAGTGCTTTAACTCTATAATTTTCAACACAGGTCCTCAGTCTTCGCAGCTCTGCAACAACACATAACATCAAAACGTATGTCACTGGCAAAATTTCTATTCTTGAAATAGACACATTCTTTCAGTAATAACTGCTTTATTATAAATGCATCTTATTCTGAAATGCAGTCTAAATTTATCACAATGCATTTTAAAAAAATCAATAGTATGCATTGCAGTTATGCTAAAGAGACATAATAACATGGGATTTAAGCTGTAAATCTTCCATGAAAACTAATAAGGTTGTCTAGTTGGGTCTCATAAATCAAACTGCAATTGCCAATGACATGCAGCAGCAAGCATAGAAAAAGCCACCAGAGTGGGAGACTTTTACTGGGAGCAGACCCATGATAAGAAAAAAAAGTGCCCTTTATCCAATTGTTCCCATTAACCTAACACCACAAAATGTAATTGTACCAATCGTGAACTTACTTTGCGCTGAAGAGCTAAATTCGTAATTCTTTCTGTGAATTGGTTTTCAAAAAAAAAGAATTTACATCGATATAGTGGCTTTCATGACCTCAAGATGTTCCAAAATATGTCACAGCAAATGGAACATGTCTTTTGAAGTTCAGCCAGATTTGTAAAATAGAAAACACCGCAGCCAAGTTGCGCAAAAATGCTTCCAGAAATAGCAGTACAATAATCGTCACAGATGTTAGTTGAGGGATAAACATTGACCCAAACAATGGAGAAAGCTCTTGTTGTCTTCTTCAAGACAATGCTCTGGGGCCTCTAAATCCATTCAAAAGGGTAAGTAAGGACTTATTTTGATATCTTTCAAAGGGAAAATGTTGGAGACGGTAAATTAAGTAAATTATAGCAAGGCTGTTAGGTAAATTCAAGGTGATCAGATAGAATGAATAGAGTTTTGTGAAAGGGTAATCAAATTTGACTAAATTATTCAGGAAGTAGTATGTGATACAAATAAAGGGGAAGCAGTGGATGTACGATACTTAGATTTCTGGAAGACTTGATGAAATACCACATCAGAGGTTATTGTGGAAAATAAAAGCTCATGGTGTATGGGGTGATATTTAGTATGGATAGAAATCTGGCTAGCTATCAGGAAGCAGAAAGTAAGCATAAATAGGTCTTTATCAGGTTGGCAAAGTATAACACGTGGTGTGCCAAAGGACTGGTGCTGGGACCTCAATTGCTTATAATTTAAATAAATGAGTTAGGTGAAGGGATATAAGATATGTTGCTAATTTGCTGATGATACAGAGATAGGTAGGAAAGTAAGCTGTGAAGAGGACATAGGAGGCTACAAAAAGATCTGGATAGCTTTGGTGGAAAGTCTAGCAAAGGAAGTATAATGTGGGATAATGTAAAATTGTCCATTTTGGCAGGAGGAATTTTTAGAAGAAAGCAGGCATATTACACGTAATTTATGAGAGATTGCAGAACTTTGAGATCTGGGTACCTTCGTTCATGAATCATAAAAACTTCTGAATAGTTCAAATAAGCAATGAGGAAAGCTAATGGAATGTTTTAATTTATTGCAAGGGGAAATGAATCTAAATTAAGGGATTTATGCTTCAATTATTCATGGCATTGGAGAGACTGAATCTGGTGTAATGTGTGCAGCATTGTTCTCCATATTTAAGGAAGAATGTAAGCACATTGGAAGCAACTCACAGAAGGTTTACTGTCTCATACATGAAATGAGCAGGTTGTGTTATGAGGAACTGTTGGACAGGCTGAGTATGGATCCATTTGTGTTTAGAAGAGTAAATTTGTCGGAATTGAAAGATTTAAGATCCCGAGGGCCTTATCTGAGTGGATGTGGAGAGGATATTTCCTTTATGAGAGCATCTAGATTGAGGAATCATTGTTAAAAAATAAGAAGAGGTACATTTAAAACAGGTGGAATCGGTAGATTTTTTTTCCCTGAGGGGCATGAGTCTTTGAAACTCTTTTCCTGAGAGTGGCAGAAGCCTTTGATATTTTTTAATGTAGAGATGGATAGATTTTTGTTAAACAAGGGGGCAAAGGATTATCAGAGGTATGTGGGAATGGAGATTTGAGATTATGGTCAGATCAGCCAATGTTTTCATTAAACGGTGGAGCAGGCTGAATGTCCTATTCGTGCTCCTTTTTTATATGCTTGAACAGAAAAGCCAACATTGCATCCAAATCTTAGCACTGTCCTGGTATGTCAGCCTGCATCTTAAACAACAAATTGCTAGTTTGTGATTTGAACCCATAATCTTGGTCGTGAGAACAATTGTTAATATTGACTAAAAGTTGAAAAAACCTTTTTTGTAAGTTGGGTTGTGCCAAATGATATTGAGCAAAGCATAATGAAAATTTCCCCTAAGATAACAAGGTGCTGGATGAACACAGCAGGCCAAGCAGCATCAGAGGAGCAGGAAGGGTTCAGACCTGAAATGTCAGCTTTCCTGCTCCTCTGATGCAGCTTGGCCTGCCTTGTTCATCCATCTCTACATCTTGTTATCTCAGATTCTCCAGCATTGGCAGTTCCTACTATCCATGAAAATTTACTCTAATGTTTCTGTGAATAGTTTTTACAAGTGAAGGAGCTATTGACTTTACAGTTTCAGGACTTACCCATAAGGACCCTTAACAGATGCTATTAATTTAGGATTTAAATAATTAGCCTAAGGTTACAATAGGTTACCCGAGCAGCATTCTGTTTCTTGCCAAAAGTTTGGGTTAAAGTTCTTTACAAATTCTGTTCAAGTTCACAGCTGAGAATGTGGAGTGACTCGGGCAAACGTCAAAACAGCCCAATGTCATTGGCCTGAAACCTTGTGATATTTCCATCCAGCTGGTTAATCCACATAATCTATGGCAGGAGATGGCTGCCTAGTTTTGGCCTGTTAAAATCACAGGGCACTGAGGATGCTCACTGATACAAGGGTAGGAGTTGGGCATCAGCGAGAATACTGGGGTCATTTCTCAGTTGGGAAATGCTGAAAAGCAGACACCTCAATGTCCATCATGGGTAATTTGTCAGCTGGGGCTTCGTCTTCAGCCTTCACTTGACAACTAGCCATCATTATATTATTAAAACCACTTTGTAGGCCCAGCCCCATATCCCATCAGTCCATGAGGTCGGGTGGTCTCAAGTCACTCACTTATGGAAGAACTGTAACTCTTCACACAAACAGTTGGTGAGTAACACTGTCCTGGAGCATGAGAAGAAAGATGTGAAAGACAGATTAACATTGAATCTGCGGCATTTAGAATGTCAAAGTACTTGAATCTGTCTCTGAAAATATAGTATGGGTTGCCAGAGCAGTTATTCCTCACCTTATCACGGAAGATGAAATAATTACCGTACTTGGCATCAGACAGCTTATAATGAATATTTCCTTATCATTAAACTGAAAGAGGTTCTGTGGAATTATTGCGGTGGCCCAGAGGCCTGACTTTCATGTGATAAAATTGAAAAGGCTTGCAGCAACATCCTTATGTGGGATACAATGCTGGCTTAACCTCAAGATCTGAGTACATCCCAATAAAGAGATAACTGTGCCACCATTCTAAGGTCACATAATGCTCAGTCAGTTAATAAATGAATCTCTAATATGGTCAAGAAACTTTTTGCCTCTTCTCTAAGGGAGTATCTTATTGCTGGCCTGTTGTATTGTTACAGTTGTGAGTTCATTAATATCACTATTCTCCTCTCTTCTCCCTGTAACTTTTGACACCCTTACTAATCAAGAACGTATCCATCTCTGTCTCAGGGGTCTATTCTCCCCAGATAAACCAACAAGAATCATAACATCATTATTTAGACTTCAAATAGTAATGTTTCTTTCAAATGAAGAACAAACGCTAGCAGGAAACAGGAGAAACGGGTCACTTTTAGGTTGACAAACTGTAATTTGAGAAGTGCCATAGGGATCAAAGCTGAGGGCTCAGTCATTTACAATCAATGATTTGGGTGAAGGGACCCGTCCAATGGCTGTTAAGTTTATTGCTGACATAAATAACAGAGTACGGTGCAAAGAAAACACAAGGACACTGCAAACAAATACACATAAACTAAGTGAGTGGTCAAAGCATTTTGCATATGGAGTATAATGTAGGAAAATGTGAACTTGTTCATTTTGACCAGGGAGCATAGAAAAGCAGTAAATTATTTAATTAGAAAGAGATTGCATAATCCTGCATAACAGAAGGGTATGGGTGTCCTGCAATATGAAGCACAAGAGGTTAGTATGCAGGTACAGCAGGTAATGAGGAAGGCAATGAAGTACTGTTATCTATTGCAAGAGGAGTAGAATCTCAAAACAGGAAAAGCAGTAGAACAGTTGGACAGCACATTAATGAGCCACATTTCAAGAACAGTGATAACAAATTGTGGAGCTAGATGAACACAGCAGACCAAGCAGCATCTCAGAAGCACAA
The DNA here is from genome assembly GCF_030684315.1 of Stegostoma tigrinum. Classification (NCBI taxonomy): domain Eukaryota; kingdom Metazoa; phylum Chordata; class Chondrichthyes; order Orectolobiformes; family Stegostomatidae; genus Stegostoma; species Stegostoma tigrinum. Next base: position 8,651,145 of record NC_081378.1, read on the forward strand.
AAGCTGAAGTTTCGGGCCTAGACCCTTCAAGAACAGTACAGTGCACAGTTTTGGTATTTTTAACCTAAGAAAGGATATAATTGCAGATCAGAGATGGTTCACTCAACCGATTCCCAGGATGAAATTGCTATTATATGAGGAAAGGTTGGAAAATGAGATCTGCAGCCAGTGGAATTTAGAAGAAGGAGAGATGATTTTATTGAGTCATAGATATCCTGAAGGTGCTTGACAGGGAGCATTCTGAGAGGATGCTCCTCCTTACGGGCAAGACTTGAACTAGGCTTCACATTTTATATGTAAGGGGTTTCCATTTGAGATCGTGTTGAAAGTAGTTTTTCATCTTTCAGACGATCGTTAGTCTTCAGAATTCTCTTGCCCAGAGAGCTTTGGGGGTAAGGTAATTGAATATGTTTAAGATTGAGTTAGATAAATTCTTGATACACAAGGGAGTCAAAGGTAAAAGGGAAGGAGAGTTGAGACCGTAATCAGATCAGCCATCATCTTATCAAATTGCAAAGCAGGCTGAGACTCCCGAACGGCCGACCAACGCAATTGTGACAGAAGAAATGCCCTGGCAGTTCAGCCCCACTGCTCCACCAGTTCTACTATTTTAGAGTCTCAGAGCTATACAACATGGAAATAGACCGTTCAGTCCAACTCATCCATGCTGCCCAGATACCCAAAATTAATCCAGTCCCATTTGCCAACATTTGGCCCATATCTCTCTGAACCTTTCCTATACATAGACCCTTCCAGATGCCTTTTAAATGTTCTATTTGTACCAACCTCCACCAGTTCCTCTGGCATCTCGTTCCATACATGCACCACACCCTGTGTGAAAAAGTTGGCTAACTGATTCCTGTTTGTATTACTATACAGAATAAAGAGGCATTCACAGGGCTATTCAACAATGTCAAAATTATCAGCTTTTTGTCACATGAAGTTGTTCCTAAAGTGGCAAAGACTGGTTAAACTTTAAGCTGGAATTAAAACTATATCTCCTTAATCCAAAACAGACACATTAACATAAAACACAAGACAAACTTTTCTTAAATTAGAAGGACAAAAGAAAAAAAACACTTTTGTTGGCCAAGCATGTCAAATCAATGGACAGTATGTGACGATTTCTCAAGGACCACCAGGTTTCTTGTTGACAAAATTGAATTGCTGATAGCCATAGCCTGATGGAAGATCTGGACTTCATAAGATCACAAGACCATAAGAAATAGAAACTGGAGTAGACCGCTCAGCCCCTCAAGCCTGCTCTGCCATTCAGTAGGAAGATGGCTGATCTGACACTCTACTCACATCTACTCCCCTGACCTGTTCCCGTAACTTTTGATTTCCCGACTGGTCAAAGATCTATCTCAGCTTTAAATATACACAAGGGCTCTGCCTCTACAGCTCTCTGTAACAAGGAGTTCCAAATACATGGAACCTTCTAAGAGAAGAAAATCCTCCTCATTTCAGTCTTAAATTAGCATCCCTTTATTCTGAGACTGTGCCCTCTGGTCCTAGACTCTCCCACGAAGGGAAATATCCTCTTAGCAATTACACTGTTAAGCTCCTTACAAATTCTACATGTTTCAATGAGATCACCTCTCATTCTCGTAAAGTGAGCATTCTCAACTCGATCAACCTTGGCTCATGCAAAAATCCCTCCAGTTCGGGGATCATCCCAGTAAAGCTTCTATGAACTGCCTCTATTTAAATGTCATATTTCCTAAAATAGAGGGACCAAAGAGGCTCACAGTACTCCAAATGAAATCACACCAGCAATGGTACAGTTGCAGTAAGACTTGCCTACCCTTATACTCTAACCCCTCTGAAATAAGGGCCAACATTCCATTCGCCTTCCTGATTACCTGCTGCACCTGTGTACTAGCTTTCTGTGTTTCACATACGGGTAAGGTCAAATTCCTTTGTGTTGCAGCTTTCTGCAGTTTTCTCCATTTAAATAATATTCCGTGCTTTTGTCCTCCCTTCCAAAATGAACAACTTCACATTTTCCAACGTTATATTCCAGTTGCCAGCTTTATGCCCACTTACTTAATCTGTCAATATCTCCCTATAAACTGTTTGTATCCCTGTCACAACCTGTTTTTCCACCTATTTTTGTGTTGTCTGCAAAAGTGGTGGATGTGCATTCGCCTCCTTCCTCCAAGGCATTAACACATATCGTGTATAGTTGTGGTCACAGTGCTGGTCCCTGTGACACTCCACTGGTCATGAGTTGCCAACCTGAAAAAGAACCTCCATCCCCACTTGCCGGTTCCTACCCATTCGCCAATTAAAATCCCAGGTCAGTATATTATCTCCAACGCTGTGGGCTCTTCAAGCTTAACCTGCTGCGAGGTACCTTGTTCAACATCTTCTGGAAGTCCAAGTACAACATAGTTCAGATTGAAATCAAGTTGAATGCCCGGAAAGTGATCACAACAATCTTTTCAGTGATAGTAACATACTCAGGAATACTAGCATTTGGAAATTTTATCAGTTCCTAAGAATTTCTGCTGAGAGGAGAGAGACTTGCATCTCCTATGTCTTCCTTCCATACTGATTACCTAAGTCTGTGTAAACAGAGGTCAAATGCAGAAAATGTTAATGGGAGGCTGTTAGCACAGAAGCTCTCAAAGACTCCTCTACGGTGAGGTTTTCCAGCAATTAAGTGACATGAATCTCATTCTCTTATTTATCTGAAAGCTTTGCTTGTCTTTTTCTCCAAAGTCAGTTGATAGTCTATAAACAGCAGGCAGATTATAGCACACGTTAAACGGTTGACCCAATTTTCTAAGTAACCAGGCAGTAAAAACCCTTTTCAATCCAGAAAGTGCACAAAACATTCCATATCATCCACTTTTCACATAGTCCATAAATATGAATTCCCAACACTCCTCATATGAACTGCCGTGGGGAAAAGTCTCTGGCTATCGACTCTATCCATGCCTCTCATTACCTTGTACACCTCGATCAGGTCACCTCTCTTCCTCTTTCTCTCCAGAGAGAAAAGTCCGAGGTCAGTCAACCTCTCTTCGTAAGACAAGCCCTCCAGTCCAGGCAGCATCCTGATAAACCTCCTTTGCACCCTCTCCAAAGCGTCCACATCTTTCCTATAATAGGGCGACCAGAACTGGACACAATATTCCAAGTGTGGTCTCACCAGGGTTTTGTAGAGCTGCAGCATAACCTCGCGGCTCTTAAACTCGATCTCCCTGTAATCTTTTCATGGTCTCAGTTCCACTTACCCACCCTCCTTCTATAACCTTTAATTCTTTTACTATGCAAAAAAATTACCTATCTTAGCTTTAAAAACATTTAATGAGGAAGCCTCACTGGGCAGGGAATTCCACAGATTTGTAATCCTTTGGGTGAAGAAGTTCCTGCTCAACTCAGTCCCAAATCTGGTACCCCTAATTTTGAGGCTATGCCCCTGTTCTAGTTTCCCCCCTAGTGGAAACTTATATTCCGCTTGGGAACCCTGCAGCCCAATGGTATCAATGTGGACTTCACAAGCTTCAAAATCTCCCCCTCCCCCACTGCATCCCAAAACCAGCCCAGCTCGTCCCCGCCTCCCTAACCTGTTCTTCCTCTCACCTATCCCCTCCTCCCACCTCAAGCCGAACCTCCATTTCCCACCTACTAACCTCATCCCGCTTCCTTGACCTGTCTGTCCGGACTGACCTATCCCCTCCCCACCTATCTTCTCCTCTATCCATCTTCGGTCCGCCTCCCCCTCTCTCCCTATTTATTTCAGAACCCCCTTCCCCTCCCCCATTTCTGATGAAGGGTCGAGGCCCGAAACGAAAGCTTTTGTGCTGCTAAGATACTGCTTGGCCTGCTGTGTTCATCCAGCTTCACACTTTGTCATCAGTGGAAACAATCTCCCTGCTTCTACCTTATCTATTACCTTTATAATTTTATATGTTTCTATAAGATCCCCCTCGTTCTTCTAAATTCCAATGAACATAATCCCAGTCTATTCAGCCTCTCCTCATAAGCTAGCCTCTTAACTCTGGAATCAACCTCATGAACCCCCTTTGCACCTCCACCAATGCCAATATATCCTTTCTCAAGTAAGGACACCAAACAGCACGCAGTACTCCAGGTCCGGCCTCACCAGTATCCTATATAGCTGCAACATAACCTCCCTGCTTTTAAACTCAACCCCTGTAGCAATCAAGGACAATATTCCATTTGCCTTCTTAATTACCTGTTGTACCTGCAAACCAACTTTTGTGATTCATCCACAATGACACCCAGGACCGTCTGCATAGTAGCATGTTGCAAATTTTTACTTTTCAAATCATAGTCCTTTTTACTGCATTCCTACCAAACTGGATGACTTCACATTTATCAGCATTGTGCTCCATCTGACAGACCTTCCACCACTCACTTAAACTGTCTATATCTCTCTGCAAACTTTCAGAGTCCTCTGCCCACTTTGCTCTACCATTCATCTGAGTGTCATCCACACACTTTAACACACTACACATGGTCCCCAACTCCCAGTCATCTATGTGAATTGTAAACAATTGCGGTCCCAACACTGATCTCTGAGGCACACCACTGATCCCGGAGGAACACCACTAGTCACTGATCACCAACCAGAAAAACACTGATTTATCCCCACTCTTTGCTTCCCATTAGGTAACTAATCCTCAATCCATGCTAATATATTGACTGTAATGCCATGCACCTTTATCTATGCAGAAGCCTTTTGTGTGGTACCTTGTCGAATGCCTTTTGGAGATCCAGATACACCACATTTACAGGGTCCCCTGTTGTCCACAGCATTCATAATGTCTTCATAAAATTCCAGCAAATTGGCCAAGGAAGACCTGCCTTTCATCAACCCATTCTGCATCCGCCCAATGGGGCAAATTCTATCTACTTGTCTTGCTATATCTTCATTGATGATAGTTTCAAGCATGTTCCCCATTACAGAGTTAAGTTAACTGACTTATAATTCCCCATCTTTTATCTATCTCCTTTTTTGAACAGTGGCATCACGTTGACTGTTTTCCAAACTGCTGGAACTGCCCCAGAGTCCAGTGAATTCTGGAAAATTACCACGAATGTATTTGTTTATACTCCCGCCATCTCTTTTAATACCCTGGGATGCATTCCATCAGGACCAGGAGACTTATTTACCTTTAGCTCCATTAGCTCCCCCAACACTGCCTCTTCTGTGATAATGATTGTGCCCAGATCCTCACTTACCTCGGTCTTTTTGTTATCAATTACTGGCAAGTTATTTGTGTCCTCCACTGTGAAGACTGACGCAAAATACCTGTTCAATGCCTCAGCTATTTCCTGATTTCCTATTGTTAAATCCCCCTTCTCATCCTCCAAAGGATCAATGTTTACCTTAGCCACTCTTTTTCATCTTATCAATTTATAGAAACTTCTGCTATCTGTTTTTATATTCTGAGATAGTTTAGTTTCACAATCCATCTTACTTTACTTTATAGCCTTTTTTGTGGCTTTCTGTTGACCATTGAAGTTTTCCTAACCTTCTAGTTTTCCACTTATCTTGGCCACTTCATCTGCTTTATCTTTCAATTTGATAGCCTCCCTTATTACCTTAGACATCCCTGGCTCTTTTCCTCCGGTCCTTCCTTTTCACTGGTATATACTTTGCTGAGCACTTTAAAAATTGCTTTGAAAGTCCTTCACATTTCCTCAACTGTCCGACCACAGATTCTTTCTTTTAACAAACTCCACCCTCATCCTATTTTAATCTCCTTTGTTTAAGCACAGGACTCTTGTATTGGATTTTACCTTCTCACTTTCCATCTGCATTCTGTATTCAACCATATCATGATCGCTCCTTCCAAGAGGATCCCTAACTATGAGTTCACTAATTATCCCTGTCTCATTGCACGGCACCAGATCTAGGATAGCTTCCTCCTTTGCTAGTTCCATTATGTATTGTTCAAGAAATCAATTGCAGATACATTCACCAAACTCCTCCTGAAGTCTGCCTTGACCGACCTGGTTCAACCAATTGATAGACCCATTTAAATCATTTCTTAACTTTCTCTGTGCGCACTGTGTCTTTGAATTTGTTAAAACTCATCTCATGTGATTTTGAGCACCTGCAGCACAAGATCTTCCCTCATCCACTGTCTTAGATTTGCTGTATCTTCTGGTAAAGAAGATAAGATAGAACACGTGTGCTGAATGAAACCAAAATAAAACTCATCACTTTTGAGAAGTCTGATGTTTTCAGAGCTCCTTTTGGTTCCATCAAGTGTGTGCCCATTTCAACAAATTAGCATGCCATATTCACAATGTATGAATTTCAGCTCTGATGAAGAGTTATCCAGGCTCAAAATGTTAGCTTGCTTCCTCTCCATGTGTAATGCCTGACCTGCTGTGAATTCCAGCACTTTTTTGTTTTTGGTATGAATTTCTTTTTGCTGGGAGCTGTCACCACCTGTCATTTCAGGCAGTTACAGAGCTCGGGAGATAACACGGTGTGGAGCTGGATGAACACAGCATACCAAGCAGCATCTTAGGAGCAGGAAAGCCGACATTTCAGGCCTAGACCCTTACATCAGCCTTCCTGCTCCTAAGATGCTACTTAGCCTGCTGTGTTCATCCAGCTTCAGACCGTGTTATCTCGGATTCTCCAGCATCTGGAGCTCCTACTATCTCAGTTAAAGAGCTCTGATGTCTCCCGTGTTCTCAACCTCATTATTATCTTCCTAGGAAACAGGTCCTCGAGCTGCAAAATCCAATATTCAGTGTAGAAAATAGACATTAATAGCCTCATAAAAAAATTAGTTACATGTTTGACCGACTCAAGAGGTACAGCTTTCATGTTCAATTCTGCAGGTTAATTAGAAAGCTGGTAGAATTATTGTTTATTGCAAGGGGAAGTGATCACAATGGTCGGAGGCTTTGCTTGAGTTAGTACATTAGTGAGACTACACCTGGATTACTGTGCACAGCCTTCCACATATTTATGGAAGATTGTAAATACTCTGGAAGCAGTTCAGAGAAGGTTTATTAGATTGATGCGGAGAATGCATAGAAGAAAGGTTGAAAAGGTTAGGTTTGCATCCACTGGAGATGAGAAGAATAAGGCCATTTGATTGAAATATGTAAGATCTTGATGAGTCTTGTCAGGGTGCATGTGGTCAGGATACTTCCTCTTGTGGGAGAATCTAAAATGAGCGGCCACAGATTAAAAATAAGAATTCACCCATTTTAAGACAGTGGTGAGTTAAAATACTGTTTGCAGAGCTTGCGAGTCTTTGGAACTCTGTTCCTCAAAAGATATTTTTAAGGCAGATGTAAATACATTCTTGAGAAGCAAGGGGGTGAAACATTACTGAGGGCGGTTGGGAATGTGGATCAGCCATGATCTTATTGAATGGTGGAGCAGGCTTGAGGGGTTGAATGGCCTGGTTCTAATTCTATTTCATGCGTTTATATGTAGGTTGTAACATGAAAATACAAATAGTGGAACGATAGGGAAACAAAAATCAGAAAACAGTGTCAACCTGGTTACTGTTCTCTTGAATTGTCTTATTTATCTGTTTTCCCAGGGCCTTATGCATCAGACTGGTTTCTTCAGTTGTTTCCTTTTTAATTTATATTTGACTAACAGAATCTTTTGCTTTATTTTCAAAATCATCCACGACATTGCATCTGCTGAGCTCAACTGAGATTCACACTGAGTTACGAGCAATAAGACACTGTGTTTAACAACAAAATTTATGGTGTTACTACTGTCTTTGTAGTTGCTTTTCAGCAGCAATTTCTTGTTCATGTGATAACAAATGTCGATGTTGTTACATTGTTACAATTTGCTGACAACAATGCACTTCTCCATATTCCTCACTGAAATAGCCCACTCCATATTGATGAAAATTCCAGCTGCTCTACAGGATGAGCAGGAAACTGTTCACCCTGTATCGCCACCAGCCCAGAACAAAGCCCACTCAACCTCTGCCATCAAGCTGCAGTATGCTGATGATGTTTGCATGAATGTACATTCAGAGGTGGAGTTGCAAGACATTGTTGATGCAGGCACAGAAGTGTTTGAGAAAATGGACTTTACATGCAATATTCACGAAACAAACGTCCTCTACCATCCTGTTCCTGCCCCATTACACTAATCCCTGACTACCAACATCCCTTGTGAGCCAATAGATAATGCAGTTCCATTTGCAAATCTTGAGACCCTCCTCTTAGTAAGGGCAGACCTCCACAAAACTTAGAGTTACCTCCAGAGTGCAAACATTGTCTTTGCTGACAAATGGCTCAAGGCCTGTCATGTTACCTGCTCTTTGGAGGCCTGGGCAATGTCTACCTCGCAAACCCCAAGAAAAATATTCCCAGAAATTCCTTTAAAAGATCTAAAACTCCAGTGGTAGGAGAACTGCCTGCTCCAATCGCAATATCTTCTCTCAGGTGAACATTCCCAGCCTCAAGGCATTGGTTACAGTCAACCAGCTGCTTAGGTTTGTGTTTTCAAAATTGGATATTTGACTTTTTATGCCATTGTACAAGTCATGAATGAATATTGTAAATAATTGAGTTCCCACTACTGGTCACTGCAGGCCACCGCTAGTCACCCTTGCCAATTTGAGTACTTATCCATTATTTCAACTCTCTGTTTTGTGTAACTCAACTCCTATCCATCTCAGTAATTTGTCCTCAGTTCCATGAGCTTCCACCTTTGCTAACAGTCTCTTATGTAGGATTTTATCAAGAGCTTTCTGGAAGTCCATATAAACACCACTCATCGACTTACTCTATCCACAACCTTTGTCACTTCTCCAAAAATTCTGTAAGATTTATCAGGCATCACCTACCCTTCATGAATTCTTGTTGATTCTCCCTGATTAACTAAAATTCTTCCAGATGATCAGTTACCCTCAGTTTGATTATAAGCTTTAGTAATCTCACCACAGATATTCGCTAGCTGGTCTGTAATTCACTGGCTTCCCTCTGCTACCCTTCTTAAGAGTAGAATGACATGAGCACATTTCCAGGCTAGAGATACATCCAGGCATCTCTGAAGGATTATGGCTAGGACATCAGTAATGTGCTGTCGTCCCATGTTTAACACCCATAGATGGAAAGCATCAGGTCCTGGGGATTTGTCACTCTTCAATTCTATTAATTTCCCTATTATTGATTATTTGCTTAAGTAATTTTATTTTGACCCTGTCCCTGATCCTCTATTAATTTCTTTGGGATTTCTGACAAACTATTGTGCTTTTCTGTTATGACTACTGAAACAAAATAATTGTTCAGCATGTCTGCCATTTCCCCGTGGTCGTTGACACAATCCCCACTGGATGTAAGTTTGCTTGCTGAGCTGGAAGGTTCATTTTCAAATGTTTCTAGGTAACATCATCAGTGAGCCTCCGGTGAAGCGCTGGTGTTATGTCCCGCTTTCTATTTATCTGTTTAGGTTTCCTTGGGTTGGTGATGCGTCAGCCTTCAGTGGGCCAACATTACTGTTACCCAGCTGCTTTCCCTTTATATAACCCCTTCTTATTGTCTTTTATGTCCTTTATATAATCCTGTTTGGTTGTTCTCATAAGCTGCTTTGTGGTCCTTTGTTGGTCTTTGTATTTTTCCATTCTACGGGATCTGTACTGCTACTTGCATTTTTATAAGCCATTTCTTTTAATGTCATACTGTCCCTTATCTCCTTAGATGTCCATGGCATTTTTCTTTGAGGTGGAACTTTCCTTCTCATGGGTGCAAACTGCTTCTGATGGCATTAATTTTTTTTTTATTTTGAACACTCTCCACTGTTCCTCAGCTGTTTTACCTCATAGCTGAGCTTCCCAGTTTACTGTGGACTGTCTCTGCCTTATCCTATTAAAGTCTGCCTTATTTAAATCTAAAATTCTCTTAGCTGATCTCTGCTTGTGTCTGACAATCACTACGTGAAACTTGATCAAGTTATGATTACTATTTGACAAATGATCTCAAACAATTAGATCACTAATTAAATCAGACTCATTACTCATGAATAGATCCAATATTGTATCAGTGATAATGGGAACTGCAGATGCTGGAGAATCCAAGATAATAAAATGTGAGGCTGAATGAACACAGCAGGCCCAGCAGCATCTCAGGAGCACAAAAGCAGACGTTTTGGGCTAGGCCCGAAACGTCAGCTTTTGTGCTCCTGAGATGCTGCTGGGCCTGCTGTGTTCATCCAGCCTCACATTTTATTATCTTAGATCCAATATTGCTTGCCCTCTTGTCATATCTAAGTATACTGTCCTAGGAAACTATCCTGGACACACTCTGGAAATTCACAACCTTTCCAGGTGGATTCTTGTCAGTCTCTCCCAGTCTATGTTAAGATTAAAATCCCTTATTAATATGACTCTGCCTTGGCTACATAGTTGCCCAATTTCAGCATATATACAACTTCATACATCTGAGCTGCTACCAGGTGGTCTATATAGGTCACCTCTTGTGGTCTTTGTTCCTTTCTGGTTCTCCTCACTTCTATCCATGAGGTCCCTACTGGGAGCTTTCCACTTGTTCCTTCCTTCTTCGCCATCAAAGTGATTCTGTTTCTAATCAGTAATGCTACTCGCCCCCGCCCCCGCAATACTGTTTTATCTAAGCCTCCCGTAAACTTTAAGACCTTTTATGTTTAGCTCCCAGTCCTGACCATCCTGCAACCATATCTCCATATCAATTTCCAATTTAAATCAATGCCTGCAGTTCACTTTTTCTGAAGAAGAGTTCTGACCTAGAACGTCGACTCTCCTGCACCCCTGATGCTGCCTGTTCCTCCAGCTCCACACTGTGTTATTTCTGACTCCAGCATCTGCAGTTCTTGCTGTCTCTGCAGCTCACTTAATTTGTTCCTTATACTCTGTACATTTGTGTAAAGAACTCTAAATTTTGGCTGTACACTCCATCCTGTCCTTCAACATCTTTTTATTAGCTCTCCCTTTTGTCTCACTTAATACACTTTTTTTGGTCTTGCCTTGTTCATCAAACTGGCCCTGCTTTTTCATCCTATTAACATCCACCTTCTTCTCACATGCTGGTGTGCTCATCTGGTTCTCACCGTGAGACTAGCTTAAATCCCCCCATGTGGCACTAGTAACTCTTGCCCACAACAATGTTCATGCCCCCCAGTTTAGGTGCAGTCTGTGTGGGTTTGAATGGATAATTTTCATAGGAGGGGACCCATGACCCAACTGTAACAGAACATGGACGTTTGCAAATGAACTCCAGAATGAGCCATCTTGGGCTGCTTCAGTGAAATAAAATGTTTCAGCTGACATTCCCAACACACATAGGTCATGGAGTGGATTATTGTTGGTCAGTCAACCAGTCACCTGAGACAACAGGTACACACTGCGTGACCATTAACCAGGTTCAGTGAAGTCACCTGGGACTAGTTTCATAGCCCAATGCAGAGTAGAAAGGATTTTTCAGATTCGTTTTGCTCCCCCCAGGGGATTTATTTGGATTTTTCCCCTCTCCCAAGAGAACACATGGTTTTTGTTTGAAGTAAAGAAGATATTTGGTTGGATGCACAAGGGACAGTTTTACCTGGACGATTTGGAGTTCTGTTCCTGGCTGTTATCGTTCAGATGATTTGGACATACATACTTACAATATGTTAGCATGTGAAGTGCTCTGTTGGCAAAAACATTTTCAAAGTTTCAATTATTAAAAAAAGTAATATTAATTAATTACTGACATACAGTTCTTTGCAAGAGTCTCATCAGACTCAAAACATTAACACTGTTTTTCCCTTTCCATGGATGTTGCCAGACTTGCTGAGTTTCTTCAGTACATTTTGTTTTCCTAAAAGTTTAATTTATATTCAGAGTGTAACTGGTTGGAGTGAACACCTCATGTTTTCATTGGGTTTAAGTCGTACCATTAGGATGGGTTTACTACAACAAGGACACAGCTACTATGTTTGAGACGTTGCTAGCATCCAAATGATGCTGATGGCAACAGTGAGAATGTTGAATTGAATGGTACTATATCTTTCCTGTTCATTGTGGCAGGACAGAATTAAACAAAATGGAAAGAAATCCAGTTAATGAGATTAGCAGTAAAACTGGAATGGCAGACGATATGGCATGCAAGCAATATGCTTTTTATAAACTGTATCTGTCTGTGCTTTGACTATGTCATTTTAAGAAGAATGTGTGATCAGTGTTAATGATGGGGTACATTTTTACATCAAACCACCATTTCTATAACTTTGAACACCACAAAAGAATGGAAATCACTTAAATAATGATAAGGGGCAAGTTAAGTCGATGTGACTGGCAGGAAATTAGTGGGACCTCTAGAATTACACTTGACTTGATTTTGCTTCAAATGCAGCCAGTCCTTTAGTATCCTAACTGGAGAGTTTGGTTATAGCTTGATGCATGTATTCTGTTTTAGAAACTCAAGTAGATAGTGGGCTATGTAAGCATGGGCAACAAGCCTGGTCTGGAAAATTGGGATTAAGCAATCATCTGAGTGTCTATAAATGGTCCCGTAAACTGGAGCACCGCTGTATTGTTGAGAGTGAGACCTTGATTAGTTTCTTCCTGTTCAGGAGGCCAAAGTTTTCACTATTTTGAAGGGTTTCATCAACATTGATGTCATTTCCCAGTATCCTTTTCTTTTCTTCGGCACTCCCTTTGAACAGAGTATGACTTGCTTCCACTCCAAGACAATGAGTTCTGAGTCAGTTGGTACGTGCGATTTGCAGACTTTACGATACGGGGGGGTAGGTGTTGGAGCATGGAGGGTTGGATAAATAGTTTGTTTGGAGGTTTATTCCCTCCTTCCAAACCCAGGCTTCGCATTTGTATGTTTCTGACAAGATCTGCTGATTTGTTCAATGGACTGAAGAGTGGCAGATAGAGTTTAATTTGGATAAATGCAAGGTATTGCATTTTGGTAAAACAAACAAAAAGGAAAACTTATATAATTAAAAATACGGCCTTGGTTAGCATTGTAGAACAGAGAGACCTAGGGGTTTAGGTACATAATTCTTTGAAGGCTCTGTCATATATAGGTAAGATAGTTAAGAAGGCTGTAAGCACACTTGCCTTCATTGCTCAGGCCTTTGAGTATTGGAGTTGAGACGTCGGTTGTACAGGACATTGGTGAGGCCTCTTCTGGAATACTGTGCCCAGTTTTGGTTGCCCTATTATAGAAAGGATTTATTAAGTTGGAGAGGGTTCAGAAGAAATGTATCAGCATGTTGCCAGATATGGAAGGTTTGAGCTATATGGAGAGGCTGGATAGGCTGGAACTTTTTATCGTGGAGTCTGGGAGTTTGTAAGGTTACTTTACAGAGGTTTATAAAATCATGAGGGGTATAGATAAGCTAAATGGCAGGTGTTTTTTTCACTAGGGTGGGAGATTTCAAGATTGGGGGGACATTTTTAAGATGACAGGGGAAAGACATGGGGGACAGTTTTTTTGCACAGAGAGTGGTTTGTGTGTAGAATGAACTTCTAGAGGAAGTGGTAGATGTGGGTACAGTTACAATGTTAAAAAGACATTTAGATAAGTATAAATAAGAAAGGTATGGAGGCATATGGGCTAAGCGCAGGCAGGTGGGACTAGTTTAGTTTGGGATTAGGTTCAGCATGGACTGGTTGGGCCAAAGGGTCTGCTTCCATGCTATATGGCTCTATGCCATCTGGGCAGCAGTGATTTCTCAGGGGCATGGATTTTTACATGTTGGTGGGCATCCTTGATCTCTTCAGAGATGCTTTGAAATGCTTTTCCCTGCGAGTCTACTGCTAAAACATATTTGAACACAGTTAGTTTGGGAATCTGATGCAAGACAAAAATGACATCACAGTTTTTGAGTGATAAATACCTGAGTGTTGTCAGACCTCTCCTCAACTGTACTAAACCATTCTGTGAATGTTTTGAATGACATACCAAATGCACCCTATTCATAATGTGCTAAACTGATAGAATAATTCTCATTATAGACACCATCATCTGCAAGCTCCCCTCCAAGTCACAAATCATCCTGACTTGAACTATATCACTGATTCTTCACTGCCACTGGGTCAAAACACAGGGACTCCCACTGCAGCAGCACTGTGCCTGTACCCACACACCAAGAACAGGGACTGTTTAAGATGACAGCTCATCAATGTCTTCTCACAGAATCACAGAACTGTTCTGGCGCAGAAAGAGGCCATTCAGCCCATCAAGCCTGTGCCACGGCCCGGAGAGAGGGGGAGGGTGTTTCTGTCCCCTCATGCCAATCTCCTGCCTTTTCCCCATATCCCTGCACACCATTTCTATTCATACAATCATCCAATGCCCCTCTTCAAAAACTCAACTGAGCCTGCCAGCACTACATTTCTAGGCAGTGCATTCCATGCCCTGGCTACTCGCCCACTGAAAAGGTTTTTTTTTCACACATCACTGTTGCTTCTTTTGCACATCACTTCCCCGAGGAGGTGATAAGGCACGGTTAATTCAGTTGACCGAGTCACTGACAAACAACTTCCCACAAACAAATTTTTAAAAAAGCACTTCTGAGAAAGCACAAAGCACCCCTTGTCAGAAATCATGCCTTACCTGCATATTTGGGAAAAAACACACCAGGCAAGGTCATTCCAGCCTTGTGGCCCGCAAGTTACTTCTCACTTGCTGCAGCTAGGTCATGTCTCGCTGTGGAGTAAAATCCAACCATAAATGATCCTTGAAGAGCACTTCAAACAAAACGCTTTGACTGCCACAAGAAGTACTGTGAGTAAATTTCCTAGGAAAGGCTTTGAAGAAACGAAGAACTAAGTGTCGTCACCTCTGCCGTGTGGAATTTTACCAATTTCCTGAACGAAAATAACAGTGGGAATAAATTTTTTAAAAAACGGATGAGTTAAATTCATTGAAATCACTCTTTACTGAGCAAGCGTGGCTGCAATGTAGTACAGTAAAAAAATGTAATTAATAACTGTCATTACACTTCATAGACATCACAAGTTAGGCTTGTGGATTAGGTGTAGAGATTAACTTTTAGGAATGGCTGCATGTTGTTTGGCCAACCGGCAGCATGTTGGTGCTGCCCAGTCCTGTCAATTGCAAAGCCGCCAATAATCATTTGCAATCCACAAACATAAAAATAATAGGATTATAGATTCCAGCATTTAATGCTTTGGTGAATGAATAGCTTAAACATTAAATGCATTTCTTGGCCTGTGAAGAGAGGCAGCAAGCAAAGCAGCATACGCTTCCACTGCCATCCTGTGGCAAACTGGGGCATTTAATTTACCTTGCGCTTAAAGAGCTTTGGACTTAACATCGATTTGTTCACTTTTTCATAATTACCAGTTGTAGTTGCATCAGACTCCTAACTGCCATGCTAAGGTGTGCTAATTTTCATCTCAAATGCAAGTTTAAGCAAATATTAAAAAAAAAGTGTGCAGAATGCAGTCAGAAATTAATACCGGTGCAATGGGAGCATTAGAGATAACAAAGTGTGGGTCTGGATGAACACAGCAGGCCAAGCAGCATCTTAGGAGCACAAAAGCTGACGTTTCGGGCCTAGATCCTTCATTCTCCAGCATCTGCAGTTCCCCTTATCTCTGATACAATGGGAGCATTATTTCCTTTTGGCTATCAATGTCTACAATTATTTTCTCGTTATTACAAGTGTTTCGAATTGGCCTTTCCAACTCAAGTTTGATTTCCAGGGACCAGTGCCTGTTAGCTGTTTCTGAGTATTTGAGACACTGAGCCTGCCCCTTAATTTTGTTAACAGATTCAGTTTATCGTGCATCTCAAGAAATATTAATTTCCAAAAAGGCAGATATAAGAAACAGCTTCATTGACGTTGGTAATGGATATTGTGCCACAAAACCAGCCCTGTAAACAGGAGTGCTGACAGACCTAAGTAGTTCACTGGCTCAACATTTACTTCGATGTTTGTGCTTTAAGGTTAGGACAGTCAGCTATTTGCTAACTCAAAGATAATGGTCCTGACTTCGGCCTGAGTTGTATTTTCACATGAAAGCTTACCGTTCTTATCTCAGTTACCCTGAGTTGTCCCTGCTTAAGTATTCATGAGCTTGAGTTTGCAGCTTGAATGCAGACTTTCTTGCCATTATATAAATAACAGCAGCAAAGACACAATTCTACAGTACAGCCTATACTAAGAATAGCACCTCAGATTGCTTGACAAAAAGATGAGACCAGGCAGAAAGAATGCTGAGTTTAAAGTGGATGGAAAGCAAAGCCAGGAAAGATGATTTTCCAAAGGGTTTTAAAGGTAGCAAACGTCTGAGATACTCTTTGGGAATGTATTACTTAAGACATGTTAACAGAAACAACAACAATTAACATTAGAGTACAGTGGGCAGTTGGGAGGGTGGGGGTGGAGGTGGGGAATACAGGGCATCAGAGGTATACTTAACCTTGATATTTTTACTAAATAGTCTCCTTGTGTAATGTGGGACCAGCAAGTTCACAATGATAGGCAAAGTAATTAATGCAACATACAATCTTAGCAGTCTGCTCCACAAGGAAGTGCTAGAGGTCTTAGAAAACATTAAGGTAGATAAATTTCCAGGACCTGTATCCCAGGATGTTGTGAGAAGTTAAGAAGGAAATTGCGGGGCTCCTAGCAGAAATATTTATATCACCTATAATCCACGGGTGAAGCACCAGAGGACTGGAGGGTGACTAATGTTGTGCTACTGTTTAAGAAAGTCTGTAAGGAGATGCCTGGAAACTATAGACCTGTGAGTCTGACATCAGTGGTGGGTAGGTTGTTTGAGGTAATTGTGAAAGATAGGATTTATACATTTGGAGAATCAAGGATTGATTAGGGAGAGTCGGCATGGCTTTGTGCAAGGGAAATCATGTCTCACAAACTTATTTGAGTATTATAATGAAGTAACCAAACAGATTGATGAGGACAGAATGGTAGATGCTGTTTACTTGGATTTAAGTAAAGCCTTTGACAAGGTTCTGCATGGTAGACTAATTCGTAAAATTAGATCACATGGGATTCAGGGTGAGCTCGCCAATTTGACGCAAAATTATCTTTATAGTAGGAGACAGATTGTGATTATGGAAAATTGTTTTTCGGACTGGAAGCCTGTGACCAGTGGTATACCGCAGGGATCAGTTCTGGGTCCACTTTTGTTTGTCATTTATATAAATGATTTGGATGAGAATATAGGAGGCATTTTTAGTAAGTTTGCCGATGATATGAAAATTGGTGGTACAGTGGATAGCGAAGAAGGATATCTAAGATTACAAAGGTATCTTGATCAATTTGGTGAATGGGTTGAACAGTAGCAGATGGAATTTAATTTGGATAATTGTGAGGTATTGCATTTTGGTACTAGAAACAAGCACAGGATGTATGCAATTAATGGTGGGGCCCTAGTTAGTGTTGAAGAATAGAGAGACCTTAGGGTTCAGGTATATAATTCTTTGAAGTTTGTGTCACATGTAGACAGAGTGGTTAAGAAGGCATTTAGCATGCTTGCTCAGACCCTTGAGTACAGGAAT
The DNA here is from genome assembly GCF_030684315.1 of Stegostoma tigrinum. Classification (NCBI taxonomy): domain Eukaryota; kingdom Metazoa; phylum Chordata; class Chondrichthyes; order Orectolobiformes; family Stegostomatidae; genus Stegostoma; species Stegostoma tigrinum. Next base: position 8,668,653 of record NC_081378.1, read on the forward strand.
TAGGACACCATGTTGAGGTTGTACAGGATGTTGGTGAGGCCACTTCTGGAATACTGTGTGCAATTCTGGTCGCCTTGTTTATAGGAAGGGTACTATCAAACCAGATGGGATTCAGAAAAGATTTACCAGGATGTCGCCAGGAATGGAAGAGTTGAGATATAAAAATAGACTGGAAAGGCTGGGACATTTTTTACTGGAGTATAGATAGACTGGAGAGTTGGGCAGATAAATGCCAGATGGAGTTCAATCCGGGCAAATGCGAGGTGATGCATTTTGGAAGATCAAATTCAAGGGCGAACTATACAGTAAATGGAAAAGTCCTGGGGAAAATTGATGAACAGAGAGATCTGGGTGTTCAGGTCCATTGTTCCCTGAAGGTGACAACGCAGGCCAATAGGGTGGCCAAGAAGGCGTATGGCATGCTTTCCTTCATTGGGCAGTGTATTGAGTACAAGAGTTGGCAGGTCATGTTGCAGTTGTATAGGACTTTGGTTCGGCCACATTTGGAGTACTGTGTACAGTTCTGATCGCCACATTACTAAAAGGATGTGGATGCTTTGGAGAGGGTGCAAAGGAGGTTCACCAGGATGTTGCCCGGTATGGAGGGTGCTAGCTATGAAGAGACGTTGAATAGATTAGGATTATTTTCATTGGAAAGACGGAGATTGAGGGGGGACCTGATTGAGGTCTACAAAATCATGAGGGGTGTCGACAGGGTGGATAGCAAAAAGCTTTTTCCCAGAGTGGGGGACTCAAATACTAGGGGTCATGAGTTCAAAGTGAGAGGAGGAAAGTTTAAGGGAGATATGCGTGGAAAGTTCTTTACACAGAGGGTGGTGGGTGCCTGGAACGTGTTGCCAGTGGAGGTGGTAGATGCAGACACGTTAGTGTCTTTTAAGATATATTTGGACAGGTAGATGGATGGGCAGGGAGCAAATGCACACAGACCGTTAGAAAATAGATGGCAGGTTAGACAGAGGATCTTGATCGGTGCAGGCTTGGAGGGCCGAAGGGCCTGTTCCTGTGCTGTAGGTTTCTTTGTTCTTCGTTCTTTGTATAGGAGGATGAGGTTTATAAAATCATGAGGTGCTAACGTGAATGACAAGGGTCTTTTGCCTATGGTTGGGGAGTTCAAAATAGGGGGGATATTTTTACAGTGAGATGAGAAAGATCTAAAAAGAACATGAGAGGCAACCGTTTTACTCAGAGAGTGGTTATTTTGTTGAATGAACTGCCAGGAGAAGTGGTGGATGTGGGTACACTTACAATGTTTAAAAGGCATTTGGATAAGTATATGAATGAGAAGTGATTGGAGGGATATGTGCTATGTGCAAGCAGGTCGGACTGGTTTAGTTTAGGAACATGGTCGCCATGGATTGGTTGGACTGAAGGATCAGTTTCCATTCTGTATAACTCTAACTCTATAATGTGTGGAAATACAACTGAACTTTCTCCATTTGTAATATGAAGCTCTTGCTATTAAGCAATTTGTTTCTACCAGCTTTTGACTGCAGAGAAATGTTAATTGCTCATCATTGGTCTCAATATCTGACTCAGAGGTACATTTACAGTGCAGTCAACTTGTCAGCTCGCCTGAGGTTTCAAAGTTCCTGTTATGTGTCAGTTCTCCCCAGGTTCTGATCCCTTGTGGTATTGTGTAGTCAGCTTTCTGAAATGCAAATCTAGCAACATTTGATTTAAATAAGTTATGACCAGACTGACTTATTAAACACAACAAAACTTCACTGTAGTTCAAAGGAGAAAACTCTAGATCAAGATTCTGGTGAAAGCATTTCTTCAGATGGTTATTGCTTGATCTGTTGGTATGATGAGTGGGACTTAGTCACATTTGTAACCTGGAAAGAACATTTCATCTTCGTTTAGCCATTTCTCAAGAAACTATTGGCAAGACCCAAGTACTTAAGTCAGATATAATCTCCAACATTTGTGTTTGATTCAATGGCAGTGTTAAATTTTCTTTTGAAAATGGACCTTTTCATTCGAGGCTGCATTGGGAAATTCCTAAATGGGGCAAGCTCAGGTCTGTCTCAGTCATAGGGAGCAAATTTAACTGTGAGATTCATCAGAAGGTATTAACTATGTACAAGGAGCTTTATGGTTCTTTTAGGCGTCTACCAGCAGTGGGGCCGGTGACAGTTCAAAGTTGACGCAGTTCTCTCCCACAACTAAATTCGTAGGATTTAAATCCACTCACATATCCAGCAAATGAGTGGAAGGCAAATCACCCTGTACACCACCTGTTTTCAGGATGAGATGTTAAGCTGAGGGTTCATCTGCCGTCTTAGGTCCTGCACTAGATCCCATGGAACCATTCAAAGATGAGAACAGATGTTATAGAACATAGAACAATACAGCGCAGAACAGGCCCTCATCCATATGCTTATCCAAGGACTGTTTAAATGCCCCTAATGTGGCTGAGTTAACTACATTGGCAGGCAGGGTGTTCCATGCCCTTACTACTCTCTGAGTAAAGAACCTGCCTCTGACATCTGTCTTAAATCTATCACCCCTCAATTTGTAGCTATGCCCTCTCGTACAAGCTGACATCATCATTTTCGAAAAAGACTCTCACTGTCCTTATCTTGGTGTTTTCCCCAATGCTTAATCACTCAACAAGGCTAAAACATGGATTGTTTAGCAATCTATTGGCTATCGATGGGGCATTGCTGGCTGCAAATTGATTTCTTGCATTTCTCTACATTTCAAATATATTTAGTTAATTATGAAATAGTAAGCTTGCAAAAACACCTTCTTTCTTTACAAATATGTTTAATAATCCAGCATTTTGCTTTAGGAATTGATGAAGCGCTAAGTGAAAAGCTATCTCAAGACCACCATGCAAAGCCCACTGAGAATATTGTTTATTTAGCTTTGTGTTTAACTTGGTTACGTTCTCTAGGAAGACCATAGAAAGGATAACAAGTAAAGGAAGTCTTGCCCTAAAATTGAAATGTAGGAGAGATTCTTGAATAAATGAATGTTATAAGTCTGTTCAAAATAACTGGCAATGTATTGTACCTGCTGATCTCTGCACCATCTTCCTCAGCCTAGCTCATTCACTGCGTGTTTCTTTCTCAGTTACCCAGCTGACTTTATCAGCCACAAGCAACACATATGACACTGTAATTCTTTACACCGCTGCAAGCTTAAATCAAATAAACACTGAATGTACAAATGCTTGGGATGTTAACTTGAAAAAAAGGAAGAAGATTTTGCAATTATTGAGCATGAATGTGGCAGTGGAAAATTCACGTGCATACATTCATCCTGGTTTCTTTCACTCCTATGATTAACCTGTTAACCACCAACCCACAATCTCTTCGCTTTACTGAGCAGGTGTGAAAAGTTACAGAGCTTGTTTACAAAGAAGTTTTGCCATTTTGTTTGAATTTTTATGTGCATGTATCCTTACTTCCCAGGGACTTGTATCTTTTGGCTAGATTCCATTTTGGAAAATTGTGAGCTTAGACCCAACCAAAGTGCCACTTGTTTATGACTCGATTGGAGCACCTTACACTTTTGATTGATAAGGTTGCAGGATCAAGTCCCACTCCAGAGATGATTGTATCAAATCTAGGATAATATGCTTATTCACATTTTCGGGGCTTCTGCATTCGTGGAATTTGTGATAATCAGAACTGATTCTGAACAAGGGTTTATCCGTCCTTTGGGGTAAAATATCCTGAAGATTTTCCTTTGAGAAAGGAACTTGCAACGATAATTACTCAACCTACATTGATTAAATAAACAACCGGTTCATTATCTCATTTCTGTTTTTAGCAGTGTGATTTCAAAGCATGTGCTGACTTCTTACATTGACAGCAGTGATATCACAAAAGGACTTACCTGGCTGTAAAGTGCTTTGTTAACTTCTGAGGCTCTGAAAAAAACACAAGGCAAACACTGTACACTCTTTAATTTAAAGTCTGGCTCTCTCGCTGATCTGTACATGTAGACAGTGTTCTGGGAGCCTATTTACATTTGAATTGGGAGAAGGAGGAGATCATTCAGCTCCTAAACCTGACCCATAATTCATTGAGGTTATCGCTAATCTGAATGGGATTTCAAATCCTCAATTCTTGCCTCCTGCTCCCTTGATATCTACCCCAACTTTAAAAATAGTTAAGGACTTTGCATCCACCACCTTTACAAGGAGAGGATTCTAAAAATCTCATGATGCTCTGGGAGGATAGAATTTTCCTCGATCTCTGTCTTAAATGGACAATCACCACTTTTTAACCAGTGACTCTTCATTCTGGATTCTTCCAGAAGAGGAATGATACTTTCCTCATTTACCTTGTCAACAGCCTTCAGGATTTGACATGTTACAATCAAGTCACTTCTCATTCTTCCAAATTAAACAAGCCTGTCCTGTCCAATCTTTCCTCGTAAGCAGCTCCCACCTTGCATTCCAGGTATGAGTTGAGAAAACCTTTACTTAGCTACATCCAAGCGTTTACATTCTTCCTTAAACAAAGTAACCAATACTCTACACAGATGTGGTCTCACCAGTGCCTTGTATAACTGAAGCTTAGCTTCCTTACTTTTGTGTTCAGTACTCCTCACGACAAATTATAAATTAAAAAAGATACATTAGCTTTCAAAATTATATATTGCGCCTGGATACCAATTTTTTGTGATTCATGCACGAGGATACCCAGACATCTCTGTATCTCAGATCCCTGTAATCTTCTCATTATTTAGATAATGTGTTTAATCTCTTCTTCCTGCCAAAATAGACAATTTACACTCCATCCACCAGAACATTTCCCACTCACAAGCAATCTATGTACTTTCATAGCCTCTTTACGTCCTCTTCACAATTTACCATTGTTACCTTCCTACTCTCTCTTTGTGCCATCAGCAAATTTGGAATGACCATCTTCTTGGTCACACACATAAATTGTGCAATTGTAATCTGTTGGGGTCCCAACACCAAACCCCATGGCATATTACTCATTACATTTAAACTAAAAAAAAAGTTTATGTTACAAAAGTGGATGTTGGTCCCGTAAATAACAAGACTGTTAGCTTCCTGTTAGCCAGCCAATCTTCTATCCATCCAAAATGCGACCTCCTACACAATGAGTTTATGTTTTCCAAAAAAACTAACGAATGAGTGATTTTATTGTCACAGTTATTTTGTTATTTCACTTTGTTGTTTACTTTTATTTTGTTATTTTACAGTGAGAAATACAATAAAATTAGTCTGGCACCTTATCAGAAACCTTCTGGAATGCAAAGTAAGAACAGCCATTGGTTCGTCTTCCCACAGCATGTGTTACCTCAAAGAAATGGAATGCTCAGACATGATTTCCAAAACAATGTCAGCTCTGCTTGAATATCTTGAACTTATCCAAGTGCCCTCCATAACATATTTAATAATAACATTGATCATATTTCCTGTAACAGATGTGACGCTCACTGGCTCGTCATAGCGTCATAGAATTGTACAACGCAGAAACAGATCCGTTGGCCTAATTTGTTCATGCTGGCCATAATCCCAAATGCGTCTAATCGCCTGCACTTGGGCGATATCCCACTAAATATTTCTTATTTATGCACTTAGCCAAATGCCTTTTCCATGCTACATCTGTGCCTGCATCCATGACTTCCTCTGGAGGTTCTTTCCATACATGAGCCACTCTCTGTGTAAAAAAGTTTCCCCTCATGTTCTTTCTTAAATCTTTCTCCTCTCAGCTTAAAAATGTGCCCACTTGTCTTGAAATCCCCCACCCTAGGGAAAAGTCACCTACTATTCAGCCTATCTATACTTCCGCTGATTTTAGAAACCTCTATAAGATGACTCGTCAACCTCCCATGCTCCAGTGAAAAAAGTCCCAGCCTATCCACCCTCTCCTTATAACTCTATTCTATCATTTACATCTGCTCTTGCCTTCCCTGTTTGAACAGCAGGAGTTCCATTTACTGTCTTCCAATCTAATGGGACCATCCCCGAGTATAGAGAATTTAAAAAAATTAAAATCAACACCCCACTTCTTTCACTAGCTCCTTCTTTTAAAACCCTAATATGGGGGTTTATTAGGACTCAAACCACAGTTCCAACAATTTACTCGGTCCACGTCTCAGCTGATTGTAATTTTCCTGAGTTCCGAACTCCCTTCCATTTCCTGACCTATTGCACCTTCTGGGATGTTATTTGTATCCTCTATAGTGAAGGCTGATGCCAAATAACTTTTCAATTATCTACTATTTCTTTATTCTCCATTGTTCATTCTCAAATCTTGCAATGTATGGAACCAACATTCAATTTCTAAGCTCACTTCAAATTTGATTCCTTTTAATGAGTGATTTGTTTCTCAAGATATTCATTCATTTTTGGACAATAATGCATTGTGGAATTTAACCTGTGAAATTGGTACAGTTAACACATTTCAAAAAGAAACTGAAGGATCAAAGAAAAGATGCACTACATAACAAAGGAGAAATACAAAAATTCTGGTCTAAATTAGCCCAATTCACTGAGAGCAGAAGAATTCACCCTTTGTGAAATCAGTTCTGCTAATTTTACACAAATATTTGAAGTTTATCTTATAGGCAAAAATGATGAGCATCATCAGTTAAATCCTGAACATATCACCAAATATTTACACTGGTTTATTGTTCACTAATCAACTTAACTCTCTGACAATAACATATTTCCGTCTCAATGTTGCAGCACAGAAACAGGCCAGCTTCCTTCCTATTTGTAAAGCCATTGCTTTGCACAGTCAAATACAGATGTATTCACAATAAAGTCTCGAATCATTATATCACATTTAATAAACATGTTATGTACGGAATCACGTATCAACAAACTGAATTGGAGTCTTTGCCAACAGCTGTTGCTCTTACAAAGAGAAAGGCCAAAATCACAATTAAACAGTCACATTGAATTAACGTAAGTGTGCTAGCAATAATAAGACATTACCAGGTTGTGATTTGAAGTTTATAATTTAATTTCAGCAATTCATTCATAGCCAAAAGCTACCCGAGTCCTGCCATCATGGTTGATGGCTTTAATTGAAGCCTAACATGAGATTATGGTGTCCCAATCACTTCTAGGTACTTCATCATTGCCCCATACCTGAAGTAAAGAGTTACCTGTCTCAATGTAGCGATAGAAGAAAAATAGTGAAATTTTATATGATTCAATTTTCTGCTCACAAGGGAAAGAGACAACATTTGTTTGAATTCCACGAGATGAAAGGATGTTTTCTAGTTAATTTTTATTAAGGAAAAATACAGTATCATGAAGTGGAAATAGTCTTGATGAAACAAGGTACTGTTTCTGAGAATATACGCAGAACTCAATCTTCTTTGGTAGTGTAAGTGGGATTTAATCTGAGTAAGCAGCTTGCCTTTGCTGCACAGGCTCTTCCGTGCAAAATAAAAAAAATGCTTTGCAGTATGCCAATGTTCGTAGCACTGGCATTCATTTCATAAATGCTCATTGCTGGGGGAGGAATTCCACTTCTACACATTATCTTTAAAAAATAGTTGAAAGAAATTCCCACAGAGAAATAAAAGGCCCTTGTTACCCATTAGTCACTTATCAATCTTGATGAAGTTGATCAATCATATTTCTTACTGCTTATTTAGAGATTTTCACTTTGAAGCAGTCCTGATGTATGAAGGACAATTTCATTTTTGCAATGAAACCAGAGGTCAGAAATCTTTTTTTCGCTTATAGTTAGCCCCAGAGATCATGCGTTAAGATGTTAAAAATTGCAGAAGAATATAATTATCTTACAACAATTTGGAATCCAATGAGACACACATTAGAAAAGCACCACCAGTTAGTTCAGGAATGTCCTTGACAACTCAGAAACCCAACAAATGGTGTTGGCCAGAAATTGAGTCTTAACAATTTGGAGTGCCTAGCAGCCTTTCTCTTTGTTGGCAAATTGTATTAAATGATTTTCTTAATTATTTGAAAATCACCTAGCCTTGATAATGACAGGCAACCAGACTCATTTACCACAAACTGTCACACTTCCCGTCTAAAACAAACATGTTCAGTACTAACAAAAACAAAGTTGCCAGAAAAGCTCACGTTTCGGGCCTAGACCCTTCTTCAGAAAATTTTTCAGATTTTCTGAAAGAAGGGTCTAGGTCTGAAACGTCAGCTTTCCTGCTCCTCTGATGCTGCTTGGCCTGCTGTGTTCATCAGCTCTACACCTTGTTATCTCAGATTCTAAAGCATCTGCTGTTCCTGCTATCTCTGCTGGAAAAGCACAGCAGGTCTGGCTGCATCTGTGAAGGCAAAAACAGAGTTAATGCTTCGGGTCCGGTGACCCTACATCAGTTCTGAGGAACGGTCACCAGATCCAAAACGTTAACTCTGTTCCCTCCTCTACAGATGCTGCCAGACCTGCTGAGCTTTTCCAGCAACTTTGTTTTTGTTCCTGATTTACAGTATCTGCATTTTTTTCTGTTTTCATGTTCAGTGCTAAAGTGTTTGTCCATAGAGTTGTTTCCAGATCATGAAGTAGGGGACAGCAACTGCATATCTAGCAGTAGCTGACCCATTCATTAAGAAAAGAAAAGTCTTGCATATTATATAATGTCTTTCATGGCCTCAGTATATCCCAAAGCACTTTATAGTCACCAGCGTACTTTTGATGAACTATCACTGCATGTAATCTAAAAGTGTCTCAGTCTAGAACGAGCTGACACAATAGTTCTATTATTAGTAGGGACGGGGAGCATAGGTACATTTTCAAGGAATTGCAATATGTTACTTGGAACTAGGTGATGTAGGTTACTTAGAGAAGGATCAGGTGGTGTATAAACACTGCAGACAAAAATTAAATCAGAACCGAAGAAGAGTCATTGCACTTGAAAATTTAAATCTGCTTTTCTCCCACGGATGCTGCCAGACCTGTTGAGTTTCTCCAGCAATTTCAGTTTTTGTTTCAGATCTTCAGCATCTGCAGTTCTTTGATTTACAAACACTGCATAGACTAATTGGACTGAATGGCTCATTTCTCAGCAGTACCCTCTGTATGATTGAGTGTAGACACATATGTACAAGTAAGTAATGACAGACTGGTAGAAACTCAGTCTCTGGTCCATCCAGCCTGTCCGGACAATCATGATACCTCGTGTATCAAGGTTTATAATAATAATCGAAAACCAATGTGGAGTTGGAGGGACACAGCAGGCCAGACTGCATCAGAGGGTCAGGAAACCTAACGTTTTGGGTTGGAACCCTTCTTCAGACACATTTTCCTGAAGAAGGATCCTGACCCGAAACATTAACTTGCCTGCTGTTCTGATGCTGCCTGGCCTGCTGTGTTCCTCCAGCTCCACACTGTGCTATCTCTGACTGTAGCGCCTGCAGTTCTTATATCTCTGAATCGATCATAAACCATGTGCTCTTTTAAGAAACAAAAAAAAGCTAAAACCACGGCCATCTATATGCGAAAAGTCGGCCTGTATTTGAATTACCTGAAGTACGTACAGCCACACTTGCTTCATGCTTAAAAGTCAGAAACTAGCCCAATTATTGTTTGGTTATGTTTATGAAAATATCTTTTGGTATTTGGAGCCAATACAAGAGAATATTCATTTTTAATAAGCCTCTGCTTTCTTTTTTGAACATATATACAATGCTCAATTTATTTTCCAAGGTGTACAATGGTAATAAGGTCAACTCAGAAGATTGTAATGCGGTATTTAAAGTTTCATGAACAAGCCTGAAGCCAGTGTACGTTTAAGGAGGGTAAGGGGTTGCAGGGTAGGTGCAGGTCATCAGACTGGAAGGCCTTTGATGCCTCTTGAACCTCTGAATCCATAATTGTAATTTCTTCATTGCAAATGCGAATCCGTTTGAGAAATATTTTACTAGCTGCACAACAATCGTGAGATCTTGAGGTTGTGGAAGGCACTACAAAAATACTTTCTTTTAACTCCCGAGTAGCATGTCTCTAATCATTAATCCTGCATGGTAATCTGGTTCTCTGCAAGTAGTGCTTTTTGGGGTGGGAGAAGTTTAAGAATTCATCTTGTTTCGATAAAGTGATCATATTTTTCTCTGGAAATTTAAATTTGCTGTGAGATTATTGTGCCTTTCTTATAATTTAATACCCAGAGGTAAGGTTCCTGCAGTGTGAACTTGTGCCTGATGGAGCTGAAAGATAACACTGCTAACCACACATTGGCCTTATCATGTGGATCATTGTGCATTTCCATATATGGTAATATCGCCTAAGATAGAGCAAACTAAAAAGCAAATAGCATTGACTCTCTTTTTGCAAACTATAAGCTTTTTCTGCTGAAACAAATTGATTTTCCATTCCTCACCCTCTTCCTGCCTTTCCATTATGATTTTCAAGCAATTTCTCAGTACAGAGTATCTGATATTTCCCATTAAATTGCATTCGTTGTAAGATTGTTCTGTGGTTATAAGCTGAAAATTGATCGAATTGATGCTGAAGATTTTGAGATTGTTTTTTCTCTGGTCAGCAAATTCTCTGCCACATGCAGGAAACCCATCACAACACTTAATGGTGGCCAAACGTAACTGCTGAGAAATCCACATCAGTATCCTTCGAACCTAACAACATCTTTGACAGGGTTAGGACTTCCCATCCACATTTCCTCTCAGCCTCTTGGTGGTGCCAGCATTGTGGGATGATTGTATCAGTGTTGCCTGGAATGACTTGAGGTGGGTACTTGCCTTTGAAATGCACCCAGTGGTATGACCAGGACCCTAACTTGTTGAGCTCTTTCCTTTGTTTTACTACCAGCAATTCCCTAAGTTAATGAACTGAATGGTTCACCATACTTTCTTTCCTACTGACCAACTTTTAGCTGTTAGCATGATCACTGCACCTCCTATATTTCTTTGGCTTCTCTCATTACATCTCATTTCATATCCTGGGTTAGTAAGAACTGCTCATGTTGGAGTCAGAGATAACACAGTGGAACACAGCAGGCCAGGCAGCATCAGAGGAGCAGGAAAGCTGACGTTTTGAGTCAGGACCCTTCTTCAGAATTACATATCCTGCTTGTCTGACATCAATCCCGGAAGTGCAACAGAGCACTAACTTTTGATAGCCCAGTGTGTCTACCGTCTTGTTTCTCAAAAACTACTAATCTGTACAATCACCCAGTCTTGAGAAAGGGAGAAACGTCAATTATCATTGTTCCTGATGCTGCCTGACCTGTGTCCACTTAGTAATGATGCCAACTGTGGCACATTTGGTGAATTGTCATATAAAGGTTAGAGTTGATGTCCCAATGCAGAACGCAAGGACAGAAACCTAAATTGACACTCCAGTGCATTGGAGCAGCCCTGCTAAACTGAAGCCTAATCTACAATCTCAGGTCAATTTTCCTTAGGCTATCATGGCAAGGCCAATGGGAATTATCCTTGGCATCCTGGCCAATATTGATCCCTCAGCCAACATCACAAAAAAAAAGGATACTCTAGTCACTATCAAATTGCTGTTCCCTGCATCACAACATTACTTAAAAAGCAAAAGCGAAGCACTGTGGATACTGAAGATCTGAAAGAAAAGTAGAAAATGCATGGATGAGGAGTTGATTGACTGCTTCTGAAATAATTTCTTCGAACAACATTAAGGACAAAAGAGTAAGTAGGGAGAGAATAGGCTCCTTAAAGATCAGCAGGCTGCCTATGTATGGAACAGGAGTGAGAGACTAACCAAGTATTTTGCATCAGTATTTACTGTGGGAAAATATATAGCGATACCTTGAAAAATGTCCATATTATAGAGTAAGAGGTGCTGGATGTCTTAACGTGCACAGAAGTGGATAAATCCCAGGGACTGGATCAGGTGTACCCTAGAACTTTGTGGGAAGTTAGGGAAGAGATTGTTGGGCCCCTTGCTGAGATATTTGTATCATCGATGGGTAAGCTGCTAGAAGACGAGAGATTGGCTAACATGATGCCATTATTTAAGAATGGTGGTAAGGACAAGCCAGGGAACTACAGACTGGAAAGGCTGACATCAATGGTGGGTAAGTTATTGGAGGGGGTTCTGAAGATCAGGATTTACATGTATTTGGAAAGTCAAGGATTGATTAGGAATAGTCAGCATGGCATTGTGCATGAGAAATTGTGTCTCACTGACTAGATTGAGTTTTTTGTATAAGTGATAGAGAGGACTGATGAGGGCAGAGCAGTGGATGTTGTCTATATGGACTTCAGTAAGGTATTTGAAAAGGTTCCGCATGGTAGACTGGTTAACAAGGTTAGATTATGTGGAATACAGGGAGAGCTAATGATTTGGATACAAAATTGGCTGGAATGTAGGGAACAAAAAGTGGAGTGGAGAGTTGTTTTTCAGACTGGAGGTCTGTGACCAGCAGTGTGCTGCAAGGTTGCACAATGTTTTGTCACTTATATAAATGATTCGGATGTGAATATAGAAATTATGGCCAGTCAGTTTGCAGATGACACCAAAATCGGTGGTGTAGTGGACAATAAAAAAGGTTACCTAATAGTACATGTGCACCTTGATCAGATGGGCCAATAGGTCAAAGAGCGGCAGGTGGGGTTTAATCTAGATAAATGTGAGGTACTGTATTTTGGAAAGGCATATTAGGGCAGGATTTATACACTTAATGGTAAAGCCCTGGGTAGAGTTGCCAAACAAAGGGACCTTATAGTGTAGGTTCACAGTTCCTTGAAAGTGAAGCTACAGGTAGACAGGGTAGTGAAGAAGCATTTGGCACTCCCACCTTTATTGGCCAGTCCTTTGAGAATAGGAATTGGGAAGTCATGTTGCAGCTGTCCAGGATATTGGTTAGGGCACTTTTGGAATACAGTGTTCAATTCTGGTCTCCCTGCTATCTGAAACATGTTGTGAAACTTGAAATGGTTCAGAGAAGTTTAACAAGCATGTTGCCAGGGCTGGGGGGTGTTTGAGGTATAGGGAGAGGCTGAATGGGCTGGGGCTATTTTCCCTGGAGCATTGGAGGGATGACCACATAGAAGCTTATAAATTCATGGAAAGGGTAAATAGACTAGGTCTTTTTCCCAGGGTAGGGGAGTTCAAAACTAGAGGGCATAGGTTTAAGAGGAGAGGGGAAAAGGGATCTATGGGGCAGCCTTTTTACACAGAGGGTAGTGTGTGTATGGAATGAACTGCCAGAGGAAGTGGCAGAGGCTGGTACAATGACAGCATTTAAGAAGCATTTGGATGGGTATACAAACGGGAAGGGTTTAGATGGACCAAATGCTGGCAAATGGGACTAGATCAATTTAGGATATCTGGTCGGCATGAACGAGTTGGACTAAATGGTCTGTTTCCATGCTGTATTTCTCTATGACTCTATGACCCTATAACACATTCTGGAACTGACCAGACAGTAGATTATATTAGGCATGGTGTTGTGTAATATGACAGGATGAATGAATGACCTCAGGCTTAGGACCCCCGTAGGTAGCAGTGAACTCAATATGATTGAATTTTACATTCATTTTGAAAGAGAGAAGATTGTGACTAAATCTGTTATTCTAAATGAAGGCACCTACGTGTGCATGAAAGCTGAGCCAATTCCGATGAAGTGGAATACTAGCCTTGAAAATAGATCTATAGAGACAAAGTGCAGGTATTTAAGGGAATGTTTTAGAATATGAGAATGAATATATTCCTGTTCTGAAGAAAAAAAAAATCAAAAGTATGATTCACCCTCTGTTGTTAACTAAAAAGGTTACGGAAAGCATCAAGCCTCTGAAAATAAAATATAAGTGAGCTGAAACAAACGGCAGGTGAGATGATTATAAAGAATGGCTTAGATTGACTAGAAGGTTAATCAGTCAGAATAGATAGAGGAAGCTAGCGAAGGGTAGAAAGTGGATATCAAGACTTTCTAAAGGTACCTAAAAAGGAAAAGAGTCAGTAAAGTGACTTCGTTCTCTGTAGACCGAGAATGTGAACTTAACAGCCAATAACAGGAAATGGCCTATGAAATTAACAAATAGTTTGTTATTGTCTTCACAATAGGTGATAGAAAAACATTCCAATAATAGCTGTAACCAGATGGTGGGAGAGAGAAAAGAACTTAGAAATTCCAATCAGGAGAAGAAGTGATATTAAGCAAGTTGATGGAACAAAGGGCTGACAAATCTCTGGATGCAGATAACTTAACCCGAGAGTCTTAAAAGAGTTCACTAATGAGGTAGTAGATGTATTGGTGTTAATGTTCCAAAATTTAATGGATTTAAGAAGGTCCCATCAGACTAGAAAGTAGCAAATATAAAGCTTCTGCTGAAGAAAGGAAGGAGGCAGAATTCAGGCCAGTTAACTTGACATTAACTTTAGGAGGGAGAGTGTTAGAATTGATCATTGAAGAGATTAAACCTCAACACTTAGAGAAAAACCCAAGATAATTGGGAAGAATCAGTGTGGTTTCATCAAAAGGAAATCAGGTTAACCAATCAATAGAACATAAAACATAGAACATAGAACATAGAAAAGTACAGCACAATACAGGCCCTTCGACCCACGATGTTGTGCCTTGGAATATTCCTAATCCAAAAATAAAATAACCTAACCTACATTCCCCTCAATTCACGGCTGTCCATGTGCATGTCCAGCAGTCGCTTAAATGTCACTAATGACTCCGCTTCCACGACTACCACTGGCAAACTATTCCATGCACTCACAACTCTCTGGGTGAAGAACCTCCCTCTGACGTCTCCTCTATACCTTCCTCTTAACACCTTAAAACTATGACCCCTCATGGCAGTCAATCCTGCCCTGGGGAAAAGTCTCTGGCTATCGACTCTATCCATGCCTCTCATTACCTTGTACACCTCAATCAGGTCACCTCGCTTCCTCCTTCTCTCCAGAGAGAAAAGTCCGAGCTCAAAAATTATAATTAAAATGTTTTTATGAAGGAGTATGATGTGCTGGGGAGAAAGGGAATTTTGTGATGTACTATATTTGGATTTCCAGGAGGCATTTGATAAAGTGTCACATCAAAGATTATTGCAGAAAATAAAAAGCTGCTGGTGTATGGGGTTACATATTAGAATGTGTAGAAGATTGGCTGGCTGGCAGAAAACAGAGAGTATGCATCTTTGTCTGATTGGCAGCATGAGTTAAAGTGGAGTTGTGGAGGAATCTGTGCAGGAGTCTCTACTTGTTACAATTTATATTCATCAAGTAGATGATGGGAGTGAAGGCATGATAAGTAAATTCATAGATGACACTGAGACAAGTGCAAAAGTATGTGATGAAGGAGACGTAAGAAAGTTGTAGGCAAACATAGATAAGTTGAATGAGTCAGCAAAAATCTGGCACATGGGGTATAATGTGGCAAAATGTGAAATTGTTTACTTTGACAAAATAGGCAGAACATTATTTAAGTAGAGAACAACAGCAGAATTCCGAGGTCGGAAGGGGTTTCGATGTTTTAATGCATGAGTTGCAAAAAGATGCAAACCAGGTACCAGCATGTAATCAAGAAGGCTAATGTATACTCTCCTTTATTGCAAGAGGAACTGGAGATAAAAGTAAAGATGTTTTGCTTCAGTTGTGCAGTGCATTGTTGAGACTATGTCTTGAAAACTGTGTGCAGTTTCGTTATTTAAGGAAGGATATAAATGCATTGGAGGTGAATCAGAAAAGGTTTACTAGATCGTTCCCTGGAATGAATATTCATTCCTTGTGAGGAAAGGTTTGACTGGCATTTTTAAGTTTGTAAGGTGACTTCCTGGAAGTGTGTAAGACCCTGAATGGTTTTTTCATGGTGGACATGGAAAGAATGTTTCCTCTTGTAGATTTTTTTTTCAGAATTAGGAGTACACTGTTTTAAAATGAGGGATCACCCTTTCAAGACAGAGATAAAGAGAAATAGTTTCCCTCAGCCAGTTGCTCGACTTTGGAACTCAGAAGGAGTTGTGGGTGTGGAATCATTGAATATTGTTAAGACAAAGGTGAATAGATTCTTGTTAGGCAAGGGAATCAAGGATTGGATGGGAATGTGGACTTTGAAGTGCAAACATCTCATTGAATGGCAGAGCAAATTGAAGGACCAAATGGCCTCCTTCTGCTCTTATTTCATAATGTCATACATTTATGAATGCTGGAGAAACTCACCATCTGTGGAGAGAGAAAAGTAGAGTTAATGTTTCAAGTGGAGTTTCCACATTAACTATTCTTCACAGCTGCTGAGTTTCTCCAGCACCTTCTGCTTTCATTAGTTCAAAAATAATATGTTTTGGAAAATTTCAAGTCTGAAAATGACAGAGTTTTAATCAGTAAGGGAATCAAGAGTTATAGGGAATAAAGCAGGAAAATGAGATTGAGGATGACCTGATCAGCCATGATCTCATTGTATGATAGAGCAGACTTGATGGGCTAAATATTATACTTCTGCTCTTATGTGTTTCGGCCTTTTATTCTTTCGCTGTGAACAGTGTGCATTTTCTTTAAACATTCTGTCCTTGGCTTTTGATAATTGTGCTATTTGCTTGATGTAGATTACATACTTTATCCCTTGTATGAATACTTTCCACCAACTTACTTCGGGAAACTTTGGAACAGCTTGTCAGAAGTAAAGGCTTAGGGATTCCCAAAATGGCTCATCTGCTGCTGAAAGCCTCATCCATGCCTTCCTTACCTTCATACTTGATGATTCTAGTTATTTCCTAGCTGGTGTCCCAAATTCTACTCCTTATAAAATTGAAATCATCTGAAGCTGTACTGTATGTTTTCTAACTTGTACCAAGTCACGAACATGCATGTGCTCATTTATCTGCATTGGTCCACAGTTAAGCAATGCCTTGATTTTAAAATTCTGGTCACTTCTTTCAAATTCCTTCACCCCTTCACTCCTCCATATCTTAGTTGCCTTTTCCAGCTCACCACTTCCTGAAATACCTGCATTTCACCAATTCTTGACATTCTCAAAGTTACTTGTTTCCCAATTAGTGGTTTTATGCTCAGTTGCCAAGGCACTTAGGTCTGGAGTGACCTCTCTAAACCTCTGTACCTCTCAGCCTCTCTATCCACTGTGTATGATATTTCTCAGAGCCTACTTTCTTATCCAAGCCTTGGTTAATTATTCCAATATCTTCTTATGTGACCCAGCATCAAATTTTGCCTGATGACACTTTGACTAAATACCTTGGGCTTCTCTGTTACCTGAAAGGTATGACCAAAATGTGAGTTATTATTCTTGTAGAGATGTTGGTAGAGTTTAAACAACTCAGGAGTACAGCAATGGGGTGCATTCAGAAAGGAGCTGGGAAGAGAATAGGTTTAACATGTACCCTTTAGAGGGAAATGTAGGAGCCATAAGTTCGGAGAACCTAGGATGTCCAGGACAATTCAGGACCAGGGATAAAGAAGAAGAGTCAGGCTTTTAGCAGGCCCAAATGGAAAAATTCAGCGGCAGCCTGAGAACAAGACAGGAAATGAAGGAGAGAAGTTAGAAAAGTAATCAGAGGAGCAAAAAGGCAGCATGAAAAATGACTTGCGAACAGGATTAAGCAAAATCCTAAGATATTTTATAAATACATTAAAGGGAACAAGTTCACCAGGAAAAGCCTAGGGCCCAAGAGGGACCAAGGGGGAAATCTGTGTGTGAAGACATAGGATATTGGAAGGGTGTTGAATGAAAACTTTGCTTTGTTCTTCACTCTAGAAGAGAAGAACAAAGGGACGGAATTCGGGAAAAGGAACTGTGAGGAATTTGTGCAGTAGGAAATGGAGAGATATTGGAGGCTCTGTTAGGCTTAAAAACAGACAAATTTCCCTGGTCTAAGATAACAAGGTGTAGAGCTGGATGAACACAGCAGGTATTTCCTGTTCCTAAGATGCTGCTTGGCCTGCTGTATTCATCCAGCTCTACACCTTGTTATCTCAGATTCTCCAGCATCTGCAGTTCCTACTATCTCCGTGGATGAGGGGAGTTCACTTGAAGTAGTTTGTGTGGATTTTAGCAAAGCTTTTGACAAGGTCCCACAGGGGAGGCTGTTTGAGAAGGTTAAAGCACGTGGAATTGATGGCAAATTGGCAAGATAATTCAGAAACTGGATTAGTAATAGGACACAAAGGGTAGTTGTAGAAGGTTGTTTGAGTGCCTGGGGGCCGGTGTCCAGCCGTGTATCACAGGGATCAGTACTGGGACCCTTATTGTTTGTTACATACATAAATAATACATTTTGGTGAATGCAAATTTGCCAATGACACCAAGTATGGTAGACTGGTTAATAGCGAAGAAGCTGGTTGTCAGCTACAGCAAGATGTAAATGAATTGGTCAGATGGACAGACCGGTGGCAGATAGTATTTAACTTTGATAAGCGTGAGGTGATGCCCTTTGGAAGAAAAAACAAGTTGAGGGAGTAGTTAATGAATGGCAGGACACTGGTAGGACTCCTTAGGGGAGCAGAGGAATCTTGGGGTAATTATTCACAGATCTCTGAAGTCAGCAGAGAATCTGAATAGGATAGTTAAGAAGGCATACGGAACACTTGCTTTCATCAGGCATTGCATAGAGAATGAGAGCAATGGGCAGGCCACAACTGGAGTATTGTCATAAACAAGGTGTAGAGCTGGAGAAACACAGCAGACCAAGCAGCATCAGAGGAGCAGGAAAGCTGACGTTTCGGGTCTGGACCCTTGTTCAGAAATGGGCCATTTCTGAAAAAGGGTCCAGACCAAAAATGTCAGCCTTCCTGCTCCTCTGATGGTGCTTGGCCAGCTGTGTTCCTCCAGCTCTACACCTTGTTATCTCAGATTCTCCAACATCAGCAGTTCCCACTATCTCTGAATCAGCTGGAGGACTCTGTTCGGTTCTGGCAAACTTACTACAGAAAAGATGTGATAGCACTAGAGGGGCTACAGAGGATGTTCACTAGGATATTGTCTGGGATGGAAAAATTGAGCTAGATAGGCTTAGAATATTTTCTTTAGAGCAGAGAGAAGTAATCAGGGCCATGGGCAGGGTGAATAAGGAGCAGCTATTCCTCTTAGTTGAGGGGTCAATCACGAGAAGGCGTAGTTTTAGGGTAAGGAGGCAGGAGATTCAGAGGGGATTTGGGAAAACAAAGAGCTTTTTCACTCAGCAGGTGATGGGAATCTGGAATGCTCTGCCTGGGAATGTAGTGGAGGCAGGAAACTTTGCCACCTTTAAAAATATCTGGATGAGAACTTCAAATATCATGACATTCAAGGATGTGGCATCAGTTCAGGAAATTGGGATTAGTGCAATTTTAATGGTAGTTAAGTTGGTATAGACTCGATGGGCCATTGGGCCTTTTTTGTGCTGCATGAATCTGTGAAAAACAGATCCCAGTGTGAAACATGGTTTGATTACTCAGAACGTTTATATTTGCAGTTTGGCTACCATAATAGTTAACAACTGAACAGATTCACTCAAGGCTGTCAATAGTCTTTCAACTAAAGCATGTTTGTGCATTGCACAAAAGAAGGAAAATGTTTACATGACAATTTGAAAAGATGTTAATAGAAACAGCAAATACTGCTTTTCCCAGCAATGTTCTTTTTGGATATTCAGTCCCAGTGAAGCATCACTTCTCTCTTACCTTTAAGATTCCTTACTCAACTAAATCTTTACAGTGTTGGTAGCCTAGAGACTTCTTTTAATTCCCTACAGCCTGAATTTCTTTTCTGTTCTGTTCTTACAAAATGAAGGCTTTTAGAAAGATCTGATAGCCTGGGTATTTTGACCAATTAACCACATGCTGTCTGCAAATGTTTACGTCGTCAATTCTTAACATTCTGAAGATTTCTACAAACTGAGCTGCCAAACTGCTGTCATGAAACTGGCTTTTTGAACTCAATCTACCTTGGCCCCAGTCATCTGTTTGTCTACTCAGAAAACTCAGCATTTCAACAATTAATTCCTTAAAATATCTGATTGAGGTTATTGACTGAAATTACAGGCTTTCTTAGAAATTGTGTCTTTCATTCACTGTTTCAAAAGACTTTGCACCCCTTAAAAAACACAAACAAATTATCTGAACAGAACGGAAAACAAAATCCATTTCACCTCTACTTTAAAACCCAAATGACAATATATTGTATTGGTCTTTGTTACTGATTAAAAATATATGTTATCAAAGATATTTTACAGGTAGAGCTGGAAATAATGTAAATGTTTTTCAACAGTCTGAATACTTTAGGATGTTTGTCTTTTTTATCATTATTTGTAGTTTAGCAGACCATTCATATAAGCATGTACCCTTGTGCAGAAAAAAATTTCAAAGAAAACCTCTACAAGCCATCATTGATATTTTACGTGAGTGACCGTGCTTAGAGGTAAATTGTTTTGGAGTTTGAGTACCCCATCTCGAATCATTAAATTTGTAAGAATATATGAAAAATGAGAAAGAACAATTTGGCATGTGTGATGGAAGGTGTGTGTTTGTGTGTGCGTGTATATATATGAACTTTTTTTTAGAACTTGGATTTTAAGCTGCGGGCATATGGGCTTGATGTATTTATCTGAAGGAAAATAATGAGTCTCTCAGTCAGTTCTTTTGGTGCCATGATTTTAAACCAGGATTTATCAGACAGCAGATGACTAAAGATCTCCTGGAGTGTAAATGAAAGTTTGTTCATATTGTTAGCTTTTGTGACAATACAAGAGAAGGAGATAAGCAATTTTCTTAGCAATAGCTAAGATGAGCAAGTTTTTATTTAGACAAAATTAAATATTCACAGTTTAGTGGAGACCTGACGGAAGTCATGGATTCTCCCAGACAGAAAAAAATTCAGACCAGTTAAAGAAGTAAGTGACCCCAATATAATACATTCAGCTTGTGTAAACTTACAGAGCTGGTCTGATTGGCCAGAAATCTGCAGTGATATATTTGAAGTTGAGAAAATCTAAGATCTCAATCATGTGAGTATTCAAGGAAAATACTTCTCAGAAATTGAGGGGGAGAAAAGTTAGGTCAAACCTATAGATTAGGTAGAGAAAGAAAATTTCTTGGTTTTTCCAAATAGCTGTATTGTGGCATTGTGGCAAAGTGAATGGCAATTTATTCAGCTGTCTATTTTGAAATCTTTCAAACTGTGTTACTTTTTTATATTTCTAAATTTCTCTTGTGTAACAAGGTTATATTTATTGATAAAACCAACTCTGCAGCTATATTTGTTAATGTTTCTGTGATAGATACCAGTGTTAAATTTAAAAAAAAATACCTGATTTAACACATTAAAAACTGGAAGAACTGTAGATGCTGTGAATCAGAAACAAAAATAGCAATTGCTGGAAAAGCTCAGTCGGTCTGGCAGCATCTGTGGAAAGAAACCAGAGTTAATATTTCAGGTCGAGTTCTGAGAAAGAGTCACTCAACCTGAAATGTTAACTTTGATTTTTTTTTCCACAGATGCTGCCAGACCTGCTGAGCAGTGCTAGCAATTTCGGGTTTTTGTTAATGATTTACCAAAGCCAGGTTTCGTTCTGGTCCATCAATAACTTCAGCTGGGATTATAGCATGTGCTATGTGCGGAGGAAATAGAGTCCAGTTAAGGAAACTTGGCCCATTCTGCTGT
Organism: Stegostoma tigrinum; assembly: GCF_030684315.1. Taxonomy (NCBI): domain Eukaryota; kingdom Metazoa; phylum Chordata; class Chondrichthyes; order Orectolobiformes; family Stegostomatidae; genus Stegostoma; species Stegostoma tigrinum. The sequence goes on from NC_081378.1 coordinate 8,690,187, forward strand.
CTTCCTGAACAAAGCACAAATTAATATTTCTATAACTCGAAGTACATATCTTCAGAGGCTTGTGAATTTTACGCTCTCATTTTGTCTACTTCTATACTTGCTTGTACTTAAATATTTTCCTGTCTTTGACTTATGAACATCAAAAGTTAAAAAGTAGTACGAAGAGAAATCCATTTGATTTGTCTTCCCATCCTGGTTAAACAGGCGTGGTTTGTAAAACATATTTCCTGTTAAAATTGACAGTCTATTTAAAATATTGTCCTAATTTGATGCAGTTGAACAGAATTGTTAAACTGGCCCATGGTAGGCCCATGGCTCTGTTTGTTGCCATTGTCCAAAATAGGAATTTATAATGACGATGAGATTTAAAAAAACAAGCATTAAGTGATTAACTTAGAGTTAATTTTAAGGAAATAGTGGGCAGAAGTTTCTAAATAAGCCAACTAAAGTTGTACTGATGTTGTAATGCTTTTATTTAAACGCATTGTGAAGTCTGTTTGTCATGGATATATAACTTATTCAGCTTAATAGACCAATAGCACTACTGAAAGATAAATTAATTTATTTACATACATTGGATAGGTCAAGTTACATTTGGGACTGGCATGTAGTAGCACCTTATCTTTCTAGATTATTCTGTGTTTATCTTCGATGGGTTGCATTAAAGTTAGGTCAACATGACTTCAAGTTGACTTACTTAACATGTGTAAGCACGCTGAGTGTGAGATAAGGACCATAACTCTACTTCAGGCACAGGTTGAAATTGTTGTGGATAATTTAGCATTGTTAATTGACTGAAATACTGGGACAGATTTCCTCTGGTGGCCAAAGAAGGTTTACAACTGAGCAAAATCCATTATGGCTCACAACACTGTTCCTTTTTTGTGACTGACACACATATACTTAACTGCCTTCAGCTTTTTAGACAGACATAGATCAAATTGTCTTTTGCACCACTTGTGATATTTGTTCCCCTTGAAAACTTTTCAACTGGCTTATTCCAAATATTCACGTCTAAAGTACGATCAGTGGCAACATTCTCTTAATTGCATTTATTTTTGGATTTAAATGTGAATCGTGCATCATCACAGTTTGGGTTCGAAGGAGAAAAGCCCATCCTGCAGTTGACAATGAATATATCCAACAATAAATGTTTGCTTTACAGTAAGCGACTGTCTGTGCAGATATGACCTTCCCCACTAACACACAAAGAAATAAAACCAGAAAAACATCTCCATTGCATTCACGCACACAGTACAATGGCTAAAACTTCAAACCAATGAAAGTAATATGTTTACGAATCATAGAGCCATAGAGCTCTACAGCATGGAGACAGGCCGTTTGGCCCAAACTGGACTCTGCCAACCAAAGTGTCCATCACTCTAAGCCCATTCCCCTTCACTTGGCCCATAACCTTCTAAACTCTTCCCATCATGTATTTAATCATGTTTAATACACACAACAATGTGTGTTTAAATAGCCCCTTTGATAAAATAAAAATCTGCAAGGCTCTTTATGGGTTTCCAAAAACCAATTTCAACACTGAGCCACGTAAAGTATATTACTGTAGATGGCCAGACATTGTCTTTAGGACCTGCTTGAAAGGAGAGGCAGATATAGAGAGTCAGAGAGCTTCAGGAAGGGAATTCTAGAATTTAGGGCTTGGAATAGCTACAATTGAAGATGCACAAGAAACTAGAATTCAATAAGTGCAGCTACTCAAAGGGTTATAGAGCTGGAGGAGATTATAGAGAAAGTGAGGGATAAAATGCTGTCACTAAACCAGCTTTTATCTACTATACGAATTGAAATCATGGTCAAAGATGACTGCATATTTGCATTGCTGTAACTTGTACATTCCATGATCACTGAAGATAAGGTAAATTGCTTGCAAAGGCCGATCAAGAATAATTGTCTTGCAAGAGTACAACTGGGGACTAGCTCTGCAACAACAGCAAATGATCAAGGCCAGCGCCTTGATATTCACCTGGGTGGAGAAATGAAACACACTGTAATTACTTGGACAATGGGACTCTGACCTTGAAAGCATTGTACTCAGACATCGTCTCATCCAGAATATCACACAACCTGACTGTATTACCCATGACCATATTGGAGTGATCGATCAGAGATAATGGGAACTGCAGATGCTGGAGAATCCGAGATAACAAAGTATGGAGCTTGATGAGCACAGCAGGCCAAGCAGCATCTTAGGAGCACAAAAGCTGACATTTCAGGCCTAGACCGTTTGTTATCTTGTAGTGATCGATCACCTGGTGAGAGAAAAATAATGTGACAAACCTTTGCCTGTTTAAGCAACTGTTCTTCCTGCGGACCAGGGTAAACATAGGAAACATTGAATAAATAAAAATTCTGTGCGATAGCTCTCCTTCTTCAGACAACTTGTAAATTTTGATGTATGCTGATTTACAGTTGCCACAGACAGATTTTTAGAATAATTCAACTGAATAGCTAAATAAAAATTGAAAGAAATTCATATGCTGTAAATCAGAAACAAAAACAGAAATTGCTGGAACATACCCAGCAGGTCTGGCAGCATCTGTGGAGAGAAAATTCAAGTTAACATTTCAGGTCAAGTGACCTTTCCTCAGAACTGTTCTGAGAAAGGGTCAATGGACCCAAAACGTTATCTCTGATTTCTCTCTATGGACGCTGCCAGACCTGCTGACCTTTTGCAGCAATTTCAGTCATTGTTGCAACATAATAGCTACTGTCTTCCTAAGAACACGTAAATCATCTGCCTAGATCTTTAATCTACCTCAACACGAAAGCAGCAAAGCCAGCGAGATCAAGTGGGAGCCAGCCAAGTAACAACTTTGACGAATCGAAACTTGTTTAATTTGACGGAACTCTGAACTGCTTGATCTATTCTCCCAATAATTAATCTGTATCTGTGTGCACGAACTTAAATTTGTGTGAGAATATCAGAAGATATTTAAAATTAATTTACATAGACTGGGTATGTAAAATAAAGCTGTACTTGTTTCTTTTTTAAAAATTCAAGCAGAAATCTGTGATCTTGTGCGTACATGTGAGTGTTTATGTGCCTACATGTTAATGTGTGCGTGCGTGATTTGTGTGTGAGTGCAAGTGTTTGTGTGTCTATGTGTGTGTGCGTGTGTGAGAGTGATTGTGTGTGTGTGTGTGTGTGTGTGTGTGTGTTGTGTGTACAAGTGTTTTTCTGTGTGTATGTGTGTGAGTGAGTGTGATCATGTATGTTTATATGCATGTGTGATTGTGTTTGTGTATGTGTGTGAATGTTTATATGTCATGTGTGTATGTCTTGACAGAGTGTGTGTGTGTGTAAGAGACTGTGTGTGTGTGTGTTTGTGAGTACGTGTGTGTGTGTGTGTGTGTGTGTGTGTGTGTGTGTGTGTGCATGTGTGTGTGTGTTGTGTGTGCGCACATGTGTCTGTGTACCTGGAAAGATGTTTGCTTTGAAAGCTGCTGGGATGTTCTGTTCTGAAATGGGGAATTCTGATTAATTGGAATAATATGCTTGTTAAGTAGACCAGCCGAATAAGTATTGTAGTCACAAGAGCAGATCCAAGAATGTGAATTCTGCACTGAATAACTCACCTTCTGATTCCCCAAACGCCAGTTTACAAGACACAAATAATGGAATACCTGCATAAATGAACGCCACTCCAACAGTACCAAGATATTTTGCTTGATTGACATCCCATCCAGCACCTTAAATATTCTTTTATTTGATCACCAGTGAACAGTAGCAGCTGAAGGTACCTTCAACAAAATGTACTGTCAACTCCTAGCTTCCTTTATCAACACTTCCCAAACTTGAGATCACTAGCATAAGAAAACCAAGAACACAGCCATCTGCAAATTTCCCTCCAAAGCATAGCCATGCCTGACTTGGAGATATATCTTGCCCCTTATCATCAGTCAAAACCCTGGAAATCCCTGTGGAATACAACTGTAGATATATCTATATCTCATGAAATGCGGTGGTTCGAAGCCGTGGCTCTCCACCACCAACTCAAAGGCAATTAGGGATGGGCAATAACGTCTGCCTTACCAATGATGCCATTATCTCATGAATACACCCGCTTCCTTCACCAAATGAAATGTTGAAGATTAAACTAAATATTTTGAAACAAAAAAACCATAAGATAATCCAAAACCCCGGTACAGTTTCTGGAAATGGTCTGGTCTGCAGGTCTAAATAATGGTCAATGCCAATATTAAGATGGTTGTCAAATTAGTTTTAAACACTAGTTTTACACTATTCTCCCACATTTCAATTTTAGAGTCTCACTTAAGCAGCCTACAACTTTAGCTGACTGCAAGGAATATTGCAGCATATATCGGCTTCAACCTATTATCCTGCCAGTGGCACAAACTCATGAAGTTGAGTCTCACAACATTTAATCGATGAGATGAAGGCGCCAATTCCACAACCACAAATGTTGGGCAACAGCCTCAATAGAAGTGTAGAAGATAACAAAGTGTGGAGCTGGGTGAACACAGCAGGCCAAGCAGCATCTCAGGAGCACAAAAGTTTCGGGCCTAGACCCTTCATCAGAGAGCCACCTCCACCATCAATAGAAGTGTACTTGAGGTTACATCCTAGGTATCCAGAGCGAAATGGTCAGGAAGGAATTAGAAATTGAGGAATGTAACAAGTAAGGAAAAGGATAATCATTTGAAAGGCAAGTGGTTCAGACATGCTCTTTATTCCTGTTATTGAGCTGTCATGGATGCGTTCCTGCTCTTATCCATTCCATGTTCGGGCAGGCATTATAAAAACAAAATAAAACAGAAATTGCTGGAGCAGCTCAGCAGGTCTGGCAGTGGTGGTGGAGAGAAATAGAGTTAACATTTCTAGTCCGGTGACTGTTTTTCATAACTGATAGCATCTAGGAAAAAAGTAGTATTTATCTTGATGACAGGCTGAGGAGTGAGCTGATAGGTGGAAATGTAGCTCACAGAGAGAATGAGGGGAAAAGTCATTCGAAGGAATTGTTGATGGAGAAAAAAAGCTAGATGGGTGATAATGGGGACTGCGAGATGTTGAAAATGGGTTAGCTGTGTGCTGGGAACAACCCATGCCATTATAGGACCTGGGATTTGGGGATGGATAAAGGACATGGGAGAAAGTGCTCAGGCCCTAAAATGATTGAACTCAACCTTGAGTGCTGGAGGCTACAGGGTAGAAAATGAGATGCTGTTTTTCCAGCTTGTGCTGAGTTTCACTGGAGCACTGCAACAAGCCTGAGACAGAGATGTTGGCCAGGGAACATGGTGTGTGTTGAAATGGCAGGCCGCTCAGGGTCATTTTTACAGATAGAGCGTAATTGTTCTGCGCAGTGGTCACCCAGTTTGTGTTTTGTCCCCCGGTTCGTACTTGGTTTTATTGTAATAACAAACTTACCCTTGAGGTAATACAATCTTGTACACCCTGAGGGGATCACTGGGCAGGCTGCAAGCAAACTTTGAAGATTATTATCTTTACTACTTTACTTCTAATATATTACTTTCCAGCCCAATTCTGGCATTTCATTTTCAGGAAGGGACCTTAAGACACCCACTTGGATGTTCAAATGTCCCAACACCTGTTTCACAAGTGGATCTGAAACTCTGATGCTGCAGACTTCACAAATAATGAATCCCTAAGTAGCTGCTTTCAGTCTGGAACATTGGTGTAATACCAGGATGTTTCTGAACCAGCGTATGTTTGCCCTTTCACTACTGTCAACACTCCCACTGCTTTTCTCTTTCTGTCATTAAGGAAGTAGAGTTAACTTTATTGACAATTCCAGTCTTGGAGAGAACAATTGTTCTCTCGAATTTACTGTGACATTAATTGACTATTAAGTTTGGGCACTGATTATTTAACTTATAAACTACAGCCACTAACACAATGGTCACATGTAAGGGTAGAATGTTTCCAACAATAATTGCATTGAGGTACATAAGATAGGTAAAGGAATTCATATTATCAGGATGTGATGGTGGATCACAGGTTTAAACTCAGAATTAATTTAAATTATAACTGATGCCAGGAAATCTTCCTTCCCACAGAAGTGACTGTTGGATTGAATGGCTTTCTGGATAGACCATTGGATGCAAAAGGCTGGCAAAAGTTAAGAAATAACCACAATTTGAAATGGGGCAAATTTTATGGTCATTTTTGGTGAATGGTTAATATAGGCCATTAACATCTAAAATTACCCTGTGAGCATGTGTGAACTTCAAAAATAAATCTAAACTAATTCAGACTGCATACAGAAAACAAGTTGGAGTGAAAAGTGGGCTAACATTTTCTTGACAAAAGTGCATCAATAATTTTCAATGAATCCCATATGGGCCCTGTCTGCAAATAATTATACCTCCAGGATGTTTTCTACAATTATTGATAAACTCCTCAAACCAAGCCACGGCCATCCCTGCCACAACCTCTAAAGATGTTAATTACCAGGAGGGAAATCTGTGCGAACAGAACACTTTGATATTGACAGAAAACGCCAGTGATGACATGTTAGTAAATCTTGTGAAATCCCCAGGGTATGGAAATTCCAACTTGAACATTTGGTCATATCATTGGGTTACTCATTAGGAATGTGAGTATGACAGGGAATACGTGCTTTGGAAATGAACAGAAGAATGAAAAGCCAGATGAATGTCTTGCTCGGCACGATATGGAGAGAAACAGGGACCAAGGGGCCCCCAAAAAAATCACACATCAAGATATCATATCATGTGTCACAAACCAAAGCAATATTTTAGAAGGCATAAGCTGAATAGCTTGAGTGATGACTAAATGTTATAATCCATTCAATTAGTAGCAACTCAGCTCAAAGATAATATCCCATATGTCACAAATTAAAATTCAGAGAAGTGACAGAATTGATCATACACCTCTATTGATTGTTCTGTTTTTCGAAGAATGTCAAGATTTTTAAACAAACCTGTACATTCCACCTACCTTACAATGACTCTGACATCTCAATACTTGGAAAGCCAATGCAAAAGATCTTCTAGACCAGCAGAAAGCAGAGAGGATACCTCCACTCTGATCCTGAGATCACCTCACCCCAAAATTCGGCCTGACAACAAGAGGATATTTGAAGTTGAAAAGTCCCAAAATACTGAAATGCTTCTTCTACAAAAGGGCAGCAGCGATTCATAATTCTGCTGGATCAAATAGTTGCATTTAAGAGAAAACCTTTCACTTCAATTCTTTTGGGTTTTGAGCAAAATATTCCCTTTTAGGATTTAGGTAAATGCTGATGTGTCTAGTGAAATTGAATGTATCTTTAATGTTTGGGTGGCCCACAAAGGATAATAATTTTGGAATGGACCATGATTCATACAAAAATGCAGCTTTTATAGAATCATCTTTGACTGTACTGCTTTTGCCTCAGAACGGAAAGATGCTTATGCTTTACAGTATGCAAAACAGCATTTCAGCATAAACCCTAGCGCCAGGATAAAATTCCCAGTGATATTATTCCACTACAGAGCTGTAAAGGGAAGGCAATGGCCTCGTGGTATTATCGTTGGACTGTTAATCCAGAGACCCAGATCACGTTCTGGGGACCTGGCTTCGAATTCTGCCATGGCAAATGGTGGAATTTGAATTCAGTAAATATCTGGAAGTAAAAGCCTAATGATGACCATGAATCCATTGATGGAAAAAATCCATCTGGTTCACTAGTGTCCTTTAGGGAAGGAAACTACCATCCTTACCTGGTCAGGCCCACATGTGACTCCAGATCCACAGCAATGTGGTTGACTCTTAACTGCCTTCTGACAATTAGGGATGGACAATAAATGCTGCCTAGCTAATGACGTCCTCATCCCATGAATAAGTAAAAAAAATCAGCACACCAAGGGTTATATTTACGGCCATAAGGATTGGGATCCGATAGAATCATCCAGACTCACATTGTTAGTTTGCTCTCTTCAAGGATGCTGTCTGGCCCACTGCCATCTCCAGTATTTGTTGTTTTCAGTACAATTCCAGCATCTGCAGTAATTTGCCCGTACAAACTTGCTAAAGTTTAGATTTTGCACATTGCCACTTTCCTCTACTCTGCCTTTGGTAGCTCAGACAGGACTGTGCTTTGAAATTTCCTCCTTAAATCTTTCTGCCTCTTGACCTCTCCCTTGTCCTTTTAGAAGGCTCTTAAAACTGACCTCCACTTATGTGGCTGTGAGCCCACATTTTGTTGGCTAATTGCTCTTGTGAAAAATCATATTTCGGTTTAACAACTTCATTGTGTTCGACAGACAACAACATGTTTTGTTGCTGATGACACATCAGAGCGGGAGTCTGCCATTGCAAAAGTTCTTGCAAAAGTGTGTATTCCCAATGGTTTCATTATGCTAAAAGTTACTGTGTGAATGTGCATCTTGTCAATCTGGCATTTCTGTTTGAAGAGCTATCATTGACAGACTATGTCCAGTGGGTCAAACATAATCCTGTCCATTCATCTTGGATGTAGATTAGTTCAGATAATCCTGAAGAGTGAAAAAGTTGCTAGAGGCTTTACTTGTCTTTTTAGTTATATATAGCTAATTCAAAGCTCAGTTAATTTAATGATTGTATCATTTATTTCATAACCATGTACTTTATTATCTTTTGGAGGAGGTGATGCTTCATCAGCACTTGAAAGATAATTATAATATCTACAGGTTAAATGAAATAACTTGGTTATTATCCTGACAGGTCAATCCAGTTGAACATGTATATATGGAGAGCGAAAGGTTTGTCGTGTGTGTGTGTCCCAAGTTTGCATGATTTATGGAAAAAAGCTGCAATTCACTGTGCCAGAGCTTATCTGATACAGTCTCTGCAAAGGTTTGCTGGGGTTAACCTAGGCTAGCAAGAAACAGCGGAGGCAACAGATCCCAGCAAGCATTAACCACCTCTGCAGCCCAACTAATTGATGCTTCTTTATTGCAGTACCTGCGAAAGGCCCACCCAGACAACCTTGGGCTATATCAAGAAGGCAGCTGTTAGCAAGCAGTCCAAAAGGCTCCAGTCATCTCAGTGTCCAGCGATGACCCATTTTAGCCTTGCCACAGTAGGCAAAAATATTTTGGTGGAGGGAGAGCCCGTATCATCGTGGCAGGTCATAGTTAATAGCAGAGGCTATTTATAACAGTCATAGTTTTTGGTGGTAGACTGTTGGAAATTTCATCAAACGTCAGCTAGGTGACTCACACTGGACTTTTGGAAAGCACTTGGAAACCTAACTGCACCAATCTTTCATGCAAAGGTCTGAAAAATAAAGAGCTACTCTCTTCTGTTTAACATATACGTTCTCATAAACTAGGTGGCATGTTCTTTATTGTTTGAAAGAAGAAAACAAGCCAACAGCGTGATTTCCACTTTAAAAATCAAATGAAAAGCTGGCAGTCAGAATGCTTCTTCTATCAGAGATACAAAACTCTCCTAAATAAAATATACTTTTTAAAATGCGAAAAAAAGTATTGTAGTGGCAGAGACCTACTTATACTATTCTGCAAGAAACAAGGAACATTTTCTGTAGTATCAGAGATAATGGGAACTGCAGATGCTGGAGAATTCCAAGATAATAAAATGTGAGGCTGGATGAACACAGCAGGCCAAGCAGCATCTCAGGAGCACAAAAGCTGACGTTTCGGGCCTAGACCCTTCATCAGAGAGGGGGATGGGGAGAGGGAACTGGAATAAATAGGGAGAGAGGGGGAGGCGGACCGAAGATGGAGAGTAAAGAAGATAGGTGGAGAGAGTATAGGTGGGGAGGTAGGGAGGGGATAGGTCAGTCCAGGGAAGATGGACAGGTCAAGGAGGTGGGATGAGGTTAGTAGGTAGCTGGGGGTGCGGCTTGGGGTGGGAGGAAGGGATGGGTGAGAGGAAGAGCCGGTTAGGGAGGCAGAGACGGGTTGGACTGGTTTTGGGATGCAGTGGGTGGGGGGGAAGAGCTGGGCTGGTTGTGTGGTGCAGTGGGGGGAGGGGACGAACTAGGCTGGTTTAGGGATGCAGTAGGGGAAGGGGAGATTTTGAAACTGGTGAAGTCCACATTGATACCATATGGCTGCAGGGTTCCCAGGCGGAATATGAGTTGCTGTTCCTGCAACCTTCGGGTGGCATCATTGTGGCAGTGCAGGAGGCCCATGATGGACATGTCATCTAGAGAATGGGAGGGGGAGTGGAAATGGTTTGCAACTGGGAGGTGCAGTTGTTTGTTGCGAACTGAGCGGAGGTGTTCTGCAAAGCGGTCCCCAAGCCTCCGCTTGGTTTAAACCACTGGTCAATTAAAACTGCAACATTCCAGCTTTTTGCTTTGGAAAACGTGCAGCCAATTAGCTTCAGTTTTGTTTAACAGAACAGGGGTGTTCAGGATCAAAGACGATATTTTATTTTTATGAACTTGCACTTGGCAACAGGACATCATTTCATTATTAATACGTTTGCATTGTAGCAGTATCTGATTTGAAGGCAGAATGGTATGGCTACCTGCACATCGCTGACAAACAAGATTAGCAATGCCAGTGGGGTTTAAGTGTCCTCTCTTTAAAAAACTGCTAAGATAAACATATTATCGTTCAGACTTTCATTATAATATATTGCACTATTATATGCCTTCAATGATGAGGATCAGACCACTTGAAGTTTGTTCGTATGTCAATTTCAATGTAACAGACTGTTTTTCCCCACCCAGCACTTTTGAGGCTTTCACACTTAGTAAAACCTCCTCTGATATCATTAACACAAAGCTGAGAGGATATTACAAGTTTCGTTTCACTCAAGTCAATAAGCATTTCTCGTCATTTAGGATCTATCTTGATCTGTGCAAGGGGTTATTATCTCTGGGCTGCTTCTTCTGTTACTGGAGAAGACAGCATGTCATTCAAAAGAATCAGCTCATCTATATTCACTTTGCCAACCATCGTTCAGCATTGGGACGTATGAACAATAAAGAAGTGAAACTGAATATTGCAAAGGAGCTGCTTTTAAACAAGCTTCTCTTTACCTTTCTAAACAAAATTTCATCTCTTGCATTATCTCAAAAGAAGGAAAAGATATATGGAGTCATGTGGTGGCTTATCAAATTTCCCAGAAATAAGGCCATTCAATAAATGGCCGTAACGTGCTGTTCTGATTACTTTTTTGCAGAAAATACCACAGACATTTTTCACACAAGACTATATAACAATAAGTCTTGATGAATAACCCAGTTCCTCTGTTATTGGTGAACCGATTTTGGGAAGGAGATTGGACAAAATTGGAATTAGGACAGCCTACTTGTTTTTCGACAAGACTATTTTCATGCCCATCTGAAATCAGCACAGTGGGTATCTAGAGCATCAATTCACATCTTATTCAAAGAATAGCTCAGTGGTTAATTCATTATATTGTATTGTACTAAGCCTGGAAGCTCCCACACAGCCACTTCTAAGTTGCGCACTTAACTTGCCTGACAGTAGTTCAGTCACTGACCATGCATTTGGAGTTGCTTCTTGCTAAAATTGCAACTTCAACAGGAATGAGGTGGATATCACATTTTCAGCTGAAGAAGTTCTCGATCAGCCCATTTTCCAATTATATTATCATTACAAACAATTTTAGAAGGAATTAATCATTTGCAAAATTTACACCATTCAGGACAAAGCAGCTCACTTGATAGCACTACATTCAAAACATCCACTCCCTCTACCACCAACAGTGCATACCATCTACAAAATGCACTGCAAAAATTTACCAAGCCTCCTTAGACAGCACCTTCCAAACCCACAACTACATGCATCCAGAAGGACAAGGGCAACAGATCCATGGGAACACCACTAGGTGCAAGTTCACCTCCAAGCCACTCACTATCCTGACTTGGAAATAGTTCAATGTAGATAATCATTTTGACAAGTGTTCCTCATACTGCCCTCCTGATCTGAACACTCTTCAGCAGATGCTATGAATGTTGGTCAGTGAGGGAATCTCAGTATTATAAACCCTGCATCACCAGTTAATTATGAGAAACTTAAATTATCTAAAATGAGCGTGGAATCTCTTTTCTTAGGCATCAATTTTATAAAGCATCAAGTTTTACTTTTATGTATATCCCTTTCTTTTCTCAATCCAATCCTGCCTCTTTGCTCTTTCTGTACCTGATTTCATTCAACAATTATAGTTTATCTTCCCTTAAAGCTCCCATGCTATTAATTTCGCAATCCTTCTGATTGATCGGTTAAAGACTTGCACAGTTGTATGCTCTGTTTACTCAGGCTCCAGAATGCCCTTATCCTCTCACTGCCCTGTCAACCCAAGTTAATAAGTAGTCAGGAAGAGTTGGCATCTTTGTTTAACTCCCTCTCCTATTTTGCCTTCCCATCAACCTTCATAATGACTGTTGACAATGTATCATGGTCAAGTAAATATGTTTATACTTACAGCAAAGTGCCATTCCATAAATTTAAAACTAAAATATGCTCGTGTAATTTATGTTGATGGGAGATGCCATACTGCAGTATAATCTGGGTCAATGTTTATGTTGAAAAGTAGTTCTAATGCATCCCTTAAGCATGAATTATTGCTGATGAATAGTAATTACTGTTTCTTCAAGTGCAAACATTTGTGCATCATTTAGCAATTGTTTTGGCTGAAAAAGACCAGCCACAGTTTTGTTGAACAAAGGAAGAAAGTTGGACAGAGATCTATTTTTCCCGACTGTCTGAAAGATAATTCTTTGTGATGTTTTACTATCATTTTCCCTTTTAAACAGAAGGATGAGAGGATCTGAGTCTTAAATATTCCCCAGCTCCAAATTCACTGTTTAATTGCCTGGCAAGAGATCAGAAGATCATAAAAGGTTTAATGAAGAGGGCTCTGTGTTCCTTCTGACTTCATTTATCCAGAAGAGCAATCCTAAAACTTGAGAAATTCCTGAAATGAGACCAGCTGTTGATCAGAATCCAAAGAACAGTAGAGCATAGGAATAGGTCCTTTGGCCCACCTAGACTGTGCCAACTTGTGATACCTTTCTGAACTAAAAACCTTTTGCCTCTACATAGTTTGTATCCCTCAATTCTCTACTTGTTCATTTATCTGTCAAGAAAATATATTAAAAATGGTTGCAGGTCTAAACTTGCTCTTCCTTACTCTGAGACTCTTGCCCTCTGGTTTGGTTTGGTACAGCTGAAATCAAGTCTCCACTTTTTACCTCTACTGCTTTAACGAGAGAAGAGAAATATCATGGCTTGATTGTATCTAAACCAGTCAAAACCGGAGAAGGAAATGAGAAGTGTCTAAAATAACATGGAATTTGAAAAAGGAATCGCAGAAGCCTCACAAATCATTTTAATTTACAGGGAATAATAAGGCCAGAGAAGTAACATGAAATAGATTTGCTAGGAAATAAAGTGCTCTTAAAATCGTTTATTTATTGTATTGTTTGACTATCACAATAAATTGATGCAACTGCAATAACCTGAGTTGTTTAATGTTGTTTTTTGCCTGCAGTGAGAGTGTCATGGATGATTATTGTAATTTAACTCAACGATTGTGTTTGTAAATTGAAAGCAAATAGCGGATTAACAATGATAGATAGACCCTTTAGGTCTTATAGACAGATAATTACCTGGCTCTTATCAATTGCACTGTCAATTTAGCATCGCCATGGAAAATCTCAAATTATGACACAAAGATGGCAAACAAATTGACGATACATTGAGATTGCTGATTTGGTCTTCTGATGTCAATCACACCACACTCTTGATCTTTTATCTTATTTTGATTTCCTTTATGTTGTTTTGTTGACATTGGGAAATTTATGTGACATGACCAGTTAGTAGGTGAAGGTTGGGCAATATGGTAAAGTTCTGACGAAGCAAGGCAGAGAGCAAGTCAATTGAGTAAATGGATTGAACTGCAGGGATCAACATATGGAATAGACTTCTGGATCGGGTAGTGAAGGCAAGCATATTATTTATGAATCTTTCAAAATACGTGAACTTGGATCGCCCAGAGCTAACTCTGTGGCCTTTGAATGAGACTGCCTGTAGATTAAGCACCCCTGATCCTTTTTCATTTTATCTTAATTTCTTTTGTACTTCCATTTTTGCTAAGGGAAAATATCTCCCTCATTAGTTATCAGCTCTGGCTGAGCCCAACTGTTTGTAATCCCAGGGTCAGATTTAACCCAGATTGGAACTTCTGATTCTCAGATCCAGCATCAAGACTGCCTCTGTCTACCTCTGTAACATCAGCCAACTTTGTAGCTTTACTGTCCTCCTTCTGCCTACCTTCCTCTGAAATTCTCATCATTCCTGCTGTCATTACCATACATCCAAGAATAAATGAACAGAAAGGAACTCGGCAGTTCTGGCAGCATCTGTGGAGAGAGAGAAATAGAGTTAATGTTTGGAGTTCTATGTGACTCTTCTTCGGAACTCAAGAAGTTCAGAACAGAAGAAGATTCATATCAGACTTGAAAATTTAACTCTGTTTCTCTCCCTCTACGATGCTGCCAGACCTGCTGAGTTTCTCAGGCACTGTGTCATTTTATTTCAGATTTCCAGCACCAGTGGTATTTTGCTTTCGTACAACTATTCCAATGTTCTCCCAACTAGATTTCTTTTAGTAAAGCCTCTCAAACTTCAGTTACTCTAAAACTCTATCATCTTTAACCAATACTGGAGAGTTGGGCAGATAAATGGCAGATGGAGTTCAATCTGGGCAAATGCGAGGTGATGCATTTTGGAAGATCAAGTTCAAGGGCGAACTATACAGTAAATGGAAAAGTCCTAGGGAAAATTGATGAACAGATAGATCTGGGTGTTCAGGTCCATTGTCCCCTGAAGGTGACAACGCAGGTCAATAGGGTGGTCAAAAAGGCAGATGGCATGCTTTCCTTCATTGGAAGGGGTATTGAGTACAAGAGTTGGCAGGTCATGTTGCAGTTGTATAGGACTTTGGTTTGGCCACATTTGGAGTACTGTGTACAGTTCTGATCGCCACATTACCAAAAGGATGTGGATGTTTTGGAGAGGGTGCAGAGGAGGTTCACCAGGATATTGCCTGGTATGGAGGGTGCTAGCTATGAAGAGAGGTTGAGTAGATTAAGGTTATTTTCATTAGAAAGACAGAGATTGAGTGGGGACCTGATTGAGGTCTACAAAATCATGAGGGGTATAGACATGGTAGATACCAAAATCTTTTTCCCAGAGTGGGGGACTCAATTACTTGGGGTCATGAGTTCAAAGTGAGAGGAGGAAAGTTTAAGGGAGATATGCGTGGAAAGTTCTTTACACAGAGGGTGGTGGGTGCCTGGAACGCGTTGCCAGCGGAGGTGGTAGATGCAGACACGTTAGTGTCTTTTAAGATATATTTGGACAGGTAGATGGATGGGTAGGGAGCAAGTGGACACAGACCCTTAGAAAATAGATGACAGGTTAGACAGAAGATCTTGATTGGCGCAGGCTTGGAGGGCTGAAGGGCCTGTTCCTGTGCTGTAGGTTTCTTTGTTCTTTGTTCTTATACCACCATGCCCCACGCACCTATCAACCATAGCCTCATTGACCTGAACTGGCTGGTTGTATTGTGATCTCCAGTGTAACACTATCATCCTATACATCTGTCCTCTCTTGGCATTGCATCTCCCTGTTATTGCAACCCCTTCTAGCCCAAAATGAACCCTTCTTCACCAATTTCCCATTTCTCAGATTCTGATCTCATTCAATGCACCCTCTTTTTGGCTCACCATTAGGGGCGACACCTTCAGCCGCAAAGTCCCACACTCTGGAAATTCGTCTCAAAAACCTTCCTGTAAGGAACTCCTTCAAACAAACCTCTTTGATTAAGTTTGCCACAACTGTCACTTCTACTACCTTATCAATGACCATTTTAATACAAACTTTTGATGCAATCGAAAGTACATTGAGCAGGACTGAAATGAAAATAACTTACCAAGAA
Source organism: Stegostoma tigrinum (assembly GCF_030684315.1). Taxonomy (NCBI): domain Eukaryota; kingdom Metazoa; phylum Chordata; class Chondrichthyes; order Orectolobiformes; family Stegostomatidae; genus Stegostoma; species Stegostoma tigrinum. The sequence goes on from NC_081378.1 coordinate 8,706,124, forward strand.
TCAGCTATCGTTCTGGAATTATCTTGATGTTTTTGAACTTAATGAACTTTATTGTCACATGTATTCACTTGGATAAAGTGAAAAGTTTATGAGTTGCCACTTATGATGCCACCTTAGGCCCATAGGTTCCTAGGTACACATTCTTGCATACAAATTCTTTGGAAAAAATTGGAAAATAAAGAAATGAAGAAGTCCAGTATTACAGTCATTCAAAAGTACAAAATAGAACATAGAACATAGAACATTACAGCACAGTACAGGCCCTTCAGCCCTCGATGTTATGCTGACCTGTCATACCGATCTCAAGCCCATCTAACCAACACTACTCCATGTACGCCCATATGCTTGTCCAGTGACGACTTAAATTTACCTAAAGTTGGCGAATCTACTACCGTGTTCCATTCCCTTACTACTCTTTGAGTAATAGGTAAAATCATAGCAATAAATAAGAAAAATAAAGAGATAAAAAGTTCAGAATAACAGTCCTTCCATGATGATATAATGAACTAAAAAGAGAATTTAAGACAAAGTTTACTTAGTCCATTTCATGGCTCTGGGCTCGAGAACCCAAGCCTTCCTGTTGGAATCTCAGCTGGACCCACCACAACGCTGAAAACAATGCTGCATAGAGTCACTGACTGACCGAAGCCACCACGTCAGAATCCCTACAATATGGAAACAGGCCCATCAGCCCGACTAGCACTCACCAACCCTTGGAGCATCTCACCCAGACCCATCTCCCTATAACCCATCTAATCTACACATTGCTGGACACAATGGGGCAATTTTGCAAGGCCAAACCCCTCACCTGCACATCTTTGGACTGTGGGAGGAAACTGGAGCTCACGGAGGAATCCCATGCAGACACGAGGAGAATGTGCAAACTCCGCACAGTCACCCACGGCTGGAATCGAACCCAGATCACTGGCGCTGTGAGGCTGCAGTGCTAACTGCTGAGCCACTATACTGCCCATAAAAGACCACAACGCACCACCACAAGGAGACCTCGACCGATGCCAACAAAAATAGCCACTGAAGCTGCCGAGAGGACTCCTAGGCTGCAGCTGAAGCCACCTAAAAGAATCCCAGGCCCGACCAGACCAGCTATGCCACTGCAAAGGCATTGTAGAAGCCTCATAAAAATTGCAGGCCATTAGAATCCTAGGCCCACATCCACCTTGTCTTCAGCTGCCACGAACACAGAGACAAAGAACAGCTGGAACCCTGCTACATTCACTCTGCGGAAACCTCCCAGAACCGCTTCCATACCTGAAGTCACCAAAAAAAGGTGGTTTTCGACCAACTATTGGAAACTTTTATACTTTAGTGTGCCGAGATTCCTAAAAGCCTTTTCATGATGTTCCACATATAAGGCTTTTAAAGAAGGTTGGTGAAATAGATAATATAAGTGAGACTTGGTGATGATGAATCAAGTTTTACAACATAGATGTGAAAGCCACCATTGCCTCCTTTTGATAAGATGTGATGCCAACTCGTGGCAGTGGTGGAGTGCTACCTCCAATCCTGCTTCTTATGTGAGTCTAAGGGACTGTTCACCGTTGTTGGTGAAAAAACAGATCATGAATAAGCCTCAGCAGAGAAGGGTCTTGTCTTAGCTAATAAGACACAGTTTATTACATCCCAGTAACTACATTCAGCTTACAGCAAATCTGAGGCACATTAACTATTACTTATAAAATATGCGTGGCTTTTTAAAATTCATTCATTCATGGGATGAAGGCGTCGCTGGCTCAGCAGCATTTACACCCCATCCCTAATTGCCCAATGAGCAGTTCAGAGTCAACCACATTGCTGTGGGTCTAGAGTCACATGTAGGCCAGACCAGGTAAGGATGGCAGTTTCCTTCCCTAAAGGATATTAGTGAACCAGATGGGTTTTTCCCCTGACAATGGATTCATGGTCATTATTAGATGCTTAATTCCAGATTTGTTTTTTAACTGAATTCAAATTCCACCTTCTGCCATGGTGGGATTCTAATCCAGGTCCCCAGAACACTATCTGGGTCTCTGGATTAACAGTCCAGCGATAATACCCCGAGGCCATTGCCTCCCCTCTGAATAATCTGGTAGAGTCCCCATCATGGAGACTCTGCCAGATTTCAGTTAGCCCTAACTGCATTCACTTGTCTCAGGCCTTACCCAGTGACTGTATTGTACATCACAGTGGGTAGAGCTTCAATTCGGCTCAGATTAATTCTGTGCAATGTAATTAACTGATACAAGAGTGGTGGGTATTGGTTAGTTGGAGAGGTAGGTAGTGTTGAGTAGGTGGGGAGGCTGTAAAAGGACTTGGACAGGCTAGGAGAGTGACCAAAAAAGTGGCAGATGGAATATAGTGTTTTCTGAGAGGGGTAAAGGCTTTGGAACTCTGAAGCACAAAGGGACTTGGGAGCCCTAGTCCAGGTTTCTGTTAAGGTTCACTTGGCAATTAGGAAGACAAATGCAATGTCAGCATTCATGTCAAGAGGCCCAGAATACAAGAGCAGAGAGATTTGCTGAGGTTCTATAAGGCTTTGGTCTGCCTGCACTTGGAATATTATAAGCAGTTTTATGCCCAGTATCTAAGGAAGAATATGTTGATGTTGGAGAGGGTCCAGAGGACATTTACACAAAGAGCACTGGGAATGAATGGCTAGCCATATGAGGAGTGGTTAAGGACTCTGGGTTTGTACTTGATGCAGTTTAGAAGGTTGAGGGGTTCACTCATTGAAGCTTACCGAATACTGAGGGGCCTGTTTAGAATGGAGGCAGAGAAGATGTTTCGTCTAGTAAGAGAGAGTAGGACCTGAGGGTGCAACCTCAGAGTGAAGGGACAACTCTTTAGAACTGAGAGGAAAAGGAATTTCCTCAGCCAGAGGGTGACTAATCTATGGAACTCATTGCAACATAGTGCTGTTGGAGACCAAGTCATTGATTGTATTTATAACAGAGATAGGTACATTTTTGATTGGCAAGTGCATCAAATGTTATGGGGCATAGGCAATAGAATGGGCTTGAGAAACATATCAGCCATGATCAAATGGTGGAGCAGACTTGATGGGCCAAATAGCCTAATTCTGCTCCTGTATCCTATAGTCTTATGGTTAGAGGAATCATATGGAATTGGATTTGATAATATTTAGGATGCCCTGGGAACCAATGCTGGCATAGCTACAGTTTCTGACAAATGAACAGGATTCAGGCACACAATATGACTTTGTCAAATTCATAGGTGACATTAACTTAGAGGCTGACAAGGCTGCAACAGAATCTGGTGATGGAAATTTAACACAAACTCCTCCCTAACTGGCTACCTCCACCCTGAATGTGTACCTATCCATCACAGACTACAGTGGTCCAAGAAAGAAGTTCACCACCACCCATTGAAGGGCAGTTAGGGATGGGCAATAAATGCTGACCTAGCCAGTGATGCCCTCATCCCACCAATGAAAAATGAAACAAAAAAAATGACACTTTGGCACATAAAATGTGATTCAAGTCTCATTGACCCCACTCAGAAAATAACAAATTACTTATTGAATATTATCAAACTAGTTTGGGAAGAGTTCTGGCAATGATTGTAGGTTCAACACTGACCATATTCAGAAACTGCAGATTGGAAATTACCAACACAGTCAGAATGTTGAACTGGATCAGAAAAGCATAACTCTGAGACTGAACCTGTTTGTCAAAATTCAGCACAGTATCGAGGTTGTGTGACATCGTTTACAACACCATCCTGTGAATGAAAACGTGTGCCAGGTAGCTTCCTGCTCTGTTAAGTTGATGTAATAATCCCACGTAGTACTTTGATAAAGAGGACTGATATTTTCCCTGATGTCATGGCCAACATTTACCCCTCAACCAACATGGCTAAAACCGATTATCTGGTCAGTATTGATTTGACATTTGTGGGAACTTGCTGTGCACAAACTGACTCACACAGTGGTTACATTATAACAGCATCTACACTTTGAAATGCATCATTGAATCCCTGCAGTGTGGAATGACGCCATTCAGTCCACTGAGTCTGCACCAACCCTCCAGAGATCGTTCCACTTAGATTCAGCACATCCCCATAATACCCCAATTACCATGTTTAATCACCTAACCTCCATATCCCTTAAAACTACGGGCAATTTAGCATGGCCAATCCACCCTAACCTGCACATCTTTGGACTGTGTCTGCTTTGGAGCAGAAACCCATGCAGGCAAGGGGAGAACGTGCAAACTCCACACAGAAACACCTGAGGCTGGAATCGAACCCAGATCCCTGGTGCTATGAAGGCAGTTCTGCACAGGCTGCAGTTTAAACACTGTATCTTAGACATAAGAAAAAAAACTTCAAGCTTCTTAAACAGTGGAACGTAGGGCCATGAGGCTCTTACCCCAGTATCAGAGATCAAGAGTTTTGAAGAAAGGCTACAATTATTGAAACAAGTTCTTGAATGAGAGAAAACATTTCAAATAGATAATCGTATTAACTTTGAGCACTATTTAATATTAAGCCATGTCAGAGAGACAAACTAGCAAAAGGCAAGATTGGGACAAATACTAGGAAGCGCCTTTTCATAGAAACTGAGACCAGTACCTGGTATGGCCTTCTAGCTAGCCTAATGAAATTTAAGGTGATTTATAGCCACTCTGGGGAAAAATCTTAGTGATTTCTCTTGGAATGATGGCATCACGTGAATACTAAAATCTGATGAGGAATCCTATTGGACTCAAAGTAATATTCTTGCTATTCCAGCATATTTGTCAAAATCTGCCAAATAGTTCACTGTTTGCTGTTGAGCAAAATTAACCAAGAGCCTCTCCATGCTTCTGCCTCTTCTATAACCAGGGAATTTTTATCATGAAACAGCAATTTTTAGGGACCTGTGCTTTTATTATTCTTCTCGCTATAGTAACTTTGGACGGACATACATTTACTTTAAACATCTTTTTTCAGGTTCTGATCTCTGTATTATCCACCAGCTTTACAAGTCTTTAAGATCTACAACTTCCTCCAATAATGGGTTCTGCTGCATCTCCAATTATAATTACTCTGCCATTGGTGTCCTCTTAGAACTCTCCACCTGCCTACCTCTTGCTCCTCTTTTCTTAAATCTATGACCTTGATCAGATTTTTGCTGATTTTTGCTTCTACAGTCCAGCATCAAGAAAAAGTCAAAATTGCTTTTATTTCGTTGCTCATGCTAAATACCTTGGGACACTGAATGTACCATGTAACTGTAATTTGCTGTTTCATCAGGAACACAAACAGGAACAAAACTTTTGCTAACTTGGATTTTTTTAACAGATGCTGCCAGTTCCTGATTTACAACATCCGCAGTTCTTTCAGTTTTTATTTGCTGTTTCATGTTTATTTTGCAAACCCTTGGATCAGATCAAGCTTCATTTAACAATCCCTTCTATCCTTTAACAAAGGGTACCGTGCCAACTTGCTCAAAATCTATTCTCTTAAAATTGAATCCTTTTGTTTTTTAATTCTTCTCTGTTTTCTTAAGTGTGCGATCACAATGACATCTATCCTGAACATCTTCATTCATTGGGAGCACTGTACCTTCCTCCTCCACTGCGAAGCCCTGTGTCCATTGTAGGTTCACTACTTTTGCATTAATGTTGAATGGTTTGTATGCTGTTCTAATGTGGCACCTGGAATGAAACCACACTTTCAATACCAGCACTTTTTTTTATTGGTAATAATTCAAAGATAATCATCCTAGTTAACAACTTGTGATATCCATCTCTGACAATTGCTTTGCAGTGATTTATTGAATGATAATATAGCTACCTTAATATCTTTCCACTCCCCCTCTCCCCAAAGTATGTTCCCTCCCATTGAACAGTGATGCCCCTGGTCAGTCCTCCAGAACTGATTTTTGCTTTGTCACTCAATGAAGAGCACCAGGTAATGTATCACCAGAGGCTGGAAAGAGTCACGCTCTCATTTTTGAAGTCCTGTACCTAGTGGTAAGGATGGACTTAGCCTCTGCTCTGGCTATAATATATCCAGTCCGTTATGACTTTGAATGGCTTTCTTCTGTCAAAATTTATAGCAAATCCAGAATTTTTTTTTGTGAGCAGTATAACTTCATGGATTTTTAAGCTTTTTGTAACCATTGCAGACGGCCATTATTCTGTACCCTTCACTTAAGTATGCTTTTATTTGCTGTACACTTCACAAGAGCAAAGGACAGCCGAGGAGTTGCTTTGTGACATGTAAATGATATGCACTTAAATGAAATGGAATGCATTAGCGATCCTGATTTTGAATGTACATGGACCTTAAAGTGATAAATGAAAACTTTAAAATACCTTTTCACTTAACTCAAATGAATGAGAATGGAAATGAGATTTGAAACAGTCTTTCAGGTACCTCCAGTATTCTGGCCAATAATAACAGCGCAGCATTAAACTATTGTCCTGTTAATATTTTGAAGCCAAGAAGCCCATAGCTAAAGATAATTCTCACCATTTGCTCAAAGGACAAGTGTTTGTGCCTTTTAAACTCCTTTTGAAAAGTACTGCATTGTTATTATCCCAATCTCAAACTGCCGAATCTAACTGAAGTATCGTCTGTAGCCATTAAAATATAAATACAAAAATTTGAAAGAACTTGTGTTTCTGTAGTAGCTGTAAAAATCCCAGGACGTTCTAAACCTTTTAGCAGCCAATCACACACAAGTGAAGTTTGCTCATGGCTACAGTGCTAAAAACAAAGCAGCCAATTTGCAAACAAGCTCCCACAGACTACAAAAAGATTTTTTCAAAAATTCATTCACAAGATGAATGCACTTATTACTGAAATAACTGCACAGAGGCCGGTATACCATCAGCAAGTCACCATTTATTTAAATGCGCACAGTACATGGGCTGTGATCCACCAGGTCAGAGCCAGGCCCTAGTCTGAGGAAACTTTCTGTAACTCCTGTTGATGTTGCTCAGCCAAGGCTCCTTCACTGGCCCAAGTTAAAAACCCCAATCAAGGATCTCATAGTCGATGAGATCCACCTGGCCCTGTTTCCAATCACTACAGTTACCCTCCCTAATTGCCCAAAGGGCAGTTATGAGTGAAGCACATTGCTGTGGAACTGAAGTCACATGTAGTCCAGACCATAGATAAATTATTTCATTATAGTAGAGTAAGTGGATAATCTGGTAGATAAACTAAATCAGTTGTGTAATTTGAGGAGCGACTATTGGCCAGGATACCTGAGCGATATCTCAGTTTCCTTTTGAATATGCTGATTATTTTGTGCTTTTGCTCATGAAGAGTTTGATCATGGGGAAGGCAGTTAATCACTTATGAGGATCAGAAACCCTCCACCTTCCCTCCTCCATTCCCTTTAAATCCACAATGAAAAGTCTTCCTGTCCTGAACGCAGTTGAGGCCCTTAAGAGGCAGTTTACATCCTCCTTTGGCCAGTATTATGCCCATTGCAAGTGAGTCTGTCCCTACATGACATATATCTTGGTGAAAACAATTTCTGAGATACAGAATTTCTTCCAAATCAAATATCAATTAGAAGTTGAACAATTGAGCATTTTTTCTATGCAAATAGATCTTGATTTTACTTTTGATTTTATTGTCACATGTATAGAAGTACAGTGGAAAGCTTTGTTTGTGAATGGTACTGTCAAATCATGGCAAGCAAAGGATGTACAGATTAAAAAGACTTAGAGGCATAGAGGATACATTGCAGGTTACATTATTTGAGGCTACAGTCCATTCAGTAGTCTGATAACGGCCAGAAAGAAACTGTTCCTGAACCTGCTGGTGCATGTGCTCAGGCTTCTGTAACTGCTGCCTGAGAGAAGAGTTTGTTGGCAGTCACCACCATGGTACGATGGGTCTTTGATGACGTTGGCTGCCTTTCTGTGGCAGTGATCTGTTTAAATAGAGTGCATGGAAGGAAGGTTGGCTTCAGAGATGGTCTGTACTGTGCATACCACCTTCTGTAATTTCTTACAGTCCTGGGCAAAGCAGTTGCTATACCAGGCCGTTATGCACCTGGGCAGTATGCTTTCAATGGTGCATCTGTAGAAGTTGGTGAGGGACCATATGGACATGCCAAATTTCCTGAGCCACCTGAGGAAGAAGAGGTAACAAAGTGTGGAGCTGGATGAACACAGCAGGCCAAGCAGCATCTCAGGAGCATAAAAGCTGATGTTTCGGGCCTAGAACCTTCATCAGACTGTCACATCTACGTGGGAACTCCAGCTTAGGTCATTGGTTATTGTCACTCTGAGGAACTAAATATTCTTCACCTTCTTAGGGTGGCACCGTGGCTCAGTGGTTAGCACTGTAACCTCACAGCGCCAGGGACCCAGGTTCAATTCCAGCCTCGGGTAACTGTCTGTGTGGAGTTTGCACATTCTCCCTGCGTCTGCATGGGTTTCCTCCAGGTGCTTCGGTTTCCTCCCACAGTCCAAAGATGTGCAGGCTAGGTGGATTGGCCATGCTAAATTGCCGTAGTGTTCAGGGGTGTGTGGGTTATAGGGGGATGGGCCTGGGTGGGATGCTCCAAGTGGTGGTGTGGACTTGTTGGGCCAAAGGGCCTGTTTTCATACTGTAGGGAATCTAACTAATCTAATAAAAAAAAATCAACCTCAGCTCTATTGCTGTAGATGGGGATGTGTTCTCCTCCTTTCTTTCTGAAGTCAATGACCAGTTCTTTAGTTTCGCCGATGTTGAGAGACAGATTGTTTTCATAGCACCACGCCACCAAGCCCTCTATCTCTCTTAAGTATTTTGACTCATTGTTGTTAGATGTCAGTCCCACTATGGTGGTGTCATCAGCGAACTTGTAGGTGGCTTTCATTCAGAATTTGGAAACACAGTTGTAGGTATACGGGGAGTACAGTAGGGGGCAGAGGACACATCCTTGGGGGCTCCAGTGTTGAGGGTTATTGTGATAGAGGTGCAGTTATCTATCCCCACTGATTGTGGCCTGTGGGTCAGAAAGCTGAGGATCGAGTTGTAGAATATAGCTGATGACTTTATATCGCATGTTATATCGAACAAGCATCCAATAATTTGACGGAAGTACTGAAAACCTTTGACAATTACTTCAGTCTCAGCTCTAATAAAATTCTTGAAAGATTAAAATTTAACAGAAGCATTCTATATCCAAGAGAATCCATAGACACTTTAGTGGATAAATGCAACAATAGAGATTTCAAGTCAGAATTCCTAAAAGATAGAATTGTTGTAGGAATTGTGATGAGCCTTAGTTAGATCTATTAAGCCCAAAGAAGACTCGATTTTAGAGAAAGACTTTTCTGACAGCAATTGAAGCAAACATCTGGCAGAAAGACAAATCAATCATAAAAGAACAGAAAGGTCATCAGAGTTTATTCAATTCTTACCATACAAAACCACAAACAACACTGTAGAGAAACCATTACAGCAGAAAAAAAAGCACCGAACATGAAAATTCCTTTTGAGTGCAGTGGAACAAAGAAGCCTCACAGGCACAGGCAGTGTCCCGCTTTTAAGAAGTGAATGCTTTAGTCTGTCACACAATTAGTCACTTGCATAAAATGTGCTAAAGTTGGACAGAGTTTCAATAAAGCAAGAAATCAAATAATCACTGCACAGAAAAGGTTAATGAGGTATAGAACAGACTACAATAGAAGAAAAACATGAAGTGTTCTTCGCAGAAATGGATGATCCAGACTTTAAGTTTTGGCAAGCTGAAATTCTAGTCGATCAGGTGTCCTCTCACAAATTTCAAGGTGAACTCTGTGAGAGTGTCATTGTATCGTCAGATGGAAAGCAACAGTCAACAGTAGTGCAACCACGTGGCCCTGAAGACATAACAGTTAAGGTGCAAAATATACCACAAGCAAGTATCCAATTTCACTGATGCCAAATTGTAAAAAGCCAAGATGCACTTTATGATCAAAAATTTTCTTGAGTAGGAGGATATGGCTTGACCACAATCTTCTTCTACTGGCAGTAGAGTTGATCTACGTGAGGTTCAGAAACAGCCAGAATCCATTGAAATTAGTTACGCAGCCCTGAGAAACTCGTACATAATACTAGCAGGATGGAAACCTGTTATTATTTTGGATTAGTGCAGATGTTTAGCATTCCTAACAATACTGCAGACTGCCCACACTGCAAGAAGCAATGATGTTTGCAAGAAAAACAAGCAAGGAGATAGCTACTGAACAGCATACCCATTTGAGCCAATTGCCGAAGCTATAATGCTGTAATTGAGAGAGCAAAAGAACTTGGTGAACAAATAGCTTTGAGAAATTTGAGTTTTGTGTTAGATTTTCGAGTGGTTTGGAGTTGACAAGTTGAACTGAATATTTGACTTCCTTAACTTCCCAGGAAGAATCTTCAACAATTGTGATATAGACCATGGCAAGCAAGAAGCATTCCTCATGAAGAAGAACTGAGGGAGTGAACACGCTGATTTCATGGACAAGGCAATAGATGAGTGCGATGGAGAGTCCAAACCCCAATCAAGATGGTGAAGTAAGACATTTATGGACTTCAGCAGAAACCTACAGCTGAAGCGAGAAAGAAAATTGACACTACAAGTTGAAGATAATGAACTCCATGGATGTTACCATTTAAAAGGCACAATCAACATCCAATAATTCAAGATGCAGAGGAGATTTGATTTGATTTGTTGTCTTTGTACCAAAGCAAAATGAAAAGGTTTGAAAAGTGTAAAGACTTACCAGGGTGTTGTTTGGGCAGAAACAGAGTGTTTCAATTATGAAGAGAGATTGGACAGATTGGTTTACTGAGAGCAGAGGAGATTATAAGGGGACATGATTGAGATATGTATAATTATGAGGGGCACTGTTAGGATGGAGAGGAAGTAAATTTTTCCCCCTGATGAAAGGATCAATGGCTGGGGGGTGGGGGACAAGGGGCAGAAGGATTAGAGGAGGTTTGAGGAAACAGCTCTTACCCAGAGGGTGGTAGGAATCTGGATCTCACTGTCTGTCAGGGTTATAGAGGCAGAAACCTTCATAACACTGAAGAAGCATTTAGGTGAGCACTTGTGATGCCAAAGCAAACAAGATAATAAGCTGAAAATGGAATTAGAATACCTTGTTGGATGTTATTTACTGGCACAGTCATGATGGGCTGAAGGGTCTTTAACTGTGCAAGTAGATCTCTGTGACTCCATACTGCTGAAAGGAAATTGAATGTTTCAGCACAGAAGGTGTTCTCCACGGATGAAGACTAAAAGATTAAAGCTCAAAGGGACGTTTTTATCTCAGGCTTTCAAGAGAAAAAGCAAGGATAATGGACTTCCACTGAGAAGATGGTCAATTTTCCAAGTCTAAAGGTAACACATTCAGAGAAAACAGTGAAACATTCAGATTACCAGAATTTAGAAAGTCAGAGACTTGCTGAGTGAGGTAGTCATGGTAAATATACTTGTAAATGTGTCAAATATTAATTAAAACAAAATTACGGGAGATGTTTTATAAAGGTGCAAAGATCTGGTCAAGTTCATACTGGGGGTGCCCTAAGCACCACCCTTGACAGTTTTGGAATTTGATAGGGTGAGAACGGACATCTGATTCTCCTCAGAGTCTCTGTAACAATGCCTCGCGAATCAATGTAACTGATAACTAAAGTCATCACAGTCCCACTCTCTCATTAGAGAAAGAGAGAGAGATGACTGGTGGTGGTTTAACCCGAGTGTTACCACACCTCAGGTGAGGGGGCAGGTTGAGAACCAGAGTGCTATGTGGTAACTTTAGCTGGTGAAGGAATTGAACCCACACTGTTAGTATCAGTCTGCATCATAAATCAGCTGTCCAGCCAAATGTGCGAACCAACCCCCAATTCGTAACCAGCTGCTAACACGCAACTGTTATGATCACAACAGTCATTATTAACAGTTTTAAAAAGTTGATTCAATGTGAACATTACTGGCCTGGCCAGCATTTAATGCCTGCCCTAATTGCCCAGAGGGCCGTTAAGAGCCACTCAACCCCATTGCTGTGGGTCTGGAGTCACATGTAAGCCAGACCTGGTCAGGATGGCAGTTTCCTTTCCTAAAGGACATTAGTGAACCAGATGGGTTTTTCCTAAAAATCATTTCATGATCTTCATTAGACCCTTAATTCCAGATTTTTATTGAATTCAAATTCCACCACCTGCCCTGGTAGGATACAAACCCAGGTCCCCAGACATTATCTGAGTCTTTGGATTAATAGTCTGGCAATAATACAACTATGCCACCACCTCCATCCAGGGACAAGTTGGACAAGTCAGATCCCACAATAAAAATAAAGACAGGAATGCTGAAGTAGAGTCAGGGAGTCATACAGCATGGAAACAGGTGCTTTGATCCAACTCATCCATGCTGAACACGTTTCCCAAATGAAACTAGTCCCATGTGGTTGCATTTGGCCTATACCCCTCTAAACCTTTCCTATTCATGTGTTTATCCAATTGTCTTTTAAACGTTATAATTATACCTGCATCCACCACTTCCTCTGGCAGTTCATTCCATGTGCGAACCATCCTCTGTGTGAAAACATTGTCCTTTAGGTTCCTTTTAAATCTTTCTCTTCTCGCCTTAAAAATATGCCCCCGGTTTTGAACTCTCGGGAAAAGACTTTTCTATTCATCCTATTCATGCCCCTCATGAATTTATAAACCTCTGTAAGGTCACCCCGTAACCTCCTACGCTCCAGTGAAAAATTACCAGCCTATCCAGTCTACTTTTATAACTCAAATCCTCCAGTCTCAGCAATATCCTGATAAATCTTTTCCGAACCCTCTGCAATTTACTAATATCTTTCTGAGAGCAGTAACTCAGCGTCTGTGAAAAGAGAAATATTTCAGATTCCAATCATCTTTAGTACTTTACTTTTACTTGAGATCTCAGAAATGTATCTGGCTTGATAGATCATACTTTGCTTAAAGAATTTAATTTGTTGTTCTTTCATTAAAGCATACGGTCACCAGCCTACAAACTTGTTTTTAACCATAAAATCGAAGTTTATTATGCAAAGAATAAAAAAAACTCCCTACGCATAACAGAATTTTAAGAGATTTCAAAATGCACAGTGAAATGAAGTCCCAAGGTTTCTCCAACACTACCACTTCACAGTTAGTTGAATTAAAATGTAGAAAGTTTCCTCCCCTGCTCAATTGCACTTTTGATTCAGAGATAATGGGAACTGCAGATGCTGGAGAATTCCAAGGTAATAAAATGTGAGGCTGGATGAACACAGCAGGCCAAGCAGCATCTCAGGAGCACAAAAGCTGACGTTTCGGGCCTAGACCCTTCATCAGAGAAGGGTCTAGGCCCGAAACGTCAGCTTTTGTGCTCCTGAGATGCTGCTTGGCCTGCTGTGTTCATCCAGCCTCACATTTTATTATCTTGCACTTTTGATTTAACTAATTTAACCCCCTCACTTCCTGTCCTGTCTTTTCCTTGAATCCTCTGACCATAGACATCTTAGATTTTCTCAGCTTAGAATAACCAGTGTAGACTGCTTCCCAAACAGCCTGCATCTGAATTCAGTGCTCTAGTCCAGAAACATAAGTCAATCAAACTTGCAAGTGATGAGCTTTGATCCAACTTGTCTTGTGCACTTCATAATGAAGCTCTTGTATGATCAGTATGTTTATTTTCAAAGATTACTGCTTGTTTAAGTTTTTGTTTTTCCTTTTTGGTCTTCAGTTCTGTTTGTGCCACCCCCCTTCTCTCTGTGTGTATGTCTCTCTCTCCCTCTATATCTCTCACTGTTCCTTTTAATTTAGGTACTGTAAGTTTCTCTCTCTTGATTCCCTGCTGGTCTTCTGAAAGTGTTGGTTGTTGTGTGTGCAGAATTTCCTGATGTGTTCCAGAAGTACTATAGAGGAAATTTCCAACCTGAGTAGGCTCAGGGTATTCAACAATGGAAATTGCTGCACCAGAGATCATGCCTTCTTCTAATCTTGGCATCGTTGAATAATGACTGCATGCTATTCTATTCACAAGTGTGAGACCATTTAGACTTTACAGCAGCACATACGCTGCATGCTGCCTGAAAACAGATAACTCAGCAAATCAAATATGGGATCTTGTATCTCTTGGAGACTGCAAGCTGTAAAACATTGAGAGCTCTTTCATCTCTGAACGGGAGCAGTATTGCAGCTCAAATTAGCCTTTGGTCATTGGGCAAAATGAGTGAATTGGCAGCTCACTTTTTTTTCCCACCCAACCTTTATAAGTGAAAAGTAGCTCATTTAGTCAATTACCATTTGTTCCACTGCTGAGACCCAATTTCACCTACTGGTATATTCATCAGTGAGTGAATGCTTGCATTTTCAGGGGTTTCTGCTTTAACAGATGAGACGTGAATGCAAAAGGTGAATGCAGGGAGCCCACTCAATCCTATGGAAAGCAGAATATTCTCCTGGTGTACTTCAGCTGAAACCACTGAAGCCAAGTATATGGTCAGTGCGTTTCTTTGCCAATTGTAGGATCGTGCCATGCTCAATTTGATGGCCATGTTTATCTGGTCACAACATTTCAAAAGCATTTGTTTGTTGTGAAGTGCTTTAGGGAGTCTAAGGTCATAAGAAGGATTACACAAATGCAAAACAATTCTTTTGAGCTACACTCTACTTATCGACTCAAATTATGGGCAATGTTTTCTTATAAACATGAGCAACCACTCAGAATATCTGTCACAATTTGGATTAGATTCTATCCGGTGTGCATATTGTATTATTTCTAAACATGCCACAGCCTATATTCCAATTTCATTAAAATCACTTTTCTCCCTGTAGGCATTCAGTGGGAAACACCTAAATTACATGCCTCGAGAAAAACTTTGCAGGAAAGTAGATAAATTTTCAAATAAACTCAATATTTATTTTGTCTCACCTTAAAATACCAGGCAATATGTGAAAACATGAGGAGACCAAAATCCATTCATCATCCTGCCATTCAGTGACCAATTAGTCCTTGCAGCAGTGGATACAATGGCAATGTTCTTTCTTCCTCATTTTTCCATGTGAACTGTAATAGTTTCTTTCTCAGATAACCTTCTGCATTATGAAATGTAATAAATCATTGCCATCCTGCTGCAAAGCCACTGCTATAAAAACAATGGGCAATAGTTACTTTCGCTCAGGATCAGCAATGAACATTAAAAGTTAAGGTTAGAACCTGTGATGGTTCAGTGGATACATTCTGCTCATGAAGTGGGATTTAATCTCTGCTCAATGTTTTACTATCTAATCCCAAGAGCTAGCAGTTGGATCAGTGCTCCTAGGCTTAAAAAGAGAAATGGAAACCCCAATTATTTATCATGGACCAGAAAGCTTTCCTATGATACGGCTTCACATTGACATTCATCCGACTGTTGTCAACTAGGCCACTAAAACATAAAAACATAGAAAATAGGAGCAGGAACAGGCCATTCAGTCTTTTGAATCTGCTTTGCCATTCAACAGGATCATGGCTGGTCATCCAACTCAGTCCCCTGTTCTCACTTTCTTCCCATACACTGGGAAGAAATGATGGTTCAGTAGTTAGCGCAGGGGTTTGATTCCATCCTTGGGTGACTGTGTGGAATTTGCACATGCGTCCTGTGTCTGCGTGGGTTTTCTCCAGGTGCTCTGGTTCGCACCCACGGTCCACAGATGTGTAGGCTAGGCAGATGAGCCATGGAAAATGCAGGAAATGATCCAGGTGGGATGCTCTTCAGAGTGTGGATGTGGACTAGATGGGCTGAATGGCCTGCTTCGGCACTGTAGGGATTCTATACTTTTTGATACCCTTAGCCCCAAGAACTACATCTAATTCCTTCTTGAAAACTGTGACTGTTTTGACCTCAACTGCGCTATGCCACAGAGAATTCCACAGGCTCTCCACTGCCTGGGTGAAGAAACTTCTCCTCTCAGTTGCAAATGGCCTCCCCATCACCCTTAGACCATGACCCTGAGACATATATTTCATCACTTTTCATGACTTCAGATCAGAACTTGTACTTTTTAGTAACAAGTAATAATCATGTCACATGGACGCCCAACTACCTCCAAGATCAATGCATTAAAGCTTGACATTCAACAACATTACTATCACTGACACATCCCACCCTCAATGTCAAGATCCTGGACATTAGCATTGGCCAGGAACTTAACTGGACGAGCCATATAAATACTGTAATGACAAGAACAGGCTAAGATTTCTGTAGTGGGTAACTCATGTTCTAAATCCACAAAGCCTGCCCGCCATCTACAAAGAGCAAGTCAAGTGTGCGATGGAATCTGCCTCACTTGCTTGGATGAGGGCAGCTCCAACAACACTCTAAAAGGTTGACATCATGAGAGCTTCGTTGGTCCCCATCCACCATCTTAACAATTGCTCCATCCAACACCAGTGTACAATAGTGTACACTATTTATATGAGACAATGCAACCAAAACTTTATTGACAGCAGCTTCCAAAGCTCTGACCATTTAGGAAGACAAGGACAGTGAATTCATGTGAACAGCACCATCGGGAATTCCCCTCCGACTTGCATAGTGCCCTGATCTGGAAATATGCTACCACTGCAGTATTGACCATGTGTCAAACTCTTGGATCTCTCTAAATGACAATAAATTGGTGCTAGCAAGTTTTGAGAAGATTTGTAGCTCAGGTTGAGGTTCTGGATGTGAGTTTGCTTGCTGAGCTGGAAGGTTCGTTTTCAGACGTTTTGTCACTTTTTTAATTTGAAAAAATATACTTTATTCATAAGATGTACAAAAAACAAAACATTATTTTTACATCAACCCAGTCATGCAAGCCACTCTGTGTTACCCAGGGGCAAGGTACACCAACTAAAGGAAAAAAAAACAAAGAAGAAAAAAAAACAAAGCAAAGAAAATACCCGGCAGTTGTCTCTCCGCACAGTCCCCGTTGGCCCCCTGACCAGTTGGGGAAGGCGCCAGCTGGGCCCAGTTACCAGATAGGGCCCTTTTTTCTATTCTGGACGAGGGGTTTCATACCGTGGTCATTCCCCACCGCGCCTTAGCAGCAGCTGCCCCAAGCTTTAGCGCGTCCCTCAGCACGTAGTCCTGGACCTTGGAGTGCACCAATCTGCAACACTCGGTCGGGGTCAGTTCTTTCAGCTGGCAGACCAGCAAATTGCGGGCAGACCAAAGAGCGTCTTTCACCGCATTGATGGTCCTCCAGGCGCAGTCGATGTTGGTCTCGGTCTGCGTCCCTGGAAACAGCCCGTAGAGCACGGAGTCCCGCGCCACAGAGCTGCTCGGGACGAATCTCGACAAATACCACTGCATCCCCCTCCAGACCTCCTGCGCATAGGCACACTCCAGAAGGAGGTGATTGACAGTCTCATCCCTCCCGCAGCCACCTCGAGGGCAGCGTACGGTGGCGCAGAGATTCCGGGCATGCATAAAGGATCTCACTGGCAGAGCCCCTCTCACCGCCAGCCAAGCAATGTCCTTGTGCTTGTTTGAAAGTTCTGGCGATGAGGCATTCTGCCAAACGACTTTGGCAGTCTGCGTGGGGAACCACACGACGGGATCCACCCTCTCCTTTTCCCGAAGGGTCCTGAGGATACTACGTGCTGACCACTGCCTGACGGCCTTGTGGTCAAAGGTGTTTCCTTTCAAAAATTCCTCCACGAAGGACAGGTGGTACGGGACGGTCCAACTACTCGGAGCGTTCTGCGGCAACGAGGCCAGGCCCATCCTTCGCAACACCGGGGACAGGTAGAACCTCGGTAAGTAGTGACACTTGGTGTTTGAGTACTGAGGATCTACGCACAGCTTGATGCAGCCGCACACAAAGGTAGCCATCAGGGCGAGGGTGGCATTCACTACGCCCTTTCCCCCATTTTCCAGATCTTTGTACACGATGTCCCTGTGGACCCGGTCCATCCTCGACCCCCAAATGAAGTGGAAGATGGCCCGAATGACCGCAGCGGCGCAGGTCCAGGGAATAGGCCAGGCCTGCGCCACATACAACAGTACCAAAAGCCCCTTGCACCTGACAACCAGGTTCTTACCTGCGGTGGAGAGGGACCGGAGCGTCCACCTGCCCAGCTTCTCCATCAGTTTGGTGATACGCTCCTCCCAAGTCTTAGTGCACGCCCCAGCTCCACCGAACCAAACACCCAGCACCTTCAGGTAGTCTGTCCTGACGGTGAAGGGGATGAAGGAGCGGTCGTCCTAGGTCCCGAAGAACATGACCTCGCTCTTACCCCTATTGACTTTGGTACCCAAGGCCAGTTCAAACTGGCCACAGATGTCCAACAGCCTACTCACCGACTGATGATCGGTGCAGAAGACGGCGACATCGTCCATGTACAGGGAGGTCTTGACCTGAAGGCCTCCGCTGCCTGGGATAGTCACGCCCTTCAGGCTCACGTCCTTCCTGATGGATGCGGCAAAGGGCTCCACACAGCACACGAACTAGGCAGGAGAGAGCGGGCACCCCTGCCTGACTCCAGATCTGACGGGAAAACTGTCCGATTCCTACCCGTTGATCAAGACTGCGCTAACGATGTTGGTGTAGAGCAGCTGGATCCAATTGCAGATGCCCTCCCCGAACCCCAATTTGGAGAGGTGTCCCTCATGTAAGCATGAGAGACCCTGTCGAGGCCTTCTCCTGGTCCAGGCTGACGAGGCAGGTGTCCACCCTCCTGTCCTGCATGTAGGCGATTGTATCCCTGATGAGCGCGAGGCTCTCAGCGATCTTCCTGCCCGGCACAGCACAGGTTCGGTCAGGGTGAATCACCGACTCTAGGACAGCCCTGACCCGGTTGGCTATGACCTTGGCCAGGATTTTGTAGTCCACGTTCAATCGTGAAATGGGATGCCAATTCTTAATTTCTTCCCTCTCCCCCTTCCTCTTGTAAATGAGGGTGATGATGCCCTTCCTCATGGACTTGCACATTTCCCCTGCCCGAAGCGCACTATCATACACCTCCAGCAGGTCCTGGCCAACCAGGTCCCACAGAGCGGAATACAGCTCGACCGGTAAGCCGTCGCTCCCGGGAGTCTTATTCCTCTCCAAGGACTTGAGGGCTCTGGTCAGCTCGTCCAGGGATATCGTCCGGTCCAGCCACTCCCTCATGCCATCGTCTAAGAACTCCATGATAGACGACAGGAACGTCTCGGAGGCCATGCTGTCCATGGGCTTCGTGTCATACAGTCTGGCATAGAAGGATCTGTTGATCTTCAAAATGTCAGGCCGAGACGACGTCACCGAGCCGTCATCCTCCTTCAGCCGGCTAAGCACAGAGCTCTCTTTGTGCACCTTCTGAAAGAAGAAACGCGAGCACGTCTCGTCCTGCTCCACGGAGCGGACCCTGGACCCTGGAAGATTATCCTGGAGGCATCCGCGGCGAAGAGCGAGGCTTGCTGGCCCCTCACCTCGCGGAGATCCTCCGTGACATCGACCCCCATCAACTGCAGAAGGAGCAGGTTCTGCACCCTTTTCTGGAGTCGCGACAGCTTTCCCCGCCTCTCTCTCGCCTTCTGAACACACTTGAGGACAAAGAACCTCTTGATGTTCTCCTTCACCGTCTCCCACCAGTCGCCCGGAGACTCAAAGAGGGGTTTCACGGTTCTCCAACCAGCGTACTCCCTCTTAAGCTCCTCGACATTCTCTGGGGTCAACAGAGTCGTGTTGAGCTTCCACGTCCCCTTGCCGGCCGGCTGGTTGCCCTGTAAGTGACAGTTGGCCAGCAGGAGGCAGTGGTTGGAGAAGAATACCGGCTCGACGCTGGTGGACCTGACCGAGAACGCCCGTGACACAAACAGGAAGTCTATCCTTGAACGGATAGACCCGTCTGGCCGCGACCAGTTGTATCTCCACTGCGCTCCGTCTGCTGGGGTGCTGAAGATGTCGAGCAGCTTGGCGTCCTTCACCGTGCCCATCAGGAATCTGGACGTGACGTCCAGTTGACTCCCCCCACCCGCTGTCCCCACGCCGGATCTTCCATCTGCATCGATAACGCAGTTGAAGTCTCTGCCTAGGATGACCGACCTGGGCGTAACCAGCAGGGGTGGAAGCCGCTGCAGGACGGCCAGCCGCTCACTCCATACTGCTGGGGCGTACACGTTGATCAGCCTCAGGGGAGTGTTCCTGTAGGTGACATCAGCCACGAGGAAGCGCCCCCCCCCCCCCCCCCCCCACCACCTGCTGCACTTGAGAGATGGTGAAGTTGCGCCCCCTGCAGCAGGATAGCCAGGCCCAAGGAGCGACTGTCATTACCCCCCCGACCAGATCGAAGGCCCACAGGTCCAGGCGCCGGACCATTTCCCGTACCTGCCGAGGTGCGGTATCCCGCACTCCTGCAGAAACAGGAGGTCCGCCTTGACGGAGGTCAGGTAGGCCAACGTGGACACACATCTTGCGGTGGACTTGACGCTGTGCACATTAATGCTCGCAACTCGTTCCCCAATTGTGGGCAGTGACCGCAGTACCCTCCCCAAGTCCAAGGTCCAGCCCCTCCATCTGTCCCTTCATGCCCATTGCCCGGGCTAACTGCTGGACGCTCTCTGGGCTCAGGAAACCGTCCGTGCTGCCTTCCGGGTGGCATCCCCCTGTCGGGGGTACGGAGGCAGGAGAGTCCGGCCCTGGGTCAAGCTGGGGACATGCTGTTTCCTCCTTCCTGCCTGAAAGTTCCGGGGGGTCCTCCAGGGACCCAGCAGCTCGTGGCTGGGTGTCGGAGGGAGTCTCAGGATGCCTCCCGTCACCTGGAAGCGGGGTGCTGCTTTCCTTCTCCCTTGAGATCTTTAGCTTCTGCTGCGGGCGGGCCCCCTCCGAATCTCCCTTGTCAGAGGAGCTCTTATAGCCCCCTGTAGCTGCCTCTTCCTGCCTGGTGGTTGCGGTGCCTGGGCCTGCCGGCACACCTTCCTCCTCACTTTGCGGACCATCGTCTACTCCCCTGGGTCACCTGTCGCCTCCTCCATCGCCTCCAGGTTGTCGGGGGGAGAGGAGCCTGCAGGGGCGCTTTTCTGGCCTCGGGTCCGTCCTGCAGGGCTGGGCCCTCCTGCACGACCTGGCCCTTCTGCACGTTACGGGGGTCCTCGCAGAGCCCTGGTGCCTTCCTTTCCTCCGCGGGGGGGTGGGCTTGCCCCGCATTGCCCCTGCCAGCGACCTGGGTGTAGGTGGTCCCCCGCTGTGGGCATGCCCTATAGCGGTGGCCCGCTTCCCCGCAAAGTTTGCAGCTTTTTTCTTGTGGGCATTCCTTTGCAAGGTGTCCCTCCTCCCTGCAGTTCCTGCAGATGGTGGCTTTGCAGTCGGCCGCCACGTGACCTGACCAACCGCAGGCATGGCAGACTTTAGGTTGCCTTGTGTAGGTCAGGTAGCCCTTGCTCCCGCCGATCGCGAAGCTGGATGGTGAGTGTACGATGTTCCCGTCCGCGCCCGTCCTCAGCGTCAGAAAGCATGTTTGGGGACTCGTCAACTGAGGTAGTATGGGCTGAGGTTAGAAATAGGAAAGGAGAGGTCACCCTGTTGGGAGTTTTCTATAGGCCTCCAAATAGTTCCAGAGATGTAGAGGAAAGGATAGCAAAGATGATTCTCGATAGGAGTGAGAGAGACAGGGTAGTTGTCATGGGGGACTTCAACTTTCCAAATATTGATTGGGAGCACTATAGTTCGAGTACTATAGATGGGTCAGTTTTTGTCCAGTCTGTGCAGGAGGGCTTCCTGACACAGTATGTAGATAGGCCAAAGGCAAAGCCACATTAGATTTGGTACTGGGTAATGAGCCCGGCCAGGTGTTAGATTTGGAAGTAGGTGTGCACTTTGGTGATAGCGATCACAATTCTGTTACGTTTACTTTAGTGATGGAAAGGGATAGGTGTATACCACTGAGCAAGAGTTATAGCTGGGGGAAAAGCAATTACGATGAGATTAGGCAAGATTTAGGGAGCATAGAATGGGGAAGTAAACTACAGGGGATGGGCACATTAGAAATGTGGAGCTTATTCAAGGAAAAGCTCCTGTTTGTCCTAAATAAGTATGTACCTGTCAGGCAGGGAGGAAGCTGTAGAGCACGGGAGCAGTGGTTTACGAAGGAGGTAGAATCTCTCTTCAAGAGGAAGAAGTAAGCTTATGTTAGGATGAGATGTGAAGGCTCAGTTAGGGTGCTTGAGGGCTACGAGGTAGCCAGGAAAGACCTAAAGAGAGAGCTCAGAAGAGCCAGGAGGAGACATGAGAAGTTGTTGGCGGATAGGATCAGGGTAAACCCTAAGGCTTTCTATAGGTATTTAAGGAATAAAAGAATGATGAAAGTAAGATTAGGCCCAATCAAGGATAGCAGTGGTAAGTTGTGTGTGGAGCCAGATGAGATAGGGGAAGCGCTAAATGAATATTTTTCAACAGTATTCACTCTAGAAAATGACAATGTTGTCAAGGAGAATTCTGAGATTCAGGCTACTAGACTAGGTGGGATTGAGGTTCACAAGGAAGATGTATTAGAAATCCTACAGAGTGTGAAGATAGATAAGTCCCCTGGGCCGGATGGGATTTATCCTCGGATCCTCTGGGAAGCCAGGGAGGAGATTGCCGAGCCGTTGGCATTGATCTTTAACTCGTCATTGTCTACAGGAATAGTGCCAGATGACTGGAGGACAGCAAATGTGGTTCCCCTGTTCAAGAAGGGGAGTAGAGACAACCCTGGTAATTATAGACCAGTGCGCCTTACTTCAGTTGTTGATAAAGTGTTGGAAAAGGTTATAAGGGATAGGATTTATAATCATCTAGAAAAGAATAAATTGATTAGGGATAGTCAGCACGGTTTTGTGAAGGGAAGGTCCTGCTTCACAAACCTTATTGAGTTCTTTGAGAAGGTGAGCAAACAGGTAGATGAGAGTAAACCGGTTGATGTGGTGGATATGGATTTCAGCAAGGTGTTCGATAAGGTTCCCCACAATAGGCTATTGTACAAAATGCGGAGGAATGGAATTGTGGGAGATATAGCAGTTTGGATAGGAAATTGGCTTGCTGAAAGAAGACAGAGGGTGGTAGTTGATGGGAAACGTTCATCCTGGAGAGCAGTTACTAGTGGTCTACCACAAGAGTCGGTATTGGGTCCACTGCTATTTGTCATTTTTATAAATGACATGGATGAGGGCGTAGAGGGATGGGTTAGTAAATTTGCAGACGACACTAAGGTCGGTGGAGTTGTGGATAGTGACGAAGGATGCTATAGGTTGCAGAGAGACATAGATAAGCTGCAGAGCTGGGCTGAGAGGTGGCAAATGGAGTTTAATGCAGACAAGTATGAGGTGATACACTTTGGTAGGAGTAACAGGAAGGCAAAGTACAGGGCTAATGGTAAGATTCTTGGTCGTGTAGATGAGCAGAGAGACCTCGGTGTCCATGTACACAGATCCTTGAAAGTTGCCACCCAGGTTGACAGGGCTGTTAAGAAGGCATACAGTGTTTTAGCTCTTATTAATAGAGGGATCGAGTTCCGGAACCAAGAGGTTATGCTGCAGCTGTACAAAACTCTGGTGTGGCTGCACTTGGAGTATTGTGTACAGTTCTGGTCACCGCATTATAAGAAGGATGTGGAAGCTTTGGAAAGGGTGCAGAGGAGATTTACTAGGATGTTGCCTGGTATGGAGGGAAGGTCTTATGAGGAAAGGCTGAGGGACTTGAGGCTGTTTTCATTGGAGAGAAGAAGGTTGAGAGGTGACTTAATTGAAACATGTAAAATAATCAGAGGGTTAGATAGGGTGGATAGGGAGAGCCTTTTTCCTAGGATGGTGACGGCAAGCACGAGGGGGCATAGCTTTAAATTGAGGGGTGAAAGATATAGGACAGATGTCAGAGGTAGTTTCTTTACTCAGAGAGTAGTAAGGGAATGGAATGCTTTGCCTGCAACAGTAGTAGATTCGCCAACTTTGGGTACATTTAAGGCGTCATTGGATAAGCATATGGATATACATGGAATAGTGTAGCGTAGATGGGCTTGAGATCGGTATGACAGGTTGGCACAACGTCGAGGGCCGAAGTGCCTGTACTGTGCTGTAATGTTCTATGTTCTATGTTGACCTGCCTCTTCCTGGTCCAGATCCCGAAGGGGTCCATGACTTTGGTTAGGTTCCCTTCCACCTTCACATACCTTCCAAGGAAGGTCAGGACATCAACTGCTGGCACATGCGGGTTGTACATGTGTACAGTCACCATACGGCTCCTCTGCACTGGCATCACAAACAGCGGGACAGCGGTCAATACAGAGAGGGGGCCCTCACCTCCTTTCTCCTTGAAAACCTCCAGGAAGCGCTCGCAAAGCTTGGCACTCCAGAAGGTCACATCGTAAAAACCTCCTCTGGGGAAATCCTGCAGGCAGTAAGTGTCCGCAGCAGAGAACCCACAACAGTCCAACAGGACCCTCTTCACGAAGAAGGTGCGGTCCACAGGTGCACCTTCATCCACCTTCTTTACAGAAACACGGATGGTGTTCCGGACCCCCTGACATGGGGCACGAGCACTTGCCGCAGCCATCGTTGCAGGTTGGCTGCTCCACTGAACCAGCGTTAGGCCAAAGCCAGCATTAAGATCCACTGGTCGCAAGGGTGCACAGCCAACCCGACGTCTTCCTTCCACCTCCAACACAGTCGTGCTCTCTTCTTCTCAGTCCACAGAAGAGTGGGTCTTTATTTTGTTCTGGATATAAGCTGGTTCACTGAGCTGGAAGGTTAGTTTTCAGACGTTTCGTCACCATTCTAGGTAACATCATCAGTGAGCCTCCGGTGAAGCGCTGGTGTTACGTCCCGCTTTCTATTTATCTGTTTAGGTTTCCTTGGGTTGGTGATGTGATTTCCTGCATTGGTGATGTCATTTCCTGTTCTTTTTCTCAGAGGATGGTAGATTGGCTCCAAATCAATGTGTTTGTTGATGGAGTTCCGGTTGGAATGCCATTCTTCTAGGAATTCTCGCGCGTGTCTCTGTTTAGCCTATCCTAGGATCGATGTGTTATCCCAATCAAAGTGGTGTCCTTCCTCATCTGTGTGTAAGGATACTAGTGATAGTGGGTCACCTATACAGCGTATTAAAAAAAGAATGGGTACCCAATGAACACAGTCCGCCGATTCCTCAGCAATAAACCCAAACAAACAGACAAAACGGGCTCAGAAACCACAACCACGCTCCCCTACATCAAAGACATTTCCGAAATGACTGCCAGACTACTCGCACCTCTTGGCATCAGGGTAGCCCACAAACCCACCAACACACTAAAACAGCAGCTAATGAACTTAAAAGACCCTATACAGACAACAAATAAAACGAACGTCATCTACAAAATACCTTGCAAGAACTGTGACAAACACTACATTGGACAAACAGGCAGAAAGCTAGCCACCAGGATACATGAACATCAACTAGCCACAAAACGACATGATCCACTATCACTCGTATCCTTACATACAGATGAGGAAGGACACCACTTTGATTGGGACAACACATCCATCCTAGGACATGCCAAACAGAGACACGCACGAAAATTCCTAGAAGCATGGCATTCCAACCGGAACTCCATCAACAAACACATTGATTTGGAGCCAATCTACCATCCTCTGAGAAAAAGAACAGGAAATGACATCACCAACCCAAGGAAACCTAAACAAATAAATAGAAAGCGGGACATAACACCAGCGCTTCACCGGAGGCTCACTGATGATGTTACCTAGAATGGTGACGAAACGTCTGAAAACTAACCTTCCAGCTCAGCGAGGAAACTCACATCCAGAATAAATTGGTTCACATCTGATGATTCAAGAAGGCTGCTTATCACCACCTTCTCAGGAGTGATGAGGGGTGTAGTTAAGTGCTTGTTTTGCCACCAATGTTGACAAAAATCTGAAGAACCCCGACCTGAAACGTCAGCTTTCCTGCTCCTCTGATGCTGCTTGGCCTGCTGTGTTCATCCAGCTCTGCACTTTGTTATCTCAGATTCTCCAGCATTGGCAGTTCTTACTATCTCAGTTACTATAGGTGACTGCTTCTGCTGATAGTACAGAGTCAGAGATAGCACTTTATACATTCACCTGTAGTTTGTTTACAACAGTTCTGCAATAAGTAACAATTTATAACTTATCTGTGATCTCCACACCTATCTGCAGCAGATGGCTAAAGTTGGTATTCTGAAATAATGAAATCAAAGGAGCTTTCTGAACCAGTTGCTAAAAATGGAGAGAGACATGTTTGATGCCTTACATAATTCTGAAATAATTTCTTGACAATAAAGCCCTCTGCATGAGGAACTTGGTAAATTTAGCCAGGAGTTATGGTAGTTAATCTGAAGTGCACTCAAAAATGGCTACTTCATTAATTCCACATTGTTCCGCCTGCTAATTTGCTGTGTATAGCCAACAGTAAATGCACTCTCAGAGATAATGGGAACTGCAGATGCTGGAGATTCCAAGATAATAAAATGTGAGGCTGGATGAACACAGCAGGCCAAGCAGCATCTCAGGAGCACAAAAGCTGACGTTTCGGGCCTAGACCCTTCATCAGAGAGGGGGATGGGGGGAGGGAACTGGAAATAATAGGGAGAGAGGGGGAGGCGGACCGAAGATGGAGAGTAAAGAAGATAGGTGGAGAGAGTGTAGGTGGGGAGGTAGGGAGGGGATAGGTCAGTCCAGGGAAGACGGACAGGTCAAGGAGGTGGGATGAGGTTAGTAGGTAGCGGGGGGTGCGGCTTGGGGTGGGAGGAAGGGATGGGTGAGAGGAAGAACCGGTTAGGGAGGCAGAGACAGGTTGGACATCCCAAAACCAGTCCAACCTGTCTCTGCCTCCCTAACCGGTTCTTCCTCTCACCCATCCCTTCCTCCCACCCCAAGTCGCACCCCCCGCTACCTACTAACCTCATCCCACCTCCTTGACCTGTCCGTCTTCCCTGGACTGACCTATCCCCTCCCTACCTCCCCACCTACACTCTCTCCACCTATCTTCTTTACTCTCCATCTTCGGTCCGCCTCCCCCTCTCTCCCTATTATTTCCAGTTCCCTCCCCCCATCCCCCTCTCTGATGAAGGGTCTAGGCCCGAAACGTCAGCTTTTGTGCTCCTGAGATGCTGCTTGGCCTGCTGTGTTCATCCAGCCTCACAGTAAATGCACTGTCAATTGGTTGCATGTCCTAACAGTGGATCCATGTTTCTGCAAAACAAGCATTACTTTAAGGTTAGCCTCCAGTACTTTCAAAAACAAAACAGCCCACACCTTCGAAAGGAGAGATTCATTCAGGCTAGGGTGGGAGGTTGGATATACAGGTGGTAGAGAGAGTCTGAGCAGGAAGAAGAGAGAACTATTTTGCAACGATTGTGCTCCAAGGTTTGCTGGTGCTGCATTGGGAATCTTGGTGGTGAGGAGACGAGATGCTTGTGTGACTGCCTGTGTATAGTTTGCACATTCTCCCCGTGTTGGTGCAGGTTTCTGCCAGGTACTCTGGTTTCCCCCTACAGTCCAACAATGTGCAGCTTAGGTGGATTGATCATGCTATATTATCCACAGTGTTCAGGGTTGTGAAGGTTCGGTGTGTTAGCTGTTGGGAATGTAGGGTTACAGGGAAAGAGTAGATGGATAGGTCTGCATGGGATGCTCTTTAGAGGATTGATGTGGACTTGTTGGGCTGAATTGCCTGTTTTCACACTGTTAAAATTCAATGGATGTGATATATTCATAGAGGCCAAGTTGTCCTCCAGTTAAACAGAGGGATGAGATCGAAATGGATTCAATGCCAAGACTTTAGCCTGAAAACCTGAATGGGATGTTATGAAATGTTCAGTGAGCTCACTATTCTAATGAAGATCAATGAATGTAACTTGAAGTGTTTTTCCCCACCAAATGCACCACAGCTACCCACACTGCTCAATACATCATACCTCCATATTACACCTGCTCACAGCCTGTGTTATGATTCATTGTAGCCAGGAGCTAAAGTTATGTTTGAGCATTTCAGTAGAGATCATTTTCACAGTTGCAAAAAATAAAGACTGACAGAGTCACATGGAAAAAGTCTGGTCAAAATTTAAGTGGGGTTTCTCTTATGGGCCAGTAGTTTGCAGAATTCATCAAGACTGAGCATTTACTTCTTGAAGCTTGAATTGAGATGATTCAAACTTAATAGAAATATCAACACATCAACCATTATCAGTCACAACGCATTCCCAACCTCATAGGCTTCTCATAACAGACTTAATGGATGAAATCTTGCTGAAGCATCAAAGGTTTTTTCTGTTGCTATGGAGCTAATGGGAGACACGGGTTTCCTAGGTTTGGCAAGACCCATCAAAGCTAAAGCTCTTCACACTGTGAAGAGGCAACTGGTCAACTTTTCCCTGCAATCAAGATTCTAGAGATGGAGGTCTCATCTGCAAATATCTACTGGCCAAGAGCAATCAGTAGTGCGAGGCCCCCAGCACTTGTGCTCAGCAGTGCTACAGCAGAGGTCATGGCTGCTGTTGGAAGGCTAGGCTGTGGAGATAGTTCCAGACCACAGAACGGTCCAAGCCTCATGCAAGTCATGACTCGATGGGCTTCTGGGTTGTGAGCTGGGTAAGAGAGAGTCAGAAGGAGTAGCTATCAGGGGAAGGGAATGGCTCTTGCAGGCCACTCTTCCTCTTGTCTAGTTTCTTGATTGAATACCTCTCCTGGATATTAGTTGGCCGCTTAAGGGACAGGGAGGTCAACAATGGACATCCCACTCAGAACTCAATCCTCACAGAGAATGGAGAAGGTTTTGGTATTCAGGTACAACACCACCTTATCCAGTTAATTGCCATTCCTATCTCCAAGCCCACCACTAGTGAGCACAGAAGATTCCATTATAATTACTGCAAGCACCACAGTCACATCTCATAGCATTCATACATTGCTGGATGTAACAGCTGTGTCATACAATTATATTGCAGTACAATGCAATGATAGATTTCTTTTGGTCTGGCAGGACAAGGAGCATGTACCACAAAGAGCATTTAACTGGCTAGAGACAGGAAAAAGCCTATATGCCCCGACTGACATAGTGGAGATAGTTCTCACCATCTTTATAGTGGCCCTTTTTGAGTCAGGGACCACAGATGGGATTAAAACCATTGATGTAGTACATTCCTCCACATCTCACAACCTCCTGAATAAACTATAGAATTAATCAGTTTCCCAGAGAATTTGTGAATAATTATTGAAATTCCTTGGGATATGTTTAAAAACCTGTGTGAAATGTGTCAGGTTTAAAGGTGTTCGCTGTAAATCCGTACACACCAGTTCCAAAAACCGCGAGAAAGTTGTTCAAATATGCACCTATCTGGCACAAACATATCCTGAGAACCAGCTTACCTTGTATGTATGAGACAACTATTGGCAATGATGGGTGATGTTCATTTTGGCGAGGCAAGTATCTGTAGCTTGCCTTTTGTGTAAAATAATCAAGAAAAGAGTTGCGTGAATGACAACAATAATGTGTAAATATTTGCATATTTGTAAAACTGCCCAAGGTCTTTACACAGAGGTGTATATCAGACAAAAACAAAGTTGCTGGAAAAGTTCAGCAGGTCTGGCAGCATTTTAAACAAAAAAACAGAGTTAACATTTTGGGTCCGGTGACCCTTCCTCAGACAAAAGTTTACTGTGTGTCAGATTTTAAAAGGGGCAAAGGGCAGGTGACTAAATGCTTGGTGGAAGAGATAGATTTCCGGATTTGAAAACATATTACTGTTGCTGGGTCAAAATCCTGGAATTTCCTCCTAAGGGGCATTGTGAGTCTGCCTATAGTACATGGACTGCAATGGTTGGAGAAGACAGCTCACCACCAGCTTCTCAAGGGCAATTAGGGCCAGGTAATAAGTGCTGGACCAGCCACTGACGCCTACATCCCTTGAATGACTAAATTAGAAAAGAACTATAGGCAGAAGGAGGGAGAGATAGAGAGTCATGTAGGTTTGTGGAATGAATTCTGAAGTTCAGCGTCCAGAGAGGTAAAGGTATGGCCATCACTAGCAAGGCAAGGGAGACTTGAGAGGTTGAAGGGGCCCCACTTAATACATGAATAATAAAAATAATATAGAATCCAGATGTTACATGCAAAAGTACGTAACAAGTAGATTAAATCTTAACTTTTTTTTTCCTAGTCAGTGTGATTGGCAATGTGGGGTGGTTAGCCAAGATAGTCTTCAACATAGCTAAAATGTTTGGATTCAGTAATCCTCAGGCAAGTCAAACTGTTCTTGAATGTACCAGCCTGAGCTTCTCAAACTAGGAATAAAAATAAAATTGATTCATGTAACTTCTGGAAATGAACACTGAAGTTTTGTTCTGTTGATTCCATTAGGACTGTAGCTTTAAGTGGCATTTCCTTTTAGAAATAAAGGCAAAAAAGCTACATATCTGTTTCCGGCCCCATTTTGTTCCCATCTGTTGCTAAGCCGCTGAGGCAGTGCGTGGACAATGAGGGGAACTCCACTCTTTTGGTTGAATTTTACAAATTAAACGATGGCCCAATCTACCATTTCAGAAATCACTGGATAAACTCAGCAGTCTGTGGAAAGAGTCCCAGTAGTAGAGAGTTGCCAATCAGGCACTTAGCTATCCAGAAGTATCACAGCTTGGTATGGTGACTTCTCTGCCCGTGACTGAAGACATTTCAAGAGAGTTGTGAACCCAGCCAAAGGCCCTTCCCGAATAAAAACTGAAAGAACTGCAAATGCTGTTAATTGAAACAAAAACAGAGGTTTCTGGAAAAGCTCAGCAGGTCTGGCAGCATTTGTAAAGAGAAATCTGAATTAACATTTTGGGCCTAGTGACCCTTCCTCAGAACTTCAAAGACCCTTCCCATCCTGGTTATATTCCCTTCTAACTCTTCGATTGGGCAGAAGATTACATAAGTTTGAAAACATGTACCAACAGATTTAAGAAGAGCCTCTTTCCCATTGTTTTCAGACTTATGTACGGGCCTCTCATATTTTAGAGTTTATCTTCCTCTGCACCCTCTCTGTCGCTGTAATACTATATTCTGCATTCTGTTCTACTACCCTGATATACTTATGTAAGGTGCGATTTATCTGGATAACACACAAAACAATACTTTTCACTGTATCTCAGTATATGTGATACTAATAAATCAAATCAGTATCAAAATAAGGATTATTCTAGGTTTACCGTTTACAAAGACATTCTGCTCTTTCTTTCATCCTAGCAGAGTGGATAATTTCAGATGTCCCAACATTGTACATCTTCTGCCCCCTTTTTGACCAATCACTTAACCTGTCTACATCTATTTACAACTGTTTTGCAACCTCGTCATTGCTTTCATTCCTACCTAGATTTGTACCATCTACAAACATGTGCTATACTATGTAGATAAACAGGAGGCTAGAAGAACACATCAAGGGACAGTCAACGTTTTGGGTATTGCCCTTCTTCAATACAGCTCGATCAGTGATTTAGATTGTAAATAATGATGTTAAAGCACCATTCCTTGCCACATTCTACCAATTACACCCTGCTATCCGAAAAAATGATACATTTATTCTCTGTGCTTTGATCAATCCTCAACATTTTACCCTCAATGCCCTTGGCCCTAATCTTGAGCAGCAAATTTGTCTGCTCGCATCTTATTGAATGTCTTCTAAATATCCAAGTTTACAGCATTTTCCAGTTCCTCCCTAATCATTCTGTTTGTTACATCCTTAAAAAGCTCTAATAGATTAATCTTATATATTTTTCTTTCCTAAACAGTGATGATGATGCCTGGTCAATATCAACAGTTTGTATGTTGTGTGGAGAGGTTTCACGAGTTGTAAGGAGCACGGGTAGTGGTGATCATGATTAAGTGCTGAAAGAAAGAAGTGCCAAAGAAATACAACATAAAAGAGATAAAACTGACATGAATGAAGACAAGTTTATGCATGCTTTACAGAATGACCACACAGGACTATGTGAACTCTTGTCTGGATGACCTTTCTCCCAACAAGTAATGTTGTACCAATAACTTTGAGGTCAGAAACACAAGGGGTTCAGTATGAGTTAGGGTATAATTAATGGGAGAATTATGCAACATGTGGGATGACATGGCAGTTTATTCTTAACTAGGAAAAGCTGTTCTCTCTTCAATTTTTTTCTCATTTATGTTTATTTTACTTTTTAAAATCAAAGTATCCATTGCCCAGCTCAGTTAAGTAGAAATGGAAAACAAAACATAAATGGAGGAAATTATGAGCTGAAGTTGTCTTTATTTATGGGTTAACATATAAGCTATTTTATAAGTTTTTGGTAGTTGTACGAAATATGCACAGCCTTTGTGACTACTGTTAGTCATCCATTTCATCAATAAAATTATACAGTTCAATTTCAGTTTTGTTCAAGAATTTTCGGAAGAGAGACTACTGCAGAGTTTCATAAATCTCTTGGTTACCAATGGTGCATTCATATGCTACATTTAGTTTCTGCTTTTAGTAATGCAAAGTAACTGAGCAGTAGCACTAATTCAGAGATTCCCAAACTGGAACCATGTAAGGGCTTTCATCCCAGAGCTGTAGTTTATGTAACATGGACTTTCTATCCAGCACCCCTATATGTGACAACTTCTTGATGATTCTATCAGTGGCCCGTTAGAATGGGTGTGCCTTAAGCTTTGAGGTTGGAGTGGAGTCATTGTAGTTGCAGGCAGAGTGAGAGAACAGGGATGAATAGTAAAATATTGTGACTTTATTCTGTCCCTTTGCACAGTAAAACTGAACCTGAAGTCAGTAATTCTATTAAGGTAAAGGCTACAGAACAGAAGATGGGAGAGTCAATATTTTCCTTAGTGCTGTCCTATTACCGTTCCTGGATTTTACAGGGCCAGAGTGTCATTCTCCAGGAGATAGATACTGTCACTGCCCCTGCCAAAGGAATCAAAGCTACTCCTGCAGTAGATTTTGAAGGTTATTCAACTTTGTGGGTCTTTCAAGAAGATATCATCCAATTAGTATTTGTGAATATAGTTATTGTGTTAATCTTTTCTCCCCCAAAGGTCTGAATTAACACCAACAAAAAATACTGTGGAGATTTGTGCTCTGGGTTAATAACCAATGTGGCTCAGTTAGAATTGATTTATGACCTTAGACTTGTGTTAGCGCCATGACTTTCATTCACAGAGCAGGCACAAGGGACACCATGTTGTTGTAGGAGAGTGATCATGTAGCCTGCTTGATTGGCACTACATCCACAAGCATCCGCTCCCTCCACCAGTGACGGTCAGTAGCAGCAGTGTGTACAATCTACGAGATGCACTGCAGAAACTCACCAAAGGTCCTCAGACAACACCTTCCAAACCCACAACCACTTCCATCTAGAAGGACAAGGGCAACAGATATGTGGGACCACCACAGCCTTCAAATTCCCCTCCATGCCAGTCACCATCCTGACTTGGAAATATATCCCCGTTCCTTCACTGTTGCTGGGTCAAAATCATGAAATTCCTTCCCTAGTGGCATTGTGGTCAACCCACAGCAGGAGGACCGCAGCAGTTCAAGAAGGCAGCTCACCCCCACCTTCTCAAGGCAACAATAAATGCTGGCCCAGCCAGCAACGCCCATATCCCACATAATATATATATTTTTTAAAAATTCACCAAGGTAAGAGGGATTCAAGTAATGATTTTGAACTGCTGAACACTGTTTTCTTCTGTATGTGGATTCTACACTGAGAATATCCAAAGTATCAAAGTAATTGAGTGGTGAGGGCAGAAAGTTCAGATAAAGCAAAAAAAGAATGCATTTGGAAGAAAAAGGGACAGTTTTGAATTCGAGATCAGAGATA
This sequence comes from Stegostoma tigrinum, assembly GCF_030684315.1. Classification (NCBI taxonomy): domain Eukaryota; kingdom Metazoa; phylum Chordata; class Chondrichthyes; order Orectolobiformes; family Stegostomatidae; genus Stegostoma; species Stegostoma tigrinum. The sequence continues at coordinate 8,739,885 of NC_081378.1, forward strand.
ATGGGAACTGCAGATGCTGTTTTCTGATGTTGCCAAGGTGGTAATGGCATTAAGATTAGCCATAATTAGGAGGGAAATCTGAAGATAAGAGTGTCAGATGTGTGTCAGTTGGTACCACTCTCAGCTCGCTGTGGGACTTGAGCTCAAATCTAGGCTGATACATCGGGGTAGTATTAAAGAATGGATCCTGTGTTGTAATTTTGAAGATCATGTTAAATGAAGGTCCCAGATGAATGTAAAAGATCCCATGACACCAGATTGAAGAAGGAGCCCCAGTGGCCTAATAGACAAGGCACGGACCTCGTAAGCCAAGGATTGTGGGTTTGAGCCCTGTCTGGGAAGTTTTGTTGTTTTTCAAACCTTGTCTCTGTGGCTAATGTAGACCCTGTGTTGTCTTCGCCTCCATTCAAATTGACTCACCTCTGATCTGCTCTCCAAGACTCCTTGTGCTTGTGCAGAGATGATGAAAGATGGGGTTCAATAAGAACTTGTCAGTACAGAATCAATGGGCTAAAGGTCCTCTTTAATATTGTATGATTCAAACAGCAAGAAGAGTTCATCACAATGGCCAATACTTATCTTTGAAAAAATACAAATTCACTCGCTTATTTGGTCATAATCAGATTGATGTTTGCAGGACCTTGCTACTGCATTCCCTGTATTACTACAACAACTGCATGTCAAAAGCTATGAAAGGTGCTATATCAATGAAAGTCTTTCATCTTCTTTGCATTAAGGAGAAGCCAGTTTAAAGTTTATTGTGAGTGTAACCATGGAGATGCGAACTGTTTTGAACATCTCTGAACCTCAAACAATCGTACGGAGGCAATACAGCTTGACGGTACAATGTAAAATAAATCTAAATAAAAGCTGAAAGAACTGCAGATGCTGTAAATCAAGAATAAAAACAAAGTTGCCGGAAAATCTCAGCAGGCCTGGCAGCATCTGTAAAAAGAAAAAAAAACAGAGTTAATGTTTCAGGTCTGGTGACCTTTCCTCAGAACAGTTCTGAGGAAGGGTCACTGGACCTGAAACATTAACTCTGTTTCTTCCTTCACGGATGCTGCCAGGCCTGCTGAGCTTTTCCGGCAAATTTGTTTTTGTTGTAAAATAAATCTGAATCAATTTTAAAGCCTTCACCTCTGCTGTCATCAAAACCAGATCCAGATTGTTGCAAAAATATTTGCAATGTTTAATATTTGGAAGAATCAAAGTAACACTGCCCACTGTCAGATATCAAATAGGATAAATCTTACTTCAATTTCACGGGAACAGATCTGTTACAGAGATGTGTATATGGTTTGAAAGTATGCAATAAATTGGTTTATTTATTCATTCACTTGTGGGACATGGGCCTCACTGGTTTGTGCCAACATTTATTGCCCATCCCTCGTTGGCCTTGAGAAGGTGCTGGTGAGCTGCATTCCTGAACCGTTGCAGTCCGTGTGCTCTAGGTACAACTCAATGTTGTTATGGAGGGAATTCCAGGATTTTCACCCAGCTGACAATCTGCTCAACATATAAATGAACAATGTTGTAATTAATTTCAGTACTATCATGATGATAGGTACGTACAGAAACTGGTGGACCTCAGCCACTCCAATCACTTCAAATCTTCTTTACTCCCCTTTTCTTGTTTTTTTTAAGTTATTTTCAGACTTTTTTCTATTTAGCTGCTGGAGGGAGCTCGCCCAGCAGTGGCAAAAGGAGCAGCTGGAGGGACGGGCGCTGGGGGGAGGTACTTGGCTGGACGGCAAACAGCTGGTTGGTGTTCCAAGACAGAAGCCTCGTGGTCAGTGGCATCATGGAAGCAGCTGGGGGCCTGGACCAGCAACAGAGTGGGAGAGTGATCAGCGGTGAGGCACAGGGTTGACCCAGTGCGGCTGAGAGATGGAGCCCAGAGTGAGGAGAGAGATTGAGCCCAGTGCAGGAGAGAGATTGAGCCCAGAGTAAGGAGAGAGATTGAGGCCAGAGTGGGGAGAGAGATTGAGTTCAGAGTGAGGAGAGAGATTGAGCCCAGTGCAGGAGAGAGATTGAGCTCAGAGTGAGAACAGAGATTGAAGCCACAGTGGGGAGAGAGATTGAGCTCAGAGTGAGGAGAGAGATTGAGCTCAGAGTGAGGAGAGAGATTGAGCTCAGAATGGGGAGAGAGATTGAGCTCAGAGTGGAAAGAGAGATTAAGCCCAGTGCAGGAGAGAGATTGAACCGAAAGTGGGGAGGGAGATTGAGCCCATTGCAGGAGAGAGAAGAAGCTGAGAGTGAGGAGAGAGATTAAGCTCAGAGTGGGGAGAGAGATTGAGCTCAGAGCCAGGAGAGAGTTTGAGCCCAGGGTGGGAGAGAGATTAAGCTCAGAGTGGCAAGAGAGATTCATCTCAGAGTGGGAAGAGAGATTGAGCTCAGACTGGAGAGAGAGTTTGAGCCCAGTGCGGGACAGAGATTGAGCTCAGAGCCAGGAGAGAGATTGAGCTCAGAGCGAGGAGTGAGATTGAGCACAGAGTGAGGAGAGAGTTTGAGCCCAGTGCAGGAGAGAGATTGCGCTCAGAGTGAGGAGAGAGATTGCGCTCAGAGTGAGGAGAGAGATTAATCTCAGAGTGAGGAGAGAGATTGAGCTCACAGTGAGGAGAGAGATTGAGCTCAGAGTTGAGAGAGAGTTTGAGCCCAGCGCGGGAGAGAGATTGAGCTCAGAAACGGGAGAGAGATTGAGCCCAGTGCAGGAGAGTGATTGAGCCCAGAGTGATGAGAAAGATTGAGCTCAGTGTGTGGAGACAGATTGAGCTTAGAGTGGGGAGAGAGATTGAGTTCAAGTGTTGGGAGAGAGACTGAGCTGAGAGTGAGGAGAGAGATTGAGCTGAGAGTAGGGAGAGAGTTGAGCCCAGTGTGGGGGAGAGATTGAGCTCAGAGTCGGGAAAGAGTTGGTGCCCAGTGCGGGACAGAGATTGAGCTCAGAGCCGGGAGAGAGATTGAGCTCAGAGTGAGGAGAGAGATTGAACTCAGAATGGAGAGAGAGTTTGACCCCTGTGTGGGAGAGAGATTGCGCTCAGAGTGAGGAGAGAGATTGAGCCCAGCGCAGGAGAGAGATTGAGCTCAGAGTGAGGAGAGAGATTGAGCTCAGAGTGGAGAGAGAGTTTGAGCCCAGCGCGGGAGAGAGATTGAGCTCAGAAACGGGAGAGAGATTGAGCTCAGAATGAGGAGCGAGATTGAGCCCAGTGCAGGAGAGTGATTGAGCCCAGAGTGAAGAGAAAGATTGAGCTCAGTGTGTGGAGACAGATTGAGCTTAGAGTGGGGAGAGAGATTGAGTTCAGAGTAGGGAGAGAGACTGAGCTCAGAGTGAGGAGAGAGATTGAGCTGAGAGTAGGGAGCGAGTTGAGCCCAGTGTGGGGGAGAGATTGAGCTCAGAGTAGGGAAAGAGTTGGTGCCCAGTGCGGGACAGAGATTGAGCTCAGAGCCGGGAGAGAGATTGAGCTCAGAGTGAGGAGAGAGATTGAGGCCAGAGTGGGGAGAGAGATTGAGTTCAGAGTGAGGAGAGAGATTGAGCCCAGTGCAGGAGAGAGATTCAGCCCAGAGTGAGGACAGAGATTGAGGCCACAGTGGGGAGAGAGATTGAGCTCAGAGTGAGGAGAGAGATTGAGCTCAGAATGGGGAGAGAGATTGAGCTCAGAGTGAGGAGAGAGATTGAGCTCAGAATGGGGAGAGAGATTGAGCTCAGAGTGGAGAGAGAGTCTGAGCCCATTGCGGGAGAGAGACTGAGTTCAGAGCCTGGAGAGAGATTGAGCTCAGAGTGAGGAGAGAGATTGAGCTCAGAGTGAGGAGAGAGATTGAGCTCAGAGTGGGGAGAGAGATTGAGCTCAGAGTGGGGAGAGAGATTGAGCTCAGAGTGGGGAGAGAGAATGAGCTCAGAGTGGAGGGAGAGTTTGAACCCAGTGCAGGAGAGAGATTGAGCTCAGAATGAGGAGAGAGATTGAGCTCAGAATGAATGAGAGAGATTGAGCCCAATGCGGGAGAGAGATTGAGCTCAGAGCCGGGAGAGAGGTTGAGCCCAGTGTAGCAGAGAGATTGAGCCCAGAATGAGGAGAGAGATTGAGCTGAGAGTAGGGAGAGATTTGAGCCCAGAGTGGGAGAGAGATTGAGTTCAGAGTAGGGAGAGAGTGTGAGCCCAGTGTGGGAGAGATAGATTGAGCTCAGAGTGAGGAGAGAGATTGAGCTCAGAGTGAGTAGAGAGATTGAGCTCAGAGTGAGGAGAGAGATTGAGTTCAGAGTGAGGAGAGAGATTGAGCTCAGAGTGGGACGAGAGATTGAGCTCAGAGTGGGCAGAGAGATTGAGCTCAGAGTGAGGAGAGATATTGAGCACAGTGTGGGTAGAGATTGAGCACAGAGTGGGACAAGAAATTGAGCTGAGAGTGAGGAGAGAGATTAAGCTCAGAGTGAGGAGAGAGAATGTGCTCAAATGGGGAGAGAGATTGAGCTCAAATGGGGAGAGAGATTGTGCTCAGAGTGGGACGAGAGATTGAGCTCAGAGTGGGGAGACAGATTGAGCTCATAGTGAGGAGAGATTTTGAGGTCAGAGTGAGGAGAGAGATTGAGCCCAGAGGAGGGAGAGATATTAAGCACAGTGCTGTGAGAGTTTGAGCCCTGTGCGGGAGAGAGATTGAGCCCAGTGCGGGGAGAGAAAGTAAGGTCAGAAAGAGGAGAGAGATTGAGCTCAGTGGGTGAAGCGAGATTGAGATCAGAGTGAGCAGAGAGATTGAGCCCAGTGCAGGAGAGAGATTGAGCTCAGAGTGAGGAGAGAGATTGAGCTCAGAGTGGGGAGAGAGATTGAGCTCAGAGTGGGGAGAGAGATTGAGCTCAGAGTGGGGAGAGAGAATGAGCTCAGAGTGGAGGGAGAGTTTGAACCCAGTGCAGGAGAGAGATTGAGCTCAGAATGAGGAGAGAGATTGAGCTCAGAATGAATGAGAGAGATTGAGCCCAGTGCGGGAGAGAGATTGAGCTCAGAGCCGGGAGAGAGGTTGAGCCCAGTGTAGCAGAGAGATTGAGCCCAGAATGAGGAGAGAGATTGAGCTGAGAGTAGGGAGAGAGTTTGAGCCCACAGTGGGAGAGAGATTGAGTTCAGAGTAGGGAGAGAGTGTGAGCCCAGTGTGGGAGAGATAGATTGAGCTCAGAGTGAGGAGAGAGATTGAGCTCAGAGTGAGTAGAGAGATTGAGCTCAGAGTGAGGAGAGAGATTGAGCTCAGAGTTGGGAGAGAGATTGAGCTGACGGTGAGGAGAGGTTGAGCTCAGTTTGGGAAGAGAGATTGAGCTCAGAGTGGCAAGAGAGATTGAGCCCAGTGCGGGAGAGAGATTGAACCGTGAGTGGGGAGGGACATTGAGCCCATTTCAGGAGTGAGAAGAAGCTGAGAGTGAGGAGAGAGATTGAGCTCACAGTTGGAGAGAGATTGTGCTCAGAGTGAGGAGAGAGATTGAGCCCAGCGCAGGAGAGAGATTGAACCGAGAGTGGGGAGGGAGATTGAGCCCATTGCAGGAGAGAGCAGAAGCTGAGAGTGAGGAGAGAGATTGAGCTCACAGTGGGAGAGAGAATGAGCTCAGAGTTGGGACAGAGATTGAGGAGAGTGATTGAGCTGAGAGTAGGGAGAGAATTTGAGCCCAGTGTAGGAGAGAGATTGAGCCCAGTGCGGGGAGAGAAAGTAAGCTCAGAGTGGGGAGAGAGATTGAGCTCAGAGTAGGGAGAGAGATTGAGCTCAGTGTGGAGAAGAGAGATTAAGCGCAGAGTGAGGAGAGAGATTGAGCTTGAATGGGGAGACAGATTGAACTCAGAGTGAGGAGAGAGATTGAGCTCAAATGGGAAGAGAGATTGAGTTCAGAGTGAGGAGAGAGATTGAGCTTGAATGGGGAGACAGATTGAGCTCAGAGTGAGGAGAGAGATTGAGCTCAAATGGGAAGAGAGATTGAGTTCAGAGTGAGGAGAGAGATTGAGCTCAGAGTGGGACGAGAGATTGAGCTCAGAGTGGGCAGAGAGATTGAGCTCAGAGTGAGGAGAGAGATTGAGCTCAGAGTGGGGAGAGAGATTGAGCTCAGTGTGGAGAAGAGAGATTAAGCTCAGAGTGAGGAGAGAGATTGAGCTCAGAGTGGGGAGAGAGATTGAGCTCAGAGTGTGGAGAGAGAATGAGCTCAGAGTGGAGGGAGAGTTTGAACCCAGTGCAGGAGAGAGATTGAGCTCAGAATGAGGAGAGAGATTGAGCTCAGAATGAATGAGAGAGATTGAGCCCAGTGCGGGAGAGAGATTGAGCTCAGAGCCGGGAGAGAGGTTGAGCCCAGTGTAGCAGAGAGATTGAGCCCAGAATGAGGAGAGAGATTGAGCTGAGAGTAGGGAGAGAGTTTGAGCCCAGAGTGGGAGAGAGATTGAGCTCAGAGTGGGGAGACAGATTGAGCTCAGAGTGAGGAGAGATTTTGAGGTCAGAGTGAGGAGAGAGATTGAGCCCAGAGGAGGGAGCGATATTAAGCACAGTGCTGGGAGAGTTTGAGCCCTGTGCGGGAGAGAGATTGAGCCCAGTGCGGGGAGAGAAAGTAAGGTCAGAAAGAGGAGAGAGATTGAGCTCAGTGGGCGAAGTGAGATTGAGATCAGAGTGAGGAGAGAGATTGAGCTCAGAGTGAGGAGAGAGATTGAGCTCAGAGTGGAGAGAGAGTTTGAGCCCATTGCGGGAGAGAGATTGAGCTCAGAACCGGGAGACAAATTGAGCTCAGAGTGAGGAGAGAGATTCAGCCCAGTGCAGGAGGGAGATTGAGTCCAGATTGAGGAGAGAGAATGAGCTCTGAGTGAGGAGAGTAATTGAGCTCAGAATGAGGAGAGAGATTGAGCCTAGTGCGGGGAGAGAGAGTGAGCTCAGAGTGAGGAGGGAGTTTGAGCTCAGAGGGGGAAGAGAGAAAGAGATCAGAGAGAGGAGAGAGATTGAGCTCAGAGTGGAGAGAGAGTTTGAGCCCAGTGCTGGAGAGATAGATTGAGCTCAGAGTGAGGAGAGTGATCGAGCTCAGAGTAGGGAGAGATCTGGAGCCCATGGTGGGAGAGAGATTGAGCTCAGAACCGGGAGAGAGATTGAGCCCAGAGCAGGTGAGAGATTGAGCCCAGAGTGAGGAGAGAGATTGAGCCCAGTGCGGGAGAGAGTTTGAGACAGAGTGAGGAGACAGATTGACCTGAGGGTGGGGAGAGAGATTGAGTTCAGACTTGGGAGAGAGATTGAGCTCAGAGTGAGGAGAGAGATTGAGCTCAGAGTGAGGAGAGAGATTGAGCTCAGAGTGAGGAGAGAGATTGAGCTCAGAGTGAGGAGAGAGATTGAGCTCAGATGTGGAGAGAGATTGAGCTGACGGTGAGGAGAGGTTGAGCTCAGTTTGGGAAGAGAGATTGAGCTCAGAGTGGCAAGAGAGATTGAGCCCAGTGCGGGAGAGAGATTGAACCGTGAGTGGGGAGGGAGATTGAGCCCATTTCAGGAGAGAGAAGAAGCTGAGAGTGAGGAGAGAGATTGAGCTCACAGTGGGAGAGAGATTGAGCTCAGAGTGAGGAGAGAGATTGAGCCCAGCGCAGGAGAGAGATTGAACCGAGAGTGGGAAGGGAGATTGAGCCCATTGCAGGAGAGAGCAGAAGCTGAGAGTGAGGAGAGAGATTGAGCTCACAGTGGGAGAGAGAATGAGCTCAGAGTTGGGACAGAGATTGAGGAGAGAGATTGAGCTGAGAGTAGGGAGAGAATTTGAGCCCAGTGTAGGAGAGAGATTGAGCCCAGTGCGGGGAGAGAAAGTAAGCTCAGAGTGGGGAGAGAGATTGAGCTCAGAGTAGGGAGAGAGATTGAGCTCAGTGTGGAGAAGAGAGATTAAGCGCAGAGTGAGGAGAGAGATTGAGCTTGAATGGGGAGACAGATTGAGCTCAGAGTGAGGAGAGAGATTGAGCTCAAATGGGAAGAGAGATTGTGTTCAGAGTGAGGAGAGAGATTGAGCTCAGAGTAGGGAGAGAGATTGAGCTCAGTGTGGAGAAGAGAGATTAAGCGCAGAGTGAGGAGAGAGATTGAGCTTGAATGGGGAGACAGATTGAACTCAGAGTGAGGAGAGAGATTGAGCTCAAATGGGAAGAGAGATTGAGTTCAGAGTGAGGAGAGAGATTGAGCTTGAATGGGGAGACAGATTGAGCTCAGAGTGAGGAGAGAGATTGAGCTCAAATGGGAAGAGAGATTGAGTTCAGAGTGAGGAGAGAGATTGAGCTCAGAGTGGGACGAGAGATTGAGCTCAGAGTGGGCAGAGAGATTGAGCTCAGAGTGAGGAGAGAGATTGAGCTCAGAGTGGGGAGAGAGATTGAGCTCAGTGTGGAGAAGAGAGATTAAGCTCAGAGTGAGGAGAGAGATTGAGCTCAGAGTGGGGAGAGAGATTGAGCTCAGAGTGTGGAGAGAGAATGAGCTCAGAGTGGAGGGAGAGTTTGAACCCAGTGCAGGAGAGAGATTGAGCTCAGAATGAGGAGAGAGATTGAGCTCAGAATGAATGAGAGAGATTGAGCCCAGTGCGGGAGAGAGATTGAGCTCAGAGCCGGGAGAGAGGTTGAGCCCAGTGTAGCAGAGAGATTGAGCCCAGAATGAGGAGAGAGATTGAGCTGAGAGTAGGGAGAGAGTTTGAGCCCAGAGTGGGAGAGAGATTGAGCTCAGAGTGGGGAGACAGATTGAGCTCAGAGTGAGGAGAGATTTTGAGGTCAGAGTGAGGAGAGAGATTGAGCCCAGAGGAGGGAGCGATATTAAGCACAGTGCTGGGAGAGTTTGAGCCCTGTGCGGGAGAGAGATTGAGCCCAGTGCGGGGAGAGAAAGTAAGGTCAGAAAGAGGAGAGAGATTGAGCTCAGTGGGCGAAGAGAGATTGAGATCAGAGTGAGGAGAGAGATTGAGCTCAGAGTGAGGAGAGAGATTGAGCTCAGAGTGGAGAGAGAGTTTGAGCCCATTGCGGGAGAGAGATTGAGCTCAGAACCGGGAGACAAATTGAGCTCAGAGTGAGGAGAGAGATTCAGCCCAGTGCAGGAGGGAGATTGAGTCCAGATTGAGGAGAGAGAATGAGCTCTGAGTGAGGAGAGTAATTGAGCTCAGAATGAGGAGAGAGATTGAGCCTAGTGCGGGGAGAGAGAGTGAGCTCAGAGTGAGGAGGGAGTTTGAGCTCAGAGGGGGAAGAGAGAAAGAGATCAGAGAGAGGAGAGAGATTGAGCTCAGAGTGGAGAGAGAGTTTGAGCCCAGTGCTGGAGAGATAGATTGAGCTCAGAGTGAGGAGAGTGATCGAGCTCAGAGTAGGGAGAGATCTGGAGCCCATGGTGGGAGAGAGATTGAGCTCAGAACCGGGAGAGAGATTGAGCCCAGAGCAGGTGAGAGATTGAGCCCAGAGTGAGGAGAGAGATTGAGCCCAGTGCGGGAGAGAGTTTGAGACAGAGTGAGGAGACAGATTGACCTGAGGGTGGGGAGAGAGATTGAGTTCAGACTTGGGAGAGAGATTGAGCTCAGAGTGAGGAGAGAGATTGAGCTCAGAGTGAGGAGAGAGATTGAGCTCAGAGTGAGGAGAGAGATTGAGCTCAGAGTGAGGAGAGAGATTGAGCTCAGATGTGGAGAGAGATTGAGCTGACGGTGAGGAGAGGTTGAGCTCAGTTTGGGAAGAGAGATTGAGCTCAGAGTGGCAAGAGAGATTGAGCCCAGTGCGGGAGAGAGATTGAACCGTGAGTGGGGAGGGAGATTGAGCCCATTTCAGGAGAGAGAAGAAGCTGAGAGTGAGGAGAGAGATTGAGCTCACAGTGGGAGAGAGATTGAGCTCAGAGTGAGGAGAGAGATTGAGCCCAGCGCAGGAGAGAGATTGAACCGAGAGTGGGAAGGGAGATTGAGCCCATTGCAGGAGAGAGCAGAAGCTGAGAGTGAGGAGAGAGATTGAGCTCACAGTGGGAGAGAGAATGAGCTCAGAGTTGGGACAGAGATTGAGGAGAGAGATTGAGCTGAGAGTAGGGAGAGAATTTGAGCCCAGTGTAGGAGAGAGATTGAGCCCAGTGCGGGGAGAGAAAGTAAGCTCAGAGTGGGGAGAGAGATTGAGCTCAGAGTAGGGAGAGAGATTGAGCTCAGTGTGGAGAAGAGAGATTAAGCGCAGAGTGAGGAGAGAGATTGAGCTTGAATGGGGAGACAGATTGAGCTCAGAGTGAGGAGAGAGATTGAGCTCAAATGGGAAGAGAGATTGTGTTCAGAGTGAGGAGAGAGATTGAGCTCAGAGTAGGGAGAGAGATTGAGCTCAGTGTGGAGAAGAGAGATTAAGCGCAGAGTGAGGAGAGAGATTGAGCTTGAATGGGGAGACAGATTGAACTCAGAGTGAGGAGAGAGATTGAGCTCAAATGGGAAGAGAGATTGAGTTCAGAGTGAGGAGAGAGATTGAGCTTGAATGGGGAGACAGATTGAGCTCAGAGTGAGGAGAGAGATTGAGCTCAAATGGGAAGAGAGATTGAGTTCAGAGTGAGGAGAGAGATTGAGCTCAGAGTGGGACGAGAGATTGAGCTCAGAGTGGGCAGAGAGATTGAGCTCAGAGTGAGGAGAGAGATTGAGCTCAGAGTGGGGAGAGAGATTGAGCTCAGTGTGGAGAAGAGAGATTAAGCTCAGAGTGAGGAGAGAGATTGAGCTCACAGTGGGAGAGAGATTGAGCTCAGAGTGAGGAGAGAGATTGAGCCCAGCGCAGGAGAGAGATTGAACCGAGAGTGGGAAGGGAGATTGAGCCCATTGCAGGAGAGAGCAGAAGCTGAGAGTGAGGAGAGAGATTGAGCTCACAGTGGGAGAGAGAATGAGCTCAGAGTTGGGACAGAGATTGAGGAGAGAGATTGAGCTGAGAGTAGGGAGAGAATTTGAGCCCAGTGTAGGAGAGAGATTGAGCCCAGTGCGGGGAGAGAAAGTAAGCTCAGAGTGGGGAGAGAGATTGAGCTCAGAGTAGGGAGAGAGATTGAGCTCAGTGTGGAGAAGAGAGATTAAGCGCAGAGTGAGGAGAGAGATTGAGCTTGAATGGGGAGACAGATTGAGCTCAGAGTGAGGAGAGAGATTGAGCTCAAATGGGAAGAGAGATTGTGTTCAGAGTGAGGAGAGAGATTGAGCTCAGAGTGGGACGAGAGACTGAGCTCAGAGTGGGCAGAGATATTGAGCACAGAGTGAGGAGAGAGAATGTGCTCAAATGGGGAGAGAGATTGTGCTCAGAGTGGGACGAGAGAATGAGCTCAGAGTGGGGAGACAGATTGAGCTCAGAGTGAGGAGAGATTTTGAGGTCAGAGTGAGGAGAGAGATTGAGCCCAGAGGAGGGAGAGATATTAAGCACAGTGCTGGGAGAGTTTGAGCCCTGTGCGGGAGAGAGATTGAGCCCAGTGCAGGGAGAGAAAGTAGGGTCAGAAAGAGGAGAGAGATTGAGCTCAGTGGGCGAAGAGAGATTGAGATCAGAGTGAGCAGAGAGATTGAGCCAAGTGCAGGAGAGAGATTGAGCTCAGAGTGAGGAGAGAGATTGAGCTCAGAGTGGGGAGAGAGATTGAGCTCAGTGTGGAGAAGAGAGATTAAGCTCAGAGTGAGGAGAGAGATTGAGCTCAGAGTGGGGAGAGAGATTGAGCTCAGAGTGTGGAGAGAGAATGAGCTCAGAGTGGAGGGAGAGTTTGAACCCAGTGCAGGAGAGAGATTGAGCTCAGAATGAGGAGAGAGATTGAGCTCAGAATGAATGAGAGAGATTGAGCCCAGTGCGGGAGAGAGATTGAGCTCAGAGCCGGGAGAGAGGTTGAGCCCAGTGTAGCAGAGAGATTGAGCCCAGAATGAGGAGAGAGATTGAGCTGAGAGTAGGGAGAGAGTTTGAGCCCAGAGTCGGAGAGAGATTGAGCTCAGAGTGGGGAGACAGATTGAGCTCAGAGTGAGGAGAGATTTTGAGGTCAGAGTGAGGAGAGAGATTGAGCCCAGAGGAGGGAGACAAATTAAGCACAGTGCTGGGAAAGTTTGAGCCCTGTGCGGGAGAGAGATTGAGCCCAGTGCGGGGAGAGAAAGTAAGGTCAGAAAGAGGAGAGAGATTGAGCTCAGTGGGCGAAGAAAGATTGAGATCAGAGTGAGGAGAGAGATTGAGCTCAGAGTGAGGAGAGAGATTGAGCTCAGAGTAGGGAGAGAGTTTGTGTCCAGTGTGGGAGAGAGATTGAGCTCAGAGCCGGGAGAGAGTTTGAGCCCAGTGCGGGAGAGATAGATTGAGCTCAGAGTGAGGAGAGAGATTGAGCTCAGAGTGAGGAGAGAGATTGAGCTCAGAGTGAGGAGAGAGATTGAGCTCAGAGTAGGGAGAGAGTTTGTGTCCAGTGTGGGAGAGAGATTGTGCTCAGACTAGGGTGAGAGTTTGAGCCCAGTGTCGGAGAGAGATTCAGCTCAGAGCCGGGAGAGAGTTTGAGCCCAGTGTGGGTGAGAGATTGAGCTCAGAGTGGGGAGAGAGATTAAGCGCAGAGTGAAGAGAGAGATTGAGTTTAGAGTAGGGAGAGAGTTTGAGCCCAGTATGGAAGTGAGATTGAGCTCAGAGTAGGGAGAGAGTTTGAGCCGAGTGTGGGAGACAGATTGAGCTCAGAACCGGGAGAGAGATTGAGCCCAGTGTAGGTGAGAGATTGAGCTCAGAGTGAGGAGAGAGATTGAGCCCAGTGCAGGAGAGAGATTGAGACAGAGTGAGGAGACAGATTGAGCTGAGGGTGGGGAGAGAGATTGAGTTCAGAATTGGGAGAGAAATTGAGCTCAGAGTGAGGAGAGAGATTGAGCTCAGCGTGGAGAGAGAGTTTGAGCCCGGTGCGGGAGAGATAGATTGACCTCAGAGTGAGGAGAGAGATTGAGCTCAGAGTGAGGTGAGAGATTGTGTTTATATTGAGGAAAGAGATTGAGCTCAGAGTTCGGCGAGAGATTGAGCTCAGAGTGAGGAGAGAGATTGAGCTCAGACTCAGGGGAGAGTTTGAGCCCAGTGGGGGAGAGAGATTGAGCTCAGAGCCAGGAGAGAGTTTGAGCCCAGGGTGGGAGAGAGATTGAGCTCAGAATGTGGAGAGAGATTAAGCTCAGAGTGGCAAGAGAGATTCATCTCAGAGTGGGAAGAGAGATTGAGCTCAGACTGGAGAGAGAGTTTGAGCCCAGTGCGGGACAGAGATTGAGCTCAGAGCCAGGAGAGAGATTGAGCTCAGAGCGAGGAGTGAGATTGAGCACAGAGTGAGGAGAGAGTTTGAGCCCAGTGCAGGAGAGAGATTGCGCTCAGAGTGAGGAGAGAGATTAATCTCAGAGTGAGGAGAGAGATTGAGCTCACAGTGAGGAGAGAGATTGAGCTCAGAGTTGAGAGAGAGTTTGAGCCCAGCGCGGGAGAGAGATTGAGCTCAGAAACGGGAGAGAGATTGAGCCCAGTGCAGGAGAGTGATTGAGCCCAGAGTGACGAGAAAGATTGAGCTCAGTGTGTGGAGACAGATTGAGCTTAGAGTGGGGAGAGAGATTGAGTTCAAGTGTTGGGAGAGAGACTGAGCTCAGAGTGAGGAGAGAGATTGAGCTGAGAGTAGGGAGAGAGTTGAGCCCAGTGTGGGGGAGAGATTGAGCTCAGAGTCGGGAAAGAGTTGGTGCCCAGTGCGGGACAGAGATTGAGCTCAGAGCCGGGAGAGAGATTGAGCTCAGAGTGAGGAGAGAGATTGAACTCAGAATGGAGAGAGAGTTTGACCCCAGTGTGGGAGAGAGATTGAGCTCAGAGCCGGGAGAGAGATTGATCTCAGAGTGAGGAGAGAGAGTGAGCACAGAGTGGAGAGAGAGTTTGAGCCCAGTGCGGGAGAGGTAGATTGAGCTCAGAATGAGGAGAGTGATTGAGCTCAGAGTAGGGAGAGATTTTGAGCCCATTGTGGGAGAGGGATTGAGCTCAGAGTGGGGAGAGAGATTGAGCCCAGTGCAGGAGAGAGATTGAACCGAGAGTGGGGAGGGAGATTGAGCCCATTGCAGGAGAGAGAAGAAGCTGAGAGTGAGCAGAGAGATTGAGCTCAGAATGTGGAGAGTGATTGAGCTCAGAGTGCAGGAGAGAGATTGAGCCCAGAGTGAGGAGAGAGATTGAGCTCAGAGTGGGGAGTGATATTGAGCACAGTGTGGGGAGAGATTGAGCCCAGTGCAGCAGAGAGATTGAACCCAGTGTGGGGAGAGAGAGTAAGGTCAGAGCGAGGAGAGAGATTGAGCTAAGAGGGGGAAGAGAGAATGAGATCAGAGAGAGGAGAGATTGAGCTCAGAGTGCGGAGAGAGAATGATTTTATTGTGAGGAAAGAGATTGATTTCAGAGTGAGGAGAGAGATTGAGCTCAGAATGGGGAGAGTGATTGAGCTCAGAGTGAGGATGCAGATTGAGCTCAGAGTGGGGAGATAGATTGAGCTCAGAATGAGGAGAGAGATTCACCCCAGAGTGGGGAGAGATATTGAGCACAGTGTGGGGAGAGATTGAGCCCAGTGCGGGAGAGAGATTGAGCCCAGTGCGGGAAGAGAGAGTAAGTTTAGAGTGAGGAGAGAGGTTGAGCTCAGAGGGTGAATAGAGATTGAGATCAGAGTGAGGAGAGAGATTGAGCTCAGAGTGGAGAGAGAGTTTGAGCCCATTGCGGGAGAGAGATTGAGCTCAGAACCGGGAGACAAATTGAGCTCAGAGTGAGGAGAGAGATTCAGCCCAGTGCAGGAGAGAGATTGAGTCCAGATTGAGGAGAGAGATTGAGCTCTGAGTGAGGAGAGTAATTGAGCTCAGAATGAGGAGAGAGATTGAGCCTAGTGCGGGGAGAGAGAGTGAGCTCAGAGTGAGGAGGGAGATTGAGCTCAGAGGGGGAAGAGAGAAAGAGATCAGAGAGAGGAGAGAGATTGAGCTCAGAGTGGAGAGAGAGTTTGAGCCCAGTGCTGGAGAGATAGATTGAGCTCAGAGTGAGGAGAGTGATCGAGCTCAGAGTAGGGAGAGATCTGGAGCCCATGGTGGGAGAGAGATTGAGCTCAGAACCGGGAGAGAGATTGAGCCCAGAGCAGGTGAGAGATTGAGCGCAGAGTGAGGAGAGAGATTGAGCCCAGTGCGGGAGAGAGATTGAGACAGAGTGAGGAGACAGATTGACCTGAGGGTGGGGAGAGAGATTGAGTTCAGACTTGGGAGAGAGATTGAGCTCAGAGTGAGGAGAGAGATTGAGCTCAGAGTGAGGAGAGAGATTGAGCTCAGACTAGGGAGAGAGTTTGAGCCCAGTGCAGGTGAGAGATTGAGCCCAGAGTGAGGAGAGAGATTGAGCCCAGTGCGGGAGAGAGATTGAGACAGAGTGAGGAGACAGATTGACCTGAGGGTGGGGAGAGAGATTGAGTTTATAGTGAAGAGAGAGATTGAGCTCAGAGTGAGGAGAGAGATTCACCTCAGAGTGAGGTGAGATATTTTGCTCAGAATGGGGAGAGAGATTCACCCCAGAGAGGGGAGAGATATTGAGCACAATGTGCAGAGAGATTGAGCCCAGTGCGGGAGACGGTTTGAGCCCAGTGCGGGGAGAGAGTGTAAGTTTAGAGTGAGAAGAGAGAT
The DNA here is from genome assembly GCF_030684315.1 of Stegostoma tigrinum. NCBI lineage: Eukaryota > Metazoa > Chordata > Chondrichthyes > Orectolobiformes > Stegostomatidae > Stegostoma > Stegostoma tigrinum. The sequence continues at coordinate 8,755,437 of NC_081378.1, forward strand.
TGAACTCAGAGGGTGAAGAGAGATTGAGATCAGAGTGAGGAGAGAGATTGAGCTCAGAGTGATGAGAGAGATTGAGCTCAGAATGAGGAGGGAGATTTTGCTCAGAGCGAGGAGAGAGATTGAGCACAGAGTGAGGGGGAAGATTGAGCCCAGCGTGAGGAGAGAGATTGAGCTCAGAATGAGGAGGGAGTTTGAGGTCAGAGTAGGGAGAGAGTTGGTGCCCAGTGTGGGAGAGAGGTTGAGCTCAGAGTTGCGAGAGAGATTAAGCGCAGAGTGAGGAGAGAAATTGAGCTCAGAACGGGGAGAGGCATTGAGCTCAGGGTGAGGATTGAGATTGAGCTCAAAGTGGGCAGAGAGATTGAGCTCAGAGTGAGGAGTGAGATTGAGCCCATTGTATGAGAGATTGAGCCTAGAGTGAGGAGACAGATTGAACCCAGTGTGGGGATTGAATTTGAGCACAGTGTGGGGAGAGATTGAGCTGAGAGTGGAGAGAGAGATTAAGCTCAGAGTGAGGAGAGAGATTGAGCTCGAATGGGAAGAGAGATTGAGCTCATAGTGAGGAGAGAGATTGAGCTCAGAGTGGGACGAGAGATTGAGCTCAGAGTGGGCAGAGGGATTGAGCTCAGAGTGAGGAGAGATATTGAGCACAGTGTGGGTAGAGATTGGGCACAGAGTGGAATGAGAGATTGAGCTCAGAGTTGGGAGAGAGAATGTGCTCAAATGGGGAGAGAGATTGAGCTCAAATGGGGAGAGAGATTGAGCTCAGAGTGGGACGAGAGATTGAGCTCAGAGTGGGGATACAGATTGAGCTCAGAGTAAGGAGAGATTTTGAGGTCAGAGTGAGGAGAGAGTTTGAGCCCAGTGCGGGAGAGAGATTGAGCCCAGTGCGGGGAGAGAAAGTAAGCTCAGAAAGAAGAGAGAGATTGAGCTCAGTGGGCGAAGAGAGTTTGAGATCAGAGTGAGGAGAGAGATTGAGCTCAGAGTGAGGAGAGAGATTGAGCTCAGAGTGGGGAGAGAGATTGAGCTCAGTGTGGAGAGAGAGAATAAGCTCAGAGTGAGGAGAGAGATTGAGCTCAGAGTGGGGAGAGAGTTTGAGCTCAGAGTGGAGGGAGAGTTTGAACCCAGTGCAGGAGAGAGATTGAGCTCAGAATGAGGAGAGAGATTGAGCTCAGAATGATTGAGAGAGATTGAGCACAGTGCGGGAGCGAGATTGAGCTCAGAGCCGGGAGAGAGGTTGAGCCCAGTGTAGCAGAGAGATTGAGCCCAGAATGAGGAGAGAGATTGAGCTGAGAGTAGGGAGAGAGTTTGAGCCCAGTGTTTGGAGAGAGATTGAGCTCAGAGTAGGGAAAGAGTGTGAGCCCAGTGCGGGAGAGATAGATTGAGCTCAGAGTGAGGAGAGAGATTGAGCTCAGAGTGAGGAGAGAGATTGAGCTCAGAGTAGGGAGAGAGTTTGTGTCCAGTGTGGGAGAGAGATTGTGCTCAGACTAGGGAGAGAGTTTGAGCCCAGTGTGGGAGAGAGATTCAGCTCAGTGCCGGGAGAGAGTTTGAGCCCAGTGTGGGTGAGAGATTGAGCTCAGAGTGTGGGGAGAGGTTAAGCTCATAGTGGCAAGAGAGATTGAGCTCAGAGTGGGAAGAGAGATTGAGCTCTGAGTGAGGAGAGAGATTGAGCTCAGAGTGAGGAGAGAGATTGAGCCCAGTACAGGAGAGAGATTGAGTCCAGAGTGAGGAGAGAGATTGAGCTCAGAGTTGGGAGAGAGATTGAGCTGACGGTGAGGAGAGGTTGAGCTCAGTTTGGGAAGAGAGATTGAGTTCAGAGTGGTAAGAGAGATTGAGCCCAGTGCGGGAGAGAGATCGAACCGAGAGTGGGGACGGAGATTGAGCCCATTTCAGGAGAGAGAAGAAGCTGAGAGTGAGGAGAGAGATTGAGCTCACAGTGGGAGAGAGAATGAGCTCAGAGTGGGGATAGAAATTGAGGAGAGAGATTGAGCTGAGAGTAGGGAGAGAGTTTGAGCCCAGTGTAGGAGAGAGATTGAGCCCAGTGCGGGGAGAGAAAGTAAACTCAGAGTGAGGAGAGAGATTGAGCCCAGTGCAGGAGAGAGATTGAGTCCAGAGTGAGGAGAGAGATTGAGCTTAGAGTAAGGAGAGAGTTTAAGCCCAGTTTGGGAGTGAGATTGAGCTCAGAGTAGGGAGAGAGTTTGAGCCGAGTGCAGGTGAGAGATTGAGCTCAGAGTGAGGAGAGAGATTGAGCCCAGTGCGGGAGAGAGATTGAACCTAGAGTGGGGAGGGAGAGTAAGCTCAGAGTGAGGAGAGAGATGGAGCTCAGAGGGGGAAGAGAGAATGAGATCAGAGAGAGGAGAGAGATTTGGCAGGGAGTGAGGAGAGAGATTGAGCCCAGTGCAGGAGAGAGATTGAGCACATTGTGAAGAGAGAGATTGAGCTCAGAGTGGGGAGAGATATTGAGCACTGTGTCGGGAGAGATTGAGCCGAGTGCGGGAGAGAGATTGAGCCCAGTGCCGGGAGAGAGAGTAAGGTCAGAGTGAGGAGAGAGATTGAGCTCAGAGCGGGAAGAGAGAATGAGATCAGAGAGAGGAGAGAGATTGAGCTCAGAGTGAGGCGACACCTTGAGCTCAGAGTGAGGAGAGAGATTGATCTCAGAGTGGGGAGATAGATTGAGCTCAGAATGAGGAGAGAGATTAAGCCCAGAGTGGGGAGGGATATTGAGCACAGTGTGGGGAGAGATTGAGCCCAGTGTGGGAGAGAGATTGAGTCCAGTGCGGGAGAGAGAGTAAGCTCAGAGTGAGAAGAGAAATTGAGCTCAGGGGGGGAAGAGAGATTGAGATCAAAGTGAGGACAGAGATTGAGCTCAGAGTGGAGAAAGAGTTTGAGCCCATTGCAGGAGAGAGATTGAGCTCAGAGCCGGGAGAGAGAATGAGCTCAGAGTGAGGACAGAGATTGAGCTCAGAGCCGGGAGAGAGGTTGAGCCCAGTGTAGCAGAGAGATTGAGCCCAGAATGAGGAGAGAGATTGACCTGAGAGCAGGGAGAGAGTTTGAGTCCAGTGTGGGAGAGAGATTGAGTTCAGAGTGGGGAGAGAGATTAAGCTCACAGTGAGGAGAGAGATTGAGCCCACACTTGGCTCACTCTCTCTCCCTACTCTGAACTCAACCTCTCTCGCACACTGGGCTCAAACTCTCTCCCTGCTCTCAGCTCAATCTCTGTCCTCACTCTGATCTTACGCTCTCTCCTGCACTGGGCTCCATCTCTCTCCTCACTCTGTGCTCAATCTCTCTCCTCGCTCTGCGATCAATCTCTCTCCTCGCTCTGAGCTCAATATGTGTCCTGCACTGGGATCAAACTCTCTCTCCACTCTGAGCTCAATCTCTCTCCTCACTCTGAGCTCAATCTCTCTCCCACACTTGGCCCAGTGTGGGAGATTAGGGAGTTCAGAGTAGGGAGAGAGTGTGAGCCAGGTGTGGGAGAGAGATTGAGCTCAGAATGAGGAGAGACATTGCGCCAAGAGTGAGGACAGAGATTGAGCTTAGAGTAGGGAGAGTGTTTGAGCCCAGTGCGGTAGAGATAGATTGAGCTCAGAGTGAAGAGAGACATTGAGCTCAGAGTTAGGACAGAGATTGAGTTTATAGTGAGGAGAGAGATTGAGCTCAGAGTGAGGAGTGAGATTGAGCTCAGAGTGAGGAGAGAGATTGACCTTAGAGTAGGGAGAGAGTTTGAGCCCAGTGTGGGAGAGATATTGAACTCAGACTAGGGAGAGAGTTTGAGCCCAGTGTGGGAGAGAGATTGACCTCAGAGTGAGGAGAGAGATTGAGCCCAGTGCAGGAGAGAGATTGAGTCCAGAATGAGGAGAGGGATTGAGCTCAGAGTGGGGAGAGAGATTGAGCCTGGTGTGGGAGAGAGATTGAGCTCAGAGTGGGGAGAGAGATTGACCTCAGAGTAGGGAGAGAGTTTGAGCCTGGTGTGGGAGAGAGATTGAGCTCAGAGTGGGGAGAGAGATTGAGCTCAGAGTGAGGAGACAGGTTGAGCTCAGTTTGGGAAGAGAGATTGAGCTCAGAGTCGGGAGAGAGATTGAGCACAGTGTGGGGAGAGGTTGAGCTGAGTGCGGGAGAGAAATTGACCCCAGTCCAGGCAGAGAGAGTAAACTCAGAGTGAGGAGAGAGATTGAGCTCAGAGGGGGAAGAGAGAAAGAGATCAGAGAAAGGAGAGAGATTGGGCTCAGAGTGGAGTGAGAGTTCGACCCCAATGAGGGAGAGAGTTTGAGCTCAGAGCCATGAGAGAGATTGAGCTCAGAGTGAGGAGCGAGATTGAGCTCAGAGTAGGGAGAGAGTTTGAGCCCGGTGTGGGAGTGAGATTGAGCTCAGAGTGGGGAGAGCGATTAAGCTCAGAGTGAGGAGAGAGATTGAGTTCAGAGTGGGGAGAGAGATTGAGCATAGAGTGGAGAGAGAGATTGAGCCCAGTGCGGGAGAGAGATTGAGCTCAGAGCTGGGAGAGAGATTGAGCTCAGAATGAGCAGAGAGTGGGAGCCCAGTGCTGGAGAGAGATTGAGCCCAGAGAGAGGAGAGAGTTTGAACTCAGAGTGAGGAGAAAGATTGAGCTGAGAGTAGGGAGAGAGTTTGAACCCAGTGTGGGAGAGAGATTGAGTTCAGAGTAGGGAGAGAGTGTGAGCCCAGTGTGGGAGAGAGATGAAGCTCAGAGTGGGGAGAGAGATTGAGCTCAGAGTGAGGAAAGAGATTGAGCTCACCGTGGAGAGAGAGTTTGAGTCCAGTGCGGGAGAGTTAGATTGAGCTCAGAGTGAGGAGAGAGATTGAGCTCAGACTAGGGAGAGAGTTTGAGCTCAGAGCGAGGAGAGAGATTGAGCACAGAGTGAGGAGAGAGATTGAGCCCAGTGCAGGAGTGAGATTGAGCCCAGTGCAGGAGTGAGATTGAGCCCAGAGTGGGGAGAGATATTGAGCACAGTGTGGGGAAAGATTGAGCCCAGTGCGGGAGAGAGCTTGAGCCCAGTGCGTGGAGAGAGACTAAGCTTGGAGTGAGAAGAGAGATTGAGCTCAGAGGGGGGAGAGAGAATGAGATCAGGGAGAGGACAGAGATTGAGCTCAGAGTGAGTTGAGATTTTGAGCTCAGAGTGAGGAGAGAGATTGAGCTCAGAGTGAGGAGAGAGATTGAGCTCAGATGTGGAGAGAGATTGAGCTGACGGTGAGGAGAGGTTGAGCTCAGTTTGGGAAGAGAGATTGAGCTCAGAGTGGCAAGAGAGATTGAGCCCAGTGCGGGAGAGAGATTGAACCGTGAGTGGGGAGGGAGATTGAGCCCATTTCAGGAGAGAGAAGAAGCTGAGAGTGAGGAGAGAGATTGAGCTCACAGTGGGAGAGAGATTGAGCTCAGAGTGAGGAGAGAGATTGAGCCCAGCGCAGGAGAGAGATTGAACCGAGAGTGGGAAGGGAGATTGAGCCCATTGCAGGAGAGAGCAGAAGCTGAGAGTGAGGAGAGAGATTGAGCTCACAGTGGGAGAGAGAATGAGCTCAGAGTTGGGACAGAGATTGAGGAGAGAGATTGAGCTGAGAGTAGGGAGAGAATTTGAGCCCAGTGTAGGAGAGAGATTGAGCCCAGTGCGGGGAGAGAAAGTAAGCTCAGAGTGGGGAGAGAGATTGAGCTCAGAGTAGGGAGAGAGATTGAGCTCAGTGTGGAGAAGAGAGATTAAGCGCAGAGTGAGGAGAGAGATTGAGCTTGAATGGGGAGACAGATTGAGCTCAGAGTGAGGAGAGAGATTGAGCTCAAATGGGAAGAGAGATTGTGTTCAGAGTGAGGAGAGAGATTGAGCTCAGAGTAGGGAGAGAGATTGAGCTCAGTGTGGAGAAGAGAGATTAAGCGCAGAGTGAGGAGAGAGATTGAGCTTGAATGGGGAGACAGATTGAACTCAGAGTGAGGAGAGAGATTGAGCTCAAATGGGAAGAGAGATTGAGTTCAGAGTGAGGAGAGAGATTGAGCTTGAATGGGGAGACAGATTGAGCTCAGAGTGAGGAGAGAGATTGAGCTCAAATGGGAAGAGAGATTGAGTTCAGAGTGAGGAGAGAGATTGAGCTCAGAGTGGGACGAGAGATTGAGCTCAGAGTGGGCAGAGAGATTGAGCTCAGAGTGAGGAGAGAGATTGAGCTCAGAGTGGGGAGAGAGATTGAGCTCAGTGTGGAGAAGAGAGATTAAGCTCAGAGTGAGGAGAGAGATTGAGCTCACAGTGGGAGAGAGATTGAGCTCAGAGTGAGGAGAGAGATTGAGCCCAGCGCAGGAGAGAGATTGAACCGAGAGTGGGAAGGGAGATTGAGCCCATTGCAGGAGAGAGCAGAAGCTGAGAGTGAGGAGAGAGATTGAGCTCACAGTGGGAGAGAGAATGAGCTCAGAGTTGGGACAGAGATTGAGGAGAGAGATTGAGCTGAGAGTAGGGAGAGAATTTGAGCCCAGTGTAGGAGAGAGATTGAGCCCAGTGCGGGGAGAGAAAGTAAGCTCAGAGTGGGGAGAGAGATTGAGCTCAGAGTAGGGAGAGAGATTGAGCTCAGTGTGGAGAAGAGAGATTAAGCGCAGAGTGAGGAGAGAGATTGAGCTTGAATGGGGAGACAGATTGAGCTCAGAGTGAGGAGAGAGATTGAGCTCAAATGGGAAGAGAGATTGTGTTCAGAGTGAGGAGAGAGATTGAGCTCAGAGTGGGACGAGAGACTGAGCTCAGAGTGGGCAGAGATATTGAGCACAGAGTGAGGAGAGAGAATGTGCTCAAATGGGGAGAGAGATTGTGCTCAGAGTGGGACGAGAGAATGAGCTCAGAGTGGGGAGACAGATTGAGCTCAGAGTGAGGAGAGATTTTGAGGTCAGAGTGAGGAGAGAGATTGAGCCCAGAGGAGGGAGAGATATTAAGCACAGTGCTGGGAGAGTTTGAGCCCTGTGCGGGAGAGAGATTGAGCCCAGTGCAGGGAGAGAAAGTAGGGTCAGAAAGAGGAGAGAGATTGAGCTCAGTGGGCGAAGAGAGATTGAGATCAGAGTGAGCAGAGAGATTGAGCCAAGTGCAGGAGAGAGATTGAGCTCAGAGTGAGGAGAGAGATTGAGCTCAGAGTGGGGAGAGAGATTGAGCTCAGTGTGGAGAAGAGAGATTAAGCTCAGAGTGAGGAGAGAGATTGAGCTCAGAGTGGGGAGAGAGATTGAGCTCAGAGTGTGGAGAGAGAATGAGCTCAGAGTGGAGGGAGAGTTTGAACCCAGTGCAGGAGAGAGATTGAGCTCAGAATGAGGAGAGAGATTGAGCTCAGAATGAATGAGAGAGATTGAGCCCAGTGCGGGAGAGAGATTGAGCTCAGAGCCGGGAGAGAGGTTGAGCCCAGTGTAGCAGAGAGATTGAGCCCAGAATGAGGAGAGAGATTGAGCTGAGAGTAGGGAGAGAGTTTGAGCCCAGAGTCGGAGAGAGATTGAGCTCAGAGTGGGGAGACAGATTGAGCTCAGAGTGAGGAGAGATTTTGAGGTCAGAGTGAGGAGAGAGATTGAGCCCAGAGGAGGGAGACAAATTAAGCACAGTGCTGGGAAAGTTTGAGCCCTGTGCGGGAGAGAGATTGAGCCCAGTGCGGGGAGAGAAAGTAAGGTCAGAAAGAGGAGAGAGATTGAGCTCAGTGGGCGAAGAAAGATTGAGATCAGAGTGAGGAGAGAGATTGAGCTCAGAGTGAGGAGAGAGATTGAGCTCAGAGTAGGGAGAGAGTTTGTGTCCAGTGTGGGAGAGAGATTGAGCTCAGAGCCGGGAGAGAGTTTGAGCCCAGTGCGGGAGAGATAGATTGAGCTCAGAGTGAGGAGAGAGATTGAGCTCAGAGTGAGGAGAGAGATTGAGCTCAGAGTGAGGAGAGAGATTGAGCTCAGAGTAGGGAGAGAGTTTGTGTCCAGTGTGGGAGAGAGATTGTGCTCAGACTAGGGTGAGAGTTTGAGCCCAGTGTCGGAGAGAGATTCAGCTCAGAGCCGGGAGAGAGTTTGAGCCCAGTGTGGGTGAGAGATTGAGCTCAGAGTGGGGAGAGAGATTAAGCGCAGAGTGAAGAGAGAGATTGAGTTTAGAGTAGGGAGAGAGTTTGAGCCCAGTATGGAAGTGAGATTGAGCTCAGAGTAGGGAGAGAGTTTGAGCCGAGTGTGGGAGACAGATTGAGCTCAGAACCGGGAGAGAGATTGAGCCCAGTGTAGGTGAGAGATTGAGCTCAGAGTGAGGAGAGAGATTGAGCCCAGTGCAGGAGAGAGATTGAGACAGAGTGAGGAGACAGATTGAGCTGAGGGTGGGGAGAGAGATTGAGTTCAGAATTGGGAGAGAAATTGAGCTCAGAGTGAGGAGAGAGATTGAGCTCAGCGTGGAGAGAGAGTTTGAGCCCGGTGCGGGAGAGATAGATTGACCTCAGAGTGAGGAGAGAGATTGAGCTCAGAGTGAGGTGAGAGATTGTGTTTATATTGAGGAAAGAGATTGAGCTCAGAGTTCGGCGAGAGATTGAGCTCAGAGTGAGGAGAGAGATTGAGCTCAGACTCAGGGGAGAGTTTGAGCCCAGTGGGGGAGAGAGATTGAGCTCAGAGCCAGGAGAGAGTTTGAGCCCAGGGTGGGAGAGAGATTGAGCTCAGAATGTGGAGAGAGATTAAGCTCAGAGTGGCAAGAGAGATTCATCTCAGAGTGGGAAGAGAGATTGAGCTCAGACTGGAGAGAGAGTTTGAGCCCAGTGCGGGACAGAGATTGAGCTCAGAGCCAGGAGAGAGATTGAGCTCAGAGCGAGGAGTGAGATTGAGCACAGAGTGAGGAGAGAGTTTGAGCCCAGTGCAGGAGAGAGATTGCGCTCAGAGTGAGGAGAGAGATTAATCTCAGAGTGAGGAGAGAGATTGAGCTCACAGTGAGGAGAGAGATTGAGCTCAGAGTTGAGAGAGAGTTTGAGCCCAGCGCGGGAGAGAGATTGAGCTCAGAAACGGGAGAGAGATTGAGCCCAGTGCAGGAGAGTGATTGAGCCCAGAGTGACGAGAAAGATTGAGCTCAGTGTGTGGAGACAGATTGAGCTTAGAGTGGGGAGAGAGATTGAGTTCAAGTGTTGGGAGAGAGACTGAGCTCAGAGTGAGGAGAGAGATTGAGCTGAGAGTAGGGAGAGAGTTGAGCCCAGTGTGGGGGAGAGATTGAGCTCAGAGTCGGGAAAGAGTTGGTGCCCAGTGCGGGACAGAGATTGAGCTCAGAGCCGGGAGAGAGATTGAGCTCAGAGTGAGGAGAGAGATTGAACTCAGAATGGAGAGAGAGTTTGACCCCAGTGTGGGAGAGAGATTGAGCTCAGAGCCGGGAGAGAGATTGATCTCAGAGTGAGGAGAGAGAGTGAGCACAGAGTGGAGAGAGAGTTTGAGCCCAGTGCGGGAGAGGTAGATTGAGCTCAGAATGAGGAGAGTGATTGAGCTCAGAGTAGGGAGAGATTTTGAGCCCATTGTGGGAGAGGGATTGAGCTCAGAGTGGGGAGAGAGATTGAGCCCAGTGCAGGAGAGAGATTGAACCGAGAGTGGGGAGGGAGATTGAGCCCATTGCAGGAGAGAGAAGAAGCTGAGAGTGAGCAGAGAGATTGAGCTCAGAATGTGGAGAGTGATTGAGCTCAGAGTGCAGGAGAGAGATTGAGCCCAGAGTGAGGAGAGAGATTGAGCTCAGAGTGGGGAGTGATATTGAGCACAGTGTGGGGAGAGATTGAGCCCAGTGCAGCAGAGAGATTGAACCCAGTGTGGGGAGAGAGAGTAAGGTCAGAGCGAGGAGAGAGATTGAGCTAAGAGGGGGAAGAGAGAATGAGATCAGAGAGAGGAGAGATTGAGCTCAGAGTGCGGAGAGAGAATGATTTTATTGTGAGGAAAGAGATTGATTTCAGAGTGAGGAGAGAGATTGAGCTCAGAATGGGGAGAGTGATTGAGCTCAGAGTGAGGATGCAGATTGAGCTCAGAGTGGGGAGATAGATTGAGCTCAGAATGAGGAGAGAGATTCACCCCAGAGTGGGGAGAGATATTGAGCACAGTGTGGGGAGAGATTGAGCCCAGTGCGGGAGAGAGATTGAGCCCAGTGCGGGAAGAGAGAGTAAGTTTAGAGTGAGGAGAGAGGTTGAGCTCAGAGGGTGAATAGAGATTGAGATCAGAGTGAGGAGAGAGATTGAGCTCAGAGTGGAGAGAGAGTTTGAGCCCATTGCGGGAGAGAGATTGAGCTCAGAACCGGGAGACAAATTGAGCTCAGAGTGAGGAGAGAGATTCAGCCCAGTGCAGGAGAGAGATTGAGTCCAGATTGAGGAGAGAGATTGAGCTCTGAGTGAGGAGAGTAATTGAGCTCAGAATGAGGAGAGAGATTGAGCCTAGTGCGGGGAGAGAGAGTGAGCTCAGAGTGAGGAGGGAGATTGAGCTCAGAGGGGGAAGAGAGAAAGAGATCAGAGAGAGGAGAGAGATTGAGCTCAGAGTGGAGAGAGAGTTTGAGCCCAGTGCTGGAGAGATAGATTGAGCTCAGAGTGAGGAGAGTGATCGAGCTCAGAGTAGGGAGAGATCTGGAGCCCATGGTGGGAGAGAGATTGAGCTCAGAACCGGGAGAGAGATTGAGCCCAGAGCAGGTGAGAGATTGAGCGCAGAGTGAGGAGAGAGATTGAGCCCAGTGCGGGAGAGAGATTGAGACAGAGTGAGGAGACAGATTGACCTGAGGGTGGGGAGAGAGATTGAGTTCAGACTTGGGAGAGAGATTGAGCTCAGAGTGAGGAGAGAGATTGAGCTCAGAGTGAGGAGAGAGATTGAGCTCAGACTAGGGAGAGAGTTTGAGCCCAGTGCAGGTGAGAGATTGAGCCCAGAGTGAGGAGAGAGATTGAGCCCAGTGCGGGAGAGAGATTGAGACAGAGTGAGGAGACAGATTGACCTGAGGGTGGGGAGAGAGATTGAGTTTATAGTGAAGAGAGAGATTGAGCTCAGAGTGAGGAGAGAGATTCACCTCAGAGTGAGGTGAGATATTTTGCTCAGAATGGGGAGAGAGATTCACCCCAGAGAGGGGAGAGATATTGAGCACAATGTGCAGAGAGATTGAGCCCAGTGCGGGAGACGGTTTGAGCCCAGTGCGGGGAGAGAGTGTAAGTTTAGAGTGAGAAGAGAGATTGAACTCAGAGGGTGAAGAGAGATTGAGATCAGAGTGAGGAGAGAGATTGAGCTCAGAGTGATGAGAGAGATTGAGCTCAGAATGAGGAGGGAGATTTTGCTCAGAGCGAGGAGAGAGATTGAGCACAGAGTGAGGGGGAAGATTGAGCCCAGCGTGAGGAGAGAGATTGAGCTCAGAATGAGGAGGGAGTTTGAGGTCAGAGTAGGGAGAGAGTTGGTGCCCAGTGTGGGAGAGAGGTTGAGCTCAGAGTTGCGAGAGAGATTAAGCGCAGAGTGAGGAGAGAAATTGAGCTCAGAACGGGGAGAGGCATTGAGCTCAGGGTGAGGATTGAGATTGAGCTCAAAGTGGGCAGAGAGATTGAGCTCAGAGTGAGGAGTGAGATTGAGCCCATTGTATGAGAGATTGAGCCTAGAGTGAGGAGACAGATTGAACCCAGTGTGGGGATTGAATTTGAGCACAGTGTGGGGAGAGATTGAGCTGAGAGTGGAGAGAGAGATTAAGCTCAGAGTGAGGAGAGAGATTGAGCTCGAATGGGAAGAGAGATTGAGCTCATAGTGAGGAGAGAGATTGAGCTCAGAGTGGGACGAGAGATTGAGCTCAGAGTGGGCAGAGGGATTGAGCTCAGAGTGAGGAGAGATATTGAGCACAGTGTGGGTAGAGATTGGGCACAGAGTGGAATGAGAGATTGAGCTCAGAGTTGGGAGAGAGAATGTGCTCAAATGGGGAGAGAGATTGAGCTCAAATGGGGAGAGAGATTGAGCTCAGAGTGGGACGAGAGATTGAGCTCAGAGTGGGGATACAGATTGAGCTCAGAGTAAGGAGAGATTTTGAGGTCAGAGTGAGGAGAGAGTTTGAGCCCAGTGCGGGAGAGAGATTGAGCCCAGTGCGGGGAGAGAAAGTAAGCTCAGAAAGAAGAGAGAGATTGAGCTCAGTGGGCGAAGAGAGTTTGAGATCAGAGTGAGGAGAGAGATTGAGCTCAGAGTGAGGAGAGAGATTGAGCTCAGAGTGGGGAGAGAGATTGAGCTCAGTGTGGAGAGAGAGAATAAGCTCAGAGTGAGGAGAGAGATTGAGCTCAGAGTGGGGAGAGAGTTTGAGCTCAGAGTGGAGGGAGAGTTTGAACCCAGTGCAGGAGAGAGATTGAGCTCAGAATGAGGAGAGAGATTGAGCTCAGAATGATTGAGAGAGATTGAGCACAGTGCGGGAGCGAGATTGAGCTCAGAGCCGGGAGAGAGGTTGAGCCCAGTGTAGCAGAGAGATTGAGCCCAGAATGAGGAGAGAGATTGAGCTGAGAGTAGGGAGAGAGTTTGAGCCCAGTGTTTGGAGAGAGATTGAGCTCAGAGTAGGGAAAGAGTGTGAGCCCAGTGCGGGAGAGATAGATTGAGCTCAGAGTGAGGAGAGAGATTGAGCTCAGAGTGAGGAGAGAGATTGAGCTCAGAGTAGGGAGAGAGTTTGTGTCCAGTGTGGGAGAGAGATTGTGCTCAGACTAGGGAGAGAGTTTGAGCCCAGTGTGGGAGAGAGATTCAGCTCAGTGCCGGGAGAGAGTTTGAGCCCAGTGTGGGTGAGAGATTGAGCTCAGAGTGTGGGGAGAGGTTAAGCTCATAGTGGCAAGAGAGATTGAGCTCAGAGTGGGAAGAGAGATTGAGCTCTGAGTGAGGAGAGAGATTGAGCTCAGAGTGAGGAGAGAGATTGAGCCCAGTACAGGAGAGAGATTGAGTCCAGAGTGAGGAGAGAGATTGAGCTCAGAGTTGGGAGAGAGATTGAGCTGACGGTGAGGAGAGGTTGAGCTCAGTTTGGGAAGAGAGATTGAGTTCAGAGTGGTAAGAGAGATTGAGCCCAGTGCGGGAGAGAGATCGAACCGAGAGTGGGGACGGAGATTGAGCCCATTTCAGGAGAGAGAAGAAGCTGAGAGTGAGGAGAGAGATTGAGCTCACAGTGGGAGAGAGAATGAGCTCAGAGTGGGGATAGAAATTGAGGAGAGAGATTGAGCTGAGAGTAGGGAGAGAGTTTGAGCCCAGTGTAGGAGAGAGATTGAGCCCAGTGCGGGGAGAGAAAGTAAACTCAGAGTGAGGAGAGAGATTGAGCCCAGTGCAGGAGAGAGATTGAGTCCAGAGTGAGGAGAGAGATTGAGCTTAGAGTAAGGAGAGAGTTTAAGCCCAGTTTGGGAGTGAGATTGAGCTCAGAGTAGGGAGAGAGTTTGAGCCGAGTGCAGGTGAGAGATTGAGCTCAGAGTGAGGAGAGAGATTGAGCCCAGTGCGGGAGAGAGATTGAACCTAGAGTGGGGAGGGAGAGTAAGCTCAGAGTGAGGAGAGAGATGGAGCTCAGAGGGGGAAGAGAGAATGAGATCAGAGAGAGGAGAGAGATTTGGCAGGGAGTGAGGAGAGAGATTGAGCCCAGTGCAGGAGAGAGATTGAGCACATTGTGAAGAGAGAGATTGAGCTCAGAGTGGGGAGAGATATTGAGCACTGTGTCGGGAGAGATTGAGCCGAGTGCGGGAGAGAGATTGAGCCCAGTGCCGGGAGAGAGAGTAAGGTCAGAGTGAGGAGAGAGATTGAGCTCAGAGCGGGAAGAGAGAATGAGATCAGAGAGAGGAGAGAGATTGAGCTCAGAGTGAGGCGACACCTTGAGCTCAGAGTGAGGAGAGAGATTGATCTCAGAGTGGGGAGATAGATTGAGCTCAGAATGAGGAGAGAGATTAAGCCCAGAGTGGGGAGGGATATTGAGCACAGTGTGGGGAGAGATTGAGCCCAGTGTGGGAGAGAGATTGAGTCCAGTGCGGGAGAGAGAGTAAGCTCAGAGTGAGAAGAGAAATTGAGCTCAGGGGGGGAAGAGAGATTGAGATCAAAGTGAGGACAGAGATTGAGCTCAGAGTGGAGAAAGAGTTTGAGCCCATTGCAGGAGAGAGATTGAGCTCAGAGCCGGGAGAGAGAATGAGCTCAGAGTGAGGACAGAGATTGAGCTCAGAGCCGGGAGAGAGGTTGAGCCCAGTGTAGCAGAGAGATTGAGCCCAGAATGAGGAGAGAGATTGACCTGAGAGCAGGGAGAGAGTTTGAGCCCAGTGTGGGAGAGAGATTGAGTTCAGAGTGGGGAGAGAGATTAAGCTCACAGTGAGGAGAGAGATTGAGCCCACACTTGGCTCACTCTCTCTCCCTACTCTGAACTCAACCTCTCTCGCACACTGGGCTCAAACTCTCTCCCTGCTCTCAGCTCAATCTCTGTCCTCACTCTGATCTTACGCTCTCTCCTGCACTGGGCTCCATCTCTCTCCTCACTCTGTGCTCAATCTCTCTCCTCGCTCTGCGATCAATCTCTCTCCTCGCTCTGAGCTCAATATGTGTCCTGCACTGGGATCAAACTCTCTCTCCACTCTGAGCTCAATCTCTCTCCTCACTCTGAGCTCAATCTCTCTCCCACACTTGGCCCAGTGTGGGAGATTAGGGAGTTCAGAGTAGGGAGAGAGTGTGAGCCAGGTGTGGGAGAGAGATTGAGCTCAGAATGAGGAGAGACATTGCGCCAAGAGTGAGGACAGAGATTGAGCTTAGAGTAGGGAGAGTGTTTGAGCCCAGTGCGGTAGAGATAGATTGAGCTCAGAGTGAAGAGAGACATTGAGCTCAGAGTTAGGACAGAGATTGAGTTTATAGTGAGGAGAGAGATTGAGCTCAGAGTGAGGAGTGAGATTGAGCTCAGAGTGAGGAGAGAGATTGACCTTAGAGTAGGGAGAGAGTTTGAGCCCAGTGTGGGAGAGATATTGAACTCAGACTAGGGAGAGAGTTTGAGCCCAGTGTGGGAGAGAGATTGACCTCAGAGTGAGGAGAGAGATTGAGCCCAGTGCAGGAGAGAGATTGAGTCCAGAATGAGGAGAGGGATTGAGCTCAGAGTGGGGAGAGAGATTGAGCCTGGTGTGGGAGAGAGATTGAGCTCAGAGTGGGGAGAGAGATTGACCTCAGAGTAGGGAGAGAGTTTGAGCCTGGTGTGGGAGAGAGATTGAGCTCAGAGTGGGGAGAGAGATTGAGCTCAGAGTGAGGAGACAGGTTGAGCTCAGTTTGGGAAGAGAGATTGAGCTCAGAGTCGGGAGAGAGATTGAGCACAGTGTGGGGAGAGGTTGAGCTGAGTGCGGGAGAGAAATTGACCCCAGTCCAGGCAGAGAGAGTAAACTCAGAGTGAGGAGAGAGATTGAGCTCAGAGGGGGAAGAGAGAAAGAGATCAGAGAAAGGAGAGAGATTGGGCTCAGAGTGGAGTGAGAGTTCGACCCCAATGAGGGAGAGAGTTTGAGCTCAGAGCCATGAGAGAGATTGAGCTCAGAGTGAGGAGCGAGATTGAGCTCAGAGTAGGGAGAGAGTTTGAGCCCGGTGTGGGAGTGAGATTGAGCTCAGAGTGGGGAGAGCGATTAAGCTCAGAGTGAGGAGAGAGATTGAGTTCAGAGTGGGGAGAGAGATTGAGCATAGAGTGGAGAGAGAGATTGAGCCCAGTGCGGGAGAGAGATTGAGCTCAGAGCTGGGAGAGAGATTGAGCTCAGAATGAGCAGAGAGTGGGAGCCCAGTGCTGGAGAGAGATTGAGCCCAGAGAGAGGAGAGAGTTTGAACTCAGAGTGAGGAGAAAGATTGAGCTGAGAGTAGGGAGAGAGTTTGAACCCAGTGTGGGAGAGAGATTGAGTTCAGAGTAGGGAGAGAGTGTGAGCCCAGTGTGGGAGAGAGATGAAGCTCAGAGTGGGGAGAGAGATTGAGCTCAGAGTGAGGAAAGAGATTGAGCTCACCGTGGAGAGAGAGTTTGAGTCCAGTGCGGGAGAGTTAGATTGAGCTCAGAGTGAGGAGAGAGATTGAGCTCAGACTAGGGAGAGAGTTTGAGCTCAGAGCGAGGAGAGAGATTGAGCACAGAGTGAGGAGAGAGATTGAGCCCAGTGCAGGAGTGAGATTGAGCCCAGTGCAGGAGTGAGATTGAGCCCAGAGTGGGGAGAGATATTGAGCACAGTGTGGGGAAAGATTGAGCCCAGTGCGGGAGAGAGCTTGAGCCCAGTGCGTGGAGAGAGACTAAGCTTGGAGTGAGAAGAGAGATTGAGCTCAGAGGGGGGAGAGAGAATGAGATCAGGGAGAGGACAGAGATTGAGCTCAGAGTGAGTTGAGATTTTGAGCTCAGAGTGAGGAGAGAGATTGAGCTCAGAGTGGGGAGATAGATAGAGCTCAGAATGAGGAGAGAGATTCAGCCCAGAGTGGGGAGAGATACTGAGCACAGTGTGGGGAGAGATTGAGCCCAGTGTGGGAGAGAGAATGAGCCCAGTGCAGGGAGAGAGATTGAGCCCAGTGCGGGGAGAGAGAGTAAGCTTGGAGTGAGAAGAGAGGTTGAGCTCAGAAGGGGAAGAGAGATTGAGCTCAGAGTAGGGAGAGAGTTTGAGCCCAGTGTGGAGAGAGAGAATAAGCTCAGAGTGAGGAGAGAGATTGAGCTCAGAGTGGGGAGAGAGTTTGAGCTCAGAGTGGAGGAGAGTTTGAACCCAGTGCAGGAGAGAGATTGAGCTCAGAATGAGGAGAGAGATTGAGCTCAGAATGATTGAGAGAGATTGAGCACAGTGCGGGAGCGAGATTGAGCTCAGAGCCGGGAGAGAGGTTGAGCCCAGTGTAGCAGAGAGATTGAGCCCAGAATGAGGAGAGAGATTGAGCTGAGAGTAGGGAGAGAGTTTGAGCCCAGTGTTTGGAGAGAGATTGAGCTCAGAGTAGGGAAAGAGTGTGAGCCCAGTGCGGGAGAGATAGATTGAGCTCAGAGTGAGGAGAGAGATTGAGCTCAGAGTGAGGAGAGAGATTGAGCTCAGAGTAGGGAGAGAGTTTGTGTCCAGTGTGGGAGAGAGATTGTGCTCAGACTAGGGAGAGAGTTTGAGCCCAGTGTGGGAGAGAGATTCAGCTCAGTGCCGGGAGAGAGTTTGAGCCCAGTGTGGGTGAGAGATTGAGCTCAGAGTGTGGGGAGAGGTTAAGCTCATAGTGGCAAGAGAGATTGAGCTCAGAGTGGGAAGAGAGATTGAGCTCTGAGTGAGGAGAGAGATTGAGCTCAGAGTGAGGAGAGAGATTGAGCCCAGTACAGGAGAGAGATTGAGTCCAGAGTGAGGAGAGAGATTGAGCTCAGAGTTGGGAGAGAGATTGAGCTGACGGTGAGGAGAGGTTGAGCTCAGTTTGGGAAGAGAGATTGAGCTCAGAGTGGTAAGAGAGATTGAACCCAGTGCGGGAGAGAGATCGAACCGAGAGTGGGGACGGAGATTGAGCCCATTTCAGGAGAGAGAAGAAGCTGAGAGTGAGGAGAGAGATTGAGCTCACAGTGGGAGAGAGAATGAGCTCAGAGTGGGGATAGAAATTGAGGAGAGAGATTGAGCTGAGAGTAGGGAGAGAGTTTGAGCCCAGTGTAGGAGAGAGATTGAGCCCAGTGCGGGGAGAGAAAGTAAACTCAGAGTGAGGAGAGAGATTGAGCCCAGTGCAGGAGAGAGATTGAGTCCAGAGTGAGGAGAGAGATTGAGCTTAGAGTAAGGAGAGAGTTTAAGCCCAGTTTGGGAGTGAGATTGAGCTCAGAGTAGGGAGAGAGTTTGAGCCGAGTGCAGGTGAGAGATTGAGCTCAGAGTGAGGAGAGAGATTGAGCCCAGTGCGGGAGAGAGATTGAACCTAGAGTGGGGAGGGAGAGTAAGCTCAGAGTGAGGAGAGAGATGGAGCTCAGAGGGGGAAGAGAGAATGAGATCAGAGAGAGGAGAGAGATTTGGCAGGGAGTGAGGAGAGAGATTGAGCCCAGTGCAGGAGAGAGATTGAGCACATTGTGAAGAGAGAGATTGAGCTCAGAGTGGGGAGAGATATTGAGCACTGTGTCAGGAGAGATTGAGCCGAGTGCGGGAGAGAGATTGAGCCCAGTGCCGGGAGAGAGAGTAAGGTCAGAGTGAGGAGAGAGATTGAGCTCAGAGCGGGAAGAGAGAATGAGATCAGAGAGAGGAGAGAGATTGAGCTCAGAGTGAGGCGACACCTTGAGCTCAGAGTGAGGAGAGAGATTGATCTCAGAGTGGGGAGATAGATTGAGCTCAGAATGAGGAGAGAGATTAAGCCCAGAGTGGGGAGGGATATTGAGCACAGTGTGGGGAGAGATTGAGCCCAGTGTGGGAGAGAGATTGAGTCCAGTGCGGGAGAGAGAGTAAGCTCAGAGTGAGAAGAGAAATTGAGCTCAGGGGGGGAAGAGAGATTGAGATCAAAGTGAGGACAGAGATTGAGCTCAGAGTGGAGAAAGAGTTTGAGCCCATTGCAGGAGAGAGATTGAGCTCAGAGCCGGGAGAGAGAATGAGCTCAGAGTGAGGACAGAGATTGAGCTCAGAGCCGGGAGAGAGGTTGAGCCCAGTGTAGCAGAGAGATTGAGCCCAGAATGAGGAGAGAGATTGACCTGAGAGCAGGGAGAGAGTTTGAGCCCAGTGTGGGAGAGAGATTGAGTTCAGAGTGGGGAGAGAGATTAAGCTCACAGTGAGGAGAGAGATTGAGCCCACACTTGGCTCACTCTCTCTCCCTACTCTGAACTCAACCTCTCTCGCACACTGGGCTCAAACTCTCTCCCTGCTCTCAGCTCAATCTCTGTCCTCACTCTGATCTTACGCTCTCTCCTGCACTGGGCTCCATCTCTCTCCTCACTCTGTGCTCAATCTCTCTCCTCGCTCTGCGATCAATCTCTCTCCTCGCTCTGAGCTCAATATGTGTCCTGCACTGGGATCAAACTCTCTCTCCACTCTGAGCTCAATCTCTCTCCTCACTCTGAGCTCAATCTCTCTCCCACACTTGGCCCAGTGTGGGAGATTAGGGAGTTCAGAGTAGGGAGAGAGTGTGAGCCAGGTGTGGGAGAGAGATTGAGCTCAGAATGAGGAGAGACATTGCGCCAAGAGTGAGGACAGAGATTGAGCTTAGAGTAGGGAGAGTGTTTGAGCCCAGTGCGGTAGCGATAGATTGAGCTCAGAGTGAGGAGAGACATTGAGCTCAGAGTTAGGACAGAGATTGAGTTTATAGTGAGGAGAGAGATTGAGCTCAGAGTGAGGAGTGAGATTGAGCTCAGAGTGAGGAGAGAGATTGACCTTAGAGTAGGGAGAGAGTTTGAGCCCAGTGCGGTAGAGATAGATTGAGCTCAGAGTGAAGAGAGACATTGAGCTCAGAGTTAGGACAGAGATTGAGTTTATAGTGAGGAGAGAGATTGAGCTCAGAGTGAGGAGTGAGATTGAGCTCAGAGTGAGGAGAGAGATTGACCTTAGAGTAGGGAGAGAGTTTGAGCCCAGTGTGGGAGAGATATTGAACTCAGACTAGGGAGAGAGTTTGAGCCCAGTGTGGGAGAGAGATTGACCTCAGAGTGAGGAGAGAGATTGAGCCCAGTGCAGGAGAGAGATTGAGTCCAGAATGAGGAGAGGGATTGAGCTCAGAGTGGGGAGAGAGATTGAGCCTGGTGTGGGAGAGAGATTGAGCTCAGAGTGGGGAGAGAGATTGACCTCAGAGTAGGGAGAGAGTTTGAGCCTGGTGTGGGAGAGAGATTGAGCTCAGAGTGGGGAGAGAGATTGAGCTCAGAGTGAGGAGACAGGTTGAGCTCAGTTTGGGAAGAGAGATTGAGCTCAGAGTCGGGAGAGAGATTGAGCACAGTGTGGGGAGAGGTTGAGCTGAGTGCGGGAGAGAAATTGACCCCAGTCCAGGCAGAGAGAGTAAGCTCAGAGTGAGGAGAGAGATTGAGCTCAGAGGGGGAAGAGAGAAAGAGATCAGAGAAAGGAGAGAGATTGGGCTCAGAGTGGAGTGAGAGTTCGACCCCAATGAGGGAGAGAGTTTGAGCTCAGAGCCATGAGAGAGATTGAGCTCAGAGTGAGGAGCGAGATTGAGCTCAGAGTAGGGAGAGAGTTTGAGCCCGGTGTGGGAGTGAGATTGAGCTCAGAGTGGGGAGAGCGATTAAGCTCAGAGTGAGGAGAGAGATTGAGTTCAGAGTGGGGAGAGAGATTGAGCATAGAGTGGAGAGAGAGATTGAGCCCAGTGCGGGAGAGAGATTGAGCTCAGAGCTGGGAGAGAGATTGAGCTCAGAATGAGCAGAGAGTGGGAGCCCAGTGCTGGAGAGAGATTGAGCCCAGAGAGAGGAGAGAGTTTGAACTCAGAGTGAGGAGAAAGATTGAGCTGAGAGTAGGGAGAGAGTTTGAACCCAGTGTGGGAGAGAGATTGAGTTCAGAGTAGGGAGAGAGTGTGAGCCCAGTGTGGGAGAGAGATGAAGCTCAGAGTGGGGAGAGAGATTGAGCTCAGAGTGAGGAAAGAGATTGAGCTCACCGTGGAGAGAGAGTTTGAGTCCAGTGCGGGAGAGTTAGATTGAGCTCAGAGTGAGGAGAGAGATTGAGCTCAGACTAGGGAGAGAGTTTGAGCTCAGAGCGAGGAGAGAGATTGAGCACAGAGTGAGGAGAGAGATTGAGCCCAGTGCAGGAGTGAGATTGAGCCCAGTGCAGGAGTGAGATTGAGCCCAGAGTGGGGAGAGATATTGAGCACAGTGTGGGGAAAGATTGAGCCCAGTGCGGGAGAGAGCTTGAGCCCAGTGCGTGGAGAGAGACTAAGCTTGGAGTGAGAAGAGAGATTGAGCTCAGAGGGGGGAGAGAGAATGAGATCAGGGAGAGGACAGAGATTGAGCTCAGAGTGAGTTGAGATTTTGAGCTCAGAGTGAGGAGAGAGATTGAGCTCAGAGTGGGGAGATAGATAGAGCTCAGAATGAGGAGAGAGATTCAGCCCAGAGTGGGGAGAGATACTGAGCACAGTGTGGGGAGAGATTGAGCCCAGTGTGGGAGAGAGAATGAGCCCAGTGCAGGGAGAGAGATTGAGCCCAGTGCGGGGAGAGAGAGTAAGCTTGGAGTGAGAAGAGAGGTTGAGCTCAGAAGGGGAAGAGAGATTGAGCTCAGAGTAGGGAGAGAGTTTGAGCCCAGTGTGGGAGAGAGATTGAGCCCAGAGTGATGAGAGACATTGTGCTCAGAATGAGGAGAGAGATTGAGCTCATAGTGGGGTGAGAGATTGAGCTCAGAGTGGTAAGAGAGATTGAGCCCAGTGCGGGAGTGAGATTGAACCTTGAGTGGGGAGGGAGATTGTGCCCAGTGCGGGAGAGAGATTGTGCCCAGTGTGGGGAGAGAGATTAAGCTCATAGTGAGGAGGGAGATTACGCTCAGAATCCGAAGGGTAGTTTAAGCCAACAGTGAGGAGAGAGATTGAGGCCAGAGTGGGGAGAGAGATTGAGCTCAGATTAATTAGACAGTTTGAGCCCAGTGTGGGAGAGAGAATCAGCTAAGAGTAGTGAGAGAGTTTGAGCCCAGTGTGGGAGAGAGGCTGAGCTCAGAGTAGGGAGAGAGTTTGAGCCCATTTTGGGAGAGAGATTGACTTTAGAGTGTGGAGAGAGTGTAAACTCAGAGTTGGGAGAGAGATTGAGCTCAGAGTGTGAAGAGAGATTGAGCTCAGAGCGGGGAGAGAGATTGAGCTCAGAGCGAGGAGAGAGATTTAGCTCAGAGTGAGGAGAGAGATTGAGCCCAGTGCAGGTGAGAGATTGAGCCCAGAGTGGGGAGAGATATTGAGCACAGTGTGGGAGAGAGATTGAGCCCAGTGCGGGAGAGATTTTGAGCCCAGTGCGGGGAGAGAGAGTAAGCTCAGAGTGAGGAGAGAGATTGAGCTCAGAATCGGGAGAGAGATTGAGCTCAGAGGGAGGAGAGAGATTGAGCTCAGAATGGGAACAGAGATTGAGCTCAGAGTGGGGAGAGAGATTGAGCTCAGAGTGAGGAGAGAGATTGAGCTCAGATTTGGGAGAGAGATTGAGCTCAGAGTGGGAAGAAAGATTGAGCCCAGTGCGGGAGAGAGATTAAGCTCAGAGCCGGGAGAGAGATTGAGCTCAGAGTGAGGAAAGAGATTGAGCCCAGAGTCAGGAGAGAGATTGAGCACACTGTGGGGCAAGTCCAGCGTGGAGCAACTTCAGGCCCATGGCTTAAGAAGGACTGTAATTTGGAACTTTTGACTTTATTTCTTATTTAATTCAACTGACAAGAACAGTATTGTTGAACTTTTAACTCATTTCTTTATTTGTCTACTCCTCATCTAAGATTTTGTACCTTTGTCCCTTGTGGCTAAGATGTTGTGAATGGCATCATTGTAAACTTTTCTAGTATCCCTGTACTTGAGAACACATGCCAATAAACTCTAATTCTAATCCTCACCGTCACACTGCATTCTGATGTAATTTGTTTATGAACGTTAGCCTTTGGACTATCATGTATTTATGAGCTTGTTGCCACAGTTCTAGCACTAAGTCTTCACTGAGACTAGTCTGAAAGTATACTAAAATGCTGCCAGCAAAGCAATGCTTCACCACAATCATGAACACTTATGTATTTATGAAGGTACAACTGGGGACAGGTGGAGTTGCAAAACAAGTGATATCGTGTCCACCAAATGTACATTGGGTGTGTCAAACACTGGGCAGCAAAAGTGGATCTGCTTGTTTTGTGCTCCCAACCAAGTTTAGTTTCGGTCTCAATTATATCTTACAGTATCCAGTATAAAGTAAAGAAGGATCACTGGACTCGAAACGTTAACTGTTTCTCTCTCTACAGATGTTGCCAGACCTTCTGATTTTCTCCAGCAAATTCTCTTTTTGCCTTCGGCAGAATGGTTGCACTAAATCTTTGTAAAACAGTGCTCAGTCCTCAGCCAACAAAGTGTGGAGCTGGATGAACACAGCAGGCCAAGCAGCATCAGAGGAGCTGGAAGGCTGACATTTTGGGCCTAGACCCTTCCCGTTCAGCCTTCCTACTCCTCTGGCACTGCTTGGCCTGCTGTGCTCACCCAGCTCTACACCTTGTTATCTCAGATTCTCCAGCTTCTGCAGTTCATACTATCTCGCAGGCCTCAGCTGTTGTGTTCAGGTCTGGGCATTGTAGTTTAAGAAGGAAGTCAAGGTGCAGAACAGGTTTACCTGAATGGCATCATGGATATGATATTTAATTAAATGTAGAGATTGGAGTAGCTGCAGTTAATTATGCCTTGAGCAAAGAAGTGTAGAGATTTTCAAAAGCATGTTAACTTGAGTGAATCCATTTTAAAAAGAAATTTGAGCTTCTAGTTATCAACTGAGAGATTTAGACCACAAGATTTTAAGCAAAAGCTTTATACCTTAAAAGAATATAAGAAATATTTAATTCTACAGTTTTGTGTAAACAGATTCTTCATATCCAAAAACCTAAGCAAGACATTCTCCATTTTATTTTACTTCCATTCAAGAACCTGTCTATATGTTTGAGAATTGTATCTTCCACTTTTCCTGGGACCAAAAAAAAGCCCTGAGGGATTCACTTTCATTCTCCTCAATGTTCCTGCTGTTCTCTGAGGAATGAGATTTCTTTGGGTCTTTGCACTAACATTTGACCAAATTATCTCCAAATCTCTTTAAGCACTTCGCGATTGAGTAAAACTGACCTCAATCATGTGCTTCAATGCCTTCTTGCTTAGTGGTTTAATACAGCTCTAGGTAGGTTTCTGCTTATTTCCAAACTGTTCTAGCTTCAGACTTACATTGGCTGTTTTAAAGCTGCTTTCCTGTAATCTGTCCATGTAGCACACCTGGGATATCCCTATAGAGACTTCAATCCCTGAATTTCTCCTCTGATCTGAAAAGTGTATGGATACTTTAAAAATTTCCCTTGCTTACTTGTTCGTTCCAAATGGTTCTTTGAAGCTGGAAATATGTGAATATTTCTAGCCTTAATGGGGACAACTGCAAATCTACCAGACTGACTGGCTAAATTCCAGTAGGATGAGAGAATCACAGACAGTTTTCACACCGCCATCTCTGACCCTTTAGGGAACAGAAACCATTTTTAATATGGTAATTAATTAATTATCTTGGGATTGTTTACCAGTGTCTCAAACTCACAGGTTTTTACCTCTTACCAGTTCTCAAAGCTTTCAATACCCACAACATATGAATCATGAAAAGTCAATGTTTTCACAGCTAAGATGAATAATTTTGATAGAGGACAAACTGTTTCCACCGCAGTAGCAGAAGTGTTGATAAATAGAAGAGGTAGATTTAAAGTAATTGACAAAAGTATTGCAAGAAAAATTCCTCTACGCAGCAAACTGGTACATTTCCGAAATGATAATAAAATGTGAGGCTGGATGAACACAACAGGCCCAGCAGCATCTCAGGAGCACAAAAGCTGATGTTTCGGGCCTAGACCCTTCATCAGAGAGGGGGATGGGGGGAGGGAACTGGAATAAATAGGGAGAGAGGGGGAGGCGGACCGAAGATGGAGAGAAAAGATAGGAGGAGAGGAGAGTATAGGTGGGGAGGTAGGGAGGGGATAGGTCAGTCCAGGGAAGACGGACAGGTCAAGGAGGTGGGATGAGGTTAGTAGGTAGGAGATGGAGGTGCGGCTTGGGGTGGGAGGAAGGGATGGGTGAGAGGAAGAACAGGTTAGGGAGGCAGAGACAGGTTGGACTGGTTTTGGGATGCAGTGGGTGGAGGGGAAGAGCTGGGCTGGTTGTGTGGTGCAGTGGGGGGAGGGGACGAACTGGGCTGGTTTTGGGATGCGGTGGGGGAAGGGGAGATTTTGAAGCTGGTGAAGTCCACATTGATACTATTAGGCTGCAGGGTTCCCAGGCGGAATATGAGTTGCTGCTCCTGCAACCTTTGGGTGGCATCATTGTGGCACTGCAGGAGGCCCATGATGGACATGTCATCTAAAGAATGGGAGGGGGAGTGGAAATGGTTTGCGACTGGGAGGTGCAGTTGTTTGTTGTGAACCGAGCGGAGGTGTTTTGCAAAGCGGTCCCCAAGCCTCCGCTTGGTTTCCCCAATGTAGGAACAGCAACTCATATTCCGCTTGGGAACCCTGCAGCCCAATGGTATCAATGTGGACTTCACCAGCTTCAAAATCTCCCCTTCCCCCACCGCATCCCAAAACCAGCCCAGTTCGTCCCCTCCCCCCACTGCACCACACAACCAGCCCAGCTCTTCCCCTCCACCCACCGCATCCCAAAACCAGTCCAACCTGTCTCTGCCTCCCTAACCTGTTCTTCCTCTCACCCATCCCTTCCTCCCACCCCAAGCCGCACCTCCATCTCCTACCTACTAACCTCATCCCACCTCCTTGACCTGTCCGTCTTCCCTGGACTGACCTATCCCCTCCCTATCTCCCCACCTATATTCTCCTCTCCACCTATCTTCTTTTCTCTCCATCTTTGGTCCGCATCCCCCTCTCTCCCTATTTATTCCAGAACCCTCACCCCATCCCCCTCTCTGATGAAGGGTCTAGGCCCGAAACGTCAGCTTTTGTGCTCCTGAGATGCTGCTGGGCCTGCTGTGTTCATCCAGCCTCACATTTTATTATCTTGGACTCTCCAGCATCTGCAGTTCCCATTATCACATTTCCGAAATGCATTGCTTCCAAGGATGGTATAGGTGAATACAGTATCAGCAGTGAAAATGGTATCAGATATATACCTGGACTTGAGAAACAGTTTCAGGGCTATGAGGAAGGAACAGAGCAGCAGAACAAGATAGATAGTCTACCTAGAGCCAGCACAGGGAAAATTTACACCATCAGAAATAGCAACAGGGATAGGTAATGTAGTCTCATGACCATGCTCCACCATTCAATAGAATTATGGCTGGATTTATAGAATCCCTACAGTGTGGAAGCAGGCCATTCAACCCAACAAGTCCACACCAACCCCCATGTTCCTGCTACCTTGGATTTCCCATGGCTAAACCACATAGTCTGCACACGTCTGGATACTATGGGCAATTGAATGTGGCCAACTTACCTAACTTGTACATCCTTGGACTATGCGAGGAAACCAGAGCAGCCGGAGGAAACCCACTCAGACACAGGGAGAATATATAAGCTCAACATACACAGAGTCACCCAAAGGTTGAATCAAACCCAGGTCCCTGGCACTGAGAGGCAGCAGTGGTAACCACTGAGCCACCGTGCTACCCTATACTGATCTGAAGTTGGCCATACCCACTTTCCTGCCTTTTCCCCTGTAACTCTTGACTTACTTCCTGATCAACAAATTAGCCAAATTATTTATTTTCATTGAAATTCTTGAATAGTTTCACCACGCTATCTTTTTTTTCCAATAACATAGCCTGAATAATTGCATACCCACACAGACTCTTGTGCAGATCCAAATCTCTCTTTCAACGAAGGTATTGCTATGTAGATGATGCATTCACCATGCCCACAGTCTACCTTCTGTTGGGATTATGCTGAATTGGCTGCAGATCGACCTCCTACTTTCCCGTGTCTTTCTCTGCTGAGGACAGTCTTTCGCCTTCTGTGTTATATTACTGATACAGGGCCCTAAATCTTAGAATAAACTTCAAAGAAGAAATTATTTGTAATTTATTAACTTACCAATGTGCTTTTCACTATGATCTGTCATTGAATTGTTGTCATTCCGGAAATCAATGTTAGAACTGGATTTGGCTTTAAATTTAAGACTGTCTGTAGGATACAGAATTAGATATCAGAATGTTATCATATGAGTTATGCATTTTTTTCTGAACAGCGCAACACAAAGTTTTGGTATGTCTTGAGGTCATGTGAGGAATGCTTTCGTCGATGTCAGAAATGAGATATTTTCTGCCCGCAATTTGTCTTCTTGGTGACATTGAGAGAAACTTTCCTTTCCTAAAATTTTCCAGCAATTAATCACTGCTTCAAAAGAGGCTTCTTCAAGTGCATCATGGTGCGACCAAAAAAAGATAAATGACCTTGGCAATTTTTGAATGAAAGGCCACTTTTTCTTTACAGAAGCAATAAATTAAGCTGAGGATCCAAAGCTGAGGGTAACAGCAGAGTTGAAAAGACTGAAGTGAAGACAAGATAAATCAGTCATGACGTCATAGAACTCAAACTTGGGTTGCATAATCATACTTAAACATTATTTATCTATAAACCATTTGATGTTCTATGTTCTATGTTCTAAAACACGTGTTCATATCCCGTCCTTCAGACTCCAGATATTCATTGTAATTTTGACATTATGTGCTGGTCAATACAACTTCTGTGCCAAAAGTTGATACATTGATTTGGAACCTATCCCAGAGCAGAAGGCATAATGTTAATCCTAATCATTTGGTTGATTTATGGATGAACAAAACCAGTGTTTATTTAACATTGAAGAGCTATTGTAGTCAATAACCTGTTTACTGGTGATTATTTTGGGTTCGACTAGGAACACCAAGCTCCTGAGCCCATGTCAGCTTAGGTCCAAACTTGGCCTGAAGAATTGAACTTTGGAGTTGAAAACTTCAAAATTGAACTCAGTGACATAAATAGGAAGAAAGTCTCTGCCAGTTGGGGTCGTACATAGCATGAAAGAGGTGCCCATTGAAAACCAATCATCTCAGTCCCAGGATGTCATTGCAGAAGCTCCTCAGGGCAGTGACTTCAGTCCAACCAGCTTCAGGTTTGTCTTCCTTTAGCATAGAATCAGGAGTGAAGGTGTTCACAGATGATTATGTGGGGGTGAATCATGTATTTTTCAGCTAAGTGTCCAATTTGTTGTGTTTCATGGAGGTCATCTCTCTCTGAGGCCTAGAGACATTTCTCACCATCTCTAGGCAACCTTACCTCATTAAGGAGCAGCCTGATCCCTTTGGCACCCTTTCCAGCTGATTCTAACCCTGTTCTACCACCCACCATTCTCAGAGCAACTTGCCACTCACCAGATATCCCCGAAAGACTGGATTCCCTGGTGCTCATGCCATATTTAAAAGGCTGCCATGCACCTGGACAAGCAAAGTTACCATGGCATTGCCCTTCACTGTCAGTTGCACAGCAGCCACAGGGAAAAAAGGACCAATGGCATGGTGAAAATCACCAGCATTAGAATGCTAAATATATTCAATATGTACGTACAGCACGTGAGTGAAGAAATGCTTGCAAGTTAAATGTAAATTTGTATTTGCCCCTTCAGGGTGCTATGGTCCAGCAGATATGAAGCCCAGGCATTGCCCCATAAGATGATCACTAACTCTGCTCACCTTGGACATTGTCCCAACAATGCCCCACTTCTGTCCTTTTCCCAAACTCAACATTGCCTTTTCTTTACTCCCAAGCCTTGATTGCAGACCCTTTCGGTAATGAAGTCCCTTATTGTCCAGGTGGTTCTCCGGACCTCTTCGGTAATGAGGTCCCTTATTGTCCAGGTGGCTCTTCTCACATCCTCTCCAACACTCAACACATGGATCCCCAAGACAATATTCACTTCAGACTTCTGACTGGCTTCAACAAGCAGCCTCTGGATATGACTGATGAGATTCCTGACCATTTTCTGTGCCCTCGATTAATGATATACATTGCCCCTGACTATTTGTGATGGCCCCTACACAACTGACTGTCACCCACATGCCAGAAACGAGTTAGACATACCCCCTGACAATAAGCAAAAACAGAAATTGATGGAAAATCTCAGCAAATCTGGCAGCATCTGTTGAGAGAAATCAGAGTTACTGCTTTGGGACCTGCAACTGGTTTCTGATTTCCAGGGTCTGAAGTTTTTTGGTTTTTCCCCTGACTGTGGCCTGCCCAAGTGGACAACTGATGGTGGCCAAGACCACTGTGTGCTGGTGTTTTTTATTCACGTGTGTGACCTGGGTGTCGCTGGCTGGGCCAGCATTTGTTGTTTGTCCCTAGTTGCCCTTGAGAAGGTAGTGGTGAGCTGCCCTCTTGAACCGCTGCGGCCCATGAGTTGTAGGTTGACCCAAAATGCCATTAGAGAGGGGATTCCAGGATTTTGATACAGCGACAGTGAGGGGACAGCAATATATTTCCAACTCAGGATGGTGAGTGGCTTGGAGGGAAACTTGAAGCTTGCATTTGCTATCCCTGACCATCTAGATGGAAGTGGTTGTGAGTTTAGAAGGCACTGTCTAAGGTTCATTGGTGAATTACTGTAGCGCCATCTTGTAAATAGTACTCCCTTCTGTTACTCAGCATGGTGGAGGGAGTGGATGCTCGTGGAAATGTGCACAGCACGGGACTGTGCCTGTGACTGACAATTCTGGTGACACTCTGACTGACAGTGACCCTCTCATCTCAACTGGAGTGAAGATTACACCCCCACCCCCTGATTTTCCCATATGGCCATTTGACTGAAAGAAATATGCAGTGTGTTTGCTGTGCAGACAGGTGGCATATTCTTTTGGTGTTAGATTAATGCCTTGATGTGCCATACAGCAATGTGTACCTTCCTTAATGGCAAGCAGCCTGTGTGTTTGCACAGAAGAGCATGTGAATCCAGCAATACTGAGAGCCTAGATAACAAAGTGTGGAGCTGGATGAACACATCAGGCCAAGCAGCATCTCAAGAGCACAAAAGCTGATGTTTCGGGCCTGGACCCTTCATCAGAGAGGGACATGGTCGAGCAGTTTCAAGGCTGAAGAGATTACAAGAGAGTTGCATTGGGAGAGAGATTCCCTGAAGTTGGTCCAGAGGGAGGTTGGTAACTTCTTCAGCTTAGGCATCCCTGGAAGAGGCTTTGCATTGGGGTTAAAATTGTATCAGTGATAATGGGAATTGCAGATGCTGGAGAATCCAAGATAACAAAGTGTGGAGCTGGATGAACACAGCAGGCCAAGCAGCATCGCAGGAGCACAAAAGCTGACGTTTCAGGCCTAGACCCTTCATCAGAGAGCACTGTACTAAGTACTGAAAGCCTTTCAGCTCCGTCTCAAGCATTGAATGGCATGGCAAGACATGGATGCTATGAGCATGAAGGCAGATGCTAAGTGAGCGAGCGCTCAGAGAAACAGTGAGTGGTCCTGGTCCAATCCGTGAGCCTGTCCCTCTGCTCAAAATGTCCTTGCCACAGCTTCCTGTATTTGTTGCTAGTAGCTCAGTGGTTAGCACTGCAGCCTCACTGCGCCAGGGACCCATGTTCTATTCCCAATTTCGGGTGACCGCCTGTGTGAAGGTTGCATTTTCTCTCTGTGTCTGCGTGGATTTCCTCTGGGTGCCCTGGTTTCATCCCACAGTCCAAAGATATGCGGGTTAGGTGGACTGGCTGTGCTAAATTTCCCTATAGTGTCTAGAGAGTTGCAGATTAGGTGGATTAGCCAGGAGAAATACAGGGTTACAGAGATAGAGTAGATGGTTGGACCTGGATGGGATGTGCTCCAGAGGGTCACTGGAGACTTGATGGGCCAAATGGTCTGCTTCCACACTGTAGGGATTCTATGAACTCTAGGCAATACAAGTCTCAACTTCCCAAGAGTCCTGTAAGGAGAGCAGGGCCAGGAGGATCCTGAGGGCTTAGCAGTTATCAGATGCCAATATCCATAGATAAGGGCTGCACGCAGCCGGGGCCAGCATCAGGCCTTGACATGCTGTTGTGCGGTGCTCAACATGGAGGCTGCGTACCAGGTACCCCTCTGACTGACATGTGAAGAATTCCTGGTGTCCAGTTTGCTCATGGCACTGGTAGGATAGGAAACTGTGAGTTGATAGGATGAGATGTGCAGTAAATAAAGTTGTTAACAAGCAGTAGTCCACTTTAATGAGAACTCACCCTTGCTTCTCAAAAATCTGGCATTGATGCCACATTTAACGCCATAACTAATATTTTTCAGGCCCATTATGATGATCGCATTGAAATGCAAAGCAGGCTCGAGAGGCTGAATTGCCTGCTTATGTTCCTGGTTCTTCTAGGATTCTGCTCATTGAGTACACAAGTAGGAAGGATTTAGGGGAATACGGTCCAAATGGGATGTCGGGTTGGCATGGACAGATTGGATCAAAGGCCCCGTTTCCACGCTATAGAACTCTTATGACACTGTGACTCTAGAGCTCAGTTGTTCTGTGCTGTGTTTGTGTGAGTCTGTTTACAATTAATGCTCAAGATATTTGCTTTGTTAAGTCTGCATGTCGACTCCCCTCTCAACATATTACTCATGATCCCATGGGCCTTAATCTTGAGGAGACCTTGTCCTATTCATGCTGAAGGTCACTGAGTCGGACTACTTGGGTTCATTGAGCTGATAAAGAAGAATTATTCATAGGCAACAATTAGCTCAGAACAATTACTATCACAAGCTGCAAACAAACAATAAATGCTTCTTCCTGAAAGA
Source organism: Stegostoma tigrinum (assembly GCF_030684315.1). NCBI lineage: Eukaryota > Metazoa > Chordata > Chondrichthyes > Orectolobiformes > Stegostomatidae > Stegostoma > Stegostoma tigrinum. The sequence goes on from NC_081378.1 coordinate 8,786,685, forward strand.
AAACATCATAAACATGTTGCAAGCAACAGGCTTCAGCAGATGTTTGCATAACATGCAAAAAAGTGTTGAAAAAAATACAGCTGTACTTGTGAGTTTTGGTTCTTTTGGTGAAATTCATTGGCAACAACGCCTGATGCATTTATTACACGTATTTTAAATCTTTGCGTGCAGGAACAGGAGCTCAGTGACTTGCAATGCTAGAAGCTATCAAGTTTGCTCAGAACTCTGAAGAGCTTCTTGCCAGAGAAAACAATAAGACCAAATGTTTTGCTTGGCCATTTCTAATATGTCGTCGCTGTGATTTGTATAAATTAAAACCAAAAGCAATGCTCATATGGGTTTCAAAAAATGTAACGTGCACCAGGGGCGATGCTGTGTTCACTGCTCTGAGGGAGCTTCAGGCACAGGGTAGGTCCCTGAGCAATCTGCTGTAGTGTGTTGTGATTTGTTTGGACAGCCAAGGTGAAATTCCAAGGTTTGAGTCGAGCTCAGAACAATGATTTTTGAGAGCCTAAAATATGGGTGAAGACGTCACGGGTCTTGATAGTTCAAAGTATGGTCGAAAATATCCTAGATTTGAATTTCAATTAACCCAATACTTTACCAATGAGAAGAAAGGCTAGGGAGAGGTGATCCCAAGCTTAATGCACACAAAAGCATCCATAGGAATTCATGAAATGGCATGCTAGTGGATGATAAATAGAAAGCTTTACACTTGGGAAATGAAGAGATTTTGCTGTCCTTTAAGAAGCTGTAGTACATTTTCAATTTGCTTTGAATCTTTTTTTCAGACATGATACAACACACACTTCTGGAACAGATGGCAATTGCACCTGGACCTCCCGGTCAGGACTAAGTTCACTACCACAACTCCACAAGAACTCATGAAATGCACTAGTGTAAGTGTTTGGAATCAATAAGTTTGGATATGTTGCAATATATTTCTGGTGTAAGTGGGTCTTGAACCCAGATCCTGTCAAGATATGGACCCTAGCACCATACCACAAGAGTCGTAAATGTGCCAGTATATGCAGCTATCAAAAAGTGCTTGTGTCAATGCGTGACCAGCTATAATCATTACCACCTAAAAAGGTTATCACATACAAAATCATTAATAGTGAACTAGCCAGCAGCCAGAACAACAGGGATAATGGGGACTGCAGATGCTGGAGAATCGAAGATAATAAAATGTGAGGCTGGATGAACATAGCAGGCCCAGCAGCATCTCAGGAGCACAAAAGCTGACGTTTCGGGCCTAGACCCTTCATCAGAGAGGGGGTCAGGGTGAGGGTTCTGGAATAAATAGGGAGAGAGGGGGAGGCGGACCGAAGATGGAAAGAAAAGAAGATAGGTGGAGCGGAGAGTATAGGTGGGGAGGTAGGGAGGGGATAGGTCAGTCCAGGGAAGACGGACAGGTCAAGGAGGTGGGATGAGGTTAGTAGGTAGGAGATGGAGGTGCGGCTTGGGGTGGGAGGAAGGGATGGGTGAGAGGAAGAACAGGTTAGGGAGGCAGAGACAGGTTGGACTGGTTTTGGGATGCAGTGGGTGGAGGGGAAGAGCTGGGTTGGTTGTGTGGTGCAGTGGGGGGAGGAGACGAACTGGGCTGGTTTTGGGATGCGGTGGGGCAAGGGGAGATTTTGAAGCTGGTGAAGTTCACATTGATACTATTGGGCTGCAGGGTTCCCAAGCGGAATATGAGTTGCTGTTCCTGCAACCTTTGGGTGACATCATTGTTGCACTGCAGGAGGCCCATGATGGACATGTCATCTAAAGGATGGGAGGGGGAGTGGAAATGGTTTGCGACTGGGAGGTGCAGTTGCTTATTGTGAACCGAGCGGAGGTGTTCTGCAAAGTGGTCTCCAAGCCTTCGCTTGGTTTCCCCAATGTAGAGGAAGCCACACCGGGTACAGTGGATGTAGTATACCACATTGGCAGATGTGCAGGTGAACCTCTGCTTAATATGGAAAGTCATCTTGGGGCCTGGGATAGGGGTGAGGGAGGAGGTGTGGACCATTTCCACTCCCCCTCCCATTCTTTAGATGACATGTCCATCATGGGCCTCCTGCAGTGCCACAATGATGCCACCTGAAGGTTGCAGGAACAGCAACTCATATTCCGCTTGGGAACCCTGCAGCCCAATGGTATCAATGTGGACTTCAACAGCTTCAAAATCTCCCCTTCCCCCACCACATCCCAAAACCAGCCCAGTTTGTCCCCTCCCCCCACTGCACCACACAACCAGCCCAGCTCTTCCCCTCCACCCATGGCATCCCAATACCAGTCCAATCTGTCTCTGCCTCCCTAACCTGTTCTTCCTCTCACCCATCCCTTCCTCCCACCCCAAGCCGCACCTCCATCTCCTACCTACTAACCTCATCCCACCTCCTTGACCTGTCCGTCTTCCCTGGACTGACCTATCCCCTCCCTACCTCCACACCTATACTCTCCTCTCCACCTATCTTCTTTTCTCTCCATCTTTGGTCCGCCTCCCCCTCTCTCCTTATTTATTCCAGAACCTTCACCCCATCCCCATCTCTGATGAAGGGTCTAGGCTCGAAACGTCAGCTTTTGTGCTCCTGAGATGCTGCTGGGCCTGCTGTGTTCATCCAGCCTCACATTTTATTATATTAGCCAGAACAACAGGGTTTTGTTTGGATTTGCTTCTTTGCCACTTAAGTAAATTTGTTTCTTTATCTTGTCATTGAAGTATCTTCTGCAGGAGAGTTAATTTACTTACCTTTACACTAAATGTAGATTTTATATGCCACCCAGGAGTATAATAATGCATTTAAGATGCTCTTTAAAGTGTCATTCCCCTCACCACCATATTCTTAAGGACTCTTTGGAATGGGAGCTAAATGCTGTCCTAACCAGCAATGTCTAGGTATTTGTGACAGAACGAAATATAGCGTATATGTGACACTTAATTTGTGTGTATCTGGATTGTTCAACAACAGGCATAGGTCTTAATTTATCACAGAATTGATTCTTACCCTTGCACAAACCAGAATATGTCTGCAGTTTAGAGCAAAGAGGTCATGCTTTCTTCATTTCCTAATCAGCAACCTCAGTACAGCATAACTCACCCTCTTTAACTAAAAGATTGCACACAAAGAGTATACTGTATTCAAACAATGCATATCTATCAGTACAGCAATATTTACAATAGTTGCTGATGACACAAACTAAATGCTAATAGCCAAATAATTACCCAGATAACTGTTCGGTAGTTCAGAATGTATACACCACTAAAAAGAGTCATTAAGCCAAGCATCTCATCTTGTACTCATCAGGCATGAAACACCAGAAAGGCACAATTTTAGAGGTAGCATTTTATATAGCATGAGAAGATAATGCTGATTGGTTGCACACCAACAAGTATTGAGTTGCAACAGGTACTATCTGATTTAAACGATGACATTTAAACCAGGGAGAATGTGGCATTTCTTATTCAGATCTCCCCGAGTGTTCTCAGCTCAAAGGAAAACAATCCCAGCCTATCTAATCTCTCCTTATTGCTGAGTCACTCTCGGCCCAGGCAACATCATGATGAATCTGGGGAAACGCAGCAGGCCAGGCAGAAACAGAGGACCAAGCAAGCTGATGTTTTCGGACGCAAAACATCAGTTTTCCTGCTACTCTGATGTTGCCTGACCTGTTGTGTTCCTCCAGCTCCACACTGTGTTATTTCTGACTCCAGCATCGGCAGTTCTTACTGTCTCTTCATGATGAATCTCTTCTGCACACTCTGTAGTGCACTCACATATTTGTATGGTGTGGCTACTTGGTCAGGGTTAGCTTACAATTGGGAAGAGGGAGAATTGGTCAAAGATTTGGAGCAGAAACTGGAGGAGGATCCCGAAAGAGTTAAATCTTCAGCTAATGGTATTGGCTACCAGAATATGAAAATAAGATCATGAAACTCCAAATTGTGCACTCTTGAATGTTAATTTGATTTTGAATAGGTTCGGCTTTTTCAGGGTAATTTTACCACTCCAGCATTCCCAGTGAGGAGTTGCAATCAAAATGAATATAAACCAGAGCCAAGGCTACAGGTCTACAATGTTAATTCTACAATCTGTATTCCCTTCCAGGAGGACTTCCCACTAAAAGCGTGGAATTACCCAACAGGCTAATTGAAATGCATTACTTCCCTCTGTCGGACAGGCCTGTGCCAAAACAAAACTAAATCAGACCCAGGAGAGATAGGAAATTTCTGCGGTTTGTGCTCTCTGTAATATCAGGGACACTAATGACAAACTGGGTGACCATTTTGTGGAGCATTTCCATTTAATCCTGAGCATCCTGTTACTTTTCATTCAGTTCTTTGCATTGCTAACCTTTCTGTCCATTGTCTGCTGCAGACTTCAAGGGAAGCTCAGTGCAAGTCCTCAGAATCAACACTAATTGTTCAACTTGGCTAGACTTCTAGACTCAGTGTTGACTTCCATAACTTTAGGTCATAACATTTGCCTCCATCTTGTTCTACAGCCTTTGTGTTCTCCTTCTTTTCATTTGACTGGATTGGTCTCAACTTGATTCTTTCTTCTTGTTGAACCTGATGGCTTTCGTGTATCAATTTATATCTCATTTGGACAAAGCTTTCACTTCTTCACTATAACATTACCAGTCTGTTTGGTTATTGAGTCATATGGTTCTTAATTCAAATCTGACCTCCCCTACACACGATCTGATCACAGAACCTTTGTTTTTGTTCTTCTTGTCCTTACTCTCTTTCACTAGCTTAAAAACTCTTCCAATTTTTATCTTTCTTCAGTTTTTATTAAAAACCATTCGACCTGCAATGGTTAACTGTTTAGCTCCACAGAAGAGTACGTGATTTGATAAGTTTTACCAGCACTCATTGTGTCAAACATGCCTTTTGAGTTGGTCAATACAGCGTTCACTTGTTCCGCCTGGGAACCCTGCAGCCTAATGGTATCAATGTGGGCTTCACCAGTTTCAAAATCTCCCCTTCCCCAACAGCATCCCTAAACCAGCCCAGTTCGTCCCCTCCCCCCACTGCACCACACAACCAGCCCAGCTCTTCCCCTCCACCCACTGCATCCCAAAACCAGTCCAACCTGTCTCTGCCTCCCTAACCTGTTCTTCCTCTCACCCATCCCTTCCTCCCACCCCAAGCCGCACCCCCATCTACCTACTAACCTCATCCCACCTCCTTGACCTGTCCGTCTTCCCTGGACTGACCTATCTCCTCCCTACCTCCCCACCTATACTCTCTCCACCTATCTTCTTTTCTCTCCATCTTTGGTCCGCCTCCCCCTCTCTCCCTATTTATTCCAGAACCCTCATCCCATCCCCCTCTCTGATGAAGGGTCTAGGCCTGAAACGTCAGCTTTTGTGCTCCTGCGATGCTGCTGGGCCTGCTGTGTTCATCCAGCCTCACATTTTATTATCTTGGATTCTCCAGCATCTGCAGTTCCCATTACCTCTCGTTCACCTGTTCTGGTTGTTTACTTGAGCCTGCTAATCTGTGAAGTAATCTGTGCTCCACGTACTTGATTGCATGGAGCATGTGCAACTTCTGTCATTTCTACGCTGCTCTGCAACACACAATAGATAACACTGCAATTGTATGTCAAGCGTAAAGCCTCTTTCCTGTTTGAGAAATGTTTCCCTTGCGGGAATTCTATTTCTAAGATGCATTTGCATCCAGCAATTTAGTCTTTTGTCTCATTTGCCTTAATTTCTTCTGTTACTATTTATACAGGGACATAGAATAGGAGTGTAGGCCGTTCAGTTGCTTCAGCCTGTTCCACCACTCAGTGAGATGACAGCTGATCTATGGCCTAATACCATATACCTGCCTTTGGCCCTATCCGTTCATACTTTTGCTTAACAAAACAAAATCCACCTTAGATTTAAAACTACCAACTGATCCAGCATTCAGTGCCATTTGCAGCACAATGGCTCAGTGGTTAGCGCTGCTGTCTCACAGTGCCAGGGACCTGGGTTTCATTCCACCCCCAGGTGACTGACTGTGAGGAGTTTGCACATTCTCCCCGTGTCTGCATGGGTTTCAGCCAGGTTTCCACCCGTGTCCAAAGATGTGCAGGTTAGATGGCTTGGCTGTGCTAAATTGCCCGTAGTGTTCAGAGGTGTATAAATTAGGTGGATTAACCATGGCAAATGCAGAATTACAGGGAATGGGTAGGGGGATTGGTTTGGCTGGGATGCTTTTTGGAGGGGTGGTGTGGAATTCTTGGGCCGAAAGGCCTGTCACCACGCTATAGGGATTCTACCACCCTTTGTTTGTTAAAGTGCTCACTAACACCTCTCCTGAACATTCTGGCCCCAATTCTCTGACTGTGCCCCCTAGTTCTAGAATCCCCAAGCAATGGAAATAGTTTACCTTTATCTACCCTAGCTTTTCCCATTAATACCCTGAAGACTTTGATCAGAACACGCCTTAACTTTCTAAATTCCAGAGAAAACAGACCTAATTTGTAATCTCCCCTCATAACTTAACCACTGAAGTCCCGGTATCATTCTTGTCAAACTATGGCAAACTTTGTGCAAGGCTAGGACATCCTTGCTAAGGTATGGTATCCAGATCTGCTCACAGTACACCAAGTGGGGTCTAACCAGGGTTTTCTATAACTGCAGCATAATTTCTACATCCTAGGACTCCTGTCGTCTCCATATAAAGGCCAGCGTTCCATTCGCTTTCTTGATAATTTCCTGCAGCTATTTGTGACATTTTAAAGATCCATGTGCCTGAACCCCCATGCCCCAACATTGTGTTGTGTTGGTGTCCTGTGGTCTTTTATAGACCTGTGGTTGGGCTATAAACTGAACACTTCTTCTTGAATGTAATTGACGCTGCCCATTTACATTCAGATCAACCAAATTTTCCACAAGTGGTCTCAAACAAGTTTCAGCTCCCAAATAATGATTGTATCAAGCCAGAAATCTCTATTTCTGTCTTTATCAATATAATGACCTCGAAGTCTGTTGTGTACATACTCAAATCACTACTTTATGTCACCAGACATATCATCACATGGTCCGATGAGATTCTAGCATTGAAAAGAATGAAAAGCCTTCCGTTTCTGGAGAAGAGAATGACTGTTATTTCATTGAAGGGACTGGAGGAGAGTATTCTTTGTTTGTGACTTAGATATAAGATATGTAGGTGGTGCAGCCTGTCTCCACTTTGGTCCTTGACACACTGCACTGATGATAATAGCAAGACTGATGGCTATAGGCTAATGAGCTTCTCAAGAAGGAATAAAACATAACAGGATAGCCCTGAATGAACAAGGTTTTATGAAACACACAGTCCCTTGGTACTTGTTTATCTTGATACGATAAAATCATGAGACAAAGGGACATCAATGTGACATTAGCATCAAACCAAGATCATTGAGCATCAAGTGTTACAAACCAAAGGAAAGATACTGTGAGCAAAACAGGGGGAAATATAGCGAGCAGGTCTAACAATAGGGAGATCCGATAGGGAGATAAGCAAAATGAAGCAATTAAAGCAACAGATGTTTTTGTTGTCCACAAATGAATCACCCAATTTGAAGAAAAAAGACTTTATCACCCGTAGATTTAGATTATACTTAATTATTCTCAGGCTATTATTGTGTGATATAATTATAGTGGAGCAAGTGTGGCAATCAACAAAAAAGCTGGTAACAGCTCCAGGTGGGATGATCTAAGTATTAACTTAGCAATGATGAAGGAACTACAACAAGATCAGCGTCAGGATAATAGCTGACTTGGAGGAAAATGAGGAGAAGGTGAAATTTTCCGAATATCGCTGTCCTTTTCTTTTCCTATAGTGGAGCTTGCTGGACTGAGTGATTCTGTTGAGGTAACCTTGATGAGTTTCTCCAGTACATCCTTTAGAAGCTACACACTGTAGTGCCATGGAAGGTTTAAAGTCACAGAATTGTTCTGGTGCAGAAGGAGGCTATTTGGCCTATCTAGCCTGCACTGATTATTCAAGGATCATCATGGCTCATTGTTTTTCTCCTGCCTTTTCCCCTTTGCATGTCATCCCCATTCTAATGATTATCCGATCCCCTCTTGAATGTTCTCACTGACTCTGCAGGCCTGAACCACTTGTTGTTATTTTAAAATAATTCTTACATCGCATTTGCTACATTCATAAATCACTTTATATCTGTGTCCGCTCATTTTCAATCCATTTATGAGTGGGAATAGTTTCTCCCAACTGCTGTACCGTGATCTCTTAAGATTTTTAAACCTTCAATAAGATCTCGTCTTCGACCTGTCCTCACCAGTACAAGCAGTCCCAAAATCTCTAATCTATCCTGATAGCTGAAGTAAATCTATTTGCTCAGCTGATTGTTCTTTTTCTGGGACATTGTGCTTGGCGATCTGTTCAATGGCTTAGGTGGTGAGTGGACAAAGGAGGTGCCTCACACAACAGGTTTTCAGGATCAGGTTGACATGATGTATTTCATGGTTTGGGAAGTGGTGCCATAATTGCAATTTGGGTTCTCCCTCATCCTCCAGTTGGTGACCAAATGGTCATATTGGCCATGTCTTGTCTGGCTTGAGCTGAGAGTTGCCGGCTGTTTTCAAGGGAGTTTAAAGCCAGGGATCTTGGCAACTGGGTCATTGATAAGGTGCAGTTTCCTTGAGATGCATACATTCCCTGATTATATGTCGGGATAATGGGCTGACAGCAACAACATGGATGCTTGGGTGGCATGGTGGCTCATGCTGCCTCACAGTGGTCGTGACCCGAGTTCAATTCCAGCCTTGGTTGACAGTCTGTGTGGAGTTTGCATGTGCTCCCTATGTCTTTGTGGGTGTGCTCCAGTTTACTCCATAGTCCAAAGATGTGCAGGTTAGGTGGACTGACCATGCCAAAAGGACCCAGAAGGTCCAGGGTTGTGCATGCTAGGTGATCTATCCATTATACATCCAGGGTTACTGGATAGGATAGGGGGCTGGGCCTGGGTAGGATGCTCTTTGGAGGGTCGGTGAAAACTTGATGGGCTCTTTCTGCACTGTAGAGATTCTATGATATTAGTTTTCATATCCCCGAGTGACTGGTGTGACTTTAAATACAGTTAGAGTGGTCTCTTCAAAATCGACATGAATGGTGTAGCTGATGCTACTTAGGAGTCATTGCAAATCATACTGTACACAACATTGAATAGGAAGTGGGGTAATCTGGGACTCTGGTGTGTAGACTCAAACATCCTTGATACTGCCTTCCTGGTAGTGTTTAGCATCAATGCCATGATCATTATGTGGCAACTACAGGACCATGAGGCAGAGTGGTTTTTTGCAGAAGAACATATATGGCTCACGTTTGCAGTGCACAAAGGACTTTTTGTTCTGTGATAATGGGAACTGCAGATGCTGGAGGATCCAAGATAACAAAGTGTGGAGCTGGATGAACACAGCAGGCCAAGCAGCATCTCAGGAGCACAAAAGCTGACGTTTCGGGCCTAGACCCTTCATCAGACCCTTTTGTTCTGTCTTGTTCTAGTGAGGTTCCAGACCCCGTCAGCCTGATTTTCAGTTTTTGCCTGACATTAATAGAACGAGGATGACAGAGCATCTTATCGAGGCTGACATCCCAGTATTTTTGCACCATTGATGCTGAGGCGAAATGTTGCACTGTGTATCAATCATGAAGAATATTGACGCCAGTTATAGACTGCCAATCAAGCAGACTGTTAGTGGGCTGGTAGCAATAGCATGGATGTTTGGGTGGCATAGTGGCTCAGTGGTTAGTACTGCTGCCTCACAATGGTAGTGAGCCAGGTTCAATTCCAGCCCTGGATGACAGTCTGTGTGGAGTTTGCATGTTCTCCCCACTATCACAAGCTACCCCTGAATGGTGTCAAGTGTGCTCGCCCCACAATACCCATCAATGTCATTGGTGAGTATTCCATCATTCTTGAAACTGATGGTGGGAATGGAGACCAACAGAAGGATAAAGAGTGAAAACATGCATTGTGGTCTCTTTCTTATAGCCATGGTATTGGTATAACCAGACGTTTTCTGTGTCAACTGCGAGAACGTTAATGCAGTTGAAGACCATCTGTAGATGGCTGGGTTCTCCTTGAATAAAGATGTTCATGAATTACCTTGAAGAATGTTACCCCAATTTAACTTCTCCAAAAGGGGTCTTCAGATCCATTACGACCCCTGTAAAGGCTGTAGCTTTTAAAACAAAATCTCATTTGAAACAAAGAACTTCCTCAGTTCTGTCTGACATGACAGATAGAGGAATTTGAGCTTATAACTTCCAACTCTGTTCTAAAATTCATTTAAAAATTTATGAGTTTGAAAATATTGATCAGATATAACGGAGAAAGAACAACAGGAAAATGGCAAATGCAATTAAAAACTCTTGAGAATGCGGTTTATGAATATGCATAAGCTCCTGTATAATCAGGTGAAATGATTTGTTGCAGTATGATAACTAATGACAAGAAACACATCTCTGGACTAAACAGATGTACTATGATTTCTGCAGTCCATAATTATAAATAGAAAACCCCAAAGGCAGAGAAGAGGCAGATCCAATTAAGAAGAAATCATTTATTTTAATGATAAGATTACATTGAATAATTCCATAACTTTCTTTCTGCTTTCTGAATATAGTTCACTGAGATTTTAATGTTTTGCAATTTCGCTTTCATTATAGACTTACTGATTATCTGGAGCTTCAGATCTGTCACATGAGGCAATGGAATGGAATGCCTTTGCAAGGGACACCTATAATGGAAAGGTACATGGGATCAGTTAGGATGCTAACATGGTGAGAACTTACATGGAAATACTGGCAGTTCGAACTTGTGGTACTACTAATATGTAGCTATTGGCATCTAATGATTTTGTTACTAAAATTACTAGATACGTATGACAACTTGTTTTGACAGGTTTGATCATAAGGCATGAAGATTCAGAAATAAAACTGAAAGAACTGAGGATGCTGTAAATCAGGAACAAAAACAAAGTTGCTGGAAAGCCCAGCAGATCAGGCAGCATCTGTGAAGGAAAAAACAAAGTTAATGTTTCAGGCCTGTTGACTCTTCCTCAGAACTTATGAAGTTGTTGTCAGACAATACTCTGCTCTTCAATTGGATGTGCTGCTGTAGTCTATTTAAATGGAACTTGAACAATTTTTTCTAAATTTCTTGCTGCATCAATTAATGAAGAATTGAAGCCTTTTTTAAAATCAAATGAATTTTGTGAACCTTCAATATGTCATATTTGCTATTTAACAATGACACTGACCCTGAGAATATAACTCGATAAGCATTGATTCCAATTTCATTGCAAAATATAAATAACGCTAATTTTGAAATGTTCAAAATTAATTAATTGTGCTGTATCATACAATATTCTCTTGTAATCCCACAGCTACAATTCAACATTTATTTCATATTTCACAAGTTAAAATTTATCCCTATATTTTACTTCTTTCTTTGCTGATTGTGGGATTTCTTCAAATTCATTGTCTGGGCAGCACAACGTGGCTTCTATTTTGAGATGTCACAGAGTACTTGTCGAACGCATCACATTTACCCTCATAAATGAATTCTGAACTCCAGGCTCCACTACATTATTTTTTCATTGTCAAAGTGAATGCCACCCTTTAGCACTGATATAAAGTCTGAGTTTAGGGTGACAGTTGAAGAGATACGGGAGTAAAATTATAAAGAGTTATAACAAGACAAATATTGATGTGGCATTGATTTTTTTCAATAGCTGCTGGTCGCTACAATAAATAAGAATATAAGGAAAAGTTAGAAACATTTCTCCAACACAAGGAGTAATCAAGATGTAGAATCCTCTGTCATAAATGTTGTTGGACCAGAATTCATGAATTTATTTAAAAGGAGTTTTATAAAACTACTGGAATTTTTTAATTCATCCCTGGGATATGGGTGCCACTAGATAAACCAACATTTATTGTCTCTGCCTAATTGACGAGAGGGCAGTTAAGAGTTAACCCCAGTTCTACATTGCTGTTGGTCTAACGTCCTGTGTAAATGCTGCTGTAGATTTCCTCCTCTAAAGGACATAAGTGAACCAGATGAGTTTCACATCTATCAATAGTGGTTACAATTAAGCTATTTTTTTCTAACTCCAGAAGTTTGTGTTGAATTCAAATTTCACTTGGGTTGATTCACTGGGACTAGGGCAGTAGAGTGGCTCAGTGGTTAACACTACTGCTACTCAGTGCCAGGGACCTGGATTCGATTCCAGCTGAGGTATCATCTGTTTGCACCTTCTCCCCTTGTCTGCGCGCATTACATTTGGGTGTCCTGGTTTTCTCCCAGAGTCAAAGATGTGTGAGTTAGATGGGTTGGCCAGGGTAAATTGCCCACAGTGTACAGGCTGGGCGGATTAGCCATGGGAGATGCAGGGCTACAGGGATGAGGTAAGGGGGTAATTCTGGGTTGGATGCCCATCAAGGGCCAGTGTGCATTTGATGGGCTAAGTGGCCTGCTTCCACACTGTAGAGGTTCTATGATTCCCTGGACAAAGGAGTTGACTTGTCATAAATGGATAAGCAGGCTAGACCATAAATCATTGGAGTTTAGAAAAATGACTGATGATCTTATTGAATCGTACCAGTTTCTGAGGGGACTCAACAGGAAAGACATTTCCACTAACAGAGGAATCCTGAACTAGGGGGAACGGTTACAGAATAAGGGGCATATTTAAAACTGAGATCCAAAGAAATTTCTTCTCCTATAGGGCACACAATGAATGTCTAGAGTTCAATACCTCAGAGTTGTGGAGGCTAACGGAAATAAATTAAAATGAGGTAGATAGACCCTTCAGACATTGAGGAGTCGAGAAACTGGTGTAGAAGACATCAAGGTCTCATTTGACTGAGCGTCTTGTCAAGGAGCCCGTGAAAAAATGGAATAAATGGATATCGGGGGCAAATTCCACACTGGCTGGAGTCATACCTGGCACATGGGAAGGTGGTCGTGGCTGTGGAGGTTAGTCATCTCATGTCTAAAACAACATGACAGGAGTTCCTCAGGATAGTGTCCTAGATCTGACCATCTTCAGCTGCTTCATAAGTGGGGATATTTGCTGATGATTGCATAATGTTCAGCACCGTTTGTGACTCCTCAGATACTGAAAGGAGTCCATGTTTGAATGCAACAAGATCTGGCCTACATCCAGGCATGGACTGACAAGTAGCAATTAACATTCACACCATGCAAATGCCAGGCAATGCCCATCTCTAGTAAGAGACAATCTAACCACCAGTCCTTGACATTCAATGGTCGTACCATCACTGAATCCCCCACTATTAACATCCTGGGAGTTGAAACCAGAAACCGGAAACTCAACTGGACTCACCCATCTGAATACAGTTGATATGAGACCAGTTCAGAAACTAGGAATACTGTGGTGAGTAACTCAACTCTTGACTCCCCAAAGCCTATCCACCATCTACAAGATACAAGTCAGGAGAGTGATGGAAAGGTCCCGTGGATGGATGCAGCTCCAACAACACTCAAGAAGCTTGATGCCATCCAGGACAAAGCAGCCCACTCGGTTGGCACCACATCCACAAGCATCCACCCCTTTCCCCGCTGATTCTTAATAGGAGCCATGTATACTGTCCACAAGATGCACTGTAAGAACTCACCAAACATCCTTAGACAGCACCTTCCAAACCCTTGACCACTTCCATCTAGAAGGAGAAGGGCAGGAGATACATGTGGACATGATCACCTTCAAGTTCCTCTCACCATCCTGACTTGGAAATGCATCACTTTTGATGTGTCAAAATCCTGGAATTCCCGTCTTATGGACACCGTGAGTTGAGCTACAGCACAGGGAGCGCAGGAAGTCAACTTGTGACCACCTTCTCATGGACAACTAGGGATGAGTGATGAATGTTGTCCATCCAGCATTTCCCATGTCCCATGAGTCAATTAAATAAAGAGGAGTTGAGGCCCTGTGCAGATCAGCCATGATCTTATAGAATGTAGGTATAGGCTTGAGGACCTGAATGGCCTTCTTCTGCTCTTTTGTCTTATCCTCAACATCTGCCATGGTGGGATTTAAACCATTCCCCCAGAGCATTAGATAAGGGCTCTGGATTACTATGTCAATGACACTACCATTATGCCATCATCTTCCCTGGAGAAAGAGGGCAGGATATAGGAGTAGGTGCCTACCGTGGATAACAATGCCGGCGCAGGTTTAATGAGCCAAGTAATCTTTTCCCATTCATAATTCTGTCAAATAATATTCCTGTTTACATCATCAATTTAACTCTTGCACAGTCAAATTCCAGGACTTCGTCTGTTAATCGTTTTTAGTACTGAGAAAGCTTTAGTTTGGATGAAGAATTAAAGCATAGTTCTTTTCAACCTGTCCTCTTGGATAATAAAAAAAACCATAGCACTGGTTGAAAAACACAGTCCTACTATCATGGCCCAACTAGTAGTACTCACATAAAAATCAATATGGGCTGACTAATTTTATGATCTCGTTGTTATTTGTGGATTGTTACTGATGTAGAAGAGAAAATTCATTCACCTATCTGAAAATTGTCCAAAAGTAAATCATTGTTAAAAATACTTTGAGATGATTTTATTTGATAATAAAATTTGATTATGTCACTGTAAGATTAATTGTTATAATGGCTTACATGGTGAAGAAAATATTGAAGGCTGCTCCCACAGAACTTCACAAATAAAGAGAGGGCCAATCAAACATGTTTGCCTCTATAAGGGTTACAAAGACAAGATTATGGCTGTGAATGTCTATTTTTAATTTCTTTAGATAAAGGTATGTAAATATTCTCATTTAATCTGCCTCACTTTCTATGCAGACATTTTTATAGATGTGTGGTCAACTCAATTTATGCATTTCATAAGTGAAAATGTAAACATTGTGATTTGGTCATTGTGCAGGAAAAAGGAAGGATGGAGACGTATTCGGAGGGGGTAGATGGCTGAGGAGAATTGGCAGAGGGTGAGAGGTAGGGGGTAGGTGGCTGAGGACAATTGGCAGAGGGTGAGAGATATGGGGTAGGTGGCTGAGGAGAATGGGCAGAGGGTGAGAGGTATGTGGTAGGTGGCTGAGGAGAATGGGCAGAGGGTGAGAGGTATGGGGTAGGTGGCTGAGGAGAATGGGCAGAGGGTGAGAGGTAGGGGGTAGGTGGCTGAGGAGAATGGGCAGAGGGTGAGAGGTATGTGGTAGGTGGCTGAGGAGAATGGGCAGAGGGTGAGAGGTAGGGGGTAGGTGGCTGAGGAGAATGGGCAGAGAGTGAGAGGTATGTGGTAGGTGGCTGAGGAGAATGGGCAGAGGGTGAGAGGTATGGGGTAGGTGGCTGAGGAGAATGGGCAGAGGGTGAGAGGTATGGGGTAGGTGGTTGAGGAGAATGGGCAGAGGGTGAGAGGTATGTGGTAGGTGGTTGAGGAGAATGGGCAGAGGGTGAGAGGTATGTGGTAGGTGGCTGAGGAGAATGGGCAGAGGGTGAGAGGTATGGGGTAGGTGGTTGAGGAGAATGGGCAGAGGGTGAGAGGTATGGGGTAGGTGGCTGGGGAGAATGGGCAGAGGGTGAGAGGTATGGGGTAGGTGGCTGAGGAGAATGGGCAGAGGGTGAGAGGTATGTGGTAGGTGGCTGAGGAGAATGGGCAGAGGGTGAGAGGTATGGGGTAGGTGGTTGAGGAGAATGGGCAGAGGGTGAGAGGTATGGGGTAGGTGGTTGAGGAGAATGGGCAGAGGGTGAGAGGTATGGGGTAGGTGGCTGAGGAGAATGGGCAGAGGGTGAGAGGTATGGTGTAGGTGGTTGAGAATGGGCAGAGGGTGAGAGGTATGGGGTAGGTGGTTGAGGAGAATGGGCAGAGGGTGAGAGGTATGGGGTAGGTGGTTGAGGAGAATGGGCAGAGGGTGAGAGGTATGGGGTAGGTGGCTGAGGAGAATGGGCAGAGGGTGAGAGGTATGTGGTAGGTGGCTGAGGAGAATGGGCAGAGGGTGAGAGGTATGGGGTAGGTGGTTGAGGAGAATGGGCAGAGGGTGAGAGGTATGGGGTAGGTGGCTGAGGAGAATGGGCAGAGGGTGAGAGGTATGGGGTAGGTGGTTGAGGAGAATGGGCAGAGGGTGAGAGGTATGGGGTAGGTGGTTGAGGAGAATGGGCAGAGGGTGAGAGGTATGGGGTAGGTGGCTGAGGAGAATGGGCAGAGGGTGAGAGGTATGGGGTAGGTGGCTGAGGAGAATGGGCAGAGGGTGAGAGGTATGGTGTAGGTGGTTGAGGAGAATGGGCAGAGGGTGAGAGGTATGTGGTAGGTGGCTGAGGAGAATGGGCAGAGGGTGAGAGGTATGGGGTAGGTGGTTGAGGAGAATGGGCAGAGGGTGAGAGGTATGGCGTAGGTGGTTGAGGAGAATGGGCAGAGGGTGAGAGGTATGTGGTAGGTGGCTGAGGAGAATGGGCAGGGGGTGAGAGGTAGGGAGTTAGGAAGAGGCAGAAGCTCTGTAGAAGAGTCTGCAGGCCTCTCGTCTCTGTAAATGAGCTGGAGAAGGCTCCTCAATAAAGTTAAGATGTTCTGGTGGTGTTTACATGAAGCCAGGGATAGAGATATTGTGTTGGGCACAGTTTGTGGTTTCTTCTCTGAGGAATTATCAATATCATAGCCTCCTAAAACTCTTCACAGCTTCAACTGGAGGTAGTTGCTTTCCTGTGTACAGCGTTTGAAACAGCCTCTTCAGGTCCAACAATAGTGTGTACGTATGTTCAGGAAGTCAGTTGGCAAATACAGAAAGTAGCATCGGCATCATTACAATGCACTTGCACTCTACTGTAATTTATCTCCAAGTCCTTGTCCATCTCAGTACCTTTTCTCAGTTCCACAGCAGGATAATGGCCTGACCTGGAGCTCTTGCAGCACTGTGTGTAGCATCGAAACCTCTGATGTTAGAAGCTCCAGGTTCAAGGCCCATTCCACAACTTGATTGCCGTGGAAGGTGCATTTGTAGTGTGGCCAAACAGATCCATTATTGACCTGTAAATCCCACTTAATGCTCCAGTGGTAAATGATTGCAGCAGGAGAGTCTCTTTGTTTGCCACTCTTAATACAGGGTGATGTCTCTCAAGCTCTAGTGAATCTCTCAAGTGGTGAGATGAAAAACATTTAATTTGCTTTCACTATGGTACTACTTTTCAAAACTAATATGAATTTTAAGAATATCATCTCTAATGCAGATTTTGATTGCTGATAATGAGTAAATTCTCAGTTCAACCAAATACAATACAAAGAGATGAGACATTCTCCTTGCTCATTACTATGGTCAAATATTTAATTTCTTTGATATTGTGCTGATAACAAGTGTACACACATTATCTTTTCTGCTTGCAGCTGACCACATTACCAGGCATACGTTAAGATGTAAGTTCCTTCATGGCAACACACCCATCTTATTGGTCCACATTGTTGGTGACTGCCAGTAATGATGTTGATGGAGTGCATCAGTCATTACTGGAAAGGTGTGTAGATGAAATGTGATTTTGCTGGTGTGAAGAGATAATTAACATTTGCTCTGAAAAGCAGACAGTTTTCTAAAGAACTAAACATGACAAGGAGATTTGACAGACCAAGTAAAGGTTAATAGCGGATTGTACGATACAATATAGTGATGTTTGAAAAGACACCAGAGAACAATGTATGGTTTTTATTATTTTAATAATAAATTCTTTACCAGGATCATTTTAAAAAATGTAGCTACATTGTCTTCCTTCCTTCTAAAACCTACTGGCATTTAACAACTTAACTTGGGGTTGGTATAGTTGCTGCATCTTCATTTTTGATATGCTTATGAAAAAGGTTAAATACTTTTAAGAAGTGTCCAGATTCAAATCATGTTCCTTTTGGACAAAATATTATGGTGAGTACAAAAGATCCTGTGACACACTTTCAAGAAGGGCAAGGAGATTACTTAGCACAAATTTATTCCTCAATAAAATAAATTATCCAGTCATTTATCTCCTTGTTTGTGAAATCTTACCATGGGAAATTTGGCTGTTACATTTCTTGTATTGTAATAGTGACTATGGTTCAAAGTACTCAGCTAGGAAGTACTATCTGAAGGAGGTAGCTGAAGAGATACTGGAAATGTTAGTGGTCATCTTTCAGAAATCACTGGATGAGGAAAGGTTCCAGAGGACTGGAAAATCAGTAATGTAACCTCTCTGTTTGAGAAGGGAGTAAGGCAAAAGTTGGGAAATTACAGGCCAATTAGCCCACCTCGGTCATTGATAAGAGTTTGGAGTCCACTGTGATGGATGAGATTTCTGAATACTTGCAAGTGTATGGTAAAATATGGCCAGGTCAGCATGGTTTCATCAAGGGGAGGTCACACCTGACAAATCTGTTAGAATTCTTTGAGGACATAACAAGCAGGTTAGACCAAGGAGAGCTAATGGATGTTCTGTACCCGGACTTCAAGAAAGCCTTTGACAAGGTGCCACACAGGAGGCTGCTGAGTAAGATATGGGCCCATGGTGTTTTCAGTGTTGGAGCTGTTTCCTCGAATTCTTGGAGCAGCAAATACTGTTATATAAGCTATTGCATTATTTTGGAACTGTGGAAAAGGTAAGATCAAAACAACAGCACTTTAGAAAGTTGGCATAGAGGCAAAGGCAGTGACCACATGGTGGGAAGTGAATCAATGATGATTCTAACAGATTTGTCAGGTGTGACCTCCCCTTGATGAAACCATGCTGACTTGGCCATATTTTACCATACACTTGCAAGTATTCAGAAATCTCATCCATCACAGTGGACTCCAAACTCTTATTTTAGATTTACAAATAAATGCTAGCCACTTAGTTGCTCCCTGCTGTGATCTCCCCACGCAGGTTTCTCCAAGATCACCTTTGAATTTCGCTTTTTGTTAATCTTTCTTAGATGATCTCCAATGTGCAGAGGTGCTGTGGGTCTGGAGTCACATGTAGGCCAGACCAGGTAAGGATAGCAGTTTCCTTCCCTAAAGGACATGAGTGAAACAGCAATAATGGGAACTGCAGATGCTGGAGAGCAACTAAGTGGCTAGCATTTATTTGTAAATCTAAAATAGTGAGTAGAGGGAACATATACCGATGAAGAGATTTGGTAGAGGTGCTCACAACGATTTAAACCAATAAGGGGGGTGGGAGTTGCGTGGCTGGGTGGGACCCAGGGAGATAGTGAGGAAAGCGAGCAGTCTGAGACTGATAGAATTGGGAGGAGGAGTAAGTCAAACAGTCAGGGCTTGTAGGAACAGGCGAGAACAAGGTAGGACTGATAAATTAAACTGCAGTTATTTCAGTGCAGCAGCCTAACAGGTAAAGCAGATGAACTCAGGGCATGTTGGGAACATGGCACTGGGATATCGTAGCAATTACAGAGACATGGCTCAGGGATGAACAGAACTGGCAGCTTAATGTTCGAGAGTATAAATGCTTTAGGAAGGATAGAAAGGGGAGCAAAAGAGGAGGGGGAGGAATAATTTTGATTAAGGATAACATTACTACTGTACTTTATATAAATGATTTGGATGTGAACAAAGCGGGCATGGTTAGAAACGATGCAGATGACATCAGAATTGGAGGTGTAGTGGACAGCAAAGAAGTTTCCCTCAGAGTACAACAGGATCTTGATCAGATGGGCCAATGGGCCAAGGGGTGGCAGATAGACTGTAATTTAGATAAATATGAGGTGTTGCATTTTGGAAAGGCACGTCAGGGCAGGTCTTATACTCATCGCGGCAAGGTCCAGGGGAGTGTTGCTGAACAAAGAGACCTTGGAGTGCAGATTCATAGTTCCTTGAAAGTGGAGTCGCAGGTAGTCAGGATAGTGTAGAAGGTGTTTGGTATGCTGGGCTTTAATGTTCAATGCATTGAGTACAGGAGTTGGGAGGTCATGTTGTGGCTTTACAGGACATTCGTTTGGCCACTTTTGGAGTATTGCATGCAATTCTGGTCTCCCTCCTATAGGAAGGATGTTTTGAAACTTAAAAGAGTTCAGAAAAGATTAACAAGGATGTTGCCAGGCTTGGAGGGTTTGAACTATAGGGAGAGGCTGAATAGGCTGGGGCTATTTTCCCTGGAGTGTTGGAGACTAAGGGGTGTCATTATGGAGGTTTATAAAATGATGGGGGGGGCATCAATAGGTTAAAAAGGCAAGGTCTTTTCTCTGGGGTGGGGCAGTCCAAAACGAGAGGGCTTATGATTAAGGTGAGAGGGAAAGATATAAAAGGGACATAAGGGACAACTTTTTCACACAGAGTGTGGTGCTTGTATGGAATGAGCTGCCAGAGGAAATGGTGGGGGCTGGTACGATTAAAGCTGGATAGGTATATATAGCAAAGATTTAAAGGGAGATGGGTCAAATGCTGGCAAATGGGACTAGATTTATGTCGGCTATCTGGTTGGCATGGACAAGTTTGACTGAAGGGTATGTTTCTCTGCTGTATGTCTCTATGGCTCTATTCACACTCCAAGTTTAGATCTCCCTTCATTGTTGATAAAAAAAAGTGACACAATTATGAGCAGTTCAGTAATACGAATGACCCTCTTTCCTTCTTCTAACCAATTAAGTAGCTACATTTTGGGAGTTACTTCATGCTTATATATATATCTGGGCAGGTACAGGCCTCTTGAAATTATGGCTTGCTTTCCTAGCCTTGTCCTTTCTTATTGCTGTAATCTTCTGCAGGTCCACAACCTCCTAAAATCTCTGGTCCCTCACTTTTGGCCTCTTGTATATTCCTAATTTTAATTGTACTCACAATGGGTAACCATGTCTTCAGCTGCCTCAACTCCAGTATTCCCGCCCCAAATCCCTTTTTTGTAACTCAGGTTTTCTTTGGTAGAACAGCTGTGAAACAGTTGGAGACATTGTACTGTGTTAAAGGTGCTTTTAAGCGGCTACATAAATGCAAGTTGTTTTGGAGTATGCTGAGTGTTCCTTCAAATTTATGAGCTGATCTGTCAAACTGCAGTTGGCAAGGGATGCCTGTAGTGATTGGAATGAGGTCAGCTATGCACACCTGATGGAATATGAATTCCCTACTTGGGGCCATTGACCTGGTCTAATAAGGGAGCCCTGGCTGACCGATATAAATGGGACTCTCAGGGGTTCTGCTCACACTAGGAGCCTGCTCTGAGCTAGATGCCACATTCTATATGTGTGTAAGTAAAGAGTGACTTGGTGATGGCGTACTGGCCTCTGTGGAGTTATTTCACTGCTGAAAATATTATTCTGCACATTACCCTGAAAGTTGCTGTGAATTATTTTCTTCTCGGATATTCAAACAAAAAACAGACACATGATTAAGAAACTTGGCAAAAAATCCAACAGCGACAGTAGGAAGGAATTGCTTATGCAATGAGAAGTTAAAACCTGAAAGCTTGTTGAAAGCTGATACTTTTAAAAGAGAATTGGATAAATTCTCATAAGAGAAATGTTTTCAAGGCCCTGTAGAAAAAAAACAGGAGAATTAGATGAATTGGATCGCTCCTTTTGAAGAGCAGGTACAGAGATGATGATCCAAATGCCTCCTTTCCACACTCTCTGATCAATCAATTCTAGTTTATTTGTAGAAAGAAGGCATTCTATTTCTAGAGGCCATACTGGGTCACTGCTGTGGAGGTGTTGATGTTGGACTGGGCCGGACAAAGTCAGAAGCGACATGACACCAGGTTACAGTCCAACGGGTTTTATTTGAAATCACACCAGCCTTTGGAGTGCAGTCTCTTCGTCAGGTGCAACAGGCGAATGGACACCGCGCAACAATCACCAGACAGGAATGTTCCCTCCCAGTTGGGGAACACTTCAGCTGTCAAAAGCATTCAGCCTCGAGTAAGTACCCTCCAAGATGGACTTTGAGATACACAACAACACAGAATCGCCGAGCAGTGACTGATAGCCAAGTCCCGTACCCATGAAGACGGCCTCAACCATGATCTTGGGGTCATGTCGCACTACATGTGACCCCACCACGCTGCTCTGTATCTGTAAAATCTTCCTTCTTTCCTGTTCTGACACCATCACCTTGATAAATTGGTATGATCTCTCCACCTTAATTAGTTTCCACAGTTTTGAATTCAGCATGTGATTCCAGACATTTAGTTTGTCTCTAGCATCACCTTATTTTCAATTTTGTGTGATTGTCTCTCTGCCTCATTTAATTGGGCTATAGGTCATCCTTTTGCTTGTTTTTGAGCTGTTGACACTTTACTCACTTTCTAACACTCTTGGTCACCTGCAGAGACTTATCATCTGACACTCCACTCACACAGTTGTATGATCTTTTGATCTCTCTGGCCTTGATCTCTCTGCCGAAAACTCTGGACCAGTGTGCTCTTCTCTCACACTGCACCTGATAAAAGGTTTGTGCTCAGAAAGCTTGTGTGATTTCAGATAAACTGATTGGACTATAACCTGGTGTCGTGTGACTTCTGACTTTGCAACTTTGCAGGGATTGGACCATCACTCAGGTCTTTGCGATATGTAACAGCCTCTGAGAAACCTCAATAAAGAAAAGAAGATTGAAAATCCAATATTAGTATAATCCATGAGAGAATCTTGTGGCACAGCAGTAATGTCCTTGACTATAATGGACTTTCATGTCTAAATTCCAGTCCTACAGAGGTGTTTTATAATATGTCAAAACAGGTTAAGGCTAATCCATAAAGATGTAATCTGCCATAGAATTCCACTTTCCAAAGCTGCCTACTCAACATTACCTTTTCCTGTTTCTTATCACCAATTCAATTTAAAGCATTTGGCATATGTGAACCCAACATCTAAAAATCATGTGGTGCTACCTGAGTGTCAAGAGATTGTGAGAGGTTTGACTAGAAATTTAGGACCAAAAGATGGAAGAGAAAGCAATTCAGCCCATAAAGTCTATTCCATCATTCAGTAAGCCCATAGCTGATTTGATAAACCTTTATTCCAGTTCCTCATAATTCTTGATCCCTTTACTGATTAAAAATCTGTCCATGTCAGCCTAGAATATACATAATGGCACAGCCTTGACAATCTTCCGCGGTTAAAAAGAAGTCCACAAATTCGCTACGCTCAGTAAGAGAAAGGAAAAAACTCCTCAACTCTGTCTTAAATGGGATTTTCTTTACATTGAGATGATGTCCTCTAGCCCTAGACTCTCCCACTGGAGGAAACAACCTTTTGCATCCACCCTGTCAAACCCTGTAAGAATTTCATATGTTTCAATAAGGTCTCCTCTCAATCTTCTAAACTCCAATGACGACAAACAAATCCTACTCAAACTCTCCTTGTAAGAAAACCCCTCCCTATCTGGGATCAACCAAGCAAAACTTTTCTGGACTGCCTCCAATGCCAGTTTTCTTTCCTTAGATAAGTGGACCAAAACTGTTCACAGCATTCCAGTTGTAACCTGACTAGTATTTTGTATAATTTTAGCAAAACTCCTTGTTTTTTGGACTCCATTCTCTTTGAATTAAATGCCAACAGTCCATATGTAATCCTGAACTTGGACACCAGCCTTTTGTATTTCATGAATGAGGACTTTCAAATCCATATGTGCTGCACCTATCTGCAGTCTTTTCCCATTTAAATAATATTCATTTCCTCGATTCTTCCTGCCACAGCCTGTAACCCCACATTTTCCCACACTAGATTCGATCTGCAAAGTTTTTGCTCATTCACTCATCCTGTGTATATTTCTCTGTAAACACTGTATCATTCTCACTACTTGGCTTCCCACCTCTTCTTGTGTCACTTACAAGTCATGACAGTTGCTCACTCAATTGGTAACTTGCCCAGCCACTGTAAATTCGGTTAACGGTTATAAAAGCTCATAGCTAGGCTTCGTCTTAAAGATATCAGATGATGTGCCCCTGATCAGACCTGAAGGACAAAGATTCTACTGGGGTCCTGCTCAACCATATCGTAAATAGTGTAAAAATAGTCACCAAAGGTCAATTTGCACTAGTATGGTTTTTCAGCCCTCAACTCTCAATAGCATTTGGAACTCAGTCATCGTTTATATGCCAGCAAGACCTCCTCTTGATAGCTTGTAAGTTGCTCATTCGATGTTTACTCAGGCTCTCTGTTGTGGTGGAGAGAGAGAGGGCTGGGTTGTTGGAACTGCATTGTTGCTGTCATGGGAAAGATCAACTACTATAAGGAACTAACTCATGCATGGAAAGATTTCAAAGGGGTAAGTCACCGTTATTCCAATTGTAGCCTATTACTGTAGGAGCTCCTGGAATGTGGCATTCACCAATGTCTAGCAGAACGCAGTTTTTACCATCTGGTTCATATATGAGAAAATACTGTGTGCTCTCCCTGCACATGAGACCTATAGTCCTGAAACAGAGATCGTATGAAGACTGGGCCTTTGAGACCTACACCCATTGGGATCTTAGTTAAGGTTGGTTAATCTCCCTGGAGAAAGACAACTAAATTAATTTTGACACACTGTAATTTCTTGACAGTGTAGGGCTCTAGGGCATTCATGAAGTACTAAATAAATCCAAGCACATTCTTTAATCATCCATAGCTTTGTTAACTATTAAATAAAGTAAAATTCCTTGTCTTCACTTGAAGTAGCTACAAATGACAATCTGAAAGGAAAGTTTCCCACACTTTAAAGTAGTATTCATGCCATACAAATGCCAGGCAATGAGCATTTCCAACATGACTGTATCTAACCATTGACGTTCAGTGTTACCATCACTGAATACCTCACTGTCAATGTGTTTGGATTTCCAAACACTGAGGCTGAACTTGACACTCCATATAAATACAGTGATTACAAGAGCAAGTTAGAGACGAGTATCCTACAGTGTGTAACTCATCTCTTGACTCCCCAAAGCCTGTCCACTATCTACAAGGCACAAGCCAGGAATGTGATGGAATACTACTGACTTGTCAGGATGAGTGCAGCTCCAACAACACTCATAAAGGTTGAAACTATCCAGGAAAAAGCAGCATATACAAATGCTCACTCCCTACTGACATTCAAAAGCAAGAAGTGAGTGCCATGTAATGTACTGTAGACACTCACCAAATCTCCAAGCTAGTACCTCAAAACACATGACCTCTGCCATCTCAAAGGATAAGGGTGAAGATAGATGGGAATACCACCAATGCAAGTTCGACTCCAAGCCACTCAACATCCTACCTTGGAAATATATCGCCTCACCTTGAACGTCTTTGAGTCAAAATCCTGGAACTCCCTCCTTAACAGCATTGTGGGTCTACCTACAACACATGGAGTGCAATGGTTCAAGAAAGCAGCACACAACCACCTTCCCAAGGACAACCAGAGATGAGCAATAAGTGGTGGCCTATACCCATAAGTGAATGGTAAAAAAAAGTTGCAACCAAAGAAATCTTCCATAAGGTGTATGGTACAATAAAACCCCTAAACAGTGCAGGTTCATGTGGCACTTTTCGATACGTTGCTGAGCACAGTGGCGGTACTGTCTCTGCTGTCTAGTAAACTGGAACCTACCAACAATGATAGTGAAACAACAGCAACTTGTATGGTGTGAAATAGGTGATATATTCACCAGTACAAATTTCATTGTGTAAAATAGCAAACATTCTCGGGAGGTGGGCATTCATTGTTCACCCTCACTCTGCACTTCTGTTTTTAAGATACATAAAGGGGCATTCTATTTTAAAAGCATTTGCTAGGCCACATCAAAGCGAAATTAAGAATTATTCATGTTGGCGTGGTCACACATAGAGTCATAGTTTCATTATGGCACAGAAAGAGGCCACTGAGCCTATCGAGCCAAGCAAGTTCTTTGCAGAACCATCCTGTCAGTCGGATGCATTGACTTCATCATTATAAAAGTGTCCTTCCAAATTTCTTTTTTGGGAATCATTCATTTTTTTTCTGTTTCTACAACTCTCAATGGTAGCCGTTCCAGTTTCCAAGTCATTACCACGTCTTGCATGAGAGGACAGCGATTTCCCATCCCTAAAGATCATCATGAGCCATTTGGAAAAGCTCAGCAGGTCTGGCAGCATCTGTGAAGAAAAAAATCCAAGTAAACATTTCAGGCCTGATGACCCTTCCTCAGAACTGCAGTCCTCGGTTCTGAGGAAGGGCCACCCGACCTGAAAAGTTAACTCTGATTTTTTTCTTCACAGATGGTGCCAGACCTGCTGAACTTTTATAGAAACTTCTGTATTTGTTCCTGATGTACAGCCTCCACAGTTCTTTAGGTTTTTATGAGCCATTTGGTGTTAAATTAAAATCCCACATCTGCAATATTGATTTATTCTAAAGCATCTCAAATTTCCAAGCTAACAAGGGGGGATATAAATTTACATTTTCCAGAATAATAGTACAGGCCTGTACATCACCAATATAAAATACAATTATTGGCTGCTCACTCTCAGAGCAAACTCTGTGAACTTTATGGTGTTGACTTCACAACCACACATCACTTGTTCACATCTAATGTTAACACCAAACTCTTTCAGCTTAGGCCACAGACAAAGACAACTTTGCTCAGTTTTAGCCCAATAACAGGACAGAAATGCCTTTGGTTGTTATGTCACACAGTCTGAAGATTTTTTCTGCTCCAAACACATTCAGGTTGTTGGCACAGAAAATGAACAGTGTTGACTGTGATGAACTAACTTCCGAAAAATAATCATTTTTACCACATTTGCTCTTTTTGTTTGCTCTTTTGTTTATGTTCTAGTACCAGTATTAACTCTGGACAGGAACTTGGGGCAAGTGAACTGGAGCAGAGCAAGAAAGGAACTCAGTTCTACTGATGTCTGGAAAACAGTCCAATCAGATTTGGAGAGAGAGATAATGGGAACTGCAGATGCTGGAGAATCTGAGATAACAAAGTGTGGAGCTGAATGAACACAGCAGGCCAAGCAGCATCAGAGGAGCACAAAAGCTGACGTTTCGGGCCTAGACCCTTCATCAGATTTGGAGTCAGATAAATTTCGAGTGACATTTTGAACGCATCTTAAACTGAGAAATGATAATCAGTTTCTCCCCATTAAATTGTTTCACAAAGAAAGACAGAAGTTTAATACTTAACCCTTCCAGTGCAATCGCGTCCTTCCTATAGTGTGGCGATCAGAACTGCACAAATGAGCAAAGTTTTGTACAGCTCTAATATAACTTCCTGCTCTTATGATCTATGCCATGACAGATAATGGCAATCATCCCTTATGCTTTCTAACTACTCTATTAATCTGCCCTGCCACCTTCAGGGATCTGTGGATAAGGACTCAAATGTCCCTTGGTTCCTCTGAGTTTCCTAGTATTCATGTACATCATGAACAATAAGGGACCCAGCACAGATCCCTGTGGTAGGTCACTAGATATTATCCTCCTGTCATACAAAAATCCTTCATCACCACCTTCTGTCTTCTGTTGCTGAGGCAATTTTAGATCATCTTGCCAAGTTACCCTGGATCCTATGTGTTTTTACCTCCTTTATCATTCTCTCATGTGGGATTTTGTCAAAGGTTTTGCCTTTTAAATCAATATAAACAACATAAATTGAACTGTCCTCATCCATGCACTGATCACCCCCTTGACAAATCTAATCAAATTTGTTAAGCATGACCTCCCTCTGAAAAAGCCACACTGACTATACCTGATCAAGCCTTCCTTTCCAAGTGGTGATTAATTCTCTCCTTGAGAATTTTCTCCAGGAGTATCCTTAACACTGAGAAAGACTCACTGGCCTGCGATTCTCAAGTTTATCCTACCACTCTTCTTGAAAAGTGGTACGAACTTCCACTCCACTTACACCTCCCCTGTGGCCAGGCAGTAATTGAAAACTTTTGTCAAAATCCTTGTGATTTCCTCCTTTGCCTCTCCCAGCAGCCTGGGGCACAACTAATCTGGTTTTGTCCATTGAAAAGTTTTGCAAATAATACCATCTCGCTTGTTACGTCAGTCTGCTCAAGAACCTTGCAGCCCATCTCCCCAAATTCTGTACGTATATCTTCCTCCTCCTGAATGAAGACAGAAGTGCAGTACTTGTTTAACACCACACTGATATCTTCCAGCTCTACATGCAGATGGCAGGCCCCATTCTTTCCCTGGTTATCTTCTTCTCCGTAATATACTTACCACCTAAAATCAACATCGTAAAGATAAGACTCGGCTAATTTTCCCTTATCTAGAAATAATATTGTGGCTCTATTTGAATCTACTGCTGCCAAGTCTTCCAGGAGGAAGGTCATTTCTGAGCTGAAAGCATCAAGAATGCTTCTCATTTGATTTTGCTGTCCAAAATTCCCAAAAGAAAAAGATTTAAATTTTACACCAGTTATTATGCTCTTTTCATTTAGTAAGTGCTGATCTATGTAATTGTTCCTTTGTTGCTGTGAATTACAAGTTTTCATGTAAGCTAATTAAAAATCATAATGTATTTCCATTTAAATGTATTTTATAATGCATATAAGCTTATTGCAAGATAAATACTTGAGGTAGTTCATTGATTTTTGCTATGTCTTTGTCAATGTATATACGTAAACATAGAGCATTGATTTCTTTATTCTTTCTGTTGGAATGATACATTTCTTTTGGTAATGTATGGGTTCTCTTAACCTTGGCATAGTTTAGAGTTTAAGCATGTTGTGATCAATGCTTTAGTGTTTTGTTGAGTTCATGGTCACCACTATCTATGTCTTGTTAACAATAGTGTCTATGCTTGAAAGTAGTTCATTTTTAATTAAATGTTATGGCATAATTGGCAGAAACGATAAGGCACTTTCATAGCATTTATGCTTTAATTTTTACTTTTACTTTCATAGAATTTCTTCTGTCGGCTCTGAATTCACACTCCTTGAACCGTCCTGCAGCTCTCTTACTTGAAACATGCAAAGCTCTTTTTGTGCTTGGTAAAAATTACAGGTAGCATTGAGATACGGCCTAACTGGAAATCTACAGCTTTCAATAACTTGTGGCAAATGGTTTGGGTGTAATTGTGACATGAGTAACGATGGTCTCTTGTTTGAAAGCATCACAGTATACTGACTGTCATACCATCTCCCACACTGACTCACTTAGTGTGCTGTCAAATCTCACTCCTTCCAATCTGGTTCTGTTTCCTGGCTGCTGCTCTGCCAGACCCTTGGACAGTACAACGTGAGCAACACTTCAGAAACACACTTCTGTAAACAAATAGTGTCTGAAAACTCTAATACATCCTTGGATTATGGTGTCACTCATAAATACTTTGATGCTCTATTACTTCATGCTTCCCTTGATTGCAATCACAAGATGGGCAAAAAGGCTTCCATTTGTGCTATAAACCTGCTGTGATTCTATAACTTATGGCGATATTTGGACTGCTGTGTGTGTCTCTTGCCTTTTTAAGAGAGTTCACCTTTGAGGATCCCATATGCTGTGGAGCATATGTGGAGCATACAGTGCGGTAACGCTGCCTGGCAGTTGATCTACTTTGTGCCTACAAGCTGCATACGTACACAAATCTGTTTGCTGCAATATCTTCTTCATAAATTAGATTGTGCTTTATAGTTTTAAGTCAGCTAACTCACTGAATTATTAATCACTGATCAGTCATTATTTATTAGACCTGTCATAATTTAACTGGGCAGGCTGAGGGACTGATTTTCATGCCCCACTGTTCCACAAACATCATAAAATAGATTAAATTCCAATGAGATTTTCGGGATGAACAATTTGCGTGACCGACAGCAATTCAGGCCAAACGTTCATGCCAGGTTCTGCCATTAACAGAAAGTAATTATTTAATGTAACACACTTAACATTAACACATGAAAATAAGGATTTCAAACCTATCTCTTAAACAGAGTAGCTTTAAAGGTGCAAAACACCTACACTTATTCACAGTTCAGACAGACGAAAGATGCTCTCGATCTATCAAATGATGGTCACTCTTCACTTCAATATTTACCCATTGGAGAGAGATAATGGGAGCTGCAGATGCTGGAGAATCCAAGATAACAAAGTGTGAAGTTGGATGAACACGAGCAGCATCTCAGGAGCACAAAAGCTGATGCTTCGGGCCTAGACCCTTTGGGCCTAGGACTTTTCTTGCTATAATTCCTTCTTTTAAGCTTTCTTGGTTTTGTGTGTTATCACCAACATGAGGAGAGAGATGTATGCTCAGTGTTCAGGCTTTGGATGCCTCTGACTGCCATGCATCTACAGTCTATAACAGACTCTAACACAACGAGAGAATGTCATCAGGCAGAATGCACTTGATACAAAGACTCTTTGCATGACTTTGTATCAAAGTATTCCCTTGTATTCAAAAATATTCAAAGTATTCTGCTGCGATAAGCAACTTTATCTTGATTATTCAGCAATCACTTGATTATTCCAGGTTGTAAACCTCTCCTGATATTTCAGCTGTGTAGCAGTCCAACTTCCATCCCAGATTATCATCCAAAGAAGGAAAAAATGTGTTTCCTTACAGCCAATTGTCATTAATATGTCACAAAGGCTTCATTTATTGTCAAATCCTATTTGTCTTTGCCATGATTGAGATGAGCTTTAAGCTTTAAATACTGCAGTCCATCTGGTGTAAGTGCAACCACAAAGCTGTGAGAAAGGGACTTCCAGGATTGTAACCCAACCATAATAAAGGAATAGTGATGTGAAACGAGTCTTAATCCTGACCTATGGTTCCACAAGTCATCATACACCGAAATAGACATTAAGTTCAATCTGGTGGCTTCTGAAACCATGGGAAGATTTGAAATAGAATAACTCTGAGGACAGTCCTTCTGATGTAAACATTATTAGGCAATGATTCATCTGCTCTGATGTCACATAAGCATTTTTAGACAATCCATGGGAATCTTCTTAACAAAATTACACTATATTTGCAAAGAGCTCATAATGATGCAGTTAGCTATTTTCAGATGAATGCCAAATGTGAATTGTGTTGTACCATTTAAGGTTGCATTCTCCCAGCTCAGTGGAAATGTCTTAGGAGTGAGGGAACCAGGAAAGCAAAGAGAAACCACATCAAGTTAAGTGCTGGATACTGTCCATTTTCCAGGACCAGTTTTCAAGGATAGGCTATCGGAGAAATCATCAACCTACCCCAAAGAAGTAAGCAGGCAATGAGTTCAAATGAGTCAGGAGTAACAGCTCTATCCCTCAACTCTCCACCAGCCCTGGCATCACATAGGCCTCAGGCTGTGTCAGGAGCCAAGCAACACTGTGGGGTTGGTCGCTCTTTCCTGGAGGTCGGCTAGCTAGACTTTGGTGAGTTGGTAGCATCAGAGGGCTATTTGCTCATGATGTTCAAGTGCAGCCTCAAAAACTTGTCTGGAAGTATCAGATCCACACCTAGCTGTTCTCGTAGAAATCAAAAACAGCATTGCTTTATTTGGGGAAAATCAGCTTTAACTAATTTGCTTGAGATTTTTCTTGATGAGCATTGTTAAGGATAATGTAGTTGACGTGATGCCTATGGACTGCCAAAAATCATTTTGTAAAATGCCCATACGATATTTTCAGCAAAATTGGAGACGGTAGAATAAAATGGATATTTGCAAATTGGACGCTAAAATTGGCTGAATGACTGGAAAGAAAGAGTCTTTGTAAAAATTATTTTTCAACCTGGAGGTATGTCAGTTTTAAGACCCTGTTATTTATGATATATATTAATAGCTTAGATGTATGTGTTCAGGGTATAATTTTAAAATTTGTAGATGGCATTGCAGATGTTATGAATTATTAGGAGGATAGTGATAAACTTCAAATAGATGTAGGTAGGCTAACAGAATAGGTAATAGTTGAAAATGCAGTTTACTACAGAGAAGTACAAAGCAATTCACGTTGGTAGGAAAAACAAGAAAAAGATATCTGATATAAAGCGTCTAATTCAAAAAGGAATGCAGGAGAAGAGGGATCTGGCATATAAGTGCACAGACCATTGTAAGCTCCAGGACAAGTTAAGAACTTGGTTAGTAAAACATATGGAATTATGGCCTTTATAATTCAGATTATGTGCCACAAAAACAGGAAATTATGGTAAACCTGTATGAAAGGATTTT
The DNA here is from genome assembly GCF_030684315.1 of Stegostoma tigrinum. Taxonomy (NCBI): domain Eukaryota; kingdom Metazoa; phylum Chordata; class Chondrichthyes; order Orectolobiformes; family Stegostomatidae; genus Stegostoma; species Stegostoma tigrinum. The sequence goes on from NC_081378.1 coordinate 8,818,712, forward strand.
GAGCCTCACCTAGAATATTGAATTTTCTGTGCCTCTGAAGAACATGGATGACAGTGGGTTAGTTAGGAAACTAAGACTGGTTAAGAAAAATTAACTTCTAGAAATGGAGAACACAGTTCCATTTATGCAATTAAGTTTTTAATACTAAGACAAGAATCAGACTTGTAAATAGTGAGACCTTCGGCAATGTGAATGATCTTTTACTGCCCTCTGGGCAACTATAGATGGGCAATAAATGTTGGCCAAGCCAGTGATGCCCATATTCCCATGAACAAATCATAAAGATCTAACACCTGTCAAGAGAGCCAAGGAGAAAGTGAGATTGTAAAATGTGAGGCTGGGTGAACACAGCAGGCCCAGCAGCATCTCAGGAGCACAAAAGCTGACGTTTCGGGCCTAGACCCTTCATCAGAGAGGGGGATGGGGTGAGGGTTCTGGAATAAATAGGAAGCGAGGGGGAGGCGGACTGAAGATGGTGAGAAAAGAAGATAGGTGGAGAGGAGAGTATAGGTGGGGAGGTAGGGAGAGGATAGGTCAGTCCAGGGAAGACGGACAGGTCAAGGAGGTGGGATGAGGTTAGTAGGTAGGAGATGGAGGTGCGGCTTGGGGTGGGAGGAAGGGATGAGTGAGAGGAAGAACAGGTTAGGGAGGCAGAGACAGGTTGGACTGGTTTTGGGATGCAGTGGGTGGAGGGGAAGAGCTGGGCTGGTTGTGTGGTGCAGTGGGGGGAGGGGACGAACTGGGCTGGTTTTGGGATGCAGTGGGGGAAGGGGAGATTTTGAAGCTGGTGAAGTCCACATTGATACCATTGGGCTGCAGCGTTCCCAAGCAGAATATGAGTTGCTGTTCCTGCAACCTTCGGGTGGCATCATTGTGGCACTGCAGGAGGCCCATGATGGACATGTCATCTAAAGAATGGGAGGGGGAGTGGAAATGGTTTGTGACTGGGAGGTGCAGTTGTTTATTGCGAACCGAGCGGAGGTGTTCTGCAAAGCGGTCCCCAAGCCTCCGCTTGGTTTCCCCAATGTAGAGGAAGCCACACCGGGTACAGTGGATGCAGTATACCACATTGGCAGATGTGCGGGTGAACCTCTGCTTAATATGGAAAGTCATCTTGGGGCCTGGGATAGGGGTGAGGGAGGAGGTGTGGGGGCAAGTGTAGCATTTCCTGCGGTTGCAGGGGAAGGCGCCAGGTGTGGTGGGGCTGGAGTTACTGGTTAGGAAGGATCTCATGAGGAAGGGATTGTTGCAGATGTTTGGTGGAATACCCTCAGTACATGCCAAAATGCCAATATCATGCCAGCCAATTGGCCATTACCAAAGCAAATAATAGATAAACAAAGAAGGGACTATTAGAAGGGACTTTGCCTTCTGTAGTTCCACTTTATGACAATAGCATATAAGATATTAATATTATTTTGAACTTGTGTTCTAAAGTAGAAGCAAAGTCGTTTTAGTTTCTAGTTCTGTGAAGGTAACTGTAAAGGGTCAGAACCTCATTTTTTCAGTGTCAAACTGTCATTTTCCATGTGACTTCAGCTAAGAAAAAGATAAGCTACCTGGTGAGATAATTGCAGAAGTATTTTATGATTTGAACTTTTACAATACAGTAAAAGAGAAATATTGAGAAATCAGTTCAGCTCAGAAGAAAAGATTCATGTGAGCAGATATGGTGCGTAACAACTTAAAGATGGTCAAACTTTCCAGAAAAAAAAACCTTGAGATTTTTTCTTTGAGTTTATCGAGGAAAAGTCAATGAATTAACTTGTGTCTGTGTGTCTTGGGAAGTTAATTAAACAGAGAATTATATATAATGAATGTGCAAAAATTCAATGAGAAGAAACACTTCTGACCTTATCAGCTGAGTAAGAAATCTAAAAGTGAAAAGATAAGTCATACTTCATTGGGCCTGAGTATCTGTGAAGGATATTGCTGGGGAAAATGGTTGGTTTTTATGTGACAAGATGTTTCCACGTTGTTTCACATTTACGTTATACATACATATATATGTATATACACGTGTCTTTGCTTTTTCATATTTCATGGAACAGACTTACATTCTTTCATTAAAAGCACATTGGCACATTTTTATAAATAAATTCAGTAACTGATCATCACAGTAACCAAACCAGAAATAATGTTTATGGTTTATCAAGGCAGTTTTTACTCAGGGATCTAATCCATCCGGTATTATTGTCAGCTGTGATCATGACAACTTGAATCAATGTTATTTATCCTGGTTCACAGTTTGTTTCATACTGTAGCTCCTTTTTGAAGCTGCAGCGTAAGGGGTAAATGTTTGAATTTAGTATGAGTAATACCGTGCACCATTTTCACAGCTTCATGCCATGGGAAGTTCCTTAAAGCCAGTTTCCGTTCTTTTCTCTTCCTTTCAGGAAGAAAAACTATACATCAACTAACAGTGAAGATCCATGTTAATTTTGAGGAAGGGTCACTGGAACTGAAATGTTAACTCTGATTTTTCTTCATAGATGCTGCCAGATCTGCTGAGCTTTTCCAGCAACTTATGTTTATGTTAGGTGTGGGAGTCCATTTCACATTCGGATCCAAGAGGAGATAACATAGTGTTCTTTCTCACTTTAGCCTCAGTGGACTTATTATATTTCTGCATCTGTTTCAAGCCCTTGCAGGTCAAGTACATTAGGAAGTTTAGTCATTCAATGTCCTGGAATGCTTTGGATATTACCAACATCTGTTTAACTATTCGCTCATGGACTTCCATGTACCTGTCCCTAACTGATACAATCTCAGACCTGTAATTAAGAGTTATGGTTTATTTTCAGTCGCATGTGGGTACTTGACACTCCAGTCTAAAGATTCAAGACTCTTCCGAGTTACGGACTAAAAGGCATTCTGTTTTATTGATAAACTGTACCTAACCAGCATGAGTAATATGGGTAGAATTGCTTATCACCCTAGTGCTCCCCCCCATCCCCCCACCTCTGCCAAACACCAAGAACTTCTGTTGGAGTTTTTTGTTTTGTTTCTGTGAATTTTGAATTCTCTCTTCTACCCTACAGTGACTTGTCTGAAACACTTTCTAACTCCTACTCACTTTTCATTCTAACTTGGGTGTGTTCCATGCCTACAATAAGTGGCTTAGAGTCATAGACATACAGCACAGAAACAGAAGCTTCAGTTCAACTAGCCCAAGCCAACCCTGTTCCCAAATTAAACTAGTCCCACCTACCGGCACTTAGCCCATATTCCTCCAAACCTCTCCCATCCATGAACTTATCCAAATGTCTTTTAAATATGCTACTTGTACCTCCAACCCTTCCTCTGGAAGTTCATTCCAACTTCACTCTCTGCGTAAAAAAGTCGCTCTTCATTTTTTAAAATCTTTCTCCTGTCACCTTAAAAATGCCCCTAGTCTAGAACTGCACAACTTAGGGAAAAGACCTTTGCTATTCATCTTGTATATGCCCCTCATGATTTTATAAACTTCAATAAGGTCACTCTTCAACCTCCTATGCTCTAAGTGAAAAAAGTCCCAGCCTATCCAGCCTCCTTTTCTAAATCAAACCCTCCATTGCCAGCAACATCTTGGTAGTTTTTTCTGAATCATCTCCAGCTTAATAATATCCTTTCTATAACAGAGTGTGCAGAACCACACACACTACTCCAGAAAATACTTTACTAATGTCCTATATAACTTCAACATGATGCCCCAACATATATATCCAAAGGTCCAAGCAGTGCAGGCAAGCATGCTAAATGACATCTTAACCATTCTGTCTACATCGGATACAAAGTTCAAAGAATTATGTACCTAAACCTCTAGGTCTCTCTGTTCTACAACACTACCCAAGGCACTGTATATAATTGTACAAGTCCTGCCATTGTTTGTTTTGTTAAAATGCAATACCTCACATCTATCCAAATTAAACTCCATTTGCCACTCCTCAGCCAATTGACTCAATTGGTCAAGATCTCTTTGTAATCTTAGTTAATCTCAATCAGTGCAGGCTTGGAGGGCTGAAGGGCCTGTTCTGTACTATAATTTTCTTTGTTCTATATCCTTCTTTGTTGTCCACTATACCATCAATTTTGTTGCCATCCACAAACTTACGAACAATGCCTTCTATATTATCATCTAAATCATTTATATAAATACAAACAGAAGTGGACCCAGCACTGATCCCTGTGGAGAACTGCTGGTAACAAGCCTTCAGTCTGAAAAGCAACTCTCCTCCACCACTGTCTCCTGCCATTATATCAATTTGGTATCCAATTGTCAAGCGGCCCCTGAATTCTATATGATCTAACTCGACCAAATAGTCTATCTTGTGGAACCTTGCCAAAGGCTCTATTAAAATCCAAGCAAACAATGTCTACCTCTCTGCCGCTTCAGTCTTCTTGATTACTTCCTCAAAAAACTCAATCAAATTTGTGAGACGCAAGTTCCCTCCACAAAACCATGCTGACTGTCGCTAAGAATTCCTTACCTCTTGAAATGTATATGAATGCTATCTTTCGGAATTACCTCCAACAACTTACCCACCATAGAAGTCAGACTCACAGGTCTACAGTTCCCAACCTTCTCCTCACACCTCTTCTGAAATAAAGGCACAGCATTACCCACTCTTCAGTCCTCTGGCGCATCATCCATAGTCACCCCTGATTCCAGCATCTGTAGTTCTTGCTATCTCAAACAGGGAATATGAGATAGCTTTGGCAGACAAAGATAAGGATAATCCAAAGAGATTCTACAAATACATTAAGAGCAAGAGAGCAACTAGAATGAGAGTTGGACCCCTTGAAGATCAAAGAGATTGTCTTTATGTTGAACATAGTAAGGGATGATATAAATATTTCTGCAAGGGGCCTTGCAATTTCCTTCCCAACTTTCCACAGTGTCCTGGGATGCAGGTCCTGGAGATTCATGCACCTTTATACTTCCTAAGACCTCCAATACTTCCTCTTCTGTAATGTGAACTGCTTTCAAAACATCAAGATTTATTTCCGAGTTCTCTAGTCTCCATTTTTTTCTCCACAGTAAAAACTGATGTGAAATATTCATTTACTACCTCTCCTATCCCCTGAGTTTCAACATAAAGACAATCTCTTTGATCTTTAAGGAGTCCAACTCTCATTCTAGTTGCTCTCTTGCTTTTAGTGTATTTGTAGAATCTCTTTGGATTATCCTTAACTTTATCTGCCAAAGCTATCTCATATTCCCTGTTTGACATAGCAAGAGCTACAGATGCTGGAATCAGAGATAACACAGTATGGAGCTGGGGAAGCACAGCAAGTCTCGACCCGAACCCTACTTTTCTTGTTCTTCTGATGTTGCCTGGCCTGCTGTGCTTCTCCAGTTCCATACTGCGTTATCTCATACTCCCTCTTTTGCCTTCTTGGTCTCCTCTTAAGAATGCCCCTACACTCAGTTGTCTACATCTAACATGATTTTTTTTTATTCCTGACTAGAACCTCAATATATTTATTCATCCATTGCTCCCTAATCTTCCTAGCCTTACCTTTCACTCTAACAGGAACATAATAACTCTGAATTCTCATTATCACATTTTTGAAAGCCTCCCACTTATCAGACATACCTTTACTTATGAACAGTTTACTCTAATCAACTTTTGAAAGATCTTCCCTCATACCGTAAAAACTTGCTTTATTCCAATTAAAATCTTTAACTTTTATGGAAGGTTTATCCTTTACTAAAACTATTTTAAAACCAGTAGAATTGTGGTCGTGCAAGACCCAAAATGTTCCCCTACCATCATTTCAGTTACTTGCCCTGCCTTATTTCCCAACTGAACATCAAGTTTTGCTCCTTCTCAAGTAGGAACATCTACATATTGATAAAAAAAATTCCTGAACAGATTTAACAAATTCTTCCCTGTCCAAACCTTTAACACTATGGTAGCCTCAGTCAACGTTTGGAAAATTAAAATCACCAAGTATTACAACTTTATTATTTCTACATATATCTGAGATTTCTCTACATATTTATTCCTCAATTTCCCGCTGACTGTTGGGAGGCCGATAGTACAGTCCCATCAAGGTGATCATTCCTTTCTTCTTTCTAATTTTGACTCACATATTTCTATTGGACGATATTTTAGACCTACCTTCTCTTGTTGCAGTAGTAATGCTTTTCTTAAACAAAAACACACTGTCTCTCCTCCCATGCCTCTCCTTCCATCCTTCCTGTAGCATTTAAAACTCAGAACATTGAGCTGTCAGTCCTGTCCTCCTTCAGCTAAATTTCTGTAATCTCTATGATGTCCCAATCCCATGTTCCCAAACATGCCCAGAGTTCATCAGCCATATCTGTAAGACCCCTTGCATTGAAATAAATGCAGTTTAATTCTTCAGAGTTAATTTGGTCTCTGACTTGGTCTTGTCTGTCTTTTTTAATTTACCTATTCTTTTCAGATTCAGAACCATTCAGACATGCTTCTATCTCTTTCCACCCTTTCTGATGTGCATTTAAATCAAGAATGAAAATGGTGGAGATGTAAAGGTCCTGTAAAGAGAAAAGGTGGGCTAACCTTTCAAGCACAAATCATCCATCAGCTCAGGGAGAGGGTGAACTGCCTTCTGTCTCTTCAGGAGCTGATTGCTCCACTTTGTATTTCTTGAACTTTCCATTGATGGATGTGATTTTCAGCATTTTGTGCTTCCAGTTTTGACATGCAGGCTAAATTTGCAGTTATAAGGTGAGAATCAAATTCAAGGAATACGTAAACCCTGTTTTCTAGATCAGAATGTTAAAAAGCCAACTAAGGAACAGTCTTTAGAGCTAGTATTATGCAGGGGAAATTATTCATTTAAAAACTTTATACTTTAAAGTAAAGTGGCTTTCAGGGAATAATGGTAATAATAAGAGATTTTTATACTTGGTATGAGAGAGATTTTGTTAAGTTCAATGCTGCAAATGAAAATGTGAAAAGTAAAAGTCTAGAGGAGGTAAAAATGGATTCCTTCAAACTAAAAGAAGGATTCTTGTGGGATTTTACCATAATGTCTGGTTACATTAGCAACAGTGACATTGCTGCAAGGGACTTTTCAGAAGTCTTTTATTCGGAGTTCTTTGATGGTCCACTATAACTTTTTTGGAGCAGATGTCAACAGAAAGCTTGCATTCGTGTAGCACCTGGCATAACATCCCAAGTTTTTTGACACAGTTTACAATCAGCTAAGCGTTTTTGAAGTTTAGTTACTTCTATAATGTAGAAAATATACCAACCAATTTGCACACAGTGAGCAATGAGATCAAAAGCAAATAATTTATCATTGTGGTATTGACCAAGGGATAGATACTGGCCAGGAAATCAAAGATATTGCCACTACACTTCTTCAAAATAGCATCTTAGCATTTTGTCCATCTTTCCAAGAGCTACACAAGGATTATCATTACGTCTAACAGATGATGACTTAGGCAGTGTAGCCCTCCCTCAAAGAGTTACAGAAAACCTGAAGAATTTCTTTATAACCTTTTCAGGGTCTTTGTGATACTCTGCTATGTCCATGGTCAACTGCTGGGAAAATATGCGCATGAAGTAATCCCCTCAGTCTCAGTCTTTAAAACAGAATCAGATGTAAACACAGTGTAATATTATAACCACATTGGTGACAGCAAGAGCAGCTTTAAACCATGAAATCTGGAAAATATGGGTTCAAGTCTCACACCAGTAGCTTGAGTGCAAAATCTAGGCGACACTGCAATGTGGTACTGAGGGAGTGCAGCACTGTCAGTGGGTCTAGCTCTCAGATGGGATGTTAAACTGAGATGCCCTCTGTTCACTGAAATGGAGTGAATGATCTAAAGGCACTGCTTTGAAGAAGAGGAGGCGTCCTGGCTATTAACTATCCCTATTCAAAATCACTAAAATCTACTATCTCGCCATGAGATAGTAAGAACTGCCCGTGCTGGAGTCAGAGATAACACAGTGTGGAGCTGAAGGAACACAGTAGGCCAGGCAGCATCAGAGGAGCAGGAAAATGAAGAAGGGTCCCGACCTGAAACGTCAACTTACCTACTCCTTCGATGCTGCCTGGCCTGCTGTGTTCCCCCAGACTATCTGGCCATGGTCATTTATAAGAGTGCTGCCCTGGTGTTTCCTATATTACAGTGACCAACTATTTAAGGGCTTTGAAAGGTACTTTCTAAAGGAACAGTCATAATTCTTTTCCGTGATATTGCGAACTGATACAACTCTACTGTTTTTAGATGGTGATTACCAGAGAACATAGCCACTTCCAAATCACACAAGGAAAACAGCCCTGCTCAAACATTTTCAAGACCACATCCTCTGGTAAAATTAAAAATAAAACTCAGCCCTTGCCACACAGGTACTAACCCATTATTTTCTGAGAACTTTCTTTTCGTTATTTCTTTCCTTCCCACCGCCCCCACTGTGAGAGAAACATGCCCACCCTCACCTCCGCTCTGACTCTGCAGGAAGTCATTCCAGTCAGCTACTTCTCTATTGACATTGTCGTCACTGTTCACCTGGGGCTGGCTGACTCCCAACTACCATGCACTATGTGGAAAATTCCTACCATGGAGTGGGGAATCACAGTGTAATCTTGTCCCAGTTTAAGACTCAGCCTGTGGTTTGTGTATGTTTGTAAAATTACACCTTTGTGACAAAGATCATTCGTTTCTTGCTCATTTTTTTTTGTTTGTAGCGGCATGCCGATTTCAGGTCAATTTCCAAGCAGCTTGGATTCTATTAACTTCAGTCCAGACTTAGACCTAGCCTAATTTTAAAGTGTTTTATTTCATATGTCTGGGAAGCTGATATCTTCTCCCTTTTCATAAGTGTATTTAATTCTATCTATTTTTCCAGAAACTTTATTCATAGAACAGACCTTTGTAAAATGGATACGTCAGGCTCTGTGGAACTACTGGCTAGTGTATTTAGCTGTTCACTGACAGGTTGATGGTGCAAGACCATCTGGAGATTAGCCTTTGCTGTTTCATTCAGTTGCAACTCATAATGGAGTCGGAGAGAGGTGTATTTGGTTGATTTTTGTTTGAACAAAGCAGCCAATTAGTGCATATTTCTAGTCTGTAAAGTGAAAGTAAGATCTTCAGGTTGTGTTCTGGTCTTCTGTCTTTCTGAAATGAAAAGCTTGTTTCAGTACAAGATTCACATTGGTGTGTTCAGGAGGGGAAATAACACAGTAAAATATAAAGAGCAGGGATACGTGAGTGATTTTAATTAATAATCTAACAAAATACAATTGAATTTGTTGCAATGTGTTGCAGTAGTGAAGGATTCTAGGAAGTAAATAAACCCAACAAGGTCGTTTCAAATTGAAAGAGTAAAAAACATGCATCGTGCTAAATATTAGAGGTAAATTGGAGGATTGGGAAAAAGTTAATAGTGAAAATATGATGGCCAATAAAGTATGAAGAGGGACAAAATGAACTCTGTGGGAAAACCAGCAATATTGAATTCAGCAGAGATTGAGGGTGGGGATGTAACAGTGCCGAGCTATGAAGTGGAAGAAAAGTTAAACAAATACTTTTCATTAGTCTTCACGACAAAAGATACTGATAGCATTAAAAAAAGTACTAAATAATCAAGGGCCTATGGAAAGGGACAACTAACACTGGAGAAAAAATTCCAGGGAAACTAGTGGGGCTAAAGGCCATTAACTACCTTGGATTTGTTTTGGTGGGGGCTGGGGCTTGGGGGAGGTTGCATTCTAGGATTTTAAAGGCAATAGCAGCACAGATAATGAATACACTTGTAGCAATCTTCCGAGAATTTTGAAAAGTGCTGCAGGACTGGAAAAATGCCACTCTATCAAAAGAGAGATAGTTAATTAGCTTAGCATCTGCTATTGGGAAAATGTTAGAATCATTTATAAAAGAAATAACGGCAGTGCATTTTGAAACCGATAATGTAATCAAGTAGAGCCATCACGGCATCGTGAAGGGAAATCGTGTCTGACAATTTTATTAGTTTTTGAGGAAATAACAAGGAGTAGAGGTATGGGGAACCAACGGAAGTAATATGTCAAAATTTCTGAAATGGCTTCAAAAAGGTACCACATGTGAAGCTACTTAATAAGACAAAAGCCATGGTGTTACGAGTATTGGCATAATAGGGAATTAACTAACTAATAGAAGACAGAAAACTGGGATAAAGGGGACACTTTCAGAATGATAACCTTTCACTAGTTGAGTGCCACAGGGATGAGTGCTGAGGTCATAGTTATTTACAACATAAATGAATTACTTTATGAAAGTGAACGTACTATCACAAAGTTTGTGGATAACACAAAAAGAAAGCAAGTTATGAGGCATTTAGGGATATAGACAGGTTAAGTGAGCAAGCAAAAGCTTGGCAGATGGAATATAATGTAGGAAAATGAGATTATGCATTTTGGCAGGAAAAGAAATAGAAGAGCTGAAAATTATTTAAATGGGAAAAGACTGCAGAAAGCTACAGACAGATAGACTTGGAGATCCTTATGCATAAAACATTAAAAGCCAGGATTCAAATTCAGCAGATAATAAGGAAGAGAACTGGAATGGTGGTCTTTATTTCAAAGGGAATAGACGATAAAAGCAGGGAGGTTTTGCTACAGCGCTACAAAGTATTTGTAGGACCATAGCTGGAATACTGTAAACAGTTTTGGGCCCCTTACCTAGAAAAAAATAGAGACGTTGGAGTCAGCCCTGAGAAAGTTCACTAGGTTAATTTGCAATATGGAGGGACTGTCTTATGAGGAGACATTGAGTCGGTTGGGTCTATACTCACTGGAGTTCAGAAGAATGAGAGGTGATCTTCTTTAGAACATGTAAGATTTTTAGGAGGTTTCACAAGGTAGTTGAGGTTTTTTTTCTTTGTGGGAGAGTCACAGACCATAGGGAATAATAGGGAATAGCCAAGGCTGTGTTGTTAAATGTATTCAAGGCTGCAATAAACATGTATTTCTAATCATTGAGTGAATAGAGTGTTGTGGGGATAAGGCAGGAAAGTAGAATTGAGGATGATCATATTATCCGTGATCTCATTGAATGGTGGAGCAGACTTAATGGGCTGAATGGCCTACTTCTGACCTTATGTTTTATGGTTTTCTAGTTCAACTTAAAAACAACATCCTAATAGAAGTTTCCCAAAATTCCTGTAAGGTCAGGTATTTATATATGTTTAAATAATCCCCGAAAGTGCCTTTAAATAGGGAAAACATTTGTCTATTCATGTACACTCCTCCTGTTGTAAAACCATTGTTAATGCAATCAGCATGCTGCTACATGAAGAGTTGGTACTGTTTCAGCTTATAATACTGAAAGGACGTATCCCTTAATATCCATACTTTAACTAAATTCTTGAAGAACTCCATAAATAGGCATCGTGTCCACAGATGTATTCCTGAAGTCACTGGAGCTATTTCCAGTAATGTCCAATCCTTGAATAGAGTTCTACAGACAACATCTGTGTCTAACCAGCAATTTGGGGATTTTACAGCATTAAGATAACCTGGTCCAGATATATTATGACAGACTGGTCGAGCAGTTGAGATTTGAACCCAGGCCTTCTGGCGTAGAGGTAGGGACATAACCTTTGTACCATAAAAGGCCACTTTAATCATAACATAATGGGTCAGAATTTACCTCAACTGTTAACTGTATGTACCACTTTATTTTGAAGACTTCTCCTTGCCTATTGAACTTCTATGCAACTTTGCAAAGCAAGGTGGAAAATCGAAAGAACAGCACCTTCTGCGGGACATCAGTGACCTGTGTGAACAATACATACAGCTATGTATCTCCTTAACTGATTAGATCAATGGATTGAGGATTGTCGAACCAAGTGATGTCAGTTAGAATGGTAACTTTAAGGACAGGTTTCTGTGCTCAATCCAGCATCTGTACTTAAGACAAGTTGTAGCTTTTCTACTGGTTAGTAGCTCTGCCTGACTCCAGCATACCTGGTATTTCACGTTCAGCAACATAAATTGATTCTTGAAACTAAAATCTGAATTGTTTTTTTCCAAAGGCCTAACCAATTCTTGTTTCGCTCTCTGTGGTACAGTCAGTGAAACCATTTGTCAAAATGAACACAGTCTGTGGTTGTGTCATCTCTGAAGAGACTTTTGCTATGAAGTGTCCCGGCTGTACCTCTTGGAACTTTCGCAAGCCACATTTTCCTAGAAAATGACACCTCTTGTTTAAAATTGAATCATATTTTTCAGTGCTGATAGCTTGTGTTCATCTTGTTGTTCCTCTGTAGCATATTACATGTAACTGCAGCATGCGCTTTAGTCTAGAACCCTGCAAAAAGTTTTAAAGAACACCAGCAGTTGTCATGTGAGACTCTTGTAAATGTGTTCAGAAAGGTCTCCTCTGGCCAATAAGCAAAATCCTATGTTTTTTTTTAATATATTCAAGTGGTGGGAGTTGGTTTGGCTCAGTTGGATGGCCGTCTGGTTTGCAAAGCAGCGTGATGCCAACAGTGTGGGTTCAATCCTCACGCTGCCAGGAAGGCCTCTCCTTCTCAACCTCTCCCCTCACCTCTGAGATATGATGGCCCTTAGGTTAAGTCATCACTGGTCATCTCTTTCAAATGAGAGAGCAGCTCTATGATCCAGGAAGACTATGGTGACTTGACTTAATTCGTCATGTCATTGTACTACAGAAGTTATGTTTCTGGACCATTCCCACCCGTCTATATGGCCTGAGACACACTGTCTATGGCAGATAGATGAGGGCGCTGGAGCCGTACCACCAACGCTGCCTGCACAAGATCCTGTCAATCCACCAGGAAGAAAGATGCGTCAACAACAGCTTCCTCGACCAGGCCAACATCCCCAGCACTGAGGCACTGACCACCCTGGATCGGCTATGAAAGGCTGGGTACATCGTCCGCGTGACTGACATCAAGACTCCCCAAGCAGGTGCTCTACTCCCAATTTCGAAATGGCAGGCAATCTCCAAGTGGGCAGAGGAAGTGCTTCAGGGACACCCTCAGTGCCTCAATGGTGAGCTGCGGCATTCCCACAGATACCTGGGAATCACTGGCCCAACACCGTCTAAACTGGAAGAGGAGCATCCAGGAAGGCATAGAGCACCTTGGGACCTGTGGTCGGGAAAAGGCAGAAGCCAGGCGACATCAGCGAAAGGAATGCGTTGCCACGCCAATGCCTCACTTTTCTGTGACCACCCTCTGCCCCAAGTGTAACAGAGCCTGAAGTAGCTGCATCGATCTATCCATTCCCCTATGGAAACACCCTGAGAATGGAAGACAGTAGGCCTCACATGTGAGAGACCACCAATAAATGAAAAAAACATTTCTGGGCTCAAAGACCAGACATTATGGGCTGTAATGGGACCGAGACAAAAGAGGGATAGTGAAAAATAACGGGAAGCATGCAGGTTGTAAGTCACAAGTCTGTTACTGCCATTAATCCTTTAATCTGAAAAATTGTGGGACAGGAAGCCCACGTATTCTATCGGAAGGTGCAAGGTCAGACCTAGAAAGATTTGCACCATGTCAGCTGGCTTGAGAAGACCTTTGCAACACTGTCAAGTGAGAAGAGGCAGGAATGACCATGAATGAGGGGCAGAAGGCTAGGAAAGGTAAGCCAGAGGAGCTTTAGGGTGGCATTTGGAAGCACGCAAACAATGAGGGTGGTCACAGTAGAGAAGGGACAGACATGGGATACAACTTCCAAAATTGGCAGATGTTGACCAGGGATTAAGTCTAATTGGTCCTATGTCAGAGATCCCATGAGGGTCACATTTGCATTTTTGAATGCCAGCAATATTAGGATCTGTACTGAAAACAAAAATTGCTGGAGATCACAGAGTTTGGGCAGCATCCATGGAGAAAAAGCTAACGTTTCGAGTCTAGATGGCTCTTCATCAAAACTTTAGACTAGACTCAAAATGTTAACTTTCTTTCTCTCAGGGATGCTGCCTGAACCACTGTGAGCTCCAGCATTGTTTTTTGTTTTCAGTACAGATTCCAGCATCTTCAGTAACTTGCTCCTATACAGGGTCTGACCAATTGTTATAAGGAACCATCAAATGTGTTGAAGAAAATGATGTCTAAGTCTGTCTCTGCAGCAGACTGGCTGTGGGCCTGTCACACCTTGGCTCTCGCTTCAAGTCTGCTGGTGAGATGAGAGGTGTAACACCAGCAACATGTGGGGCTTTCCATCTGGAAAATCCCATTCACTATCGGACGGGATCACAATAGTGGGATTAGCATTACCACCCCTGCCCCGGATTTCCACCTCCAGTTGAAAATACGAGCCTGAATCACATCATGGTAAGTTGTTAAAGGAATCAAGGGAGGGAAAAGCAGTAAAGTTTTGAAGTTATCATGATCTGGAACACATAGCCTAAATCAGCAGCGGAAAGAGATTCGACAGTAATTTTCACAGAGGAAGTAGATGTAGACTTGAACAGAAAGGCATTCATTACAATGTGAGTGAGAGCTTGCAAGTGGGAGGAATTGAATGGCAATTGCAAAGTGCTGGCAAAGGTTTAGAGGGCTGAATGGTCTTATCCTGTGCTGGTCGACTTTATGAATTTGTGAAATTTGGCTGCTCATAGGTTTACACAGCAAACAGTACAATAAAAGTTATCAAAAAAGCACCCAATTAACTTGTTACCATCCTTCTCATAAGTGAGCTTGTTATCAGCACTGCCTGTGTTTGGTGCCTGTGTTGTACTTCATCTCTGATGTGGTCAAACAGCTCATGCCATTTCAAAAGTAATTACTGAAAAAGACAATCCTGGTGGCCTTGTCAGATTAGTTACAGTCTGAAAGAAAATAGTGCAAATTAATGACATTGTTATTTACTGCACCAATCTCCTTCCCAACCCACCTGGCCAACTTTTCCTTTTTTATGCGGTATATTACCGCTGGAAATTTTTATTATTGCATCAATCAGCATTCTTCCTGTCCTTTATCTGAATTTACTAACTTTATTCTCCAGTGCATCTCATTAGAATGGAAAACAAAATGTGGTAATTCTAAATTAGCATTTGTGATTCCAAACTTTGTGTTGATGAGGTTTTAGAGTATTGTGTTGATGACTTTGATGTGAAAGTTGCGTTGCCTTTTTTAGTTTGTCAGTATTGGTAAGGTATATCAGTGTTGTACAATAGGAACAATTTATCACTTAGTGAAATCAGTCTCTTCATACAGCGAGCCAGACCAATGTACTGAAGTTGCATAATGTTACCTTTAAATTATAAAAAGCGTCATAAATTTAGAACAGTACCGCCTATATTGTATCTGCCTGGTAATTCCTTTCCTGCCATCTGCCATCTTTGTGGTTTCCCCTGATATAGGAGATGGTGAAGATTCATTTGAAATATGAATCCATTTTGAGGAACTTTGGCTATGAAAAATGAAGAGTAAAGTTAGGCATTTTCTCTGAAGCAGAGAGGTTCAAGTGCTGATCTGATTTAGACAGAGAGACCTTCAAAATTAAAAGGAACATGAGGATAATGTAAATGATGATTAATTGTTTCCGAAAACAAAGCAAAATACTGCAGCTGCAGAGATCTGAAATAAAATTCAAAAGTGCTGGAGAAACTCAGCAGGTCTAGCAGTTTCTGTGGAGAGAGAAACAGAGTTCACATTTCAAGTCTGATATGATTTTTCTCCAGAACCACTATGAAGAGAACTCATAGAGTCACACAGCATGCAAAGATACGCTTCACTCCAGCTAGTCCATGCTGACCATGTTCCCAAACTAAGCTAGTCCCATCTGTCTATGGAGATAGTAGGAACTGCCAATGCTGGAGTCAGAGATAACACAGTGTGGAGCTGGAGGAACACAGCAGGCCAGGCAGCATCAGAGAAGTAGGAAAGTTGATGTTTCACGTCAGGACCCTTCTTCAGTATGGGTCTGAAGAAGGATTCCGACTCGAAACGTCAACGTCCCTACTCCTCTGAACCCATCTGACAATGCTTGGCCATATCCCTCCAAACCATTTGTATTCATGTACTTATGCAAATGTGTTTTAAACATTGTAATTGTACCCACATCGGCCACTTCTTTGGGCACTTTAGTTCTTACATTAATCACTGTCTGTGCAAAAAGGTGGTGCATCATGTCCTTTATAAGCCTTTCTCCCCTCACCTTAAGAAATATGCCCCATAGTTTTGAGCACACCCATCCTAGGGAGAGGACCTTTGCTATTAGCTTATGTTTGCCCCTCATGAATTGATAAACCTCTATAAGGCCTTCCCCCAACATCCTACACTCCAGTGAAAAGAGTCCCAGCCTATCCAGCATCTCTTTTTAACTCAACCTTTCAATTCCCAGCAACGTCCTGATAAATCTTTTCTGAACCCTCTCCAATTTAATAACATTCTTCCGATAACAGGGCGGCCAGAGCTGCGCACAGTGCCCCAGAACAGGCCTCACAAATGACCTGTCCAACTTCAACATGACATTCAAACTCGTACACTCAAAGGTCTGAGCAATGAAGGCAAGCATGTTAAATGCCTTCTTAACTACCCTGTCTATACGTGATGCAAATTTCAAAGAATTATGAATCCCTAAGTCTCTTTGTTGTACAACACTACCGGGGCCTTACCATTAATTGAATTAATTTTGCCTTTAATTTTGAGCCAAAATGCAATACATCCAAATTAAACTCCACCTGCCACTCTTCAGCCCACTGACCCAATTGATTTAAATCTCTTTTTAATCTGAGATAACCTTTTCACCCTCCGCGATATAATCAATTTTGGTGCTATCTGCAAACTTACTAACCATGACTCCTATGTTCTAATGCAAATCATTCATATAAATGACAAGCAAAAGCGGACCCAGTACTGACCTCAATGGAACATCAGCGGTCACACCGCTTCCAGTCCAAAAATCAACCTTCCACCGCCACCCTCTCTGTCCTACTGCCAAGCCAACTTCGTATCCAGTTACCAATGAAAGAGTAAACAAAAGCATTCTGTGAAGGTCACAATGTGCCACAGACGACCTTGTAAGGAGGAAACAGTACTTGTTCAATTAGTAAACAGAGATAACAAGGTGTAGAGCTGGATGAACACAGCAGGCCAAGCAACATCAGAGGAACAGGAAAGCTGATGCTTCAGGCCTAGAGCTGTTCTAGGCCTGAAACATCAGCTTTCCTGCTCCTCTGATGCTGTATGGCCTGTTGTGTTCATCCAGCTCTACACCTTGTTATCTCAGATTCTCCAGCATCTGCAGCTCCTACAATCTCTGAATCAATTAGTAAGTAATCTTGTTTACTTTTGCCCTCTGCTGCTGTGATTAATCCATTACTGGCAGGCTTACTCAACCGTAAGTCATACCAGATTTGATGTATTCATTGAGGTATTAATTGAAGCATTTGGCCCTTCGAGCCTGCTTACAATTCAGTATGATCATGGCTGCTTATCTAACTTGGTACCTTGTTTCTGCTTTCACTCCATTCCCTTTGATGTCTTTAGCTCTAAAACTCTGATTGATTCATTGATGAATTTATTGTTGTCACATGTCCCAAGATAAAGTGAGATGTGCTATTTTAGGTGTGTGTGTGTATGTGTGCGTGTGTTTGTGTGTGCCTGTGTTTGTGTGTGTGCGTGTGTGTGTGTTTGTGTGTGTGTGTGCGCGCGCCTCTGTGTGTTTGTGTGTGTGTGTCTGTGTGTGTGTGTGTGTGTGTGTGTGTGTGTGTGTGTGAGAGAGAGAGACAGAAAGAGAAAGAGAGAAAGAGAGAAAAACAGTTAGCATTTGACAGGTTCGTTCTGGTGACAGCGGGGAAGAAGCTGTTCTTGAATCTATTTGCACATGGATTCAAGCGTTTCTATCTTCTGCCCAAAGACAGTATACAACGGGGAGAGAGGGGCCTGTAATTATGTTGGTGGCTTTCCTGAGGCAGTGAGATGTAAGGATGGCAGGCTGGTGTGTGTGATGGAGACTGTGCTGTGTTCACGACTCTCTGTAGTTTCTACCTATACATCTGCTTGAAAACATTCAAATATTTTGGCCTCAATCAGTTCTGTGTCAGAGATTCCCACAGGCTCACCACTCCCTGGGTAAAGAAGTTTCTCCTCGTCTCAGTCCTAAATGGCTTACCCCATCTTCTTAGACTGTGATCAACACTGTAATGTTCTGGTGGCCAAAGTCTTAATCCCACCATAGATGTTGGTGGAATTTGAATTCAGTAAAAAGTCTGGAATTAAGAGTCTAATGATGATCACAAAACCGTTCTCGATTGCCAGGAAAAGCCCATATGGTTCACTAAAGGGAAGGGAACCACCATCCTTCCATGGTATGTGACTCCAAACCCACGGTAATGGGTTTGACTTGCAACTGAGTAATAACTAAAATGAGTAATAATAAAATGAAAAGCAATTGGTGCCACATCCAAATTGTTATTTGGGACTTTGTGTTCCAGGGAGTCTGCAGTGACCCCACCAGCTACAACCTGTCAACCTGAAAGTTACTCATTTAGTCCTGTTTTCTATTTGTTTCAGTTAACTAATTCTCAATCTATTCTAGCATATTGCTGCCAATGTTCCCTGGACAGCAGTTTCCAAACCTGTGACCACTGAGGACAAGGACAACAGATGTGTAGCATGAATACCGACTGCAAACAGGTCTCCAAGCCACACATCATCCCAATTTGGAACTATCTTGCCATTCCTTTACTATGGGTATCAAATCCTGAAATTCCCTTCCTAGCAGCACTTTGAGTGTGAGTGTCATTGGCTGAGAACAGAGAACTAGAAAACACTGGAAGAAAGAAATCAATTATCTTGCTGGCTCCACAAGACTAAGGGAGTCTGCCTTGTCTCCCTTACGGCGCGCTCAGTGTATCATTCAGTTTGAGCACTGCACTGACATCTCACAAATGGTTGTAGCCTACAGACTTCAGCATCACTTAGATGATGTGTAATTAAGAGCTCAGACCCTCCTACACCTCCTTTCAAAACACTTGCCTTTGCTGCCCACTATGCTTCCCATTCAGTTACTGGAGATACCTCACCACCTTGTATAACTATGCATGCACACAACTCTTCCTGCATTTCTACCCTCAATCCTTCCCACACTCAATCCTCACACAGCAGGGAAAGGTCGTCCACACCCGGGCTGTGAGGGGAAAGACCAGTAGGGGGTGACAGAGATCACAATTGTTTCTCATCTTGGAGAAAAGAGTCATCAAGTTGCCTGAGCATTCCTGAACCATTTGTGCACATTTTTCTTCATTCGTTGGTGGGATAAAGGGTTGCTGACCAGACCAGCATTTATTGCTCATCCCTAATTGTCCAGAGGACACGTAAGAGTCGGCCACACTGATGTGGGCCTGGAGTCACATGTAGCCAGGCCAGGGTAAGGATGGCAGTTTCCTTCTGTAAAGGACATTAGTGAACCAGATGTTTTTTTTTACAAAAAGCGACAGTGGTTAGATGGTCATCTTTAAGCTAGCTTTCCATTCCAGATTTTAATTTTTTTAATAGAACTCAAATTTCTCCATCTGCCGTGGTGGGATTTAAACCCATATCCACAAACCATTGGCACTTGGTCCTGAATCACTGGTCCAGTGACATGGTCAAGATGCCACCACTTGGCTGAGTGAGAAGGAGACACCAATGGACCAGCATTCCAGTAAACATACCTCACCAACTAATTCTTCCTCTTCTTTAGCTGTATCTCAGCTTGCTGTCGGCCTGACGATTTCCCGGTGATGTAATCAATGAGGTCGGAAGAGGGTATTCCTTGTTGCTCGGCAATAAGCTGTAAATGGCCACAGGGTCTTTGAGAGAGGCTGGCATCTGTGAGTGGTCCAGGATGAATGAGTCATAGCAGTCTCCTGGGTATCTAGCACAGCACGGCAATACCTGGCAGAACGATTCAAACATTAAGGAAATGGAGCTATTTCCTGTTTAGGAAGACTGTTGGTTGATGATAGGATACATAGATTGCTTTGGGAGCACGATCAATTGCACCCTGAACCTATGGGAAATCAGCGATGCCAAAGCTTCCTCATTGCCTGACTTCCAGCATTGAAGGCAACAGCGATGAGGAGGTGGGCACTCACAAAGACTGTATCAAGGAGTGCTCATTAGGGTCCCTGAAACCATGCTGTGGTGATGAATAAAGGGCAACTGATATCTTTCAGGGTACTGAGGTGAGATTGCCACCCAGTCCTTCAACTTCCTCCAACATCTTCCCTCAATGTGACATTGGCTCGGTACATCTTATACATGGGGTCCCAGCCATTTGCAGATAGAACAGCCGAAACCTGTAGATCCCATTTCATTCTAGAGCACTCCTCAATGACGGTCACTGTTGTTAATGTCATTACAGATGGCATTATCTCTGGTATCCTAATGGGACGAATGTGATGGTATGGTTGCCTCTTGGAAGAATCTAGAACGAGGGTCGCTCTTCAAAAATGAGGGCTCACCCATTTCAAATACAAGTGAATGAAGGGTCTAGGCCCGAAACGTCAGCTTTTGTGCTCCTGAGATGCTGCTTGGCCTGCTGTGTTCGTCCAGCCTCACATTTTATTATCTTGGAATCTCCAGCATCTGCAGTTCCCATTATCTCAAATACAAGTGAGGCAGTTTTAAGTTTTTCAAAGAAGGTTTGCCAATTTTTGGAACACTGTTCCTCAAAATACAGTGGAAACAGAGAATTGGAATATTCTTAACGCAGAGGTTGATAAATTCCTGATGAGCAAGGGGGTTGTGCAGGGACATTTATCTGCAATAGGCAGAAATATGGACTGGTCAGATCAACCAAGATCTCATTCAATAGCAGAATAGACTCAAGGAACTGAGTGGTGTCCTCCCCACTTACCTGGATGCTTGCAGACCCAACAACACTCAAGAGGCTTGACAGCATACAAGACAAAGCAGCAGCTTGATTGGCACCACATCCACAAGTATCTATTCCCTCCGTCACCAACGCTCAGAAGCAGCAGTGAAATAGAACATGAATAGGAAAATAAAACTCCTGATTCTAATTCATATGTTTGCATGGTCTAATAGGGTTATTTTGAAATGGCACTTCTGTAACAGTCATCATGTTTGCAGACTCCTTTTTACAATTCATTCATGTGATGTGGGCATTGCTAGCTGGGCCAGTACTTCTTGCCCAACCCTAGCTGCCCTTGAGAAAACGGCAGTGAGCTGTCTTCTTGAACTACTGTAGTCCACCAGCTTTAGGTCAACCCACAATGCCATCAGGGAAGGAATTTCAGGATTTTGACCCAGTGACAGTGAAGGAACAGCAATATATTTCCAAGTCAAAATGGTAAGTGGCTTGGAGGGGAAATTGGAGGTGGTTGTGTTCCCATATATCTGCTGCCCTTGTCTTTCTAGATGGAAATGGTTGTGGGTTTGGAAGGTGCTGTCTGAGGATCTTTGGTGAATTTCTGCACTGCATCTTGTAGATAGCACACACTGTTGCAACTCTAACATGAAAATGATGATTTCTTTATTACTTTTTGGAGGAATGGGTATCTAGGTGGATTAACAGAATTTCCTCCTTGGACGAGGAACTTAGGTTGATCTGCGCAGATTGCTAGATGTTTTCTAAACTCTTATCGTCTTCTTATCCCTTCTGTGCTGCACAGATACGAGGCACCGAGTGTCTCGGAGGAACTGCAAATGTCACCAACCTTTGACCTTGTGACATATCACCTTCACCATCCTCCCACTCGAAGAGCAGTCAAAGAAACGGATGCCAAGTTCACACCTTACGTTCTCAGACATTGATTCAAATGCTACACTTAAAATGAAAGTCCAATGAGATGTGTGAGAAAACAGATCATTTTTGCCAGACTGTTTGCCTCTCCTCTTATTCACTTGCAAAAATTCACATCTGAAGGTGGGGGTAACTTTTGGTATTGCAGAGAGAGTACAGAAGGGGCACTTTGGCCCAGTGAGTCTGCACTAACAGAACAGCTGTCAAACTACACTAGTTCCATTTTCCAGCTCCTGGCCCATGGCCTTGAATATAATGGTGCTGGTGGTGTTATGTTGGTCTTATTATGAAGGTTATGTTTGGTGTTATCTGCTTAATGCTGAAATATGAAATGCCATAAGATTTATGGCACCAAAGTGAGTTCTACATATCTGAACCACATTGGAGGTTGACAGGCTCTTTTTACTCAGGGGCTATTATATTTTTAACAGCTCAATGAAGAAATTAATGATGCACGATAAACGAGAGGAAGTCAAATTACCTTTTTTTAACTGCAGAGACAAAGTCAGCACCTTGCTTTTCAGACT
This sequence comes from Stegostoma tigrinum, assembly GCF_030684315.1. Classification (NCBI taxonomy): domain Eukaryota; kingdom Metazoa; phylum Chordata; class Chondrichthyes; order Orectolobiformes; family Stegostomatidae; genus Stegostoma; species Stegostoma tigrinum. The sequence goes on from NC_081378.1 coordinate 8,840,941, forward strand.
CCTATAGCTTCTGGCCCTATCATTCATATCTACAACTGTTTAGCTACTGGGTGAACCTATCACCTCATTTAGGCGAGGCAGTGGTGTGTGGGATTGTCACTGGACTAGCAATCTTAAAACTTGGAACAATGTTCCTGAAACATGGGCATGACTCTCGCCATGGCAGATGGTGAAATTTGAATTCAACAAAAATCTGGAATAAAAAACAGGTCTACTGGTGACATAACAAGGTATAGAGCTGGATGAACTTAGCAGGCCAGGCAGCATCAGAGGAGCAGGAAAGCTGATGTTTAGGGTCTGGACCCTTCTTCAGAAATGGGGAAGGGAAAACGGTCTCTGAAATAAATAGAGAGATGTGGAGGCAATGATGGAAGGTGGAAAGAGGAGCAGATAGGTGGAGAGATGACGAACAGGTCAAGGAGGCAGGATGGAGCCAATAAAGGTGAGTGTGAGTAGGGAGTTGGGATGGGGGTTGGTCATTGGGGAGGGTGGGGCGGGTAGGTGGGAGGGAAGACAGACAGATCAGGAAGGCGGGGATGAGCTGGGCTGGTCTTGGGGTGAGATCGGGGTGGGGAGATTTTGAAGCTTGTGAAGTCTACATTGAGACCATTGAGCTGCAGGGTCCCCAAGCAGAATATGTTCCTCTAGCCTTCATGTGGCATCGTTGCGGCACTGGAGGAGGCCCAGGATGGACATGTTGCCCAAGGAGTGGGAGGGGCAGTTGAAGTGGTTCGTGACTGGAGGGTGTAGTCATTTGTCATGAACTGAGCATAGGTGCTTTACAAAGCAGTCTCTGAGCCTCCGTTTGGTTTCCCTGATGTTGAGGAGGCCACATCGGGAACAGAGGATATGATAGACCACATGAGCAGATGTGCAGGTAAACATCTGTTTAATGTGAAAGGTTTTCTTGGAGCCTGGGATGGGGATGAGGTGGGAGGTGTAGGGGCAGGTGTAGCACTTCCTGTCGTTGAAGGGAAAAGTGCCGGGTGAGTTGGGACTGGAGGGGACTGTGGAGCGGACAAGGGAGTCACAGAGAGCGCGGTCCCTCTGGAAGGCAGATAAGGGTGGGGAGGGAAAAATATCCTTGGTAGTGGAGTCAGACTGCAGGTGGCCGAAGTAGCGGAGGCTGATGCATTGAATCCAGAGTTTGGTGGGGTTGTTCGTGAGGATGAGGGGAATTCTGTCTTTTTGCGGGGAGGGGTGTGAGGGATGAGTTAAGGGAAATGTGAGAGATATGGTTAAGGGCATTTTCGGCCAAAGTGGAGGGGAAATTGCGATCCTTGAAAAACGAGGACATCTGGGATGTCTGGGAGTGAAATGTCTCATCTTGGGAGCAAGTACGGTGGAGGCGAAGGAATTAGGAATAGGTGATGGCATTCTTGCAGGAAGCTGGATGAGAGGAGGTGTATTCTAGGTGGCTGTGGGAGTCGGTGGGCTTGAAATAGATATCAGTTTCCAGATGGTTACCAGAGATGGAGACAGAGAAGCCCAGGCAGGAGAGGGCGGTATCAGAGAGGTCCAGGTGAACTTAAGGTTGGGTGGAAAGTGTTAGTAAAGTGGGTGAACGGTTCGAGCTCCACGTGGGAGCATGCAGATGGCCTAAAAGCTGTCCGCTTTTTCCTCTCCCGTAGGCCCGACCAGTTCCCACTCCACCGACACCCTTATCCGCTTAACCAAACTCATCCTCACCCTTAACAACTTCTCCTTCAACTGCTCCCACTTCCTACAGACAAAGGGGGTGGCCATGGGAATCCGCATGGGCCCAAGCTATGCCTGCCTGTTTACAGTAGAGAGGGTGTTGTAACCTGTGTGGTGGCAGGGATAGAGTGAGGGTGAGGTAGCAGGCACCAGAGTGTGGCACTTACTCTAGTGGAATGCAGAAGGACATCAACTTTCTCACAGCACCACAGCACCGTCAATGCATGCCGTAGGCCAGAAATGGAAATTAGTACGGAGAATTTGGGAAGCTATAGCAGAAAATCTCATGGCAAGACCACTCCAGACAATGACATACGTTTAGCCAAAAGAATGTGAGATCTTTCCTAAAATTCCTCATTCTTGCAAATCTCCTCTGTATCTTCTCCAATGCAATCACAGAATGATATGTGATGCTCTAACAGCAGCCCAATATGAACATAATACTGTTCTAGCTCTTCACTCTTAAACTCAGTGTCTCAGTGGATGAAAGAGACTATCTGTTTAACTTCTGAAACTTAGTACCAATCTCTAGGGGGCAGTGAACATAAATAGACCTCTTTTAATATGGAAAAAGTGGTTATAGGGTCATAGGGTCATACAGCATGGAAACAGACCCGTCAGCTCAACTACTCCATGTTGGATATAATCCCAAACTAACTAGTCCCACCCGCTCACTCCTGAACCACACCCTCCCCAAACCTTTCCTCACGTAATTATCCAAGTGTCTTTTAAACATTGTAATTGTGCCCACATCCACCACTTTCTCGGGAAGTTCATTCCACACATGAGCCTCCCTCTGTGTAAAACATTTGTCCCTCATGCCTTTTTGGAACCACTGTCCTCTCACCTTAAATACTAGTCTTGAAATCCCCCATCCCAGGGTTACCTCTCAACCTCGTAACCTCTAGTGAAAGAAATCCTTTTGGATATGTGTGCCATTTTAGATGGAGCTTTCAAAGGGCAGAATCAAGTCATTCCATGGGTGATGAAGCAACAAAGAGAAGCTTAAATGATTTGAATGAAGGACAGCACCCCGCTGAAGAGAGATGGAGCCAGCAAAAAAACCCACAGATATACCATTGCAACTGAACCTAAGGTGTCTCTTCCAACTCGAGTCAGTGAATTGTACTCAGGAATAGAAGCTCTGTTGCCTCACCTAGCGACAATGTTCTCCCAGCCAGTTAGAACAAAGGTTGCTGCATTTGGATCTAATTCACAAGCAGGTTTTTGCCCAAACTTAAATCTGTGTATTTGAGCATTCTGCTATTTGGCTGAAGCAGTCAAAAGTGATTGCTAGTGAAAGTAATGGGCCTGACAGAAATCTTTGAGCAGGTAATGAAAAGACCATACAAGAGTACCTGGGGGGAAGTCAATCGATTGAAAATTCTGAACAGAAGCAAAGTTGCTGGAAAAGTTCAGCAGGTCTGGCAGCATCTGTGAAGGAAAAAACAGAGTTAACGTTTCGGGTCCGGTGACCCTCAGAACATACTGAGGAAGTTCTGAGGAAGGGTCACTGGACCTGAAACGTTAACTCTGTTTTTTTCTTCACAGATGCTGCCAGACCTGCTGAGCTTTTCCAGGCACTTTGTTTTTGCTCCTGATATAAAGCATCCGCAGTTCTTCTGATTGAAAATGCTTCTTTGTAGAAAATTGAAGATGTGCTATGCCGTCATTTGTGGCCATGATAACCTTTTCACATAGCATTTGAAAATTGTTTAAAAAAAGCAGGAAGAAGTAGTGAATGGTTTTGGATGAAGAGAAAGATGAATTTGTGGCTTGGGTACAAATAAAACACATCACAAAAGTTCACAGATTGCTTGATGGAAAATATTTTTTTTTCCACAGGAGAATATGATTGTCACTGGCTTATAAACTTGTTTCTTCAGATACACAGAACTGTTGCTTTTCTCAGGAAACTATACAAATGTGTGTGTAAATGTATATTAGTGTTTTATGAAATAATTGGGTAATATAGTATCAATTCATAGTCTCAAAGACTCTCACAAGCTTTCATGGAGAAAGTGTTTTGCTTCAAAGGTCTGATAGTTCTATAGATTTTGAGTCATTTTGAAAATACATATTTTTAAAGTTGCTACGTTGGGACCTGTAGTCAACAGTGGGCAGTAAAGGTTACCTACTTGGGACACCAAGAGAATTCTAAGAACAGGCTCATTTGTTGAAGGTACAGACCACCCACGAGGCTTAAAAAGGATTCTCACAAATCAGTTTGTGTAGGCTTTTTGGTTGGTGCCCACGCATGCTGCACTTCACAGTGTAGAGTTACTATTTCTTAACTTTTCTAACCTTTTAACTCCTTTTGGTAGCTTCCCTTGGGAAAATCCCTGCTGTCTTCGAGACCACCTTCAAAAAGAAAGTGTCTCATCAGTAAAATTCTAAAAAAAAAGCTGACGCGAAAGAGTGCAAATGCTCTGAGCCCAATTTAGTTTATAGACAGACAAAAAAAGGTTTGTGTATGGTTTCTTTTTCAAGTTCACCCACAAGAAGGATAGTTGATTTTCACAGTCTAACAGCCCTCCCTGATTGTTCATGCAAACTCACAACACCCCTTGCTGTTTCTGCCCTGAATTTATTCAAGCCCTAGACAAACCTGTAGGCTTAACCAATACTTGATTCATGTGACTCCTTAAGGTGACATGCTTATAATCTTGGTAACTGGGCATTGGGTCAATCAATCATCAAAGGGATGTTACTGAGACTTTCTTCTCAACTAAAAGCAGTTGCAAGCATGACAGCTGAAATAATCGGGTCTCATCCGCACCATAGTGGCAGCGTGCCATCACTAGTTCGTGTGCTATCGCACGTTGAAGAAGTCATTCTGTCCTCAAAATTTTAACTCAGCTTTTATCTCCACTGTTATTGCCAGACCTGCTGAGTTTCTGCAGCATTTCTGTTTTTATACCTTTGTTTCTTTAATTGTCCCCTTACTGCCCCCTTTGGCTTTGAACCTTCCACTGTTTTATCCCTTAAGGCTGCCTTCTATCCTATCCTATTCTTTTCTCCATTGTCCCGTTTCACTGACTGAAAATGTATGGCAAATCTAAGTTTTTTTTTCCAATTTAAGTGAAAGCTCATTAACCTGAAACATTAACTTATTACTTCTACCACCGACGCAGCCAGACCGGCTGAATATTTCTAGACTTTTCTGTCATTATTTCGGTTTTCCAGCGCCTGTAGTATTTTGCTGTTGTTTTGAATGCAAACTAAATTCATTTCATTTAAAGATGCCTTCCTCAGAGAAATTCGACTTTTCACCCATCAGTCTCAACTCCATCCAATCCTAGCAGCAAAGAGCCAGAAGGAAAATTGTTTTACCGTCCATTTTCATTCATTTGCTTCAGTATATTTTTTTGAGAAATCTCACTTAACTAGTTTTGGGTGGAAAAATAATTTGCTAATGACAGTAGGAACTGACTTGTGGCTTTATCATTTTAAAAATGCTAATCTTTTGCACCCTCTAGTGCTAGTTACAAACTCTAGTTAAAAGAAAGTGAACTCTTTGGCAGGGTTACAAACATTAACTCTTTTACACTGTCATCTTGTGAATGTTGCAGTGGAGTAAAACAATAATATTTTTAATGAAAAATTCAATTTGTGTTTCTGAGACACATGTTCATGTTTTAAGCATGGAAATGTTTTACTTCAGATTAAAAGAGACCTGGGATTCCTTTTTTAGAAAGAACTTTCATGCAGTTATTCGTGCTACACACGGTGAGGATAATTTTAGTGTTTACTTCTGATCTCCTGATTTCAAACCTTTCTGTGCATTGTGTCAACAAGATTTCAGGAGAACAAAAACCGAAAGAACAGCGGATGCTGTAAATCAGGAACAAAAACAAAGTTGCTGGAAAAGCTCAGCCAGTCTGGCAGCATCTGTGGAGGAGAAAACAGAGGTAACGTTTCGGGTCCGGTGACCTTTCCTCAGTTCTGAGCTGAGCTTTCCCAGCGACTTTGTTTCTGTCCAAGACTTCAGGAGAGTTATCTAACAATCTGATCCATGAAAACAGGAAAGGCCATGTTCTGAGATGTATTTCCAATCATTCCCGCCATTATCACCACATTGGAGAGATTTCCTGACATGGCAAAATTCAGGGTCTTACCAAACAGTAATTGCATTGCTCACTAATCAAGCGTGTCTATACTGCTATCAGGCATACTTAAGGTGAAAGACAGAAGAAATGCTGTTGGAGGAAGGGTTATGTGAATATGAAGACAATTGTGAATGAACTGGCTTCAATCTCAACAATTACAATTAGTTAGATAAACACTTGGAAGAAAAAGGAAAAGGAAGAAGAAAAAGAAAGAAGGGTCCCAATTCAAAACGTCAGCTTTCCTGCTCCTCTGATGCTGCCTGATCTGCTGTGTTCCTCCAGCTCCACACTGTGTTATTGCCAGTATCTGCAGTTCTTACTATCCCTGAAGGAAAAAAATTGATGGCCACAGGAGCATGAAGCTAAAGGAAAATACTTCCATTAGATCTAACAGTAGAATGGGCAGAACAGACTGACATTTCGCAAATGTTAAAATGGGTTTTAACAAATTTAATTGCATTCATTTTGTCACTTCATCTTTATCACTTTTCTTCCTTTTCCCCTTTTCTTCATTATCAATTTAGCATTCATGTTAAACATTTTATAAATCAAGTTGCGTCAGGTGTCCACTTAGTAACTGGTATTCGGCTACATAATGCACAACAATGGATTAGAAACCAAGGGTCTGGCTTTTATACAAGGCTGTTCTTTGACCCCTTTACGTCGAATGCAGAGGAGGTGTTGACTGCTGAGTGTATGAAGGAAACCGTTAGCCATGTGTTCACAAACATTTTAAGTTATCAGACAATCCAAATTAAGTGATTTGGAATTAAGAGATGGCAGGAACATCAAATTTTTAAACCTATTGTGTCCCTTCCATCTTTAAATGTTTATATGTATAGTGTGTGGTCTGCAGTTAGCTCTGGTGGTTCAAGTATGGCACAGGATAATGTCAATAGTGCCGGACAACCCCTAGACTGGCTGTAGTCACTAATGGAGGCCTGGCTCCTTATCTTTATTCCTATGTTTGATGTAGAGTAATGCCCCACAAATGTTAGCCAATTTCTTTTTCGTTACTCTTTCATGGGAGAGATGTTGCTGGCAAGGCCAGTATTTGTTATTCTTCCCTAACTGTCCTTAAACTGAGTGTAGAGCTGGATGAACACAACAGGCCAAGCAACATCATAGGAGCGGGAAAGAACTGCGACGCTGTAAATCAGGAACTGTAAATCTGGAAAAACTCAGCAGGTCTGGCAGCACCTATGAAGATAAAAAACGAAGTTAACGTTTCAAGTCCGGTGACCCTTCCTCAGAACCTTCCCCTTGTTCGAGATTGTTCCACGAGGAAACATCCTGTCTATGTCTACTTTGTCAGTCCCCTTTGGCATCATGCATAGCTCAATTAAATCTCCTCTCATTCTTCTAAATTCCAGAGACTATTGAAGTAAACCCCTCTTCTCTGGAATTGGTCTACTGAAATTCCTCTGAACTGCCTCCAATAAACTAAATCCCTACTCAGGTGAAGGGAACACAACTGTACACATTGCTCACTAATGCTTTGTACAGTTGCATCCTTTCCCTTCTTGTATACTTTATTCTGTTAGCAATAGAAGCCAAAATTCCATTGGCCTCCTTTAAAACCTGCCGTACCTTTTTATTAGTTTACTGTAATTCATACAGCAGGACATCCAAATCCCTCTGCACTTAACACCTCTGAAGTTTCTTTCCATTTAGATAATAAGTTGCCTTTCTATTCACATATATAGAAAGGCCTCTTATCTGCGTCCCAAGAGCCCAATTCAGAGGAAGGCAATGCTCTGAACGGAACGTTATTTAGATTGAACACACAGCCCCAACAGAAATGGCCTTTTAGGACCTCAATGTTAATATTATTGCACCTCACATTCAATGGATTCAACAAAGTGCATTTGAAACATCCCCTTGACCTCAGTCACACCAAACCCTTTTTCATAAGCCAAGGACTCTATCTTTGAATGGACCCTGTCACAGATCTTTGCATTTGTTATTGCTCTGGCTCTCTTACTGATGACAGACCAACATAATACACCATCTAGAACGTTTTTGAGGCTGTGAGGTGTTCGCAGTTAGCTGGAAAGCCAACAAGAGACCCTTGCTTCCTCTTCCAGAAAAGGTCCTCAAATCCAATAACAATCAGGCACTAATGAGGCCAAAAAATGGGGTCTTTGCCAGGAATTAAAATCTCTGGGGCCAGAAGCACCACCCAGTCAGAGCTGCCAGCCAATCAGGAGCCCCATGGCTCCTGCTCAGCAGTGCCACAGAGGACGTAGTGGTTGCCTCTGGAAGAGAGTCCAGGATGGAGGTGAGTGAATTATGGTGTGTGAGGGGTGGTTTGAGGACCAACAAGAAGGGATCCAGGTTTGGAGGCACTACCTGGAGGTGTGGTCAAGGTGGGGTCCATGTGAAGCATGCAAGCTGGCTTTAGATGGTTATTTAAATCAAAACAATGCGCAGTGTTGTGGAAAAAGAGCTGAGTTTTGCCATTAAGTCAAAATGCTCAGATGGCTGATGCAGACCCAATGAGCCAGAAAAGGTAGACTATGGAAGCAAGTGCAGGAGGATAGCTTTGAGAAGGCACCACATTGCCCAATATGCACTCCTTTGATTGGGCATTGGCCAACTTTGACCCAGGCCAACCCTTAACATCCACCAGGTGATAAGCTGCTCCCACAGGTTGACCTGTTGGCACTGAACATGGTGGCAAGCCTACTTGCAGGGAGGCTATTGCCAGTGGTGGAGAGTCAATCATAGAATCCCTACAGTATGGAAGCAGGCCATTCGGCCCACCGAGTCCATAATGATCCTGCAAAGATCATCTCAACCAAACACCAACCCCTGACCCTATCTGTGCAACCCTATATATCCCATGGCTAATCCACTTAACTTACACATGCCTGAACACTGTGGCAATTTAGCGTGGCCAATCCACCTAACCTGCACATCTGTGGACTGTGGGAGGAATCCGGAGGAAATGCACGCAGACACAGGGAGAATGTGCAAACTCCACACAGTTGCCTGAGGTGAAATCAAACCTGGATCCCTGGTAGCAGTGATAACCACAGGACCACATTAAAGTAGGCCATACCTGGACCCTTAATGATCATAATTCATAACAAAGTGAGAAGGTCAACTGTGGACTGAGCCAAAATGGACCTAATTCTAATGGACATGGGAAGTTGGTGGGGTTTGGGTACCCATCATTCTGCCTGATAAAGTGCCCTTTCTGACTCCAAAGTCACCATCTCGGTGGGGTTGAAGGGGAGAATGCAGAAGAGTGTACCCATTGATGAATGGATGGGAGAGGCTTCCCACTTACCACAAAGTATTTGTAAGCTGTTGTTAGTGCCCTCTTTCTGCAAGCAATCACAACCTTCCAATTCTAGCACCACCCCTTGAATGACTGAGATGGTTTCCCCTCACCTCTGCACATGCTCAATGTCTAAAGGAAGTGTCCATTTATTTCCTTAGCCTGTCAAATACTAAGGGAAATGAATGAGAGAGAGAGAGAGAGGACAGAGAGAAAGGGAGAGAGAAAATAAACCTGCAAAAAGTAGCACTGAGCCACAGATTGTTCTCATATCATCCAAACCACTTTCACTTCCTTGCCAGACCATTCTGAGAATGAGATGTGCTCTCAAGTGCACCAACCTACTTCCTGAGGTTTTGCACACATTATAAGTGATGTTTATTTGCTATCAATTTTACATGGTGCCTTTTTTTAATATAAATTAACGATTCTTCCTTCACTTTAATCATATGCCATCCTATATATAGGAGAGGCAAGAAAATTATATCTCTTTGCGAAGGTTTTAGTCAGGGCAGTCATTCTTTGAATTCCCAAATAAAAAAGTAAAAGGAAATTGTTTTAAGACAGTTCCAATTGTAATTGATGGTAATTAATAATAAAAAAATTGTATTATGTGCTCCAATGGCAAGTTCTATTCTCAACCTTCCTTCGCACTTTGGTTAACTGTTTCCAGTTGTTTAATTTTTTCTTTTCCTTCAATTATTTAACCTGTAAACCACATTGCCATTTTTTTTAACCGTTTGCTTGTGAGAGTCACTGGCTAGACTTGTATTTACTCCTCATCTCCAGTTGTTGAAGAGTTACTTAAAAGTCAACTGCATTGTTGTGGACTTACAGTGGAGGCCTGACCAATTAAGGATTGCAGATTTCCTCCCCCTCAGAGTATTAAGAATCAGATGCGTTTTTGCAACAATCAACAGCAGGTAGTTTTTGTTTTAAACCTAGCATTTTATTAGCTTGATATTTCACCATCTGCCAGAGTGGAACTTTAACCTTTGTCCCTCGAATATTAGCCTGGGATTCTGGATTATTAGTTCATTGACACTGTCATTGTACCACTGACTCCCCACATCTTACAGCATCATGACCCCAGTTGTGCTCTCTGTGACGTGGAGCCAGCTGTCAGAACACAACGGCATTTACTAGAGAGTGGCCACAAGGTAAAGAGCTTTGAGAGTTGGTGGGGGAATAGAAGGAGGAGACAGGGAACCAGGGTTTATCAGGTTAGAACAAGATTCACAGTCAGACCATTCTCAGTGCCCAATGCTGAGCCGTGCTTAATAGCCACATGAGTCAGAGAATCTTTAGACAGTGGTTTGCAGAGACCTGAGGAGCTGCACCCACCAAGAGTAGGTGCCAATCACGTATTATGGTGGAGATTGAAAGGAAAACAATAAAAGCTGAGAGAGGAAGTGTGTGAGAATTTAGTCAATCTGGAAGCCAGTGATTGAGGTTTGATATAGTGAAGAATCATTGAATCCCTATAGTGTGGAAACAGCCCTTTTGCCCAACAAGTCCACTCAGAAAATCCCACGCAGACTCATTCCCCATAATGCACACATCTCGGAACATTACGGGATGGGCAATTTAACCTGGCCAATCCACTTAGCCAGCACACATTTGTACTGTGGGAGGAAATAAGAGCACCTGGAGGAAACCCATGCAGACATGGGGAGAACGTACACAAACCACACAGATAGTCACCTGAGGGTGGGATTGAACCCATATCCCTGGTGCTGTGAGACAACAGTGCTAACCACTGAGCCACCCTGCCACCAGGGCTTAGAGTCCTGCAGTAAGTTAATTCTGTCGAACTTGTGTTACAGTCGTTCCCATTTGAAGACTGTGGGTGGTTCTTTGATGAAGAAAGCCATGGGTTTTTTTTGCTCACACACCCCCTTCTCTTTTTTATATCAACAGATTTAATCTCTTGGTGATGCTCCAAACTAAGATTTGGCTAAAGAGTAAGTAGGCTTCTGTCACCTCTCCCTTGCAATGAAATGTCTGCCCTTAATTTTCATTTCACTAGTCACCATTTTTCTAAGAAAACCAATCAACAAGCATGACATATAATCACAATGTTGCTCATCCCCTTTGCAAGTCGTGTTATGAATGAAAAATACTCCCGAGTTGAATCTCTGCATTACCAATGTACTGGTATCCCCCAGCTTTGATTAGCCTGGTGATTATATGCAAAACCTTTCTAGTCTTTATTCTAAGAAAACTGTGTCTAAAGTGTATCATGTTTTTGCCAAGCCTCAACATTAAGTTCTGTACTCCCTCCCCCAGGTGTGAAATGTTTCATTTTGCCAATGAAAAACATTGAAAAAAACTCATTTTGTTTTTCAATTGATTTCAATTTTCCATTATTTCTCTTCTAAGAATTTTGCAAGGCCCAAAAAATGGAGGCCTTGCATACATATCAGATCTAACTGCATGCAAGGATGTGAGAGTCGATGTGCTTATAGATAATAGCGCCCAGAATAAAATAATTTTCTCGAGATTAGTCCATGTGCTCATTGTATGAGCAGCTTATGATTGCTGCGCAAGGTTGGGCAAAATAATCAAATAATGCAGCTTCTCAACAGATGCGCTTGTATCTGTGTGTGTGTCTCTGCAAATGTGCATCAGTACGCGTGTTACAGCAGAGTGAAGAACTGTGAGGTAAGACGTAGATTTTTATTTTGTTCATTCCTGAAGTGTTTCGTAACGAGAGATAAAACTACAATGGGGAAAGGCAGGAGATAGTAACAATTATATATCTGTCCTGTCCATTGTAACGTCCTTCGATGAGATTCTCATCTTCCTAAAATTCCTACATGCCTTGTAACGCAAGATTTGACACAGCCACAGCAATACTTTGCTGTAAGTTACCGGTACTTTACTCAATTTGTTTCTCCAAAGTCGGTTATGAAGAATTATATTTCCGCCATTTTTCTTTTTAAATGTTTATCTAATTTTTCAAAGAAACATTTCTGCTGTATCCAAGAAGTAGAAGTGGCTCATCGGTTGGCAAGGATTGTTAAGCTTTGTCAGCATTTGCTATAACTGAACGATAAATATTCTCCAGTTACTCGTGCTGACAAAGGATTTGGAGGCATAAGGCACGATTCAACAATAAGAAAGTTAGGATTAAAAGGATGTTGGAGGGGAAGATATTTAAGACAAAGGTAGGATGTGAAGTAAATTGAGGCAAAACCGTACAGATGGATTCAGTAAAATAGAAATGTTTTTAAAGAAAGTGGTAACGAGGCAATTTGGTGGAACGTTGGATAGATCAGTTGAGAAATACGACGAGAAGATGTGTAGGTGGGTAGAACAATTGAAAAGGGCAGTTTGCAAGGTCAAGTGACTTTTTCTAACCAACAGCAATGTCCTGTTTCCTGAGCCATCTCAATAGATGCACTAGCAATTTGTAAATTCTGATAGGGCATAATGGCAAATGGATGCTCATATTTACCGAATGCCTTATAGGATACTTGCAAATTAAATTTGGAAGCTGTAGGGATCTTTGTGGGGGTGTGCACAAGGAAGTGTTTGAATGAAGATTTATAACGTACATTATTGACCAAGTCAGTATTTATATTCCAGAAAAATAAGTGTGGAAATGAAACAATGTAGCACACATCTGGTGAAATAGTACAATTTATTTTTTTTTGTCAAACCATATGTTGTACTTCCACATCTATGCCTCGTTTTTAGTTAATGCAGCAACATTCATTCAGCTGCCCACTTTAAAGTCAACCAGTGTCAGTCTGAAACAGGATGCGGGTGTAATATGACTTATAGTTGCATCTTTCAAAAGATGCAGAGCTGAAAATTATTTTAAACACCAAATTATGTTCACAATTTTGAACGTTCTTAACAACTAAGTTGTCCCTCCGCAGAATGCAGTGGGACAGCAAAGCGAACTAACTCTTTTCTAATATACACCAAAAACTAATTCAGATAATGTTCACATTCAGAGACTCCATCATCAAATTATTGAATATTCATCGAAGCTGTGTAAAGCATATCCTTTAACAAAACAATAATGAAACTTTTTTTTTGAGTTGCGGCTGCACTTTTTCTCCTAGCACTTTAAATATTACTTTTTCCAAGGTGTTTCAGTCATGTGCTTGTGTTGCAATGCTAATTACCTTTCATTGTTTAGTTGAAAAATTATCGGAAAGATCCCAGTTTGATTTTGCCATCACTGCCTTATCAATGGTAACTTTTTTTGTTAAATTAAGCAGAAGTTTCATTCAATAGAAAGCAAACATTGCTTTCTTTTGAAGCCTCCTATTTGAAGCACTTTGATTCTGGCTTTATTTACAATTGTGGATTATTTTTTTGAAACTAGTACATGAAGTGTATTTCTGAAAAGTAACTGGTTTTGATGTTTTGCATGCCTAAATGCTAAAGTTTTGGTCTGCTGTAATATTCTCTTACCGTAAGGTACTAGCTGTGGAGGGGCTGATGTTTGCACAAGTTACCATATTTATGAGTTCAGCTAATTCTACAAAAAAAACAAAATGATAACAGCTGCTTCCATCACAGCCATCGTCATTTAAAAAAGTAATTTCATGCAGGTGTTTGTCGAAAAGAATATTGTAAGCTTTTGATGATATAGTTGCTTTTTTTCTATATTAAACCTTATCTAATTGTACACAGTCAGTGATTCGTGATATTTAGCTGCCATATTATGTCTTGTGTTTTGTACGTTAAGCGAGAGATGTTAAAGATAAAAACCTAAGATCCTTTTACTTTAAAAAATTACAATTTCTGAATGAAATAAATGCCAAAATAATTAAACCCAACATGCAAAGAGGCAATCACACAAATACTTGAGGGACAACAATCCAAGAGTGAAAAATTAAAAATGTTCTTAACCAGATAATAACATGCAACTCTCAGCACAGTGTATAAATTTGACTACACAAATCCAGAGTTTGATTCAAAAAAAGAAAATTAGAGATGACTCATATTTAAATAAAACTTTTGAAATAATGAAGGGAGACAGTAAAATGAATCTCATTGTAATAAAGTAAATCATTATAGATTGCTAAGAAATTATAAACATTATAACATTTTTTCACTGATTTTACAAGTGGTTGCCTTAAGTTCCTTTCATGATTGCTGTATTTATTTTGAATAATACACTTTCAAATGAAAAAGAAAACAAAAGTATTGGAGACAGTATAAATTTGGCACATATCATAATCTAAAGAGAAGGTATAGCTGCAGTCTAAGCACTCTCTGAGGTTTATTTAATAACAGTAATTAGCTTCCATTTCAGTGTATATCTTTCTGTTGATTATGCAGTTTATAAAATCTTGATGCCGAGAATTCTAAAACAAGGTTAGTTCCTAATTAAAAGAACAAGAAAACCAAAGTAGGAAAGTTTCCTGAAACCACCTTTTTCGGTCAGAAAATAAATGTTAGCCATTTTGTTTTAGTTTTGAAACGGAAATTTTGAAAATTTGTGTACACCAAATTTCTTTTGTATTTTTGTTACATCAATTCATGGCATGATACAGCTTCAGAATCAATCTGATCAAAGATGTATACTTCACATGCCTGGACATATCACAGAGATAAATATTTAGCTGAAACAAAAATAAGATTGTAGTTTCTTGACATTTTAGGGCAATGACTTAACTCCTCCTGTTTTGGTTATTTTACACTTTCAGACTCAATCATTTTCTACAGGAGCCTTCTAGCTGTGCAAATGATGAGGCAAAAGTTTGCTAATCAATTTATTTAACGTATAGATAGAAGTAATACTAAAGTAAAGCTTTTGCTAAACTGGTTATGCATTCATCAGGTCAGAAATAAAAATATACCAGTCTAAAAGAAGCATAGATTCTGTTGCTAAATTTGAAGAGTAAGTCACCACCAATCTTCTTAAATCAAACTTGTTGCATAATGTTGCAACATATTTTGCCAACTATTCAGTTTCATTGTACAAAATAGTTGTCCCAGACTAGGCAGTGTGATTGAAGGATGTAATATTATACAATTATCTGTTATGCTTCTCTCACCCAACATTAGAGGCAAACGACTTTACAACAGCAGTGGGTGGCCATAATACATTTTAAAAACTGGATCAAAAAACTTTATTTTCAACCCACAGGCAGTGAGAAGTGAATCAGTCTTTGCTCAGTTTGAATTTCAAAGGTGAATGATTGAATAGATTCTGCCTCAAGTTGTGATACAGTTGGTATAACCCCCCCCACCCCGGACTAGGAGCTCTGGGTTTGAATTCCACTCCCGGAGTTGATGGCAATGAAGGTTTGTTTATAATATGGTCACATAGGTCAATTTTCAATCTGTAAATCCTTCTCATACCCCTCTCATAGGTGGAAAAAGTAATAGATTTCCTGGTCAGCCCTGCTTGATCTGGAATGACACTTATCAAGCTCCAGCCTCTGATATGACAGACTGGTAACCTGTTTCAGGAAAAACTAGTCATGTGAGCAGACAAAGCACAGCCTTAGACTGCCTCATGGGTCAGGAGGTACAGGAAAACCTCTATGTCAAATACCGGAGAAAATGAACAAAGAACAAAGAAAATTACAGCACAGGAACAGGCCCTTCGGCCCTCCAAGCCTGCACCGATCAAGATCCTCTGTCTAACCTGTCATCTATTTTCTAACGGTCTGTGTCCATTTGCTCCCTGCCCATCCATGTACCTGTCCAGATATATCTTAAAAGACGCTAATGTGTCTGCGTCTACCACCTCCGCTGGCAATGCATTGCAGGCACCCACCACCCTCTGTGTAAAGAACTTTCCACGCATATCTCCCTTAAACTTTCCTCCTCTCACTTTGAACTCATGACCCCTAGTAATTGAGTCCCCCACTCTGGGAAAAAACTTCTTGCTATCCACCCTGTCTATACCCCTCATGATTTTGTAGACCTCATTCAGGTCCCCCCTCAAACGCCGTCATTCTAATGAAAATCATCCTAATCTACTCAACCTCTCTTCATAGCTAGCACCCTCCATATCAGACAACATCCTGGTGAACCTCCTCTGCACCCTCTCCAAAGCATCCACATCCTTTTGGTAATGTAGCGACCAGAAGGGTGTTATAATATTGGAAATAGTGATATATTCAGAAAGCTCATTTACTGTTACATTTTTGAGATAACGCCCCCTTTGGAATTATGGTCCACCATATATGATGTCAGTAACTCATGTGATTTTTCTCACCATTATAATCTGTGGTACATTCCCAGCTCCAACTCCCCCCTTAGCCACATTCAGGTATCTATTTTTTGCAAATCAGCTTGGATGGTGAGTTCTATCAACTTGCTATTCAGCTGCAGGAGCTATCATAAGTGATCCCTATGTTATCCCTGTTTGATGTCTGGCAGAGGTCACTGGACTCTGATTAAAAGTGGAATTCTGTCCCATGACTCTAAGGCCAAACTGAAGCTTCCCAATGGTTTAGTTGATATGAATACCATCTGGGTTGGATCCAGTGCCTCTTGGGTCATGGGATCAGCCGTGGGCATATTCAATATGCAGGCTTGTGCGGCTGAATTGTCTGTTCTTGTCCCTAGTCTTTATTTCAATGAATCAAAAAAACAGTTAAAATTGAGACACAATAGGTATTTTAATGTAGCCCATAATTCTTACTTAAACTCACCAATGACTGCTTATGTCTCATGCTTGCATTTCAATTTTGCCTGCAAAGGTGTTGCAAAAAGTCAAATCTAACACTTGCAACAAATTTATGAAAGGTTATTTAAGTGATTCACAAATACCACAACTCATTGTGACCTACATTGGATGAGAACAAGTTGTTTGGTTTTAATTACTGTTGACCAGATGAATATGTTCTGAGGAAGCCACCAGGCCTTTTTCAGTGTAAATTAGAGGGTAGACATTCTCATCAAGACTTTGCATGAGCCTTTTAGGGTTTCCAAGCCTTGTGTAAATCCAGCTGACTGAACATTGCAACCTCTCTCACGTTTTAGAAAGACAGGAAAAACACAGTGTCTCTACTTCCCACTGCCTTTTTTCTCTGTGGCTGGTGAGGATAAACAATCTAACCTCTGGTACATTTATATTTAGAATCAAAGTGAGCAGGTGGGAGCTCAGGTCGATTTTTTGTTTTAATTTTCCAGAGTCTGGCAACCTGCCTTTTTAACAGTGCTCTCTGAAGCCTGTCAATCTAACCAACGAAATGGAACATCCTTTTGTACATCGAAGATTTAGCTTCATTTCAAGCCAACTACATTACAAAGATTTTTTTAATTGATTGTTGCGAAGTAATATTTTTCTTGGCTGTTTCCTTTAAGTGCCCAGATCAAGATTTGATTGTATTTAGATGTATTTGATTAATAATAACTTATCATGGTCTTTCTAATTAGACATTGAGTGCCATCATTCTTACATATTGTTTGAAGCTCCTTCATTTGAAATAATCCATGTCCTCACAGTAAATAAACCATTAGCGGAGAAATGGCACCAGAGCTCTTCTGATGTTTGCTCAATTGTACAGTTTGGATATCCAAAGCAAACCTAAAAACCACAGGGCTTTTTAATAGTAGACCTGAATGGGCCCGATCAGAGCTGTGGACGTGCTGATTTTGGGTCATTTGGAAAGAAAAGCTTGGCTTGGCGCAAGCATATGCAAATGGTTCAAAGCAACATTTATTTCCAAAGTGCCCGAACTCAATGCATCTACAGAGTGTTTGAGCCCTTTGGAAAAAGTCTTGACTTTCAGGCCCATTTAAATCTGTTCTGTCAAGCAAAGGTTTTTTTTTCCCAAAGGATTCAATCATACCCAAAAACCAAAAATATTCTTTATCCAAAAGAAATTCTTGGTTGGTTCCTGAGGTTTTCAATAAAATTGATATAAAATTCTCCTGTCATGGAGAATTACATTCATACATGATGTCCAGACTGTCTTGATGCATTCATGTGACTTCTATCACTTCTATAACTTTCATTATTGTTTGTGGCAGCCATTAAACACTTTATTTGCAATTTGCTGTCAGATGTATAAAACTGAGTAAATTTTCAGACCCAGTTACTGTATTTTTTTTTGAAAAGAGACAAATTAACACAAATCAATCTGTAACTTCTTAGTTAGTCAGAATGGTGGTGTATTTTCCATTCCGTGCTTCTGTGGAATGAAAGGGAATATGAGACAGAATTGGATCTTTTCTCTTATTAGCGAGCGAGAGAGAAAAAATAACTGAAATAGCTACAGAATGAAATAAAGCAACTTCATAAAAAAAGAGTATAAGCCCTGCAGTTCATGCAGGAGTAGTGTTATGAGCTGTATCATTCTCAAAATCTCATTCAGGTGCAGAGGCAATAGAGAAGAGAGGTTTTGAAGGCATACTCAAAACCCTTTATTAATGTTCTCTACGTATCGCATGTGTTCAACATCAGAACTGAAGAGTGAGAATATTGATAAAAACACGACCACACTAACACATCAAGCTGAATTCTGTGTATTTGGACAGATCTCATCAATGATAAGATTGACTCAGGCATTTGAGATCTCCCCATCAGAACGTGCCTGCAGAGAGAGGAGAAACTGACTCTCAAGAAAGTTATCATTACATGCAGAGGCTTCAGAGTTTGTCAATCACCAATGAGAGATTATTAATGGAGAATAGACAAAGTTTTGCAGTACACTAGAGACATCCCAGGCTGAATGAGAGCAACATAATGAAAACAAGGAGAAATATTTATTGAAGAACCATAAGAAAGATCAAGACCAGACATACGGACATAAATAATGCAGAGGGCATCATACCAATGAAAAGGGAGTATATCCAGCGTTGGGAAAGCAATGGTCTAACTGTAGGTAGCTCAATCACTTTGCACACAAGAAATAGAAAAAGCAAGATCATCAAGATAGACGCTGGAGAAATTACAAATGGCGATTCTGACAAATCACGTTGCACTATACGACAAGTTGGCATCCTAAGGTTTAAAGGCAATAAATATTTTGGGGCTGCTAGAATGATTACTGGAGAAGAAAAGCATCAAGCAAATGTAAAGTACCTTGTAGACATGAAAGCTTTGCAAAATATGAGCTTCACAGATATGATTGAAGTGATTCAAGATGGTGACCCAAAAATGGGACCTTTAAAGGGATGATTCAGGCCATACGATGCAGCAATATTCACCCCAAGAGGGCAAATGAAGCTGAGAGCCAGATGCAAAGGGATAAGCGACATCAGTTGAAGCAAGACTGAAGCTTAATGTGGTATCTTTACACATGGCAGAAGAAATTTGAGATGGTTCACAACCTGCAAAACTGCCAAACAGATCCTTGAAGACCACTGGTCTTGGATATCATCTGGTGAACATTATCCTGCAGCGTGACGACAGTGTGAGACCTACTCAGACCAGACAAGGAGAGTTCCAGCAGCCCTCAAGTCCAGCCTGAAAGATCAGTGTGAAGAACTGGCAAAGAATCAAGAAAGTGACAGCTCCTCCCAACTGGATTAGCATCATGGTAGTGCTGAAAACATCATGGAAAGCTAAAGGCATACACAAATTCAAAGGATCTCAAAAACAAACACCTTGACAAACATTGAAAAAATGCTGCCTAGTTTGCCAAGATAAAAATCATCAGTGCCCTCAATGTGAAGATTGGCAGTTGGCAAGTGAAACTGAATGAAAGCAATCATGTTCTACCTTCTCGTGACCATTCAAGAGATACAGATGGCTGTACATGCCCCACTGCTACAGAGGAGGTTCAAGACAGAACAGCAGAAATAATTGTGAACAATCTGCTCATTTATGGAGGTGGGGATATGGAGGTGGATGATGCAATCACACAACATATTTAGAATCTAGCATGATTACTAGAGAGCTTACCTGAAGTTGAACAAGGAAAACATGCCACTGAAGATGCCCAAAGCCAAGTAAATGCAACATATACTGACAGCAAATGGAATTTGCTTACATCCTGAGAAGGTGACAACTGGAGTATGATGCAATGAGCAGCAGGTCTAAAAGCAATGCAACAATTTGTTTGAGTCATGAACTATCCAGCAAAGTTCTTGCCTAATCAAAAAAAAAGAACTATGGACCGTTCTTCAGAACTTCAGGAATTTCTTGTGTCATTTGTTGTTGGAGTGTGAACAGCTATGTGAGTTAATTATTATAGATGTGCAGCTATACTTGAGCACAGAACACGAAACAGCCCTACACTCAAATCAACGCACTAACAGCATCAACTCCAACGTGCTCTGGAAGTCATCATTCCACTCCATCAAAGGTATTGAATTTCAAAGACAAGTTTGAATCAATTCCTCACCAAGGGAACAGTTCTCCCCAGGGAAGGAAAACCACCCCAAGAACAAGCAGATCCTAGGCAAACTGACAATAACAACTTGCATACACATCATTAAAAGAATTGAAAACTAGAGAAAAAAGGATGAAATGCATGTTGAGAGATTGCTGAAAGTGGGACTGACTGACTTAGAGAGCGGGGCAATACGGGTAGAGGTAAGGTTTTGATGAATAGATGTGTCAGAAGGAAGGAAGGGTATAGCTTTCTCCAGGTGGTGACTCCAATGGGCAAATTGAACCCTCTGAAGACATGACACTTCTCTTTTCAGCACTTAAAAAATACTTTAGAAGAAACTTCTGCCCATATGTACAAATTCAACTAACTTTTATTATTGATTTTAAAAATGTAGATGGGCTACCAAATCTGGCACCCATTGATCCTCTGTGTTGTGGGGGTGAGCTCGGAGGTTGGTGGGAAGGTGGTGGACTGGGTGCTGCGCACCTGGTTAATTTTACCTTACTGCCCTGCACCAAAAACTTACCTAAGGTGTGTTTGTAATATTGAACCTTATGCACATTGTGTAGCTTCTAACTGGAAATGGTTGCTATAGGATTTTATTTTGATGAATGGGAAAATACAATATGCCTACCAGTTGGCTTGCCTTAGATATGTGACCTCTATCTCTGTTGCAACTTGCTTTCAATATAGTTTAAGGCATCTCTTGAAACATTACCTAACAATCATGAGGTTACACATGACCAATTCCCCTTTTCTCACTGATTTTACATTCACTCTTCGTCTGCCAATGCCTCAGATATAAAATGCTTCTTCATGTATTGAAGTATTTTCATAATCATTTTCCATCTCATTACTGCAACTACCCAATGATCCACTGCTGCTTCCCTCTCTCATCCCCAACTATACCTGCCTCTCATCCCATCCTCCACACATTCGCCCACTTTTCACCCCCAGATTTGGGGCCAAGCCTTCAGCTTCACTTTCTGGAATTCGCTCCTTAGATTGTGCATGCTTCCATTTCCTTTCAGAAGTTACTGAAACAGATCACCACCACCGCCTGATAGCTCCTTTTTTTGGGACAGTATCCTGGCCTCAAAGGTCACATGATTCAAAACATTGACTCTGCACAGATGCTGCCAGATCCCTTGAGTTTCTCTCTCTTTCTCAAATCCTTTTTCTATTGTTGACTATACCTCAATAAAATGTTTTGGCATGAGTTTCTTCCTTTGAAGTCGCTAGAGAAATGCTGCTGTTTTTGTACTCTCTCAAGTTTGACACTTTGTGGCAGCTAAGGTGAGCTGCTTGGAATTCTGAATTGTCGACCGTGTTTAATTCCTCATTCTTTACACTGAGCACAAATGACCATCTTTAATTATTGCGTTTTAAGTTGTTTTGGTCGCAAGCAACATTCTAAACTTGAATCCATGATTGTATTGCTGGAAGGGTACGTGCTTGTTGGAACATTGTGATGATAGGGTGTTAGTGGTGAGCAGGGGACTTTTTGTGGGGATTCCCCTGATCAGCTGCTGTAACCTTGGTGGAGATTCCATGGAAAACCTCAAAGTTAAATGTCTGGCAAGTTGCCACTATGATCAAGGTTCACAGAAGGTCAGTGCTGTATTTATGAGTTAGGTTGACAATTTTGCCATACTCTCACTGCCATTGTCATAAGCTGCGTAAACTACATCTGGATCACATCGTGATTTGGGCAAATCTAGCCTACTCAAGCTTTATGCCTAGATTCACCATTTTATTTAAATGCCAAAACCCTGGAGATTGAATAAATTCATGAAGATGAGACTGGGATAGGAAATTTTAGTGTTGAAAAGAGCTGTTTCTGACAGAGAAGGGAAGGATAAGAGGAGTTACAATTTCAAAATAATTTCGGTGAACAAAATTATTTGCACTGATTAAAGAATGAAAGATGTGCGGATGCTGTAAATCAGGAACAAAAACAAAAGTTGCTGGGAAAGCTCGGCAGGTCTGGCAGCATCTGTGAAGGAAAAAACAGAGTTAACGTTTCGGGTCCGGTGACCCTTCCTCAGTCATTGGATCCGAAACGTTAACTCTGTTTTTTGATTCACAGATTCTGCCAGACCTGCCGAGCTTTCCCAGCAACTTCTGGTTTTGCATTTGTACTGATTGTTGAGTTATTATCTGGATGGCATCAGCTTCAAACTATGGCCCAGAATGAAACACTGTTTTTGCCCAGAAGATTGTAAAAGAAATGGGACGTCAAACCAGAAACAATCTTGAATATAGAATTGTGTGACCTTGCCAAGGAAGTTGATACATAATTGGGAAAAAAAAACAAAGATATACAAGAGCAGGAGAGAAAGTTCATTGAAATGGCATTGACCACTGTTTCAGATTGTCACGCTGATTCACTGGACCAAATGGCTTGCATCAATACTACATGTGATTCTAAGAGAATGTGAAAGATTTTAGGAGCGGAACATTTCCATTGCTTCCAAGTATTGTAGAGCTGTTACACTGTACAGGGAGGTCATTCAGTCTCGTGTGTTCGAACCAGATCTTTAAGCATTTCAACATTTTACTAAACACTTGCCTTTTCCTTTGAGTTGTTACCCATTGTTTTTATTTAAATCGTCATCCACTGCCCTCAACTGAACCTGTATCTACCACACTTTCAGACAGCGCATACCAGACCTGATCTAATCAGTGTGTGACTTCTTTTCTCTCACCTTCTAAGCAACTTCTTCACTTCTTTTGCAACATGCTTTAAAACTGCATCTTTTGATGCTCAATCCTTTTCTCACTGGGACCAGTTTCTTCCTATCTGTCCCATGGAGACCCTTATGAACGTCAAATATCCCCTGAGCCGTCTCCTTTTCAAGGAAAACTGTCCAAACTTCTCCAATCTATTCTCAAATACCATGTAGTCTCACGTATACCATACAGTCATATACCAGCTTGGCCTTCATGACAGATTAATCACATTCATCCACTTCTCATCATTATCCTCAGTATCCTCTCTCAACAGATGAAGAACTATGCTAACACACACTTTTGTGGGATTTTTAATGAATTGGGGGGCAAAATTTTAACAACGTTGCTTACAGCCAACCTTTATTCAACTATTCTTGTACGCAAGGAAGGAATCAAATTAGAATTTGTTAGGCCTATAATCACATTACATGGGCTGTTTTCAGCATACCTACAGATTCTCTGGTGTGCTCAGCTCTAATTATGGCGTATTCAGCCTCTCTTCTGCCCTGGCTAACTATCCATAACCCCCTTGTGCCTACCCACACTTGAAAGGGTTCAGAAAAGTTCTACAAGGATGTTGCCAGCTTTGGAGGGTTTGAACCACAATGAGAGGCTGTGGAGACTGGGGCTATTTTCCCTGGAGCACGGGGGTTGAGGGGTGATCTTTTAGAGGTTTGTTACATCATTAGGGGCATAGATAGGGTGAATAGTAAAGGTCTTTACCCCAGTATAGGGCAGTGCAAAACCAGAGGGCATAGGTTTAAGGTGAGAGGAGAACGATTTAAAAGGGGCCTAAGGGGTTCATGTAGAGGATGGTGTGTGTATGGAATGAGCTGCCAGAGGAAGTGGTGGAAACTGGTCCAGTTACATTTAAAAGTTAACTGAATGGGTTCATGAATAGGAAGGGTTTAGAGGGATTTGGGCCAAGTGCTAGCAAATGGGACTAGATTAATTTAGGATATCTGGTCAATATGAATGATTCTGTTTCCGTGCTGTATATCTCTATGAATCTATGACACATTGCTGTGGGCTCTGTCACACCTTACTGCTCACCTCTCCAGCACACCCCACTGCCAAATCTGTTATCAGCATAAATACCCCTTTTTTCCTAGCTGCTATCAGTTCTGAGTAAAGTTGACTGGACTCAAAACATTAACTCTACCTTGTCTCCACAGATGCTGCTAGATCTGCTGAGTTTCTTCAGCAATTTCTGTTTTTGCGTCAGATCTTCAACATTCTCAGTTCTTTGTTTTATTATAGAATTTGGTAATTTTTCCCACATAGTAGATGTTTTAGATTTTCATATAGCCTTGGAAGTCTACAGATGGAAAGAGACCTCACAGCCTCTTTAAACTTCTATCCCTTAGCTTACAGACTCAAAAATCACTGCTTTGCCAATTTAACCAGTTTTGTCTTTCACAAATATTTATTTTCATTTGCAAATGCTAAATGTCAAATGTATTGATTCTGGATCAGCCCTGATGGAGGGCCTGGGCCTGAAACATCAACTCTGACTCTGCCTGACCTGCTGTGTTCCTCTAGCTCCACACTGTATCGACTCTGACTCTAGCATCTGCAGTTCTTGCTGCCTCTGTATTGATTCAATGGTGTCTGTGTGAATCTGGTTGTGCATTCTAGGTGTGTGGTGACATTGAAACCCTATGTTATGCAACAAAGCCTTTGTTGATGTTTGTCTTTGAGAAGAACTAAGAAGGTAGCACACTAACAGCACTGCTTCTCTTCAAAACAACCATAGACCCCACCTTCTACCCCCCAAAAAGAATTAAGTTCTTTTGATACATTAGGCGGGTGTTGGCTGAGTATTTCACTTATGAAAGCATTGGGTAATATTGAGTTAGCCTCCCATTATACACTTCAATAGAAGTGGTCATGGTGTATAATGGGCAGCATATTCACCTTCGAGCATACTCCGAAAGAAAAGTCAATGCTGAAGGAAATCTCAGTTTGATTAAAGATAGATTTCTTGCTTCACTTTACTAAGAATTCGAGTGAAAGAATAGAAAAATTGCAACGTATTGGATATAAGCCAAATGCAGGCAAATGGGACTAAGTTCAGTTTAGGAAACCTGGTCAGTATGATCAAGTCGGACCGAAGGGTCTGTTCCATGCTGTATGACTTTATGTTGCAAATCACAAGTTGTTTGAATTCAATATAAGGTAGTTGCCTTGGAAAGGATCACTGTGGTACATTCATTAGTGATGAATTTCAAGCTATTTTCAAATGACTCTACTGCATTTTGATATAAAATGCCCTGAGTAATAGTGCTAGGTGCATGGTGGTGCAGTTGTTAGCCCTGCTGCCTCATGGCACTGGGGACCTGACTTTGATTCCACCCTTGTGTGTGGGTTTCCTTCAGTTTCCTCCAGTATTTTTTTCCACAGTCCAAAGATGTTAGGTTACTGGGGCGACGCAGTGGTTAGCACTGCAGCCTCACAGCAGCACGCACTTGAGTTTGATTCCACCCTCGGACGACTGTCTGTGTGGAGTTTGCACATTCTCCCTGTGTCTGCGTGGGTTTCCTCCGGGTGCTCCGGTTTCTTCCCACATGCCAAAGATGTGCAAGCTGGGTGGGTTGACCATACAAAATTGTCCATTGTGTTCAGGGAAGTGCAGGCTACGCAGGTTAGCCATAGTAAATGCAGGGATGGGGTAGGGGGATGGGCCTGGGTGGGATGCTCTTTGAAAGGTCAGTGTGGACCTGATTCCACGCTGTAGGGATTCTATGTGCAGGTTAGGTGGATTGACTGGGGTTGGTGGGGGTTGGATGCTGTTCAGAGGGCCAATGCAGATGTGATGAGCCAAACTGCCTCTATCGCTGCCAGAGATTTGATTATTAGGAAAATACTTGGTAGAACAGCATAATGCTGTGGGTCACAGTAGTCATTGCCTTTTAATCAAGGCCTTTGTTAAATCACATTAGCTTAAGTTGTATGAAAATAAAAAGGATGTTTTTTTTGATCTTCTAGCTGTGAAGCTGTAACAGGCCAAAACTAACAATAGTTCGGGTGTTGACAAAAATATTCAGACAGTCAGTGTGTGGTTAATATAGATGATACAAAGTTTAGCACTGGTGTTGAATAGGTAGTTATCTGAGAAAGGAAGGCTTCGATTTACATAGATCCTGTTGTGATCACCAAATGCCCCACTCTTGAAATGTAGCCACTGTTGTAATGTAGGAAACGTGATAACGACTAGATAATTTATTTTAATGGTGCTGCTTTGAGGGATAAATATCACATGAGATGACAGGGATAATTCTTCTGCTGTTCTTCAGAACTGGACTGTGGGATCTTTTATACAGCTTCCCCACCGCAAGACAGCAGATTGGCCTTTCAGTTTATTGTCTTATCCTGCAACAATCCTTCAGAGCTGTAGTGCAGTGACAGCCTGATTTTTGTACTCAAGTCTTAGAGCAGGACTTGAACCTGCAACACCCCCAAATCCAGGGTGACTGCACTATCAACTAGG
Source organism: Stegostoma tigrinum (assembly GCF_030684315.1). Taxonomy (NCBI): domain Eukaryota; kingdom Metazoa; phylum Chordata; class Chondrichthyes; order Orectolobiformes; family Stegostomatidae; genus Stegostoma; species Stegostoma tigrinum. The sequence continues at coordinate 8,867,524 of NC_081378.1, forward strand.
TCACAATTGTAATGGAGCTAGAGCTAAACAAAAGAAAGTTATGCTCTGCAGCTGACCAAACAATGCCCGGCTTAAAATGTTTGATGATGTCCAGAATGGAAAAGTGTAACATTACCCTGCAATTACATCATTCGCCTTCGCAGTCAACTGTTCATCTAAATATAAAATGAAAGCCAGGGCTAATTAACTGTGCAGGCTCAAGCAGAACAGATGCAAACTCATTATTTTAACAAGTGTCAATACAGGCCAGAGAGAAGGGGCAGAGAGCAAAAACATTGAAAAAAAACCTCAATTCATATTTGAAAACCTTTTAAGTTTATGGTTTACATTGAGTCACTCTTGTGAAAAGAAAGCAAGATAAAGACAAAAGCACCAGCTGATTTGGCAGAGTAATCTGCAATCTGAAATATCTGATTATAAAATATGATGTCTACCAATTTAATCAACGCACCTATACCTTGTCACAAATTGCAATCGAAACATCAGTCAAGTGTGGTGGATCAGCTGAATTCCCTCAGTCATACCTTTCTGATGCTGAAATATGATACAATCCTGAAGTGGTGCTCATTTTACTTCACAATACTATTCACAAAAATATTGTGAAGAAATATTAAGAAATACAACAGAAGTTGACAGACCTGAATTAAAATCAGAAAACGCTGATAATACCTCAGTCGGACAGTGACGGTGTGGATGAGGATTACAAGGTAATATATCTGCAGACCAACTTCCATTCAGAACTGTCGAGGCGTTCCATCCAAACCATTAACCTGTTCGGTCTTACAAAGGCTGACTGGCCTGAGTTTGCAGAGTTTTGGCTCATTTTAATATTATCATTTGTGCTCATAGGCTGGGAATGATTGTTTACCTAAACACTTGTATGAAATGCCACCTTCATTGAGAAAATGGGCAAAGAATGTGTTTGGATGAAGTCACATTCAACGATCATTTTCTAACACCCTGCGTAGTACTTTTGGGGCTTTACATTTATTCGAGTTTCACCTCGTGCAAAATCACAATTCAGTGCCTCTTGTTCTCTACACGTCAAATAATACTTATCAATAACCTCAGGCCTGAAACCTGCAGGACTTTCTCTTGTACAATGAGGGTACTCTCATTGATGTGTACAAATGAAGTGTACATCTCACTTCTAAAACAAGATAGTTGGTGATAATTTTGACGTGCAATTGGTGGGTAGACACTTCTGAGTGCCTCCATTTTGAAAAAAATGAACTTTTTTTTTCTCATTGAGACCAAGCAATGTATTTGGAATTATTACTGAAGTGGTTTATCAGCCCCGTCATTTCCTTAATTAACAAAAAGCACCAAGATGGCATTTGAATAAACATTAACAAACACACCACAACATTAATTAGAACCATGTGCAAAACATAGAGCAGTGCAGTCATAAAACAAGCTGGTCGCACAAAACTGGAAATAAGATAGCAATCATGCATCTGATACAAAAAGCGATACAGTTGCTCAGATATTGATCACATCACAGTTTTTTTTATTTTGAGCTGAGTTCAAAATATATGCCCATCTTAAACTTTTATGGCACAGCGCAACTCAGAACTCATTAACCCCTCATGTAACAAAATTGCTAATTCTACATGCATTTTCAGACGACAAGAAGAATGGATAAGATAAAGCGAAATACCTAAACACTAATTTCATTTTGCTGCAAACTTTCTTGTCCTGCTCAATGCTAAAATTCTTCACCAAATCAAGTAAATATGATTTAAATTTGTTTTTGTTTGTCAAATGAGTTGAAATTTGCATCAGGAAATCACCACAAATGATGATACCAATGAACAGTGTAAGCCAATATTAAATTTGCTGCATGTTAATCACAGGAGGTAGCCATTTGAACCTATTGCCTTTGTTCAGTTGCTCGCTCAACTTCAGAAATGAATTTTGATCCACTGGGCTTGAACTGTAACCAGCTTCATTTTATACTTATAGACTGATGTCATTTTGGGAAACAAAAAAGTGGGAAATACTGGAAGCCCTCAGTACATCTGCCAACATTTGTAGAGAGGAAAACAGAGTTAACTTTCAGTTTGAAGGCTGCATCAAAAGAGCAGATCATCAGCCAGATCTGATGATTACCTCCACCATATGTTGTTTTTATTTCAGATCTCTAAAATCTACAGTATTGTGCTTTTTTAAATTGATTATAATTTCTGCTCACAAACTAATTTTCTTTCAGATTCTTACTTACTTTTGTTTAAAAATTAGACGCGTTTTGAATCACCCATTGTGACAGTACGTTTTATTTACTTATCATTCTTTTTGTGAAAAGATTTCTCCTCATGCCACAACGCCTGGTCTACTCACACTTGAGTATCAATCCTATTTTTTTCAGAATATTTTAATAATCCCTCACCATTTAGATCCTCTTCACCCTTTCTTCATCTAGTAAATGTTATTTAAAATTTCAAATATCTTAATAAAATGTTTATGAAGTGCTGATAATATCCGAAAATTGGGGAGTGGAACTTATCAGTGCGATTACATTACTTTTTCATTTAGATTTTTTTTTACATTGTGCATACTTTACATTTAGTTAAGTTACATTATTACACTTTGGGATTGCCCTTCATTAACCAAACGGGGAAAATAATGAACTGAAGTCTGTTTTCTTTTCTTAACTGACTTGCTGACACTTCTGTACTGTCATTTCTCAGTTCCAAAATGAGAATCCATCTGAAAAACCATTTGAGAATTCATAGAAATCAGACTCAAATTTCTGCTTATTGGTTCACTCGTATTACTCAATTTCTGAATAATGTGTTGTCTTTCAATGAGAAATAAATGTAACATTTGTCAGTTTCCAAAGAATTGTGCCAGGGTTTCTTGAAATTGCATGCATTATTTTTTCATTTATTTGCACAACTTATTGACTTGGCAACATTGCACTAGAATTATTTCCATTAACACAGCACCATATACCTTTCAGGTTATTGCACCTTTTACCCAAACTTCCCTTATGTAGCTACACATGACAGATACAGGACAAATTTACTGAGAATATGCTCAATGTGCCAAACTTCACTTGAGAGACTCCAATTGGCATTTGGTCACAGAAAGCGGAAAGCAGACAAAGCCATTGATCAGGTGCATTAATTGCTGGTACCTCAGTTGTCGATACTCTTTCTTCACATTCTAAAGAGTGTGGTTTCCAGTATCACTCTAGTAACCTATTTGCAAAATTTAGACTGACGTTCCGGTAAAGTGGTAAGGGAGTGCAGTGTTGTTGCCATGTGGGTGAGATGTTCTCTCAGATGCACACAAAATATATGTCACTCTTTGTAAAAGTTTGCTGTGTTGCAAATTGGTTGCCTTGTTTTCTTTTTACTCCTGAACGGCGATTAAAATTTAAACATATTTCATTGGTTGTGATGAGCTTTTGAAACACCTTACTTTGTGAAAACGCTATTTAAATTCAAATTTCCATCTTTCTGTCTCTTTTCATGTTCAGTTTTTAATTCGTTCATGAAACTGACTGAATTCACTCTGGAAAATTCTCACTTCAATAATAGAGCGACTAAGCCACAATAGACACCTGCAGTAACTGTTAAGGCTTGGGGGAAAGGAATGACTTACAAGGGGGAAATTACAATGAGGCTTTCAGATTTTAGGACTCCTGGATGACAGGAGTGGGGTCAGCCAGCCTAATTCATGAAAGGGTTGGAAAAGCTGTGGAGTGTGAATGACTGCAGATTGGTTCATTTACTCAATGCAGCAAACATAGATACCAATGACTGTAGATTCTCCACAATTTCAAGCAATGTAGAATGAATACTTCAATATGCTTTGGTCTGCTATCTTGGATTTCCATCAGCCAATGTTATATATCTGATGAATCTTCCTGATACTACCACATTCTGAGATAACCATGTAGTTAAACTGAAGAAAAATAGTATAAACTGATGCTGCATTAAATTCTGGAGTGTAGTTTCCACTGGGTTATTTTTAGAAGACTGGTTAACACCTTGATAAAGTTATATTGACGCCACTGTAATGCAGCCATTAACCTGTTCAAACAAAATATACTATAGATTACATATTTAGCCAGAACACAGGAAGTTCAGAGAAAAACAAATTCTATTTAGAGATTTATATTGGATTCAAATTCTACCATTTGCCTTGAAGGGATTTGAACCCTGGTTACCAGAACTCTACAGGAGTCTCTGGTTAAACAGTTAGCAATAATATCATGAGGCTGTAAGCTCTTTTGCGAACTTATTAGTTTGAAATGCTGCATTTTTCAAAACAGTGGGTTGTTAATGACAAAAAGTTTTGGGAGATTCCAGCTCTATCTCACAACCTGGTCTCCACTGGAGTCTTGAAAACGGCAGAAAATGCATTTTTATTTGTAGTAAAGCAAAGCAACATGACATTCTCCTGGCAGTATTGCCTTTTACAATTACCTCTTAAAGCGACAGTTGGTTATCTAAGAGCAAATCTATTTGTTAGTCCTTGTATGACTTTTCAATAATGTGCAACACAGATAGAAAACAGAAAACTCCATCTCTGAAATAATTTGTTTAATCTTGAAATGATTCATATACAAAAAAGAGAAATCACAAACTTTGAATGGCAATAATGGAGAACAGATATATATATAATGTCAATAAATGGATTAATAACTATTTGAGTCTCTCCTTTGGTAGGGTTTGAAAAATCTGGCATTCGGGAGAGCTCCAACATCAATTGCTGACTTTTCAGCCTATTAATCCTTAAGATTGGTCTGGTGTAAACTGATTTTAATCACCATTTATTTAGCACTTCCTTAGAACACTTCTGGAGTGTCTTCTTTGAATATGCCCTCATAAAACCAAAGTGAGCTTGGAGCTCGCAATCTAATTATTGTGGCTGGAGCCTGATTTCTGAGGCTTGTGAATTACCAGTTTTTCGCAAAGTTACAATCAGGCCTGAACACTGTGTAGAAAAGAGAACCATATGTGCAAAACCTACTGAAAAGAAAAAGTCCATGGATTTATGCAGCTCTCCCCAAGAAAAATAAACTTAAATCTATCATGACAGTTTATATTTACTTAACACCCTTAAGAATGTCTCATGTGCTATTGTCTAATATGGTCTGAAGACATGGCTGAGACCAAATGGAATAAGGGAACAGCCAATGGAAATATTATGTAAGGCTTAGTGGGGTTCGAATTGGTTGTATAATTATGGGGAGCAAGTAACCAGAGCAAGTTGAATTTGAACTCTCACTAGAAGTGCAGACTTGAATTCTATTTAACTACAGTTATCTTTAGGAGTATGACAACACATGCCAAGGTGTTTCACAGAATAATTATCAAAACATGACAACGGCCGCATCAATGACAAATATACAGAGGGCAGTTAATCTGGCATTTTCCAAGGATTGAGCTGAAATACAATGATAAGATGTTTGTGTCTGAGTCGGTAGGGAAATTTCCCTGTAAACCCCTATGAGTGAATTATCAAGTTGATTTGTTGTTGGTGGTTTATGCCAGGGTAATCACACTTGTTTCAATTGTGTAGGCTTGAGACTACCTCATACAAATTAGAAAAAGAAGGTTTTGTTTAAAGACACAGCTTTGAGTTATATTTCTACTGTCAACAAAAACCTACATTTTCATGGTATGACAATAGAAGATGGAGAAACTCAGCAAGTCTGGCAGCATCTGTGGAGGGAGAAACAGAGTTGATGTTTAAGTTGGATATGACTCTTCTTCAGGAGCCAAAGAGCCAAACTGGACTCGATACATCAACTCCCTGTCTTTCTTCACCAATGCTACCAAACCTGCTGAGATTCTCCAGCACTTTCTGTTATTTTTACAGGCCTTCAGCATCTGCAGTATTTTGCTTTTACACACATTTTAATTTTTTTATTGTAAACAGCAACTTGCTTTATGTTGTGCCTTTAGTTGTGTAAAATGTTGCATAGTGTTTCATGAGACAGCCATGAAAGTGGATTTAGCACTAAAACACATTCATTTTGATTCTGAGATAATGGGAACTGCAGATGCTGGAGATTCCAAGATAATAAAATGTGAGGCTGGATGAACACAGCAGGCCAAGCAGCATCTGTGCTCCTGAGATGCTGCTTGGCCTGCTGTGTTCATCCAGCCTCACATTTCATTTTGATTCTATTTGATTTATTACAGTCACGTGTACTGAGATACAGTAAAATGTATAGTTTTGCATGCTATCTAGACAAATCATACCTTACATAAGTACATCAGGGCAATAGAACAGGATGCAGAAGTGTTAGAGATCCAGAGAAGTTGCAGAGAAAGATAAACTCCAATATATGAGCGGTTCATTCATAAGTCAGATATCAGCGGGAAAGAGCCTTCTTTAAATCTGTTGGTGCACATTTTCAAACTTCTGTATCTTCTGCCTGATGGAAGAGGTTTAAAGAGAGTATAACTGTGGTTGAAGGTATCTTGGATAATGTTGTTTGTTTTCCTAAGGAAGTGTAGATGGAGTCAATGGAAGGAAGGCTGGTTTGTGTGATAGACCGGTTGCGTTCACAACTCTCCATAATTTCTTGCGGTCTTGGGCAGAGCAGTTGCCATACCAAACCATGTTGACCTGGATAGGATGCTTTTCATGGTGTACATTTAATAATTGATAAGAGTCACTGGGGCAATGCTGAATTTCCCTAGCCTTCTGAAGAAGTGGAGACATTGGTGTGCTTTCTTGGCTACAACGTCAATGTGGAAGGACCAGGACAGATTGTTGGTGATACTTACTTCGAGGAACTTGAAGCTACCGACCACCTCCACCACAACTTCCACCTCAGCACCATTGATGCAGACAGGGACCTGTCCTCCACTCCGCTTCCTGAAGTCAATGATCAGCTCCTTCATTTTTCTGACAATGAGGAAGAGATTATTGTCTTTACACCATGACTCTAAGCTCTCTATCTCTTTCTTGTATTGTGTGTATATGAGAAGATGTTTGGAGTTTATGTGACTTTAAGGAGCTTCTTAAAGGAGAAGGGAGAGTAGAAGAGCATGATCCAGGGACAAAAGGCAGATCTAGGACCCAAGCTGATGGAGTGATTAATATTAGGGACGTGCGAGGTCAGATTTTGAGGAGTGTACAGATTTTGGAGATTTGTAAGGTGAGAAACAGGTTGCAGCCTTAATCTGTTCTTGGAATGCAAACATATGAACTAGGAGCAGGAGTGGGCTATTCAGCACCTTGAACCAGCCCTACGATTCACTTCAATCATGGTTGATCTAATCCACATTCTTGCATGTTCTTGATAAAGGCTTGAAAATGTGGTGGTGCATCAAAATGAGACCATGGATGAGAAATTACAACTGTGTGCAAGTAAAGTTAGGATTTGTTTTGAGATAATCAATGCAGTTTTGCTACAACTGAAAGCTATTAAGAGATATTGTTTCCAAAATCTATGTAAAATGATAAACACAAATCTATTGTGATCAATAGGCCAAAGGATGTCATCAATTTACAGGAGTGAGGAGCAGATTTCTTCTTTAAATAGAGCTATTGGAGCATAGAATGAGTTGGGGCTAAAGACAGACATGCGTGATTCGTTGAAAGGAAAAATGTATAAACTTTCAAAGTCAATAGAGTTACGGTACACTATGTAGGGAGAAAATAGAACAATGGGTTTAATTTTAGATGGCTCCAGGAAGGAGCCAAATCTTGCCTTTTATGGTGGAAATGCCAACAGGTCCCTACTTATAGATTTGACTCATTTAATCTATGCAATTGTTGGGGTGTAATGTAAATCAGAGACCAAAGAGGCAGGCAGCTGAGAACGTGGGAACACCCCTACCTGCAAATTCTCATCCGAGTTTCTTGTCATCCTGACTTCAAACTATATTGTGTAGCCCATTTGCAGTCAGCAATGACACCCCCTTCACCCACACCAACTCTTCGCCTCAAACGGCAACGTCGATGTAACTAAATTACACAAACTGCAGCAGTTCAAAAAGGCTATCACTTGCTCAAGGACAGTTCAAGAAATACTGCTGGTCTAGCCAGCTAATATGCCCCCATCCCCTGAATGAACAATATAAAAAATCCAGCAATTTGGATTTAGTCTATTGCATAATTACATCTTAACTTTAAGAGTGCTGACAATTTTGTATAAACCATAGCAACATTCACGGCAGTTTCCAAAGGGACTTCTCTTAAAATTTATTAAAGAATGTGTTTAGCCATGGTGTCCTAATTGAAAAACATTTGGATATTGCAAAAACTGAAGTCTTGGTCAATAGTAACGTTTTTACAAAGTTGTCGCAAGGGTAAGACATCCTTTAATTTTATATAAATCGTTGTCTGACCTGAGTTGTATCCTGATGCCATGTTATACAACCTTGCTCTCTTTTGCAGCCTTGCAACAAAATAAAACCACAACAAGATGTTTCTTAAATAAAATGAATGTGTTACCTCAAGAAACTCTATAAATATTAATTGTTGCATAATTGGACCAACAGTATTATTTCTTGGCAACAAGTCAATGAAAATATAGAAAAGGCTTTGCTATTGTGGAAAGATTGGTGACTCATAGTGCCAGAGAAAATTATTCCAAGAGTCCTGAGACTCACTAAACTATAGGAATTGTGTCATAGATGTTTGGGCATAACAGAACGTCAAGACAGAGCAAGATATCCCGTTTGGTAGCCAGTTTTTCCAAAATCATTGGAAGAGTTCATATCAAACTGTATTAATCTACCAGTTAATTGTCAAGAGACAAGTGAACCATTGTTGTTATCTTCATCAAAACCATGGGACCATTTTGGGACCTCTTCAAGCACAGAAGGTAAAACATTCTTGTTTGAAGTAGACTATTATTTAGATGAATAGAAGCCGTGCACCTGTATGGTCACACATCTGAAGAAGAACCTTTAAACACATACAGTTCCAGTCTCAGACAATGGACCACAGGTTGGAAAAAAATACTTTACAGAATTGACAACTTTGAATGAATTTGTTCTGTACTACAAACTCTCCAAGATACACCTGAGGCTATGGTGAAGCTGAAAGGGGAGTGCATACTCTGTAAGTATTTCTGAAGAAAGACAATAATAGCTGATTTGCACCTCTGAGCTATCAGTCAACTCCAATCCAAATTGAACTCCTCACAGGAGGAAGACTGAGAACTCAAGGCTCTACTCTCCTGCATACGTTAATTCTATGACTATGAGAAAGAGAACACGCGTGTTCCTGTAGAACTGTTACAAACATTACAAAGCAAACGGTCTATCAGCTCAGTGAGCTAGTTTGAATTCAAGACCATACTTTTTGTGTGCAAGAGGTAGAACAGACATTACATCTGCCGTCCTACCTAACTCAAATCAAAAATTGTATTGTGCAATGGAATAACATGCATTAGTTTCAACATAGAAACAACTTTATATATCATCAAAGAAGTCATCAACATGGTCAAACAGACCAGAGTTGCCGCAGTCATCAAGAGATCCCGACGAAGGCCTCATCGCTGAATTGGAATCACCTGTCAACTTGTCTTCTGCCCCACAGAGTCTAAGAGATGAACTCAAATTTTCAATCTTCTCCAAAGGAGCCAAGAACACATTTGGTTAGTCTTGCAAAACTGCTGTACAATTGCCTGTGTAAAAAGGAAATTGGAGTCAGGATTCAGTAGGAGATGTAATGTAAATGGTTACGTGTGATTATGTGACAGGCTAATGAAATATGGTAAGCATCATCATAAGAGGTGGCTCATGATCATGCCCTCTCTTGCAGCCTCTTGGCAAGATGAAGCCAGAACACATTTCTAATGCTTTCCTTAACACAACAGAATTTGTAAATATTCTCAGCAGTATGGTAAGACCATAAATATTCTACTTAACAGAATTGGTTATGTCAGATATTGACATTTTCATGTCATTTGATGATTTGGAACATCCCACAAGAATGGACTTAACAATAAAACACATCCCTCCACATCAAAGATTAGCTTTTCATCTTCACATTGCAATGAAGAGCTGCTCATAAACTAGTGCCAGTAATTTTGTCATCACAAGTTATTTTGTGGGAAGTATAAAACTGATGGGGCTGACAAGTCAGGCTATTTTATGACTTCGATGTACTTTAATTTGAAACAAAAATGAATGATGCAATTGCTTATCACAGTAAAGAATGATTATGATTTGAGCATTCCAGTGTCCTCTGGTTGAATGAATGTGTTAGCACATTTAACAATAATTGAACAAATGTAGTACCCAAAGGGATGTGGCAGAACCCAAACTAAGCATTTCTAAATAACTCTTGCTCACGGGTTCTCAGCCTATAATTCATGGTAACTGTTTGAACGTTGAAAAGGCTGTTGATCACAAGAGAGAAAGTACTGTTTCTGAGCGACCACTTTAATTAGAGATGGTGTCTAAATTATTTTATCTCAAACAATTGCCGAGAAATCCACATGCATTTATATCAATTCTGTGTGCAGGCATTGTCGAAGCCATTCTTTCCTTTTTATCCATTGCTCTTTTGAACATGCAGAGAATTTTATTTAAATGCTTTCCACCTGGACAATTTAATATTTGAAGGTGTACAGATTTCAGAACTGCGGGGCCACCGTTTCAAAGGAAGGGATTGTCGAACTTAAGACAGAGAAATTGAGAATTTTTTCTTCACAGTGGGTCCTTCTTCCTTCAAAGGTTACGGATGCTGAGTCTTGACAACATTCAAAGTGGAGGTGGATAATTTCCTGATAAAAAAGGGGGGTGACCGGTCTTTGAGAGTGAAGGGATCTACTCATCTATGATCCTACTGAATGACAGAACAAACTTGAGGGCCGAATGGCCTCCCACTGTTGTTAATTTGCATGTTCATGTGTCGGATTCTTTCAGACTTGAACACCAGGTCTTTTGCTGTCCAGGCATAAGCACTGAACTTCCCACCTTCCCACCTCACTACTTCCCTGCCCTTTCTGTTAAGATTCTTCCCAAAACCTACCACTTCAGTGTCCCATTCTGCCACCTGACCTAATACCTTTCTATATGACTCCGCATCAAATTTTTAATACTCTGAGAGCACTCCTGTGAAGTGACCAGATAATTTGTGCATTTGGCATGCTATCAATAGGGAATTGTAATGAGGGTGAAATTGTCCATAGTGTCACTCAACAGATTATGTGCATTGTGAGTTGGGACGTGATCAGTCCCTTCTGGAAAAGAGGTGATGGGGATGGAAATCTCTATCACTGATAATTATTAGGATCTGACATAGAACAGATTTGGTGCCGACTCAGTTCACACTGACAAGAGAGAAGATAGGAGGGATTCGGTGTCGCTGTGTCACCCCATGGAATATTAGAGAACAATGGAATTGATTTTCCCAATAAAAATGCCCCTTTTACTGTCTCTTGTGACCTATGTAAAGGGGACAGAATCATCTCACAAAAGTATTTCAGTGGGCAGGAAACTTTAAATTTGAGATGGATGGAAAGATACTCATGAAAGAAATGTCGGCTTTTCACTGACCAATTGTTTTGAAAGGTAGGTGATCATTTGAACCTCTTCAGGATCCTACCCAATACCATTTCATAACCTGACAAAGATACTCTTTGTAGTATCACACCTACATTTTTCACTATTACCAAATTAGTTGTCAGCCTTGATGTGATGATAACCCTCTTTTGTACCTTTTGAGTCAGATGGCTGTGGGCTGAAGCCCCCATCTGCAAGATCTAGGCTGACAATACTGGAGGGGCACTGCAATTTTAGAGCTCCTGCCTTTCAGATAGAAGCTTCGACTAAAGCTTTGTTATCCTTTAAGACAGACACAAAAATAAAAATTACTTGCCAAAATTTGAAGAACAGAGAAATCTCCTGGTATCCTGAGCAACATTTATCAATATTGTTGGTCAATAGCCAATGTTGTGGAAAAAAATGGTCATTGATCTCACCAATGTTCATGTGCTTCCTTGTATGCAACAAATAATTATCTCGCTGAAAGGTACATTGGTATCTTTTGAGGTCATGTCACATTGGTGCAAGATCTTGATTTCAACTTAGACATGTTCTCGTCCTTAAACCCATTTCCAGTGTGGTTTCATACTGATGTCAGCATGTACCTGTTGTTTGCTCTTCTTTGTTATGTTCAGCCCTATGAAAAGAATTGACCCCAAATCTTTGTTTTCATGAACGGTCTTACTCCCAAAAGATTAATTTATCTCTTTTTTCAAATATTTATGTTTGTGCTTTGCACGTCCATCATTTTCTACTTTCCTTTCCGGCTCCTGCCTGTTGATCTGTTGATTGCAATTTTGAAGTTTTGGCTGAGGCAAGTGTCATTTCAGTTCATTCTTTTTGTCAGCCGTGGTTCGCAATGGGTAACACTCTGGCCTCTAAACCGCAAGTCTGTGGGCTTCAGTCCCACGCCAGAGGATGAGCACAAAAAGTACATGCTGACTTTACAGTGCGGTACTGAGGGATTTTGCAACTGTCAGTGATGCTATCTGTCAGATGACACATTAAACCAAGGCTCCATCTGCCTTTCAGGAGGATACAAAGGTTGAATAGATTATTTCACAGACAAGTTATTCCTTTAGCCCACTATCAACATCACTAAAACAAACAAGCTGCCATTACCTTGTGGAAACTTCTCTGCTGTCATTCTCTTAGCTGGTTTCTGGTAAAATTCAACTTATGTAGGTCTCTCCATAAGACTATATGATAGAGGAACAGAATTATGCTGTTTGTCCCATTGGGTCTACTCTACCATTCTATCATGGCTGATATGTTTCTCAACCCCATTCTCCTGCCTTCTCCCTGTAATCTTGACCCCCTTACCAATCAAGAACCTATCTATTTGCTGCCTTAAATATACTCCATGACCCCATGAGGCAATGAGTCCCACCATCCTGCAGCTGAAGAATTTGCTTCTGATTTCAGTTCTGAAAGCCATGTAGTGGAGTGCTGCCCCTTCGTCAGGTGAACTGAACTTATAACCTGGTGTCATGTGACTTCCGGCTCAGTTCTGAAAGGTCATCCCTTCACTCTAAGGCAGTGCCCTCAGGTCCTAGTCTCTCCTATAGGTAAAAATATCTTCGCCATGGCTGCCATATCCAGGTATCACAGTATTCTGTAAGTTTCAATCGGATCTCCCCTCAAGCTTCTATTGTCCATGGAGAACAGACCCAGAGTCTTAATATGACAAACCCTTCATCCCCGTGATCATTCTTGTAAACCTCCTCTGGACCCTCGCCAAGGCCAGCTCATCATTTTTTAGGTACAAGGCCCGAACCAATGCCAGATATTCCAAATGTGGTCTGACCAGAGCCTTTTACAGCCTCAGCAGTATATCTCTGCTCTTGTATTTTAAATCTCAATCAACAATTGTGGAGAAAACAGGACGTTGACATCTCATAACTGAGGAAGGGCATAAGGAAAAATCGATAGTCTCACAGCTCATTGCGACCTTCAGTATTCTTGTTTCTTTCCCACTCCCAGTATTCTTCTTTACTCATAAACAAGCCTTAAATTGGAAAGTGGGCTTTTTGCTTTGCTGATATGGCTCAGATTAATATTTCGCCAATTTATATTTTTCATTTGACTTAAGCCAGCAATTGCAGCAAAAAAAACTTTTTTTTTGCATAATAAGAAAAAAAAGTTTCTCAATAGACAATGACCACTTCCAAATGCATCACTGATGTTCTGATCAGAGTAAGGTAGTTATTATTAATGCCCATGAGTAGGTGTGTAAATAGGCTGCAACAAACCACAAGAGTTACACCTACAGAATGGTCTGAGATTTAGCCCGACCACGGCCCTACTTTAGTTTTCTTCTTATGAACCATTGCTCCTTGTTCACATTGCATGCCATCCTTATTCTCTCCTGAAATTGTGTCATAACAAAGCTGGTTTCATGAAGGAAAGTTGGTTGTGAGAAATTTTATTATAATTAACGTTTGCTTATTTCCATTTTATATGCAAAAAAACGACATTGACAGTGTTGCAATTACACTGAGCCATGGGGAACAGAATGGCAAGTTAATAAATCAAACCGTTTACCACTGACGCACTCTTAAACCACACTTGAATCATACTCATAGGAGTGATGGTGAAATGTATTTGTAATTGATAAGGTCAGCATTTGTTGTCTATCTCTATTTGTTTTTGAGAAGGTGCAGAGCCTTAGAAATCCTTGCACCTTTTTTAAAAACTGCTGTTACATTAATAACTTCATTTTTTTGTTCTTTCAGGGGATATGTGTTGCTGGTGTTAGACAAATATCTATTGCCTGACCCGTAATCACCCTTGAGAAAGGTAATGCTGAGCCACTTTCTTAATCTGCCAGATTAAGATGTGGGTAACAGCTTCACTGCTGTTGGGAAGGGGATTTTGAGTGACAGTGAAGGAACAGTGATAAACCTCAAAGCCAGGATGGTGTATGGCTTGGGGGATCCTGCAAGTGGTTCTGCTTCTATGTCACTTGTTGCCCTTGTCCTTCCAGCTGGAGGAGGTCATATTTTTGGAAGGCATTGTTGAAGGAGCCAAATGCACTCACATCGTTTGTGTTATGAAGCGATAATTTTAAACTTTAAACTTAAGCTCGTATTTAAGGTTCCCAATTCTCATGCCAGACAAGGCAAGGGGTGGCAACTCTACTACTTGTAACCGGAGCCAACAAATTGTTTGGGGAGTGTTCCTCTTTGTGAATTGTAGGGTCACCTTTTCTGGAAACTGTGGTATGATTCTGAGATGATATCATCTCCGCTATAGTTCTGAAATACCAACATGCAAAGATTGGTGCAGCTTATTCTTGGTCTAATTGCTGGTAATGTTGATGGTTTGAATTTGATTATCAGACTTGTTGGTAACAGCACAGTTGCCCGATGGAAGAAAATGCACCAAGTCGATGGGGCAAAGTTGTTGATAGGACGTTATAGATTACATGGAGAGGATTATAGCACCTTACCTCAAAAAATCTGTTCACCCCCTGTAAAGAACTGACTCCCAGCAGACGCTGGAGATGTGATCACAACATTGAGTGATACTGTGAATCAACTTTCTTTATAAATCCCATCCTTCCTTTCCATTTCTTCAATCATGGAAATTAAAGGGGGCTGCTGATGCATCCATATTGCCCTCATGCCCGAGATATATTTGACCTCAGATATAGCTTAGAAACAGGAGCAGGAGAAGCGTTGGAATCCTAAGCTTAACTCCAGAGCAATTTGTTGGCGAAGAACCAGTCTCTCCAAAAACGGTTACCCTTAGAGTATATTTCCCAGCTCATTGGAGTTTAGAAGAATGATAGGTGACCTTACTAAAAATACAAGATTCTTGGTGGGGAGCTTGTCAGGATAGGTGCAGGGAGGTTGTTTTTCCTTGTGGGAGACCCCGTGACCAAAGGGCATAATATCAACATAAAAGCTCACACAGTAAGGACAGGGAGGAGGAGGAATTTGTTCTCTCAGAGGGTAGTCAGTCAATGGAATTGGCACATGGTGGAATTTGATTTCAATAAATATCTTGGATTAAGAATCTAACGATGACCATGAGTCCATTGTCAGTTGTCAGCAAACCCCATCCAGTTCACTAGTGTCCTTTAGGGAAGGAAACACCATCCTTACCTGGTCTGAACTACATGTGAGTCCAGACCCATGGCAATGTGGTTGACTCTTAAGTGACAGTAGATGCTGACTAGCGAGCGACTCCCTCATTCTGCAAATAAATAAACAAAGAAACATGAACTGGGCTTAGATTTTCATGAGAGATAATAGGAACTGCAGATGCTGGAGAATCCGAGATAACAAACTGTAGAGCTGGATGAACACAGCAGGCCAAGCAGCATCAGAGGAACAGGAAAGCTGACGTTTTGGGAGTTTTACCTTATTGATGATGTGTTGCAATAGTAATCCTGCTCAATACAAGATGAACCACAGGTTCAGACAATTGGTGTATGTGCTTGGCTGAGGAGCTAAATGTAACGAAGCTCCAATCTGCAGGATTATGACTGAAAACCTACACATCGTAACAGTCTTGTGGGCAAATAATATTTTACATTGAACCAACCTTTCATGGAATAGTTCTTGCATATGCTATTGTTGGTTATTAATTTAATCCACTCAATCATATACTTCACCATCTTTCCACAAACATTATGTGTAATTATCCTTGTAACCATCCAGAAAGTATGTAAAGCAACAGGAATATTGAAGGAAGTTTGCTCAATCTTGTAGGTAGTTCTCATTTTTGAGCGTTTCATTTGACTTCATTTCTCTATTTCTCCCTTTTTTGTGTCATTTCTCAAATAAATCCAATTTGTTTGTGTCACTGTAAATTATAGCAGACTAATAAATAAAAATAAGATTCTATTGATTGAACAGTGTACGAAAATCCACGAACATACGTGTATGTGTATGTGGCCTCACATATTCATTTTTACTGTGGCTGTCATTCAGTTGTCCACAAGTATAATCAG
The DNA here is from genome assembly GCF_030684315.1 of Stegostoma tigrinum. NCBI lineage: Eukaryota > Metazoa > Chordata > Chondrichthyes > Orectolobiformes > Stegostomatidae > Stegostoma > Stegostoma tigrinum. Next base: position 8,883,958 of record NC_081378.1, read on the forward strand.
AATATGCATTCTGCAATAACACAGATGATTTCTGATGTAAAATGGCACAATGGTCAAGTTACCAGAATGTGATTTGCATTGAAACGAGCTTGACACCTGAAGAAGACTCAGTGCAGTGCTCCTTTCAAAATGGCTCTTGTTGAATTGTCAGTAATGTTAGAAATTTTGACTGGCCACTGTCCTTATTTTGAGTCTGCTACCTCTTTGCTCATTCCCAAGAGATACAAGTGAAATCTCTCCCCCTTTATTAGTTTGCTATACAGATGGAAACAGTAAAGTTATCAAAAAAAGTGTACAATGATATAAAGTTTACTGAAATTGTGCAGCCCAATAATGTTCAGTTTGTAATTATCAATAAATTGTTTTGATACAAACATAAACATTAGGAGAGTCAATGCACACTCAGAGATGATAACTTCAACATAAACAAAACTTAAAAAATTAGTGAACATAAAAAAACTTCCAAGATTTTAACTTGCCTGGGTTCAGGTGGGATCACCCTGAACAAATCTCAGTAAAAAAGTGAAACAGCATGCTTGTAGGAATTTCCATACTCCCCTATTTTACTGGTTCATTTTAAATGGGCTAGTGCCTTTGCTCAGGCAGAAGAATTTCATAAAGGCACATTAGCAGATTTATCATCTCAAATACACAGTATTGTTTCAACTTATCCAATACATTGGTAAAGTGACCACCTATTGCAAACAACTACCACCCTGGAATTTCACTTTGTTTTACTTTATGTTTGATATTCTGACACATCTGATATGCGATAAACCATAATTGACTGAAGCCATGTTATAAAAGTGTACAGATGATGCTGGATACAGATACAGCAGTTCTGGCAGCATCTATGGACAGAAAAACTGAGTTAACATTTCCAGTCCACACCTCTTCAGAACTGACTCTTTCTCAGAGGCATCACGGTGGACTCAAAATGTTAACTCAGGTTCTCACTCCACAGATGCTACCAGTCCTGCTGAGTCACCAGCAATCTTTGTGTTTGTTTCCAATTTTCAGCATTCGTGTGTTTCGCTTTTGTAAAATTATACTTAACAAACGCGTTAAGCATTCTGCCATCAGGATTCATTTGTGCAGTAATACAACTGAAAAACAGAAAGCTTACATCAAAGATTTATCTAACCTTAGTTTTCTGATGCTTGGGCCTATATTTTTGTCACGACTGAGCACCTTGACAAAAATGGTGGAAGATGTCAGAAATCCAAACCCTTGCCTTTGAAGCTTGTATTTCCCATTTTCCCGGGAATGTGATTGGGGGTCTGGCCATGATTCCGACATTCCCGGTCCACAGCGACAGCTGGCTATTTAAATGATTGGGTTCAGATTTTGGAGACCCTGTGGCGTAATGACTGGAATGTGGAGTTTAGAGCAAATAAGAACAGGTCTATTCTTCATGCATTTGTTTGGGATAGCCAGAGTACCCGTTGGAAAGCTTAGGTCCACTGTGGATGTGGCCCTGGAATACCTTGAGGTTGAGGGTCAAGAAGCTTTGATGGGTTGTCAGGTGTCCTAGAACAGGAAGGATTCAGTGATCCTTTCGGTAAGTCAGGTACCTTTTGAAGTTGTTGCGTGTGAAGCAGATTGTTTGTGACATTGTCAAACTTGTTTAGACGTTCAAGAGCTATCGAGAAATGTCAGCACTAAAATGTGTTTATTTTTGTGAATGGAAATGTGTTTTTCAGCTCCATAACCTACAATGTAGAATTCTATGTAACAGAAATTTCTGCTTTTCCTGTCTGCATGGATACATGCAGATAGCAGGTGAATTGGCAAAAGCTGAACAGTGAAAGGTAGCAAGTGGAAGTTGGCACAAAAGTGGTATCAGAGTTATGTGGGATCATGGGGAATACATAGAGGTTTTGGGCTGGTTTATGGTACATGAGGGGCCTTAGATTTTGAAAGAATGACATTGGATGGCAAAGATGTTATGAGGGATGGCTAGAGGGGCATTGGGGGCATAAGGGGTATGAGGGTCATTGACCATGGTGTGGGTAGAAGGCATTAGGTGCCATGGGTTTGCGTTGATGGTGCAGAGAGTGTGAGGGTGAGGAAGAGTGAAGGTGGGGTGAGGGCTAAAGAAATGTATTACATTTCATTTCTTTTAATTCCAGATATGGTGTTGGAGACCCAAGATAGGCCTGGAACGGGGATGCTCCACAACTCCCACGCCAGGGTCACCCACCCTGACTCCTGCCTCTATACACCTGGTACAGGAACCACAGTCGGAGTGTCGGAGACCTGGAACATACAGTGAGTGGCTGTTATCCTCGATGCACTGGGTGGAACTCTGGTTGAGGCAAATTCAACTGTGCCTTTCCAAGGGAATTTAATAAGCAAGGAGGGAAATATATTTATCGGGCTCAGGAAAGGAACTCCCCTGAGAAGGCTGAATGGTTTCTTGTGATATTGCTATTATATGTTGATGCCACCACTCTGACACAGTTTCTAAAAGTATGATTTGGTGTTATGGTTGAAACTACGATGATCTTGTCAGATATAGGAAGATTTTTTTTTGCATTACATAACACTTATATTTAACTTAAGGTAATTTGCAGAGATTTGTGGCACGGTGGCCTAGTGGTTAGCACTGCTGCCTCACAGCGCCAAGGATCCAGGTTCGATTCCGCCCTCCGCTGACTGTCTGTGTGGAGTTTGCACATTCTCCTCGTGTTTGCATAGGGTTCCTCTAGGTGCCCCAGTTTCCTTCCACGGCCCAACAATGTACAGACTAGGTGGATTGGCCATGCTAAATTGCCCATAGTGTTCAGGGATGTTTAGGGTATGTGGGTGAGACATGGGGAAATGCAGGGGTAGGGGACTGGGCCTGGGTGGGATGCTCTTCGGAAGGGCAGTTTAGACTAGTTGGGCTGAATGGCCTGTTTACACACTGTAGGGAATCTGTGGAAAAAAAGATTGTAAGTGGTAGAAAGCCAGTGTTACATTGATTTTCATTGTAAAATTTATCTTGCAGCAACAAAGTTGCAGCATAATGATGCTGAAAAGCTCTATGTACTTAATGTAGTTATTAACACACTAGCTTTATCTGTTGTGTGGATGGAGGTAAGACTGGCGAAGGCCCATCGTTGCTTAATTTGAGAAGGTGATGATGGACTTTGTCCTCGCCAGCAATTGACATACATGAGAAACTAAAAGTCAAACAGGTAGTGTGCCTCTGGGGTCATGGTGAGAATGATCCCTCCTCTGGTGGAGGTCCGCAAATCAGAGAAATTCTTCTTATAGCCCAGCTTGACAATCAATCTTCTCTGGTAATAGCAGGAATGCCTTGACTTATTCATGCATTTTTCACAACAAGCCATGGAGTGATTTGAACTGATAGTCTTTAAGTTACTGAGCCAGTACCATAACCACATTGCTGAAAACATAAGTAATTAATCATTCTAAAAATTAGCAATGAAACACATGGTTTATCTAGGAATACTTGCCTTATGTAGGGCATTTCACTTCTTTGGGATACCCCAAAGTGCTTCATTGCCAATGAACTGTTGCTGTTCGAACAAACAGCTATCCACCTCCTTCTCAAGGGTAATTAGGGATGGCCAATAAATGCTAAGCTTGCCAGTGAAGTCACACCCCATGGACATTCTTTTTAAAATGAATCACTTTGGAAATATTTAAGGCGAACAGAGTGGACAATGTACTAATAGCTATCTCTCCCAAAAAACAACACATGACCACATTTGCCTTTTTGCTGGCTGTTATGGTGGAATTATTATTAGCCAGCAAATTCAGAGAATGCCAGCTCTTTTTCAGAAATGCATTATTGGGATTTTTTTTTTTTACACAGCCTGTTTGATAGCCAGGCTTGGGGACAGGATGTCCTTTGATTAAAGGCAATGAAAGGGAGAAGCAACAGCATTAGTGATATTATCACTGAACTGTCGATCACGAGACTGATATAATAGAACATAGAACATAGAACAGTACAGCACAGAACAGGCCCTTCAGCCCACAATGTTGTGCCGACCATTGATCCTCATGGATGCACCCTCAAATTTCTGTGACCATATACATGTCCAGCAGTCTCTTAAATGACCCCAATGACCTTGCTTCCACAACTGCTGCTGGCAACGCATTCCATGCTCTCACAACTCTCTGCGTAAAGAACCTGCCTCTGACATCCCCTCTATACTTTCCACCAACCAGCTTAAAACTATGACCCCTCGTGCTAGCCATTTCTGCCCTGGGAAATAGTCTCTGGCTATCGACTCTATCTATGCCTCTCATTATCTTGTATACCTCAATTAGGTCCCCTCTCCTCCTCCTTTTCTCCAATGAAAAGAGACCGAGCTCAGTCAACCTCTCTTCATAAGATAAGCCCTCCAGTCCAGGCAGCATCCTGGTAAACCTCCTCTGAACCCTCTCCAAAGCATCCACATCTTTCCTATAATAGGGCGCCCAGAACTGGACGCAGTATTCCAAGTGCGGTCTAACCAAAGTTTTATAGAGCTGCAACAAGATCTCACGACTCTTAAACTCAATCCCCCTGTTAATGAAAGCCAAAACACCATATGCTTTCTTAACAACCCTGTCCACTTGGGTGGCCATTTTAAGGGATCTATGTATCTGCACACCAAGATCCCTCTGTTCCTCCACGCTGCCAAGAATCCTATCCTTAATCCTGTACTCAGCTTTCAAATTCGACCTTCCAAAATGCATCACCTCGCATTTATCCAGGTTGAACTCCATCTGCCACCTCTCAGCCCATCTCTGCATCCTGTCAATGTCCCGCTGCAGCCTACAACAGCCCTCTACACTGTCAACGACACCTCCGACCTTTGTGTCGTCTGCAAACTTGCTGACCCATCCTTCAATTCCCTCGTCCAAGTCATTAATAAAAATTACAAACAGTAGAGGCCCAAGGACAGAGCCCTGTGGAACCCCACTCACCACTGACTTCCAGGCAGAATATTTTCCTTCTACTACCACACGCTGTCTTCTGTTGGCCAGACAATAATATGTCATGGCAGATAGTGTCTGATTAATAGACTAAGTGTAGTGCAGGAAGCTATCAGTTGAGAGCCACCTCTCTTCCAATCTCCTTCTCCCACAAGGACCCTGAAAGCACCTTCCCTATTCCACACAAGTCATTTACCATCCTGGTCCTCTGCAATGTTACATGCAGTTCTGGTAACAGTCACAGCGTCCCTCAAGTGAGTGGTCAACCTCCGGCAAAACTGGAAGGCACATTATTATCTGAATGGTGATAGTTTGGGAAAGCGGGAGGTAAAACAAAATCTGGGTGTCCTTGTACATCAGTCACTGCAAGCGAGCACACGGGTGCAGCAGGCAGTGAGGAAGGCAAATAGTATGTTGGCCTTCATAGCAAAAGGATTTGAGTACAGGAACATGGATATCTTGCTGCAATTGTACAGGGGCCTTGGTGAGATCATCCCTAAAGTATTATGTGCAGTTTTTGTCTCCTTGTCTGAAGAAGATAATTCTAGCTATGGAGGGAATGAGTGCAATGGAGACTTAAAAGACAGATACCTGGGATAGTAGGAATAAACAGGGTTGTTTAAGTCTATATTTACTGCACTTTAGGGGAATGATGGGTGATCTTATTAAAGCTAATCAAGGTCTAACAGGACTAGAGACAGTAGATGCAGGAAGGATGTTCCTGATAGAATCATAGAGTTGTACAGCACAGACCCTTCCTTCAGTCAAAAATTAAGGATAAAGGTAGGTTATTTAGGACAGAGATGGGGAGAATTTCATCACCCGGAGATTGGTGGGCCTGTGGAATTCTTTACCATAGAAAACAGTTGAGGCCAAAATGTTGAACATTTTCATGAAGGAGATGGATATAGGCCTTAGGGCTAAACAATCAAATGGTATGGGGAGAAAGTGGGAACAGGATACTGAGCTAGATGATTAAAGATGATCATATTGAATAACAGTGCAGGTTTGGAGGGCTGAACGGCTTAATCCAGTTTCTATTTTCCATGTTTGTATGTTCCATTATGTTCTTTGTGAAATAGAAAACACTTCTGTTGTTGCAGTATTTCTTCCTGCAGATCTTGTGGCAGGAAAACGACTTCCTAAGGATTTAGTTCCTCGTGCTTTTTTCTCAAAAAGACCCTGTATTCTTACAATGTGACTTTTTTTTCCCACTCAGTTGTCTCTTGGAAATGGATCCACCTCCCTGGCATAATTGGGCTAGAGCTCACAGCATCATGACAACATCAAATCTTCAGTATCTCACAAGAACAAAAAAAGTGTCCTAAAACAGGGGAGGAATTGGCAGAGCCTGACAGATCCAAAGAACACAAAAGCGCCACAAAGTCTGGAATATATTGAATGCCTACATTGTGGTCGGAGAGTTCTGGGCTTTGCACATAGTCGAATGTTGGGACAGTGTACTGCATATTGGAACAATGTATTGAACGTTGTGATTAAGTATGTCAGTTTTTTTTTACAATTTGTAGAGTAACTCATTCCACTATGATAAACACTCTTACAATCACTTCACAATACATCAGCCAGGATTCAGCGTTTTGCGCACTGAGAGTTGAGGGAAGAAATTTCAGCAGCAATTAACTTTCTACCCCTACCAGTGAGAAAACTCGCCCAATCAAACACCAACCAGATACTCAGATGCTTACTGGTCCGTGTCTTCTCCCAATAGGAAGCCTTCCCTGTGGTTGCCGGCGAATCAGAGACCAGCTATATCAGGGACTTGTAAAGCATTGCTGGAAGCTCAGCCATGTAGAGCTACATGTAGAGTGAGAGGTGGAGGCCTTTTCTTGGCGAGGGTATAAGCCAGGCATGCACGGTGAAGGATGCAGAAGTGATACATCTCTGTGCTGATTATCCCAGCCTGGGGCAAATAAGCTTCGACAACTCCACCCTTTCCAAACCAGGCAAGCAGGTCACCCTGGATGCCTGAAAAGAGTGAAAGGACTTTTCATACCTGCTGGTAGAGAAAGCCACTTGTGGACCTTCCCAGCCAGACCTTAATCCGTAGGTGGTGGGGAGGAAGTGGGTGTCTCTTGGGGAACAAACTCGCTGAGTTATTTGCCTTCTCATCACCACCTCCAGGGAGGGGATAAATGCACCCATTGAGTAACATCTATGCTACTATTTTGATTCTTTGGCGATGCAGTTCTTTATTTATTAATCCAAAATCCTTCAAGAGAGAGACAAGGAGAATTCCGCTGTTCTGAGGTTCTGTGAAACAATGAATTTGGTGTCAGATACATGCAGACAGGGGTACCAGACAGGGCATTTGTCACTCAGAGTAAAATAATGGCCGAAGGAACAATGGTCTTGAAAAAAAAATCTTAATAAGCCTAAAGATAAGAGAGGTTACAAGCATTCAATCATAGAATCAGCAGGAAAGGTGATGCAACATCTAGTTTCTGACCATCCTGGTTAAAATATGTGAACCGCCTTCAGCTGATCTCACTGCTTCTCCTTCCAAAAGTTCATAATGGGACAAGAAAGCATTCATACTGAAGCTACTCACAAAGAGCATTATTTATGTGCGAAGGGAAGTTTCGTCTGTTGCTTCAGAGAGTTTTGACCTTTGGGTTCTTGATGGCATTTCCTTACAAATAAAGTGCAGTGAGGTCTCATCAGCGAGCCACAGCAAAACAAATGAAACAATCTGTCACCACCTTGTTTAATTTCACTGACGCCAGCAAACGTGCTTGCTCGAGCCATTGTTTACATGACAGTAACAACTGGACAAAATCCCAGGATGTGAAGCAAAGGGTTGTCAAAATGAAATCATTTCGAAAAAAAGGTCACTTGATCTGGAATGTCGATGGTCAAATGGCCTCTCCCCAAAATAACTGCAGCGGTCGCATTTAGTCTTTGCTTGATGTCTTACTTCATATTTTGCAGAAGTGTAATTGAGTAACTGACTTAGATGGTTGGTCTTGGTCCCCACTCTAGGTGACATGGTGCCAACTCACACAGAAGCATTGAGCTCTTTGAATATTTCTGATGGTCCACTGGGTACATCTTGCTCTGAAAACAAGATGGATGGTGCATCCTAAGCATGCGTGCAGATCAATACATTTGGATAGTGTATGTTAAAAGTGCAGCATTGCTTGTGATCTGCCAACTGATACATAATATGGACTAAAAGTGCCCACTCTCCAGCTATTCTTCCCTACGAGTGAGGAATTATCTGCTATGCGTGGCATTGCTAATTATCAAGACTCAACCCACAGAGCAGAGGCATTGTAAAAGACTTGAAACTCAAGCCCTCACCCTTCCAGTACCCACTTTCCTTTGAGCCCAGCTCCATCAATATCCAGAAAGTAACATTGGATGTGAAAGAAATTGTGAAACAGCCAAGAGTTAACACTTACCAAAGATTATAAAGCAGAAATGTGCTACCTCTAACATCCAAGCATTGTTTGAGCTGACCCAATGCACAAAAAATCACACAATATACTTTTTTTCTCAAATAAAAATAGGAATTGCTGGAAAAGCTCAGCAGGTCTGGAATCATCTGTGGAGAGAAATCAGAGTTAATGTTTTGGATCTGGTGACCCTTCCTCAGTTCTGAGAAAGGGTCACTGGACACAAAATGTTAACTCTGATTTCTCTCCACAGATGATGCCAGATCTGCTGAGATTTTCCAGCAATGTCTGCCTTTGTTTCTGATTTCCAGCATCACAGTTCTTTCAGTTTTTATACATTTTCTCTCAGCTGTTAATCCCAGTTTCTTTATTTTCATTAAATGTAAGCAGCATAAGGAGCTAATTGGGAGAAGAATTCATCACGCGACAGGACCATCTTGAAACAAGGCAGGAAAGTGTCCTCTGCCCACTTTTCCTAATGAAATTCAGAACTCAGGGTTTTTGCACAAACCTTTAGAACATAGAACATAGAACATAGAACAGTACAGCACAGAACAGGCCCTTCAGCCCACAATGTTGTGCCGACCATTGATCCTCATGTATGCACCCTCAAATTTCTGTGACCATATACATGTCCAGCAGTCTCTTAAATGACCCCAATGACCTTGCTTCCACAACTGCTGCTGCTTTGTTTTAAGTGTTTAGAAGGAATATTTAACATTGCATCAATATTCCTAACAGAAAACAATAACACAGTCCTGGGGAGAAAACAGTTCCAAACAATAACAGGAAACATCGCAGTTCATCTCAAGGCGATTTTTAAAAAAATTCTTATCCTGATCTCGACCTCGCTGAAGAGAAGTGTGTCATTGCTTGACTGATTTTGGTTTGTTTTGTAATATATGTCTACTTGGATATGTCTGCTACATAAGCCCCTAAAGATGACAAATTATGTTGCTGTTTGCACACAAATTAAAAGTTATAAGTAGTTACGTAATTTTTCAATTGGGTATGTGCAATAATCTCAGGAGTTGACATTGTCAAAACAAAAAGCCCTGATACATATATGTGCTCTGACCTTATTAAACCAATATAATTAAATCATGCCATTTAATATTTTGTAGTGTGCAATGTTGCTTCAGTTGATAGCAGTCATGTTTCTGAATCAGAAGGTTATTGATTTAATCCTCACTGTACATTATACATTATCTCGCCTGATGCTGGGGACCATTGCAATAGCAGAGCTGCTGCAATTTGGACAGAATGTTAAAAATCAGGTAAATATAACATTTCCTATTTGTCATAACTCAGTGCCAGGTGAGGAAATGTAAAGATGGATTCAAGTGTTTTCACACCCATGAGATTTTGTTTACAGACACTAGCATGACATATCATTCACTGAACAAAAATGGGTTTAGTTTGTCCTGGCATGAATAAAATAAGTCCCATTTAATGCTGAATACAATGATACATCTAATTCATGTACAGTTATCATTTTGTTTATTATTTAACAATTTCAGATCCCTGGAGACAATTAATTTCCTCCTTGTTTGCTGAATTTAAGGGGATAAGTCTGTTAAAAGGATACTTCTCAGTAATGTGCTGCATAGCTTATACATCTCTATAAGTGCATAAGGGATTTATACAAATTCTTCAGTGATAGAGGTTGGTGGCTAGTTTCTCTTGAACCTGTTTAATAGGAGCTCTTCACACTCTGTGGTAGATCAAAGCTCCTCATTTGATATTTGAGGTTTGTGACAAGAAACTTCTTAGTGACTTCCAGCAAACACAAGGAAAATCCAAAGAACTGCAGATGTTCGAAATTGGAAACAAAGACAGAAGTTGCTTGAAGATCTCAGCAGGTCTGGCAGCATCAGTGAAGACAAAGCAGAGTTAATGTTTCAGGTCAAGTGACCCTTCTTGAGTTCTGAAGAACCCAAAATGTTTACTCTGCTTTCTCTCCATTGATGCTGCCAGACCTGCTGAGATTTTCTAGCGAATTTTTTGCTTTCAGTGTTTCCATTCCTTAATCCAATGGACGCACTGTTAATGCTTTTGCACATTTTAATACACAACAGGGGTTCTCCTGAATTCCAGGCCAACATTTTCCTACAAACAAAAACACTTTACCTATTTTCTGTTTGCATAATGTCTTGTTGTTTGCAAATTAGTTGCTGCAGTATTTATTAACAGTATGTGTTCATCATGGAAATGGCATGTCTTTTCAATTAATTTCTTCCAATAATGTGTTCACATGAGATTACTCTCTGTTACTTAACTAATAGTGTTATCTCAATTAAAATAAACAGCTGAAATCATTTGCTATAACAGCAAAGGAGTTATATTATATAAACATGTTCAAACATTACCACAAGTTTATTATGACCACTGATGCAGATTTGAGTTCTTACTCCCAGCTGGGAAGCAGGTAGTAACAGGTCAGCTGCCTGCTTTATACTTACTGCCAGTTAAAATAAATCCTCCTGGCTTCTGAATTGATTGTGAGACGACTTAGCCTGATTTTGCAGCATAACACCAGTGAAATATTTATTGTTAGCTTAACTGTGAACCTGACATCCACTTCTGGAGTCCATGCCTGTGTAGTTCACCATGGAAATCCAGAAGCTGCTGTTCATGATTCCCTGCTTCTCTATATTTGCTTACTTTTGATAGCCTTGCACGTGGAAATCTTTAGCAATCACTTGAATGATCATGAATATTAATTTTATGAAAACTGTTGAGAAGATTATGTTTCTTAATCCGAATTTCTCTCAACAACCTCTCTGACCCTGAAAATCTAGCTTTTTATTTGTGGATTGTTAAGGTTATTCACTATGATAGAAGATTGAAACCTTTGATTTTTAAAATAATTACAATATACAATTAAAATAAATAATGAAAAGTAATTTTGAAATAAATACAAATTTTCAAAGTTTATTTGTAATATTTCATCTTCTATCTCGATTTGATGTTATGCCACAACCTCTATTCACTCCCTTCAGAATGATTCAGAATTACGGTACTCATTGTGCTTCCTGTGTCGGCTGCCTCTGAGCATTCTTGACTGTGATTATTTGCTCAGTCTTTCTGATGGCTGTAATCATTCTGGATGCCAGGGACACCCTTCAATCAGTGTTAGAATGAAATGAAAATGTGAAAAGGGGATACCTGTACCAGACACCCTAACCCTAACCTTGACCCTATCACTAGATCCTTTCAGACTGCTTTATTTGAAATCGGCACTCACTGCTGACCAGAAAATCCAGGCCACCATATTTAAACTAAAGTGATTCACTTGAAATCTTTTTCCTTTATTCATTCACAAGATAAGGGCATTGCTGGCTGGGCAACATTTATTGCCCATCCCTAATTATCCAGATGGCAGTTAAGAGTCTTAGAGTCACATGTAGGCCAGACCAGGTAAAGATGGCAGTTTCCTTCCCTAGAGGACATTAGTGAACCAGATGGGCTTTTCCCCAACAATTGACAATAGATTCACGGTCATCATTAGATTGTTAATTCCAGATATTTATTGAATTCAAATTCCACCATTTGCCGTGGCTGGATTTGAACCCGGTTCCCCAGCAAGCTCTGTGGGTCTCTGGATTAACTGCCAGCGACAATGCCACAAGGCCATCACCTCCCCTTCCCTTTCTCCACCGAGGTTTGACAGAAATGAAAACATCAGTGAGAACAGAGAAGATGGTAAAATGGGGGGAGGTGTGGCATTGTTGTTCAAGGACAGTATTACAGTTGCAGAAAGGATGTTTGGGGACTCGTCAACTGAGATAGTATGGGCTGAGGTTAGAAACAGGAAAGGAGAGGTCACCCTGTTGGGAGTTTTCTATAGGCCTCTGAATAGTTCCAGAGATGTAGAGGAAAGGATAGCAAAGATGATTCTCAATAGGAGTGAGAGAGGCAGGGTAGTTGTCATGGGGGGCTTCAACTTTCCAAATATTGACTGGGAACACTAGAGTTCGAGTACTATAGATGGGTCAGTTTTTGTCCAGTGTGTGCAGGAGGGCTTCCTGACACAGTATGTAGACAGGTCAACAAGGGGCGAAGCCACATTAGATTTGGTACTGGGTAATGAGCCTGGCCAGGTGTTAGATTTGGAAGTAGGTGAGCACTTTGGTGATAGCGATCACAATTCTGTTATGTTTACTTCAGTGATGGAAAGGGATAGGTGTATACCATTGGGCAAGAGTTATAGCTGGGGGGAAAGCAATTACGATGAGATTAGGCAAGATTTAGGGAGCATAGGCTGGGGAAGGAAACTGCAGGGGATGAGCACATTAGAAATGTGAAGCTTATTCAAGGAAAAGCTCCTGTGTGTCCTAGATAAGTATGTACCTGTCAGGCACGGAGGAAGCTGTAGAGCGCGGGAGCCGTGGTTTACGAAGGAGGTGGAATCTCTGGTCAAGACGAAGAAGAAGGCTTATGTTAGGATGAGATGTGAAGCCTCAGTTAGGGCGCTTGAGGGCTACGAGGTAGCCAGGAAAGACCTAAAGAGAGAGCTCAGAAGAACCAGGAGGAGACATGAGAAGTTGTTGGCGGATAGGATCAGGGTAAACCCTAAGGCTTTCTATCGGTATTTAAGGAATAAAAGAATGACGAAAGTAAGATTAGGGCCAATCAAGGATAGTAGTGGTAAATTGTGTGTGGAGTCAGAAGAGATAGGGGAAGCACTAAATGAATATTTTTCAACAGTATTCACTCTAGAAAATGACAATGTTGTTGAGGAGAATACTCAGATACAGGCTACTAGACTAGGTGGGATTGAGGTTCACAAGGAAGAGGTATTAGAAATCCTACAGAGTGTGAAGATAGATAAGTCCCCTGGGCCGGATGGGATTTGTCCCAGGATCCTCTGGGAAGCCAGGGAGGAGATTGCCGTACTGTTCAAGAAGGGGAGTAGAGACAACCCTGGTAATTATCAACCAGTGAGCCTTACATCAGTTGTTGATAAAGTGTTGGAAAAGGTTATAAGGGATAGGATTTATAATCATCTAGAAAAGAATAAATTGATTAGGGATAGTCAGTACGGTTTTGTGAGGGGAAGGTTGTGCCTCACAAACCTTATTGAGTTCTTTGAGAAGGTGACCAAACAGGTAGATGAGAGTAAACCGGTTGATGTGGTGTATATGGAGTTCAGCAAGGCATTCGATAAGGTTCCCCACAGTAGGCTATTGTACAAAATGCAGAGGAATGGGATTGTGCAAGATATAACAGTTTGGATCGGAAATTGGCTTGCTGAAAGAAGACAGAGGGTGGTAGTTGATGGGAAATGTTCATCTTGATGACCAGTTTCTACTACTGTTTGTCATATTTATAAATGACCTGGATGAGGGCATAGAAGGATGGGTTAGTAAATTTGCAGATGACACTAAGGCCGGTGGAGTTGTGGATAATGACGAAGGATGCTGTAGGTTGCAGAGAGACATAGATAAGCTGCAGAGCTGGGCTGAGAGGTGGCAAATGGAGTTTAATGCAGACAAGTGTGAGGTGATGCACTTTGGTAGGAGTAACCAGAAGGCAAAGTACTGGGCTAATGGTAAGATTCTTAGTAGTGTAGATGAGCAGAGAGATCTCGGTGTCCATGTACACAGATCCTTGAAAGTTGCCACCCAGGTTGACAGGGCTGTTAAGAAGGCATACAGTGTTTTAGCTTTTATTAATAGAGGGAATGAGTCCCGGAACCAAGAGGTTATGGTGAAGCTGCACAAAACTCTGGTGCGGCAACAATTGGAGTATTGCGTACAATTCTGGTCACCGCATTATAAGAAGGATGTGGAAGCTTTGGAAAGGGTGCAGAGGAGATTTACTAGGATGTCGCCTGGTATGGAGGGAAGGTCTTACGAGGAAAGGCTAAGAGACTTGAGGCTGTTTTCATTAGAGAGAAGAAGGTTGAGAGGTGACTTAATTGAAACATATAAAATAATCAGAGGATTAGATAGGGTGGATAGGGAGAGCCTTTTTCCTAGGATGGTGATGGCGAGCACAAGGGGGCATAGCTTTAAATTGAGGGGGTGAAAGATACAGGACAGGTGTCAGAGGTAGTTTCTTTACTCAGAGAGTAGTAAGGGAATTGAACGCTTTACCTGCAACGGTAGTAGTTTCGCCAACTTTGGGTACATTTAAGTCGTCATTGGATAAGTATATGGGCGTACATGGAATAGTAGATGGGCTTGAGATCGGTTTGACAGGTCGGCACAACATCGAGGGCCGAAGGACATGTGCTGTAATGTTCTGTGTTCTATGTTCTATCAGTGTTTTTAACCATGTCAATCCGTATCCTTAAAATTAATGGCTTAAAGTTTGTGACAATTTAAGAAATATTCAGATGTTATTGAAATCTATAATTTGCAGTCTTTTGTGACTTCAAACCTTACAACAAACTCGACAGTATTTATTTTATTACGTCAAAGCTACTATACCAACGCAAATAATGTTCTGAAATAAGGCATAATGGGATGGAAACTCTCAGCGAGCCTGGTAACATTGACAGACAGAGAGGCAGGGAAACATATTAAGTCTAATAACTTTTTTCAGAACTGCTCTCTTTTAATAATTCTCCAATGTGTTGCAATCCTCTCGTAAATTGTTGCAGTAATAGATATTTGATATTTGCATTTATTGTAGTAAACTTCAGTAAATCATCAGAAAGGTTTCCCTTTTAAAGTCCTTCTTGTAACCTGTGGGAATTCAAAAGCTCTTCATGGTCAATGAAGCAAGATCCCACAAGCAACAATGTGATAAGACTAGATGGATAGTTGATTTATGATGCAAAGTAATTCCAACAGAATGAATTGAATTTCCTCACTGGCTGAAGCTACCGTGATGGACTTTCTTTCTCAACCTATCCCTTCACCTGAGGTGTGATGACCGTTAGGTTTAAGCAGGCATCTCTTATCTCTCTCCAATGAGAGGGCAGCCCATTGGTCCGGTAGGACTACGGCTACTTTAGCTTTTAATCTTCTATTGGTTTAGATAAAGGGCAAGTACTGTCTGGTACATCAGGAATAATCCTTCGTAATTCTAAATATTGTGTTTAATATCAGAATCTGGCCGCTGGTATTATACTCCATAATTTTGTTTCAACATGTCCAAATAGAATGTATCTCAATGGAACTACAACTGAATTGGGGGGAGTGGCACAATAAAAAGAATACATACTAACAGTTAGAGATGTGAAATTATATTGATATAATTTCAGGATGTGCAGGTCAGCTGGAATGGCCAAGCTAAATTGCCTACAGTATCCAGGGACATACAGGCTAGGTGGATTAGCCATGGGAAATGTAGGGTTACAAGGATAAGGTTGAAGTCGGGCCTGGGTTGGATGCTATTTAGAGGGTTGGTGTGCACTCGATGGGCTGAATGGCCTGCTTCCTCATGGTACGGATTCTACAATCCTATGAATGAAATAATCATGTGTATCAGTTTGAATAGATTACATCGTCATGTCTACTCACTTGGAATGTGAACTATGCACACGCAGTTGAGTAGCGATGGTATGAGTAACTGTGTACCTCTTGAGTAGAACAGCACACCTACAAGTCGCTGTACTTGTCTTTGCTCCATTGATGATTTCATTAAAGCTGAACTGCTGACAGTCAACTCTGCCTGACATAGATTAATATTTTGTACACATACTGAAAAGCAACTGCTATTCACTCTGGTGTTTATTTACCCTTGAGGGACATTTTAGCTAAACAAACTTGTGAAGCAACATATTGACAACAATAAATGTTTAAAATGGAATACATTGCTACAAATACTGGCAAAGGAAAGCGTAATTTTACTGGCAGGACAATGAACATATCTTTCAACAAGCCTGGATCAGCAAACACATTAGCACATCACACACCCTGATCAGCAAACACTGCATCAATCCAAATTGCACATCATTCGAATGCAATTTGAGATGTAGTCAAGGTTAATTAATCACATCACTACCACATATACAGTGCCACTGTTTTTTTTAGTGACAGCTCTTGCACATATGCAGCAAAACCTGGACATCATTGTCGGGTCCATATCAGGAATCTGGGCTTGTTTACACCAGAATTCAGAAGAACAAGGGGAGAGTCAACTGAAGATTATAAAATTCTGGAAGGTTTTGACAAGGAAGAACATAGAGTTATAAAATCCCTACATTGTGGAAGCAGGCCATTCCGCCCATCGAGTCCACACCAACCCTCTGAAGAGCATTAGACTCACACCTGCACCCTGCCTTATTCCTGTAACCCTGCATTTCTCATGACTAAGCCATCTAGCCTGCACATCCCTGAACACTTTGGGACAATTTAGACTGGCCAATCCACCCAACCTGCACATCTTTGGACTGTGGGAGGAAACCAGAGAAAGGATGATTCCTCTCATGGGTGAGTCCGAGGCTGGGTAATGGCGGCACTGTTTTAAAGTTGGGGGTCACCTTCTTAAAATGGAGTTGAGGGAATTTATTACCCTATCAGAGGCTTTTTCAACTTTGAATCTCGTTGCTTCAAAAGGTGGGGGAATATAGAGTCATTGAATATATTTAGGGAATCTATCTATCCAGCCAGGCTGGGAATTAAGGGTTATTGAGAATCAATGGAAAAGTAGAATTTGAAACATGAACTGATCAGCCTTCAATATATTAAATAAAAACTGAAAGATCTGCGGATGCTGTAAATCAGGAACAAAAACAAAAGTTGCTGTAAAAGCTTATCAGATCTGGCAGCATGTGTGAAGAGAAAATCAGAGTTAACATTTCAGGTCTGGTGACCCTCAGAACTCCTACAATCGTCTACAACCTACAAGGCACACAGCAGGAATATGATAGAAAACACTGAACTTGCCCAAGATGAGAGTGGCTCGCTCAATATTCAAGAAGCTTGTTCATTTCCACAACAAAGTAACCCACTTGAACAGCACTCCATCCATTACCTTAACCCTCCATCCCTCCTCCACCACTGATGAATAGTTGCATGTTTCACTGTGAGTTCTAAATAAGAGTGTTACTAGACCTAACACATTAACTCTGTTTTTCAGTTCACTGATGCTGTCAGGCCTGCTGAGTTTCTCTAACATTTTCGGTGTCCAACCAGATTACAAAATCCACAGTGTTTAGCTTTTATCCAATTGTTAATGAATGCTTCAAGCATGGCCTTTCATCTTAATCCCACTCCTTCGCACTGTCAGAATCAATATATCCTAACAGCCAGAAAGCTTAATTTTGACAAAATCAGGGAAAAGGGACTTTAGTTATGGGGGAGCCCAGAGGAGGTAGTGTTGTTCACCTTAGAGTAAAGAAAGTTAAGACATGATTCAATACAGGTGCTCAAAATCACAAGAACAAATAAGAAGATGCTTAATTTCTCACTTCGAACTCTTATTAAGAGTATGACTAACCAAAAGATGTTAGATAATTGGCGGAAGTTTTAAGGGACAATGAGAAGACAGTTTTTTTTACAGCAGTTATGATCTGCAATGCATTGCTGATAAAAAGATGCTAGAAGAAGATTCAATCATAAATTTCACAGGGGAACTTGCTAAATACTTGGAAAGGAAAGCCTTGTTGAGCTGAGGGATAAAACAAGGTAATGGACCTAGTTGGAAATCTCTTTCAAAGAATCAGCACTGTCACAATAGACTGAGCAGATATTTTCCCTCCTTTATAAATCTATGATTCTATTATGGGCACTACTATGTACTGAATTTATCTTTGTAATAACTGGTAAAGTGAATAATTAATACAAAAGGGTCGACTGAATGAAATTTTGCATTGAAGAGATATTGAATTTTCGCATTTTTCAATCAATGCCAAGTTCAGCCTCCAGCTGAAGAAAAAATATTAAATTATATTCAGCTCAGCTCAGTTATCATTTGGTTCCTAACACTATACCTAACAGCATGCAATAGTTGAAAGACTATCTGTGAGCATCTCTCTTCAGGAAGTGTCACACCAACAATTCCAAGATCAATTGGTTTTCCTATCTTCAAAGAGATGGGAACATGTAATCTAGATTATTGTTGAGATTTGACTTGTTAGAAGTCTTCCTATATTAGTGTGAATGTGTAATTTGAGGACACTCCCATTACATTCAGTACCTCAGGAAGAATCAATTTGGCAATGAGTAAAAGCCCTCCTACAAAAGTTAGGGATTGGATTGTACATACGTGTGTACTCTCTGTTCCCTCCCACACCCCCCACACACATACACACCCCTACACAGCTCAATACATGCTCAGCTACACACACATGCCTACACACTTACACAAACACACACACACACACACACACACACCCCTATACACTTACACACACTCGCCTACACTCACACAACGCACAAACACAATGCACACATACACACGCACAGCCCTCCACGAACACACACACACACACCCTTACACAAGTACACACACTTGGCGGCACGGTGGCTCAGTGGTTAGCACTGCAGCCTCACAGCGCCAGGGGCCCGGGTTCGATTCCAGCCTCGGGTGACTGTCTGTGTGGCGTTTGCACATTCTCCCCGTGTATGCGTGGGTTTCCTCTGGGTGCTCTGGTTTCCTCCCTTGGTCCAAAGATATGCAGGCTAGGTGGATCGGCCATGCTAAATTACCCATTGTGTTCAGGGGTGTGTGTGTTATAAGGAGATAGGTCTGGGTGGGATGCTCCAAGGGGTGGTGTGGACTTGTTGGGCCGAAGGGCCTGTTTCCACACTGTAGGGAATCTAATCTAATCTAATCCAATCAACACTCACTTGCCTACACAAACACACACACACCCCTACACGCCTACCCACATGCACACACACAGAATGTGCACATAAACTCCAATACTACTCTGGAGACAGACTTTGATGATTCAGATTGGGACTTATCTCTATCTGGAGAGTTGTTGGCCAAATGTTTTGCCCTGTGACATTTCAGTCCCAGGAACACCAGGATAGAATGTTGGCCACTGCTGAAATGACAGACCATAAGACCATAAGACCATAAGACATAGGAGTGGAAGTGAGGCCATTCGGCCCATCAAGTCCACTCCGCCATTTAAATCATGGCTGATTGGCATTTCAACACCACTTCCCTGCACTCTCCCCGTAGCCCTTGATTCCTTTTGAGATCAAGAATTTGTCGATCTTTGCCTTGAAGGCATCCAACGTCCCGGCCTCCGCTGCACTCCATGGCAATGAATTCCACAAGCCCACCACTCTCTGGCTGAAGAAATGTCGTCTCATTTCAGTTTTAAATTGACCCCCTCTAATTTTAAGGCTGTGTCCACGGATCATTGTCTCCCCGCCTAATGGAAACAACTTTCTGGCGTCCACCCCTTCTAAGCCATACATTATCTTGTAAGTTTCTATTACATCTCCCCTCAACCTTCTAAACTCTAATGAGTGCAATCTCAGGATCCTTAGCTGTTCATCATACGTTAAAGCTACCATTCCAGGGATCATCCGTGTGAATCTCCGCTGGACATGCTCCAGGGCTAGTATGTCCTTCCTGAGGTGTGGGGCCCAAAATTGGACACAGTATTCTAATGGGGCCTAACTAGAGCTTTATAAAGCCTCAGAAGCACATCGCTTCAGGGATCTGCGCTCAAGGTGTGTCTGGGATTTTGTAGAGGTCTGCCTGGGAGATCCCAGTGAGGTCAGTGAGGGGGATTTTTAGAAGCTTGGAGACAAGGCTACAAGATGGATATGATCTTTGGGTCAGTTTTGAGGGAGGGTCATCGGACCTGAAGCGTTAACTCTGTTTCCTCCTTCACAGATGCTGCCAGACCTGTTGAGCTTTTCCAGCAACTTTGTTTTTGTTCCTGATTTACAGCATCCGCAGTTCTTTCATTTTTATAATCTTTGGGTGTTTGCTTCTAAAGGACCCACAGAGAGAAAAACCAGTTATAAAATAATACTATTACCTGGAAATGAGTGGAGTTTTCATACTCGAGCTCCCTTTTGAAGGATGCACTGTGTTCAGACCATTATGTATCACACAAATTTTACTGACTTTTCCTTTGCTTCCCCTTTACACCAGCCAAAAAACAGAGGTACCCACACTCCATGTCCAACAACCCAACACAGTGAAAGCTCGTGTAAGAGTGTCTGAAAGAGTTAATACTGAAGAATACATTAAACACCATCCACACACTTGGTGGGAGAGCTGCTCAGGATTTCAATATAATAAGACCCAATATCAGAGCCTCCCTTATAGTCTTTGTAACTATACCTGGCATGTTAATGTCCCTAGTTGCTATCATGCAATAAGCAACACCTTGTAAGAAAAGGGCCTTAGACTATCAAACAGATTTTCATCACCACACAAGGTCCTATAGACTCCTGGAGGAGGATGTTGTCAGCAAATCTCCCAGATTGTTCTCCTGATGTGCCATTTCATCCCACATGAATCAAACAGGTGGATGAGGGTAAAGCCGTTGATGTGGTGCCTATGGATTTCAATAAAACGTTTGATAAGGTTCCCCATGGTAGGCAATTGCAGAAAATATGGAGGCATGGGATTAAGGGTGATTTAACGGTTTGAATGAGAAATTGGCTAGCTGTAAGAAGATAGAGGGTAATGGTTGATGGGAAATGTTCATCCTGGAGTTCAGTTACTGTTTTGGGGCTACTGCTGTTTGTCATTTTTATAAATGACCTGGATGAGGGTGTAGGAGGCTGGGTTAGTAAATTTGCAGATGACACTAAAGTCGCTGGAGTTGTGGATAGTGCAGAAGGATGTTGCAGGTTACAGACTGGACGTAAATAAGCTGCAGAGCTGGGCTGAGAGGTGGCAAATGGAATTTAATGCGGAAAAGTGTGAAGTGATTCACTTTGGAAGGTGTAATAGGAATACAGAGTACTGGGTTAATGGTAAGATTCTTGGAAGTGCGGATAAGCAGAGAGATCTTGGTGTCCATGTACATAGATCCCTGAAAGTTGCCACCCAGGTTGATAGGGTTGTTAAAAAGGCTTACGGTGTGTTAGGCTTTATTGGTAGAAGGATTGAGTTTCGTAGCCATGAGGTCATGTTGCAGCTGTACAAAACTCTAGTGTGGCCACACTTGGAGTATTGAGTACATTTCTGGTCACTGCATTATAAGAAGGATGTGGAAGCATTGGAAAGGGTGCAGAGGAGATTTACCGGGATGTTGCCTGGTATGGATGGAAGGTCTTACGAGAAAAGGCTGAGGGACTTGAGACTGTTTTCATTAGAGAGAAGTAGGTTAAGAAGTGACTTAATAGATACACACAAGATAATCAGAGGATTAGATAGGGTGGACAGTGAGAGCCATGGTGACGGCGAGCATGAGGGGGCATAGCTTTAAATTGAAGGGTGAAAGATATAGGACAGATGCCAGAGGTAGGTTCTTTACTCAGAGAGTAGTAAGGGTGTGGAATGCCCTGCCTGCAACAGTAGTAGACTCGCCAAGTTTAAGGGCAATTAAATGGTCATTAGATAAACATATGGATGATAATGGAACAGTGTAGGTTAGGTGGGCTTCAAATTGGTTTCACAGGCCGACGCGACATCGAGGGCCAAAGGGTACTGTACTGCGCTGTAATGTTCTGTGTTCTGTGTAAAACAAAAACTGCCAGGCTGCCAATCCTACCTTCACCTATCCCTGACATAGTTAAGCCAGTTGTCGAGTTGGACTGCTGCCTGTAATGCCAAGCTAATTCCATCAATAGGCCTAAGGGTAGCAGGGTGCCTAATACCACTCCCACCCACCAGAATATGGGAGCCAGGTCACAGAT
Organism: Stegostoma tigrinum; assembly: GCF_030684315.1. Lineage (NCBI taxonomy): Eukaryota > Metazoa > Chordata > Chondrichthyes > Orectolobiformes > Stegostomatidae > Stegostoma > Stegostoma tigrinum. The sequence goes on from NC_081378.1 coordinate 8,906,051, forward strand.
GCATCGGATGCTGGGCTAAGACTACCCAGAGTATTGAAGTGCCACCTCCCACCGCCCACAGGGTGCTACACGATCCAAACTTTTGAGTCTAGGTGCAAGATGCAGTTCTGCCATTTTAAACCATTTCCAAATTTTAATAAACCTATTCTCAGATTAACGCCGAAAGCATGGAGTTCCATCAGATGATTTGGGATCTGTCTCCTTGCCTGACGTGCAAGGGAAGTTGTGATGTGTGTCAAAGCTGCCATCGAGCAGAAAAATCAAGAAGAAAAAGTTGAAGCAAAGTATCCCACTTCTATTGAATTTCAGATATTAGTTGATAGTTAACAAAAGGAAACTACAAAATAATAAAGACAAGCTACACTAAAGCTTCTCAGTGTTCCATCTCAACAAAGAATAACCTTAAAGGCAGAGATTCTGGTGTTCGCTGTAACCATGGTGCTTATGTGGTATGCCATGAGGAGCTCGAAACCTTTGTGATCCCACTCATGTCATTATAAAGCATAGCATAGGTGCTTCCCTCAAGAAAGAAAGTTAAAATTAGAGTCACTTTGGCCCACTCAAGTTCAGTGTGAAGAATCAGCGGCTGAATGTCTCATGTTGATAAACTCACTATCCGTTGTGGAGCCCATATAAATAGAACAGCTACAAGAGCAGGTCAAAACCAGAAATCCTGCATCTCATCACCTCCCAACTCCCCAGAGCCTAACCGCCATCTACAAGGCTAAAATCAGGGTTATGAGAGAAGACACCCCATGTGGCTGGATGTGTGTAGCTCGAACAACACTCAAGAAGCCTGAAACCACCCAAAGATGTTGATGTGACTAATAAACTACGAAAAAATGGAAGAAACTCCAAAAACATGCCTCTTCCCAATCATAGTGGGACCCTGCACATGAACGTTAAAGTCAGTGCTAGAAGAGCTGAATGGATGAAACAGCTCAGCCTTTCCCATTGGTCCCCAGCATCAAATGTGTCAGTCTTCAGCCAATTCAACTCAATCCAAGTAGTATCAGGGAATGCTGAACGCATTGGATACTGAAACAGCTCATTATAATGTGAGGACAAATTCCAGAATGTTCTTTCAGTGATGGGCAAAGGGGGCTGTAAATCTGAAGTTGTTCAAGAGTGAGAATTTTTATTGAAAGATGAGTCTAATAGACCAAATAGTCTCTCACATTGTCATTCACCTTCATTGTCTTTGTGCAAGAAAGAGTTTTAGTGCATGAAATGCTTGGAGATGTTAAATGTTCAATTTATGTCTAGCTTGATAATTTTCATAGTCATTGTGCTTACATCCAATTCTGTTAGATTTGCTTTGTGAGAGAAGCCCGAAAACATTCAGGATCACTTTCCTCTTGGCTCCAGTTTTCTTTTGTTGTAAAAGGCCAAAGCTCACATAGTAGGCCATCCACAAAGCTGTACAGTGTGGAACAGCAGACAGAGTAAGTCACAATTTATTAGCTAAGTGACCCAAGGTTTGGACTTTAGAGGCCTTTAGAGGTTAGGAGGAAGGAAAGACTTAACTAGGTCCTTAAGGGGAGACTGAGGAGAATACTGTGATCTTCCGGATTCATATGCCTTAAGGTCCTGGGAAAGAATTCATTACAGCAGAAGACAACAAAATGAAGTTTAACAGGGAATTTAAGTTTAACTTGCCCTATGTGATGATGACAGCAATGTATTGGACACCAGTTTTATATCTTGAATGGAAAGTAAAATTGGGTGGGATATAAAATGTGTGACTGATCATATCAATTTCCTGCCAAAATGGTTAGGTTTCGATTTCCCCCTTGATTTCCTGAAGTTCCTCCAAAAAAGACTTTGTATTTTGCTAAACAGCTGTCTGTATAGCCTCCTTTGGAGAAATTTCTGATTAAAAATACATGTTAAACAAGGTGCAGATATTTGATAAGCTGCAAACTATGTCATAGTCAACAGCTGCATCTCAAAACATCTCTCAGAAAAGATATTCGATGGTGGATTGTGGATTATATAGACCAATGAAGTGAAATTCACCGCAATGAGTACTTGTGAGGATTTTCGAAAGAAAACAAAGCTTTTCATTGAATTGTAAAGACACCTGCTGGCAGTTTATGACCAAAAACAATATTCCCAATCAGTAACTTTCAAGGACTACATGTCTTATTCATCCTCGGCTAATGTTGCCATGGAGTCCACCTAATATTACACAAGGGCTTGAAATTGATCATAAGATCATTGTGGTTGAGAGGGCCAGTTGGTTTATTTAGAACCATTGAGTAAGAAAGAATCTGTGGCCTATTTTTCAAAGAACTTAACTTTTTCTTAAGTGATTCTAAGTTTCTTACTTCTTCATTACTGTCTTCATTAGGAATCCATTTCACAAACGATTGCATGATCTAATATATAAACAAAAATTGCTGGAAAAACTCAACAGGTCTAGCAGCATATGTGGGGAGAGAAGCAGAGTTAATGTTTCAGTTCTGTATGATACCTCTCTCTGATGAGAGGTCGAGGCCCGAAACGTCAGCTTTTGTGCCCCTGAGATGCTGCTTGGTCTGCTGTGTTCATCCAGCCCCACACTTTGTTACCTTGGATTCTCCAGCATCTGCAGTTCCCATTATCTCTATCCACAGTACATTGTTTTCATTTTTTAAAATTTGTTTGCCCCAATATTTAAAGTTGACTCCATATGCCCATATTTTGCTGATCAAGATCTAATTCATCCCTTAGATACATATTCCCCTGTTCAAAAGCATAATAAAGTCAAAAACAAATTTGATAAAGCTAATGACAGAGTCAAATAATTATCCAATTCAAAATAAGCAGCGACTTGTTTCTGAGGCTAAAATAAACCAAAGAACTAATGACGAGTCACAGACTTGAAGCATTAACTCTGCTTTCTTCCCACAGAGATGCTACCAGACCTGGTGAGTTTCTCCAGCACTTTCTGTTGATATTTTCTGTGGCTTCCTTCATACAAATATGATACATATGCTTTGACATTTTAATATCAAGTCTTAACAACATTTGCTATATAATTCCCAACTTTTTTTGAAATCTTAAGAAAAACTAGATTTTATTTATTTCTGTCAATTCCAACAAGTTAAAGGATACAATCTTCTGCTTGTCATATTAAATTCAGTAGCATTTCAGGGGAGGTTCTGCTACAATATTAATGCTAAATGTCCAAGAGAAAACGAAAGATTTTTTAAAAAATCAAAATTTATGTCAAGAATTTTCTTCTCTGTAATTATGGCACACTGTCAGAACATTCTAGAAATGGTGGCTCTGACTTTTTTAATTAGGTGAATGCTGTCCAAATTTATTAAAGTTGCTGACACTAGCAACAAATTGGAAAGTTGATGGCATACTGGTAATCTAAGCAAACTAATAATCCAGAAGCCAGTGTAATGCTCTGGGGAACATGGGTTCAAATTTCACCATAGCAGCTAATGGAATTTGAAATAAATTCATAAAGTGACGAGCTGGCTCAGGACTGATGGACTCACTTACAGCTATGTCTTTTTTTGATCTCTTATTCTTAAATTATTCAAAAGCATACTGTTTAGTGGTGACTGAGGAAAGCTTTTCATTATATTTTATTCAAAATCGAATCAAAATCTGGATTTAAAACTAATCTCTGTAATGATGACCATGACACCTATTATCATTTTGGAGCAAATAATTGCAGATGCTGGAATTTGTGCAGAAAACAAAACTTTTTGGAAATCACAGCAGGTCTGGCAGCATCCATGGAGAGAAGGTGAGCTAATATTTTGAGTCTAGGTGACCCTTCATCTGAACTGATGTGAGGTCTTTTACTTTAGTTCACGTCTGCTCTGATGAAAACTCACCTAGACTCAAAGCATTAGCTTGCTTTCTCTCCATGGATGCTGCCTGACCTGCTGTAACTATCATTTGTCCTTTTAAAAAACCATCCAAACCCAATTTGTGTCCACTAAAAAGCTGACAGGGTGTTCAACAGAAAGAAAAGATAATGATTATAGTGTACAAATCCTAATTAACCAGAATGCTTGAGGTTACAGAGCAGGATTGGGATCTGCAGGTTTGGCAGCTGACCTGCTAAAATCACCAATTCTCAATGTAGACATTTTCAAAAAACAAATGCTGAAGATACAGGAGAACTGATAATAAAAAAAACAGAAGGTTCTGTAAAGTCCCAGCTTGTTTGGGGACATCTGTAGAGAGAAAAGCAGCATTAATTCTCCATGTTACAAATGACACATTTACCAATACATGATGGCAAATTGTAAATTCCCCTAATGTATGTGTTTCATTTACTAAATAGAATGTCAACAAAGTTAGCAGTGACCATATGGGTGTGGGAGGAAGTCTGTGTTTCAAGTCTGAGAGTCTTAGTCCCCATAAAATCAACAGGAATGGGGAAAAGAAAATATGAAAGGTTTATACCCAAAATGTTCACTACTCCTTTCCTCCAGATGTTGCCTGGCTTGCTATGTTCTTCCAGTCTGCGGTTTGTCCACCTTGGATTCCAGCAGTGTTTTTGTCTCTGTGAAAGCTAGAAAACTGGCTTAGAAACATAAAATGCTCAAAATCCAACATCTAAAGGAGAAAGGCTAATGTTTTGCTTTACAAACTTCCAGGCCTGGCCTGCATTTCTGAAGCAAAGTTACCTCCAAAATGGCCATCTACCTTTCCCTTCTCAGTGGAATTTTATTGTTAGTAGATTTAATGGACTAATGACTATGGGTCCCTTGTATAGCCAATCATTGTGTGCAAAATTCAGGCAGTACGGTGGCTCAGTGATTAGTGTTGCTGCCTTACAGTGTCAGGGATCTGGGTTTGACTGTCTGTGTGGAGTTTGCATTTTCTCTGTATGAGTTCCCTCTAGGTGCTCCCACAGATGTGTGTGCAGGTTGGCTGGATTGACCATGCTAAATAGCCCCTGATTCCCACTGACTCCAGTTTTACTCAGCTTCCTGGATCCCACATTTGGTTAAATTTTGCCTTGATGTTAAGGGCACTCACTCCCACCTCACCTCTGGAGCTCAGCTCTTTTGTCCAAATTTGGACCCAGGTAAGAAGGTCAGGAGCTGCGTAGTCTTGCTGGAAACAAACCTATGGGTCAGTGAGCAAGTTATCTTATTTACGTAGAAGAGTAGAAAGCTGAAAGTGGGGAAGTAGGCCATTCAACCCATCAAGCCCACAATGACCCTCTAAAGACCATCCCATCCAGACCTCTACCCTTATCACTGATTTCCCTGGCTAATCCATCTAGCCAGTTCAAGGCATACCTTGTGCAATGAAAATGTTTGTATTGTTGGTGATCAATTATCTCAACCCCAGAACTTCACTGCGTGAGTTTCTCAGAGCAGTGTCCTCAGTCCAACCATCTTCTACTGCTTCATCAATGACCTTCCTTTCATCATAAGGTCAAAAGTGGGCATGTTCCGCACAATGTCCAGCATCATTTATGACTCCTCAGGTACTGAAGTAGCCCATGTGAACACGAAGAAAGGTGTGAACAATATCAAATCAAGGGTTGGGCTGATAAGTACCAAGTATCATTCATGACATACAGTTGCCAGGTAATGACCATCTTCAATTGGAACAAATCAAACCCCGTTGACACCATCCAGGACAAAGCAGACCTTCTGATCTGAACCGCATGCACTACCTTCAATATTCACACCTTTCACCACTGTTGCCCAGCTGGTACCTACAACATACAGTGGGTAACTCACCAAAACTCCTTCAACAGCGATTTCCAAAATCATGACCTCCAAGTCCTTGCACATGAAAAGTAGAAGACACAGGGAAGCACCACCACCTGCAAGTACCCTCCACGCCAATCACCATCCTGCCTTGGAACCATATCACTGTTCCAACCCTGTCACTGTGTCACAATCCTGATGTTCCCTTCATGGCAGTATTGTCAATGTTATTTCACCACAAGGACTGTAGTGGTTCAAGAGGTTAGCTCACTATCATCTTCTCAAGGGCAATAAGCGATGGGTAATAAATGTTGGTCTAGCCAGCAAAGCCTACATTCCGTGACTGACTTTAAAAAAAAATCACATGATTACTTAAAGGGATAACCATGTCCTTTTGGCTTGAAGATCAGTATGATTTAACATAGTTACTTTTTAAAAATTATTCATTCATAAGATAAGGATATCACTGACTAGGCCAGAATTTATGACCCACTGGGCAGTTAAAAGTCATCCACATTGCTGTGGGTCAGGAGTCACATGTCAGTCTGACCAGGTAAGGATGGCAGTTTCCTTCTCTAAAGGACATTAGTGAACCAAACAGGTTTTTCCCAACAGTCAATGATGGATTCATGATCATCATTAGACTGTTAATTCCAGATTTTTATTGAATTCAAATTCTAACATCTGCTTGGGCAGGATTCAAACCAGGGTCGGCAGAACATGGCCTGTATCTCTGGATTAACAGCCCAGTGATAACTCCATGAGGCCGTCACCTCTCTACTTGTTGATATGTAAGAAACATAAATCTAGCCATTACGCAAAGTTAAACAGAATTTAAGGGGGTTGAGCTCTCGTGTGGTGTTTGTCATTTCAATCTATTGAGCCTGCTGCAACAGCTGTCTTGGCTGGTGGTTTCCACTCACTTTTCTGAGCTCTACTATCTCCAGAAGATGCCTGACTGACTTAAGACACTTGTGTGTATTCTCACTATTGCAAGCTGTGACTCTGAGCACTGGCTGTTTTAAGTCAAGCAACAAAATGTTCATTAACTTCTTTTCTCAATGTGGTTGCAATGCCTCGAGCTTCATAGTATCTTCAGCTTATGGTTTCCTGAGCACTATCTAAATTAACCCTTGCACTTGCAGTCCCTATGATGATTCTTATCTTGTGAAAATGTTCATTACAAATACAGGCTGTCAATCAGCGCTGGATGAGGTGGCTCCACAACAACAATAGCATGCTTTATACAGCACTGGTGCAATAACGAAAAGACACAGCGTGTTTCACATCATATTAAAACAATGAATGCCCCTAAGAATGTCACAAAAAGAGACATTTGAGAAGATGGACAAAAATTTGTTCAAGAATGCAGGTTTTGAAGTGTGTCTCAAAGGACAAAAAGTAAGTGAGAAGCATTAATGCGCAAGGACGAAATTTTAGAGCTTTGGGGTAACTTTAGGCACGGCTGCCAATGGTGGATCAAGGGTACAGATATCTTAAAGACATTTGGTAGGATTATAGGGGATAGTAGAGAAACAGAGCGGCAAGGCCATGGAGGTATTTACAAAGAGGAATGAGACAAAACAATTAAATGAGAAGAGAGCAGTGTTTTTATCTTCCCAGGACGGCTGGAGATGTACAATAGCTGTGACTCGACTGGAATGACTTACATGTTGAGTGCATGTCCAAAACTTTCAAATATAAAGAGAAACAACAGACAAAATTGTCTAAGGAGAGAAGCAGGATGTGATAAACTCTATATCGCCAATGGGAGTCACTAATTAATCTTCCAGTGGAGCTCATTTATTATGAGTTCCCTTGGCAACAAGCAATGGCCTGGTAGTGTTCCTATCCCTGGACACAGAGGCCAAGGTTCAAGTCTCACCTGCTCCAGAGATGTGTAATAACATCTCTGAACAGGTCGATCAGAAAAATGGATTAATTTTTTTAAAATCTTGAGGTTGCTTTGTTGAGGGCCCTCTTGTAGAACAGTGGAGTGTCCCAACCCATGGTCCAAGTGGCCCAGGTTCAAGTCCCAGCTGCTCCAGAACTGACTGATAAGATCTCTGAATGGATTGATTAAGAAAATATATGAAATTTTTTAAAAAGACCAGTTCCATATCAAAGGGTCTAGGTCCAAAACATCAGCCTTCCTGCTCCTAAGATGCTGCCTGGCTTTCTGTGTTCATCCAGCTCGACACCTTGTTATCTCGGATTCTCCAGCATCTGCAGTTCCTATTGTCTCTCCCATTCCAGCTCCCTTTTGATTTAGCCCATTTCCTTTCTCAATTCCATGCACCCACCATCCCCCCCCACAAACTTTACTTTTGATGGATTGCATTGACCATAATATTTAATTATTTATTTGGTTATGTGAATGATTTCTGGTGGTTGCTAGCAGTTTAAAACAAAATGGAAAAAACATCATGGTGATTTGGTGTTAGGAAAGTCATTCAGATGTGAGCGATAGCACTTCTAGGAACATCAGAAAAGAGAGAAAAGAAAGCAAAAATAAAAAGAAGACCCATAAGGCCTCTTGTGGCATTAAGGTTGTGTCCTTACCTCTGAGCCAGGAAGCCCGAACAGGTTGACTTTTAGCAAAGTATTAACCAATCCTGAGATGGTCTGCAGAACAGTCTGTCCCGGACTGAATTGAATCTATATATACCCATGAGTAGTGGCTCAATTTTGGTGTTCAACAATAAATTATATTTCTTTCCAGTCAGATTTCCTAAGTTACTACACATGGATAATGTGGGAAAATGGTAAGTTGTTCATTTTAGAAGGGAGGATAAAAGAACAGAGTATCATTTAAGTGGGGAAAAAGGCAGACAGCTGCAACATAAAGGGACTTGATGGTACCTCTAATCGAAACACAGAAAGTTGACACACAGATGCAACAAATATTCAGGAAGGCTAATGGAATACTACCTCTTATTTCAAAGCGGTTGGAATATAAGAGTAGGGAAGTCTTACTGCAACAGTACAAGGTACTGATGAGACTTCATTTGGAACACTGTGAGCAATTTTTGTTCCTTTATTTAAGGACAGATATCATTAAATTAGAGGTTGTTCAGAGAAGGTTCATTAGTTTGATCCCTGATAAGGAGGGATTGTTTTACCAATGTAAGTTAAACAGGTTGGGACTCTACTTTCTCTACTTCAGAATAAAGAGGTGTCAATTTAAAACTGAGACAAGGAGGTGAAATTTATTCTCTATTTATTATAGTTATGAGTCTTTGGAACTCCTTGCCACAGAGAGCTGTGGGGGCACAGTCCTTATGTATATTTAAGACTGAGATCATAGAATCCCTACAGTGTGGAAACAGGCCCTTTAGCACAACAAGTCCACACTGAACCTCAGAGCATCCCACCCAGACCCATCCGCCTATAACCCACCTCTCCCCAAACACTACAGGCAATTTAGCATACCTGATCCACCTAACCTGCATATCTTTAGACAGTAGGAGGAAACTGGAGTACCTGAAGGAAACCCATGCAGACAATGTGCAAACTCCACACAGACAGTCGCCCGAAGTTGGGCTTGAATCCAGGTCCCTGGTGCTGTGAGGCAGCAGTGCTGACCACTGTGCCACTGTGCTGCCCCAAAGTAAGTTCTTGATTGGTAAGGGAATCAAGGATTTGGGGCAAAGACAAGAAAGTGGGCGTGAGGAATTTCAGATTAGCCATAATCCTATTGATTATGAGAGAATATTGAATAGCAGAGCAAGCTTGAGGAACCCAATGGCCTACTCCTGTTCCTATTTCTGATGACTTTGTGATCTTACATCTAGACACAACTAAAATAGTAAACTAAAGGGAGGAAGTTTGTAATAAGTGCCAAAGAAAATAGTATAATCCAATAAAATAAATGAATTTATTGATGGATCATGATACACAACAGCTCCTACCATCTCCACATTTACTACCTAAACAATAAATTCGACTCCCTCTTCCTGACCACAACCATCAGCATTGAAATCAGGATGTATGTTATCAGAGTCCTATTAATTATTTCCCCTTTAATACTTAAGTAGCAAATTACTCACAGTCTGCAAAGGATTGTAGGTATCTTACCTTTTCAGTGAAAGGCAATTGGCAATATAGTTTGAGGGACACATGCCACATTAAGTCAGGGGCATGTAATGAGTCTGGTCCCAAGTCTTCCTCAGATTGATGAAGAATTGAACCTGTTATATTGGCGCCGCTCTGATATTCAGGCTAGGTATTTAGCCAACCAAGCTAACTGGCCCCCACGCACATTTGAAACAGTGCAAGTTGAGTTTGCATTACAAACTGAAGAGCTTAATTCAAAGTGATACAATCTGGAGCTCGTGGCCCACATTGAGTTTTATCATTGACTTGGATGATCGTAACTATCTAGTAATACACCTCTGAGTTCTTCAGTGATTAGCAGGTTGTTTGAACTAAATGCAGGATAAATAAATACAATGAGATAAGAAAATGAAACCACTGTATGATAACAGAAGTGTGGAATAGTACTGGGCTTCTGAATCTCAGAATCACCTTGAGCGCTGTACAAACCAAATGGACGATTACCTGCAATTTGGAGCAATTAGTGAAGATTCCATTCAGTGAGCATGTTTTAGGGAATTCAGACACAGTTCCTTTTAGGATGATATGCATGAAGTGTTTAAAAAGGCCAGATATATTTGATAATGATCAGTCTGTGGTCAAGAAGCATGTTTCGATGCATACTATTATGCTGATTAGATGCGGAGATTTGACTGCACCTTAAGCCACAAGCTTCAATTTGCTTCCTTTCATCAAAACATTGGAACAGTTCTCAAACTTGCAATCCACCCCTTCTATGGGTTAAACATTTTGTGACTTCTCTACAGGGTCGTAGTTGTTAGGGGAGGTGGGTGGATTGTTTCTGGTATTCCTGTAAGCAAATGGGAGAACTTGAAAATGGGATTGCATTAAACCTTGGTTAGGGCATTTATGTTGTATCTATGTGCTATTTTGGGACTGCTTTTATTTTTGCTATTCATTCCCAAATCTTCCTTTCATTTGTCTTTTGTCCTTTATTATTTTGTCCTTATTTCTATCTATCTCTCCGCCCATCTACCTATCCAGCTACCTTGATGTGTTCTCTAATATTATATAAGCTCAAATAACATGTACACTGAGAGGGCGTTCTTTCTGTTGACAAATATTAAAAGTTTTGTTTTCAAAGTAACTATATCGATTACAGCTCTATGACGGATGTCAGTATGGTCTGGGCTCTATCATGTAATAGACTGATTGACCAGATGACACTCCTCAGGGATAATACTGTACAGTATCAATTAATCAAGTGGGAGAGTATCTTTACACAGGAATATCACAATGCCACATGGTTAACATAGCTTAGCTCTCTTCAAGGCACATACATACCCAATCATTATTAGATGTAAAATTGTATCCATGTGTGCAGAGTGGGATCTCTAGCAGCAAGGGGTAACAGTAATGGAAGGCAACGAGATGTTCTCCATCACTTCTGACAGTGACTGATGCCATCTGGAAATTTGAATGGACTCTTGCTGGAAAAGGAAGAATGCCATTGGCAGAGAGAGGGCTGAAAAAAAGTGGGAAGAGTCAGACAAAGGAATTCTTTAGCCCAACGTAAGCCACAAGGTCATGCTGCAAATAGGTCCTTGTTTCTGCTTAATTTCCCTGTGCTGTTTGTAATGACCTAATGCCAATGGAATAAAGAATTCCTGCTTCATGATCTTTGGCCCGTCCATATATCAATCTTATGTTACACACATATCCATCTATCTATTCCCAAGACACTGGGGCAAGTACAGGTAAGAAGGTAGCTTTTCAGATGTAGAAGATTGTTCTGACATCTGTCATTGAAGAAAAACTAAAAAAGACAGTGTTGGAGAATTAAAACTAACAGACATTGGTACAATTGCAAATGCTGATGACTGGAAAAATGTATCAAGACTTTTTTCTTGGAATTAAGAAATCAAAATGACCATGAAATCATTGTCCATAATGTGAGTAAGGTTGAAAATTGTGAAGGAAAATTGAAAGTCATAGATAATAACAGTTTTGATTTTTTTTTGACAAAAGTTGAGATTTAAAAGCCTGAAGACTATGAAAACAGGACAATTGATGGAGTTGTGACTTAGAGTCATAGAGATATACAACAGAGAAGTGGACCCTTTGGTTCAACTCATTCATGCCAACCAGACATCGAAAATAAATCTAATCCCATTTATCAGCATTTGGCCCATTTCTCTCTGAACCCTTCCTATTCATATACCCATCCAGATACTTTTTAAATGTTGTAATTGTGCCAATCTCCATCACTTCTTCTGGCAGGTCATTCCAGACACACACCACCCTCTGCATGAAAAGTTGCTCTTTAGGTCCATTTTAAATCTTCCCCTTGTCACCTTAAACCTATATCCTCTAGCTTTGGACTCCTCCCCCACACTGGGGAAAAGACCTTGTATATTTACCCAATCCATGCCCCTCTTGATTTTATAAACCTCCAATGCCCCAGGGAAAATAGCCCCAGTCTATTTAGCCTGTCCCTATGGCTCAAATCCTCCAACCCTGGAAACATCCTTATAAATCATTTATGCACACTTTCAAGTTTCACAAAATCCTTCCTGTAGTAGGGAGACAAGAACCGCCTGCGGTAGTCCAAAAGTAGCCTAACCAAAACCCTTTACAGTCGCAACATGGCCTCCCAATTCCAATACTCGGTGAACTGGCCAATAAAGGCATGCATTCGAAATACTTTCTTCACTATCCTGTCTACCTGCGACTCCACTTTCAAGGAACTGTGAACCTACACTCCTGGGTCTCTTAGTTCGGCAACACTCCATCCTAAGGAGATTTCAGAAAGAGGGTTATTATTTAATATGCTTTTTTTTCAAAACAGTTCATTTAATGAGTAGTTTACAATGTTTCTGAAAGAACTGATAAAAGATTATAAAAGAATTTTTCCCAAATGTAACAGCAAATGTAAAGTTTCAATTTTAACTATTCTATTATTACTCCATTAGCAAAGGGCCCTTAGTTAAATAGCCAACTTACCTTATGCTTCAACTATAATGTGCCTTCAATATAAAAGAAAGCCCCTTAAGAAATGTACATGATTCAATGAGATCAGCTCTGATTCCTCTAATCTGTAATGAACATAGGCTTTGTCAACTCAATTTCTCTTTATAGAACAGCCCCTCATTTCGGTAATCATCACGATGAACATTTGTCATATTCTTTCTAAGTCAAGTATATCCTTTCTTAGCTGACCTGCACTTTACAGAGCACTGTCTTACTAAAACCTTATCTAAGTGCAGTAATACCTCTTTGTACTCCTTTACATTTGTAGTAAAAAGGCTAACATACCAAAGATACAGGGGAATAAAGGCAGAGAGATCCGTGCTAAATCCAGACGTTGTGGGCTGCATTTTCTCTGTTAATAAACCACTCCCTACAGAAATGGAACTGCTATCAAAATGGGTCCCCCAATAACAAATGACTTCCAACAGTGACTTTATTTTCAACTATTTTGACTACATTACAGCGTTGACTACACCTTAAAAGGACTTCATCAGCTTGTAAACAATTTCAGATGGCCAGTAGTCAGCAAAAATACTGTATAAGTCTCTTTTAACTCATAATTTCCTCTGTTACTCTATGCAAAATTGTATTGCAATCCAGTGTACATGATATACTTCAATATCTTTCATTCCCCACCCGGATATATGGGAATTGCAGGCTAATTACCAGTATAATAAAACTTAGAATATCCATCATTGTGGAAGAGGTTTCATTAATGAATGATACAAATTGATGGATAACTTAAAGGCTTTAAATTCTAGTTTCCAGTTCTTCAAGTTTATGGTTCTGGTGTAGCAGTAGAATGGGAAAATGAATAAAGACAATAGCAATGGACTGGAAGTTAGAGAAAGTGAAACCTTTTATGTATTAACACTTTAAAAATCTCAGGTACTATTCGTGCAATTTTCCTAACACCTTTTTCATACTTGTATTAGTTTTTATAAGTTGCGGAAGTTGATTCATTTGTAATTTCCCCAGAACACACTCTATTACAAAGTCTAGCACAAATTAATTGAATAAGTAATCTCTTATTTCTTTATTGTCTCAGAGTAATAGAATCATACAGCAAGGAACCAACCCTTCAGTCCAAGCAGTTCATGCCAAACATAATCCAAAAGGAAACTAGTTCCACCTGCCTGCTCCTGCCCATATTCCTCCAAACCTTTCCTATTCATAAACTTATTGAAATGCCTTTTAAATGTTGTCATAGTGCCTACAATATCATCCCCTCTGCTGTTTTAAATGGCTACTGCTTTTACTTCCGAAAATACCATTGTAAAACCTTTCTTTTAAATCTTGACCTTCCTCACAAGTTTCTTATTGTGTTCCCTGTCTGCAACCTTAATTATTTTTGTTGTTCTTTATATCCTTCTCAGCCTCTTGGGTCTACATTGTTCTTTAAACTTTTATGTGCTATTTCCTCTAGATATTATTCTCAACAACCATGACTGTTTAATTTGTTAAGGTCTTTTCCTTTAGCGGTTTCACAGGTCCAGTATTAATCCACCTTTTCTTAAACATTTCTTTCTACCAATTTGTATATCCATCTATGATTCAGCTTTGTTCGATGTGTTATCCACATAGTCTGTCTTATTCAATTAAAATTAACCATGCCAAAGTCAAAGTATCTGTACTTAATTTCTCCCGTGTACAAACTAGAAATGAATTGGATCATGTTGTGACCAGAAAAACTGGTGCCTTGCAATGATTAAGACTAGCTCATTGCTTATTCCAAATTCTAGTGTGACAGGCCCACTCGCAGGTTCCATCCCATATTGCTTCAGAAAACTGTTGTGAATAGTCACCCCTTTTCTGATTTAAACTAATCTATGTTTGCTAATCTGTATGAAATTTACAGCAATATTTCATATAATACGATTCTTCCTGAATCACCTAATTATCCCATTCTACCACTTAATTGCTGTTATCAGGCGACCTATGGGCTGGCAATACAGTTAACTAAGAAGTTGCCTCGAGCCCAAACTCTGGAATTCTCTTCTTCTGAAGTATTTTGAGACATTCAGTTACTAATTGCAACAGAATAATACACTGTTTTTCTTTTTCTATGTATGAAATGAAACACAACTTGGGTAATAACTCAGAGATGTCCTCTCTTGCATTTTAATTTAGAGGCAACACCTAACACTCCTTCAGAAAAACCTCCTCCATTTTCTTCCCTTTCCCATCAGTCCTGACATGAGCCAGAACAAATGGATATCCCCCCCACCACCCCCCAATCCCTATTTCTTTCGTCCTGTTGTAAAATATCCCTTACCCTGGCAACATGTAGGCAAAGTAACCTTAACTGCTATAAATTATGTTAACATCCTCCTGATGCTGTATTTCCATTCTGCTCCCCATCCTCTCACTCCTCCTCCCCAATCTATAGACAGCCATCTGTTCCATGTTCTAGTCAGTATTATTGCTATCATTCATGCAGCCTTGCTCCCTATCCTCACATGTGTCATGTACGCTATATCTTTTAATTGGTCCAGTGTGTGAGCAAACCCCTCTAAATCTCTTCAGTAAACTCGAGGTCATCCAGAGCTGAGCTGCCTTCTCTCACAGCAAGTCCAATGCCTCTATTCCTCCTGCTTACTCATGTTCAAAGACTTACACTGGCTTCACATCAATCAAGGTCTTGATTTTAAAATCCACATTCTTGTTTTCAAATATCTTCATTGCCTTGATTCTCCTCCAACCCAAGAACCCTCCAACATATCTGAGCTCTTTTGCAGTGCCAGTTTTAATCATTGCTTGAAGGCCATGCCTACAGTTGTTTAGACGGAAACCATGGAATCATCTCCTTAAGTATCTCAACCACTCTACCCTGCTTTCCTCTTTTATAGAGTCACTACAGTGTGAAAGTAGGATATTCAGACATCAAGCCCACATTGACCCTCCAAACAGCATCTGGCTCAATAATGTCCTTGAAGGAAGGAAACTGCCATTGCTACCTGGCCTAGTCTACATGTGACTCCAGACCCACAGCAATGTGGTTGGCTCATAACTGCCCTCTGGGCAATTAGGGAGGGACAATAAATGCTGGCCCAGCCAGCGATACCCTTATCCCGTGAATGCATAGAGAAAAGAAAATCTCAGACCCACTTTATCCCTGTAACCCTGCATTTCCCGTGGCTAATCGACCTAGCCTCAACATCCCTGGGCAATTTAGCACAGCCAATCCATCTAATCTGCACATCTTTGGACTGGGGAGGAAACCCACACATACACAGGGAGAATGTGCAAATACCATGCTGACAGTCACCCGAGGGTGTAATCAAACCCAGATCCCTGGCAATGTGAGGCAGCAGCGCTAACCACTGAGCCACCGTGCCATCCCATAAATGGTGCTAGATATTTATATGTGTGTGTTATTGTTGTGCCCTGCTGATTCTCAGATGTGGCACACATTTCCTGTACTCGTGTGTTTCTCTGAGGTTGGCCTATACTCTTGGGTAAATCATCCAGGAATTCCTTGTCTTCCCTGATGTCTTGCAGCATCTCTACATTGCACTGACATTCTGCAGTGGATTGTCACAAGGCACACTCTTACCATCGACGGACTCTCACACATTTGTCATCCTGGCACATAGCTAGTGCTGACTTTTCTACTTTGCATCTGTTTATCAATTTTTTTTGTTAGGTGGAACACAATTATATCAGTTGAAATCCAGATTATATTTTGTTGATAAATTTAGCTTGATTTCGGGCTAATTATCTTGAAGAAGGGTCATGCAGGATTGGAAACATTAACTCTGTTTTTCTCTCTCACCGATGCTGCCAGACCTGTTGAGATTCTCGAGCATTTTCTATGTTTGTTTGTGATTACTAATTAATTTATTTTGCTTCTTCTTTTAATTAACTTCTATATTTGAGCTTGCAGGTGCTCCATTTATTTTTCATTTACAACACATTTTATTTGTCACAATACAGATTCCTTTAACATCATATTCTTCTAATTTGATCCCTTTTGATTTAATTCCTGATTCCAATTTGTTTTATTTAAGTAATTATTCATGTTGCCCATGGTTTGAATACTTTATTGCCTCCTTCATCCTCTGTGCCAAATGCTCATTTCCATCAAATTCCTGCTGTTATTCCATTGGACAGATTCATCAACTCTTGCATTCACTGTACATGTCTCCAACTTTGTCAGGAAAACAGAAGGAAAAGGAAAGTTTTGCATCTATTTAGCATTTTTTTTACAACCTCAAGATATTCCAAAAATGGTTTACAGCTAATGAAACACTTTTGAAGTGACTTTTGTAATGTAGGAAATATGGCAGCCATGAGTTCAGTTTAACATCTCTTCTGAAAGCCAACACTTCTGACTGTATAGCACGCCCCTAATGCTGCACTACAGTGCCTACCTGGGTTTGGTGTTGATCTCACAGAATGGAGATTAGAACCCACAAGTCTTGAGGACAAGGAGCACAAATAACAACCAATGAACTGCAGTGAACCCAAACTCAAGCTGTAAGAGTAGGTCCAATATGAAAGTGCCTTGCTCCGCAACATTAATTTGCTAGGATCAGCCAGAGCTTCATTTTAACATTTATCAACTGGGAAACTGGTTTCAATGTGAAGGAGAAATCCTCTACATTCAGGTGGCCTCTGGTGTCCATCCACTTGACAGCCAAATGGAATTGATGCTCTATGTAAGGCAGAAGCCTATGTACAGAACTTACAAAGTTGCAGCTTTTGCAAGTAGCTTACAGCAGAGAGCTGTGGCTATGTTGTGCTGACTGCAAATTAACCAGCGGAACAAAGTCCTGCATATCTTTGACCAAGCCAGAAGTCTCTGTTCTGAAAGAGGCATGAGGCATGCCCAATCTCTCGTAGAAAGGCTCATTAGATGATTATCAATAACATATCAGCAACAGCACCATAAAGTAAGCTAACACATTCTTTGCCCATTTTGTCACTGCAATAAAGACATTGCAATGAGTGTCATTAATTAAATGTATGTTAATTACAACTTGTGTATCCTGATGGAGAATGAGGACTTTTATTTCCTTTTTAAGAAGTTTCTGGCTGTAATATTTAATAAAATTTAAACCCGATAACATCTCACTTTGCTAAAGATCAGTTTTCGTGAAATAGAACTGATTTTTATCAGTTTTGCTGTATCAGCAAAGACTATCAACCACACTTTTCTTTGTATTTGCATAACTGCATTAAACTTGGTTGTCAGCATACATGAAACAAACTCGTGGGTGCAGCCTTCAGAATAATGCTTTTTAAGATGGTCCTTTCTTAATAAACTGACAGTTTCTCATAGGAAACAATGAATTAGAGACTCATCTCTGTGACATTCGTGTGAGAGCCTTTAAGGTGTCACATGACACTCCTTTGTCCACCATTTTAATGGCGGCTTTAATATATTCAGAATTAATGCCAGCTGCAAAAATGCACTTCACCGATTACTTTTGCACTTTTAGATTTAGTAACAAATTAATAACAGTTAATAATTAATACATTTAAAAGGAAGTGGTGGAAGCTTATACACTTATAACATTTAAAAGGCATCTGGATGGGTGCATGAAGAGGAATGGTTTAGAGGGATATCGGCCAAATGCTGGCAAATGAGACTAGATTTATTTAGGTTGTCAGGTCAGCATGGATGAATTGGACCAAAGGGTCAGTTTCCATGTTTTACATCGCTATGACTCTAAGGTTGTAGCCTTGCTTCCCAAGCCGATTTCGTCACCCATCGTCAGTGCGTCTCCAGTGAAGCATTGGTGTTCTGTCCCACGTGTAATTTATATGTCTCAGTTTGCTGGGGTGGTTGGCATCACTTGCAGTACTGTTTTTCAGTGGTTCGTATGTCGGGTCCAGTTCAATGTGTTTGCTGTCGGAGTTCTGGTTGGAATACCAAGCCTCCAGGAATTCCCTGGCATGTCTCTGTTTAGCTTGTGCCATTATGGATGTGTTGTCCCAGTCAAATTTGTATCCATTTTTGTCCGTGTGTATTGAGACCAGTGAGAACTGGCCATTTCTCTTGGTGGCTAGTTGATGTTTTGTGTTATCCGCTGTTATCTCCACAACAGACCACAACAAGAAGACACAACACAGCCACTCACAATAATCATCCTAACATACTTCAGAGACATATTAGAGATGACCACAAAAGTAGTCAGGCCCTGACGTACCAGGGTAGCCCACAAACCAACAACCACCTTGCGACAGCTACTGGTAACATAACGGATCCAAGACCCTTAAACAATAAAACTAAAGTAATACAAAAACACCGCATAAGGACTGTGAGAAATATTATGTAGCCAAATTGGTAGAAAATTGACAATAAGTATACACAAGCACCAACTAGCCACCAAGAGAAATGACTAATTCTCACTGGTCTTCATACACTCGGACAAAGAAGGACACAAATTCGACTGGGACAGCACATCCATGATAGCACAAGCCAACAGGAGACATGCCAGGGAATTCCTGGAGGCCTGGCATTCCAACCAGAACTCCATCAACAAACACAATGAACTATACCCGATATATAAACCATTGCAAAACCGAGCTGGAAGTAATACCAACCACCCGAGCAAACTAAGGCATATGAATAACAAGTGGGACAAACCACCAGCACTTTACCAGAGGCGCATTGATGATGTAACCTAGCAGGGTGACAAAACATCTGCAATCAAACACACTGGCTTAGCGAGCATGTCTACAACCTTATCTGCAATCCGAGCTACAAATCTTCTCAAAAACTTTACGACTCTAAATCTTTGCTGCTGCTCACAACATCAGCTTAAGCATTCACTCTCTCTATCACTGGTACACCATGAGAGCAGTGTGTATCCTTTCTAGGATGCCAGTACTGATTCACTAAAGTTTCTTATTCAACGCTTTCTAAACTCACCAGCCCCACCTATCACCACTGAACAGTATTTGGTGGTGGGTTCCTAGGAATATCAGCAACATCAAAGTTCCCCATAAGTTGCAGCCCTTCCCAGGTTGGGCTTCTACCATTATTCCATCAAGGTCCAGGATCAGAATACTGAGATCCCTAATTTAACAGCACTTTAAGGGAACTTTCACCACAAGGGCTACTGTAGTTTAAGAAAAAAGCCTACCTGCTTTACAAGGGCAATTGGAATAAGTGACAAATGTAATGCTCATACCCCGAGGATGAAATAATAAGTGGCATTTTCTTCTCTTCATTCATTATACAAGTTAGCAGTTCAGTTCAAATAATGGACAGCAGAGTTCAATTAAATACCCTTAATATTTCTGTGTTAACGCCAATAGTAATTCTGCAGTAATTTTAATACATTCCACAAAGTGACAAATTTTTTTCATTCCCTAACATAGCAGTAGTAATTTAAGTAAATTTGAAGCTACAAGCCCTAAACTTGCTATTTAATCATTTCCCTGGTAAAAGGTTATGAAATGTGAGCAGGAAAGTAGCAATAGATTTATTGGTTCATGTAGTGGGAATGAAAGTGCTCTCTTTGAAGATCAAATGGAGCTTTTCATTTTTGCAGCATTCTATAGGATTACTGGTTACTTTTCACTAGTTATTACTTGGTACAATTTGTTTCTTTGGGAAGGCTTTTTTTTAAACTTAGCCAACACAAACATAGCACCAATATCATTTGTGAGCACTTGCGGAAATAAATGCGTGGAATTAATCTGGACTAAGAAGAGACTGCTGGAGAACTTGGAGAGAGAAGTTAATTTGGGGCAGGTTAGCAGAACCATTGCACAGTGTCCATGTCTTCCATTATTTTCTAGTTTTCTACCATTTATCCAGCTCTGTTTTGTTCTCAGTTTTGACATCTCTATGTAGCCCAGGTACCAATTCACCTGTGTACTTTTTATTTTAACTATACCTCTGCTCTTTAATAGATACAATATCTCATCCTATAATTTGTGTTTATTTAGCACATTTATGAGAGTAAATTAATTCAGGGTTCATTTGAGTGTTAACACAAAAATTAGTTGCAGACCATTTGGCCCTTCAAGCCTGCTGTGTCATTCAATATCATCATGGCTCATCATCCTCCAAGTCACTACCCTGTTCTTGCCTTCTCCACATACCCTTTAATCCCTTTCATCTTCGTTGAAGGCATTAAATGTTTCAACCTCAACCATTTTCCATGCAAGAGAATTCCATAGTCTCCCCACTCTCTGGGTGGAGAAATTTCCCCTCAGCTCAGTTCAAAATGTCTGAGCCTGTATCCCGAAACTGTGACCCCCTGGTTCTGGACACCTGGCATTGGGAACATCCCTTCTGCATGTACTTTCAGTACTCAGCAGCCTGAGTACTTTTCAGGCAAATGTGGCATCAAACCCTGGAAGGAAATGGAAAGAGTAACCTAAAGCTTGGTTTAAGTTTTAAGTTTTAAGGAGCATGTAACAGGGAGGTAAGAAACCAGGAGGTTGAAGTTGAGTATTTCAAATCTCAGGACCTAGGGTCCCTCGATGCCAAAACAGTGGATGATTTCCTCCTGCAATAATGGAATGAAATAATAATTGCATTCTTTAAAAATGCATTTAAAATGTGGTGAAAGATCAAGATTCTTCCCAACAGTTTTCATTTTTAAGTAAAGGAAAGCAATCTCGAGGAATAAAATGTCATTTGCCACAACATGCTCAGTGGCACTCACCAACCCATATCTGACTATTAGGCTTGTCTGCAGTTCTGACTATTCTGCAGCAGTGAGTTGTTAAGTTGTGGCTAACGAGAGGAGATAGCATCCCTATCTCAGAGCTAGAAGTCCCAATTATGAATCATAGTCCTAGGAAATTGATGGCCAAGGAAGTTGTATTCACAATGTGAGTGCAAACCTACAAATTCTTCCAACTACACCAGTGATGGATGGAAAGAATGATGGACATTCCTAGTGAGCTATATGATAGGAAGGAACACAAACAGAAGTTGCTGGAAAAGCTCAGCAGGTCTGGCAGCACCTGTGGAGAGGAATCAGAGGTACTGTTTCAGGTTGAGTGACTCTCCCTCAGAACTGATTGAAAGAAAGTTGGAGCCTTCACCACCACTAGGTCTAGATGACAACATACAAGCGAAAGTACAAGTTACCACCCCCTGAGTGAATTATATGCCACCAGCACCCTCACCAAGGTTTAGTTAGCGTCCACATGCTTAGACATACAGCAGGTAACTGTGGAATAATAAGTAGGTGCCGGAATCATGACTGATTTTGCCTTCCATAGACCAGGAGAAGTCAGGCTCAATTGTGGGTTTGTCAGTTGTTGTTCAGACGGTTAAACCCTCACCTCTCCACGGGAAGGTGGTCACTTCAATTATTTTTCCAGAAACTTGAGCACAAAGACACAGTGCATTACTGAGGGAGTGCTGCACCGTCAGATGTGGTTAGTTTTTGTCATGGTGTTGAATAGTTCTGTTCTTTCAGCTGGACTTAAAGTATTAAGAGATAGGAGGTTGAGGGGTGGCCTTAGGAGTTAACTGATGCCTCCTCCCAACCCTTACATCCTGGTTATTTATCCATCAACCAACATCACTAAAGATAACATGACTGTTTGTAGGATCTTGCTAGATATTTGCTATGTTATGACAGCATTACACATTGAAAAAGGAGGGTAAAGTCACCATAGTCACAGAGGGCCAGAGAGCTGCTCTCACATTAGAGACAGATGGCTACTGGTGAGTATAGCCCAAGGGTGAGTTTGAGTAGGCGGATCTTCATGGGAACATCAGTTGGAATAGGAATTTAACCCATGCTGTTGGCATTGCTCTGCATCGCAAACCAGCTGACCAACCAACTGAGCTAACAGCGCTTTGGGATGACTTGAGATTGTGAAAATTACTATATAAATGCAGATTTTTTTTTCATTTTGCCACCATATTGCCTGAGGAAAGCGAAGTGAAAACTGGAAACTGAAGCTAATCCAAATGACCAACCACTGCTCGTATTTAACCAAGGTCTGCCTCCACTTTTAACACAGGTTTCCTGGGCAAAGTTCAAGAATGGCAGCTCACCATCACCTCCTTAAGGGCAACCAAGGACAGGAAACAAATGTTGGCCAATCCCACATCCTACGAGTAAATAAAAAGTAAAATGTATGATCTTTATTTCACTTAATACGTGCAACGTTCTTTCAATGCTGCAAGTACAATAGACAGGATATTATTAAGCTGGAGAAGTTTCACAAAAGACTCACCGGTGTGTTGCTGAGAAAGGAGAGTTTGAGTTATAACGAATGGCTAGACAGGCTGGGACTTTATTCACTGAAGCATAAGAGACTGAGGGATGACCTTGTAGCGGTTTACAAAATCATGAGAGGCATGGATAAGGTAAAAGGCAGGTGCCTTTAGCCTACAGTGGGCTATTTCAGGACTAGGGAGCTATTTTTTAATGTGCGTGAAGAAAGATTTTGAAAAAGACATGAGGGGCAACTTTTTAACGCAAAGAGTGGTTCTTGTGTGGAATGAACTTCCAGAGGAAGTGGTGGATGTGGGTACAGTTACAATGTTTCAAAGATATTTAGATAAGTGCATGAATAAGAAATGGTTGGAGGGCCATGTGCAGGCAGGTGGGGCTAGTTTAGTTTGAGATTAAGTTTGGTGTGGACTGGTTGGACCAAAGAGTCTGTTTCTGTGCTGTGCGACTCTATTCATCTATAAAAGTATACAAAACCTTGAGTGCACAAGTGGAGTTTAGCCTAATCTCTACATTCATTAAAATATTAACAAGTCTTGTAGGGCAAAAGTTCAGCTGAGAATGTCTGAGACTTAGGCAAATCATTTGGTGAAAGGTGGCATGATTCAGAATTCTATGCAAAACTCTCAGTTTGGAATTCTTAGAAGAAGGTGTCTGTTTGTGTAGGCAGGTGAATGGGTAAAAGCAGGAGGATTAAAATGAGTCGCTAAATCGTGAAAGTATCTTTGTTTGTATTAGCCTGAAAGCTGCAATCTGCTCAGTGCCAGTAAAAATACCGTGTGTACTGCCTTTCAGTATTGTAAGGGTTGAGAAAATACAAATTTATCATCATTTTCGTTGATGTTTTTGCAACCAAATGCTCAACATTTTCTTGGAAAATAAAGGGTCTTATTTTGAAAACTCGTATCTTGTGTCATTTTTTTTTCCGCTCACTGCAGTTTTCTTGCAAAACCCTGATTTTCTTGAATGCATAATGGATGTGGAATTAAATTGGGTGTTGCAAGCATTGAATCAGAACTCCATTCAACATCTTGAACATTCACTCCCTTCAGCTTTGACATGCAGTGGCCTCAGTGTGTACCATCAACAAGATGCACCGTAGCGACTCTATAAGCCTGTGACAAGTAGCTTCCACGACCAGGGCAGGAGATGAATAGGGGTACTACCACAACAAAGCCATCTTGGAAATAAATCAGCATTCCTTCATTGTTACAGGCAAAACCTGCTATTTGCTCCCGAGAAGAACTTCAAGAGTATCTATAGCAGATGGAGTGGCTCACCACCAATATCTCAGGGGCAATTAGCAATGACTACTATATATTGGCCGTAGTGGTGAACTGACAGCCAAAAAAACGAATAAGAGAAGACAGTGATGCCTATTTCTGAATTTGATATTGCATTCCACATGTTTATGATGTGAATGCATCTTTTATTCACAACCTCATTTTATTCATTACCTGTGAGATGGAAATTGAAAACATGTATATCTATTGATGAAAAATTAAAACCATTCCACAGACCAGCTTCCACTGATTTCCACCATAATAATCTATTAGTATACATGTTTAAATAGTCATCACAAGGAATTTGAGTTAACGTTCTGATTTTGTTTGATTGTTTTCTTTATCAATGATTTCAGTTTTCTTCTCCCTAAAACCACACAAATTTGTCAAGCTCCAACAGACTGAGGTGTACAAAACAACCATCATCATTCAAACAACCCTTAAGCATATTAACACAGAGTCAGTTCCTCAGTTCTGTGCAGTTTGGTAAATTTTCTATATAATCTAATCAAAGACTCCAAAATCATTATCATTTACTGTATATGTAGATAACAGTGTGGACCTGGAGGAGCGCAGCAGGCCAGGCAGCATCAGAGGAGCTGAAAAGTTGACATTTTGGGTCAGAACCCTTCTTTAGAAATCATTTACTCAAATAACAATGAGAAACAATACTTTTCACTGCATCTTAGTACAGGTGACAACAATAAATCAATCAATCGAATGGACTACTCCTGCTCCCACTTTCTATGTTACCACGTTTCTAAATCTGTTGAGAATAAATGTGGGTTCCACTTTGGACTATAGTTTGGGTCTAAGGTGTAGAAAGAACTATCAATGTAAAGATCAATTATCAGTTAGAGAGAGCCTACTGAGAATTTCAGGAGAAAACAAAACAATCATCATTGCGTTTCATTGCCCCCACCTCTGGTTGAGGAGACATGAATTCAATATATTTTCTGAAAGAAACTATTACCTAAAGTTTAGTGCTTCAGTCCTGCATTGCCATGACAGCCCAGATAATGTGCTCAAGTTCTTTGAGGGTGGTTTGAATCCACAATGGCATGAGACTGTAAGCAAAAGCTGATACTTGCAAAGTACTCAGATTGGCTTTGAATAGCAGCCTCTGTTTTGTTCCCTGGGTCACCTGTCACTCGCCCTCAGTCTCTAGTTTCAACCTCCGAGTCCGTGGGAGTTCCTGGCATGATTTTTCTGAACTAGTACGGGTAAACCATCACATCTCCATTGCCAGATCTCTTCCCCTGCCATGTCAACTCAACCTTCCCATGCCATAACAAAAGCCATCCCACAAAAACAGAAATTGCTGGAAAAATGGAACAGATCTAGCAGCATCTGTGGAGAGAAAGCAGAGTTCATGTTTTGATCCAGAGACTCTTCTTCAGAATGAGGTTGGTATTTATGCAGGTGATGGGGTGGGGGAGAAGGGATAGTAGATGCTAGGTAGAGATAGACCCTAAAGAGAGAGGAAAACAGATGGCCACAAAGGAGTGGTTAAAGGTGAGTCTGGAAGAATCAATAGCTGCTAATGGAGAATATTAGTAGGTAACATTGTGTTTCGTGTGGTAGTAGCCCATGTGATGACAAGGCTTGGTGCGTTAGGTTTGGGGTAAAGACATGGTATCATGCCTTAAAATTGTTGAATTTGATATTAAGTCCAGAAAGCTACAAAAATGAAGTGGTGTTCTTCCAGCTTGCTGGAGCACTGCAACAAACTGAGGTAGAGATGTTGGCCAGGGAACACAGTGGCATGTTGAAACCTCGGGCAAGTGGAAGTTCAGGGTCATTTTTTCAGACAGAAAGCTCTCTCTATTGCCAAATCTACTTCCCCATAAATAAGCCATCAATGTGGCACGCTGTAAAAAATTTACAGGATGCAGTCCAGAGCCTACACAATTCACCCCCGTCACAGAACAAAAAATGTTGTGCAGCATCCACCGGTAACATATTGAGAAAAGACATTGCTCATATTGTCACACCAGGGTGTTGGAGTGTTGTTGGTGGGTGAGGGGAGAGAAATTGACAATGACTTTTTCTCAGATCACCAGTGACCTCTGCTGGAAAATATGTCTGTGGACAGGCATAGTAATCAAGATTTAACATTGCTGCAATGTGCTCAGCTGACTCTCATCAGATAACCAGGCAGCACTGATCACAGAAAGTTAAGCTGTAAAGCAAATTGGCCCTCACACTTGAATAGTGTCAATTTGAGTGAAGGATGAGGGGGATTGACTGCTTTCCTGGAGCTGTGAAAGTCTAGCAAGAGACCTTCAGGAAAAATCAAGGATGAAATGGGCTGAATGATATGAGTATGCACATTTCTTGTGATGATATAGAGTCCATTATTAATATGATTGCCACAAGCACTATTACTGGGGCAGATGCAATGATGGAGGAATAGTGATGCAATGCAAAAGAGACTTAAAATCTTGAAAACTGCCGTCATTGCAAAGAGAGCAAAGCATGGATTTAAACAGTTGCAAGTGCTGGAAGCCATGAGCTTGTGCAGCAGGATTGTGGTGTCTGTGTTTTAAAGCTTGATTGCAGTGTGATAGATGAAATATCTCCACAAGCTTCATTGAAAAGATAACAATTGCCACAGGACGTTTATTAAGGTGGAAGCTAAGTATTGTTTCTAATTAAAGTTCCATTTCACTTTACGGGATACAATATTCCAAACTTTGTAGGGAGGGAAGTTGGTGAAAACTAACCCAATATGGCCAGCAGCAGTTGTGGAAGCAAGGTCATTGGGGTCATTTAAGAGACTGCTGGACATGCATATGGTCACAGAAATTTGAGGGTGCATACATGAGGATCAATGGTCGGCACAACATTGTGGGCTGAAGGGCCTGTTCTGTGCTGTACTGTTCTATGTTCTATGTTCTATGTTCTATGGCACTCACATCTGAGTGAATGAGTTAATCTAAAAGAAGAGTTTTGTACATTTGTTCATTATTAAACAGGCTTTAAAAAGTGCAGGTAGAATGCCACCTTAATTTGAATGGAAAATGTGAAACTGATCTGCTTGAATACAGGTCTCCATTCTCTACAAATATCATTTTGCTCAGCGTAGGAAACTGCACTGGGAAAATCTTCTGTACAATGTAACAATCGAGAACCACAGCCTTTTCAAGGTGCATTGAGACACACAGGGTGAGAAATGTTAATGCAAGCCCACAGATTAACAGAATGTCACACCTTTAACAAAAGTCAATGCATAATAGCTGAAGATGAATTGCAGCAACATGTTTCCGTAATATATTGCATTAAAATGAACTTGTGGATATGAACACAGATTACATAATGTGATACCAACTGACAAGCCGATGTTGATATCCTGAACCTTGGTGCATTTTTGCATAGTGCCCCATTCAATATTCATTCATGTCGGTCAAAAATGACTTTGACTATTATAAATACCCAGATATTTAAAAACAATCTTTCATGTGGCCTTTTATTGCACAGCTGTATATTTTACACCAAAACTTGTACATACAGAATAAAATTGATTTCTTTAGCAGAACATCCAGTTTGAGACAGAGATTCTGAAAAGGTTTGAAAGCTGCTCAAGAATTCTAGAGCTATTGATAGCTTTCTACCAACTATATTCTTTCTGTATTCATCATCCCCCAATGGTTAAGTGCTGCTGTGATCTGATACTCAGTCATATAGACATACTAGATGCCTATTTTGATCCCCAGTCCATTCTGAATCAGCAGAAATTGGGGCCTTAGTTGCAGTGGTACTTTCAGAAAGGATAGAAAAGAAAATAGCTCTGACCTCATAAGATATAGAACATAGATCATAGAACATTACAGCTTAGTACAGGCCCTTCAGCCCTCAATGTTGCACTGACCTGTGAACCCAAACTGAAGCCCATCTAACCTACACTGTTCCATTATCATCCATGTGTTTAATCAATGGCCATTTAAATGCCCTTAAAGTTGGTGAGTCTACTACTGATGCAATTACACTTTATTTTATTCTTCTGTCGTAAATGGGCAATGTTGGCGAGACCCATTTTATTGCTAATTCCTAATCGGTCTAGAACTGAGAGATTTACTTGACCATTATTCAAGCGCAATTTAGAATAGACCACATTACTGTGAGTCCGGTGTCACATGTAGGCCAAATGAGGATGACACATCTCCATCCTTAAATGAGATTAGTGAACCCGATGGATTTTTACAGCAATTAATGAAAGCAGTAATGGTCACATCCAAGATGAACTTGCTGACAATAAGTAAGCTACGCTTTTATTTATTTAAACATTTGTGTAGGGCATAGGGATTACTAACTGGCCAGAATTTCTTGCCCATCCCTAGTTGCCCTTGTGAAGGTGGTGGTGAGCTGCTTCTTGAACCGCTACATTGTTCCTGTTGTGGGTTGACCCACAATGTCATTGGGGAGAGAATTCCAGTTGCATTGTGGGTCAACCCACAGCAAGAAGAATGCAGCGGTTCAAGAAGCAACTTACCACCACCTTCTCAAGGGAAATAAAATGCTGGCCAGCCAGTGACATGCGTATCCCTAAAAAATGAATAATGTTTTTTAAAAATACAAAAACGTGTGGTGCAAGGATACAGTTTGGCCTATCATGCCTTCAATGGCTCATTAAATGAGCATTCTTACTCAGTATGAATCTTCTACTTTTTCCTCATACCCCTACACGCTACTTTTATCCAAATAATCATCCAGTGCACTCTTGAATGCCTCACTTGAACCTATCTCCACTCCACCTCCAGACAATGAACTCCATACTCGCTGAGAGAAAATATTTGTTCTTGTTTCCATTTCACTCTTGCATCTTTTACAGATGCTTCAGTTCTATGCCCCGTCATTCTTGTTACTTTTACGAGCAGGAATACTTTGTCCCTATCTACTCGATCCAGCCCGCATATGATTTTGAAAAGTGCTATCGGATCTCCTGTCAGCCTTCGCCTTTCCAAGGAAAATAGTTCCAGTTTATCAATCTGTGGTTTCTCACGCCTAAACCATTCTTGTAAGCCAATATCCTTCTTATGACATCCTCTTCTGCGACAATAGCCCATTGTGCTGAGTGTTAGTGAAAAACGGGCATTAAGCATGGGAGTGTATCACTTTCTTCATCCATGTCACAAGGACAGGAAGAATGGAAACTGAAAAAAAAACAATAGTTCTGTGTTCAAACAACGGGGGTGGATGCTTGCATTTGTGGGATCATCATTTGTCGGGAGGTGATGGCCTAGTGGTATTATCACTGGACTCTTAATCCAGAGACTCAGACAATGTGCTGGGGACCTGGGTTTGAATCCCGCCACGGCAGATGGTGGAATTTGAATTCAGTAAAAATATTTGGAATTAGGAATTTAATGATGACTGTGTGTCAGTTGTCAGCAGGGATGGGGGAGCCCATTTGGTTCACTCATGCCCTTTAGGGAAGGATACTGCCATCCTTATTGGTCTGGCCTACTTGTACTCCAGATCCACAGCAAAGTGGTTGACTCTGAATTGCTCCCTGGGCAATTAGCGAAAAGATGGGCAATAGATACTAGTCAGCTAGCAATGCCTTCATCCTGTTAATGAATAAAATGGGAAATCATTAATAGCAGCAGTTACCAGAGTGAAAGACAGCCAATGCACAGGCG
The DNA here is from genome assembly GCF_030684315.1 of Stegostoma tigrinum. NCBI lineage: Eukaryota > Metazoa > Chordata > Chondrichthyes > Orectolobiformes > Stegostomatidae > Stegostoma > Stegostoma tigrinum. The sequence goes on from NC_081378.1 coordinate 8,935,906, forward strand.
TAACGCAATGTCTTCCAAAAATAAGAAGTGCTGGAAAGATTCAGCAGGCCAGGCAATATCTGTGGCAAAAAAGAATTAACCCAAAAAAGTTAATGAAATATTCTGCTGTCAGGTCATTGAACTAAAACACTGGGTGAATTTTGACTTGAAAGAACACGGAAAGAACACTGGAAGTCAGTGGAGGATGAGAAGCGCTGAAATTGACACTCCGTCATGATGACTATTCCAACCCATGAGCTATGTGCAACCCAGAATCACAGAGTATATGAGAAGTCCTTTAGCCCATGAAACCTGTGCTGTCAAAAAGGAGAGGCAGGCTGTTAACTTCCGAAAGAACTGCGGATGCTGTAAATCAGAAACACAAACAGAAATTGCTGATAAAGCTCAGCAGGACTGGCAGTATTGATGCTGCTCGTGTTTCAGTTTCATTGTGATGATAGCTCGTCAAGGGAAATATTGACTTGAACTTTGGGATTTATATAGAGTGCATGGTTTTACCATGGAGTGCAGGGTCAGAATATACTGGAAGTTGATGTGAATGAGAAACAACAAGCAAAATTCTTGAATTGCAGCTTCTAAATTATGAAAAAAGAAAGAATTTGCTGATGGTGTTTGGCTTGAAAAGTTACCCTGCTTTACAGATTATTTTCATTGCAAATCTTTGCTTTCTTCTTCCTACCTCATAAACAAGAGGCGAGCTCTATTGCTGCAGGGTGATAGGGACTTGGTGTTCAGATTCTTGCTGATTGCAAAGATATTCTTGGCTGACATCTCCTGCACTTTGGAGTCATAATTGCCCCCCCCCCACAAGGATTTTTCCACCAACACTTGTACAGGGAAGACCTAATCTATGCAATAAGTTAATCTAGGTTTTCAGTTACTCTTTAGTTCCTTACAACAGTTCAGTATCTAGATTGTAACCCTTCTGCAATAGGTCAATCATAACTCATTACTTCCTGTATTTGTTTTGAGATTTAATCAGCAATCTACCAGCTTAAAAAGACAAAAATGGACCTGCATTTACACAGCATCCTGAAACATCCGTAATCATTTTACATATCCTTCCAAAAAGGCTAGAACACTCAAGCATTTTATAGCTAGCAAAATCCTTTTGGAATCACTCTTTAGACTCTTATGCTGATATTGTTGAGATGACAGATGTTGTGAAAAATGCCATGACACGTGGCTCACCTTCCTACTACTTGAGTGACCACAATTCCAAAGTACCTTGTTGATGGAAAGGATTTTAGATTGTTGCAAGTTCATGTACAGAACTTTACAAACGCAAGTCTTCCAATTTTCTTTTCAGTGGTGTTGTTCTCAATCAGAAGTTGCAATGTAAAAAGCATTTCCTGCCAGGTGTTCTGCTGATGTCGGAATTACACAGAAATGTAAAGCTTTCACAGCACAAAGATCTCCATCAATTGTTATCCTATTCTACACATTAGCCTCCTTTGCACCCATCTTCACCTAGCCTTATTTCCTTCCATTTCTTACTTGCTCATATGTTAATCTTGTTGCCAGTGAAAGGAGTACAGTCATTGCTCAGTTACTTGCGGTTGAACACTTTGCTGTTTTGTTATAATTTGGAAGTGGACTCGAGAGAAACCATGAGCTTCTGGTCATGCGTGTGGTTTCAAGAACTTCCCAAGCAGCTGCTTGGTTGAATGCAGCACTTGTGTTAAACTGACAACATGTGCCCTACACCCCCCCCCCCCCCCACCCCATGCACACTAATCACCACCTCCTTTCTCCCAAATGCAAAGACGCACTGCCTTGGAAATACCTTAGAGGGAAGCTTTATACTTGTGTCTGCTCTGTGGCATGTGGTTATCCACAATTGGATCTCCCAGGCAGTATGGCAAACTAAATGGCCACTAATTTTAGCTGGAGGTCAAACCAGCATGAGAGTTTTGGTGCCTGAACAGACAACTCCATCTCTGGTGGTTGAGGAAATAACTTCAAGCGCTGTCAATAAATGTAAATCACTAATCGTTTTGGAAAATAAAAGTAATGAATTGTGTCTGATTGGCTAATATCAAGGAAGATCATTCCTCACTTTTATCGCTGGTCACAGTTGCTAAACTGAGACAACAAACAGCTTAACTCTCAATGTAATCAAGATCATCCTGATTTGATCTCTAGAATTTTGAATGTAAACCATGACCAGTGACCAAAATTAGCACTTAATAAGAATGTGGATATCATGTGATGACAGGCTATCTTATGCTAGTGGTCATGGTCTGCCTAACATGGTGCTTTGGCGATTGTATTAGATCAATGGTTATTATAACAGGATGGTCATAAAACATTGTAATGCATTGGAAACAACGTGGTCTGCTGAAAAAGTAAGAGGAGATCTCAGTTAAACTTGCAGATCTTCACCTCCCTAGTAGTTGCTGCACAGTTTAACCACAAGTCAGACATATCTCAAGCATTTATTTTACCACAAAGCATTTTTATCATTAAGCACATCAGGCTCTTCACCATGCATCTATGACCCTAACTTCCTCCTGAAGACTGAATTCCAGCAGCATAACTCCCTCAGGTTGTTAACCCCTTGGGCTCTAGTAGTTCAGATGACTGCTTGAAAACATTGCTGAGAAGTTCAGAAATATCTTCTTCTTAGTCATTTATTGCAGTCCAGTTTAATACCTTGATTCAGCACATAAAGACAAAAAGGCAGCCTCTCTGATTATCACTGTTATAGAGTCATAGAGCTGTACAGTGTAAAAACAGACCCTTCAGTCTAATGTCCATGCTGACCAGATACCCTAAATTAATGCAGTCCCATTTGCCAGCATTTGGCCCATATCCCACTAAACCCTTCCCATTCATGTATCCATCCAGATGCCTTGTAAATATTGTCATTGTACCAGGCCCCACCACCTCCTCTGACAGCGCGTACCATACATGCACCACCCTCTGCGTGAAAATTTTGCCCCTTATGTTCCTTTTAAATCTTTCCCCTCTCGCTTTAAACCTTTGCGCACAAGATGTGGACTCCCCTTCCTGGGGAAAAGATATTGGCTATTCACCCTGGCCGTGCCCTTCGTGATTTTGTAAATTCATCTCTGCATGCTTCCTTTGAGTGTGATGATGATTTAGCAGTGGGGGCAAGACTGGTTGAGCATTTTGACGCCACACTCCAAGGTTATTGGACTTTTCCTATCTGTACAGATATTTCACATTACCCCTCCTCTACTGTTCATTTCTAACCATTTTGCAACTTCCTTTGGCCCATCTTTTCAGTCTGTATTTGTCTGAAGTAAAACCTCATTTTACATTGTTTCTGACACTCCTGCTGTCTATTCTATCATCCTTCATTTCTTTTCTTGATTCTCCCCCCACTGCACCATCAGTCCTCACCCCACCTTCTTTACTCATTCTGCTCTTCTTTAAAAGCTGTTCATATCCAACATCATCCAGTTCTGATGAAAATTGTTGAACTGAAATGTTGGCTGGAGTTTTTCAAGCTCAGTGGGGGGTGGGGGTGGGTGGGTTCAGGGCCATGGGGGGGAGGGGAGGTTAGGGGCTGTTGGGAGTGGGGTGGGGTGGGCAATGGGAGGTGGGGTTAATTCCAGAAAATGTCATTGAATTGGAATCCCAACAAAATTAGTCCAATACTTTTCCAGCTTTGCCAGCAATGCACTGAGTGAGCAGCCGGAGTCCAGGTGGATGAATTGGGAACCAAACAGAGTCATTGAGTCATAAAGTCATGCAATGCAGAAAAGGGCCTTTGGTCCATCACGTCTGCACCAACATAACTACCATTAAAGGCCCACTAATCCCAATTTCCTGCGTTTGTCCCATTTTCTTGAATGTTATGATATTTTAAGAGCTCGTCCAAATATTTTTCAAGGTTGTAAGGTCTCCAGCCTCCACGTCCTGGGCAGTGCATTCGAGATACTCACCACCCTCTGAGTAATACTGAAGAAGGTATTTAAGAGAACTTTTGGTCATGGTTGATGACAAGCTCCGCAGCATCTCTGCAGGAGTTCCTCAGAGTAGTGTCCTCTGCCCAATCATCTTCAGCTGCTTCATCCATGACCTTCCCTCCATCATAAGGTCAGATTTGGGGATGTTTGTTGATGATTCACAATGTTCAGCATTATTTGCAACTCCTCAGATACTGAAGCAGTCCGTATTCCGAGGCAACAAGATCTGGACAATATCCAGGCTTGGGCTGACACATGGCAAGTGACATTCACACCACACAAATGCCAGGCTATGACCATCACCAATAAGAAAAAATCTAACCACCGCCCCTTGACATTCAATTCGCTGAATCCCCCACTATCAACATCCTAAGGATTATCAATGACCAGGAACTCAACTGGACTCACTGCATAAACACAGTGGCAACAGGAGCATTTCAGAGGCTGGGAATACTGCAGCGAGTAACACATTTCCCGAGCCCAAAAAGCCAGTCCATCATTTACAAGGCACAAGTCAGGAGAATGCTGGAATCCTCCCCACTTGGCTGGATGACTGCAGCCTCAACAACACTGAAAAAGCTTGACACTATCCAGGACAAAGCAGCCCACTTGATTGGCACTACATCCAAAACCACCCACTCTCTCCTCTACCACTGCTCCATAACAGCAGTGTGTACTATCTACAAGACACAGTGCAAAAATTCACCAAAGATTCTCAGTCAGCACCTCCCAAAACCATGAGACTTCCATCTGGAAGGAAAGTGCAGCAGAAATATGGCAATACCACCACCTCCAAGTTCCCCTCCAAGACCACTCAGCATCCTTATTTGGAAACATATCGCCATTCCTTTACTGTCACTGGGTCAAAATCCTGGAATTCCCTCCTAATTGCATTGTGGGTCAATCCACAGCAAATGGGCTGCAGCGGTTCAAAAAGGCAGCTCACCCCCACCTTGTCATGGGCAACTAGGGATGGATAATAAATGCTTACCCAGTCAGCAACATCCACATCCCACAAGTGAATATAAAAATGTGCAGGCATTAAGACACTCTTTCTCTGCAGTGCAGGATTTCTATGCAGTGCCCTGACATTTGGAGGAAGGTGCAAAGAATGATCTCAATGAAAATGATATACTGAGAAACCAGACCCAGCTGAGTAAAGAAATATTAGAAACATATAGAAACAAGGGTTGAAAATAACAGTCCTTCCAATCTGGACCACACTGGGCATCACCTTGAGGCCAGGAGTCCACACTGAGGCCCAGAGACCATGGTGGCTTTCACCCCAAACATTTCCAATGTCGCCCAAGGATGGGAGGTACAAAGAAAAAGAAAAAAACAGTGAAAAGAGAGAGACAAAAAGAAATGGATCGAGTGGACAATCTCCAGTTCAGGAATCCTACTCTTCTGCCATGAGTGATGTCCCTCCCAGCACCATGCCTTGTACACAATGTATGTGGAGATGACATAATTTTTTTTTCCCTTTTCATTTGTAGGACAGTTTTATGAGAAATCAGCAACTCCTTTAGGTGCCACACATCTTAGAAACTTCCTCTCACTGCTTACCATTCTGAACGCATTGTGGACTTGACAGCACTGACCTTTAGCGAGTTTTGAGAAGATTTGTAGCTCAGGTTGAGTTTCTGGATGTGAGTTTGCTCACTGAACTGGAAGGTTAGTTTTGATTGGGACAACACATCCATCCTAGGACAAGCCAAACAGAGACACGCACAAGAATTCCTAGAGGCATGACATTCCAACTGGAACTCCATCAACAAACACATCGATTTGGAGCCCATCTACAACCCTCTGAGAAAAAAAATAGGAAATGACATCACCAATGCAGGAAATGACATCACCAACCCAAGGAAACCTAAACAGATAAATAGAAAGCGGGACATAACACCAGCGCTTCGTCAGAGGCTTACTGATGATGTTACCTAGAATGGTGATGAAATGTCTGAAAACTAACCTTCCAGCTCAGCGAGCAAACTCACATCCAGCACTGACCTTTGAATGAACAAGTTTCATACTATCATGGAAGACAACCTGTTTGATTACTATGTAATCAGCATGGAGGAACACTCTTGCTGCAAGCATATTACCAATTCCTCAGTGAGAACCTAAATGCAAACCTAATTATCTATTTGAACAAATATCTTCTGACTATGAAGGGAGTGTAACAAACATTTAACAGACTGATTCCTGGATGGCAGGATTAATGTATGAGGGGAGATAGGATCTATTAGATTATATTCACTGGAGTATGAAGAGTGAGGTGCTGGTGGTCTCGTAGAAACTAATAAAAATTTAAACGGGCCAAACAGGATTAACACAGAAAGGGTGTTTCTGATGCCTGGGGAGTCCAGAACAGGGGCTGTAGTTTAAGGGTCCGAGGTGGGATATTTAGGACTGAGATGAGGAGAAATTTCTTCACCCAGGCAGTCATGTCTCATGAACTTGATTGAATACTTTGAAGAAGTAACAAAGAGGATTGATGAGGGCAGAGCAGTGGATATGATCAATATGGACTTCAATAAGGTGTTCAACAAGGTTCTTCATGGTAGAATGGTTTGCAAGGCTAGATCACACAGAATAGAAGGAGAACTGGCTCAAAGGTAGAAGACAGAAGGTGGTGGACAGTTCTTTTTCAGGCTGGAGGCCTCTGACCACAAGTATGCCACAAGGATTGGTACAGGGTCCACTGTTTTTTGTCATTTATATAACTGATCTGGATGTGAACGGAGGAGGTACGGTTAGTAAGTTGGTAGAGGACACCAAAATTGAAGGTGTAGTAGACAGTGAAGAAGGTTAGCTCAGAGTACAATGGAATTTTGATCTGAGTAGTCAATGACAGATGGAGTTTAATTTAAATACATATGAGATGCTGCATTTTGGAGAGGCAAATCAGGACAGAACTCCTACACTTTATGGTAAGGTCCTGGGGAGTGCTGCTGAACAAGGAGACCTTGGCGTGCAGGTTCATAGTTCCTTGAAAGTGGAGTCCAGGTCAATAGGATAGTTTGGTATGCTGAGCTTTGTTGGTCAGTGCACTGAGTATATGGAGTTGGAACATCATGTTGCAGCTGTACAGCACAGATCGTAAGCCACTATTGGAATACTGAGTGCACTTCTCGTCTCTCTGCTATTGAAAGGATGTTATAAAACTTGAAACGGTTGAGAAAATATTTATAAGAATGTTGCCAGTGTTTGGGGTTTGAGATATAGGGAGAGGCTGAATAGCCTGGTGCTAATTTGTCTGGAACATTGGAGGCTGAGGGGTGACCTTATAGAGGTTTATAAATTCATGAGAGGCATGAATAAGGCTAATAGTCAAGGCTTTATCCCTAGGGTGAGGGAACCTAGAACTAGCAGACTTAGGTTTAAGGTGAGGGGGAAAGATTTAGAAGGGATCTAACAGGTAACTTTTTCATGCAGAGAGTGATGCTGTTTGGAATGAGCTGCCAGAGGAAGTTCTAGATTAGATTAGATTACCTACAGTGTGGAAACAAGCCCTTCAGCCCAACAAGTCCACACCGCCCCTTGGAGCATCCCACCCAAACCCATCCCCCATAACCCATACACCCCTGAACACTACGGGCAATTTAGCATGGCCGATCCATCTAGCCTGCACAACTTTGGACTGTGGGAGGAAACCGGAGCACCCACACAGACACAGAGAGAGTGTGCAAACTCCGCACAGACAGTTGCCCAAGGCTGGAATTGAACCCGGGTCCCTGGTGCTGTGAGGCTGCAGTGCTAAAAGGCATCTGGAGAGGTATACGAATAGGAAGGGTTTAGTGGGATATGAGACAAATGTTCGCAAATGAGACTTGATTAATTTACGATATCTGGTTGGCATGGACAATTTGGGCTGAAGGGTCTGTTTCCGTGCTGTATATCTCTATGACTCTAGGGTGAGCCTGTGAAATTCTCAGCCACAGAATGCAGTTGAAGCCAAAATATTAAATGCTTTTAAGAAGGGGTGAGAGATAGTTCTTAGGGTTGAAGAGCTCAGAGGATATGGGGAGAAAGCAGGGACAGGGTACTAAGTTGGATGTTCAGCCATGATCATATTTAATATCGGAGCAAGTTCGAAGGATCGAATGACCTGCTCCTGCATTCTATAATTCTTTATGTTGCTGTACAAGAGCTGCTTAAGTACCTGTATTGTCCAGAATAGAACTGTGCTGCTAACCTCTTCATTGTTGATGACATGGACATTCTTGAATTGTGTCACCATTGTCTTACCAGACCAAAGGGCTGCTCTCTCATTAGAGAGAGATGACTGACAGTGATTTAACCTGAGGGTCACCACATCTCAGGTGAGGGAAGAGGTTGAGAAGGACAGTACTTTATGGTAACCTCAGGCAGGGTGGAGATTGGGCCCACACTGTGGGCATCACACCGATTCACCAACCACCCATCCAGCCAACTGAGCTAAACTGAGCCCTACTTATGTCACCAGAAGGCAACAGCTACAGCCTGGCCAACAATGTTCACATCTCATTAAACAATTAACCAAACTTCAGTTTCAAGGACAAATGAATACTCATAACTGCTGTTTAGTAGAAAAATGGCATTACTCGAAGATATGTGTAAGTGTAAAATACACATATCCTAACACAAATCTACCCTCTCAATCAATAAGCAGGAACCTTTGCCAAACTTCTTCAAAGGGCTCACCTGTCATAACCACTTAAACACGTTCAACCACAACAAGAAAAATCAGTTAGAAATTGACAGCAAATTTGTTAAAGATGGTGCAGACGTAATGGAGAAAGTAGATTTTTGTTGATTTTGTTATTTAACAAAATTGAGCAGAGAGCCTCGGAATTAACTAAAGCTATAGGGAGGAATGATCAAAACAAATCTTCACTGAGTATGCTATCTCATATTACAGTAGATTAATGGCTTCACATATTGCCCTCACCTCTGAAAGCAACATTAAAACTACACTGAGTATTTGGATAGTAATATGACCCGTGCATTGGATGTTCTCTGGAAGTCTGATAAGTAAAATGTTTCTCGGCAGTTCAATTTGGACTGAGTGTGCAATGCAATTGTGTCCACTTAGAATATGAATTAGCTACTAGTGTACAGATCATTGGACGTGTAATTTGGTGTATTTGGAGGTACTTTTTGAGGTGTATTTGGAGGTACTTTTTTTGAGGCTCCTTCATTATTGCGTATCATCACACATTGCCTACCATTTGTCAAGCGAAAATCTAAGACCATTGGTGTCTATATGTTGCTGTCTCTCTTAGGCATTTGGACTGTTGGGATAATGCCTTAACTTTCTTAATATGGTTGCATGAAACATTTACCACCTTGCTCATGTCACCTCATGACTGAATATTAATACAATACCAACTGTCATTTCTACAATTAATGGACCTTTTCTTGGCATCAGATTGGAATATCAACTGTACACTTGACTGTGGAAGATATGACAGGGCCTGGCAATGAAGGGGGAATATAGTGCAGTATTGTAAGCTAGTAACAGGTACTTTCTGTGAAATAAATTACACCTGAAATGTGATCCTAAGATTAAGTGATGTTGGCTGCGCACAATAGATCAAATCGCCCATGCAGTAAAACGTTAATTACCTCCAAGTGTTTCATAGAAAACCATGTCACCAATATTATTAAATGGCACTTTTGTCTTAATCATTTGCCAAATAAGGAATAGTCTCAAGCACTTTGCAACATAGCTCAGTAATCAAACAGGGCTTTTAGCTGTCACATGTGGTGGGACTCTGAAACTGATAGCACTAACTAAACATTTGGACTAGGCAGACACTCTTTACTTTAATCCCATTTATAAATTCAGTAGAGGTCAGATTGAATTGAACTAAATACAGTCCCTAAGGATTTATTAAACCCTTCTCTGCCAAAGCTTGAGGTTTTTGTAACCTATATAGTCGTCCATGTGTCACACTCATTAGGTATTACTCGGATTGGAATTCTGGCATAGAAACCAGCTCCCAAGTACAAAATAAGATTTACAATATGTTTTGCTATTTTCAAATTCCATGTTAAATAATTAAAGGATATAGTAAAAGGAACAAATTGCACAGTGCACCAGTCTTGTCCCTGGAATATGCTCAAATGTTGCAAAGTAACCTCTCAAGTATCGGTTTTTGACTGGCAGCCAAAATGCACAAGTCATTCACCCCTGTCATAGCATCACAAGGCAACACCAACGGTGAGCCCAGGGAATGTGACGAGATTGCATACCTGCAAACTTCTACTGTTTATTTTTCTTTTGCTCTCATCACACCCCGCCCTCCTCCAAACCCTCCACTCCTGTCACTTTGAATCTGAGAATAAGTTGCCCAACTGGCTTGATTCTCCCTTCCCCTTCTTCCCCATAATATCCATACATTGGCAACTGCCTTTTGCACTGAAAGGAGAAAGCTGCCCGTAGTTTTTGAAGAAGGTCAGAGAATGAGTGGCAGTGTGATTGTTTGGCTGAACACTCCCACAGGGCATTAGGATTTTGATTATGTCACCACTTAGTGGAACAACTGACACTGATGGGTTTGAAATGAATATTGAGTCCCTGAAGAATGAACTTTCTACAATGCTATGTATCAGGCATCTTTTTTTTCCCCAGGTATAAAATTACACCCTGAAAGTGGCAACGCCAAGTTCAATCCAAGCTTCTGAGATAGCACATGGGAAACAGTTCCAGAAACATATCATTTGGTACTTTTCATATTTAACAAAACAAAATGAATGGATTATTATATCTGACTTGGTCTTTGGGCAGTTACTTTTCTCCTATCCAAGCATGCCTTAATGACAAATCAAATGTTGCTGATATTTCATACGATTTGTACATTTAGTAAAATATTGTTCTTGGAGTTAAGCTGTACAAAAATAAGCATCCATATTTTGTTTGCTCCTCTCTGAGCATGGAGAGATAACATGATAAATTTTTAACAAGGTAAGTCCGCCTTAAATTAAAAGTAAGGAATTGGGTATTAATGGGATTGTATGCGAATTTTCACAGAGCATAATTTCAAGGCCAGTAATTTTTTTCCAGAAAATAAATAATTAGAAATATGGCAATGAATCTAACTCCCTTAAATGACGCAATACCATGTGAGCTTCATACATAAAACTTCTGTTTGTTGCATTGGGGACTGCCTAGACTGACAGGATTGATTAACTAAAAAAATAAACATCTTGTGAGGGCCCATGGTGTTCGAGGTGAGCTACTGGCTTGGATTGAAGATTGGCTGTCTGACAGAAGGCAGAGAGTTGGGATAAAAGGCTCTTTTTCGGAATGGCAACCTGTGACGAATGGTGTCCTGCAGGGTTCAGTGTTGGGGCCACAGCTGTTCACCTTATATATTAATGATCTGGATGAAGGGACTGGGGGCATTCTGGCGAAGTTTGCTGATGATACGAAGATAGGTGGACAGGCAGTAGTACTGAGGAGGTGGGGAAGCTGCGGAAAGATTTAATCAGTTCCAGGAAATGGCTGATGAAATTCAACGTGGGCAAATGTGAGGTCTTGCACTTTGGAAAAAAGAATACAGGCATGGACTATTTTCTAAATGGTGAGAAAATCCATAAAGCAGAAGTACAAAGGGATCTTGGAGTGTTGGTCCAGGATTCTCTAAAGGTTAACTTGCAGGTAGAGTCCGTGATTAAGAAAGCGAATGTAATGTTGTTGTTTATCTCAAGAGGGTTGGAATATAAAAGCAGCGATGTGCTTCTGAGGCTTTATAAGGCTCTAGTTAGGCCCCATTTAGAATACTGTGTCCAATTTTGGGCCCCACACCTCAGGAAGGACATTCTAGCCCTGGAGCATGTCCAGCGGAGATTCACACAGATGATCCCTGGAATGGTAGGTTTAACGTATGATGAACAGCTAAGGATCCTGGGATTGTACTCATTAAAGTTTAGAAGGTTGAGGGGAGATCTATTAGAAACTTACAAGTAAATATAATGTTTAGAAGGGGTGGACGCTAGGAAGTTGTTTCCGTTAGGCAGGGAGACTACGACCCGTGGGCACTGCCTTAAGATTAGAGGGGGTAAATTTAAAACTGAAATGAGATGACATTTCTTCAGCCAGAGAGTGGTGGGCTTGTGGAATTCATTGCCGCAGAGTGCAGCGGAGGCCGGGACGTTGGATGCCTTCAAGGCAGAGATCGACAAATTCTTGATCCCAAAAGGAATCAAGGGCTACGGGGAGAGTGCAGGGAAGTGGTGTTGAAATGCCCATCAGCCATGATTGAAATGGCAGAGTGCACTTGATGGGCCGAATGGCCTTACTTCCACTTCTATGTCTTATGGTCTAACTAACTTACATAATACAGGGCAGGAAACTTACAAGGCAAGTATTTCAACTTCTGTACAAGACATGCATTTCCCGTTGTAGTGACTATTAAAACGCGTTGTGGTATAGATCCTCAGCAGGCACCAACTACAAATGAAAGTATCATTGTCGAATACAATCATGTTTTACCACAAAAGGAGTTTATTTGGCCCATTAAATCCATGCTGGCTTTCTTTAAGAGCAAATTAGCTGCTCCTATTTCACTTCTCTTTCATTGTAGTCCTACAAACTTTTCCTTTTCATTTGTTTATTTAATTCCTTCTTGAAATGAATGATTGAATCCACCACCATAGTACATTCCGAAATGTGTACATTGTCTTTATGATTCCATATGCTGTTTGTATATAATGTGGTGACACTGCCTGGTAATTAGTCTTTGGGTTTGCAAGCTAAACATGTAGAAATCAGTTGACTTGGTGTAATATATGCTTTATTACTTACGATGTGTTTTACTGCTTTCAAAACTAAATAGCCCACAGAATTAATCAAATGCTGATAAGCGAATGATTGCTAAACTTTTATCATCAATCTGACATCTGTATAAAGATATGTTGTCTTTGTTTTCTTTTTCCAATCAGTTTGAAAACAAATTGCACAGTGTTTTCTCCAGTTCATGACCCTTTTGCCATTAGGAACAAACATACCAAGCAGTATAGGGATGTTAGACAATAGTATCATAGGTTTGAATGGATATAAAACTCAGGAAGGATGTATAACAGGCGACTGATTCAATATCAGCCCTCATACACCACTACGCACAATCAATATATCTCACTTAGTCCAAATTCTGGTGAACAGAAATGTTGCGGAAACTTGGAACATAGGAATTTTCTGTTTCCATCTGCATCCGCTGTTTACTTTGATCAAATATGTTTCATTGCTTTTCTTTTTTCAATTCAAGTCAAACAAAATATTTTAAATATATTTTATAGATAAACACTGTGCCACCTTGTTTAAAAAGGTGCCATTGAGGGCGGTATGATGGCACAATGGTTAGCACTGCTGTCTCATAGGGCCAGGGGCCCAGGTTTGAATCAAGCCTTGGGTAATTATCTGTGTGGAATTTGCATGTGTTCCCTGTGTCTCTGCGGGCTTCTGCTGGGCGCTCTGGTTTCCTCCCACAGTCCATAGATGTACAGGATAGGTGGATTGGCTATGGTAAATTATCTGGAGTATCCAGGGATGTGTAGCCTAGGTGGATTAGCCATGATAAAAACATGGGATAAGGTAGGGGTGTTGAGTCCAGTTGGGATGCTATTCAAAGGTTTGGTGCAGAGTTGATGGGCCCAATGGCCTCTTTCTTTGAAAAATCACTGTTACGGGGTGACAGAGCCAAGAAAACTTTGAACATTCCTGGAAAAGCTGTTAATTTCAGTTGTCCGGCAGTAAAGAGTTTCAAGTTGATTACTGAGGGAAAACTGAAAGAACTGTGGATGCTATAAATCAGGAACAAAAAAGAAGTTGCTGGAAAATTTCAACAGGTCTGGCAACACCTGTGAAGGAAAAAAAATCAGTGTTAGCATTTTGGGTCCGGTGACCCTTCCTCAGAACTGATGGCAGTTGAGAAAACGTTGGCTTATATGTGGAAAAATATGCTCATAAGCTGACATTTTTATTACTGAGTGATTACTAAGGGAAGCTGCTTCTTAGTTTCCTTCCCTGTAAATGGTGAGTGATGTAGGAAGCTCTGCATGTTTTTTGAGTAATATCATGGGAGCTTTAACATGGGCCTGAGTGAAAATCCATGACCACATTAGATAATTGAAGTCAACACAATGCATATTTTCATTTGAATTGATTTGATTTGATTTATTATTGTCACATGTACCTAAGAACAGTGAAAAGTTTTGTTTTGAGTGCAGCACAGGGAGATCATATCATGCAAAGTGCTCTTGAGTAATATAACAGAGTGAGGAATACAATGTGCACAAAGAGTGTGGTCACTATCTAACTTTAAAATTTGAGTGGCCCATTTAGAAATCTGATAACAGTAGAGAAGAAGCTGTTCTTGAACTTGCTGATATGTGTGTTTAAACTTTTGTATCTTCTGTCTGATGCAAGAGGTTGGAAGACATTAGAACAGGGGTGGGAAGGGTTTTTGATTATATTGGCTGCTTTTCTGAGGTAGTGAGAAATATAGTTGGAGTCAATGGATGGGAGGTTGATTTGTGTTTTGTACTGAGCTGTGTTCACAACTCTCTGTAATCTCTTATGGTCATGAGCAGAGCAGTTGTCATAGCAAGTCATGATACATCAAGATAGAATACTTTCTATGGTGCAACCATGAAGAAAGGATCTCTGAAATTAATTTTAAGCATGAAACATACAGAGAAGACTCCTATTTAATGATCCTGAGATTGACTAGATGGAAACAATTCATAGATGGTATAGTTAGAGCATAAATCTTCCTGGAACAATTTCTTTGCAGTCTTCGTGCAATCTACACTTGAAGGTGGTGACAGGACAGGTGTAGAGATAGCTAGCTAGTGAGGCGGAAAGCTGATTGTGGGTCAATCGCTTAGATTTTTGTTCTCACTGATTCTTGCATGGAATGTGGACCCTACTGGGATTTGGTTTTTGTCCTGAGGTGCCATGAACTGTGTTGCTATCTAGGCTATTGCAGACAGCAATTTAAGTCAACCACGTTCCTGTGGGTCTGAGATCACATAGTCCACACTAGAAAAGGAGAGCAGGTTTACTGCTCTGCAGGACATCAGTGAATCAGGTGGATTTTTACAACAGTCAACAGCAACTATATAGTTGCCATCATACTCAGTTTTTATTTCTGGAACTCATTTAATTCAAATTTCACTTTCGGATATGGTGGGATTTGAATCCATATCACCGGAATGTGTGCCTGGAATTCTGGACTACCGGTCCATTCCCATTACTTCAACATCACCATCTCTCCATGTAAATCTGATGTAAGTCATTTAATTTTCATTAGCCTTGAATCAATGGAACTGAAATTTGAGCAGTTTCTGTAAAAGCTGAACAATTTGTAATGGAAGCTTTAAATTAAAACTTACACTGTCGATTTTCCATTCACTGCTTCAAAACTCTTCGTTATGATGAAAAAAAACCTTTATTAAACCTGACCCTATCCTTTTCTGCTCCAGCGGAGATAGTTCCGGTAGATCAAGTCTCTTGTCATAACAATGGGTTTTCATCTTGAGTATGATCTTGATGAAGTTGTAAGGTTTTGAAAGAATTTATTGACATTTCTATAATGGAACATTAAAAACTAATTCCAGTGCATTTACTGAGGACTGATTTTTACATATGTCTCACTACTGGTAAGCATTTGCACCCTGTACTCCCTATTGATAAAAAACAGACTGCTATTTGATATTTTACGGATTTAGCCACCTGAACCTCTGCCCACAGGAAAATATTTGAGATTTTACTCAAACACTTCAGAGAAGGTCTTGCTGTAACACAAAGATCATTACATTTTCTGCTGCTCTTTACGGTATTTACTTGTTGGCTTAGAATGAGATCCCTTTCTTTTGGAACTATATGCCCTTTCCATTTTATGAATCTCTTCATGCCTCATGCCATCCATAAGACGACAATGGCAATCAGATCCCAAAGTACAAACAAACATCCACCAAAAACCAACCATCCAGATATGCTTGTCAAATGGGCTCTAACTTCAATTATCCTTCTTACCATTTGGTAATCACTGTGGTCTTTCATTTGGCAGAATCTCATCACAATGCTGGGGACAGAATTTGAAGCAAGCGCAGGAAGTGTTGGACAAAACTCAGCAGGTCTGGCAGCAACTGTGGAAAGAGAAACAGAGTTAATGTTTCAAGCCTGATATGACTCTTCTTGAGAACTAAGCTGTTTTTCCTGTCAGTGCATGGAGGACACCATTATCAGGCTATGCAAATTGCTCCCAAATGTCTGTCACATAGATTTTGACTGCAATTTGTAGCTGCATCTCAGAGAACCTGGAAGATCCACTTAGATAGGCAGAAAATTACTTTCAAATATAATTAATGAGAAAAATTTTCCAGACTTGATTCTGCTATTAAAAACTGTTGAATTTCCACCTCCTTTGATTCTGTTCTGGCTATGATGTGGAGGTGCTGGTGTTGGAATGGGGGTGGAAAAGGTAAAAAATCACATGACACCAGGTTATAGTCCAATAGGTTTAGTCAAAATCACATGCTTTCGGAACGCTGTTCCTACATCAGGTCATTTCACTTGATGAAGGGACAGTGCTTTGAAAGCTTGTGATTTCAAGTAAATCTTTTGAGCTAGAACCTGGCATTGTGTGACTTTTAACTCTGCTCCGTCTATTTAAGTTATCCTTTCATATCCCTTCTTCAACATCCCAATATTTCACGCACATCCCTTTTCTCATTTGAAAAATGCCCTGATGCCTTATTTGTTCTCAGTTTCTGCATTGATGCAATTTGCTGTTGTGCTTTGAATAGCAAATGAAATTTGAGAAATAGTTAGCACTTATTCTTGCTGCAAAGTCTATTCCTGAACTCTCTTCCCTCCCCATTTTCAGGAACATATGTGTTTAGTCTGTTGCAGCACACTCTGGGGCTGAGAGTGCCATTTATTCCTTTTCTCAGTTACACTGCTCTGAGGAGCTTGTCATAACCAGGTCAGGCTTCTAACTTGCAGTCTCTTCTAATCAGCGCTGTCAGCCGCCTGTAGCCATCCCTTTGCAAAGAGTCACCTCGCAAATTTGATGGGACAGTGTCGTCTTTCATGTTATGATTAAATTTGAGGAGGCAGCAGCTGTTCTGGCCAGGCTGAAATCCATGTGAAAGTATGAAATTATAAAAGAAAATCCAGCCAACCTTACACATTGAGAGTCTAAGTGCCAAGTTACTATTAGTCACCCAAACAGCCTGTTCCCATTGTAGAATCTAACGGCAACAGTAATATGTAATCCTCAAGTGGAAAGATTTTCTAAGCTGCATTTCACCCAAAGGAGGAGGGCTTCACTTTGACAAGTTTTTTAAAGGAACAGTTCACTTTTTGTTTGAAGTGACTCTTTCTCCTTGTAGAATCGACAAACAATACTGACTCCAATTTCTTAGAGTCATAAAGTCAGAAAGAAGGCAGACAGAAACAGACTCTTTGGTCCAACTTATTCATGCCGACAAGATATTCTACACTAATCTGGCCCCGTCTGCCAGCATTTGGCCCATATCCCTCTAAACCCTTCCTATTCATGTACCCATCCTGCTTCTGATATTATTTTTAAAAATCCTAGTTTTCTTCCAATACAGAGCTGTGCTTCCTCTCCTTGCTCTAGCCGCGCTAATGATCTCAGTTGTGGGCAGTGAACACCAGAAGTTCCATTAGAAGTATTGGTTAAAATGCAACTTCATGCTTTCACCACAACCAACCATCAGCTGTAGGGCTGCAGCAATCCATGCATGAGTTGGCAAATTAACATTTATAGCATAATGTTGATAGTACTGAGTTAGTAATTCAAAGGTGCAGATTAATATTGTAGGGGTGTGGGGTTTGAATTGTAAATTGTGATTTGCAATTCAATCACTGGCATAAAAGCCCATGTGATGCATTAATACCCCTTTAAAGAAGGAAATCTAGCCTCTTTACCTGGTCCTAGCCTATACTATACACAACTCCAGACCCTCGGCAATGTTGACTCTTGTGCTTGGGAAATGGCCCTAACTTGCCAATCAATTAGAAATGGGCAATAAATGCTGCTCCAGGCAACGATGCCTACACCCTACAAATGAATAAATTAAACTGCAAATGAGTCTCCCATTTGTTTTCATTCACGGGATGAAGGCATCACTGTCTAGGCCAGTACTGATTGGCAGATGAGAGCCAACCACATTGTTGTGAGTCTGGAGTCATAAGTAGGTCAGACCAGGTAAGAATGACAGTTTCCTTCCCTAAAGGACATTTGTGAACCAGATGGGATTTTCTGACAATCGACTTTGGATTCATGGTCATCATTAGAGTCTGAATTCCGGATTTCTAGCAAATTCAAATTCCACAATTTACAATGGCAGGATTCAAACCTGGGTCCCCAGAATATGAGCTGGGTGTCTGGATTGACAGTTCAGTGATAGCACCACTGGGCCATTGCCTCCCCTTCTTGAGGTAAAATTTAATTTGGTTTAAATGTTCTTTTTTGTAGAAAAAGCAGCAGAATAAACAGGCGTTAAAATGAATGAAAATAAAACACAATAATTGCCCATTAAAAAAGTGGCTGAATTTATAGTAAATCTTTCCTTCAAACTAAGCATTAAAAATATGCAGAAATATAAAATTGTCTGGTACACAAACACTACGTCATGACAATATGAATGAAAATAGATCATTCAGTCCATGTAACCTTGATCTTAGAGTTCAGATTATGGGAAGCTGGTGCTTTTGCATCATCTCCTGGTAACAATTACCTTTGTTTAAATATCTGACCTCAGTGCCAGCATCATTCACGAGAGGATTGGCGAAAAGAGAGTTGATGAAGTTAGTGTAAATTAGCTCAAGGAAAAGTCAAGCACTGTTAAGTCACCATTACTGGGGCAACACAGTGGTTCAGTGGTTAACTCTGCTGCCCCAAAATGCTAGGGAACTTGGTTTGCTTCCATCCTCAGGTGAGTGTCAGTGTAACATGCTTCCCCTGTGTCTGCATGAGTTTCTCTGGGTGGTTTCCACCCACAGTCCAAAGATGGGTGGATTAGTCACATTAAATTGCTTATAGCGTCCAGGGATGTGTAGGTGAGATGAATTGGGCATTGGAAATATTGGGTGGGTCTGGGTGGGAACTCTTCGGAGGGCCAGTGCGACTGAATGAGCTAAGTAGCCTGTATTCACGCTGTAGGGATTCTATTGTTTTGCATGATTTCCTATAACAGGAAAGATAACACCTTCAATTGAATCTGGTTCAGGTCCCAGCATTTATAAAAAAAAAGGCAGCTTTAGACATCAGACAGAGGAGGCTTTTATCCTTCATGTTTGGCCTGATTTTGAACCCAGTCCCAGAAGGTGAAAGGACGTGTGCTAATCCGCTGATGGTTATCATTGTTTTCACTGCATTTGAGAAACACTCATTCCTAGCGGGGGAAAGAAAAGGAATTTCCAGACTGTGAGATCTTAAGGCCGTTGTGGAAATGTCAGCGAAATTCGACTTCCCACCTGTCTGACTGGATATCTGTCAATGCACATGTCACCCCTCACAGGCAGTGCCAAGTATTACAAAACTTTTCAACTCCACAAAGGGGATTTTAACCTTGGATGATGAATTGGGCATGAGGAGGGATATTTGGTCAGTGGTTGATCCAATATCAACTACTTTTTGAATCATCTCCCACAAGTTTAGCTTTGGTAAAATTATAAACTGAGAGCCCAGAGTGACTCCAACTTGATTTGGATTCAGACTACTGTCTCCTCAAAAACGTAATTTATTTCCCTTCAACGTCAGTTTGAACTTTGACACCATGTTCAGGCCATATATGGTATAAATGCGTTTGTATTTCTTCAAGAAACAATGAACAATACCGCACAGGAACAGGGTTTTTGGCCATCCAAGCCTACGCTGCCACATTTTGCTCTTCCATACTAAAATTGTTTTCATTTACAGGATCCCTACACCTCTGTTCTCTTCCGTTCACGGATTTGTCCAAGCACTTCTTGAATGCCGCGATTGTGTTTGCTTCCACCACCTCCTCTGGCAGAATGATCCAGGCACTCACCACCTTTGCATGAAAAACCTGCCTCTCACATCTCTTTTAAACTTTCCCTCTCGCAACTTGAACCTGTGATCCCTCGTAATTGACCCCTCCACGCTAGGAAAAAAATACATCATGTTTCCCACTCTATCCATGTAATTCACAATCTTATAAACTTCTATTAGGTTGCCCCCTCAACCTCCTGCCTTTCACTGAAAACAAATAAATCTATCCAACATTTCTTCACAGCTAAAATCACCCGCACTATGCAACATCCTGATAAACCTTTTCTGTACCCTCTCCAAAGCGTACACATCCTTCTGGTAGAGTGGTGACCAGAACTGTATGCAATATTCCAAGTGTGGCCCAACTAAAGTTCTATGAAGCTGCAGCATAACCTGGCTATCCTTATACTCAATACCCCTTCCAAAGAAGGCAAGTATGCCATCAGCCTTTTGTTTTAACTCATTATCTACCTGTGCTACCACCTTCAATGATCTGTGGATCTGCACACCCAGATCCCTCTGCATATCAACACTTCTAAGGGTTCTGCCATTCACTGTATAATTTCCACCCGTACTTGACCTTCCAAAATGCATCACCTCACATTTGTCCAAATTAAACTCTAACTGCCATTTTTCTGCCCATGCCTTCAACTGACTTACATCCTGCTGCATTCTCTGACTATCCTCCTCACTTTCTGCAACTTCACCAATCTTTGAATCATTCTCAGACTAACTAATTAGACCAGCTATGTTTTCCTCCAAATCATTTATGTAGATCATGAACTGCAGAGGTCCCAGCACTGATCCCTGTGGAATACCACCAATCACAACAATGTATTCTAAACAGCAACCTTCCACCACTACCCTCTGTCTCCATGGCTAAGCCTGTTCTGAGAAACAGTTCTGAAGAAGGGTCACTGGATCTGAAACGTTAACTCTGATTTTTCTTCACAGATGCTGTCAGATCTGAATCTGGTCTTTCTTCAAAGATGCTGCCAGATCTGCTGAGCTTTTCCATCAATGTTCCATCAATTCACTGTGTAAAAGATTTTGTTTTCAGTCAATAACATTTTGGGAAAGGGAACACCGCACGCAAATTCCATTACAAAGCATACACCATTCTGTCTTTGAAATGTATTGCCTTCCTTCATTGTTATTGAACAAAATCCTGGAAATTATTCCCGTGTAGTATCTTCCACACACAAACTGCAGTGGTTCAAGAAGGTAGCTCAACACCACATTCTCCTCAAGGACAATTCAGGATGGACGTTAGCTACTCAGGGAAGTTGACATACTATTAACACAATGTAAAAGCTGTCAGAACCTGGACAAAGCTTATATGGGAAATTATACATCACAAGTATATTTCTCAGAGCTGTTTATAATAACGTAATCGGCATGCATAATTTTTCAAAAAGAAAGTTAATTGTTGCAACAAAGACTGTATGTTATCTCTAATAACCTAGAAATCAGAATATTAATCTTTGACTTAGAAGTTGGAAGTGGGCAATTTTCCTTTCTCAAAAAATATACATCAGTTACAGGTTTTAACCTCGGCAACAGGTCAGTATTTTCTCATAATAGGATTTCAGTCTGTTGAATGGTAATTAATTCTTATTGGTTCTTGTAAGATCTCATCACTGTTTAATCTGCCCTTTACTCTATTTCAGCTGGAAAACTGCCCCAGGAGTGGACTGAGTGCACAAATCCAATTATCTCATTACTGCTGGTCTAGAATGGTTGTTGAGTGTGTAATGATACCCTTGTCAGTAAAAACCTCCCTCACTGGTATGGTTTATAGTTTTCTCTACTGCTTCTGTAGTTATGCAAAATATTCTAACTGGTGTACTTCCCTTTTTCCTCGCAGTATTTTCCATGTTTTCCTTACTTGTTGCCTTTCCAATATCACTTGATCCTTGCAGCAAATAAATGTATAAACCACAAGACAAAAATGGTCATGTAATTTATCATGGTTTTTATATAAATATGAGCTATCTCGGAATGAATTTAAATTGTAATGCCATCATGAAAGCAGTTTTGGTGAATGCAATCACTCACAATATTATTTGAATTATGTTTGTTTTTCACTCACTGGCTTTTATAATTCCAATTTTGTCAGCATTTTTTTTGTTTAATTTAGTTATAAACAGCTCTAACTTCATTGTCTCAGTTAAAATCTCATCTGGTTTCTTGCTGTTGGTCTGACTGGAAACTAAGGTTAGCTGAGAGCACAGAATGAAAGACCCAGTAATTCTACAGAGAACTAAACACAGCATTATCATAATATGCAGAGATAAAACCAGTTTCTATGTGAGTAGGAACTTCATTTACAGTGCTTTAAAATGTCTACTGCATCCTTCTGGCTGATGTCCCCAGAGTTTCTAAATTTTTGTTTATTTTTCTGAGTTTATGCCAGTCAAGCATACCGAGCAACATGAGTGAATTAATTCAGATAGTGAAACACAATTACACTCTAAGGAACCACTTACCGCGTAAAATGGAAAGAGTCGTGCAAGACCCCATGTCCATGTCCTTGCTTAGACTAGCTATTACAGACCAGCAACTAGGAGACCATCTAAGATGTTCGTAGAACAAAAAGAGAAGCACAGCACAGGAACAGCCCCTTCAACCCTCCAAGACTGTGCTAATCATCGTGCCCAAACTAAACTAAAAAACAAACCACCTGCCTTTCTTTGGTCTGTATCCCTCGATTCCCTGCCTATTCACGTAACCATCCAAATGCTTCTTAAATGTCACCAATGTGCCTGCTTTCACCAACTCTTCTAGTAGTGTGTTCCAGGCTCCTACCACTCTCTGCATAAAGAACTTCCCTTGCATATCGCCTGTGAACTTTCCCTCTCTCACTTTGAACCTGTGCCCCTTTGTAATTGAAACTTCAACCCTGGGAAAAAGCCCTTGGCTATCAACCCAATCTATACCTCTCATAATATTGCAGACCTCTATCAGATCTCCTCTTAGCTGTCATCTTTCCTGTGAAAACAATCCTATCTTTTTCAACTGTTCCTCATAGCCAAAGCTCTCAAAGCCAGGCAACGTCCTAGTGAACATTCTCTGTACTCTCGCTAAAGCTTCCACATCTTTCTGACAATGTGGTGACCAAAACTGCACACAATACTCCAAATGTGGCTTAAAAAGGGTTTTATATAGCTGCATTGCGGTTTGCTAACTCATGTACTCCATGCCCCGGCCGATGAAGGCAAGCATGCCATATGCCTTCTTAATCACCTTGGCTACCTCTGTTGCCACTTTTCAGGGACTATGGACCTGCACACCCAGATCCATCTGTATGTTAGTGTTCCTAAGGGTTCTGCCATTTACAGTGTAGTTCACATCTAAATTTGATCCTCCAAAATACATCACCTCACATTTGTCTGGATTAAACTTCATCTGTCATTTCTGTGCCCGAGTCACCAATCTATCTATATCATGTTGTATTGTTTCACTATTGTCAGCACTATCAGAAACTCCACCAATCTTCATGCCATCTGCAAACTTACTAATCAGACCACCCACATTTTCGGCACGGTGGCTTAGTGGTTATCACTGCAGCCTCACAGCACCAGGGACCCGGGTTCGATTCCAGCCTCGGGCGACTGTCTGTGTGGAGTTTGCACATTCCCCCCGTGTCTGCGTGGGTTTCCTCTGGGGGCTCCGGTTTCCTCCCACAGTACAAAGATGTGCAGGCTAGTGGATCAGCCATGCTAAAATTGCCTGTAGTATCTAGGGGTGTGTGGGTTATAGGGAGATGTGTCTGGGTGGGATGCTTCAAGGGGCAGTGTGGACTTGTTGGGCCAAAGGGCTTGTTTCCACACTGTAGGTAATTTAATTTTCCTCAGATCATTTCTATATACTATAAACAACAGAGGACCTAAGACTGATCCCTGTGGAACACCACTAGTCTCCATTCTGAAAAATAACATTCCACCATTACCCTCTGTCTTCTATGACCAAGCCAGTTCTGTATCCATCTAGCCAGCCCATCCCAATTTCCATGTGATTTTAGCTTTTCAACCAATCTGCCATGTGGGACTTTATCAAATGCCTTACTAAAGTCCACATAAACTACACCCACAGCCCTTTCCTTGTCAATTATCTTTGTCATCGCTTCAAAAAATTCAATCAGGTTGATGACACATGATTTTCCCACTACAAAACCACGTTCCCTGTTACTTACTAGCCCATTTTCTTCCAATTGTACATATATGCTGTCCCTCAGTACCTTTTCCAAGGGTTTCCCCACCACAGATGTCAGGCTCACCAGCCTATAATATCCTAGGTTATCCCTGCTTCCTTTCTTAAACAAGGAAGCAACATTGGCTAACCGCCAGTCCTTTGGAACCTTACCTGTGATCAAAGAGGACATGAAGATATCTGCTAATGCCCCAACTATTTCTTCCCTTGCCTCTCGCTGTAACCTGGGATAGATCCCATCTGGCCCTGGGGTTTTGTCTACATTAATGCAATTTAGGATGCCTAAAACTTCCTCCTTCAATACATTGACAGTTTCTAGCATATTCACACACTTATCCCTCACCTCAACATTAGTCATGTCCTTTCCCTGGTGAATACCAATACAAAGTAATCAACAAGATCTCTCCCACATTTTGTGGCTCCTCACACAACTTACCTCTTTTGCCCTTGAGTGGGCCGACACTTTCCCTTGCTATTCTCTTTCTTCTAACATATGCATAAAAAGCCTTGGGATTCTCCTGAGCCCTGTTTGCTAAAGACTTTTCACGGCCCCTTTTAGCCTTCCTAATTCCGCATTTAAGTTCTGTACTAATTTCTCTATCCTCCTTAATGGCTTCATCAGTTTATAGCTTCCAAGACCTATCATATCCATCCTTTATCATTTTGACTAAGTTTACAATTTCCCTTGTCCTCCATGGTTCCTGAACCCTGTCATTCCTGCCCTTCTGAGAAAGCAGGAACTGCCGATGCTGGAGTCAAAGATAACACAGTGTGGAGCTGGACGAACACAGCAGGCCAGGCAGCATCAGAGGAGCAGGAAAGTTGAGGTTTCGGGTCAGGACCCTTCCTTCAGTTTAGCAGAGACATGCATATCCTGCACTTTAATCAACTGGCCTTTAAAAGCCTCCCACCTGCCAGGCGTAGATTTGCCCTCAAATAACTGTTCCCAAACCACATTCCCCAGTTCCTGTTTAATTTGGATGTAACTGGCCCTTGCCCAAATAATCATCCTAATCTCCGGGCCACTCTTGTCCTTGCCCATGCCTACTCGGAATCTTACAGAGTCATAGTCACTGAGCCCAAAATGCTCTCCTTCTGAAACATCGATTTCCTGTCCTGGCTCATTTCCTACTAACAAGTCTAGTATGGCCTCTTGTCTGGCTGGATTATCAACACATTGTCTCAAAAAGCCTTCCTGGGCACATCTAGCAAATTGCTCCCCATCCGAGCCCCCAGCTCTAAGGTAGTGCCAGTCAATAAGAGGAACGATGAAGTCACCTTCCACAACTACCCTGACTTTTTCACACCTTTCTAGTGTCTGACCTCATGTCTACCCCTCTGTCTCCTGTGGGCTGTTGGGCAGTCAATAGAAAACATCCAACATTGTGATTTCCCCTTTCCTAGTCCTGAGCACCACCCATAATGCCTCACTGCAAGACCCCTCCAACGTGTCCTCCCTCAACACGGCTGAAATGAGATCGCTAATCTGCAATGCAAACACCCGACCCTTTCAGCTCCCACCTAAAACAGCGATATTCAGGAATGTTAAGCTGCCAGTCCTATCCCTCCTCTAACCATGTCTCCGCAATGGCAATAACATCACAATTCCATGCAGTAAGCCATGTTTTTAGTTCACCTGCCTTACCTGTTATACTTCTTGCATTGAAGTAAATGCAGTCGAGACCTCCAGGCGCCCGAGCCCCGCGACTTCCCGCTGCCTGCCCTCACTCTGTGCTATGCATATCTCAGTCTCTCCTTTGTCCCAAGTCCCTGCACTTATTGGCCTGTTGTTTTGGTTCCCACACCCCTGCCACACTAGTTTAACACCTCACTAAGAGCTCGAGCAAACCTCCTGCTCAGGATATTGTTGCCCCTCCCATTCAGGTGTATTCCATCCCTATTGTGCAGGTCCCACTTTCTCCAGAAGACATCCTAATGATCCATACATCTAAAGCTCTCTCTCCTTCACCAGCTCTGTAGCCACATGTTTAACTGCACTCTCTCTCTGCCCCCAGCCTCACTAGCCTGTTGCACAGGCCCTAATCCTGATCGAGATTGCTACCTTCATAGTAATTTTTTAAGCTCCCAACCTAACTCCCAGAATTGTCTTCGCACAACCCCTTCGCTCATCCTATCTACATCATTTGTGCAAATATGGTTCATGTAGAAGATCAACATAGAGATTGAAACAGCCAAATTGATGTAAGTTCTGAGGTGGGTCAATAATATCCAGTGCACCAGAGTCAATCTGTCATGGTGAATGGGCTTGTTCTGGCCTATAATCATCAATACACCCTGGAAGAAATTCTACAGCAGTCAGAAAACTTGTTCCATTGGTTTTAGCTCCATTTTTATCATAATAACATTTGTCATCTTTGGAGTCTACAATTTAAAAAAAAAACTCCTTGTTCATTCGTAATCATAGATTTCTCAGTAATTATCTCTTTGTAAACTGATCTGATACTCCAAAATCAACATAACACACAACCTATCATAATAATAAAGTGTGAGGCTGGATGAACACAGCAGGCCCAGCAGCATCTCAGGAGCACAAAAGCTGACGTTTCGGGCCTAGACCCTTCATCAGTACACAACCTATCATTTTCAGTTGACCACAACAGTTAAAGGAAGTTATTTATTTTGAATGATTAAAGATTGATATAAAAGGCAAGATTAACTAATTGATTAACTGAGTTGTTTCAGCAACGGGAGTCTGGGAGGAAGCGCGAGGGCAGCCTGGGAAGGTAAGCTTCCACCCAATAAATGTGGGAGTTAACTAATCCCAAGACACTACAAGCGTAGTGTCTCCCACCCTTCCACCTCCTCTAACCTATTAATAATGGCTAAGTGTGGTGAGCAGGTAAGCTATTGGCATTTTTTTTCCTCATCTCTTTGTCATCTTTCGGGATGGTCACCCAGACGCCAAATCCTCTGGGAGCAGGTCGGAAGGCAAAGCCAGAGACTGAATAGAAATGGAGAAAACTTACTGGCACACTGCAAAACTAAAAAAAAAGGCTAATGAATTTTAAATAATTAGCTAAGTAGAGGTGGCAGGCCAGGTGATGTGTTGTAGCTGTGTGATGTGGGAGCTCGCTGATCCCATTGAGAACGGCAGTGACCACATCTGCAAAATGTGTTGGCTGCTTGAGGAGTTCCGGCTCAAAATTGAAGAGCTGGAATCTGAGCTCCAAACACTGCGGCACATCTAGGAGGTGGAGAGAAATACCTGGATGCTGTATTGCAAGAGGCAGTCACACCTGGTAGATTAACTAATGTTAATTTGATCAGCAGGTAGGCACAGCAGTGTGTGACTGCGAGTGAGGCAGGTATCCTTTGGGAGCTGGATAGAGAATCCCACATGGTGTGTTGCCTTCAAGGCAGAGATTGACAAATTCTTGACCTCAGAAGGAATCAAGGACCACGGGGAGAGTGCAGGGAAGTGGAGTTGAAATGCCCATCAGCCATGATTTAAATGGCGGAGTGGACTTGATGAGCCGAATGGCCTCACTTCCACTCCTATGTCTTATGGTCTTGTGGCCTTATGGTGCGAGGTGCGAGATATCTCTGGCCGGCTTGAGAGGATACTAGAGGGGGAGGGGGAGGATCTAGTTGTTGTGGCCCATGTAGGTACCAACAATACAGGCAGGACTAGGAAAAAAGACCTGTTTCGGGATTATGAAAAGCTAGGAACAAAATTAAAAAACAGGTCTTCAAGGGTCATAATCTCTGGGTTGCTGCCTGAGCCATGTGCAAATTGACATAGGGAGGCGAGGATCAGGGAAGTAAACATGTGGCTAAAAGAGTGGTGTGGGAAAGAGGGCTTCCTTTTCATGGGGCACTGGCATCAGTTCTGGGACTGGAGGGATCTATCCCGTTGGGATGGACTCCACCTGACCATAAAAAAATAGAAACATAGAATATTGCAGCACAGTACAGAACCTTCGGCCCTCGATGTTGCGCCAACCTGTGAAACCAGACTGAAGCCCATCTAACCTATACAGTTCCATTATGATCCATATGTTTATCCAATGACCATTTAAGTGCCCTTAAACATGGTGAGTCCACTACTGTTGCAGGCAGGGCATTCCACGCCCTTGCTGCTGGGTCCAATGTTCTGGCGAAAAGCGTAAATAGGGTGGTTAATAGGACTTTAAACTAGTAAGTAGGGGGGAAGGGAGGAGTGAGTGTACATGGAGAATAACAATTAATGTAAGGCAAAGCAGCAGGTTAGCAGGTGATGAGGAAGCTTCAAATCCATTGAAAATTAGGAAAAAAGTTAAAGGGAAGGAGAACTCAAGAGCTGTTAGTAATAGAGGTGATAGGACTCAAAAAAAACCCGGCATAAGGGCACTTTATCTGAATGCTCGGAGCATTCAAAACAAGGTGGATGAGTTGACGGTGCAAATCATGGCAAATGGGTATGACTTAGTGGCCATTACAGAGACATGGTTACAGGATGGACATGACTGGGAGTTAAATATCCAGGGGTATCAAACAGTTCGGAAGGACAGGCAGGGAGCTAAGGGAGGTGGTGTTGCTCTGATTTTTATGGATGATATCAGGGCAGTAGTGAGAGATGATATAGGTTCTCCTGAACAAAATGTTGAATCCATTTGGGTGGTAATTAGGAATAGCAGGGAGAAGAAGTCACTGAGATGTGCGGTCTACAGGACACCAAGTAATGAGATCATGATGGGGTGGGCAATACACAGAATGAGTTAATTAGTGTAAAACTGGCACAGAAGTTATCATGGGGGATTTAGGGGTTCATAGAATAATTTCCTTGAACAATATGTAATGGAACCTATGAAGGAGCAAGCTATTCTAGATCAAGTCCTGTGTAATGAGACAGGGATAATTAATGATCTCACAGTTAGGGATCCTCTCAGAAGGAGCAATCATAGTATGGTCGAATTTAAAATACAGATGGAGTGTGAGAAGGTTAAATCCAGTACCCACGTCCTGTACTTAAACAAAGGAGACTATGAAGGACTGAAGGAGGAGTTAGCTCAGGTAGAATGGGAGCAAAAACTTTATGGTGGGTCAATTGAGGAACAGTGGAGAACTTTCAAAACAATTTTTCACAGTGCTCAGCAGAAGTATATTCCAGTGATAAGGAAGAACTGTAGGAAAAGAGAGAACCAGCCATGGATGTCTAAGGAAACAAAGGAAAGAACACATACAAATAAAACACATTAAAAAAACACATACAAAATAGCATAGAGTAGTGGGAAACTAGTAGACCAGGAAATCTTTAAAGGCCAACAGAAAGCCACTAAAAAAGTTATAAAGTAAAGTAAGATAGATTATGAGAGTAAACTAGCTCAGAATATAAAAACAGATAGCAAAAGCTTCTATAAGTATGCAAATCATAAAAGAGTGGCAAAGGTAAACGTTGGCCCTTTCGAGGATGAGAAGGCCAATTTAATAACTGGGAAAGAGGACATTAAGCAGTTATTTTGGTGTCGGTCTTCACAGTGGAAGACACAAATAACATGCCAAAAACTGATGGCAAGAAGGCTATATCAGGTGAGGACCTTGAAACTATCATTATTGCTAAGGAGGCAGTGCTCAGCAAGTTAATGAGGCTCCAGGAAGGCATATCTCATGGCCCTGATGAAATGCATCCCAGGGTACTAAAAGAGGTAATGGAGGAAATAGCAAATGCACTAGTAATTATTTACCAAAATTCACTGGACTCTGGAGTGGTTCCCGCAGATTGGAAAACAGCCAATGTGACACCACTGTTTAAAAAAAGGAAGTAGAGAAAAAGCAGGTAATGAGAGGCCAGTTAGCTTAACTTTGGTAGTAGGGAAAATGCTTGAATCTGTCATTAAGGAAGAAATAAATAGCAAGGCATCTGGATATAAATTGTCCCATTGGGAACACCAAACATGGGTTCATGAAGTTTAGGTCATGTTTATCTAATTTGGTGGAAATCTTTGAGGACGTTACTTGCATGGTAGACAATGGGGAACCTGTGAATGTGGTGTATCTGGATTTCCGGAAGGCATTTGACAAGGTGCCACACCAAAGGCTGCTACATAAGATAAAGTTGCATGGAATTACAGGTAATGTAGTGACATGGCCAGAGGACTGGTTGACCAGTAGAAAGCAAAGAGTAGGGTAAATGGGTGTTTTTCTAGTTGGCAGACAGTGGCTAGTGGTGTTCCTCAGGTATCAGTGTTGGAACCTCAATTGTTTACAATTTACGTAGATGATTTGGAGTTGGGAGCTAAGTATGGTGTCACAAAATTTGCAGATGACACTAAGATGAGTGGTAGAGCAAAGTGTGTAGAAGACACTGAACATCTGCAGAGGAATATAGATAGTCCAAGTGAGTAGGCAAAGATCTGGCAGATGTAGTACAATGTTGATAAGTGTGAGGTCATCCACTTTGGTAGGAACAACAGCAAAATGGACTATGTTTTAAATGGTAAAAAATTGCAGCACGCTGCTGTGCAGAGGGACTTGGGTGTCCTTGTGCATGAATTGCTAAAAGTAGGAT
The DNA here is from genome assembly GCF_030684315.1 of Stegostoma tigrinum. NCBI lineage: Eukaryota > Metazoa > Chordata > Chondrichthyes > Orectolobiformes > Stegostomatidae > Stegostoma > Stegostoma tigrinum. The sequence continues at coordinate 8,966,601 of NC_081378.1, forward strand.
TGCAGGTGCAGTAGGTAATTAAAAAGGCAAATGGAATTTTGTCTGCCATTGCCAGAGGGATGGAGTTTAAAAACAGGGAGACTATGCTGCAACTTTATAGGGTCCTGGTGAGGCCACACCTGGAGTACTGTGTGCAGTTTTGGTCTCCTTACTCGAGAACAGATATACCAGCACTCGATGGGGTGCAGAGTAGATTCACTCAGTTGATTCCAGAGTTGGGAGAGTTGGATTATGAGGAGACACTGAGTAGACTGGGATTATACTCATTGGAATTCAGAAGAATGAGTGGAGATCTTACAGAAACAGATAAGATTATGAAGAGAATAGGTAAGGTGGAGGTAGGGAGGTTGTTTCCGCTAGCAGGTGAAACTAGGACTCGAGGGCATAGCCTCAAAGTAAAGGGAAGCAGATGTAGGACTGAGGTCAAGAGGAATTTCTTCACCCAAAGGGTTGTAAATTTGTGGAATTCCCTGACCTGTGAAGTGGTTGAAGTTACCTCACTGAATGTTTTCAAGGCAAGGCTAGATAAGTTTTTGAACAGTAAAGGAATTAAGGGTTATGGTGAGCAGACGGGTAAGTGGAGCTGAGTCTCAAAGATCAGCCATGATCTTATGAAATGGCAGGGCAGGTTTGAGGGCCAGATGGCCTATTTATGCTCCTAGTTCTTATGTTCTTATGTTCTAATCAAATACGCAGTCGAGAAAGCCAAATATTATGATATATCCTGAAAATCTTTCTGAAATTATTTGTATTCTCCTTGCTTTGACTTGCCAACCAATAAAACGACATCTCTCGATATCCAATGGGATATTATCATCCTCTTGGTTCCCTTATTGCTGCCTGTGCTGGCATTAAAATAAACGTGTTTTAAACACTGATTTTGGTGGAATCAAAAGTCTTCCCATCACATCATACTTCTCTTCCAGGTGCTGGATCTTGTCCATTTGCTCTTTTAATGTGACATTGTGGACAATTTATATTCCCATCTTGGGGATGATCTGACATTTTGTAGGTTACACATTGAAAGGTTTATTTCATTACTCATTCGCTTGTTTGGCTAACTTCTATTCTCCATTCCTCATTACCCTGGCGGGGGGGTGGGGGGGGGGGGGGGGGGGTGGCTGTTAAGAGTAAACTGCATTGCTATGGTCTGAAGTTATTAGTGAACCAAATGGGTTTTCCCCCAAACATCAAAAGCTGTTTCATTAATCTTAATTCCAGATTTTCAAATTTTTAATTGAATACAAATTCCAGCAGCTGTCACAGCAAGATTTGAACCAATGCTTCACCCAGAATGTTACTTGCATCTCAGGATGAATAATCTAGTCATAACACCAGTAGACCATCATCCCTTCCTTCCGTTTGCAAACACAATTAATTATTGTTATAGAAACAGAAGCCATTGTAAATATACAGCAGACTGGTCAGCCTCTGAAAGGAGAACAGAAGGCTTCAGGATTCCAGTAAAGCTCCTATGGTGAAATATCCTTTCCTCCCACCATTCAAACGTCAAGAAAGGAGTACTTGTCTTGTAAAGAGCACCCAATTTATTCCATCTTTCCAAGCTTTCAGAAATCACACCTCATCTAATGAAGAATATTGAAGGGTGTGCAGACAAAAGGTTTTACACACAATATTGCAGGGTAAGCAATGGGGACAGTTACTGTGGCGGTGGGAGGTGGGTGGGTGATGGTACACCTTGGGAAAACAGAGGAAGTACAGAATTAGCAAGCCAGCTGTGATAGGGATCACAACAGGACTTGATGCCAAACCTGAAAGTGTTGGCTGTTTGTGATCAGAGGTAATGGGAACTGCAGATGCTGGAGAATCCAAGATAACAAAGCGTGGGGCTGGATGAACACAGCAGGCCAAGGAGCATCTTAGGAGCACAAAAGCTGACGTTTCGGGCCTAGACCCTTCATCAGACAAGCAGGGTAGCTTTTCTGATGAAGGGTCTAGGGCCAAAACGTCGGCTTTTGTGCTCCTAAGATGCTGCTTGGCCTGCTGCGTTCATCTAGCTCCACGCTTTGTTATCCAATGTTGGCTCTTTGATCATTTTTATGATTAGACTAGATAATTAGAGACAGATTGAATTACACCACGTTACAATTCATGGCACTTAATACAATGCACAAACAATGGCATTGATAGAACTTTTAGGATATGAGGCACAAAGAGATAACAGATTCTTTTGACTCATCATTTAATTTAAATATAAAATTAAGAAAGAGAATGTACACCTATCACAACTTGGCAAATGAGAGTTGATATGGTAGCTTGCATTTTATGCCCAATTATGTTGATTTCTTTCATTGGCTTGCTGGTATTGTTAAATGATATAGTACAGATACAGTTTGGTTCATCTTGACTGTGCTAATTCATTGGAAAAAGCTATTCAATTACTCCCACTCCCTTGCTCCTTTCTCAAAACCCTGACGTTTTAAATCCTTTTTTCAATGTTTTAACCAGTTCCATTTTGAAACTTAATATTGAATTTGCTACAGGTGCTTATTTAGATTTTTAATTTCAAGTCCTTCAATGGTATGTTCTGGTGAGATCTGATGTGCAGTCCTCCAAGTTAGCATGGTTCCAGATGGATACCACAAACATTTATTGCCCAGGTGAGCAGGTCAAATCAAAACTAGTTTAAGAAGGATTTCATCCCCTGGAAATAACTTTTTCCACGACCAAATGAATTGATGTTTTGAAAGGAGTAAATTTTAGCATTCTGGATGTGAGTTTGCTCGCTGAGGTGTACGATAGTGCGCTTTGGGCAGGGGAAATGTGCAAGTCCATGAGGAAGGGCATCATCACCCTCATTTACAAGAGGAAGGGGGAGAGGGGAGAAATTAAGAATTGGCGTCCCATTTCACTATTGAGCATGGACGACAAAATCCTGGCCAAGGTCATAGCCAACCGGGTCAGGTCTGTCCTGGAGGCGGTGATTCACCCTGACCAAACCTGTGCTGTGCCGGGCAGGAAGATCGCTGAGAGCCTCGCGCTCATCAGGGATACGATCGCCTACGTACTGGACAGGCGGGTGGACACCTGCCTCATCAGCCTGGACCGGGAGAAGGCCTTCGACAGGGTCTCTCATGCTTACATGAGGGACATCCTCTCCAAATTGGGGTTTGGGGAGGGCATCCGCAATTGGATCCGGCTGCTCTACGCCAACATCGTTAGTGCAGTCTCGATCAACGGGTGGGAATCAGACAGTTTTCCCGTTAGATCTGGAGTCAGGCAGGGCTGCCCACTCTCTCCTGCCTTGTTCGTGTGCTGTGTGGAGCCGTTCACCGCATCCATCAGGAAGGATGTGAGCCTGAAGGGCGTGACTATCCCAGGTAGCGGAGGCCTTCAGGTCAAGACCTCCCTGTACATGGACGATGTCGCCGTCTTCTGCACCGATCGTCGGTCGGTGAGTAGACTATTGGACATCTGCGGCCAGTTTGAACTGGCCTTGTGTGCCAAAGTCAATAGGGGTAAGAGCGAGGTCATGTTCTTCGGGAACTGGGATGACCGCTCCTTCATCCCCTTCACCGTCAGGACAGACTACCTGAAGGTGCTGGGTGTTTGGTTTGGTGGAGCTGAGGCATGCACTAGACTTGGGAGGAGCGTATCACCAAATTGAAGCAGAAGCTGGGCAGGTGGATGCTCCGGTCCCTCTCCATCGCGGGTAAGAACCTAGTTGTCAGGTGCAAGGGGCTTTTGGTACTGTTGTATGTGGCGCAGGCCTGGCCTATTCCCTGGGCCTGCGCCGCTGCAGTCACCCGGGCCACCTTCCACTTCATTTGGGGGTCAAGGATGGACAGGGTCCGCTGAGACACCATGTACAAAGACCTGGAAAATGGGGGAAAGGGCGTACCGAACGCCACCCTCGCCCTGACAGCTACCTTTGTGTGCGGCTGCATCAAGCTGTGCGTAGATCCCCAGTACGCAAACACCAAGTGTCACTACTTACTGAGGTTCTACCTGTCCCCGGTGTTGCGAAGGATGGGCCTGGCCTCGTTGCCACAGAACGCTCCGAGTAGTTGGACCGTTCCGTACCACCTGTCCTTCGTGGAGAAATTTTGAAAGGAAACACCTTTGACCACAAGGCCATCAGGCAGTGGTCAGCACGTAGTATCCTCAAGAACCTTCGGGAAAAGGAGAGGGTGGATCCCGTCGTGTGGTTCCCCACGCAGACTGCCAAAGTCATTTGGCAGAATGCCTCATCGCCAGAACTTTCAAACAAGCACAAGGACATTGCTTGGCTGGCGGTGAGAGGGGCTCTGCCAGTGAGATCCTTTATGCATGCCCGGAATCTCTGCACCACCGCACGCTGCCCTCGGGGCACATTTCTCATGCCCGAAGCGCACTATCGTACACCTCCAGCAGGTCCTGGCCAACCAGGTCCCACAGCGCGGAATACAGCTCGACCGGTGAGCCGTCGCTTCCGGGAGTCCTATTCCTCTCGAAGGACTTGAAGGCTCAGGTCAGCTCGTCCAGGGATATCAGCCGGTCCAGCCACTCCCTCATGCCGTCGTCTAAGACCTCCATGATAGACGACAGGAAAGACTTGGAAGCCGTGCTGTCCGTGGGCTTCGTGCCGTACAGTCCGGCATAGAAGGATCTGCTGATCCTCAAAATGTCGGGCCGAGACAACATCACCAAGCCGTCGTCCTCCTTCAGCCGACTAAGCACAGAGCTCTCTTTGTGCACCTTCTGAAAGAAGAAATGCGAGCACGTCTCGTCCTGCTCCACGGAGTGGACCCTGGACCGGAAGATTATCCTGGAGGCCTCCGTGGCGAAGAGCGAGGCTTGCTGGCCCGTCACCTCACGGAGGTCCTCTGGGACATCGACCCCCATCAACTGCAGAAGGAGCAGGTTCTGCACCCTTTTCTGGAATCACGACAGCTTTCCCCGCCTCTCTCTTGCCTTCTGAACACCCTTGAGGACAAAGAACCTCTTGATGTTCTCCTTCACCATCTCCCACCAGTCGCCCAGAGACTCAAAGAGGGGCTTCACGGTTCTCCAACCGGCATACTCCCTCTTAAGCTCCTCGACGTTCTCTGGGGTCAACAGAGTAGTGTTGAGCTTCCACGTCCCCTTGCCGGCCGGCTGGTCGTCCTGTAAGTGACAGTCAGCCAGCAGGAGGCAGTGGTCAGAGAAGAACACCGGCTCGATGCCGGTGGACCTGACCGAGAACGCCCGTGACACAAACAGGAAGTCTATCCTTGAGCGGATAGACTTCGGGACCAGGTATATCTCCGCTGCGCTCCGTCTAGGGGTACTGAAGATGTCGAGCAGCTTGGCGTCCTTCACCGTGCCCATCAGGAATCTGGACGTGACGTCCAGTTGACTCCCCCCATCCGCTGTCCCCACGCCGGATCTTCCATCTGCATCGATGATGCAGTTGAAGTCTCCGCCTAGGATGACCGGCCTGGACGTAGCCAGCAGGGGTGGAAGCCGCTGCAGGACGGCCAACCGCTCACTCCGTATCACTGGGGCGTACACGTTGATCAGCCTCAGGGGAACGTTCCTGTAGGTGACGTCAGCCACTAGGATGCGCCCCCCCCCACCACCTCCTGAACTTGAGAGATGGTGAAGTCGCGCCCCTGCAGCAGAATAGCCAGGCCCGAGGACCGACAGTCGTTACCCCCCCGACCAGATCGAAGGCCCACAGGTCCAGGCGCCAGGCCATTTCCCGTACCTGCCGAGGTGCGGTATCCCGCACTCCTGCATAAACAGGAGGTCCACCTTGATGGTGGTCAGGTAGGCCAACGTGGATACACATCTTGCGGTGGACTTGACACTGCGCACATTAATGCTTGCAACTCAAACTCCCATTGTGGGCCGTGACCGCAGTACCCTCCGCAAGTCCAAGGTCCAGCCCCTCCATCTGTCACTTCATGCCCAATGCCCGGGCTAACTGCTGGACGCTCTCCGGGCTCAGGAAACCGTCCGTGCTGCCTTCCGGGTGGCATCCCCCCATCAGGGGTGCAGAGGCAGGAGGGTCCGGCTCTGGGTCATGCTGGGCACGCGCTGTTTCCTCCTTCCCACCTGGAATTTCCGGGGGGCCCTCCAGTGCCCCAGCGGCACTTGACTGGGTGTCGGAGGGAGCCTCAGGACTCCTCCCGTCACCTGGAAGCAGGTTGCTGCTTTCCTTCTCCCTCGAGATCTATAATTTCTGCTTCGGGCGGGCCCTCTCCGAATCCCCCTCGTCAGAGGAGCTCTTATAGCTCCCCTGTCGCTGCCTCTTCCCGCCTGATGGTTGCCGTTCCTGGGCCCGTCGACGCACCTTCCTCCTCGCTTTCTGGATCATCGTCCACTCCCCTGGGTCGCCTGTCGCCGCCTCCATTGACTCCGGGTTGTTGGCGGGGAGCGGAGCCTGCAGGGACGCTTTGCTGGCCTCGGGCCAATCCTGCAGGGCTGGGCCCTCCTGCACGACCTGGCCCTCCTGCACATTAGTGGGGTCCTTGCTGGGTCCTGGTGCCTTCCTCTCCTCCGGGGGGGCTGTCCCCGCATTGCCCCTGCCAGCGATCTAGGCATAGGTGGTCCCCCGCTGCGGACATGCCCTATAGAGGTGGCCCGCTTCCCCGCAAAAGTTGCAGCATTTCTCTTGTGGGCAATCCTTTGCAAGGTGTCCCTCCTCCCTGCAGTTCCTGCAGATGGTGGCTTTGCAGTCGGCCGCCATGTGACCTGACCTACCACAGGCATGGCAGACTTCAGGTTGCCCTGCGTAGGTCAGGTAGCCCTTGCTCCCACCGATCGCGAAGCTGGACGGTGGGTGTACGACATTCCCGTCCGGGCCCATCCTCAGCGTCACCTTGACCAGCCTCTTACCAGTCCAGATGCCAAAGGGGTCCATGATGCCAGTTAGGTCCCCTTCCACCTTCACGTACCTTCCAAGGAAGGTCAGGACATCAACTGCTGGCACATGCGGGTTGTACATGTGTACAGTCACCATACGGCTCCTCTGCGCTGGCATCACGAACAGCGGGACAGCGGTCAATACAGAGAGGGGGCCCTCACCTCCTTTCTCCTTGAAAACCTCCAGGAAGCGCTCGCAAAGCTTGGCACTCCTGAAGGTCACATCGTAAAAACCTCCTCCGGGGGAATCCTGCAGGCAGTAATTGTCCGCAGCAGCGAACCCACAACAGTCCAACAGGACCCTCTTCGCGAAGAAGGTGCGGTCCACAGGTGCACCTTCATCCACCTTCTTTACAGAAACACGGATGGTGTTCCGGACCCCCTGACATGGGGCACGAGCACTTGCCGCAGCCATCGTTGCAGGTTGGCTGCTCCCCTGAACCAGCGTTAGGCCGAAGCCAGCATTAAGATCCACCAGTTGCAAGGGTGCACAGCCAACCCGACGTCTTCCTTCCAGCTCCAAGACAGCACTCTCCTCCTCTCGGTGCACAAGAGAGTGGGTCTTTATTTTGTTCCAGATGTAAGCTGGTTCACTGAGCTTGAAGGTTTGTTCCCAGATGTTTTGTCACCATTCTACGTAACATAGCATCAGTGAGCCTCCAGTGAAGCGCTGGTGTTATGTCCCGCTTTCTATTTATCTGTTTAGGTTTCCTTGGGTTGGTGATGTCATTTCCTGGGTTGGTGGTGTCATTTCCTGTTCTTTTTCTCAGGGGATGGTAGATTGGCTCCAAATCAATGTGTTTGTTGATGGAGTTTCGGTTGGAATGCCATGCTTCTAGGAATTCTCGTGCGTGTCTCTGTTTGGCTTGTCCTAGGATGGATGTGTTGTCCCAATCAAAGTGGTGTCCTTCCTTATCTGTATGTACACCACTTTGACAACACATCCATCCTAGGACAAGCCAAACAGAGACATGCACAAGAATTCCTAGAAGCATGGCATTCCAACCGGAACTCCATCAAACACATTGACTTGCAGCCAATCTACCATCCCCTGAGAAAAAGAACAGGAAATGACATCACCAACGCAGGAAATGACAACACCAACCCAAGGAAACCTAACCAGATAAATAGAAAGTGGGACATAAAACCAGCGCTTCGTCGGAGGCTCACTGATGATGTTACCTAGAATGGTGACGAAACATCTGAAAACGAACCTTCCAGCTCAGCGAGCAAACTCACATCCAGAACCTCAACCTGAGCTACAAATCTTCTCAAAACTCGCTAATTTTAGCATTTTTCAGTTCATAAAAAAAAGCTTGTATTAGCTACTAAATCCAAAATAAATTCATAATGCAAACATGTACACACAGATTAGTAAATTAAAGTAAGCCCAAAAAAAAGTTAAAATTATGCCGATCAGCCTCTTTCAGTTATTAGTGAAGAGTAGATAGTAGAGCACTGTAAGTTGAATAGCCATTATTGGAATTGTTAGCTTTTACCTTTAGTTGAAATCCTTATATTCAGTTTCTTTCAGCAGATGGCTGGAAACACTAGGCAAGAGAGTATTTCTATTGTCCAATTTAAGAATCATGGAATCCCTACAGTGTGGAAACAAGCCATTCAGCCCAACAAGTCTACACCTACCCTCAGAACATCCCACCCAGACCCATCCCCCTATAACCTATCTAATCTACACATCCCTGAACACACTGTGCAATTTAGTATGGCCAACCCATCTAGCCTGCACATCTTTGGACTATGGGAGGAAACCAGAGCACCTGGAGAAAAGCTACGCAGACACAGGGAGAATGCAAACTCTGCACGGGCTGTTGCCCAAGGGTGGAGTCAAACCCAGGTCCCTGGCGTTGTGAGGCAGCCATGCTAACCATTGAGCTACCATAATTTACTTTTGGCTATCTTGCTAGGCAGCTTTCCTCAGCCACTCAGAGTGAGAGAATCCTTTTACCCACAAAGCAGGGGTGGCTCATGAATGGCTTTTCACCTGTGAACTTTACAGTGCACTCGAGCTCAAGCCCAGGTTAGCACACTTTCTTCCATCAGGGCACCCAGACTAGGGTTGCAGTTGGTTTTTAATCCATGTGTTGCATATACCTGCTAGGAGAAAAAGAAGGCCTGCATGAGGTGGGTTCTATTTGCTGATAGGGGGAGAACTAGTTCCCTCATTACCTCTCCCTGTTAAAATCTCTTACTGTTTGAAGTTTCCCTGACATCCAAAAGTGTAATATTCTACGATTTCGAGGACAGCACTGAGTTTAAATTTGTAGTCTATTATTTTAGCCTGTAGCAGTCCTCTTTTTGGAGTTAAATTTTTAAAAAAATGCCAATAGCTCTTTGAGGTCCAAAAGGTGGAACTTTTGTGGCATCAATTTGATGGGTTTTTAGCTATGTTTAATTGGGTTTATCGGGCATATGTGCTTGGATCAGTGTTATACTTTTGCTGGGTTATATCATCTCATTCAGTGAGCCTTCTGTTGCATTTCAATTGACTTTTTGATGAATTATGGAAGTTTATAACGTGGACAAATGTGAGGTTATCCACTTTGATTGCAAAAATAGAAAAGCAGATTATTACTCCAATGGCTGTAAATTGAGAGGAGAATATTCAATGAGACCAGGGTGTCCTTATGCAGTCGTCACATGAGAACAAGAATGCAGGTGCAGCAAGAACAAAGAAAGCAAGGTGTGTATTGGATTTCACGGGAAGAGCATTCCAGTACAGGCATAAGAATACCTTGCTGCAATTATACAGGTCATTGGTGAGGCCACACCTGGAATATTGTATGTAGTTTTGGCCTCCTTACCTGAGGAAGGATGTTCTTGCTCTAGAGGAAGTACAGTGAAGGTTTACCAAGCCAATTCTTGGGATAGCAGGATTGATGAATGAGAAGTGGTTGAGTTGCTTAGGTTTTATTTGCTGGAATTTAGAAGAGTGAGTGATGAACTCATAAAAACCTGTAAAATCCTAACAGGATTAGGTGCAGGAAGGATGCTCCCGATGTTGGGAAGTTCAGAACTGGGAATCATAACTTAGGGATAAGGGGTACCTTTAGGACTGAGATGAGGAGAAATTTCTTCACCTGCACAGTGGTGAGCCTGTAGAATTCACTGTCACAGAAAGTGGTTGAAGCCAAAACATTGTGTGTTCTCAGGAAGGAGTCAGGTGGGGCTCATGTAGCTAAAAGAATTGAGAGATATGTGGAGAGGGCAGGATTAGGGTACTGAGCTCGATGTTCAACCATGGTCATATTGAATGGCAGAGCAGGCTCGAGGTGTCAAATGATCTACTTCTGCTGCTACCTTCCATGATTCTATGCTTTGATAATGTGTTTTTATTGTTTATGCATGTCTTGGTGCAGTATTTTTGCTGGTGGGATTTAGTTGACTTGTTTTATTCTACTGTTTCTGGCATAGTTTTGTCGAAATAAGATATATCTTAATCACTGAAATATTTAATTATTTTAACATTGTATTTCAGTGGTAATATGTTTTTTTTGATATATTGTTATAGAATCACAGAGTCATAGAGGTGTACAGCATGGAAACAGACCCTTCAGCCCAAATTGTCCATGTCAACCAATTATCTTAAATTCATCAAGTCCCATTTGCCAGCTTTTGGCCCATATCCCTCTAGAGCATTCCTCTTCATATGCCCATCCGGATGCCTTTTCAGTTTTGTAATTGTACCAGCCTCCTCCACTTCCTCTGCTAGCTCATTCCATACACGCACCACCCTTTGCATGATAAACTTGCACCTGAGGTCCCTTTTAAATCTTTCCCCCTCACCTTAAACCCATGCCCTCAAATTTTGGACTCCCCCACTCTGGGAAAAGACTTGCCTATTTACCATATCCATGCCCCTCATGACTTTATAAACTTCTATAAGGTCACCCCTCGGCCTCCAATGTTCCAGGCCAAATAGCCCCAGCCTATTCAGCGTCTCCCTATAGTTCAAAGCTTCCAACACTGGCAACATCCTTCTCAATTTTTTGTGAACCATTTGAAGTCTCACAACATCCTTCCTATAGCAGGGAGATAGACAAGTTTAATAATTAAACCTGGTCATATACATAGACAAAACCACATGCCACTAGTTCAAAATCTAGCATGAAACTAAATAATATCTATACCCTACATCATAATATGGCATATGTTTGTGGTTATATGGTGTACTTAAGTGGTACAGTTTAGAGTGTCGATAACATACATTTTAATGTCAAAATGTAATATATTTTTATGCATTTTTTGGCTCTTTTATGTTCAATCTTAATGTTTTAAATGATTGCCATTGAGACTATGTCCATAGGTAATGCCTTGATTCAAACATCTTCAAAAGTGCTTTCAATTGCTCTAATGTCTACATTTATTGTAATAGTGCGTAATAAATAAAGAAGTGTGTTTCAATTTCCTTCAAGTATTGGCTCTGTATCATATAACTACCTTTGATCTGAAACAGACACAACATAGCATAATCCTCTGCCCTGTTTTGACTTTTAACTTCCAAGCAGATTTACTCAGTAGCTATAGAACGAACAAATATTAGACCTGGGGGTCATTACAAGGCAAAGGATCTTCACTGTGACCTCAGCTGGTATGGGAATTGAACTCTTGTGCTGCTGGTGTTACTCTAAATCACAAACCAACTGTCCAACCAACTAAGCAGAGAGCACCAGATGGTCTTCTGGGGCTATTGTAACTCTACTTTTTGGGGTGGCAATACAGGACTTTTCATGAGTCTATGGATCTCACACCAAGATATCACAGAATCCTTGGAGACACCATATAAATGTTATAGTTTAAGGCTATGATGGGAGAATGATTTGCCTCTACCCAGTACTTATCACAATCTTAAGGCATTTCAAAGCATTTTACAGCCAAGGAACTGTTACAGCAACCGATTTTGTCCTGGCATAATGGGATTCTTGACCTCAACAGTTTTAGTTGTTTAATATTGGCCAGACACAAAGGAGAAATCCCTGTTCAACTTCAAAAATAATTCCATGGGTTCTTTCTCATCTACATGAGGGAAGGTAATGACATTAGTTTTGACATTTCATCCTCAGACAGGGCTTTCCTCCCTCTGCACTACTTTGCGGAGTAGGTTCAGATATGATGTTCAAAATTCCAGTGTATGACTTTTAAACATATTTCTTTATTTTTCTACTTCTGTATCTAAAATTTTTAACCCAGGTAAAGTGTACCAATCACGGCATCATTTGTGGCGACACTGTAGATTTTTCACTGTACTCTTGCACCCCATACTTGAGTACAGGTGAAAATAAAACCTAAATCTCAATCTAAATCTGAAGCCATAGCCTTCAAACTGAGGCTAATGCTGCCAACAGTCAGTTACCAATGACACTGGAGAATTTCTGTCTGATGTTTTACGGTGGCTCCTCGGCTTTGCAACTTTGCCGTATGGAAACCATGCATCTCCGTGAAAATCTCACAATTCACATTTTTGTTCGGCTATGGTTCTTCACTCTTTTCCTCATTCCTCTACTGAAGATGTAATTGTCGCCTGAGACTCCAGTGAAACAAGTGAGCTTTAAAGTTCCAAGTCAAACTGAAAGAAGAGCATGTTAATAAATATAGCTGACACAGCTAATGGAGCTTTAGAAACTTAAATAAAGGTTTGTTCAAGACAAATGCTACCAATGTTATGACCAGATAAGGAGGATTTGAGATGTCTTTTTTTTTAAAACTTCCTCTTGGTTGATTTAAGGAATATTTTTGATTTCTTTTGCTTCAGCACTGAGGTATCATACTTCAACTTAACTTAATAAAAGCAAAGTAGAGCCAATTCTGAGATTATCTTGAGTGAAAGAGAATGGAGCTTTACAATTTAATCAGGAATAATAATCGGAAAATCCATCAAAAATGAGGAAACTTGGCATGTACCACATACACACAAGAAGAATAAGTGGGGAGAAGAACATCTGAAGAAGAACCGCACAAGACTCTAAACATTAACTCTATTCATTTCCACAGATGCTGCTAGACCTGCTGAGTTTCTCCAGAATGCTCTGAGTTTGTTTCAGATTGTCAGTATCCTTAGTACTTTGCTTTTATTAGAGGAGAGTGGCTGCACTAACAGAAAGATAGAAACAGTTTCAGATGTAAATTTTTAGAATCCTTGAGAGTGAAACCTGAGTGCCAGAGGTGTTGCTATTGCCCCATTCCTTGCAGAGTGGTGAACTATGCAGGTAAACTCGACTTCTCAGTGAATGGCTCGTTTCCAGCTGTGTTGGTTTCCCTGACTAAGCAGGAAAAGTACATGAAAGCTTTCAGTATCCTTGCTGTTATCAGTTCTTGTTTTTTGTCTCTCTCTCCTGCTGTTTCTAACAAGTTACTGAAATATGGTTCAATTGCATGTTCCAAGTCTGGCTTCATTTTTTGTTGCAAGCTGAATGTTCAGCAGGTACCGTTGCATTTCCCAATATTTGAATTTATCAAATCAATGTGAGCAAACCAAGAAATGCAAATTTGTTGATGTGTCTGAAATAACTGCACAGAGACTGTGTCCCTTCCCTAAGCCACTCTTTATTTACTAGTGCTCAGTACACTGGCTATGGCCAGCCAGCTTGGGGTCAATCCTCAACTGAGGAGACACTAATTTCCTCATTATATTAGTCAGCCAGGGCTTTCCTGATTGGCTAAGGTTAGCAACCCCAATCAAGAATCTCATACTCAATGGGTCCGTCTGTTCCCAATTATTTTAGCCTCGCTGAGCTTTAGTAGCACTTGACAGAAATGGTAATTCCAATGCAGCTCATGTTGTATATTCCATGTGGGTTGCTTGGGTACAACAGGTGATCGCAGCGGCTATTTTAAATCAATCAGAGAATGACCTACCAGAGGAGGTGGTGCATGCAGTTACAATCACAATGTTTAAAAGATATTTGGATAGATACCTAAATAGGAAAGGTTTGGAGGGGTATGGCCAGGACAAGGCAGGTGGCTTTTCAAAGCTGTTTTTTAAGTGCATGAAAGTCTCAAGTATTAAAGTCGTAAATTGAAATTAGAATGTTGATAGTCTACCATCACAACAATTGTTGGCACAAATCACACAAAAACAAACCATCTGGCACTTTCCACTCCCGCACATCCCAGATGTCCAAGTTCTTTAAGGACCGCAACTTCCCCCCCACGGTGATTGAGAACGCCCTTGACCGCGTCTCCCGCATTTCCCGCGACACATCCCTCACACCCCGCCCCCGCCACAACCGCCCCAAGAGGATCCCCCTCGTTCTCACACACCACCCTACCAACCTCCGGATACAACGCATTATCCTCCGACACTTCCGCCATTTACAATCCGACCCCACCACCCAAGACATTTTTCCATCCCCACCCCTGTCTGCTTTCCGGAGAGACCACTCTCTCCGTGACTCCCTTGTTCGCTCCACACTGCCCTCCAACCCCACCACACCCGGCACCTTCCCCTGCAACCGCAGGAAATGCTACACTTGTCCCCACACCTCCTCCCTCACCCCCATCCCAGGCCCCAAGATGACATTCCACATTAAGCAGAGGTTCACCTGCACATCTGCCAATGTGGTATACTGCATCCACTGTACCCGGTGCGGCTTTCTCTACATTGGGGAAACCAAGCGGAGGCTTGGGGACCGCTTTGCAGAACACCTCCGCTCAGTTCGCAACAAACAACTGCACCTCCCAGTCGCAAACCATTTCCACTCCCCCTCCCATTCTCTTGATGACATGTCCATCATGGGCCTCCTGCACTGCCACAATGATGCCACCCGAAGGTTGCAGGAACAGCAACTCATATTCCGCCTGGGAACCCTGCAGCCATATGGTATCAATGTGGACTTCACCAGTTTCAAAATCTCCCCTTCCCCCACTGCATCCCTAAACCAGCCCAGTTCATCCCCTCCCCCCACTGCACCACACAACCAGCCCAGCTCTTCCCCCCCACCCACTGCATCCCAAAACCAGTCCAACCTGTCTCTGCCTCCCTAACCGGTTCTTCCTCTCACCCATCCCTTCCTCCCACCCCAAGCCGCACCCCCAGCTACCTACTAACCTCATCCCACCTCCTTGACCTGTCCGTCTTCCCTGGACTGACCTATCCCCTCCCTACCTCCCCACCCACACCTTCTCCACCTATCTTCTTTACTCTCCATCTTCGGTCCGCCTCCCCCTCTCTCCCTATTTATTCCAGTTCCCTCCCCCCATCCCCCTCTCTGATGAAGGGTCTAGGCCCGAAACGTCAGCTTTTGTGCTCCTGAGATGCTGCTTGGCCTGCTGTGTTCATCCAGCCTCACATTTTATTATCTTGGAATCTCCAGCATCTGCAGTTCCCATTATCTCTGGCACTTTAGGGTTGTTTTGGAATTCTGTGGTTTAGCTCGTATCTCAGGCAAACTATGATAATTAAACAAACAAAGGCTACATCAACCCATTATGTCAAAGATGTGCGTGATTGTTTTGGTGAAAAACTGTATTTAACTTGTTTAGTGACAATACTAAAGAAAGAAACAGCAAGCTAAATATTAGATGAAAGTCACATTTTGTAGTGCACAGCATATTATTACTTTGGTTATATATTCTAGTAAATGTGTTGGCCAGTTTAATGCTCTTTCCGGTCCATATTGATAGATTTGCTGACTTATGCTGATTGTTTCTCTCCACAGATGGCAGAAAGACGAAGTTAACATTTTGAGTTTTTATGACTTTTCTCAGAACTGAAAGGTGTTGGAAAAATAAAGTTATATGTTGCGCTTATATAACATTGTACATTTCCGAATTAAACTATTCAAAGATTTTACTACGCACCTCTGGAGCAGGTTGAACTTGAACTAGGGTCACCTGGCTGAGAGCTAGGGACAGTAACACTGCGACAATATTTTTATACCTTTGACAGAGACAGAGGGCAGATGGTGTTAAGGCCCAATGCAGAAGGCAAATGAGCTGTTTTTTTTGCAGAGAAAGAAAGAAAAGCAATGTGAAAAGGGTATAAAAGAAAGTAAAGAAGGGAGAAAATTGGTGATTTTACTGAAATAATTTCACTGAGGCCAGTATCCTGTCACCAAGTCACCCTTTATTTACATATGAGCAGTCATAGAGAGATACTGCACAGAGACAGACCCTTCTATCCAAACAGTCCATGCCTGCAATGATCCCAAACTAGTTCCACCTGCCTACTCCTGGCCCATATTCCTCCAAATCTTTCCTATTCATGTATCTACCCAAATGTCTTTTAAACATTGTGATTGTACTCCCATCCTCCACTTGCTCTAGTAGTTCATTCCACACATGAACCCCCTCTGTGTAAAAAAAATTGCCCCCATGTCTTTTTTTAAAATCTAAGTCCTCTCACCTTAAAAATATGCTCCCTAGTCATGAAAGACAACTGCCATTAACTCTGTCTAGGCTTCTCAATATTCTATAAACTTTTATCAGGTCACCTCTCAACTTCCTATGCTCCAGTCAAAAAAGTCCCAGCCTATCCAGTCTTTCTTTATAACTCCAACCTTCCATACCTGGCAACATCCTGGTAATTCTCTTCTGAACACTCGCCAGTTTAAGTCAGCTCTCAGAGTGCCAGAATCTCTGATACTCCTCTTTCTATCTGTCAGCCATGGCTCCCCAATTGGACCAGATTAACAGCCTCAATCAGGGAACTCACACTCTATGAGGTCCAACTGGCTGACTTCATTACAATCACTACATTTTCAGCTGATCGGAAAGTAGAAATGACATAAACTCAACATGGCTGACAGAGTGGGATTGGGGGTGGTGGGGTAGCAAGAGAATACTAGAAAAATGGAGAACAGACTTAAGATGGTCTGTTTCTGAAGCTATTGAATTTCATATTGAGACCTCGAGGCTGCAAAGTGGCCAGGTGGAAAATGAGGTGTTGTTCCTTGCGCTTGTGATATGCTTCGTTGGAATATTGCAGCAGGCTCAGGTCAGAAATCTATATTCCAAACTCCTTCAATCCTGAAGCAGATACTAGACTCAAAGCATTAACTTTATTTCTGTCCATAGATACTGCCTGACCTGTTGAGTTTCCACAGCAACTTCTGTGTTTGTTTCAGATTTGCATCGTCCATAGCATTTTGCTTTTAGCATTCCCACCATATCTAATTAAGCTGACACATTTTGAAATAAAAAGGAATTCTCTTTGAGAAATGTGAACATGTCCGCTTCAGAAGAGTTGCAAACCCAGGCCACATATTATGAACAAGTTTAATCCTTCAGCTATTCATGTATTATAGATGGAGCTCTGAATGAAGCAGGTGTTCCATTCATTGACAATGGTTAACTACGCTGTACTGCCACAGCGGTCATGGCAAATGCAAGAAAGTAGGTGCATTCATTCCAGTATATCTGACCATTTCCTGAACTTAAAGTAAGGGAAGGATTCCCTTACATGACTGAATGCCATGTTATATGCATCATACTGAAAGTCAACGACTTTAGAAAACACAGAGCCTCATCCAATGACCCATTATTGATGCATTGCACCGATAAAGCTCATTACAAGCTGCAGCAGCTGCTGTACAATCGCTGTCATGGACTAACTCCATGTTGGAGTACAAAGATTGCTACCTAAAGGTATACATTAGTGATTAGTTTCATGGACCTTTCACTGAACCTCGCCAAGTTCATGTGAGCAACTGATTAAGCTCAGGAGCAGACTGGTTCATATGAAGATTCGTGGATGAGGTAACTGACAACCAAATATTAGCTTAAATGACAATTGTCTTCAGAGACTGATGGTTACTTAGCCAGTGTTGTACTATTGTGAGCATAAATATCTGGTTTAAAATACACGTAATAAAAGAAATAAAAACATTCTTGGTGATTAAATGGTCACCACAGTTAACCCACTCAACACTTGCACCTATGCCAGTAAAATTGTAATCAGTGCAGCTGAAGTTTAGAATTTGTCAGGTAAACAATCAGAAACCCGTAAATGTGCTAAAGGGTGACTTACCTGAGTTTTTCACCATTTTTGTCCTTTGATTATGTTTAGGTCATAGTTTATCTATGAGCTGTAAGGAGCCAGTAATCTGTTAGAAACTTCTGTCAGGGTCTCTCTTCAGCTGAGATTTACAGGGTGGGGCTAAGTATCTGCTGGTCAAGTTCTAAACTTTACTTTGTACTAATTAAAGCCTTGCTGCAATGACTCTAGGACACCAACGTTGTGTTGCCACCACACCTTGCCCTGTGGTAATATAATACAAGCCTAGAAATTACTGATGTTTATACAAGGTGTAGAGCTGGCTGAACATAGCAGGCCAAGCAGCATCAGAGGAGCAGATAGGCGGACGTTTCGGGCCTAGACCCTTCTTCAGAAAATTTTCTGACTCTCCAGCACTTGCAGTTCCTACTATCCTGGGAATTACTGCTGGTTTTCGTAACAGATAGACATTCTCAAGAATAAAATTGACAAGGTTGCATCTGTTTCGCAGGCATTAACTGATATAATAATTTTCTGAAAAACACACAATTAAGGAATAGCATGGTTGCACATTTGGATAATTTAAATTAGCATGAAGAACTATGATCCTGAAGTAGACCATCACATTTATTAAAAACTGAAAGAACCGAGGATGCTGTAAATCAGAGACTGAATTAGAAATTGCTGGTAAAGCACAGCAGGTCTGGCAACGTCTGTGAAAAGAAATCAGAGTTAACGTTTTGGGTTGAGTGACCCTTCCTCAGAAAACAGTTTTGCAAATGTTGCACCAAGCTCCACCTTTACTCCTGGGTTGTATTAAACATAACTTACATCTTAGAACTTTCTGCCTCCCAAATGTTACCAATCTGACAGATTGCTTGCATGTACAACGAAGAGTGGATAAAAGAAGTGACTTTGTTGGTCAAATGTTGGTCTCTGAATTTGCTTTTGTTGGTGCCTGCAGTGAGCTCCTAACTTGCAAGAATGCATTTGCAGATACAGTATGTTTGTTACAGTCTATAGTACAAGGTGTTACATCTGACTTTGATAGACTAATGAGATATTTTGTGCTGGAGTACTATAATGTTCAAAAGATCTTGTTCCTTCTTGTAGCCTTGTAGCATGAGGAGGACAACTTTTTTCCTGATCAGTTGGCTCTGTAATTATGGTTTAGCAACACAATGAGAGCGAGATTATTCTAATACCGAACCGAAAAATTACCTAGCCTGATATTTTAAGAAGGTTACATATTTTAAGTGGATTAACATTTCTGTTAAAATACTACTCGGACAAATATTACATATATATATTGAGCATCGAGCACTAGCAACAGTTTTCAGATTAATATTTCCCTCATCCCAAAGTAGGAAACACTTTATATCTCTGAAGAAATTATGGGCTTGATATTGTGGTGACTAAGAGTGGTGAAACACATAAAGGATTGATTCTGTATGCATTACACTTGATTTTAAAAAGTTGTTCTGTGTTTGCAACAATACAAGATCTTAAAGCCTAATCTGATTTCTGAGGACAGATAAAGGTAGATTAATAGCTGCGTTGTAGAATAGGGGCTAGTGCATTCTTAGTGCTTTCCTGAGAAATAATCCACTGCATTCATTGCCTTCACAAGTGACAGTCCTTGGAATAAATGCTGCACGTAAAGTTCTTTTAAGGGAGAATAACATATTAGATCCCTATAAAGAATCAGCTTTGTTTTCATTTTATTACCCTGCACCTTGATGATAGATTTTGCTTTCACACTGGTGCATTCTTAGAAAACCACACTTGTATTAAGACCACAAGGTTGCAGGACATGAGAGCAGAAGTAGGCCATTCAGACCATCAAGTCTGCTCCGCCATTCAATGACATCATGGCTTATCTGATGATTCTCAGCTCCACTTTCCTGCCGTTGCTACATTACTTTTGATTCCTTTTCTGATTAAAAATATGCCTACCTCAATCTGGAGCCTTAAATGTTGCGTGCTTTGGCAATTTCTGTTCAACATGGATCCCAGTGACCGAAATCCAGCCTCTGGGTAACCTGTCCAGTTGATTTCAGGTAGAACGTACAACTCATTTGGGACTGATAGCTATAAATCCAAATACGAGTGTAGGATGAGAGAAGGTGGATAGTAAGAAAGAGAAGTTGCCCTCACTGTTAATTGGGCATATTTGGTAAATCAAACAGCCCCTGAAATCATTCCTTCTACTGAGTGTTTACAGATGTATACAGCCATTTGGATCTATGAAATACTGAAGAACTTTAGCCTATAAGAAACAGAGTCAGCATCAAAATTGATTTGATGGAAAAAAAGGTGAAGGTTTTGGAAAAAAGTCCATTCTGTAGCAAAATGAATGCAACTCAAACCTGCTCCATGTTGCAGCTCTTGATTTGAATATTTTTGAAGCTACTTGTTCATTGATGGTCTTATACACAGCTGGAGCAGGTGGGATTTAAACCTACACCTCCTGGTCTAGAAACAGGGACACTACCTCTGCTCTACAAGTGCCCTCAGTGTTTGGTTTGCCCAATAAAACATATACAGTTTACAATCCAAGATGGCAGCAGAGGAGGACACTCCAGCTGGAACTCCTCTGCTCCACCCAATATTTACCTTTTTCTCATATCTTTTCAAACTCCTAAGTGATGTCAGGTACATTGGAGACATTTAAGTGACTCTTGGATAAGCAAATGGGTAACAGTACAATATAGGATATGCAGGGTAGTAGGATAATATCTTCATAGGATAATAGGTCAGCACAAAATTGTGGGCCAAAGGGTCTGTACTATGCTGTATGGTTCTATGTTCTATGTCCTATGTAAACTTACTCAGAAGGGAATGGAGGAGATGACTCCCGGACCAGAGGCCATCGCAGACGAGTCCCAGACAAGGCTGGCACAGGGGGCAAGTCCTGGAGGTGAGTCCCAGACTGGGGCCGTTGTGGGGTGAGGTGAGTTCCAGACTGGAGGCCAACATGGGGAGATGTGAGTGCCAGATTGGAGGCCAGCAAGAGGGGAGGTGTGTCCCATACTGTAGGCTGGTGCAGGGGTTGGTCAGTCCCGAACAAGAGGCCGGGGCTGGGGGAGGTGAGACCTAGACTGGATGCTGGGGTGGGGGAATGTGAGCCCCAGGCTGGAGACGGAGCAGGGGGTGGCGAGTCCCGTACTTCAGGCCAGGTTGAGGTAAGATGACACTTTTGCAGTTCAGAGGCTCAGTACTGCCACGTTTTATTTCCAGTTTATTCTTATGCTGAGTTTTCTATTTATTATACTTCCAAATTTGTACCAAATACTTAAGTATCTGTATCTAGGATTCCGTATCTAGGATGGTGCCATAAATGGCTACTTTGCAAACTTTACATTGCACTCACTCGAATGCGTGTGGCAATAAAGCTAATTTTAATTCTAATTCGAGCCAATTTCAGAAACTTTCTATTTTTTAAGATCTGTGACAGTAACCATCATGGCCGTCGTGTTAGGCCAGGGTGCGGTCCGCTATACTGGTGTCTCACTTTCATTCCCTTCCGCCATCCTCCCAGATATAAACTGGCTGCCTCTCCCGATCTTCAACTGCCCCCTCGTTTCTGCCAAGTTTACAAACGTAGTTTTGCTTTCTGTTGTGGGAAAGGGGAATGTGGGCTCATGATCCAGCAATAAGCCCTTCCCTCAAATCCTACTTCCTCAGCCAAAATCTGCTTCTAACAGCCAATGAAAAATCAACCAAAATGCGACATTCGCTTTTAACTCCCACATGGCAGCACTGAGACTCGATTCCCATGAAAATTCTCCCTGGGGTGGCAAAGACATGGCTGTGGGTTGTGAGAATGGCCTCATTCCATCATAATTAAGTGTGAACTAAGGGAGTGTCCGCAGTTTCCAGACAAGGTGATGGGATTTACGACTTTCAGTTTCAGACATGCTTCATTTGTAAACACTTGAAAGTCATGACCCCTCAAGAAAGTGCAAAGATCAAATTTTGTTTGAGAGAGGGAACTGATCACATTCCTAACCCAGCCATTGAAATATTCCACTTTTCCTCAAGATGCAAGCATTTTAATTCAGTCATCAGGAATGTAAGAGGTCAGGCCTTTATTCTTATTTATTATCTTTTCACATTCCTGTTGGGAATGGTTCAGTAAATACCTTTGGGATGGAGGGTGTTGTGAAGTGGATGTTTGGACTTGGGAAGGAAGACTATAATGATCACACACAGACAAGAAAAACACTTCAGTCTGACTGGAGTTAATTATCATTGGATTGGCCAATTGTTACTCATATTCTCAATGCTGTTAATGCCAAAACATTTCAGCTCTGCTTCAATATCATAGCCTTTCTTTTGAAAGCAACAATTCGAGGCATTTTGAAATGTTTTGTCCATTCATTTTTAGTGCGTTGCCGCAGTGTCGAAACGGTTGTTGCCTTGTCCCGAGAGCCAGCCTGAATAGAGGGCAGTACAAGGCCAGTCTGGGGGCTGGAAGCTTTAGTTGTTCTAACCAAGAGCTGACATAGAGGTTTTTTTTGCTCCTGTGAGCAGGATACAACGTGAATGCTCGGGGTTTTGGAAGTTGTAGAGTCCAAGAGCTGCAAGCGGGGGTGAAAGGGTCAGGATACTCTGCCTGTTTTGCTGCCATTGATAATTGATTGACAGCCTTGCCACCAACAAAGAAATAGCTCCAAAAAATAATCCACAAAAGGAAGTGGGAGAAAATAGATTTTTACTTAAAACACACATAAGGTTTCACTGTAGCTGTTGGCTTCCAGACATCATGTTCATTTCAAACCGAGCAGATGACAAGTCTGCTCAGTGACCCCTCACCACCAATGTCAGTTTACATGTTCTCCATGTACTGCTGGAAGGTCACTCTGGAGTCAGGCAGGGTGTGCTGGAGAGATTTAATGTTGCGGTTCTCTATCCAGCCTCCTTGGGTCTTGTCTCTATTGCTCCTCTGGATTGTCATGCACTTCCTCAGTGACTTCCTTCCCAAAGCCACAGCCATGAACTTATCTTCGCTCCGTGAAAAATCCAGTTGTAAAATCTGGGCTGCATTTTCTAGGACCATCACGTTCCCAAAATTTTCCATTCATTAATCATTCCTTGATCCCCTGAATTTGTGGGGCTATTTGCATGCTAATAACAACATTCATAATTAACACACCATTACTTTACCTGAGAATCTTGACCTGAGCCAATGAATATTGATGCTGACAGAGATAATAGGAAGTGCAGATGCTGGAGAATCCAAGATAAGAAAGTGTAGAGCTGGATGATCACAGCAGGCCAAGCAGCATCTTGTTTTGCTGCATGTTCTAAGTGTTCCAAGTAACTATTGGCTTAGTCTACAGCACCTGGAGAAAGCAGCAGCATAAGGATGCCATTCATTTAACCATTTCAGGCAACTTATATTCTATCTGTTAAAATAATTAATGCCCAGGATAGCTTTTAACGTGATCCACCACTGATTGTTAGAAATATGACTGATTAGATTTTCAATGTTTACAGAGGGATAGCAGCTTGTTGGTGCAAGTCTTGTGGTGAAGTGGTAATGCCCCTGTCTTTGACCTAGTAGGCATAGGCTCATGTCCCACCCTGCACCAGGGATATGTCATAAAATGTCTGAGCAGTTTGATTAAAGAAATCTAGAAGTGGGCCAGACATTTAGAATGTGAAATTCCAAAGGCAATTAGAATGCTAATGTAGTTATTTTTGTCACCTGTTTTACCAAGACCTGTCTTTTCAGGATTGGAATCCAGCACTGAAAGGGTTAACTTGCATTAGTAAACATCAGGCCAAATAGTTACAACATGTCTCTCCTGGAGGTATGGTGACCTGACAGAACTCTTCCCACAACCCTGGGCAGCTACCTGAGTCATATCTAGGGCTTACCAGACCCTGTATGAAGACTTCATTGTACTGCGTCTGCTATTGCAAACTGTGTCTTGAAGGGGCTGAGAGGACAGTAATTTGATAAGAGATGTGGAAGGAAAAATTAACACCACAATACAAGCCTATGTGTGTTTGCATAAGTGGAAAGGGAGGCACAAAGATGCTTTTAAACACAAACAGATATATTTCAACAAGTGAAATGTAAACTAATACTTGTTCTTCACTGTGCTTTTCACTGCTCTTTCTTCTCTGATTCAATACTTTTCTTGCTGCTTTATTTACAGCAAACAAAGAGATTTGTTTTCCAACCAGGAACAAAAAGACCATGACAAGCCAAAAGAAATGCACATAGCAGCTTTCGAGCTGACTCTCATCTGAGGGAACAGTTTTGCTTTTCCAATGTCTTCATTTCTCTTACTTGTGGCTTCGTCTGGCTCCCTTCAAGCCAATGAGTGCTATGTATTTCAGTGAAAGTAATCACCGCAGGCTGCTTGTGTGAAACGACCGATGTCTGAGTCAATAGATAACTGCCGACAAGCAAAGCATGTTTATCTGAAACACAGGCATTACGCTATTCATCATGGTATTGTATCACAAAGTATATGTGTGGTTGTGTTAAGGGAGGTAGACATTAGCATATGTCCAGGGCTGTGTACCAGCATGGCAAAGACACTTGTAGAACATTTAGCTGTGTTAATTGGCCTTGACACTTATGCAAGCTACTGTGCAAAATAATATATGAGGAAGCAGTAGATTTCTCCTCAGGAACAGACATATCAGGTTCTGCAGGGCTGGGGGTTGGGGAGGTGGGCTACATTGGGAACGCTGGAGAGCTTTCTTTGTGTGATTCTGGGCGACACATTCAGCTTGTGTTCAAAGATTCACTAAAGTAAGTCAAATGACCACTGTGTGGTAGCCTAGTGGTTAGCACTGCTGCTTCATGGCACCTGGGTGCCTGTATTCAATTCCAGCCTTGGGCGACTGTCAGTGTGGAGTTTGCTTCTTCTCCCTGTGTCTGTGTGGGTTTCCTTCCACAGTCCAAAGATGTGTAGGCGAGTTGCATTAGTCACAGGAAATACAGTGGGTTACAATCCCTCAGAAGTGGTTAATTCTGGTTTCTCTCAACAGATGCTGCCAGACCTGCTGAGCTTTAGCAATTTCTGGCCCATAGTTCACTCAGTATTTACCACACCATTTCACTTACAGACTTTTGGAAAAAAAAACTACTGCACCGTTGACAGGGGCATTGCTTCAATGAATCAGTAAAATTATCTGTGTGATCAAGTGGCTATTAAACATCCCAAAGAGCTGTTCAGTGATGAGCAGAGAATTCCTGTATCTCAGTCAGTGTTTACCCTTTAATAGCATCAAGACAATAAAAAAATCTTGGAGAAATTCAATATGCAGCTTCTGTGGAGGGAAAACAGCATTAGCATTTTGAGCACAGTGACGCTTCTTCAGTTTTGTTTTCATTCCACAGATGCTGCCAGATCTGTTGAGTTTCTCTAGCAATTTCTGGGTTTGTTTGTATCAGATTTTCAGCATCCACATTTCTTTGTTTTACCACATAAAAATTTACATAACCATTCCAATAGGTGTTTATAAGACCTTGTTGAATGATGTTTTTTTGGTTTGTTTTCCAACATATCAGCAGTAATTGTGATTCAAAAGTAATTAATTAGTTTTAGGATTTTTTAAAGACTCCACAGGCACTATAGAAATAGAAGAGCGCTGGATTGCTATATTTTGAAAAGGGCAGTAGATGTTAGTGAGGACGACTATGGCTGTATGGCTCTATCACTAGACTAGTAATCCAAAAAACTCAACTAATGTTCTGGGAAAGACAAATAGAAGGCTAGAAGAACAGAGCAAGCCAGGCAGCATCTGGAGAAAAGGAACAGTCGACGTTTTGGGTATTACCCTCCTTCAGGACTGTTCTTCAGAATTCACACACTCAACAAATGGCTTTGCTGCTTCATATCAGACAAGGCCTGAAGAAGGGTAATACCTAAAATATTGACTGTTCCTTTCCTCCAGATGCTGCCTGGCTTGCTTTATTCTTCCAGCCTCCTGTTGGTCTACCTTGGATTCCAGCATCTGCAGTTTTTTTTTGCCCCTAATGTTCTGGGGAACTGGGTTCAAATCCTGTCATGGCAGTTGGTGGAATTTAAGTTCAATTTTTTAACGAAAATATGGAATTAAAAATCTCTTGATGACCATGAAAGTGAAAACCCTTCTGGCTCACTAATGTCCTTTACATAGAACATAGAACATAGAACATAGAACATAGAACATAGAACATTACAGTACAGTTACAGGCCCTTTGGCCCTCAATGTTGTGCTGACCTGTCATACCGATCTGAAGCCCATCTAACCTACACTATTCCATGTACGTCCATATGCTTGTCCAATGATGACTTAAATGTACCTAGAGTTGGCGAATCTACTACCGTTGCAGGCAAAGCGTTCCATTCCCTTACTACTCTCTGAGTAAAGAAACTACTTCTGACATCTGCCCTATATCTTTCACCCCTCAATTTAAAGCTATGCCCCCTCGGGCTCGCCATCACCATCCTAGGAAAAAGGCTCTCTCTATCCACCCTATCTAACCCTCTGCTTATTTTATATGTTTCAATTAAGTCACCTCTCAACCTTCTTCTCTCTAACGAAAACAGCCTCAAGTCCCTCAGCCTTTCCTCATAAGACCTTCCCTCCATACCAGGCAACATCCAAGTAAATCTCCTCTGCACCCTTTCCAAAGCGTCCACATCCTTTTTATAATGCGGTGACCAGAACTGTACGCAACACTCCAAGTGCGGCCGCACCAGAGTTTTGTACAGCTGCAGCATAATAGGGAAAGAAATCTGCCATCTTCACCTGGTCTGGCCTACATGTGACTCCAAAGCCATGGTAATGTGGTTGACTTTCAATTGATCTCTTAAAGGACCTAGAA
Organism: Stegostoma tigrinum; assembly: GCF_030684315.1. Classification (NCBI taxonomy): domain Eukaryota; kingdom Metazoa; phylum Chordata; class Chondrichthyes; order Orectolobiformes; family Stegostomatidae; genus Stegostoma; species Stegostoma tigrinum. The sequence goes on from NC_081378.1 coordinate 8,993,240, forward strand.
AGCCATTCAGTTCAAGGGGGTAGCCAGCAAAGGGCAAGAAATGTTTCCTAGACAACAATGCCCAAACCCATGGAATGAATTTAAAAAAGAGACGTTAATAGTGCTGCTATTTTATGAGGTGAAGACAGAGGAACTTAAAGCGGGTGAATCACTGATAAGAAGAAATGAAATGGAGACTTTGAAATGATGAGAGTTCTCCTTTACATACTGTGGACAAGAATGGACCCTGCAAATCAGTGCCACTTATCTTTCACAGGCTTTCAGAATCAATAAGCTTCCTTGACATTCAGGTGATTTGTACCCTGAATCCTCATTTAAAGACAAGACTTGGACCTCAAACCTGTTACTGGGGTTACTGTAAAGTCACAGGGTTACAAAAGGATGGAATAACGGTTCTGTGCAGATCAGTACAACATGAGTGTCTGCTGTGCTTTTAAGGTCTGCTCAGATTACGAAATACATCATGCAGAAAAATATATTTACAATTGTTTTTAAACTTAAAATACATCCTGAGACAGTTGTGTAAACTGCTGAAATGTCAACGTTGTAGTGATCTATTACGGTGTGTTTTCTCTGGGTATTTATTGTAAACATTTCTGTTGTCTCCAAAGACCAATTCTAATGTTATAAATCTAGATCCTTTCCCCTATTTTAACAAAATTGTGTTTATAAAATGAATTCTCAAGACCTACTGCTTAATTTTGTGCAATGCTTCCCACAGGATCCCTTGGCACCCACTTCAAATAAATCTAATATTTGACTGTGTGAAGCTTGGAGGCTGCTCCTTGGCATTTTCCCATCAAAAGGATGGAAAACAATAGGACTGGGAAGTTGTCCAACATTTACATCAACATGCAGCCCAATCATTGTCATGTACAAGCTTTCATGACAAAGGAAACAGAGCTTGGAAAGGCTAAGCCTCAGCAATCCTCTTCAGTGACAAGACTAAGGTCATCATTCGACACAGGCAGCAATAGTGAATTTCCACATCCCTCCAAGAACAAGTTTTATTATTTAAAGGTTCCTCCATTCTTATGCACTACAGCTAAATCTAATTTGGATGGCATTCAATGGAGCCTGGACATTCTCTGGAGAACATGAAATGCGATTGCTCTGCAACCCTCTGAGATTTTCGCCTTCCTCCAATATTATTCAGTTGCGCATCTTCAAACTCCTTTGTCCCATTTTTGGTGGCTGTGTCTTCATAGAAACATTGACTATAGAAACAGGAGTAGACTATTCAGCCCTTTGAGCCTGCTCCGCCTTTCAATATGAACATAATTGATCATCCAATGCAACACCTTGTTCCTACTTTCTCCCCTTATGGTGGCAGTGCACTAAGTGTAGACTCTTGGAAGAGGTAGGCCTTGAGATGGACTCCTGGCAGTGATAGGCCAGTGATTGGATTCCTGGTAGCAGTAGGTCCGGAGACTGGATTCATAGTGATGCCTGGAGTGCAGACTCCTGGCAGTAGTAGGCCCAGAGCCTGGACCCATGGCTGCACTGTTCGTTGTTCTCTTTGTTCTTAAAGATGACAAATAAATCCAATCTATTGTTTAATTATCATTCCATCACAAAATTCAGTGCAGGATCCTTCAAAATTGCATTGTTCTGTCACCCCAAAGGCAGCAACGTAATTGTGTTCATGTAGAAAATAAACTGAAAACTCTGGTGTGGTGTTTGAGCTCGTGAATGCCTAGTACAGTGCTAACAATGCAACCAACAGAGCTGCGCTAAGCCGATGGCATTGCCAAATAAAGCCTACAGAAGCTTGAAATCTCTTATTTGGTAAGTGAACATCATGTCTAAAGACTTGAATTATTACTCGTGTGAAAATCTTCATCACTGACATAATATTGAAGGCCGTGTTTGTGCATGTAAGGAAGCACTTGTGTGGTACAAATCCCAGTGGAAACAGAAAACAAAGTGTTAGAATCACATTCTGCTATCTCATGTAAAGGGGACATTAGCTTCCAAAACCCAACGCAACAAGCATCTCAGTCACTTTCTTACAAATATATCATAACTTGTTACCATTGCCAGAATCAACACTATTAAGCCTACATCAGTTGAGTTGGAAATAGGCCTAAGGTTAAAAGGTCAAACAGTATTCAAGGGCTTTATGAACTCTCATTTTGTCCCAGACACATAGGCGCTTTTTTTACATGGGGGTTTAGTCCATGGAGAATGACACTTCCCTTACATTGGACATGCCTGCAAGTGTGTGAACTCTGCCCACAGATGTGTTTCTTCAACGTCAGTTACATTTCTTTCTCCTAAGGGCATTTCATCTCTGAAAAGGATATCATTGCAAGTTATTACGAAAAAGTAAGACTCCTACGATATTGTCCTTCCTGATTTTCTTCCAAGTTGCTGAGAAAGTGGTTTTGGGAAAATAGATAAGTTTTACTCCCTACTCGCATTTAAACATGCAGTAATCTGCTCCTGTTTAAATCTTGATTATCCTTTTGTAATACACAAGCAAGTATTCCTTTGACTAATCACATACAAGGCTTTCTTTCAACTTCAACACTCAAGTATGTGGTGATCCTGGGCAATTATTTACCATGAAGGAAAAATTTTGGTTACATAATAAGGCATAGATTCATAGAAGTTTGCAGCACAGAGAGAAAAAAAATCGCTTCAGCCCATCATGTCCATGTAAGTCAAAAGCAACTATCTGACTATTCTAATCCCAAATGCTGCTGGCATATTTTTTCATTCTTAAGAGTTATCACTGGAAAAAAATTATACAACATCAGAGTACAGAAAATGCATTTAACTTCCACTTTGCTTGAAAATGAAATGCCAGATCAATCCAACATGGAAAGGAGTTTCTGTTCACTCTTAAATTGTAGGCAATTTCTGAATGACTCAAAATATCACCTTGCATGAAACAGGTCAAAACAAAAGTATAAATTATCGCCAAGCAACAATTGTAAGTTTTGCTGTTGCATGAAATGCTGTCATTGAAGTCAAATTCAACATGATCATTCGTGTTTATATTTCACATGGACTAATATCTTCAGTACAATAGTACAACAAGATTTCAATGCAAACATTCTAAGAATTCAGGCAATAACATAATTCACAATAATCTGTGAATATTTTTGTTGCAAAGAGGAATGTGTTGCTGAAACTTTTCATCTTGTACTCATCAGGACAAAATGCAAGAAGGCCAAATTTCAAACAATTTCAATAATTTATACCACAGATGAAAAGGGTGCAAATTGGTTGGCAGTCAACCTTGACTGGCTATCATGAGGAATGAAATGGGTAACTATAGGATCCCTAAGACCCCAAATAATTTGAGAGAAGTGCAAGGCTTGAACGCATTCCTTTTACTTGCAGAGAATAGTTCCCTGTGTTAGAATTTACGTTGCTTCTTGAAACTTTCTACTTTTCCCAGTTTTACCCAAAGATACTGAATTACACAACTTTTTGCTTTAACAGGTATCAACGGCCATTACCTGACTCAGCCAGCTGAGCACGTGACCCCGTGTGGAAAATATAGGGAATCTAATTGACGTGAATAGTTGCCTTAGTAAGTATAACAGCCCATGCTGATCTGTAAAGTCACTGAAGTCTCCATGTGAGAGTTAGATGATAAGAACACTGATGGAAATAATGAGGGTAACAGAGTGTGGAGTCGGATGAACACAGCAGGCAATGGAAATAATGGCCTCTTTTACCTATCTTTAGCACTGCTTGAGATTTGGAAAATGGCCAAGGATTGAAGCTTAAAGTTTAAGTATCCCAATACCACGTCTGTCCACTCACCCACTAGCTTAGCACAGGGTGGCCTATTGATGGCATCTGACCACCCAAAGATTTATCAAACCACCGCCAAAGAGACTGAAAATAGCTGCATTCCCAATGTAGGATGAGATTTTCTCGGTTGAGCTGTGCCAGAAAATCTCAGCTCTGTGGTTATCTCTTTGTTGCTGGAGAGTAGAGAAATAAGATGCATGCTGTGTGAAGGCAATGTTTGCCCAGCTGGTGAACACCCCTGTTACAATTAGAAGAGAGTTCTCTTGGGACAGAAAAGAAACTAAAACAAACAAGGTATTGGTCAGAAATGGGAGAAATATTTGAAAAAGAAGAGAGATAAAAAGGATAGATCAGCTGATGACTGCATAATTATAGAATTACAGAAGGAGGCTATTCAGCCCATTGTGCCTGATATTGGTTCCTTACATAGAAATGCCTGTGAAAGCTCATTTTTCTTGCCTGTGTTGTGGAAACAGTTGGGGAAAGCTGGCTCCTTAAATAGAAGTTTGAAGCTGGTTTCCAATCCAATTTATTCTGGACCTAACCTGTGCTGAGACTGCTTTAGGAATTCGATGGGACCATGTAGCAGGAGCTTTACACTGTCCCTTACTTTCTTTTTACCTCTCTCTACCAGTGTGATTCTTAAATAACCTTCAGCAGCTGGCAACATTGGGGCAGCAGTTAGATACTACTGCATAGCTTCAAACCTGGAAGAAATTCACTAATGGTTGGAAAAAAAGGGTTTCAATTCTGATGAAACACCCAAATAAAAATTCAGTTGTCAACTCAGGTGATTCTATCGTCTAGTTCGACATGTTGGGCCATAAGATGTAGGAGCAGAAATAGACCAGTTAGTCCATTAAGTGTCCTCCAACATTTAATGAGATCATGGCCATTCTGATAACCTTTAACTCCACTCTCCTATCTCATCCCCAGTGTGATTCCCTTCCTTATTAAAAATCTGTCTTTCTCAGTCTGGAATGTACATAATAGCTGAGCTTCAACAGCCCTCTACTGTAAAGAATCCCACAAATTTGATACCCTCTTACAACATTTTTTTTTGCAATAAGTAGTTCTATTCAACAAATAAAACATGAAAGATGGTCCAGCAGCATTTATTTGAACTTTCAAGTCTATCTTTTCTGACGATCCTGGCGTCAGCAGCTTTCACAGTGATCAAAGCCCCAGTCTGTGCAGTGAGAACACTGATAAAATGATAGAATGGTTACAAGACAGTTGGATTTCTTGTTCCCATCCAGTGCTGGCTCTTTGCAGGACCAGTTGACTTTCCCAGTAGGGCTGCAGTGTTTATTCAATTCCCCTTTGAAAGATGTCAAATAGTCTGTCTCCACCACATACTCAGACAGTACATTCTAAATCATAACCGGATGCAAAGTGTTTTCTGTGTTGCCCTTAATTTTACCTTAAACCACCTTAAACCAGCTATCTCCAACAGATTCCTGACATAGGCCTGACTAAAAACAGTTATTCCTGCATTCACCAAAGATTAGATATGCTTAACATTGAAATAACTGAATAACACTGAAGCATTTGAAAGAAACTGTCAACTTTTTCAAGTATCTTTTCAGAATTTGTTGCATTCTGTGCCCATAACAAGCTGGACAATGCTGGCAATAGTTATGAAGATTTTGAAATATCATCAAAGGTCAAAGTCCTGAAACTCCATCCAAAACAAGTGTACCTATACCCCAATATCCGCAGTTCAATAACACAGCACCTTCTCAAGAGTAATTAGGCATTGGCAATAAATGCTGGCCTATCCAGAAACACCCACATTCCATGAATAAAAAAAGAAAAAAAAATTGTTTTTCGTTATTCACTTATGGGATATGGTCATTGTTGGCTGCGCCGGCATTTATTACCCAGTTGCCCTTGAGAAGGTGATGGTGAGCCAACTTCTTGAATTGCTGTAGCCTGTGCTTAAATGCCATTGGGGAGAAGTTCCAGCATTTTTAACCTTAACGATATTGACAGAAATATTTCCAAGTCAGGATGCTGAAGAGCTTGAAGGGAAACTTGCAACAGGTGGGGTTCCCATGTATCTGTTGCCCTTTTAAGTGGTTGTGAGTTTGGAAGATGCTGGCTATGGAATTTTGTTGAGTTTCTGCAGTGCATGTTGTAATTAGTGCACACTGCTGCTACTGCGTGTTATTCTAGACCCCTGTCCATTTTTGAACCAAGGCTGTAATGAGATCAGGAGCTAGGTGCACCTGATGGAACACAAACTGGGCATCAGTGAGCAGGGTATCGCTAGGCAGGTGCTGCCTGATAGCACTGTTGCTGACAACTTCCAGCACTTTACGAATGGCCGAGTGTCAACTGATGGGGCTGGGTTGCGTTTGTCCTGGACAATTTTTCACTGTTTCGGGATAAAGCCCTTAAATGTTCAAATAAGAATAGGCAAGTGGTATGTTGGCCTTCATTGCGAGAGGTTTTGAGTACAGGAGCAGGGATGTATTGCAGCAGTTATACAGGGCCCTGGTGAGGCCACACCTAGAACCTTTTGTGCAATTTTGGTCCCCTTTTCTGAGGAAGGATGCCCTTGGTCTCGAGGGTATGCAGCGAAGGTTTACCAGGCAGATTCCGGGGATGGCGGGCCTGACGTGTGAGGAGAGATTGATTAGTTTGGGATTGTTTTTGCTGGAGTTCAGACAAATGAGGGGGGATCTCATAGAGACATATAAAATTCAAACGGGACCAGACAGGGAAGATGGAGGAAGGAAGTTCCTGATGGTGGGTGTGTCCAGAACCAGGGGTCATAGTATGATGATTTGGGGTAGACCAGTTAGGACGGAGATGAGAAGGCATTTCTTCACCCAAAGAGTGGTGAGCCTGTGGAATTCGTTGCCATAGGATGTAGTTGATGCCAAAACATTGAATGTATTCAAGAGGCGATTAGATATAGCACTTGGAGTGAGCGGGATCAAAGACTGTGGGGAGAAAGCAGGATTACGCTGTTGAGTTGGACAATCAGCGATGATTATGAAGAATGGCGAAGCAGGCTGGAAAGACTGAATGGTCTCCTCCTTCTCCTATCTTCTATGTTTCTGTGTTTCTATGTAGCTATTTTGAATAGGTTAATATACAAAGTGTGACTGTGCACAAAGCCATTGTGGCAGCGACAAGAAATTGCATTGCATTAACTTTGAAATGGGTTCTCCCACAGAAGACTGTTGCAATAGTGGAACAAAATAATACAATATCCAATATACTATTATCAACGTTTTGAGAATTCTTTGGGCTTATTACAAATGCACTGAGCTGCTGTAGAGATAATTGCTTGAAGTGGTTGATCAAATAAAACAGATAAAATTCAATTAGATGATGATGCAGTTGAATAAGGAGTGAATTTCCAATTCCCGTACTACTCTTTTATACCGTTCACAAAATACAAAGATATTACAATGGTCAACTGAACGTTTTTGTGCTTTGTTGCCTGATGACTACTTCTTTAGCCTTAAGAGATTGAGAGATGCAATTCAGTTCCTTCACATTTTATGTAATACCACCACAATTTCACTGCAAATCCTACTTACATGCATTAACAGGTTCCCGCTGAATTATTTATAATAGCAGAACAGGGGAAGCACCAAGAATAATCACCCCCAATGACTTTTGAGTACAGTTTTTTTTACCATTTTCAAACTGGCATGAAACCCTGTGCATTGTAAATGGAATCTAAACAAAGAGCAACAAAGCTTTTTGAAAATGAAAAAAAAACTCAATGGAATGACTGAAGAAAATGAAGAATGGGGGGAGGGTGTAGAATCTCATAGAAACCTATAAAATTTTAACAGAACTTTGATAGAGAAAAGTGGTTACCGATGCCAAGGGGATCCATTACTGTGTGTCATAGTTTCAGGACAAGGGGTAAACCTTTAAGGACTAAGATTGAAGAGAAATTTCTTTCCCAAAAGGTGACAAGCCAGAGGAATACACTACCACAAAAAGTGGTTGAGGCCAAAACACTGTGTGCTTTTAACAAGGAAGTAACTATAGCTATTGTAGCTAAAGAATACAAGAGATATGAGGGAAGTCAAGATTAGAACAAAAGAAGAATTAGAATTGTGTTTATTGTCACTTGTACTCACATGAGTACATTGGAAAGTTTACATGTCGCCTCTTATGCCGTCATTTTAGGTAACAAGGTACCTAGGTACAAATTCTTCAGTACAAATTCTGGGTGGAAAGAAATTAGAAAAAGAAAGAAATAAAAATTTCAGCAATAAATTAGAAAAATAGAAAACTAAAGAGTTCAGCACAACAGTCCTTTCAACTCAGACAGTGCCGGGCTTCACGTTGAGGCTGGGAATTTGAGTCCACGCTGAGGCTGGGTATTCGAGTCATTGCTTAGGGTCTGAGTTTGGTGATCAGCCATGATCATATTGAATGGTGGAGCAGGCTCGAGGGGCCGAATGGTCTACTCCTGCTCCTATTTTCTCTGTTTCTATGACTCAGCACCTGAAGTTATCTGGGGGTGCCAGCATGGAAGATGTACACATTACATCTCAACTCTGAGTGCATCCTGTTAACATCATCTCTGCTTCTGTTACATTCTAAAGCTGCACTCATTCTTAATTTTTTGGGCAACTTTAATGCCACACCCAGTCTAAAATGTTGAATTGTTACAGAAAGAGGAAGAAGATAAGTTATGTTTTCATAAAGTTTGTCTGGACCTCAAGATATCATATAGCACATTGCAAAAAGTGAAGGGCATTTGATATGTAAGGTGGATTTGAAGGTGATGAGAAACAGAAATGATTAGAGAGTTATTCCTCACCAATTAAGTTTTAGATGGGTAGGTCCACTGGAGTCTTCCTCAACTAACTGTTATCAAATAAAGCACTTAATTGTTTAAATAAGGACAAAACAGGCCTCAACCCAGTACTTCCAAATTACCTGCCCTTTTGGCAGGTCAGAAAACGAGTTAAGCAGAGTGCCTTACAACTGGTTTAAGATGAAAGCCTCTAATTAGCCCAATCTTGGGGCAATAATATGCATCGATGAGGGACAAGGTCCTCCAAGTGCGACTCCACTACTCTTGCCTTCAACTACCCTGTTCCTCTCTCCCAATGACCCTGGCCCATAAGAAGCCAAAGGAAAACATTTACCATTATGCTGCTGGATTCCCTGAAGAGTAGGCCTCAGCCTGCAATCTCTCGGCCTCACTGGGCTCAGCCTCGGATTTGGCAGGAGTTTCTGGGTAGCCAGGGTTGAGGCTTGCAATAGACCAAGACATTAACCAATGCTCATCAGTCAGTCCTTAACAAGTGATCACTCAATAGCGAACATGCCTGCCTCCACATTTAGAGCCAGGTTTTCATTTTTAATTTGGAATTACAGAGGCTTCACATACTTAATATAAAAAAACTGGCTACGCACTATCAGCAGTCTCAATCATTGATACAGTTATCAGCAGAGTGATGGAAAGGATTGTTGGCAGTATTATCGTGCAACATATATTTGACATGTACCTCCTTACTGATTTTCACTTTGATTTCTAGCAAGGCTACATTGCTCCTGACACCATTATAGCTGTGGTCCACACATGGACAAAAGAGCTGAACTGCAGATGTGAGATAAGTGTGACTGCCTTGATGTCAAAACAGTATCTGAGCAAGTGTGACATCAAGCCCTGGCAAAAGTGGCGTCCATATGAATTAGGGACAAAAATGCTCCATTGATGGAGTCATATCAAGCAAAAAGGAAAATGATTGTGGTTGCTGGAAGTCAATCATCTCAGCTCTAGGGCATATTAGTTCATGGCATATGGATGTCGCTGACTGGGCAAGGATTTATTGCCCATCTCATATTGACTGGAGAGTATTCATGAGTCAACCACATTGCTAGAAACAATCGTCGTCAGCTGCTTCATCAATGACCTTCCCCGTGTCATAAGGTCAGAAACCAGAATGTCTGCTGTCACTTATACCAATTTCAACACCATCCGTGACTCACCAGGTACTGAAACAATCCATGTACTTTTGCACCAAGACCCTGGACAATGTGATAATTGTCAAATAACATCCTAGCTACATTAGTACAAGGCCATAATAAACCCCAGCAGGGGAGAATCTAACCAACTGCTTTGGACATTCAGTTACGTTGCCATCGCTGAGTATCCCACAATCAAAATACAAGTGATTACCATTGACCAGGAAATGAACTGGACCAGTCAGATAACAGTATGGTTACAAGAAGGTAAGGAATGTAATGGAATGTGCACTCCCCTGAGGCTGACTGGTCCCAGCTGCAATAAGGCTCAAGAATCTCATTACCTTCCAGGATAATGCAACACATTTAACTGGCACTCCACCCACCCGACTGACTGATTGATTTTATTGTCACACGTACCAAAATACAGTGAAAAGCTTTATTTATGAACAGTACAGGCAGATCACAGCAAGCAAAGGATGTATGGATCATAAGGTTTACAGGCATACAGGTTACATTACAGACTACATTAGTTGAGGCTAGAGTTCATTCAGCTGCCTGATGGAAGAGGTTGCAGGAGGTCATTACCAGGGTGTGATTAGCCTTTGATGACGTTGGCCGCCTTTCTGTGGCAGTGAGCTGTGTAAATGGAGTCCACGGATGGAAGTTCGGCTTCCATGATGGTCTGGCCTGTGCACGCCACCTTCCGTAGTTTCTTACAGGCCTGGGCAGAGCAGTTGCCGTACCAGGCTGTTATGCACCCAGGCAGTATGCTTTCAATGGTGCATCTGTAGAAGCTGGTGAGGGACCTTATGGACATGCCAAGCCTCCTGAGCTGCCTGAGGAAGAAGAATCATTGTTGTACCTTCTTAACAGTTGCATTTATGTAGGAAATCCAGGACAGGTCATTGGTTATTGTCACTCAGAGGAACTTGATGCTCTTCACCTTCTCGACCTCAGTTCCATTGATGTAGATGAGGGGTTGTTCTCTCCCTTTCTTTCTGAAGTCGATGATCAGTTCTTTAGTTTTTCTGACATTGAGACACAGATTGTTTTCAATGCACCATGTCACCAAGCCCTCTATTATCCTTCTGTACTTTGAATTGTCATTGTTAGACATCCGTCCCACTGCCGTGGTGTCATCAGTGAACTTGTAGATGGCTTTTGCTTAGAATTTGGCAACACAGTCTTAGGTGTACAGGGAGTACAGTAGGGGGCTGAGGATGAATTTTCAGCATTCTCTTAATTCTCCACCAATGCACAATTGTAGCAGTACATACTGTCAACAAGAGTAACCTAACAAGACTCAGGTATAAACACCTTCTGAATCTGTGACCTCAGGCTATCATTCAGAAGGGTGACAGAGGGCAACAGGGAATATGGATCAATTAGCCTGACACCTGTGGTGGGGAAATTATTGGATCCTACATTCAAATAGAGGGTAACTGACCACTTTGAAAATTTTCAGTTAATCAGGAAGAGTCAGTGTGGATTCATGAAGGGTAAGTCATGTCTGACAAGACTCAGCATTTTTTGAAGAAATGACATAGGTGGTGGGCAGAGATAAGTCAATGGATGTTGTTTATCTGGGCTTCCAAAAGGCATTTGATAAAGTGTCACACAAAAGCTAAAGTGATCAGAGATAATGGGAACTGCAGATGCTGGAGAATCCAATATAACAAAGTGTGGGGCTGGATGAACACTTCTGATTGAAGGGTCTAGGCCTGAAACGTCAGCTTTTGTGCTCCTGAGCTGCTGCTTGGCCTGCTGTGTTCACCCAGCCCCACACTTTGATATGTTAGCTAAGGTGGATGCTCACAGAATTGACGGCAAGTTACTGACATGGGTAGGAAACTGGTTGAGTGACAGGAAACAGAGGGTTAGAATAATGGGTAAGTAGCAGAACGTGACAAGTGATATCCTACAGGGATCTGTGTTGGGGCCCCATTTATTCACAATGTTAATTAACAACTTGAATAATGGCATAAAAAGTCAAATATCTACAATTGCAGATGACATAAAAGTGGGCAGCATTGTAGACAGTGTTGATGGCAGTATAAAATTACAACAGGATTTTTATAGATTAGGCGAATGGGCAAGCTGTGGCAGATGGGGTTTGATACAGGCACATGTAATATTATCAATTTCTGATAGACCAGGGTATTTTTTAGACGGCACAATGTTAAATGCAATGGACTTCCAATAAGATTTAGAGGTTCAGGTGCATAGCTCTTTAAAATGACAAGATAGGTACAGAAAATAGTTAAGAAAGCTCATGGAATTCTGGCCTTCATATGTATATGATTGGAATATAAAGATGCAGATATTATGCTGCAGTTATACAAAATGCTCGTTAGACCACACTCAATAGAACCAGTGAGCAGATCTGGGCACCACACTAAGATGGTCCTGAAGGGAGTATGACACAGGCTTATAAGGATGATATCTGGACTTCAGCAGATAAGTTATGAGGAGAAATTGGACAAAATAAACCCTTATTCTCTCAAATTTAGAAGATTAAAGGGTGATCTAATTGATGTCTACGCGATATTAACAGGGAAAGGTGGAATAGATAAAGATAAATTATGTACACTGGTTGAAGATTTGAGAACTAGGGGGCACAATCTAAAAAAATTAGGCCAGATTATTCAGGAAAGATGTTAGAAGGCACTGTTTCCATTAGGCAAAGGGTAGTGGAGATTCGGAACGCTATTCCTCAAACTGTAGCCAATACTAATTCAATTATTAAATTTAAATCTGAAATAGAAAGTTTATATTGACCAAAGCTTACAAAGGATAAGAGCCCATGGCAGGCATATGAAGTTAGGCCACAGATCAGTCATGATTTTAATGAATGGTGGAGTAAATTCAATGGGCTGAATAGGCAACCCCGATCCGACGTTCAGAAGTGTGAAAACACCAGCACCTGAAAATCTGCTCCCAAGCCATGCACTCTGTTGACTTGGAGATATATCACTTTCCTTTCCTGTCAACACCATGGAACACTTTCTCACAACATCATTTCCTCAAGGACTGCAATAGGTCAAGAAAGAAGCTGGCCACCACATGGTCCTGGCCAATTAAGGATGGGCAGTAATGGTTGGCCTATATCTGTGACAACCAGATCCCCAAATTAACAAAAAAAATCAGTCATGCACTTCTTATGCAGACGTTATATAAAACCCTAGCTCGACCACAATTAGAGTGTTGTGAACCTGCCTACTTTTCACAATCCCAAAGAGAGCCTTAAATTCACAAAATGGGGCATTGACTCTTTGAAAGGGTGTCTTACCTCTTCCAAAAAGCAATATACCTCCATTAAAAAGGGCAACTTACTTCCCTCAAAGATGTCCATGATCAGATCTGAAGAGGTACCTTATGTTTCTGGCAGGGTTCTCTGGTTGTTCAAAACAAGTATATTAACATCAGACCTTCTCTTACCGGGCATAACCACCAAACCCCAGGTTCCACACTCCAGTGGAGTCAGCAGATTATTTAAACAATTAATTGCCTCCAGGAACATCACATGCATGAACTACAGTCCTCCAACCCATTCCAAACCCCATGAAAATCAGACATGCTGAGAAAATCATAATTCCTGACTACTTCCGGCATTTTTGCCACAGCGGAGATGCTGTCCATCATGCAAAATTCCAGGACATAGTCCCAAACTGGGAAAATCATGCCTATAATCGCTGACTTAATTTGAGAAATGCAAAGCAAGGTCTCACAAACATCAATGAGAAAATGACTGAACAATCAGTTTGACTGATTGTAGTTGAGTGATAAGAATAAGGCAAGACTCTTTGTTTACTTCTTGAAATAATATGATGAGATCTTTTACACTGGAGGTAAATGGAGGTCCAGTTTAGCATCTCAATCAAGAGGCCTGCAGCACTCCCTTAACGCTGTCTTGTTTATCAGTGTAGATCCTGTATTGAAGCCTCTGGGGTGCCACTTGAACCCATGACCTTCTGATTAAGGGAGAGCTACAAAGTGACTACTCTGACAAGTTGTCTCAAGTACCAACGCAGTTCCCATCACTGACTAATTAAAGAACTAGTCAGGGCTAATTATCCTGGAGTGTTATATTTGGTCCAATCGAAGCCAAGAATAAAGAGTTAGCATAACTTGACCTTTCCTATAGGCTTGACTCCAAGAGCCTGTAAAATCTCACAACAAGTTTTGAAATGGAATATCCAACATTATACTGTCATTAATGTTGCTATCTTTGGGGAATATGTTATGAAATGAGGGTGTTTTGACGTTCAGAATAAAAAATATAAACTTGTCCCCAGAGCATCATTACAGCTGCTAGTTTGGGAGTACCTCACACAGTATGGAAAGATAATGTTAACACAGCAGTGTAAAGGCCTAATGGCTCATTTTTCCCACTGAATTCCCATACTTTTTGATGAAAATCATGAAAATTTCACTCTGAGGACACTTGACAAGGGTTTCTTGAGTTTAATTTCTAACATTTCAATTCTTTTATATAATAGTATTACACTTGCAACTCCCAATTTGCCAAGCATAGAAGGGGCAAGAAATTAATGGGAAACAAACAAAGATGGGAGAAAAAAAAACAAAGAAAGACAAACAGAAAGAATAAGAACAAAAACAATCTACACATTTTAGTTTGTATTTCTTCTATGATTTATTAACTTCTGGTTTCATTTTTGGGTTTTTGATGACGTGGAAGTGCTGGTGTTGGACTGGAGTGGACAAAGTCTGAATTCACACAACACTGGGTTATAGTCTAACAGATTTATTTGTAATCACAAGCTTTTTGAGCACTGCTCCTTCATCAGGTGAAGGTTTTTTAATTGTTACAGGGTTAGTAGGAACGGCCGATGCTGGAGAATCTGAGATAACGAGGTGTAGAGCTGGATGGACACAGCAGGCCAAGCAGCATCAGAGGAGGAGGAAAGCTGATGTTTTAGACTGCTTGGCCTGCTGTGTTCATCCAGCTCTACACCTTGCTACCTAAGGTTTTTAGATTAATGTTTTTCAAATACGATTAGTGCTTGTCTCATATTTTCAATGAAAGGTGCTCCATAGCTGGAGTTCGAAGACCGGTCAGTTTTCAAAATGGAGACTGATAAATTTTCAGGCACTTGTGTGCACAGTGGTCTATGAGTTTACATTAAATACACAGGACTTCACTGAGGCATTCTCTTCAGCAACTTATATACGTCTATTAATTTGCAGAATCTATAATGAAGGAGAAAACACAACTCATTTCTCTCTCATGTTTACTCATGACTCATACAGGATGAATACTTAATAAAAACCGAAAGAACTGCGGATGCTGTAAATCAGAAATGCAAAACAGAAGTTGCTGGAAGAGCTGAGCAGGTCTGGCAGCATCTGTGAAGAGAGTCAGAGTTAATGTTTCGTGTCCAGTGATCCTTCCTCAGGACCCTTCCTTCTGAGGAAGGGTCACCAGTACAAAGGTGAATACTTAATTGCTTGTCTTTTTGAAAACACTCATTAAAACTGATGCCTTTGACAAATTGATTTTGCACTTGGGAAAATTTAAGCTGGTCAGAGAACCATGGTGAATTTATCATATCTTACTAATCTCATAGAATTTTCTGAAATGGCAACTGTCATTGTGGACAGGGAAGTGTATCTGTTATTGTCACACTTGAAGCACCATTGTGCAGTGGACTTCATAAAGTGTGGAGGCAGGGTCCTCAAAATAGCACATGACAAAGAGAATTCTGAGGAGGAGATTGAACAAACCCCAACAAATTACTTTCAATGCAATGAGCTTTAATTCTTTGATAAGTGTCAGTTACCAGTTCCCCATATTTATGCCATACTATATAATGCTGTCCCTCTAAAGGATATAAAATCAAGGTAGTATAATCAATAAGTCATGAGAACTGGTGAAAACCTGAAGAACTTAAAAATTTTACTTTCTTTAGCTTTGAGAATTAAAGCACATTGAATTGACTCAAGAAGCGATAATTCCATTTCAAGTAGCTGCAGCAAGACATTTTCGAAGTACTGATGTAATCCTTAGTGAGATACCTATAATGTTGAGAGAATTTTGTTTGAAACCGAACTAATTAAACTTGACATGGAGCACGTTGGGGCCATTATTTTTGGAAAGAAAGTTGATAGGCAGTTGACTCAGTCAGGACAGTATTCTCACAACAAAACGTGTTTCTCATCAGAGTTGGGCAAGTATTATTGGCATAGGATTCAGAAAGAAAAAATGCAATAAATTTGCCTTACAGAGACAATTTGCACACCATGTGGCAAAAGTCAAAATCCTGCTAAATAATACAGTAATGAGTGAAGAAGAATAAAGTAAAATAGTAGAAGAGATTAGGGAGCACAATGAAATCCGTAAAAAAAAACAATGCCACCACACCCTATCTTAAGGCTTCCATTGGCATGTGACTTCAATGAGGTTATAAATATTGATCTAAACATACAGGAAAAAGGGTGTTTTTCTCTACATTTTATAGATCTGTGACTAGATATATTCTTCCTACAATAATACTATCTGAGGCGCGAAATGCTTATTAATGACAAAATCATGGAAAAATGGATACGGTCACCTGTATCTGACAATGGAGGGGAATTTGTCAGTGATGAGCTCAGCGGCAAGTGCAAAAATTTCAACATCTTAGTCACAAAAGCAGGAATTCCTTCAGCAATGGATTCTGTGAAATGAATCACACGGTAATCAGTGAAATGTTGCATTAAATTTTAGCTGATCAACAGTATTGTAAATCAGATTTGCCATGCAAAGAATTCAGTTTACGTGATTGGAGTGTATAAGCACTATCAGCTAATCTATCAGAGAAATCTCAAATTGCCTTCTGTTTTGTGTGCAATTTTCCTTTTGTTTTAGAAGTTATGGCTAGGGTTCCAACTGTTCTGCGCTTTTGAATGTTGTACATACAGCAAGACAGGCTTTCATGAAAACTGAAGCCTCAGAAGACTCACAGGACACATAGGCACCATACAAAACTAAAGCAAATTATTGCAGATGCTGGAAATCTGAAATAAGTCAGAAAGTGCAGGAAATGCCCAGCAAGGTGGTCAACATTTGTGGTGAAAGAATAGGCAGCTTTATTAATCCTGCCCTGAAGGTGGTGAGATAGACAAATAATTGGGTGAATTAGATCTGGAAAGATATTTGCCCCATTCTTGCTAAGTCAGCTAATATGTGCTGGGTGGCTTTATCCATTAGGAACTTGGCACAGAAGCTCGAACGCATGCACGAGCAGGTTCAGGAACAGCTTCTTTCCAGCCATTAACAGCTTGTTGCTTGGACTCTATCCTCAGATAATGTAACCTGCAATGTAACCTGTCTGCCCCTAAGTCTTTTTGATCTGTGCATCCTTTGCTTGTTGTGATCTGCCTGTACTGCTTGTACACATAGCTTTTCACTGCATTTTAGTACATGTGACAATAAAATCAATCAATCAATTTTTTTTATTCTTTCACCGTATGTGGGCATCACTGGTCAGGCCAATGTTTATTGCCCATCCCCTAATTGCCCAGAAGGCAGTTAAGAGTCAACCACATTGCTGTGGGTCTGAAGTTACATGTAGGTCAGACTGGGTAAGGATGGCAGTTTCCTTCCTTAAAGGATGTTAACGAACCACAAAGGTTTTTTCTGACAATTGGCAAGATCATCATTAAATTCCCAATTCCAGGTACTTGCTGAGTTTAAATTCAACTACCTGCGATGGCAGGATTTGAACTCAGGTCCCCAAAATATTACCAAGGTTTCTGGATTAATACTCCAGTGCTAGGCTACCTAGAAGTCACCAATTCAGAAGAGTGGTTTATTTCCTGACTGGGTGCGTGTGTGTGTGTGTGTGTGTGTGTGTGTGTGTGTGTGTGTGTGTGTGTGTGTGTGAGAGAGAGAGAGAGAGAGTGAGGGTTCGTGTTGGCACTATTTGGCCCAATCTAGAGCCAATTAAGGACAGGGATGTGGATCAAGGAGGACTGCTGAAGGCCACCCGCTGCCTTTGCTTCCAACTTAACCTGCATCTCCTCTCAACATGGCCCCAGCCATTAAGACCCAAAAGGAAACAATCTCCCTTCTTGCCAATGGATTCCCTGAAGTCTGGGCCTCCAGAGCAAGCAACAATGTCTGGGACATGGATGCTGCTGAGCTATGATTGGCTGTCGACTTCTGGGCAGGGTGGCATCTCACTGTCAAAGCTCATGATTTGCTGAAGCTCACCAGTCTGCTCTTAGGTGGTTATTTGGAGCTTGACCCAGCGAGCATTGTCATTGTTTGGCGTTGTGGGGATGTAGGGAGTGGTGATTGGTGGGCAACCAGTTACATTTGAAAATGATGCTCCCACACTTAATTTGTGGAACATTAAATCTTAATCAGAGTTAAACTCTCAGGATAAAAGGTTAACAATCTGAAATGATTTTCTCTCTGACACTGTTTCCTGCTCAGGACAGTATTTCTAAGTATAACCTGTTTTAAGTTCATATAAAGATAATTTGAGGCAGACTTACTTCTGTAAAACCGATACATTATGATGGAGAGAGTTAAAGGGAATGGAAAAGCCTCTGGTAAAGTAGTAAGTGATGACGGGAAGACAATATTTATCAGAAATCTAAAGAAGAGCCCTGAAAATGAGTTGGTAGGTGAGGCGCTGGACAGTGTGCGGCTCAGTACAGAATATACGTAACTTTGATGACTTGCCCCCATAGTGAATGGAATGAGATCAGCCAGGTGTACCTCATAGAATATGAGTTCCCCAATTGGGTCTGTTAACCTGGTCCAATCCGGGAGCATTGGCTGACATATAAAAGGGGGTGTGTCAGAAAAGCTGATGCTCTGGTAGTTGACCCTGAATGAGGCCGTACTGAAGTCAAGAACTGTTCATGTGTCAGTAAAGGTGGACTTGGTGATGGATACCAGTCTCTGTGGAGTTATTTCACCCCCAATTGAGTTGAGGTGGGAAAAAGCAGGAACTACTTAAAGATAATTTAAGATTCTTACCTCACAACTTCTGGCATTCCATCAGTGGAGGATTGTTCCATGGTCTATATGTGAACCATGAGGTGATACCTAGCAAGCATGGATGCACCACGACAGGGATCCCTCTTGTTTACACCCATGCCTAACCATGTTGTGGCAGCAGTGGTAGGATCTGTGTGAAAAGAGCCTCCCTTAACCTTCATACCAATTCCCATCGCACCCTTTGCTATCACCTGCCAGGCTGGTCGCAGCACTCAGCCCAGTGCCCCTGTGTTGCAGTGCTTCAAGACCTCTCCCAATCCTTGGGTCGACTGTAGAAATGTATCTGCAAATCAATGATTAGGCATTCTAGAGGACGTGTATCTTGCAATATAATACTTTGTAGAAAATGTGGGACTTCTGGTTTGATTTATTTTTGAATTTTGTTTGTACGTATGAACCTTTGAAGAGAGGCAACGGCAAAGTTGCCAATAGTCTTATCATGTCATAGGCTTCTCTCTCATTAGAGAGGGTGACAACTGGTGATGGTTTAACTTGAGAGTTTCCACACCTCAGGTGAGGGGAGAGCTTGAGAAAGAAGGCCCTTTGTGATAAACTCAGATGGTGTGGGAATTGAATATTGGCATCACTCACCAGCTGTTGAGCTAATTGACCACCATCAGCTGAGGGATGAGGCAACCCATTAACTGGATATTAATTATGATTGATTGTTTGCAGTTGATGATGTTACTTGAGGATCTTTTCACATTTTCACATTTTTCATTAGAAAAGAAATCAAGGAGACATTTAAGCTTTGCTTTATTTCCATGGCAATGCACTGATCCATCAGAACTGCCTGATCTAAGAATTAAAATTGATGGATAACTATTCCTGCTGGATAAAATGGTGTCCCTTTTTATCAACTGTGTTTCTTGTGTCCTAGTTCTGGTGAGCTCAGGACAAAAAGAAACAGAACACCCAGGAACAAGAATATGCCATTTGGCTCCTTAAGCCTGCTCTACTGTTCAATAGGATCACAGCAGATCGTTTATCTTAATGCCATATTACCACTTTCTCTCTACACTTCTTGAATCCACTAAAATCTAAAAATGTATCTGTCTCTTTCTTGAATATGTTGGCATCTACAATGTTCTGTGGTACCGAATTCCACACCCTTTGAATGAAGAAATATGCCATCACCTCAGTCCTAAATAGTCTACCCCATATCCTGAAATTCTGTCCAATGGTTCAAGACTTCCAATAAGGAAAACATCATCTCTGTATCCGCTCAGTCCAGCTCTGTTAGAATTTTACACGTTTCAATCAGATTCCCTCTCATCCTTCTAAACTCCAGTGAATACAATCCTAGTCAAACAAAATCTCCTCTCATAGAACAGTCCTGCCATCGCCAGTATCAACCTAGTTAACCCCCACTGCACTCCCTCTATGGCAAGTATGTCCCTTCTTAAGTTGGGAGGCCAAAACTGAAGGCAATTACTCCAGCTATGGTCTCACTAAGGCAGTGTGTAATTGAATTAAAATCCCCGTACTTCTGAACTCAAGTCCTCTTGCAATAAGGGTCAATATATTATTTGCCTTCTTAAAAGTTTGTTGCAACTGTCTCTCCAGTTTTATTGACTAGTGGGTAAGGACATCCAGATGCTTTTGTATACCCACACTTGCCAATACTATACCATTCAAATAATACTCTACCTTTCTGTTTTTCACACCAAAGTGTAAAATTTTACATTTAGCCACATTGCACCGCATCTGCCATGCAATTGGACAGTCACTCAACTTGTCCAAACCTCCTTAAATTGCTCTTTGCATTCTCTATACAATTCACAATCCCATCCAGGTTTGTGTTCTCACGAATATTGGAAACCTTGCATTCGGTTCCCTTTTTCAGGTCACTTATGCATATAGTGAATAGATGGGACCACATGCTAAAGCTTGCAGCATTCCATGGCTGTCACTGGGATAAAAATTCACTTATCCCCACTCTCTCTTCCCTACTTGTTAATATATTACCTCCAGTCCCATGTACTTTAACTTTACTCAGGAAACCTCTTATGAGCTTGGCAAGAAAGTGCACCGATAGTACTTTCAGAAAGGCTGGTGGGTGAAATAAGAACCAGAGGTCAAAGCCTCAAAATAAGGGGCAGCAGATTTAGGACTGATTTGAGGAGGAACTTTTTCACCCAAAAGGTTGTGAATCTGTGGAATTCCCCTCCCAGTGAAGCAGTTGAGGATACATCAAATGTTTTTAAGGCAAAGATAGACAGATTTTTGAACTGTAAAGGAATTAAGGGTAATGGTGAGTGGGCAATTTAGTGGAGCTGAGTCCACAAAGTGATCAGCCATAATCTTATTGAATATCAGTGCGGGCTTGATGGATCTGATAGCCTACTCCTGCTCCCATTTCTTATTGCCTTATGACAGTTACCATGAGTCCAATTCAAGGTCTTTAGAAGGGTCTCAGTGCTTTACCAGGTTATGATTATCAGCCTATAGGGAATTATTTACCATGATCTCCAGGGACCTCATCTCCCATTGGAACAAAAGACATACTTGCCTATTCTCTCTTTGTGATAAGACCAGAGGCTGCTGTGGTCAAGGTGGCTGTGTTCTCTCTTTCTCCAGTCATGAACAGAGCAGTGTCGACGGTTTCAGGTGTATGTAGGCAGTTCTACTCCACCACACTTGTGGCAATATAGTGATAAGAGTTTCAGGGCTACTGTATGAGAACCAACAGCCCACTATATTAACAAAATAATTTTCACTCTTGATTGCAACTATTGCAAACATGCGTTTTCCACAGCTCAAATCTTCCGCACCCTCTAAACTTATTATCCCAGGTCCAGTCAGCTCAAATGTACACCATTGGTGTTACTATCCTTCACAGATTTCTGCCCTCATTTCTTTACTTCTGTAGAAAAGAAAATGATATGTCGTCCCATTAAGCGCTTTCAGTTGTCCCATACAGACTGTGTTTGATGACTTGGATGGGGAATGCAAGGGTTAAGTTTGTATGTTATTGGAATAGGACAATGACATGTAATGGTATTGAGGAGAGTTTTTACAGCACACAGACAGCTGAAAGTCTCAGTGCAAGTGCTGGAAGATGGCCACATGGCTACCCAGGAAGGTCCATTTCTTCCATGAAATACTGCACAAGGATTTTCAGTGAAATCAGTGAGATCATTAGCCATGCCGTTCTAAAGACTGTGATTGGACCCATGGTAACTGTCAACACAACTTTATAAGGTCTCATCAAGGGAAACTGAACACCACAATTAAGTTCAGTGATAATGGAAACTGCAAATGTTGGAGAATCTAAGATAACAAAGTGTAGAGCTGGATGAACACAGGTGGCCAAGCAGCATCTTAGGAGCACAAAAGCTGACGTTTAGGGCCTAGACCCTTCATCAGAAAAGGGGGAGGGGGAGAGGGTTCTGAAATAAACAGGGAGAGAGGGGGAGACGGATCGAAAATGGATAGAGGAGATTTTATCTGCCTCTCTATGGCTAGTTTTCCGGTAAAGGTTGTGACAAAGAAGTTGGAAAACACAGTTACATCTATTTATAACCAAACCATAAATGACAAATTGTGGGGAGAAATCAGAGTTAACGTTTCGGGTTGTGTGACCCTTCCTCAGCTCTGAACGGTTCAGTTCTGAGGAAGAGTCACTCGACCCAAAACATTAACTCTGATTCCTCTCCACAGATGCTGTCAGACCTGCTGAGCTTTTCCAACAATTTCTGTTTTCTGCTTCCGATTTACTGCATCTGCACTTCTTTCAGTTTTCAAATTACATGTGTTGCAAATCTATAGAGGACACCATTCACTTTGGAATACTATAATCATGTTTCAAAAATAAATCCTTGCTGGGTTAACCTCAGCTTAAATAAAATGTATTCTCTCAGTGCCTCTGAAGATTTTAACTTTTTATGGGATTATATCCTACAGGAGCTACCTACCCCGAGACAATTTTGATTCTTCTGCATCAGCCAGTCCAGGCAACAAGTGCAGCAGGCTAATTAACCAATTATAGCTGAGGCATCATAGCTGAGGCATATCTGACATTGACGTGAAGCAACTCAAACAATGAAGGCCAGTGCATGTATAACGTGCATTCTCTTTTAGTTTAAATCTGTTTATTTCTTTAACATGTGCGGAGTGTAACAATATATTTCCACTTACAGATCATTCCTCTTACTAAGTCTGTGAGATCTTCAATGCACTAAAGCAATGCAGTGCTACATCTGCCTATGTATGAAAAGCTACTTCAACAAGAAGACAGTGCCTCGTCAAATGTTGTGATTTCTCATTGCCCTTTCTTTTGCTCCTTGCTGATGCAAAAAAGTAAGTGATGAAACAAAAGCCAAAACCTCATATTTTGCATTAGTATAGACTGCAGCTCAAATGTGCTACTGAGGGACCTGACCTGTCAGACCCAGACTTTCCCCCTGCCCCCGCCTCAGCCTCATCATTTCTGCTACCCTCAGCTGCTCAGCTTCCGACAGCTGGTCTTTCTTTCAACCCCAATAAATCTCTGACTGACTTTCTAAAACAAACACCATTGAGGAGAATGATCCTTCCAATAACATTTTGTCAGCTCCAATCACCTCGGAGTTATGAATTTGACTACCCGTAACAGCTGGCCTCTACACAGTCCCTTGCTGTCATTTCCTTGTCTCGGCAACAGACTGCCCGCCTTTTGGAGACTAGCAGGTTACATCATCGCTGCAAAAGCAAACACAGCAATTACTTTTCAAAACATGAGCTACGTTGCCCGCTTGTCTGCCTTTGTCAGGAAGAGGTTTCGTTGGTGTTGTAAGAAAAAGGATTCACATTGAACTGAGCCAATTTACGCATTCATTGTGGTATTCAATTCCAATTTGCCCGGCTAAAGCAGAAAAAAAAGTTACCGTTGAATTAAGATAATAAAATGTGAGGCTGGATGAACACAGCAGGCCCAGCAGCATCTCAGGAGCACAAAAGCTGACGTTTCGGGCCTAGACCCTTCATCAGAGCGCTGAATTAATCCTGACAGAGATTTCACAATAACAATGCATGATGATAATATGTTAGCACTGTTACTGTTGGGTCCCACAGGATGTCATGCTTGACTCTGAAACGTGACAGCTTTCATTGAACTTCAATTGACTTCATTCACTTTTTTTTATTCATTTACGGGTTGTAGTACTATTGACCGGGTCAGTATTCATAGCCTATCTCTAGCTATCCTTGAGAAGGTGGTGGCGAAGTGCAGTCATTAAGTCATAGAGATGTAGAGCATGAAGGCAGACCATTTGAACCAAATCATCCATGTTGACCAGATATTCTAAATTAATCTAATCCTATTTGCCAGCATTTGGCCCATATTCCTTCAAATCCTTCCTACTCATGTGCAATCCAGATGCTATTGAAATGTTGTAATTGTACTAGCCTCCAATACTTCCCCTGGCAGCTTGTACCATACACACGCCACCCTCTGTAGGAAAAAGTTGCCCTTTAGGTCCCTTTTAAAGCTTTCTCCTCTCATCTTAAACCTATAAACTCTAGTTTTGGACTCCCCTACCCCAGGAAAAAAGGCCTTGACTATTTACCCTATCCATGCTCCTCATAATTTTATAAACCTCTGTATGGCCACCCCTTAGCCCCCGACGCTCCAGGGAAAATGACCCCAGCCTCTCCCTGTAGCTCAAACCCTCCAACCCCGGCAATATCCTTAAAAATCTTTTCTGAACTATTTCAATTCCACAACATCTTTCCTATAGCTGAGAGAGCAGTACTGAAGGCAGTTTTCTAAAAATGGTTGATTTCTTAGTAATGTCATTAGGAGGGAGTTCCAGAATTTTGACCCAATATAGAGACATAAGAATTTTTACAGGGCAGAAAGAGGTATTTGTCCCATCATGTCTGGGCTGAATTAAGAATCTATCCATTCCAATTTTGTTTTCCAATATTAGGCCTGTAGCCTTTTATGCTATGGCATTTCAGGTGCTCAGGTAAAAAATTTCTAGATGTCTTGGGGTGTTCTATCTCTACCCCCCTTTTAGGCAGTGAGTGCCAGATGCCCACCACCCTCTGGGTGAGAAAAGAAGAAGATTCCTCACACCCTCTCTAAATCTCCTGCTCCTTACCTTAAAACTATCATTGACCCTCTACTTAAGGGTAAAATTTCAGGGGTCAATAAAAAGAGAATGGTGACCACGTAAATCAAAGAATTTCTAATGTCGATAACCGAAACTAGACCTACTTTTGTAACTCTCAACCCACTCTGCTGATCCAGTTCTTTTTAATGTTATCAACTGAGCCAGAATCAAGACCTGCTTTCTGGCTTTCATGTTTTTTAAATTTACAAAAAATACACTTTATTCATAAATTATCCTGAAGTATTTCACTAAACAATTCAATTAAGGTATTGCAGAGAAAATAATTAGAAAATTTACATTCCTCATTTGTGCATTACATCTACTATCCTCTAGGGGATAAAGCCTTCTCATCATGCCCTATTGCATCCTTGAGATTTATACTCCCTGCACCGTGCAAGTAACCTACTATAACTCTTATTTTCTGCCATAAATTTGCATTATTTATCTTCTTAAGCTTCTATGCTCACCCCGGCCAGAAGAAAATCATGGAATCATACAATCCATATGAGTGTGGAGCAGGCCTTATGGCCCATTGAGTCCACACCAACCCTCCGAAGAGCATCCCATCCAGATCCAACCTCCTACCCTATCCCTGTAAACCTACATTCTCCATGGCTAATTCACCTAGCCTGCACATCCCTGGACACAATGGGCAAAGTAGCATGGCCAATAAACCTCACAAGTCATCAGGTTACCAGCAACTCAGACCCAATTTAGTTCATTCATCCAGAAAATCCCTGAAGGTCCTGCTGTTGCATCCATTCATTTATTAAATGATTGAAGGATGCATGGTCATTGTTTTTTTTCTGGAAAAAGTTATCGCACTCTGCATGAAGATGATTTTCCTAATATAAGTACCAAGTTGTGTAACTTCCTTGACTTGTTTGAAATGGCGTTATGCTCCCACAGTTAACTTGAAAGTAATATTCAAAATTATTACTATATAAGTTGTTATAGTCCTGCATCAGATTCCATCTTATAAAACATCTCTACCGGCCAAAAAGCGAAAGACCCTTCAGTTTTTCTGTGAAGTCCAGACCACTGACATCATAGGTCAGAAATTATTGCAAAAAAACTCGGCAGGCCTGGCAACATCTACGGAGAGAAAGCACAGTTAATGTTTCAAGTCCAGTGATCCTTCTTCAGAACTGATTTAGCTAGGAAGAGGTTGGTATATATGCTAGAGAAGAGGATGGAGGTAGGGGAAGGAGTAAACGGTAGGTGGAGATGGAGCTCAGAGACAGAAAAACACTTGAGCAGACAAAGCAGTGAGTAAAGTTTGGGCTGGGAGAATCAATAGCTGCTAATGGGAATTGGTCACTGGGCCCAAAATGTTAACTCTGTTTTCTCTTTGCAGATGCTGCCTGAACTGTTGAGTTTTACCAGCAACTTCTGACTTTGTTTCTCATTTCCAGCATCCCAAGCTCTTTGATATTTTTGACATCAAAAATCATCTTTGAGACTCTTCTGACTATAGTGTTTGAGTGCCTCTTCTGTTTCTCAGTATCTCGAGAAAGATATAGCTGAGGAGTGGACTGACTGGATCACTGCATGGTTTGATTTTGATTTCTGCTAACATGTGTATCAGGAAGATGATGATCTAGTCATATTGTCACTGGACTGTTAATCCAGAATTTCAATTCAATAAAAAAAAATTGGAATTAAGAATCTGATGATGACAATGAATCCATTGCTGATTGTCGGAAAAACTCATTTGGTTCACTCATATCCTTTAGGGAAGGAAACTGCCTTCCTTACCTGGTCTGGCCTACACGTGACTCCAGACCCACAGCAATGTGTTTCAGTGGGTAGGATTCCTGTCTTTACACCAGAAAATTTTGGGTTTATGTTTGAATCCAAAGAGGTGAGCACAAGGCCCATCCTAGCCATCTTGTGCAGTACTGAGTGAGTACTGCGTAGGTAGAGGGCTGCGTTTTGAGCGTGTTGACTCGTTGAACCTGGTATAAATGTAAACGTTATTTTGCTATCGTAATGGTACAATTTTAAAGAAAACCAAAGGTATCTACTCCAGTCCTTTACTTGCTCCACCAAATTGGTTGTCATCAATCCTACATTATTACAGCAGTCACCACACATCACAGAGTACTGATTTGGCTGCGAAATTTTGGGTCAACCTCGGATTGTGCAAGGTGTAACATAAATCCCTTGTGTTTCTCTTTCTGCCTCTCTTTGTGATAAGGACATGGGATTTGGCTCCTCAGGGTGAGAAGACTATGCAGAGGACAGTGGTGAAGTGGTAAAACTGAACCATTAATCCAGGCAAATGCTCTTGGGCTATTAGTTCAAATACCACCATGGCAGCTGATGGGAATTAAATTCAGTTGTTAAATGTGGAATACAAAGGTAGTCTCAGCAATCGTGATTGTGAAGCTATCACTGACTGTTGTAAAATCCTGTCTGGTTCTCTAATGTCTTCGGGGGAAGGTCACCTCCTATCCTTACAATAACACAAATAAGTGTGGACACAAAACAACTCAGCAGGTCTGGCAGCATCTGTGGAGAGAAATCAGAATTAACATTTTGGGTCGACTGACCCTTCCTCAGAACAGAAGACTTCAAATTCTGTTGTACAGTTCTTCAAATGTATAGTTCTGTGTCTCAGCAGAATTGATTTTGATTTACGACATCCCCACAGTCCTTCCCATTTTTGTTAAAGAACAGTGGATGTTGGAAATCTTCCAAGATGACTTTCCATATTAAGCAGATGTTCACCTGCACATCTGCCAATGTGGTATACTGCATCCACTGTACTCAGTGTGGTTTCCTCTACATTGGGGAAACCAAGTGGAGGCTTGGGGACCGTTTTGGAGAACACCTCCTCTTGGTTCGCAATAAACAACTGCACCTCCCAGTCGCGAACTATTTTAACTCCCCCTCCCATCCCTTAGACAACATGTCCATCCTGGGCCTCCTGCAGTGCCACAATGATGCCACCCGAAGGTTGCAGGAACAGCAACTCATATTCCGCTTGGGAACCCTGCAGCCCAACGGTTTCAATGTGGACTTCACAAGCTTCAAAATCTCCCTGCCCCCACTCCATCCCGAAACCAGCCCAGCTCTTCCCCTCCCCCCACTGCTTCCCAAAACCAGCTCAGCTCATCCCCACCTCCCTAACCTGTTCTTCCTCTCACCTATCCCCTCCTCCCACCTCAAGCCGCACCTCCATTTCCCACCTACTAACCTCATCCCTCCTCCTTGACCTGTCCGTCCTCCCTGGACTGACCTATCCCCTCCCTACCTCCCTACCTATACTCTCTCCACCTATCTTCTTTACTCTCCATCTTTGGTCCGCCTCCCCCTCTCTCCCTATTTATTTCAGAACCCTCTCCCCATCCCCCTCTCTGATGAAGGGTCTAGGCTCGAAACGTTAGCTTTTGTGCTCCTGAGATGCTTCTTGGCCTGCTGTGTTCATCCAGCTCCACTCTTTGTTATCACAAAAACAGGAACTGCTTGAAAAACTCATCAGGTCTGCCAGTATTTGAGCCAGTGGTGTCCATGTTTCCGTTCCAGTCACCTTCATTCAGAATTGGTTCACGAGATCCAAAATGTTAGCTCTGCTTTCTCTCCACAGATGCTTTTAGATCTGCTGAATTTCTCTAGCAGTTTCTGTTTTTTTCTCCTGCTATTCTGCTGCATGGTGTCTCAGTGTTTGGCACTGCTGCCTCGCAGCACCAGGGCCCAAGGTTCAATTCTGATCTCAGGTGACTGTCTGTGTGGAGTTTGCATGTTCCCCCTGTGTTTGTGTGGGTCTCTGCCACACGCTCTGGTTTCCTCCCACAGCCCAAAGGTGTACAAGTTAGGTGGGTTGCCCATAGTTAAGGGATGGGTAGATTATTTGTATTAACCACAGGAAATACGGAGGAATGGGTCTGTGCGGGATGCTCTTTGGAGCTTTGGTGAAGACTTGTTGGGCCGAATGGCCTGTTTTCACACTGTGGGGTTTCTATGACTTCCCACATTATAACACAATGACAGGAAATAAGTAGAAGAGATTGTTTCTTTGGCCATATCTGAGCCCATTTGGTATTTTTCTTCCAGATGCGATTAATCCTCCATTCTGTGTCCAGTAAACATTTTTCTCCAGTACATCATGCAAGCCAACCTTCCATCATTGACTCTATCTTTAGTTCTCTCTGCCTCGGGAAGGGAGCCAACATAGAGTCACAGAGATGTACAGCATGGAAACAGACCCTTTGGTCCAATTCAACCATGCCTACTAGATATCCTAACTTAATCTAGTCCCATTTGCCAGCATTCGGCTCACATCCCTCCAAGCCCTTCCAATACATATACCCATCTCGGAGTCTTTTAAATGTTGTAATTATACAAGCTTCCATTACTTCCTCTGGAAGCTCATTTCATGCGTGAAAAGGTTGCCTGTTAAGTTCTTTTTCAACCTTTCTACCCTCACCCTGATTCAGGTGCCTTTTAAATATTGAATTGTACCAGCCTCCACCACTTCCCCCAGCAGCTCGTTCCATACACGCACCACTCTCTGCGTGAAAAAGTTGCCCTTCGGGTCACTTTTAAACCTTTCCCCTCTCACCTTTAGATTTAAAAGGGACATAATCGAAGACCCCTCCCACACTGGTCATAATCTCTTCCAACATCTTCTGTTGTGCAGAAGATACAGAAGCTTTAAACACAGGTACCAACTTATTCAAGAACAGCTCCTTTCCCACTGTTATTTGACTTCTGAATGGACTTTGCAAATTTTAGATTTAATGTTGAGCTTGCTCTTTGCATACCTTCTCTGCATCCATAACATTGTATTCCTTGCTCTGTTCTCTTACCATTATGCCCTCTCTTTGGTATAATCTGCTTGTACTGCATGCAACACAAAGCTGTTCACTCTATCTAGGATAATTGTGACAATAATAAATCTATTCAAATCAAAATTTATCATGCGATAAATTACATTTCAAGATCTAGGACAGATTACTGCCAAGCTTTGAAGACAAAAATGACCCCATTATTTGTAAAAGTCTGTCACTTCCTTTTCTCATTTTACATCTGTAGACACTAGTTTACAAGACCATAGCATTGTCTAATGTCTGATGCAGTCAGTACAGTTTTATGTGCTCAGTTTGCTGGAATAGACTTTGACTGTGTCATCAAGGGCAAGAGTACAGTATTGAGTTAAGGCTGAAACCTGAATTAGGAAATGGAAGGTTTGAGCTCATTATGCAGAGAGACAGGCCTGAGAAAGTGTCTTCTCGAAGCCATGCTGAATTCCTGGTTAGGTGGTTATAAAACGAATCTCTCATGCTTGCTGCCAACAAGAAAGAAGCTGGCTTCTTCAACATTTATCTTTCAACAAATACCACCAGAGCAGATTAATTAATCATTCATTATTTCTGGAATCTTTATGTTTGCAATTAGCCTGTCACATATAACAAAATCAAACAGTAGACTGTAAAATGTTTTGAAGTATTCTGATGATGTGATAAGGTGTGCAGGAAATTGAAGTATTTTCTTACTTTCAACATTTGGAAAAGTGCTGTCTCGATTGACAGAATTTAACTTTGCAATAAATTAATCAGTCCAAAGACCGTAAGACGTAGAAACAAATATAGCCTCTTCAGCCTCACATGTTCAGTCTACTATTCAATAGGATCATGATGAATCTAATATTCCTCAGGTCCATTTTCCTGTGTTTTCCCCTAAAGCTGCTTTGATGATCTCTGCAATTACGTGGGAGCAAATCTTTACATTTCAACAGGTTTTCAGAAAGACACAATGTTATGTGTTCAAGTCACACTCCAAGATGTGAGCGCCACAAATAATCTAAGCAGAGGCAATGGCCTGGAGGTATTATTGCCGGACTGTTAATCCAGAGAGCTAGATAATGTTTCGGGGTCATAGGCTCTGATCCCACCAAGGTGGATGGTGGAATTTGAATTTACTAAATATCTGAAATTCAGAGTCTAACAATGACCGTAAAAAGACTGTTGGGAAAACTGATCTGGTTCACAAATGTCTCTTATGGAAAGAAACTGTAACCCTTACCTGGCCTGGCCTACATGTGACTCCAGACTCACAGCAATGTTGTTGACTCTTATCTGCCCTTTGGAGGGGACAATAAATGCTGATAGAGCCCTCATCACCTGTGAATGGGTTAAAAAATTACTGAGGGCGTGCTGCACTGTCAGAGGTGCTGTCTTTCAGGAGAGAGGTTAAACTAAGGTCGCCGTGACATATCTGGTGGATGTAAAAGATGGCTTAGCTTTATTTTGAAGGAGATCAGGAGAATTAACCACGGTGCTCTGGCAAATATTTTGCTCACAATTAACAACACACCGTTGGGAACGTGCTGTGATTGCTAAATTGTAACAATGAAAATAATCCTTCAAAGTGCACCACTGGCTGTAAAACACATTGGAATATCCTCTGGTCATCAAAGGCACTAATTAAGAGCAAGTATTGTTGCAAAATCTATTACATCCATAAATGAGGTAAATTACAGAGGAGTTACATCATAGCACCATTTTAAATAAAAGTAAACTTATTATTAGTTGCAGTTTCCTTCCTTCTTTAAAGGTTTTGCAAATTTGGATAGAGTGTTTGTGGACTTGGAGGCAGGATGTTTATAAAATTTTAATGTTTATAAAATATTGGTGTTGGTAAAATGTTTGGCTCGGGGGAAGCCAGTGTGTGGTCCCTTTAAAAGATGATGTGCTTATTTTATGTTTAGCGCTTTAAACAAATTGTCTGTGGGCAACAGACTGTAGTTTTGCCGGTCCACAGAGAGCCCTTGAATTGAAACTTTTATATCAAAAAGCCATATAGTCAGCGGGGAAAGCAGCAGTTTTGTTTTGTTATCAAGACAATAAGTTTTGATCTTAGCCAATTAATTTGAATCAGGCACTTAGGGACAAATAATCAATTAAAATTAAATCTGATAGTTTTAACAACATAGGACTGATCCTGTTTAAGAAATTGAGTTATCATCGAGGGTATAATTGGAAAGAGGCAGTTGGAAAATTAGAAGAATTAACTGCCATCAGCCAGAGTTAACAGCTCTCAACTCTAAAGAGAGAATCACTAACTGTCTTAGGCTTGTCTAAGTTTTAGAGACCGCACAATCCAAAACAAAGGTATCTTGAGCACAACGAGTTAATACTACTGACAGAAGAATTCGACAAAGAAGGCGTTCCTGACAGAACATTCAACAAATATGGCACACAGTATTCCAGAAGACATGTAATCTGGCTGTAATTTTGAGAGACTGAAGTCTCTGTTTTATTTATTTTACGTAAGTGGGACTTGTATTTAATGGAAAAACATATCATTAGAATCTTGTTTTATTTGGGAATAGTTGGTAGTTAGGAGGTGCTCATTCAGTTAGCTAATAGGTTCACAGGTAGATTTAGATATATAAATTGTTTCCTGGTGATTGTAAAGTGAGTGTCAGGGACTTGCTCTGTTTAACCACTAGAAGTTGCTGAGAAGCAGGTTACATCACTTTCCACACTCCTTTTTAACAGATTATAAGGCGAGGTACTCCTCTGTGGGTGTTTTGGTTTTAGTTTTAGTTATTGATGGGAAGGGGGTTGCTGATCAACCTCTGCTTTATAACAAAGTAAGGTAAATAGCTAACTTTTGAGCTTTATTGCTTCCTCAATTTTCTAGGCTGTGAGTCCCACAGCTGTCATCAGCTTTTATTGTCTAATTTTTTGACACATTGTGTTTGGATTCAAGCCAAACTGGATGGGTTAATGCAATGCCAAGAACTGTCTTGAGAAGTAGAATTCAATGTAACATTATTTATTACACATCCATACTAAATGCTGCTGTCCATGGTAATCATAGATATACTGCACTCTGATCTTCTAATGTCAAGATGTCATTATCCTACTAGACCATAGGGCTGTTCTGTCATCACAGAGAGACAATGGTGAGAGACTGGTGATGGTTTAACCTGATGGTCACCATGATATTCACCTGATGGTCAAGGGGAGAGGTTAAGGAAGAGAGTCCTTTATGGTAACCTCACCTAGTGTGGGAATTGAGCCCATGCTGTTGGCATGAATCCATGTTTCAAATCAGCCTTCCAATCAACTGAATGAACATACCCCTCTGCTCTTACAGTTAAATTGTTATGGATGAAACTATCTCCTTCATATGTTCATGCCTATGTGGTCAAACTTGTTTTCCAATCTACTTCTTCCCATTCTGTGCTATTCATATTCAGTGATGTGCAGCTCTGTGATATCATCATAAAGTGACTCCAGGTTCTGAAGATCTGCCATATCTTAAAAAATGATTTATTGATATAAGTTTCTTAAATAATTTTAGACATACCATGTTGTAAGAGCCTGAAATTTCTCTTTGAAAGAAAGTTAGGAAAGCATCCATACTTTTCTGCAATTGGGTATCACAGGAATGACTGGCTTTAAAATGTGTGATCTTTGAACTTGTGAAATTTGTATTTTTAGACCTCATCTAACTCAGCGGGCTCTGAGAATAAAAACTCCCAGAAAGTAAAAGTCCTGGGAGAACAGGGTAGCTCCATATCATGTAACAGACCAGAAAAACTCTTATCTACCAGCATGTAATGACCATAACATTTTTCCTTTTATAGTAGAACTTGTGAGTATGAAAATGATAGGCTTAACCCTGACAGGCAAATGTACAGTTTTGCCTCAGGGCGGGCCAGGAGTGATATTCTTCAGCAACCGCAGGATCTTTGACCTTTCCGACATTGACACCTGAACATTTACAACAGGTACATTTCAGATAATGGAATATTCACCACCCCTCAGTCAATGAAACATCACCCTCTGTATTTTATGTCTCCAGTGATCAATTTTGGTGAAATTTATCTTGCTTGGGTTGTTGAAACTGGCCAGCGTCCAGAATGATTATCAGTTACTTATGGTCTTAAAGAAAACATTCACTGAAAGGTCTAGTTTAATGGAACAATTTAGATTCCAACTTTTATGCCCTTTCTGCTCTGTTCTGATTTTAAATGTTATACCTTGACAGTTCTTAAGATGAAGAATGAATGGCTTGATGGCTCTTTCACGATTCTGATATTTTCCATTAGTTTGATGGGGTAAAGTTTTCTTTCAAAATATTCAACATTGAGCTATTGTATTGGTGTAACCACTGTACATTTGTGAATGCTGCTTTGTGACATTGTAGCATAGTTTTGCACAGATTGCAGAGAAGTCAGATGAGGCTGTTTAGGCCCCCTTAACTATTCCATGATTGAAGGGGGCTCAGAGAATTTACTGGTGATGAACTTTGCTCCATTATCCATTCTTTGGGGGAAATGTCTGTCAAACTCAGAATTAAAATTAACAATTGCTCGAGCATCAATTGCCATTTCCAGAAGGAAGTTCTAAACTTCTACCACCCTTTGTTGAGAGAAATGCTGCCAAATTTTACTCCTCTGGTTATTAATCACATTTTTGTCAGACAGATTAGAGCAAAGGCAATGACTCAAAGGATAAAAACATTACATGTGGCCAAGCAAAGTAATGAAAATATGACAAGGTCAATTGGTACCTTTATGAAGAAAGCTGAAACAATACCTGATGGTATAGAGGAGATGATAACTGCATGGGATTATCACTGGACTGTTAAACCAGAGACCCAGCTAATGCTCTGAGCACCCAGGTTTGAAGACCACCATGGCAGATGGTGGAATTTGAATTCAATAAAAATCTGGAATTCACAGTCTGTTGTTATTAACCATTGTTGATTGTTGGGAAAAACCCATTTGGTTCACTGACACCACTTACGAAAGGAAACTGCCATCCTCACCTGGTGTGGACTATGCATGATTCCAGACACACAGCAATGTGGTTGACTCTTAACTGCCCTCTGGGATGGGCACTCGCCTAGTCTGCCCTGTGAATGAATAAAAACAAAGCTCAATGAAATATTTAGCGGTGCTATTATTTGAAGAGATGTCCATGATATTTGCTAAAGAAAAGGGATTAGGAGCTGGCAAGAGAGAACAATTAATAATCGAATAATTGTACCTGACTTTTGGATTGAGTGGGTTTGATGAGCCAAATAACACTTGCACACTCTGCTTTTCCTTGCATTCTTAGTGTCCATTGGAAGTTACTTCAGTTCAAAATATTTTTGGAATTATTAGCAGTGCTTCCTCATTTTTAAAGGCTGTACTCTATATATTATACTTATAGTGTTTCAATGCAGACAATATTTATTGAATATTAGTTGAGGAAAAAAGTAATTGTTGAGTGAGAGAAAAGACATGAAGCTAACTATTATAGTGAAGGTGACCATTATTGAGTTGTTTTTCAACAAAGTAAAATTATGACATGGAAAACTGTAGACCAAGACGACTGTGAGGCAGAGAGTGCTCGGTGATGTGTGAGAGTGGGGGAAAAGCAACATCTAGGGCTCGTACAATAACCCCCTCTCTGAAAAGAGACCAAAACATTTATGCATTTGTGAATTCATTAAGCACCAAACTGTAGAATATAACCACAGTCAGGTGAGGTCAAATCAATGTGAGTTACCCAATGCATCTAGTGAGCTGTCTGTCATGCATTACAACTGGTATATTGCCTGCAATACAGTTTTCTATTCTTAATCCATGTATGTATATGCAGGACATGATACTGCTGCAGATCAACATACTGCAAGCATAGTAAAGAATTCTGCATGACAGCGGAGACAACAAAGTGTGAGGGTGGATGAACACAGCAGGCCCAGCAGCATCTCAAGAGCACAAAAGCTGACGTTTCGGGCCTAGACCCTTCATCAGAGAGGGGGATGTGGTGAGGGTTCTGGAATAAATAGGGTGAGAGGGGGAGGCGGACCGAAGATGGAGAGAAAAGAAGATGGGTGGAGAGGAGAGTAAAGGTGGGGAGGTGGGGAGGGGATAGGTCAGTCCAGGGAAGACGGACAGGTCAAGGAGGTGGGATGAGGTTAGTAGGTAGGAGATGGAGGTGCGGCTTGGGGTGGGAAGAAGGGATGGGTGAGAGGAAGAACAGGTTAGGGAGGCAGAGACAGGTTGGACTGGTTTTGGGATGCAGTGGGTGGAGGGGAAGAGCTGGGCTGGTTGTGTGGTGCAGTGGGGGGAGGGGACGAACTGGGCTGGTTTTGGGATGCGGTGGGGGAAGGGGAGATTTTGAAGCTGGTGAAGTCCACATTGATACCATTGGGCTGCAGGGTTCCCAAGCGGAATATGAGTTGCTGTTCCTGCAACCTTTGGGTGGCATCATTGTGGCACTGCAGGAGGCCCATGATGGACATGTCATCTAAAGAATGGGAGGGACTGGGAGGTGCAGTTGTTTATTGCGAACCGAGCGGAGGTGTTTTGCAAAGCGGTCCCCAAGCCTCCGCTTGGTTTCCCCAATGTAGAGGAAGCCACACCGGGTACAATGGATACAGTATACCACATTGGCAGATGTGCAGGTGAACCTCTGCTTAATATGGAAAGTCACCTTGGGGCCTGGGATAGGGGTGAGGGAGGAGGTGTGGGGGCAAGTGTAGCATTTCCTGCGGTTGCAGGGGAAGGTGCCGGGTGTGGTGGGGTTGGAGGGCAGCGTGGAGCGAACAAGGGAGTCACGGAGAGAGTCGTCTCTCCGGAAAGCAGACAAGGGTGGGGATGGAAAAATGTCTTGGGTGGTGGGGTCGGATTGTAGATGGCGGAAGTGTCGGAGGATGCTGCGTTGTATCCGGAGGTTGGTGGGGTGGTGTGAGAGAACAAGGGGGATCCTCTTTGGGCGGTTGTGGCGGGGACGGGGTGTGAGGGATGTGCTGCGGGAAATGCGGGAGACGTGGTCAAGGGCGTTCTTGACCACTGTGGGGGGAAAGTTGCGGTCCTTGAAGAACTTGGACATCTCGGATGTGCGGGAGTGGAATGCCTCATCGTGGGAGCAGATGCAGCAGAGGCGGAGGAATTGGGAATAGGGGATGGAATTTTTGCAGGAGGGGTATTCTAGGTAGCTGTGGGAGTCGGTGGGATTGAAATGGACATCAGTTACAAGCTGGTTGCCTGAGATGGAGACTGAGAGGTCCAGGAAGTTGACGGTTGTGCTGGAGATGGCCCAGGTGAACTGAAGGTTGGGGTGGAAGGTGTTGATGAAGTAGATGAACTGTTCGAGCTCCTCTAGGGAGCAAGAGGCGGCGCCGATACAGTCATCGATGTAACGGAGGAAGAGGTGGGGTTTGGGGCCTGTGTAGGTGCGGAAGAGGGACTGTTCCACGTAACCTACAAAGAGGCAGGCATAGCTGGGGCCCATGCGGGTGCCCATGGCCACCCCCTTTGTCTGTAGGAAGTGGGCGGAATCGAAAGAGAAGTTGTTGAGGATGAGGACGAGTTCAGCTAGGCGGATGAGGGTGTCAGTGGAGGGGGACTGAGGCCATCTGCATGCGGAATACAGGTGTATGGAGACTGGATGTCCATGGTGAAAATGGGGTGTTAGGGGCCAGGGAATTGGAAGTCCTGGAGGAGGTGGAAGGCGTGGGTGGTGTCATGGATGTAGGTAGGGAGTTCTTGGACCAAAGGGAAGAAAATGGAGTCCAGATAGGTGGAGATGAGTTCGGTGGGGCAGGAACAGGCTGAGACAATGGGTCGACTGGGGCAGGCAGGTTTGTGGATTTTGGGAAGGAGGTACAAACGGGCCGTGTGGGGTGGGGGAACAATGACCTTGGAGGCTGTGGGTGGGAGGTTCCCCTGAGGTCATGAATGGTGTTGGAGATGATGGTTTGGTGCTCGGGGGTGGGGTCATGATCGAGGGGGCGGTAGGAGGTGGTGTCGGAGAGTTGGCGTTTGGCTTCGGCGATGTAGAGACCAGTGCGCCATACTACCACTGCGCCACCCAGCTTGTAACTGATGTCCATTTCAAGCCCACCGACTCCCACAGCTACCTAGAATACACCTCCTCCCACCCACCCTCCTGTAAAAATTCCATCCCCTATTCCCAATTCCTCCGCCTCCGCTGCATCTGCTCCCACGATGAGGCATTCCACTCTCGCACATCCCAGATGTCCACGTTCTTCAAGGACCGCAACTTCCGCCCCACAGTGGCCGAGAACGCCCTTGACCGCGTCTCCCGCATTTCCCGGAACACATCCCTCACACCCCGCCCCCGCCACAACTGCCCAAAGAGGATCCCCCTCGTTCTCACTCACCACCCCACCAACCTCCGGATATAACGCATCATCCTCCGACACTTCTGCCATCTACAATCCGACACCACCACCCAAGACATTTTTCCATCCCCACCCTTGTCTGCTTTCCGGAGAGACCACTCTCTCCGTGACTCCCTTGTTCGCTCCACACACTGCCCTCCAACCCCACCACACCCGGTACCTTCCCCTGCAACCGCAGGAAATGCTACACTTGCCCCCACACCTCTTCCCTCACCCCTATCCCAGGCCCCAAGGTGACTTTCCATATTAAGCAGAGGTTCACCTGCACATCTGCCAATGTGGTATACTGTATCCATTGTACCCAGTGTGGCTTCCTCTACATTGGGGAAACCAAGCGGAGGCTTGGGGACCGCTTTGCAGAACACCTCCGCTCGGTTCACAATAAACAACTGCACCTCCCAGTCGCAAACCATTTCCACTCTCCCTCCCATTCTTTAGATGGCATGTCCATCATGGGCCTCATGCAGTGCCACAATGATGCCACCGAAGATTGCAGGAACAGCAACTCATATTCCGCTTGAGAACCCTGCAGCCCAATGGTATCAATGTGGACTTCACCAGCTTCAAAATCTCCCCTTCCCCCACCGCATCCCAAACCCAGCCCAGTTCGTCCCCTCCCCCCACTGCATCACACAACCAGCCCAGCTCTTCCCCTCCACCCACTGCATCCCAAAACCAGTCCAACCTGTCTCTGCCTCCCTAACCTGTTCTTCCTCTCACCCATCCCTTCCTCCCACCCCAAGCCGCACCTCCATCTCCTACCTACTAACCTCATCCCACCTCCTTGACCTATCCGTCTTCCCTGGACTGACCTATCCCCTCTCTACCTCCCCACCTATACTCTCCTCTCCACCTATCTCCTTTTCTCTCCATCTTCGGTCCGCCTCCCCCTCTCTCCCTATTTATTCCAGAACCCTCACCCCATCCCCCTCTCTGATGAAGGATCTAGGCCCGAAACATCAGCTTTTGTGCTCCTGAGATGCTGCTTGGCCTGCTGTGTTCATCCAGCCTCACATTTTATTGTCTTGGGTTCTCCAGCATCTGTAGTTCCCATTATCACTGCATGACAGCGGAGTCGTTCATTAGCAATTACAACTTATAGAATCTTACAATGCAGAGGAGAGTCTTCAGTTCATTGCACCTCTGGCAATTCTCTTAAAGAGCTGTAAGCGTAGTCGCAGACCCTGGCTCTTCTGCACAAATTATATAGTTTCATGTGAGCATTCACTTCTCCTTTAGAAATTATCATTGATTCCACTAACACTGCTGCTGATATAACAGGCCATGGACCATGAACACACCATGGCACATTTTATACTTTTACACTTGATCCAAATTGCATTTTTCTAAGCTACAGGCACACTCACAAACAGGAACAGGTTCACTGTATTTGCTTTGGCAAGGTCCCTTCATAATTTGGAAAACCTTTATTATGTTTCTTTTTAATTTACTCTACATGTCATGCAACAGGGAGTTCCCAGCAGATCAATGTGATAAAGTGTCTTCTGTAGATTGCTAATGCCTTGACACTATAAGTGAGCAACAGTTGTCATTTTCGTTTTCAGGATCTTTGACATTCCTTCACCATCCAGTCAAACACATTGAGACTGGACTCCTCGGATATCTGAAGCCGATCAATTAGCATGTTTACATGAAATTCTTTTGGCTACTGTTCAGACCTGGTGTGGGGGAAAGGGTGGTAACTAATCCATTTAAAATAAATGAATTCTCACCTTTGCTGGATCAGGCAGCAAAGAAATTTCAGCAGTTAATATTCAGAGCATGATGTCAAGGTGAAAGGGTCGGGAATAGATTCTCATTCTGGGTTTGAAGAAAACTTCGAGGTGCACACTAAGATGTATAATTGGGTGGCTTAATAAAGAAGCTGCAAACAATCAGCAGTGTTCAAAGAGCACTCTCAACAGAGCTCATGACAATAAATTAAAAAATAAACCTCACAGCTAAATCAGCGCACATGGCCCTGTACTCTGTAATCAAAAGCTTCGTAATTCAACCTTAATTAAATGAAAAATTTGAAAGGGCTGAGGTTGCTCAATTCTTGAGTATATTCTAGGCTGTGATCAATGGATTTTTGGACCTAAAGGAATCAAGGGATATGGGGTTCGGACACAAAATTGCAGTTGAGGTCTAAGTGCAGACACCTTATTGAATGACAGAGCAGGCATGATGGGCCTAGCTCATTCTTTCTACTCCTGCTTCTTATGTTAATTAATGTACATGCCCTGTGCATACTGAATATTTTAATAATCAAAGTGCATTTTTCAAGGGTTCAGAAATTTTTATAAATGTTGAAGTGTAAAAGTGAATAATTCTGTAAAACCAAGTCAATAAACAAAATCCCAATTACAGAGATAATAGTTTCAGAGATAGTAGGAACTGCAGATGCTGGAGAATCTGAGATAACAAGGTGTAGAGCTGGATGAACACAGCAGGCCAAGCAGCATCAGAGGAGCAGGAAGGCTGACGTTTCGAGTCTGGACCCTTCTTCAGAATTTTGTTCGCTTTCGAAAGGTCAGCTTTCCTGTTCCTCTGATGCTGCTTGGCCTGCTGTGTTCATCCAGCTCTACACATTGTTATCTCTTTTAAACAGACAGTAGATTCATTTAAGAGTGAGTCTGAAATTGGATCTATCTGTGAAGGAGTTGCAAGGTGTAATTTTCCCAAATGTACCCTCCCACGGTAGCCTCAACTACCAATGTCAGCTTTAACCTTGGCACAGAACCTCAGAAAAGTCACTCATACTAACGCTGACTCTTCAAATGAGCATCAATATCTCTTGCTAACTTTCTGCTTTTTCCCCAGATCCTTGAACATAATTTTTAACTAAATAATCATTCAACACCTTGTTGAGTGTCTCAGTTGAACTTGCCTCCAATACACTTCTCGGCACTGCAGTCCATACCCTAACTCCTCACTGAATGAAAATTGTTTTGCTTTTCACCTTGACTTTGTTCTTTCGCCAGTCATTTAAATTCTGTGTCCTTTGGTTCTCAGCCATTTTGCGAGTGGGAACAGTTTCTTCCTGATGCACTCTATCCCAACGCTCATGGTTTTGTAAACCTGTACCAGGTCTCCTCCAAGAGATAATGGGAACTGCAGATGCTGGAGAATCCAAGATAATAAAATGTGAGGCTGGATGAACACAGCAGGCCAAGCAGCATCTCAGGAGCACAAAAGCTGACGTTTCGGGCCTAGACCCTTCTTCAGAGAGGGGGATGGGGAGAGGGTTCCGCAATAAATAGGGAGAGGGGGGAGGCGGACCAAAGATGGAGAGAAAAGAAGATAGGTGGAGAGTAGAGTATCGGTGGGGAGGTATGAAGGGGATATGTCGGTCCAGGGAAGACAGACAGGTGAAGGAGGTGGGATGAGGTTAGTAGGTAGGAGATGGAGGTGCGGCTTGAGGTGGGAGAAAGGGATAGGTGAGAGGAAGAACAGGTTAGAGAGGTGGGGACAGGCTGGGCTGGTTTTGGGATGCAGTGAGGTAAGGGGAGATTTTGAAGCTAATGAAGTCCACATTGATACCATTGGGCTGTAGGGTTCCCAAGCGGAATATGAGTTGCTGTTCCTGCAATCTTCGGGTGGCATCATTGTGGCACTGCAGGAGGCCCATGATGGACATGTCATCTGAGGAATGGGAGGAGGAGTTAAAATGGTTCGCAACTGGGAGGTGCAGTTGTTTATTGTGAACCGAGCGGAGGTGTTCTGTAAAGCGGTCCCCAAGCCTCCGCTTGGATTCCCCAATGTAGAGGAAACCATACCGGGTACAATGTATACAGTATACTA
Organism: Stegostoma tigrinum; assembly: GCF_030684315.1. Classification (NCBI taxonomy): domain Eukaryota; kingdom Metazoa; phylum Chordata; class Chondrichthyes; order Orectolobiformes; family Stegostomatidae; genus Stegostoma; species Stegostoma tigrinum. The sequence goes on from NC_081378.1 coordinate 9,035,048, forward strand.
TATTGGCAGATGTGCAGGTGAACATCTGCTTAATATGGAAAGTCATCTTGGGGCCTGGGATGGGGGTGAGGGAGGAGGTGTGGGGCCAAATATAGCAATTCCTGCGGTTGCAGGGGAAGGTGCCAGGTGTGGTGGGGTTGGAGGGGAGTGTGGAGCGGACAAGAGGGTCACGGAGAGAGTGGTCTCATCGGAAGGTAGACAAGGGTGGGGATGGAAAAATATCTTAAGTTTCTTGTCTCAAAGGAGAATCTCTGCAAACTGTCCTCATAACTAAAGCTTCTCATTCCTCAAAGCCATTCTTGCAAATCTTTTCTGCATTCCCGCCAATGCATTGACATTCATTTTATAATGTGGTATTCAGAACTGTACACAATATTCTAGCTAAGACTAACAAATGCTAGTTCAACATCAACTCCTTGATCTTGTACTCTGTGCCTCATTAATAAGGCTGAAGAGTTTGCTCAGCACACAGATCTCCTCAACATTCCCTTAATTAACTGTAGCGCAGTGAGCCCCACGTATCTCTCAAGCACCATTTATACCAGGTACACCTGTGTCCCATAAATGGAGGTGGAGAATGATTAATTCTATCACATCTCTTCAGAGATAGATTGGAAATTGAGCAACCTTTAACCATAGTAACCATGGTGTGGAGAGAACTGAAGAAAGTGAAATGGCAATGCCTTGACTCGGTCCAATTGATTTTCCATCCAGATTAAGGGTTGCTCATTCTAAATATTCTCTATCAGACCTGTCCAGCAGGCTGTCCACAGCCCACACTGTGTGCCCTGAACTTTGCCAAAAGTACTGTTAAGTGCAACTGAAGAATTTTGGGCTGCTCCTCCAACCTGAGATGAGTTAGATGGTGAAACATGCTCAGAAAGCTGAATGACCTATTACTGTTCTTTATGTTCCTGTTTTCTCCTGCCTTTGCTTCGGATAGGTCCAGAGTGAGCTGATCAGTGCAATGGCAAATGCAGGAGAGCAATGATTGGAGGACGAGTGAGGAGGACAATGTGAGAAGTGCCAATCAGGAAGAAGCCTATAGCCACCATAAACTTGTCGGCTTTCAGCCAGACACCGACTTGATGGCAGTGGCAGTCTACTGGTATTATCACAAAACTGCGAATGCAGAGATCATGGTAAGGTTCGGTGGACCTGGGTTTGAAAGGCAGAATGTGGAATCTGAATTGAACAAACATCTGGAAACATTAGCCCGTGAAACCATTGTCAATTGTCGGGAAAAAAAACCCATGTGGTTCACTGATATCCTTTAGGGAAGGAAAACTGCGCTCCTGACCTAGTCCAGACCCACAGCAATGTGGTCGACACTTAACTGCCCTCTGGGAAATTAGGGAATGGGTCATAAATGCTGGTCTAGTCAGTGATACTCAGCTCCCATGAATACAAAATTAATTTGAAGAGGACAGAGATGATGGCTGTGAGAATGAGAGATTGTGATGAAAACAGGACAGAGCCATTGGCCAGGTGGATGTGGTAGAGAGACATGAAAGTCAGGTAGAGCAACAGTCCAAGATAATTCAAATATTTGATCAAATAGGAGAAAGCATGGGTTTTTCCCTTTATAGCTGACCTGTGAATCTCCGCTGTGACTTTGACAATCAGTGTTCCTGGGCTTCTCAGACCAACTGGGGAGTAAGAGGTATGTTGGAAGATGAGTGAGTAGGTGGGGATGAGTAACTATGAAGAGGGGGAATGGGTGAGTGAGTGATGCGGTGGTGTGGGCTGTGAAGGTGAATGAACCTCTTTTGCCCTATCCGATCATCCAAAAAGCTTATTCACAAAGTAGATTGGGAGAGGCTAGAGGTTGCCCCGACTCCCCCCTTTCATGTGAAATTTGCCAAGGCTGACTCAGAATGTGCTCCATCAGATGCAAACCAATGCCAATGTTAGCTAAACTCAACTGTTTGGCTTGGCTTTGGTCCTTCCTCCTTGGCAGGACTTGGAACCATGAGGGGGACCTCGATGTTTTCTCTTTCTCCCACGCTACTTTTTACCTAAAAAAAACAAAAAGACTTTCATTACTTATCGCTGCTGCCTGACACTTTTTCAATTGTTTCTTCTATTAACAACTCACCATAATTTTGTTTCTCTAAAATTTATACTTTCTGTTGCAGCAAACTTTACCTTCATTTTTATCTGGACTTTGCTCACTGACCGCCTTGAAAGGGAAAAGGCAGTGTCGTGTGATTTGGGCAGGCTGAGTGAGTGGGCAAACGCATGGCAGGCTCAATACAAGTTGGATAAATGTGAGGCTTTGGTAGTAAAAATGAAGAGGCAGATTATTATTTCAGTGGTAAATTGGGAAACAGAGAGGTGCAATAGGGCCTGGGAGTCTTTATATACCAGTCACTGGAAGTAAACATACAGATGCAACAGGTGGTGAAGAAGGCAAGTAGTGTGTTGGCCTTCATAGAAAAGAAGAGTTGAGTACAGGAGCAGGAATGTCTTGCTGCAATTGTCCAGGGCCTTGGTAAGATTACATCCAGAGTATTGTGTGCAGTTTTGGTCTCCTATCTGAGGAAAGATGGAGGGAATGCGACAAAAGTTGGCCAGACTGACTCCTGGGGTGGCAGGACTGACATATGAAGTGAAATTGGTTGGTTAGGATTACTTGCTCTAGAACTTAGAAAAATGAGGTGTGAATCTCATAGAAACCTATGAAATTCTAAAAAGATGAGGCTGAGGAAATGGCGAGACGATGTTGGGGCATCCAGAACCAGGGATCACAGTCAAAGCTGAAGGAATAGGTGTTTTAGGATTGAGATGAGAAAATATTTTCTTCAGCCAGAGAGCGGTGAGCTTGTGGAATTCTCTGCCACAGAAAATATTGGACCCCAAAGCATTGTCAAGAAGGAGTTAGGTATTGTTTTTAGGGCTAAGGAGATCAAATGGTACGGGGAGAAAATAGGTACAACGTACTGAATTGGATGATCAGCTGTGATTAAATTAAAGAACAAAGCAACTCAAAGGGCTGAATGGCCTAACCCTTCTCCAATTCTTGATATTTCTTTGTTTCTAAGTGGAACATGGGGCCCCCTTGTGAAAAGGGCGGTCAGCCCCGTTTTGATCAAACCAGATGGGAGTAGCCCAATAGATAATCTGGAGCCGGTCCTGCGCATGAGGGCGACAGTTAATAAATTCAGAATTGAATCGATAAAATAAACAAATTTTGCTGGTAAAACCTACAGTGAGCAAAATGTGGGGTTTCTCGATTCTTTCAAACAGGCATTGTGTCTCCAGATGAATCACCAGAACAATCGAGTGTCAAACAGAAATTGTGTGCGAGCCAACACTCGAAAGACCCTCTATGCCTTACTCAGATTACAATGGTATTGCTGCTTCCTGGAGTTGCCTGAACCTACTGGCCCCTTAGTTCAGCCCTAACTGTTGTAGTTGAGGAGGCTGCTCACATTTTAGAACCAGCTGCTAATATCTTCCAGAGGAAAAAAGTCCTGATCTCTAGGGGAACGGGTTGGTGGATTCCAATGGTTATTTTAAACCCATTCAAATAAACGGTTAGGCTTGTAGTATATCTATTTGCTAAAATAGTTGTTTACATAACCTCTGAACCACTCAGAGCATTAATACCAGCACTAATTGAAGCCTGTCTGCAGCATAGGATGTGACAACAGTCTGAGGCTTGACCGTCCTGATTTCAGAAAAGGGATTTTGAAGCGTTTCAGTTAATGAAAGCCCTCAGAGCTGAGCTGCTCCGAAATCTCAGTGTGCCATGCTTATTGACATTTCTTGTCTGGTCACTTCTTGCTTAATCCCACAATTTCTTTCAGTCTTTTCCTCTTTGCACACTTGCATTTTCCTTGAGGTTTATATTTCCTGCTCTTAATGTAACGTTTTGGTTATTTTTCTCCCCTCTGGAGTTGGCTCTGTTGGGGGAATGGAGGCAATAACCACCTAAGGATTGGCAGAGCCAATTCACCCCCTGAGACAGCCGTAATTTGACTGTGACTTGTTGCAACATCCCACTGCATTTCAAATATCTTACTTCACCTGACTGATAATCAACATGTTTCTCCCTCTTCCTTTTTATGTTCTATGGTTCTATTGACCGTGAATTAGTATTGAAGGTAAGTTTTATTTATTTAATACTTTGTACGTTTCAGTGCATTTGAGCTTTTCCTTATAGCTTATCCTTTTCATCTGGACATCATTTCTATTGGTTTGATCTGCAGGAATGCCCCTGTATGAAGGATATTGACACAGTCTGCACACTACACTCCAATTTTATTATACACATAAGCTTTTCCGACATTGAAGCCAGGCCAGCCTAAATATGCATGCCTGCCTTTGGTCCACATGCCTTAATTTTTTTTTGTGAAACAAAATTTTCAATCTCTGATTTAAAATTAACCACTCATGCAGCATCAACTGTCATCTGTGGGAAGAGAATTCCAAAAATCTCCCACCTTTTGTGTGCGTAGAAATACTTCCTAACATCTCTCCTGAATAGCCTGGCTTTAATTCTCAGACAATACCCCCTAGTTCTAGAATCTTCAGCTAGTGTAAATGGCTTGTCTTTATCTCCCCTAAAATCTGTGGGTGGGGAAATTGTTGAAGTCTATAACCATGCATAGGGTAACTCTACAGCTTGAAAATTTTCAATCAGGGAGCGCCAGCTTGGATTCATGACAACTAGGTCATTTCTGACAAACCTTGTTGTATTTTTTGATGAGGTGATTAAGGCACAGGATATGAAATGTCTATGGATGCTGGAGGCTGTTTATAAAGTTCCACATAACAGATTGCTAACTGAGGTAGAAGCCCAGAGAACTGTAATCAAATTACTGATATGTCTGGGTAAAAGGCAAGTGGCAAGTGACAGTAAGTAAGGATAATAGATTTATCCTGTCTTTTCTTGTCAATATCTTGAAAACTTCAATCAGATCAACTCTTACCCTTCTAAATTCTAGAGAAAACTGACCAAATTTATATAATATCTCCTCATAGCTTAACACTTAAACTCCAGGTAACATTCTTATAAACCTACGTTCTACTGCGTCCAAATCATAACTTTACTTCTTCACTTAGTTCTACTATAATATTTAAAAGGCATCATGATGGGTATATGAATAGGCGACATTTAGAGGGATATGGGCCAAATGCTGAAAAATGGGACCAGATTATTGTCAGCATGGACAAGCTAGACTGACGGGTCAGTTTCCATGCTGTACATCTCCAAGAGTGTATGTGAATAACTGGGGCCCTAGCACAGACCAGCAGGGAATACCACTGCTCTCATCCTGCCGCTCAACCAATTTCCCTACCATGTCAGTAATTTCCCCACAATTCTTTGGACTTCTACTTCATTTAGCAGTCTGTTAATTGAGACTTAATCAAGTGCCTTTTGGAAGTCCATATAAACAACCTCCACAGACATTTTCTGTCAACTACCTCGGTCAGCTCTTCAAAATATTCAATGAGCTTGGTCAGGCATGACTTCCCTGTCGTGAATCAATGCTGTCTCTTACTGATTGACTGACAATTTACAAGATGTCCAGTTAGCCAATCTTCGATTATACACTCCAACAATTTCCTCAACACAGGATGTTAGGCTGAAGGCACAGATTCATTAAAGTTCTGTCAGCACAAGGAAAGTCAATCTGTTTGTGTCTGCAGCATGGTGAATAGCATTAGTTGTGATTGTGAAGGTCTACATAAGTTAAGGCTGGTCTTACCCACTCCTCACATTGGCATTGGTTCTTGTGCATCTTAGCTCACCACTGCCTGAAACTGAACTCTGCTTAATTTACTTGTCTCCTTCCTCTTGAAGTCTATTAAGGCCAAAATCATCTGACGTGGCAGAGTCTACGGAACAAAATGGGTGTTACTTGTCTTGTTAACGACTTTGTGACTAATAATGAGATACTTTGGAGCTTCTCCAACATCATTCTCTCAATGCTGATCTTCTCTTCATTGTGACATTGGTAACAAGCAAACAGATCCAAACTGTGGTCACATGCTTAAGATATAATTGTTATTGTATGTTGACAATGGTAATTCCTGTTTGACTTTGGCAATTCATGACCACAATTATCATTATAGGCAGCTGGCCATTCATGAGGAACTTTCAGATGGTTTACTAAGTTGGTTCAGAAGCAGTAATGATGTGATTAGTTAATTCAAAAAGTACATACATAACCTCTGACAACTGAAGATGGCTCACTAATAACAAAGGTTAACAGGCAGTGCCAATCTCATTAAAATTGTGAAGTCATAATGTGGAGCTGCTGGTGTTGGACTGGGGTGGACAAAATCAGAAGTCACACAACACCAGGTTACAGTTCAACAGGTTTATTTGAAATCACAAGCTTTTAGGGCGCAGCCCCTCTGTCAGGTGGTGAGAGAAGCACACAGAATTTATGGGCAGAAATCACACGACACCAGGTTATAGTCCAACAGGTTTAGTTGAAAACACAAGCTTTCGGACTCTTACTCCTTTTTCAGGTGTTAGTGGGAGAGGTAGTATCAGACACAGAATTATAAGCAAGAGATCAAAATAACACACACACTCACACAGATCCTCTCCCGCACACACTGCCCCTCTCTCACTTACACACAGCTGATGGAGATGAACGAAACAACCTATGGCCCTGTTAAATCTTTAAACAGTTAGAAGGTTTTAATTGATTGATATGTATATGTAAATCCCTTAATTCCTTTGAAATCACTGTCCTGAAAGAACTAAAGGTTTTATTAGTGTAAAGAAAAGGTGACATTTTAGGTCAGACAATGCATGTTACATGCGAGGCCTTGTTTAGAATCTGTTTGTGTTTAGGTTTGGGGTCAGACTGGCTTTATTTCTAAAGTAAAAATTTGTAAAACACCATATTGACTGACTGTCTATAAATTGTGTGCTTTTTGAACAAAATAGAATGTATCTGCAAACACAAATTCATTTCAAAGATTCACGTGTGTGTGTGTGTGTGTGTGTGTGTGTGTGTGTGTGTGTGTGTGTGCGCACGTGTCGAGAGAGAAAAAAAAAGTGTGGGGTGTGTGTGTAGAGAGAGGAAGAGAAAGAGTGTTCTGTGTGTTTGAGAGATAGTGAGTGTATGAGAGAGGATCTGTGTGAGTGTCTGTCTGTGCATATGTGTGTGCGTGAGAGAGCGAGAGAGACATTTTGTGTATGGGAGAGGATCATTCACTCAGATCCTCTCTCATCCGCACACTGTCTCTCACACACACACGATGTGGATGCACGAAACAACCTATGATGCTGTTAAATCTTTAAACAGTTAGAAGGATTTAATTAATTGATATGTATATGTAAATCCCTTAATTCCTTGGAAATCACTGCCCTGAGAGAACTGAATGTTTTATCAGTGTAAAGAAGAGGTGACATTTTAGATCAGACAATGCATGTTACATGCGAGGCCTTGTTTAGAATCTGTTTGTGTTTCAGTTTGGAGTCAGACTGGTTTTATTTCTAAAGTGAAAAATTACAAGACACCATATTGACTGGCTGTCCATAAATTGTGTGCTTTTTGAGCAAAATAGAATGTATGTGTAAACACATTCATCTCACAGATTCATACGTGTTTGTGTCTGTGTATGTGTACATGCAGAGACAGAGAGAGAGAGAGAGCGTGCGTGTGTGTGTGCGTGTATAGATAGAGGGAGAGAAAAAGAGTGTCTGTGTATTTGAGAGATAGTGAGTGTATGAGAGAGGATCTGTGTGAGTGTCTGTGTGTGCGTGAGAGAGAGACAGTGTGTGTTTGGGAGTGGATCATTCACACAGATCGTCTCTCATACGCTCACTGTCTCACACACACACACACACACACACACGCACACACTTAAACAGACCATCTTTAGCAGCAAACTACAGCTTTCAGGAGGACGTCGACTACAACAGCACACAAATCCTTCAAGACATGTCAGATCATCGACATGGATACTGCCATCCGACGCAAGAACACCACCCACCACGTACTCAGCAGATAGACAATGTTAGCTGATTCACATGACTATCTCATATGTTGCAGGCAAGGAGGCCCCGAGGCGTGGTATAATCGGTGAGATCGTGCAGACGCCACAACACTGGATGAATGGGCACTGCAAAACAATCGCTGGACAGGAATGTTCCCTCCCACTCGGGGGACACTTCGGCCGCCAAGGGCATTCAGCCTCCAATTTTTCAGTACGCATCCGCCAAAGTGGCTTTCAAGATACACAACAAAGCAGACTTGCCAAGCAAAGACTGATAGCCAAGTTCCACACCCACGGCCTCAACTGTGATCTCATCTTTGTGTTAATCTACATGTGCCCCCATCACTCTGCTCTGTACCTGTAAAATCTTCCTTACCGTCCTATTCTGACAGCGTCACCTTGATAAATTGTTATGATCTCTCAACCTTAATTAATCTGTAGTTTTGGATTACTTATTACTTTGGTTAGACCCTTGGCATGTGACTTTTATACCTATCATGTTATTCCTGTCATTTGGTTTGTCTCCAGCACCACCTGATTTTTAATTTTTTGTGGTTATCTCTCTGCCTCATTTAATCAGATTATAAATCATCCCTTGGTTTGTTTCTCAGCTGTTAACACTTTACTCACACTGTCTGACACTTCGGATCAGCCGAAGAGACTTCTTATGTGACAATCCATTCACACCTTTTGCACGGTCTTTGATCTTTCGGCCCATTGATCTCCCTCTGCCCACAAAATCTGTGCCTGTGCGCTTCTCTCTCACTTCACCAGATGAAATGGCTGTGCTCCAAGAGCTCATGATTTCAATAAAAAAACCTGTCATCGTGTGTCTTCTAAAATTCCGCTCTCCAACCAAAGTGTTAGTGTTTTTTCTGGTTGTTCCTTCAGCCTCATCTGGTCAATCCTGATTTAGAAGACCTGATGAGGGCTGCAGGCTACAAGGACTGCCTAGTGAAGTTAAATTTTGAACTTGAGTATTTACTGATGTCCCCTATTTCTGGAAGGTAGTCATTCATGCTGTGTTAATCAGCTATTTGTATCCTTGCGTCTAATAGATAGTGGATGACTACTCACAGCAAGGAACCCTTGCCTAGTTTCATCTGAAGGTTGGTGTTCATTCTTTATGGGAGCAGAACCTTTATTGTCCTCAACACTGCATTGAAATAGGTTACGTAAGATGCTGTACATGTCTTTGATATCAGCTGAAAGAACATAGTGCCCTTGGTGAACTTTAATGTCACTTTCCCACTGTTTAGAAAATTACTTATGCTGAACAAAAACAAGCAACAGCCATAAAAGTTGTTGAATGAGATCTCATGCTACGGAGGATATTTGAAAAAAATAATCAGTTTTCGGGGACCCCAATCACCCACAAAGTTGAAATATTAATATTTCTAGGATTAGCATAAGCTTTGATTCAATTTCCTCTCAGTATATGAAAGGTGCCTGACTCTGCATGCTGTCAGTAATGAAATATTATGCTGTCATTTTATGCGCAACCTCTAAAATGCCCTAACTTAGCTAACTATATAAACTTTGTTGAATTAGCTTAAAAATCTTGAAATAAAAGAACAACGATTAAAGGCCACAAACTCTTGGCAAGTACAATTTATATTAAAAAACACAATCATTGGCCTGGAATTGGAACAGCATAGAAGTGCTGCAGTCAGGTAATAAACTTAATGCAATATTTATAAAGATAATTTAATACATAATTAAAATGACAGCCTATGACACAACACTATCAGGCACTGTACACACTCACTGCTCCGCAGGTTCATTTTAATCATCTATAGAGTTGAAAGCTAATATTCGAGACATTCTAAACTCCCCAACCGTGAAAAAACAGCGGGGCTTTCATTTAATAACAAGAGTCACAGTGAAATGAGTAATATTTATTCAGGCAATCCTGGCTGGGTTTTTTGAATGGTAACTTGGCTGAACTGTAAGCAAGGGGGAATAGAAAAGGAGGGTAAGCCCAAGGGACTGCTGTCTCCAGAAGGGTCTCACCTCCACTCAAATGCATTTAGACGATAATGCCTGCTTTGAGATGAGGTACCAGTCTTAACCCTTGAGCCATAGGGGATTGAAGTGGACCCAGGAGCAACCAGATGTTGAGTTCCACGGGGTAACCGATAGCTCAACACCTGTTTCTGGGAAACTCGTGAATGACAGAAAACGATATATAACCTTTCCCTCACAGTTGCATTCGCAGCTGATAAAGTGTTACTTTTCCAAAAGCCCCCAGTCTCCCAAATTAAGGTGTACTTACTACTTCAGCTGTTGGTTATATGAAATCAAGCTTTAGAAGATTGCTCACTGAGGCTGTTTTCTGACCCCAGTCATTTTATTTACTCATTCCACGTTTCAGGAAATTTCGAGGAATCTCTGATTCATGTTTTAGGATGCTGGTGAAACAAAAATTTTCCCTGAATTTTACTTTATTTTAATAGACTGTGTTAGGAAAAATTATGTAAAGATAATTAGGTTTTATTTCAATTTGCATGTGGTTATATGTCCAGCAAACAGTCTGATATATGGTTTTTCCAATAAGACAAAATGATCAGAGGTATAGATAGGGTAGCCAGCCAGAGACATTTTCCTAGGGTGGAAGTAGCTATTACAAAGGGGGCATAGTTTTAAAGTGAGTGGAGGTAGATATAGGGGAGACGTCAGAGGTAGGCTCTTGGAAGGCATTGCTGGAGAGGATAGTGGATTTGGCCTCCATATGATGGATGATAGCATAAAGTAGGGGTGGAGGTTAGGTAGACCTTAGGTTGAGGGTAAAAGTTCGGTCTACGGTCTATGGTCTATGTCCATGAGCAGTGTGGGAAGGAGGCGTTGTTGGGATTTATAATACTGCAGGAAAAATCCTCCTCCCAAATTTCACCTGGTTTCATCAGAGCAATCTATACGTAGTGATTCTTGTCTATATTTCCAGTTATCGAAAGCATTAACTCATTGCAAGTTGGCACAGAAACACGTTTGAGACTGTGCAGAGGGTGGCACAGGCTCCGTTCCCTGTGTTTGAATGGCAAGGACCATGTCACCTGTTGCGTTGTGAGGTGTTTGTGGGGGACGTTCTCATTTTATAAAGAGGGAAAGTGAAAGTGTTCATTTGTCTTGCACCACGTGAGATATTCAGATCCAAGATGGCAACAGAGTAGGCGTCCTTAGTCAGATCTCACCTGCCCCATCTGCTTCATTACTTTTTGAATCACATTTTCTTTCTCCTTTGTTTTCTTTACTTCCCTTTTATCTTCTTGGCGAAGTCCTGAACTCCCAGGCTCAACGTGAACTCAGACACTTGGCCTCAGCAACGGCCCAGCATGGTGGTCTTTGAGCCTCTTGGTCTGGTATGCCTGTCTCCCACCCCAGGTGTGGCAGTCTCTCAGCGACCCGGTATGGAGGTCTTTCAGCAGCTCAGTGTGATGCTCTCTTGGTCTGGAGCAGTCTCAGCAGGGACTTCCACCCTCGAGATAATTCCGGAGCCGTCTCCTGGCCATGAGACCTCCAAGGTAAAGCCCCAGGAGACCTGGAGTCAAGACCCAGTGTGGGCTGGAGGCTAGGTGCCTACCCAGGCTGAGATGGAAGGACTGTTATTCTGAACTTTTTATTTCTTTACTTTTCTACTTTTTCCCCTGCCTCTAAGAATTTGTAGTTAAGGATCTCTTCTGAGGTACTTTTGTACCTAAGATGACGTTGTAAGTGGCGACTTGTAAACTTTTCACTGTATTCATGTGAGTACATGTGACAATAAAGCTTATCCTAGTTCTCAGTGTTAATGGGAACTGCAGATGCTGGAGAAGCCAAGATAACAAAGTGTGGAGCTGTATGAACACAGCAGGCCCAGCAGCATCTCAGGAGCACAAAAGCTGACATTTCGGGCCTAGACCCTTCATCAGATTCATCTCATCTGATGAAGGAAAAAACAGGATTGGGCAGGGGGCAATGACAAGTGTGGTGAAAGTGACTCGGGGGAGGTAGATGAGGCAGGGTGGACCTGCTGTAATGAGTTAAAAGAAGAGCTGTTCTGACCATGAGATGGAGTAAAGGTGTGAGAGAGGGCACAGGACCATTTGTTAAGCATGAGAGTGAGGGAAGATTGAAAGAGGATGGAGAAGGCATGTCTTAAGACAATAAGAACAGAGTTTTGATGCTCATCATCAAACAAAACTTGGTACTTTTCTTGTGGGATCACAACATCATCATTGCTCAGCTGGCAATACTGGACTCACGGACCCATTCCAATCATTTAGACACATACTTGACACTCCGTGTCCCACAAGCTGTTCAAGAAATTAGGGAGAAAGGGTATTTGGATATATGAAAAGCCAGCCTCAGTGACAATTGCCTGAAATACTGAACAGATTTTCACCATGATAAGGGGGCACTGTATGTAATGTCATAATGTAGATAAATATAATGAGATGGGGCATGGACTGACAGGTGTTGCTAATCTTAGGAGCTACTCTTCATGCATTGACTCAGTGAGCAATGCTAATTTATTCAACCCTGGGTGGGAGTCACCAAAAGTCTTATGATTTTCACTTTTACCTAATTCAATCATTTACGGTGTTGCCCTTCATGATATTTCACTCTTTCCTACCTCTCAATGAAGGAACTCATGTTCTTCAATCCTGTATTAGTTCAGACCTCACTAACACTTTTCTTTCTCCAGTTGCCAGCTAGGTTAGTGTCTTACTGAAGATGATCCAATGTTTGAGACAACCAAAGTATCCAATTTGAATGCACTTTGACATGACAATCAGAAAAGAGAATATTGGAAACACTGAGCAATTTAAACAGTGTCTGAATTGGAAGGAAAGGTTAAATGTTTCTGCTGAAGATTTCCAGTGAACAGTTTCTACACAATAAATCAATCTATATTTTCCTTTCAGACATGATGACTAACTTTCTGTTTCTATGTCAGAGGTTTCCAACCTTCTCTCCTCTTCTTTCATGTTCAATATTATTCTGCTCAATAAAGGATGACATGCAGCAACGTATATAATGAAACAGAAATAAAAAGGCTTGCACTGGTGTTGTCTTATAGATGTATGTATAATCATTGGTCATTATTAAATAGAGGTGATAATGTTGCTGGGCTGTTGAACCAGTAACCCAGTTTCAAACCTTACGGAAGAAAATTTAGAAATTTGATTCAATGAAAATCTAGAAGGGCTGTGTGATGACTGTAAAATCGTTGCTGGGGGAAAGACCCCCATCTATTTCACTAATGTCTTTTGAGGAAGGAAATCAGCCAGCCTGTATATGACTCAAGACCCACAGCAATGTGTTTGATTCTTAACTGCCCTCTAGGCAATAAATACTCATTTAGGCATGGGCACTCACATCCTATGAATGGCCAAATAATTAAAATCTATCGTAGTAATGTCAATTGAGAGGCAAATAATGGTCAAGACATAGCAGAATGCAATGAGTTTTCTTGTGGTGACATTAGCGGACAGACGAGGGACTTAGCATAAGTTATTAACAAAAGAAAGACAGAACCTCTGACACTGCAGCACTCCCACACTACAGGATGCAAAAGAGAAAACTGATATTCACTTGAATATAAAAACCAGTTCGATCTCAATCTTGGCAATGATGAAATAGCAAAAAAGGAATCAAAATTATGGTGTAGACTGAGCGCAAATGGCTCCCATCTAATTTTGTTGCTTCAAAATATTTTTACTCTACATGTGCACCTCGAATATTCAAGAAGTCTACGAGCCACAAGGTTTATTTTTCCTTTAAACAAACATCATAGACTCACATCAATAACATCAATCACCATACTACTAAAAAAGGGGTGGAACTAAGAAAGAAATCACAGCAAAGAGTCTTTGAATTGATCCAATAAAGGTTTCACGAGAGAATCCTTTAGGTGGAGAACGCAGAATTCGCTATCACGAGTGGCTGACGTGAGTAGAATTGAAGCCTTTAAGAGGCAGCGAGATAAGTACAAGAAAGAGAAAAGAACTGGAAGAATTGCAGATTGTATGAAGTGAGTTAGGATGGGAGGAGAGTCGTGTGAGCATAAATACCAAACAAGATGTTTCTGTGCTGTCATTCGTGAGTGACTCAAGTACATGATAAAAGTACGTGTGATAGATAACCCAAGTCATCGGTCAGCAGTACACTTAACAGAAACTTAAAGTAGCCAACATAATTGAAGGCCAAAGTGATTGATCACTGATCTGGGCCAACACTGGCCATTGGGGAAAATAAACATTATTCCACTCCCACTGTGTAAAATGCTTCCAAAACTGTAGCAAAGCAGATTCTAATCAGACAGGTAGCAGAAGAAGATTGCCAAATTCTTTCATGGCTAAAATCCAAAATGCATTCTGAGTTAACAAAAGAGGGGCCAAAGGACAAAATTACAGCAGTGAGAGGTATGTTCAAAATTGCAATCTAGAAGAATTCAATTCCTCAAAGAGGGATAAATGTTTCAAATTAGCTGTTGGGTGAGATAATAGATGCACCTACAAAAGAGGAAGGCCTAATGAAGCCAGTTGTTATAATGGACAGTTAGCACCCTGATGAGATGAGCTGTTACGTTCTTGCCTTATGTTCTTACTGCTTGTCAATTCTTCAGCTCACAGTCAGGACACCTACTTCCTAGCCTCTGTCTTTGTATAGAATCACGGGTAAGTTTCACTGAAAACGTTGGAATGATTTTCTCCCTCTGCTTTTCTATGATAAGATTGTAGAGTTAAGAATATATGACCAGTTGCTAATGAATCACAGACACGGAGGCTTGTAATCTCTAATCATGTTTATGTTCTTTTGGTACAAAGCAGTGTCATTAATTGATACCGGACCCGGCTGGAACTGTCACACGGGAGTTTTCCACTTTCGACAGCGCTCTGAAGACAGTCAGAAGCCTGGAGTTGACTTCAATAACTTTCCTAATGGTTCAGCAGGGAAAATAGCCATCAGAACTGTCCACAACATTCAAATCTTCACTTCATCACAATTAATATTGAAATAAATTGCATGCAATTTGAAGTTAGAGAGAAAGCTGATTTTACTGTCGGTACAAGGGCCTGTAAAACTGTTCTACGTACTTAGTATGTTCTAGTTTTCTTTCAAATTGGGAACATAATTATTTCAATGTAATTTTGAGATGGAGAAAGCTTGGCAGTTGCAGTGAAGCAGATAATTAGTCTTTGGAATAAAGCAGTCCAGAATAATTAATACATCAAAACTCAACTAACTTTTTCTAATTATTTTTATTTAATCTCCGTCCTAATAACTGTTATACTCTGCTGAGCATGATTGCACCTTGTTCATAGATTAAGCTGCACATTATTCCTAGAGTATGGGACCATGTGGAATATTAACAAACCGTGGCTCGGAAAAATGAGAACGGCATTAATTCCAGATAGAAAAAAAATTCCAATTTAGCATTTCTTTCTGTAAGCACTTGCTTCGAATGCAAAGTCGGAAATTCAAGATTGGAGAGAATTTGTGGATGTACTGTTCGGCTGGAGTTCACGGAAGGGGTAAAAAAAAAGAGGAGGAAACAGCACTTTACATTCAGTTGTAGGGCACCTTATTGGGAAAATGTATTGGATCACGTAGATTTGTTAAATAGTCTAGCAATGACAAATTCATCTGTTGATACATTATGGTCTCAGAGTTTAATGATATATTTTAGGACAACTTGTAAGTCTTACACTGCAACAATGATGCCCTTCCCAAGTATTTGACTTTAAAGTGATTTAGAATCCAATTCATTTGGATCTACCATTGTCTTCTATTGTCAATGATAGCCATAACAGAGGTGCCAGTGTTGGGCGGGGGCGGTCAAGGTCAGAAATCATACGACGTCAAGTTATATCCAACGGGTTTATCTGAAAACACCTGAAGGAGGAGTGAGGCTCCAAAAGCTTGTTTTTTTTAAAAAACACGCCTGTTGGATGATAGCCAGGGGTGTGGTGTGATTTCTGACATTGTCAATGCTGGCTAAACCTCACTATTTCCCAGCATCCCAGGGACTTTGGACAAGTGATCTCTAGTTGAACTCACCCCACTGCCTGTGAAACACAAAGATGCCAAGGGCCTAAACAGAAGGTAATGGCCTACCGGTATTATCGCTGGACTGTTAATTCGGTGACCCAGATAATGTTCTAGGGGAGCGAGTTTGAATCCTGCCGTAGCAACTGGAGGAATTTGAATTCAAATTCCTATCTAATGATGACCATGAATCCATTGTCAATTGTCGGAAAAACCCACCTGGTTCACTAATGTCCTTTAGGGAAGGAAACCGTCATTCTTAACTGGGCTGGCCTACACGTGACTCCAGACCCACAGCAGTATGGTTGACTCTTAACTGCCCTCTAGGCAATTAGGGATGAGCAATAAATGCTGCTTAACCAGGAATGCCCTCATCCCATGAATGAATAAAAAAATGCAAATATTTCTTTCCCTTCTGTTTTAACTCCAGCAATAATCTATTGTAATGCAGAGGAGTAATTTCAAATGGGCACTTTTATTTTGTTGGTTAATTGTTAATTCCACAGGCGGGTTAGGCCTGGAATCCAGGGAAGGTGGTGACTTTTAATCATCATCATAGACAACAGACGATTGTAGCTAACAATTTGACATTATCTGTACATCGGCCACTTAATCTGTTCATGATGTAGATATGCACACCTCAGACTACCCTTCATCTGATACCTAGTCTGTTTATCGTTTATCTGAAAGTATATCTCTTAGGTTTATAGATAGCAGTCAGTGTATCCCTTTGCAAAGACCAAAGTGTACAGTAGCCTTTCATTGAATTGAAGTCACTCCATTCCCACACTATGCTTATGAAGCCGCTATAGCCTTCAGTAAATTCTCCTTTTTAAAAACAAAAGACAAGTATTCGTTTGTAAATAAAAATCATCAGTGTCAGAGGGCAGGGGCAAATGGTTGTCTGTCATTCTTCACAAAATTGATACTTCTGCAACTTTGAAGCTAGGTAATCTTGGTTAAAAATGGAATGAGATCAGATCATGGGATAGGAGATGTTCACTTTCTTGGTGTGCACTATCAGCAACCTTCGTTGAGCATGCATAACAACATGAGAGGCTGCGAGAAGGCTTACCTGAGACCCTGTACATTTAGGTCGTTGTTCCATCTTATCTCACAACACCGTTACAACACTGATGAGATAGCCAATACAGTGTGGAGCTGGAGGAACACAGGCAGAATCAGAAAGGTAGATAAGGCGACGTGATGAACGGTCTTGACCTGAAACCTTAACTTTCCTGCTCCTCTGATGCTGCCTGGCCTGCTGTGTTCCTCCAGCTCCACACCATATTGAGCCTGACTCCAGCACCTGCAGTTACTGCTATCGCTGATGAAATAATTGACCAATCACCAGAGACTCATACTACAATACCCGAGTCTTTCACTCTCTAGTCTAAAATCTATACTTCTAATTATTAATAACTTATACTCTGTACTTTTAATTATTATCTGGAACTCACTGCCTCTAAATGGTGGTAGAGGCAGAAACCCTCATAACATTTAGAAGCATTTATATGTACACATGCAATACCAAGACACACAAGGTTACAAGCCAAGAGCTGGAAAGTAGGATTAAAATAGTTAACTGGTTAATTCCGAGTCGCTGAAACCATTTTGAAATGGTATTGTTCTTTCCTGGCACTCATTCCCTTTGTTACTGACTGGTAAAAGCTCTTGCCTTTGGGATATTTTCATGGAACCCCTGCAGAGTGGAAACAGGCCATTCAGTTAATCAAGTCCATACCAACCTTTCAAAGAGGATCGAACTTAGGCCCACCCTCTACTCTATCCCACCAACTCTGCATTTCTCATGGCTAGCCCATATAGCCTACACATTCCTGGGTACTATGAGCAGTTTAGTATGGCCAAACCACTTACCTTGCACATCTTTGGACTGTGGGAGGCAACCAGTGCACTTGGACGAAACAAGGAAAGAATGTGTAAACTCCACACAGCCAGTAACCCAAAAATAGAACCCAAGTCACCAGTGCTGTGAGGCAGCAGGGCTAACTACCATAGAACCCTGATTTTGATGGTGGTGATTTCACTTTTACTTCCTTGTGTTTTCTTTTGGCAAATCTTCTGTTTGCCCTTTTATTTCTCACTTCTGTAAAGACTTCTAATCTGCAGTCATCTATTACGCACTGTTGCCAAATGATTTTTTCATATTGGCATGTTCTGTGATCGGAACCATGTGTCATCACAACATTCCCTGCTGTAGGCAGTTTGATTTTTATTGCTGTGTTGAGTACCCTGTTTAATACACCTAGAGCTTTTCCCATGCACCCCTTGTCTGGCTGACTGGTCCCCAGAGGTCTGCTGTGCCATAGGCCTTTCTTGGGAACTCCGGGCTGACTGGAGTCCAGAGCTACTCTCCCTGCTGTGGGCCTTTCCCCAGAGAATATTTCACAGTGCGGTTATTGCTGCAAGTTCTTCATTGCCTTCCAAGTTAGGAGTCCTGCCAGGTAACACAAAAACCCGCTTCCCCAGTGTGTAGTAAGCTTGAATCAACATTGTTGACTGGAGATGTTTACCTGAATGTAGACTAACAGAAATCAACTGTGTTGAAAACAACATTATACATAAAAGAGGGTAGAAGAAGACACAGCTGAGACACTGCACTCTTAGGCCTTGGTTCCATCCAATCTAACAGCATCATGATCTCATTGTTAATATAGCCTACTGATTGTGATCATATCCCAATGTGTTGCAGCCATCAGAATGAGGCCTCTTGTGACAGATGTAGTGTCTCTACCTTTGAGACAGAGGGCCAAATTTCCACCTGATCCAAAAGTATAGAGTCAGAGTCAAACACTTATTATTCTCCCCTTGTATCCTCCGATTGGACTATGGGAGGGAGCCGGTGCAAGCAGGCTCAGGTGCAATGGCTATGCTAAATTGCCTGTAGTGCCCAGCGATGTGTAGGCTAGATGGGCTAGCCACAGAAACAGATCCTTTGGTCCAACCAGTCCATGCCAGCCATAATCCCAAATAGATGTCGCAAACTATTACAACACCCATCGGAACAGACTGATTAAGAAGATTGATGGAAATCATTGTCGCCCACCCCTCTGTTCCTAAGGAAGAATGTAAGGACATAAGAAATCCAAGCAGGAGTAGGCCATCTGGCCAGTCAAGCCGGGTCTGCCCTTCGTCAAGATCATGGCTGGTTTAATTGCAGACATGCTGGACGTGAGCACAGGGAAAGATGGCCAAAGTACTAGGAATCATATTTTTTGAAAATTTGGTTGTAAAATCCACATCATTGAGTTCACCACCAGCTGAAGTTACGATTCTCTGCCCTACTCCACTCTCAATGGAGTTATTTGATTTCCTACTTTATGGGTCACTCTTAGTTTGGGAAGGTGGGAACTTTTGTCAGTTTCCACTGATATTCTCGGTTGCTTTGAGAGAAGGAATACAATGCCACAGCTTCACAAACTGGGCGAGTAGAGTAAGGCTTGAAGGAGTAACAGTCACATTTACAACTGAAGTCCGGATGCTGTTTGCACAAGGGGTGATTCAGTGAAAATCCTCACATGGCAAAACCCTGAAATCAATTTTAAGAATGGTGACCTAAGGTGATGTCTTTTTCCATGGATTTAAGCTGTGGTTGAACTGCCTTCATTATCATATGAGGCCTGGTATTCTGTCACCGAAGACATTACTTTCTTTTCCTATCTCAGGTGCTTCTGAATGCCAATCCACAAACAGTGAAAAATAAGTACTCAGGTGTTCACCATAATTGCATTGCAGCTCCAAGTATAATAGGAGTGTCATTCATTTAGCTACATGGTGAGTGAATTGTTGTACAGAGGTTTAAAATATTTTGGAGCACTCACAGTACAAGGAGTGGCTTGACATTCAGACCCAACAGCTTCAGTGGCTTGTCTTCCTGAGCCAAGCAGACTCTGATGACCTTAGATATCCTGGCACAATTTGTAGTCATTCCTAAAGGATGCAAGTATTGTTTCATATTGAAAGCACTGTTGAATGTTGCTTTGTCTGCTCTCCCACCCAGTGGTGGGGCCTTTAATTTACCCCTTCGAGTCGAAGTGTAATATTTGCCAATTTTTCTTTATGTTATGGGCTGAGGGGAGCTCACAATATCTTTCAGTGTGTATTTGCCAAGAATTGCAGTCCTCATGCGCATTATGTTACTGTTGTAATCTGACTCAACTGAAAACAGTATGCCGAGAGTGGAGCTAGGCTACCCAATGGTGCTTGCCTCTGGCTCGGATCCCCGACCGCTGGACTTGCAAATGTTGCAATAGCAAAGGTACAATTGTACTTCCTTGCTGGGCTCAGAGGGCCTCGAGATAAGTTATCCACTATTTATCAAGCTAGTCGATCTATTGATGCCCACCTCCCAAGCACCTTACTCACACTTCATGGCCTGAAAAAGTGTCAAGGTGTTGGGGACTGGATGATGAAGTGCTGTTTCATCTCTGATAAGTGATGCCTGAAGTTTAAAACAAGCTGCCAACAGTCCAGGCCCACAAAAAGTGAAGTTAACCACAGGCATCAGGAAGGACAACCAGATATTGAAACTTATTCCATTATTAGTTAGCCCACTTAGAAAATAATTGAAAACGTTAAAAAAGGTTGTGAAGGAAAATGATTTGCCGTACTCAGTTTCTTAACTCCTCGTTATGGAGATTTGCAGTATATAACCAAGGTGTGTACCAACAAAAGCCAAGTTTGCAATCTTCCTCTTTGTTCATTGTTATTGACTGAGCTGGGAATAATGTCAGGATTTCATTAATAGCCTCAGGAAGTACCCAAGATCTGCAAGAGTTTTTCTCCAACTTAATAGGTGACACAAATGTGGAAGAATCTTAGCCAAAAAGTGTGTCAATAAGCCAGTTTTTTTTTGTAATGGGGTCTCTAGTACCCTTCAGCTCAAAAAAGATTTGTTGACAATATTGCTGAAAGTACAGTTAGTTCATAGTGCAGTGGTAACAACTGGGTCTTGAGTAATCAAGCAACCAAAAGGGTTTTTATTTTACTAATCAAGATTTGGGGATTGGCATTGGAAGGATGGGTAAAGTAGAGATACTGCTCCAATTGCGAACCAGGCAGAGCCAGAGAAATCAGTGCAGCTCAGTGGCTGCCTCACAGCGCCAGAAACCTGGATTCAATCACACCCTTGTTGGCATAGAGTTTCCCCTTGATCCCTGTGTCTGGGTGCATTTTCTCAGTCCAAAAATGTGCAGATTAGGTGAATTGACCATGGGAAATCTAGGATTACAGGGTTTGAGGGTGGGTCTGGGTGGTAGGCCCTTCAAAGGGTTGATGTAGTCTCAATGAACTCAAAGGCTTGCTTCCACACTGGGGATTCTATTCTACAAAAGGAGAAGAAGTTGAATGGGAAAGAGAGAGTTTGCACTGAATGACGGAGAGTAAAGAGAGGATTTTTCTTCAAAAATTGACACTATGATGCTTCAAAAAATTCAAAACCTAAACGAATGGTCACAATTGTATATTGGGTGATCATGCCAGAAATGTTGACTGGTTGTCTGGTTTCGGCACAAAAATTAGGGATGATATTCCAGTGCACTATCAAGAAAGAGTTGTCTTTAGGATGTGACTAAATTACAGCCCTATCTCCCTGTTTGACTTGAATGGAAAGATTCCACCAGACAATTTCAAAGAAGTCCAAGGCATTTCAGATTGATGTCCTGGTGATTATTTATCCGTCAATCAACATCAGCAAAACAAATTGTCTGATAATTATCATCCCGATGTTTGTGGGAGTTTGCTAAATTGGTTGCTTTTTTTAATCATTACAACAGTTTATTCTATTTGAAAAAGGCACTGAAGTGGCTCCACCCCTTTGAGACATCTAATCATTCTGAAAAGTGCATGGGAATGTAAAGCTTTATCAACAATTAGTACAACACTAAAAAGCTACTAGGCTTGCGTTTGCATGATTAATTTTTGGAGCTGAATTTATTGTGAAGATCTAGAGAATTCCTAAAAAATAAAACAGGAGGCTAAAATGATGCTTCCACAAAGCTGATTGCTGACTGTTGTGACTGACATAATTACAGTTAACCACATATCTACTCCTCTCCTGAAGCTGCCAGACCAGTAAAGTAAAACTGAATGTGATGTGATATTTATTTTAATCAGCCTGTTTGGAAATGTTATGACATGCTTCCAGGGGAGATGGGGCTTGAACCTAGACCTTCTGCCCCATTTGGAGGCATAATACTACAGCATCTTAAAACCCTTACATGGAGTGCTAAATTTAGTTTCCTTCTTAATTGTGCGATTGTATAATTGACCTCATTCTTCTATAAATGTTAGCTCCATCCTCTGTCTATGTTGCGTCTCCTGAGCATTAGAGAAATGTGACATTCACGTTTAACCTTAGTATTCGTTAGTTTGACAAGGGCACATCTGGCCGAGAAGACACAACTGAAGCAGAAAGCATGAAAAGTGTGTATTTTCACCAAACTATCATAACAGCCCTACTCATTCAGTCAGTTTTATAAATGAGCAGACCAACTATCTGAGACATTGCTGCTGGTCAGCTTATAAACAAACCCATGAATAACTCAGCTGAGCGCCCAGCAGTGCTACTGGTAGATTTTATTCCTGGACCCATCCTTATCCCACCCAGAACAATCAGTTGCTTGGCTTTCTTGTCTTTAGTGCTTCTGGCAGCAGGGTCAGGGGAGTCGGGGTGGAGGGTGGGTATAAAAGTTGGATGTGAAGTCACCTAACCAAAAAGGGCAAGGCTTGAAAAGCTTGTGATTTTGAATAAACCTGTTGGACTATAAAGCTGGTGTTGAGAGAGTTCTGATTTAGCCCTTCAAACCTGCTCCACCATTCAGATAAAGTGTGGAGCTGGATGAACACAGCAGGCCAAGCAGCATCTCAGGAGCACAAAAGCTGACGTTTCAGGCCCAGACCCTTTTCAGACACCGATCTTTGGTCTCAACGCCATATTCTCACTTTCTCCCCATGACCCTGTTGCCTTCAATATCGAAAAATTCCCTGATGATTCCTCTACAGAACCGAATGGAATAGAAAGAAATTTACTGCCATGTGTACTTTTACATGAAAAACAGAAAAGTTCTAGAAGTCGCTCCAGCACAACACCTACAAATCGATGACAGAAGCCACACTTAATTTAAAAAAAATAAAATTATGACAGAGTTCACAGTTTAGATCACGGACCCTGGGTTGGGGACAGCCAATTAAGGGACAATGGAATATCCTGAAGGTGCAGCTGGATGAGAGCAACGCGCCAGGTCACTTGAAAACTGGGTCTAAAGCCTCTGTCAAAGAAGACCACCATGCTAGGAGACCTGGGCGACGACACCTGCTGACTGCGGGAATACCTGGACGCTGAAGATGAAGAAGCCTGTACATTGCCCTGTTCTCTCCCAACACTGACAATGACTGGGCCTAGCTTTCCCAATGTCAGGTAGCATGCTGCTATTTTCCATGACAGCCAGTAGAAATGGTAACTGAGACATTGCAAGGGTGCATCCACTTGAGAGCCTGTGGGCTCAGGCTGGTAAATGATCTGGACACGGTTAGGCAAAAATTGTCAGGGGATGATTGTACACGCTTGATTTTCAAACCACTGACTTGGGGGGAAAACAGTAGAGTTTTTTGGTGTAATTAGTGTTCCTGAGTTCACAATCTACCGTTCTCAATCGTCCTCAGTGCCATTCAGCCCAGCTAGTATGTTGGAGAAAAGAAACAGTATTACAGCCATATGATTTGGATGTTGCGACTCTTCAGCATCAGACCTACAGAAGCTTTCTAAACAATGTCCCCTGGTATCAAAATGATGCAAGATTCACTGAAAATCAAATTCAAGAGTTATGGCCAAGATGGGGATTGACACTATGTACATTTGCTGACATCTACTGACTGAATAATGTCGCTGCATGTTTAGGTCATTAATGATGTTGAAGTAAACAGTTCAATGGGAAGAGGGTTTACTTGTCTCTTGGACAATGTTTTAGATGTCGCTTTGAATGCCCAGCATTCATGACTGATATTGTTGTGAATTAAAGGGTGAAATGTTACAATAGTCATTTATGGCTTATAACTGAAATCAGAAAGCACACTGCAGGGTAATCTAATAAATAAAAATAAAGGAATCAAATGTAATTGAAGCTGGGAATGAAAATGTTCGCCTGCAGAACATTGTGCTTACTAATTTGTCATGAATGGAGTTACACAAAGCCTCATTGTTTACAACTATTATATGAACCACAGGATGAGATAAGATCATGAGGCCTAGTGAAGATCATTAGTTCATCAAACATATTGTACTTTTGGTCAGTTTTCGCATCAGTTTTCCCACACATGAACGGATACACGCATGTACACAGACAGACTGAAACATGCGCATACACTCCCATTGAAACTTAGGCACACAGCCACACAAACCTCCAATTCCACTCAGTTAAATAAATGAAGGTTTGCCTGTCCAAGTAACTGGCATCTTGCATGACATTCCATTTGGATCTATGCCATAACTGCTCAGTTCCTGATCTCATTACAGACTTGGCCAAAACACAGACAAGAGAGCCAGCTGAGGAGGACAAATAAGTATGACCGCCCTCAGTACCAAAGCGGCATTTGACAGAATATGGTTTCAAAGGGCCAGAACTAAACTAGAATCAGGGAGACATCTTTCTAGTAGTGAGAGTCATACCTAGAACAATAGAAATGGTTCTGATGGCTGGATATCAGTCAACTCAGCTCCAGAACATCAGTGCAGAAGTTCCTTAAGGTGACATTGTTGTCCGAGGCATCTTCTGTTCTTCATTAATGCTCTTCCTCTACATCACAAAAGTTAGGGGGGGGGGTGGGGGGGAAATGATGTTTTTTGATGGTTGCACAATATTCAGCCCGTATACCTGACACTGAAGTCGACCACGTCAAATGCAGCCAGACCTGGACAACATCCCGGCCTGTGCTGGTAACAACTAATTAACATTCGTGCCACAAATGCCAGAAAATGACTACCTCCAACAAGAGACAATCTTATCATCATCCCTTGACAGTGAATGGCACTGCCATCACTGAATTTTCAACACCATGGGCATTCCCATTGACCAAATACTGAATTGGACTATCAATATAGCGATTGCAAGAGCACGCTTGGAAATCTGCAGTGAGCAATGTACCTCCTGACTTCAGAAAAAAACCTGCTCACTATCAACTCAATTTGAGAGTGTGCTAGAATACTCCCCACTTTCCTGGATGGGTGCAGATCCAATAACACTCAAGACACTTGACACCATCCAGGACAATGCAGTCCACTTGACTGGCACCACATCCAATCTCTCCACCACTGATACACTGCTTCTTAGACAAGACCTTCCATACCCGCAACTATCACTTAGAAGGGCAGGGTTAGCAGATTCTCGAGAATACCACAGATGCCAACCTTCGCCAAGCTGCACATCATCCAGATTTGGAAACAAATCACCGTTATTTCGCAGTCACTATTAAAATCTAGACCTTCCTCCCCGAACAACAGTGTGGGTCTGCCAACACCAAGTGGACAGTGGCATTTCAAGCAGCTCACCATCAGCTTTTCCAGACAAACTTAGAATGGGAAAAATCAGTGTTGGCCTAGTGACTTACATTTCCTAACTGATTTAAAAAATTAATATCACTCAGTCTTCTTACATGAACATTAATAGGCATTTGATGGGTGAATGCACAGGTCGCTCAGCCTGAACTCCCAAGTAAGTCCGTAACTCCTAGCCCTATTCCTGATCTGTGTAAAACTAATCTATTAAAACAAGGATTGACACCACAGGAGTCATGAAGGAGCAGGGAGGAGCTCAACACCAGATCAATGTCCAGTGTTCCCTGCACAAAAATATCTGCAAAACGGCAAGGGAGGATTCCATTCAAGTGCAATGCCCTCCATAGTCAAATAGCCAGCCACATGTGAAAAATGGCCTGCTCAGATGAGATAACACCTGGATTTGGGAAAAGCTGTTTGGAAGAATATAAAAAATACAGCAAGCATGTTTAAAGAATAATAATCGCAGTATCACAGGCTTTGTAAGTGATGAAGTTAAAGGGCTATGGAGATAGGGCTGGAGGGTGGAATTAGCTGGGTAGCTCCTTCTGGAGCTGGTACAGAGACAATAGAGCGGATAGCCTCCTGAATGGTAGAATTCTATGATGGTAGGATTCTTATTCGTATGGTGCAGAAGGAGCCCATTTGGACCATCATGACTGCGCCAGTTTTATCCCCTTGTGCCAATCTCCTGCCTTTTCCCCCATATCCCAGCATACCACTTCTATCCAAATAATCATCCAATGTCCCTTTTCAATGCCTCAATTGATCTTTTCTCTAACTACATTCCCAGACAAAGTATTCATGTCCTAACAACTTGCTGAGTGAAAAAAGGGGTTTTCTCCCCCCCTCATTATGTCTTGCTTTATGTCCTCTCATTTTTGTTTCTTTTACAAACAATTTAAGGGAGAAGTTCTATGTAGGTGAACGTGGATAAACCCTAGTTTCATCTATGGGTCGCAGAGATGTTTAGGGAAGCTTGAAAGTGTTTCATAGCAACTGAAGTCTTTGCCTGCCTCATAATGACATCAACAATCAAAAGAAATGGTTATAGACACCATAAAGTGAAGTATAAAGCAGGCATTGCCTTTCGACCTCTGGCTGTGGAAGATCTGCTGGCCAGATGAAGGTTAAAGTAACTGCGAAGCACGATTGCAATGAAGTATATGCAGGAAAACAAAACAGTAAAGGGTGAGGATTGGCAATGTGGCGCCAGAGTTGGGGCCAGTCATGCTCAGTTTGGAATTCCTTGCATGACCCATTTGTGTGGTGCTTCTCAATGAGAAGTTTTGGAAAAAAAAAGTACACTCACCAACCCCTACCCATGCCTCCCCAGGAATCACAGGTACCTGCATCGGAAGACCCGCTGGGAGCGGCTGTGTGGCAGTCACGCACACAGGGCGACAAGCTGTCTGTGTTTTGATTAGTGCCTCAGAGACGATAAAGAGCTGAGTTTCCTCTGGAATGATAACAGAGGAGGGTTGAATCAGGGGAGGGGAGGGGCTGGGAGCTAGCGACTCCACCAGCAAGGTGAGCCAACATTCCAAGGTGTTTTGATACGAGTTATTATCAATCTGTCAGCACAGAGCAGACAGTCTTTTGGTCTAAAGAGACAGAATCTCCTCCTTTATTTACACATGTGCCAGAGAAAACATCTTTCCCAATGTGCATTATGCAATGATAAGCATGTCATTGCTCTGAAAATCATTCTGTCTCCAACAGGAGCTCGTACCTGCTATACAAGTACATTGCAGAAGCCAATGAATTAAATATTAAATCTGTGCCAGGACCTCCCTCACACTCCTGGATGGGAAATATGAATACCTGGCCAACTGAATTCTTCACGTCTAGCCTTTAATTTCATTGTCCATTGATGTGTTTCCTTGGCTTTTTCCCCCTCTCACATTCTATCTTATCAATTTTTTTTATTATTCATTCACAGGATGAGGGCATTGCTGGCTGGGCAGCATTTATTGCCCATCCCTAATCGCCCAGAGGGCAGTTAAGAGTCAACCACATTGGTGTGGGTCTGGAGTCACATGTAGACCAGACTAGGTAAGAATGGCAGTTTCCTTCCCTAAAGGACATCAGTGAACCAGATGGGTTTTCCCCAATAATCAACAATAGATTCATGGTCATCCTTAAGAGTCTTAATTTCACATGTTTATTGAAATCAAATTTTCCCATCTGCCGTGGCGAGATTTGAACCCAAGTTCCCAGGTCATTATCTGGTTCTCTGGATTAACCAACAATAATGCCCTAGGCCATCGCCTCCCCCCCTTATTTCTCTACACAATGTTTCTCCCTTCTTGCTGTTGTGTGAAGAGGGAGAAAATTTGCGTTTGGTTTATGAATTTATTGCAGTCTTTAACTATTGCAAAGCACTACACAACTGGGAGTTACTTTGTGAAGTGTAGTCACCAGTGTCACAGACTCAAATGCAGCAGCCAACTTCAGCACAGCAAGATCCCACCATCAGGGAGCCCTGTGCTGTGGACCTGGAAACTTTGCCTCAGCACCTCAGCTAAAGGAAAAGAAGAATTTTCTCATTGTCAACCTGCAAGCCATTTACCTTCTGAATAAAAAACAGGAGAGAAAAATCAAAATAACAGAAGGTTAGCAAGCCAATAATCACCAGACTCAACTCAGAAAGTACTGTATGTTTTAATGTGTTAAAGCTTTGGCTTTGAAAATATTTTTGACTCATGGCATGCAATCTTGAGGCAAAGTAGCTAATCTACATACTTTCCTTTCAGGTGTATCCAGTGGGGAGCTCAAACCAATTGTACACTAACTACATCGATAATAGACAGATCTTCCCTTTTCTCAGGAAAAATAGACAATAGGTGCTGGAGTAGGCTATGCAGCCCTTCAAGCCAGCACCACCATTCATTATGATCATGGCTGATCATCCACAATCAGCATCCTGTTCCTGCCTTATCCCCATAATCCTTGATTCCACTATCTTTAAGAGCTCTCTCTATCTCTTTCTTGAAAGCATCCAGAGAGTTGGCCTCCACTGCCTTCTGGGGCAGAGCATTCCATATATCCACCACTCTCTGGTGAAGACGATTTTCCTCAACTCTGTTCTGAATGGCCTACCGTTTATTTTTAAAACTGTGTCCTCTAGTTCTGGACTCACCCATCAGCGGAAACATGCTTCCTGCCTCCACAGTGTCCAATCCATTAATCTTATATGCCTCAATCAGATCCCCTCTCATCCTTCTAAACTCAAGTGTATATAAGCCCAGTCGCTCCAATCTGTCAACATATGATAGTCCCACCATTCCGGGATTTGACTTTGTGAACCTACGCTGCACAACCTCAATAGCAAGAATGTCCTTCCTCAAATTGGGAGACCTAAACTGCACACAATACTCCAGGTGCGGTCTCACCAGGGCCCTGTACAGCTGCAGAAGGACATCTTTGCTCCTATACTCAATTCCTCTTGCGATGAAGGCAAGCATGTTATTAGCTTTCTTCACTACCTGCTGTACCTGCATGCTTGCTTTCATTGACTGATGTACAAGAACACCTAGATCTCGTTGTGCTTCCCCTTTACCTAACTTGACTCCATTGAGATAGTAATCTGCCTTCCTGTTCTTGCCACCAAAGGGTATAACCACAGATTTATCCACATTAAACTGCATCTGCCATGCATCCATCCACTCACCTAGCCTGTCCAAGTCACCCTGTATACTAATAACATCCTCCTCACATTTCACACTGCCACCCAACTTTGTGTCATCAGCAAATGTGCTAATATTACTTCTAATGCCTTCGTCTATATCATTAATATATATCGTAAACAGCTGCAGTCCCAGCACCAAACTTATATCAGCAATTTACTATGTAACATATTGTCTTACATTCTTCTGCTGAAAATTTTCACTCAAGATGTTATCTCATCTTTCTTGAAAAGGTTAAGATCTACAACATTTAAAAAGCATCTGGATGGGTATATAAATAGGAAGCGTTTAGAGGGATAGGGGCCAAATGCTGGCAATGGGACTAGAACGTAGAACATAACAGTACGGCACAGTAGGGGCCATTTGGCCTATGATGTTGTGCTGAACTTTTACCCTAATCCTAAGGTCTATCTAACATCCTCCCCCCCCCCCCCATCTAATACTATCATCCATATGCCTATCTCATAGCTGCTTAAATGCCCCGAATGAGGCCTGCTCCACTGCCCTCTCCAACAATGCATTTCACACCACTATCACTCTGAGTAAAGAACGCTATGTCGGATGTCTCCTCTGTATCTACCTCCACTCACTTTAAAACTGTGCTGCCTCGTAATAGCAATTTATTTAGGATATCTGGTCAGCATAGACGAGTCAGACCAAAGGTTCTGTTTCCATGTTGTCCATCTCTATGATTGGGCAATGAGATGACAGAAACCTCATGCAAAAAATGTTGCATATTTCTCTCAAAATTGCCAACAGTCTCTTCTAGGATTTTTGCTTAACAGTATATTAACAGATTTATCATAAATATTTGCAAATAGGGAAGAATTAGCCATTAAGTTCTGACTCCTTTAGACACAACTGTTTGCTGGGGATGTTTGCTAATAGCAATTTCTGCTGTCTTCCAATCTCTCACCGCAACTTAATCATGGCAATTTATATTTACATAATGCAGTAAAAAGATGCAAAAGCACGCCTGAAAGGAGATTTGAGCAAAACATGTACACTGAGTCACAGAAGGAAATCTTCAGGCAAGTCCTGTGTGGTTGGGCCCAGGACGTTGAGTTTAAGGTGGGGGGTGCATTGAAGGGACAGGAAGGAGAGGATTTGAGTACAAATCCATCCCAAGGATGAGAGGCTAATTGACTCCAATTAAGTTTAGGAAATGTTTTAAATCAACCTGATTGGTGATGTTATTACACGTGTCTGGAGCAGATGGGTCTTGAACTTGGACCTCCTGGTCCAGGGGTGGGGACACTACCCCTGAACCACAAAAGGGCCCTTATCCAAATTGCTTTAGCTATCACATACTGAACTGGCATTAGCTGAACTATAGTTCAGAGAGTCCATAGAAATCTTATTAGATGCTTTTAAGCTGCTATAAATCAATATAAATAATTGATGCATGTCAATAATTGCCAAATAAGGCCTTACAATGCTAATTGGAACTAGGTTCTTACAAAATGATACAGCAATGGATTTACAACACCTGTCCCCCATCTTATCTACCAACAGTCTTCTGTTTCGGCTCTGACAGTATACCCTCTGTCAAACTGAGGGCATATAAAGTTCAGCGGTCCATTTCCTAACTTGCAACAAGACTTCATTCAATTCTGGTCTCGCTGCTATCGGAAAGATGTTGTTAAACTTGATAAGGTTCAGAAAAGATTTACAAGGGTCTTACTGGGGTTGGAGTGTTTGACCTAGAGGGAGGGGCTGAATAGGGTGGGACTATTTTTCCTGGAGGGTCGGAGGCCGAGGGGTTACCTTAGATTGTACAATCCGGAGGGGCATGGATAGGTGAACAGTAAAAGTCTGTTCCCTGGGGTAGGGGAGTCCCAAAACTAGAGGGTATAGGTCTAAGGTGAGAGGGGAAAGATTTACGAGGAACATTTTTTCATGCAGAGGCTGGTGCATGTATGGAATGAGTTACCAGGGGAAGTGGTGAAGGCTGGTACAATTAAAATATCTAAAAGGCATCTGGATGGGTTCAAGAATCAGAAGGGTTGAGAGGACTATGGGTCAAATACTTGCAAAAGGACCTAGATTAAGCAAAATATCTAAACAACATGGGCGAATTGGACTGAAGGGTCTGTTTCCATGCTGCACAAATCTTTGACTCTATGACTCTTAAGTCCCATTTCTCTATGTGACCCCTTTGTTTTCTGGCAAAGTTACTGATTGACATTTTCTTCTCAGCCCCTTGAGCCTGCTTAATCTTTCAATAAGTTATGATTGAGCTGAATGTAATCTCAACACCACATTCTCAATTATCCCTGATAACCTTTGACCCCCTTGCTTATGGAGAATCTATCTAGCTGACCCTTAAAAGTATTTGGACTCCCACCACTCTTCATGGTGGAGAATTGCAGAGACTCCTGACATTTGGAGACAAAAGTTGTTCCCGTCTCAGCATTAAAAGATGACCCATTTTTTCTGAAACTATGACCCCAAATTCTAGATTCTCCAGCAAGAGGAAGCAACATTTCCACATTCAACTCAGAATCTTATGTTTCAACCACATTGCCGCTTGCTTTTCTAAACTCAAGTACAATAGAAGCCTATAATAAAGAGAAAGGCCTTTCAGCCCATCAACCCATCGAATCTGTGCTGGGCTAAACATGTTAATCCCACTTTTCAGCCCTTGACCCATTGCCTTGCATGTGTTTTATTGCCATATGTTTTTTGAAGTGCAAGCTTAGCTTTTTCAAACTCTTCCTCATTAGACGATTCACCCATTCCTGGTATTAATGTAAGAAGCCTTCTCTGAACTGCTTCGAATGTTCCCTAGTGTAGAAAGGGCACTATTTGACCAGAAAAAGTGCTGAAAAGATTTACCAGGATGCTACCTGGACTGGAAGGTTTTAGTTATAACGAGAGGTTGAATAGGCTGGGACTTTTCTCTCTGGAGCGTAGGAAACTGAGTGGGTGACCATAAGAATTCTTTAACATCAGAGAGGAGTAGATAAGGTAGATAGACAAAAGCTTTTTCCCATGGTGGGGGGAGTCTAACACTAGAGGGCATAGGTTTAAGGTGAGAGATGAGAAATACAAAAGGGTCCAGAGTGTCAAATTTTTTCCACACAGAAGGTGGTGAGTGCCTGGAATAGTCTACCAGAGGTAGTGGTGGAGGTGAGTACAATTTTGTCTTTTAAGAATCATTTGGACAGGTATGTGAACGGGATAAGTAAGGAGGAAGGTCCAAACACAGAAATTGGGATAGATTAATTGTGAAAACTGGGCAGCATAGACGTTGAGCCATAGGTCTTGTTTCCATGCTGAAGTCCTCTATGGCCCTACATTCTTGCATATCCCCTATAATTGTTTGTCCTCACAGTAATCAGGAATATACCTACTTCTGCCTTAAAAATATTTAAAATGCTTAAATATTTAGATCTTACTTATTCAAATGACTCCAACAAATTTGTTGGACATGATTTCCCTTTCATAAAATCATATTGATTTTGCCTGATTGCTTTGGATTTTCCTACGTGTGCCCTTTATTTGGTTCTAACATTTTACCTAGCATAGGTGCTAAGATAATTAGTCTGTAGTTTCCTTCTGTTTCCCACCATTTTGAATAACAGAGTTACATGTGCTATTTCACTTTGAAATAGAACCTTCACAAAATAGAGGAAATTTTGGTAAATTAAAACCAACACATGAACTATATCACTAGCCACTTTTCAGATTTTAGGAAGCACCCCAATAAGATTATTAGCCTATAAGTACAACAATTTCCTCAGTACAAATTTCCTAGTAATTGTAATTTGTGTTTTTGTGGTTGTATTTTTTTTTGTTTTTCTCTGTCCTCCATTTCCTGATTTGGTTATTAATATGACATTACCTGTTGTGAAGACTAACACAAAACAACTGTTCAACTCATCTGTAATGTTTTTACTTTCCTTCATTGTTACCCAGATTTAACTACATTCGGACTCAGGTTTTTGATCAAGAAACTTCCTGAGTTGAAAATGTTTACTCTCATTTTCAAAATCTCTCCAGGCCTTCTCCCCTCTATTTCTATAAACCTTTCTCACCCTTCATCCTTCTGAGACATGCGCACTCACCTAATCCTGGCCTTTTGAACACCTCATTTCTCATCGATGTATCATTAATGGCCTTGTCTTCGGTTGCCCAGTTCTGAACTCTGGACTTTTCTCCCTCTATCTCTTCTCCTCTTTGTCTTTCCTCCTCTAAAATATTCCATAACTCCTACCTCTTTGACCATGCTTTTGGTCACCTGGTCAAATTTCTGACTGTGTGGATTAGTGCTATATTAGTTTTTGAATGCTTTAGTGAAGGGGCTAGAGAGAATGTTGAATTTTATGCTGGGATAGGGTTATCATGGGAGTGAGTCTGTCTCTTCTTGAGAGTCCCACCAGCTGCCACCTCAATAACAGCTAGGCCATTAATTTGCCTGAGGCAGCCATGTAGGGACGACAGATCACTGTGAAGAGCATCAAGCTCATTAAAGGGCCGTACCACTCTTGTCCCAACAACACTACTGTTGGCACTGCAACAGGCCCTGAGTAACGTATTCAGTCTTGGAGGCCAGACTCTGAGCAACGCCAGAGTCTCCAAGGGGCTGGGTTGGCAAGGCCTAGTAATGAAGGGAAGATGGTATTGAGGGACTTGTCACTGATGGACCAAGGGGAGGAAGCTGGAGAGGAGAGTTCATACGTTAGGGAGGAGTAGGGAGGTTATGCATAATTTCTCACATTAGACTGAACACTTGGTGTTACTTCCTCACTGTTGGTTAAATCTGAGCAACTGTGGCAGAATGTGGCCAAGTTGCTGTTAAACAGTCACTGCAGGGTATAAATTTCTCCGCAGGTCAACCTAGGAAAATCAGCCAGATTGGACAGGGGTAGGAAATACACATAAGGCACTGGTCCCTATTACCCAATTACATGGACCCTGCCTTTCTATGTTGCAATTCTGTTTCTCAGCTTAACTGGAGAATTTGGATCATTTCATCAAATGCGCAAAATACACCTAAGTTGTTGGTGATGGATATACGCAATTGGAAATGAGTTCGTTTGGCCAGACCCAGTGACTCATATCACATTCCACAATGCCTCATATTCTTTTATCAAGTTTTTTCACCAAGAATTTGTCTAGTTCTGTCTTGAATTTGATGATACTATCAGCTGCCGTTGGAAGCCCATTTCTTACATCACTGCCTTCGATTGAAAGTATTTCTGTCTAAACTGTCTTTTCATTCACCTACCTCTAAGTTTAAGGCCAGGCCTTCATGTTATACAACCAGTAACTGTTAAATATATTGATGCATACTTTGTCTACAGACTTTAGGATCAGAGCTTCAACCACCTCACTGCCTTTGGCATCTCCATTCCCATGTGAACAATTTCAGCTTTTGATGTGCCTTCTTGCCTTTTACATACCTAAACCTAACTCTCAATTGATATGCAACTTTTTAAACAGCAGCAACTATCTTGTGCTCACAACATTCCAATACCAGGATGACAGTGTCATGGGCTACACCAGCGTTTATTGCTCACCCACATTGTGGTGGGCCTGGAGTCACATGTCGGCCAGACCAGGTTAGTTCTGTAGATCTTTGCCACTAAGGGACATTAGTGCTCCAAATGGGTTTTTACAATCGCTGGTACCAGTCACCATTAGGCTAGCTTTTTGTTCAAAAACAAATTGCACCACCTGCCGAGGTGGGTTTCAAGCCCATGTCCTCAATATTCTCATTTGCACCCTCCCAGCTTTTAGGCCAATTCCCCTTGAACCAAGTTTGGTTCAAACTAATTTCAAGCAGGAGCAATTTCTTGGCTCCAAAACAGACTACCATGGGTTCTGTTCAAAGCCACTTCATTTTCTGCTCTCTTGCAAAACTAATACTAGGGAAAATGGTGGTGTAATGGTAATAATCTGAGCCGGTTTTCCAGAAATTCAAGCTGTTGCACTTGGGACATGGCTTGGAATCCTACTGACAAGTTCCCTGTCTAATAACTGCCTGGAAGAGCTGACATCATAATAACCTAAGAGCAAGGAGCAGAAGTTGGCAATTCAGCCTGTTTTAGACTGCTCTGTTATCTAATACAATCGTGGC
Organism: Stegostoma tigrinum; assembly: GCF_030684315.1. Lineage (NCBI taxonomy): Eukaryota > Metazoa > Chordata > Chondrichthyes > Orectolobiformes > Stegostomatidae > Stegostoma > Stegostoma tigrinum. Next base: position 9,070,392 of record NC_081378.1, read on the forward strand.
TGATCTCATCTCAGCCTCAACTCTACTTTCCTGCCTGCTTCTCATAACCCTCTAAACCATTACTTGTTCAGGAACAGCGGGGCCAGCTGAGAGACAAACCCTCCTCATTTCTCAATTAACCGTCCAGCCCCTGCTAGCCAGCCATGCTCTCTTTCACAGTCATTTCCTCATCATCCTTTCGTCCTCACTCTCACATTCTGGTCGAAGCTTCTCTCCTTGCTGGCCACACTATGCCCTCACTGACACAATCAGGAAAGGAGAACTGTGGCCATGTTTGTCTGGCAGCTCTTGGCTACTGGGGTGTTGACCAGCAGCACCCCGCCACATCCCAGGCTCCTGAATGCCAGTCAGTAGTTCCTGAGAATTTCCCCATTGGGTGAGATGAACTCTCTCCAGCTGGCAGGCTGGCTATCCATCACCAGAATGACATCACAGCGTTTCCTCATCTGGGATTTTTGAACACGTCTTTGGAATGGTAAATATCGAGGCTCCTGCCGTAGGCATGGCTGACACATGCACAAATGAGCTGTACAAATGCATATTCTTGTTAAAATCTTGAATGCCAACTTCAAGAATTAAATGTAGTTGTACTCCCACATATAACATAAATAGGTAACAAAAAGTACAAGGGCTATGTTTGTTTTTTAGCCACTTAAGCTTTTGCTGTCATTTGATAGGATCATGACTGACCTGATTATGGCCTTAACTCTAATTTCCTGTCTGTATCTCTACCCTTATGTACCCTCAAAAATCAATTTGGTTTTTATTAACTTATTTTCCGTAAATCAACCTGTTCAGGGATATTACACACTGCTGGAGCAGGTGGGACTTGAAGCCTTGTATCTCTGCTCCAGTGACAGGGACACTACTATTATTCTACAAGGTGGCCCTGGGCCTCAAAGGTCAAAAATCGTTATCACGCGCCCTTGAATGTATTCAATGTTCGGACCTCCACTTGTCTCTGGGTTACAGTAAGTGAACATTAGGTTCACTCCGAAACAAAAACTGAAATTGCTGGAAGAGATCAACAAGTCTGGCAGCATCTGTGAAGGCAAATCAGAGTTTTGGGCCTGGTGGCCCTTCCTCAGAATGAGAAAAGTTAACTCTGAATTCTCTTCAGATGCTGCCAGACCTGCTGAGCTTTTGCAGCAATTTTTGCTTTTGTTTCTGATTTTTACAGCATCTAGTTTCTTTTTCTCCAGTTTTTAATTAAATGCACTTCAATCTCCTTAAACTAATTACAAAGCTAGCAAATGCATACCAGGAAGATTGGACACAGCCTACCAGTCAGTCTATCCATCAAATTAGCAATATTTTGAACAAGGTTATGTATCTTGGCAACACTGTCGTAGCTGCTGACTAACCAATTTAGAAACAATGTCAACAGGTTTCGACATACAAGCTGAAAAGCTAACTATGGTCTATTTAATCTATTTAACTCATTCATTTCATAAAGTCCACAATGAAGCCATAACCTCCAACTTAAAATGGCAAGAATTTGGAGCCTTCTTGTGATGCAGTGGTAGAGTGTATATCCCTAAAACTGTTCAGGTTAAATAATTTTTTTTAATTTGAAGGACAAGAAATAGGAGCAGGACTGGCCACTCAGCCTCTTCTGCCTGCTGTGTCCTTCAAAAAGATCTGAGCTGTGATGTGGCTCTTCGATGTCGCAGTCATCATGTGAGAAACCTCTGGTTCAAAATCTGGATTGGAAATAAAAGCCAAAAGAACTGCAGATGTTGTAAATCAGGAACAAAAGCAAAGTTGCTGGAAACGTTCAGCAGGTCTGGTAGCATCTGTGAAGTAGAAAACAGTTAACATTTTGGGTTCAGTGACCCTTCCTCAGAACAGAATGGAACAGGATTAGAAATTGTTGACATTATTCCTAAATTGGTTAGTCAGCGGTGATGACAGTATTGCTGAGATAAATTTTCATTGCATTGCACCAATTCTCCTCATCTGCTGCTGGAGGTAGCATCTTTGTGGTGATGTTACTAGCCTAGTCACCCAGAAATGCCCTGGGGACATAAGTTCAAATCCCATCACGACAGATGATGAAATTTGAATTTAAAAACATCTGGAATAAGTAAAACTAGTCAAGGGCAACCACCAGCAATTTTTATAAGAACTCATGTTGTGGTCAGAGACATTGACTGGAACAGAAAAAGTAAATCAAGGGATCCAGAATCTCCTTAATTCAGGGGGTTGACTCCTGGCTGGTTGGCCAAATAAAGGGCGGCTCATGTTGTACACGAATATTCTTTAGGGAAAGAAATCTGCTGCCTTCTCCTGGCCTGGTCTACATGGGACTCCACATCCATGGCATTGTGCCATTAACTTAAACAACCAAGCAGACACATACTTGATAAAATTGTAATCCATCACCACTTTCTGGAAGACAATTCATGATGGACAATAAATGTTAGCAATACCCACCTCCCACAGTGAATAAGCAAAAAAAAAACTATCAATTTCAAGGAAACATTTAAAGTGCATAAGTGTTTTCAAGCACTGTGCTTTAATGTTAGAGTTTAGGATTTTCAAGTAAGGCCAATATTTTAGATCCACAGCACATGAAGTTCAGTAATACTCTGCTATTGTAGCTGTTCCCATCACCCTTATCCCTTACTTCCCTAGAATGGTTTCAAATGAGCTTGTAGTCCTCATAAGGAACCATTTGGTTACAACTCTACAGGAAGACATTTAGCACTTCAAATTTATACCAGCTTTCTATATATATAAAATCAGCTGGCCCCACGTAGTGATTGGAACCAGGTGGATCTTGTTGACTACAGGGTTCTTGATTGGGGTTGTTAACCTGGAGCAGTCAGGCCAGCCCTGGCTGACCAATACAACCAGGAGATTTAGAATCTCCTCAGTTCAAGGAAGTGACTCTGAGCTGGCTGGCTACAGTTAGTGTACTGTGCACATATAAATAAAGGGTGACATGGTGACAGGATACAGTCCTCTGTGCAATTTTTTCATTCCACTTGTTTCTCCATTGGCCTGTTATTTTTTATTCAGTTCCCTTCTGGCAATCACAAATAAATCTGCCTCGATCATACCTTCAGGCAGAGCCTTCCAGCTGACTGTTGACAGGCATTTCTTTTTGTGGTGCTTAGATAGTACTAATCAACTTAAATCAACGTCCAATATTTCTTAATCGTTCCATCCAAATAAGCTAAGAAAAGTGTCCACAAACTGAATACTGTACAATCTACAGATGAGGACAGTCCTCATTTGACTTACATTGAAATAAATCCTTAGACTTCAAATTAGTGTATGTATAGAATCATCTCACTTACTGCCTTCAAGTATCTCAATTTACTGTAGGGAATGCATGTGGTCATCATACATCACAGTGATGCTACCTTAGTTCAGAAACAAATACATTAATCTTGCATTGGCACGTTGCTCGCAAATTCCTCTAACTGCTAAATGATTGTGGAGTCTATGTGTCTAAACACTACGTTTGTTTCATATGCCATTCTGTGGTTTATTTTAAACGATACAGATGAAGGAAAGCTTTTTTTTGAGAATTCAGGATACCTTTTTCCTTCCTTTCACCTGAGAATGAAACCTTCTGTTCTGTTTTTAATCCTGTGGGAGCCTGGTACCTTTCCTAGTGTCAGCTAGATATCCCAGCATACCCTTGACCTTGCAGGTCACTTGTCAGTGGAAGACGAAGCTTTGAATAAACAGCGGGACCCTGTGGGGTGTCTGTTATCATGCCATTCTTCCCTCAAATCTCCGGGCATAGCTTTTAAATTATTCATACGCTGTTCACTGCAAGTTACACATCTCCATCAGCCGAGTTTTGAGTGAAGGCGGTATCCAAGGAAACCTTATCAGAGATCGCAGATTTAGGCTCCATAAATGAAATAAAAGAGGAAATTGGCTGTATTAGCATAAGAGGAGTCAGTCTGGAATTGAATGCACACAGCACCCAGGAGCACACAGCCTTCCTTTATCAGTCGGCTCTGATCATCACCTGTTTCTTTTATATATTTTTTTTTATATTCCATCCAACCCAGTCTTTTGTTCCAGCTCAGAGTACAGAAAATGTGAAATTCTGTCCCACTGCCACAGACCAGCTGTCTGATGCCTGGCCTTTTACCCTCTGAGTACTTAATTTCCTTTTCCCTTCACTGCCTGTGCTTCAAAATTAAGCCTGTCACTCTTTGCACAACTTTGTCTACATTTCTTTGTCTCTGTTGCAAAACCTCCCTCGCCATGCACCCCCCCCCCCACCCCCACACCAACCCCCGCGTGCACATGACCAAGACGCGTGCATAAAGTCAAGAAAACATTGTACATCTCAAAAATGTTGTCAGCTTGTAATAGGAGGTCCTCCCTCAAATTAAAATGGCAAAACAGTTTGCAAATCATTGTGTCAAATCTGCTGAAATAGAGACACTCCTGACACAGAGGAGAGATAAGAGAAAGGGAGAAAAATGTCGAAGAATGCTGGAGAGCTGAAATTGAATACAATTGAAGGCCCTAACTATGACACGAGCAGTTTCTGCTCTTCTGAGATGCAGATGGATTGAGCATGTACTCACAGCATTTTCTGATTTTCCTAATGTGAATTTAAACCATGTGTTGAGGTCTGTAAGTCGTTCATTAGATTTTTTAACAGTGGTGTCATTGCATGTAGAATAACAAAATGTAAAGATTTCATGTAATACATTAATGCATAAGTTACTAACATTACACCCCATGACTTCAATCCCTCAGTGTGCTTGAGATATGGTCATAATGCAGTGTTAGAAGAAAGACCTCATCTACACCATTGTGATACAGATGCAGTGACATGGGATTTTCTAAGTTTAGAAAGAAAGTTGCTGATATGAAAGTGATGTTTACACATTGGGAGGTTGTTACATACAAACTCAAACGTTAATATATCGCTCACATCTTATTCATGTCCTGAAGTCATTGCTTCCATTATGCACATCTGGCATGTTTCCCTTTTTATTTCATATTTCTAGCGTTCATCTTTATCTGTCTGTCTCAGCTATTTCAGCATGGCACTCTGTAGAATAAATAAAAATTTAAAAGAAGGTGAGGAGGGGTGTGGAGAGAAGTGGTAACAGGAAAGGATTCAGAATGTTGCAAGAGGCAGCTTTGCATTTGAATAATCTTTGTTCTTCCTCTGTGTAATGAAAAGTAACGAAATCCAGATGACAGTATCGCTTGAGCATTGCTAAATCATGTGCAAAGCAAAACATCAATTAGAATATGGTTTTTATAGATCGTCTCCTCTTTTGAAGGCTCTGCTCCCTGCTCATCACATCTCAACTAACCTCTTTGACTTACCCAAATGGCTATTCATTGCATCCAAGTTGAGGTAGTGAGGGTTAGCTCCCTATCTGGGTGCTGGTTGGCTGGCTTTCTTTTTTATTGCAATGCCAACAGCCATGGGTTCAATTCCCACACCCACTTAGGTCTGCAAGATGGCCTTGTCTTCTCAACCTCACTCCTTTCCTGAGGTGTGATGACTCTCAGGTTAAATTCATCACCAGTTAACTCTTTCCAAGGAGAGCGCGGTCCTTTGGGACTATGGCCACTTTAACTTACCCTTACGTTAAACCATCACAGTTGTCTTTCCCCAATGAAAAAGCAACCAACGGTTGGGAAGGAATGTGGCAACTATCATCTTAATTATTTGAACGGAAAGGGATGGCACAGTCACACCTGACCAGTTCTCAAGCTGCTGAGCGCAATTGTCACCTAACAATGGAAAAAAGCTTAAACTCTGCTTTTGGCGTGGAAGGGTTATGTATTACCAATAGCTACACAGACCTACCATTTGCTTAAATGTTACGTCTTCAGTCAAGTAGTATTCATAATTCTCAATCTGTCCCAATTACACTGCAGTTTCAAAACTTTATGCCATGAAAATATTAGAATGATGTGTAATAGTCAGAAGCAATTTTAAATGCTGTTGAATATGACACAACAAGTAGCAGATAGCCAATGAACTAGCTAATGACAAGTTAAAATAATTTGATAGCAGCTGGTACATTATAGTAGTATAAAAGATATAGTAATATTGCATGAGTACTAAATAAAAATGGAAACATGCAGATGTGCATAACAAAAACATTGACTTCAGAAAATGAACAAGACGTTAGCAATACATTAGCCTTTGGGTTCGTATGTAACAACCTCCCAAAATGTAAACATGACTTTCTGCAAACAAAGTTGTGTGTCCAAAGTCAAACTGGGCATAAGTTAGGTTTGGTTTACCCAAAGCAGAGATTTTATATTTGCTGAAGGGGTGGAAAGTTCATACAGCTTCCAAATTTGATGGGCATTGAGAAACGAAGGAATCATTTGTGAAGTGCTGGTTGTCACAATAAAGGCGGTAATGATGATTTTACGGCAAACCGATAAGGTTCAAACTTAGTTCCAATGCTCAACACAAATGTTAACAGATTAATTCCCAGCATTTATATCCTGTTTGTGTGAGCTCAATATTCAGAAAACAAATGGAAGCCATAATCAGAAACACAAGGTACATCAGTGTCGTGACAATTGATCAAAACCCCAAGTACTGAGGATATTGCTTGCTTTAAGCTCTAAAATGTATTTTTTTTTTTTAATAAATGTCCTGGCCAAAAAAATTACTGCAGATGTAAATTGAATTGCTGTCTCACAAAGTCTTGTATAGGACCGATGGAATGTCACACATATACAGTGTCGGGGAACATTAAACAGAGCAGGAAATGTAATAGGAAGATGCAACGAGCGGGCTGGCTATCTCTGCTCCCTCAGCAGAACGATGCTTCTTGCAGAAGTTTTACATTTTGGCCTTTCAGTAATATACATAAAAGAATAGAGATTAAAGCCGATTGCAACACAGGTCTGGGTATGTTGATATGCTGAAATACAAGTGTGTGGACTCGTGCATTGTCAGGGTCACAGCCTGAGATCACCTCTGCACAGCAGGTACAGCTGGAAAATAATCACTTGCTCTGAATGCTGCAAATCTTCCACTATCAAAATTAATCAGATAAAAAGATATTTAAATGAGTTTTGAGAAGATTTGTAGCTCAGGTTGAGGTTCTGGATATGAGTTTGCTCACTGAGCTGGAAGGTTCGTTTTCAGACGTTTCGTCACCATTCTAGGTAACATCATCAGTAAGCCTCCAGTGAAGTGCTGGTGTTACGTCCCGCTTTCTATTTATATGTTTAACAGCTGTTCGCGGGTGGCACTCTGTCCGATGGCATTAGTTTCCCATCTTCGGGCCAGTTTTAACGTATAAACGCATAAATAGAAAGTGGGACATAACACCAGCGCTTCACCGGAGGCTCACTGATGATGTTTCCTAGAATGGTGATGAAACGTCAGAAAATGAACCTTCCAGCTCAGCAAGGAAACTTACATCCATATTTAAATGACCTACAAAATCAAGAATCTCAAAATTAGCTATTCAATTACCAATGTCAATGCTACTAATAATATCCACCGCAAAAGCTACAATGTTCTACCACCTATTTTTCACAAACAATTCAGAGCCTGACTTTCTACTTTTTCTTTAACTTTTCTCTTTTGGGACTTACCTCTTAATTCTATGCATTTATTTCAATACTATTGTCTCTTGTGGTTAGTAATTAATGAAGTCATTCTGTAGTTCAAGAAAGTCGGGTTAAATTGGTTCCTTGTAAGTACCTTGTTACGGCTAATAAAGAGGTAGGTGAGTAACCAAGGAAGGGGCCAGCTATCTATCCTCACCCAGGAACTTTGAGGTGTCCCAAGTGGAACCAGAGAAAGCTGGAGAAATGTGCCCAGTTCCTAGACATAATACCAGGACCATAGGACAAAAGGGTACGGTCTTAAAATGCTGAACGAAAAATTTAAGACCATACAAGCAAGAAGCAGGAGTAGATCATTTGACACCTCAATCCTGCTGCACCATTTCGCGTGGTCATGGCTGATCATTGAGCTGAGTACCCTATTCCTATTCTCCCCTCATATCCCTTGACCCCTTTAACAGAAGTTATAAATCTACCTCCTTCTTGAAAAGGAACAGCATCCAGTTGGTATGGGGCTTGAACTCCCTACCTTCTGATGAAAATTCTGATGGACTATCAACTAAGCTACCTCGGGCCTTAAAATCAAAACTGTTTCTTGACACTGACACTGGTTAACAACTGAAATGCCTGGTCAGGGAAGGGAGTCAGGGCCATTTTTCTTCTTGGCAGTCAGTCTGTTTTAGTTAGGAAATGATGAGATATTGTAATGGGAAGATGGTATGTTTGATATTACAAGAGAATTAGTAAGGTTCTTCTTCACCCATGCCAATCTTGATAGCCATGACTGATTGCTGTTCTTGTGAAAACAATCTCTTAGACAAATACATCTCCACATTGTTTCTCACAGATTCAATGCCCTCCTACACATTTTAGGAATTAAAGGCTGATCCTAAAATCATTGTTGAACTGTAGCCATAGAACATTTCATCATAACGTAAATTGAAAATTTAAAATCTAGGCAAGTTTTCAACTTGACCAAGTTCTGTTGCGTAAAGATTGACATAACAGGAGAAGACTTTTAGGACAACCCACCAATCTTTGGTTAAAGGTAGCCAGCATTGCCCATTCAGTACTGAAAAAGTAAGTGGTTTTTCACTTTTTACGTTTCAGTAAGTTTGGACAATCTTGCCTAATTAATTGCAGCAAATAAAGTATGCAGGTACAGCAGATAAAAAAGGAAGGCAAATGGAATTTTAGCATTTATTGCTAAAGGAATAGAGTATTAAAGCAGGGAAGTGTTGCTGCAACTGTTCTAAGAACAAAGAACAAAAAAAATTACAACAAAAGAACAGGCCCTTTGACCCTCCAAGCCTGTGCCAATCCATATCCTCTATCTAAACCTGTCGCCTATTTTCCAAGGATCTGTATCCCTCTGCTCCCTGCCCATTCTCGTATCTGTCTGATACATCTTAAATGACACCATCATGCCCGCCTCTACCACCTCCGCTGGCAATGCTTTCCAGGCATCCACCATCCTCTGCATAAAGAACTGTCCATGCATATCTCCCTTAAACTTTCCTCCTCTCACTTTGAACTCATGACCCCTAGTAATTGAGTCCCCCACTCTGGGAAAAAGCTTCTTGCTATCCACCCTGTCTATACCCCTCATGATTTTGTAGATCTCAGTCAGGTACCCTCTCAAGCCCCGCCTTTCTAATGTAAATAATCCTAATCTACTCAACCTTTCTTCATAGCTAGCAGCCTCCATACCAGGCAACATCCCGGTGAACCTCCTCTGCACCATCTCCAAATCATCCACATCCTTTTGGTGATGTGGTGACCAGAACTGCATGCAGTATTCCAAATGTCTTTGAACCACAGATTCTAGGCAACAGTAAGTTCGCACCTGGGCTATTGAGCACACTTTGGTCCCCTTACATGAGGAGGAATGTAATGTAATTGTGTTGGAGACAGTTCAGAATATGTTCATTAGATTAGTTCCAGAGACGAGAAATTTGTCTAATGAAGAGAGATTGTACAGTTTAGGCCTATTCTCTCTGGAGTTTAGAAGAACGAAACGAGACCTAATTGAGATACATATGATGACAAAGAGGATTGATAAAGTAGACATAGAAAGAATCTTTCCTTTTCTAGGGTGGTCTAGAATGAGAGGTCGTAGTTTTAGGATAAGGGATACCAGATGTAAAACAGAAATGAAGAGAAATTACTTCTCAAACAGGGATGTGAATCATTGGAATACACTACATGAGAAAGTGTGGTTGACATTGTGACAGTGAGTAAATTTAGAGGAGACCGATTTATTTTATTATCAATGGGTTGAAGGGGCAGGGAGTGCAGGCAAGAGCGGAATTGAAGCCAAAGTAAGATCAGCCATGATCATATTAAATTACAAAGCAGGCTTGAGGGACTGAATGGCCTACTCCTGATCCTAGTTCTTGTCTTTGAATGCTTATGGTATGCTAACACAGGTCAGTGCCTTCAACGGTTGCTGGTAGAAAATTGAACATTCTTTAATTTGAAGATTATTTTTAAAAAAGAAAGCAGAAGAGTATTGGTTCAAATAACCAAGTGAATGTCTAAATGCTGCTTTCAGGCAGTGACCTCCAGATTCCCATCATCCTTTGGGTTAAAATAAATGATCCTCAACTCTCTTCATAGCCATCTCCCTCTTAGCTTTGCTAATGTCTATGTGGACCATACGCTTTATTATCCTCATCAACATTTTAAGGAAAATCTTTCATGGGAAAAGACCACCGCTGGCATTTATTGCTCATCCCTAATTGCCAGACAGCAATTACAATTCAAACAACATGGAGACCAGACCAGGTGAGGATGGCAGTTCCCTTCCCTAAAGGACACCAGTAAACCAGATGAGTTTTTTCCTTGACAATCGATAATGGATTAATGGTCATCATTAAACTCCTCATTCCAGATATTTATTGAATTCGAATGCCACCACCTGCCATGACAGGATTCCAAACCAGACCCCTAGAACATTACGTGGGTGTTTAGACTAACAGTCCAGAGATAATACCACTTGGCTATTGCCTCCCCATATCCTTTACATGCCTGGTTTCCTCCTCAAAAGTTTCAATCAGCTTTGCCAAACAGTATCTTCCCTTAACAATTGCAAACTGACCACCCCTGATTAATCTATGTCTCTCCATGTGTTGTCTGTCCTTCGGAACTTATTTTAATAACTCACCTACTACTGAAGTTTGAGTGACAGCCCTAGCAAAAGACGAGTTTTACAACAATTATCAATAGTTTGATGGTCACTATTTCTTGTATTAGCTTGCATTGCTAAATTTTATGGATCAAATTTAAATTTCTCAGTTGTTGTGGTGGGGTTTGAATCTGTGCCCTCCCTCCCCAGAGAAAATCAGCCGAGGCCTCTGGTTAGCTAGTCCAGGAATGTTACCGCTGTATTGCCGTTGCTTTAAGGTTCATCATTCACTGGCTGTACTGGAAAACCACACCCATTATAAAAACTGCATTGATTTCATTAGTGTAAGCGATGCACAAGGCCACAAGAAAAACACTTAAAAGATAATCTTGTTAAAGGACTCGTCAGGGAATTCTCAAGGGAATGGAGTTTGTTGTTATCTTGAATAGAATAATTTTACCAAAAACAAACTTACACCCAGCAATCAAAATAAAGCAGGTTGTAGCACACTGCTAGCATTCAAGCCTCTAAGCCAGAAACTTCAGGTCTGAACTCCACTGCAGGGCTTGATGGCCAAGGACATGATGTCTGTAACATGGTAAAACAGATTGATTGTCAGTCTGAACCTTGCCGTCATGCCTTTGGTGATAAGAACAGTGAAGTCTCCTGGTCAGACGTATCTAATACAGAGAAGGGCCTCTCAAAATACAGATGACAGATAATCAAACTGTTCTGGGGAGAATTAGCAATGGAAGCAGGTGTAAGTATGAACTTTGTTTGACTCATGTGTTACCAGACAGAATGCTAAAGTAACCACACATGGTTTGCCATACAGTTATCAATTAAACTTGAGCCTTACAAAAGTTAAGATTTCATCATCAGCAGGATTTTCTTTCTTCGTTTTCAGTAGTAATAATTTTTTGCTCTAAATCAATGATGCAGCATTGTGAAGCTTCTATTACACCATTGTTAATCCAGGAGGCTCATGGACTGTCAATGCTGAGAGTTTCCATGGTTACGTACAGTAATGGCTGAAAGCTATAGCCAGTGCAGGGCTGCTTGAGTCATTTTTAAAAGCCTTGTGGCTTGTCTAAGATCTGGGGAGTTGTTGAAGACTGTTAAGTTACTTTACAAACATTCCTCTAGTTGGGCAATTAAACCTGCCTGAGATGTTTCATTCATTCATGGAATGTGGCCACTACTAAATGGGCCTCCATTTTATTGCACATCCCTATCTGCTCATTGAACTGAATGGTTTGCAAGGTCATCTCAGTGGGCAGCTAAAAGCCAATCGCATTGCTATGGGTCCGAAGTCATTCATAGGCCTGGCCAGATGAGAATGGCAAATTTCCTTCCCTGAGGGATATTATTGAGCCTGATCAGCAACTGAGAATGGGGCTTTTGTAGTGCGGGGGTAGTGTCCTAACCTCTGAACTAGAAGACCTGGGCTCAAATCTCACCTGCTCCAGAGTTACGTCATATCTCTGTACAGGTTGTTTAAAAAAAAATCAGTAATAGCTTCATGGTTGCCTTACTGAGATTAGCTTTATGTTACAGATTCATTTATTGAATTCAATCTGCACCAGTTGCCATGGTGAACTTGAGCTGACATCCCAGGGCATTTACCTGGGTCTCTGGATTATTGGTCCAATGGCATTACTACTGCTCCACTAGATTGTCCTTGAAAATGAATTTTATTCATAAATTAATCATATAAATGAAAACATTGAATTTTTCTTCAAGCATTACTTTGGTCACATAACTTGCAGAGTACGGGTTTGGGGCAGGAAGAGGGTTATAAGGATAAAAATTACTGCACTCAGAGAATCAAGAATGGGTGGAGGAGAGGGCAATAATCAGAATCAGTTGGCTCTTGGAATATGTGGCTTGCATGCTTCCTGAGGTTGTATTGATGTGGAATTATTAGTAGATCGCTTTATTTCTATATCCTGTGAAGTCACAAGCTACCTTTGGCCTCAAATTAAATTTGTGAACTGCTTTTCGGTCTGCTCAATATGTAAAATTTAGAATGTTTTAGAACAGCTTTTTTTAATCCCAAACAAAAACCGAAATTGCTGGAAAAGCTCAGAAGGTCTGGCAGCATCTGTGAAGAAAAGAGGTCAGAGTTATCATTTCGGGTCTGGTGGCCCAGCGTCACTGAGGAAGGGCCGCCAGACTCGAAACATTAACACTGATTATTTTTCTTCACAGATGCTGCCAGACCTGCAGTGTTTTTTCAGCAACTTCTGTCTTTGTTCCTGATTTACAGTATCTGCAGTTCTTTCCGTTTTTGTTGAACCCAAAACCTGTTTTGTTGTTTTCCTTTATACTGCATCATCCCTTACTTCCCATCTCCCTTCTTGCTGAATCCAACAAACTTCTTTTCTCTCCAATAAAACATCACGGGGCTTAATCCTCTCTTTATGCTCAATTTTTATTTTAAATGCATTTGTTTCTGAGCGAAAACACCACAGACAGGGATTTAGGCAAATGTATTAATGTGCACTTATAAAGCAGGTTGAAGGAAATCATACTCATTAACCGTTTCTTAAACATATTTAATCTCTTGCCTTCCCTGGTAATTTATTCCATGTTTATTACCCTCTGGGTGAAAAATGTTCTGCCTGATTTCCCTTCTGACTCTTAACTTCCTAAATTTTAACCTATATCCCATGGCATCTGAACTTTTCACCAGAATGCCCAATTTGTTTGAATTAACTTTCTAATCTTGAAAACCATTATGTCACTTCAAAGTTTTTTTTCTGTTCCAAAGAAAATCAGTTCAACTTCCTTAATCTTTGCTTATAACGCAAATTCCCAATACCTGAAATAATCTTAATTGCTCACGTCCGTACTCTCTCAAGGGCAACAATATCCTTCCTATGATTAATAGACCAGAATTGCACATTATAATGCAAATAGAGTCTGACTGATGTCTTTAATAAAAACATTACTATGAATTTTTTTGCTCATCTAGGTGAGGTATCCTACTACTGAGGAATCCATTTCAGTTAGTCAAGTGTGTATTTAACATTATCAGATGTTACATCCCAACTGAAAGTAATTCCATTCTGCACACAATAGCTCCCATTCCAAAAACACCTGTATGGTAATCTCCTGAATCCATCAATTTACAGGAGAGCAAGGTAAGCACAGGTAGAAAAAAGGAAGAGACAGATTTATTGTCTGGGTGAGACAAAAGTTGGAGGAAACTCATGTGGATTATCAAAACACACGCTGACCTGTTAGGTAGTATGTGCTGTAAATAAGGTAGAATATTGTGACTGTCTGTTGGAGGCTCACACTCTGGACTATTGGCATATTAGCTTCTGTCCAAATAAGAAAGTTTAAGTTCCAACTCCACAACAGTTTTGAAGAAGGGTCACTCCAAACCGGACGCAAATGTTAACTATGTTTTCTCTCCACAGATGCTGCCGGACATGTTGAGATTCTCCAGTAATTTTTGTTTTTATTCTAAAACAAGTGAATCATTTTAACTTTATCTAATAGCCCACATTGATTCTGCTGCCATGAGCTTTGGGCTTTGGGGTTTAGTCCTACACCAAAGAGAGACTATTCTTTTAGACTCTACCATCTACGCTCTGATTTTGCTGCATTTCAGTCTCTGCCTTACTTAAGAATGACTATTGTCTGACCCTCTGCAGTTCCAATAAGCATCACATTGCAGGCATAAGTGATCATTTTAATTAAGCACAGTCAGGATTATTTAGTAAATGTCATCTAATGGTAGAATTGCATTGACTTTGGACGTAGTATCCTGATGTTTGCAAGCATATGCTGGTCGAGCATTACTCACATGCTACCTGCCACAAAAAGTCCAAAGGGAAATGTTCTTTGATATGGTGCACCAAATAACAAGTATTTTACATAACATAGCCTCAACTAAGATGCAAACATCTTTCAACTGGAGGCAATGATAATTTTTTTTTGGACAAAACAATTGGGATGGAATATTATGCAAGTGACATCTGAAAGGATGGAAACTGTGTGGCATAAAACTTAAGAAACTTAAAGGTGGATTGTTAATCTTAAAGAAATACATGAACGAATCTAATCAAATGATAGATTAGGGAAGACAGTAAGGTGGGAAGAAGGTGCAATGAAAGAACAGCTTGCTAAATAAACCTGTGTGTTTATATAAATTGACTGCCCAAACTTTGTACTGTAGAACCCCAACAATCATTTGTGCTGGCATCCTTGCCTGCTAGTATCTAAGAAAGATTGTACATTTTGAACAAGACATTCTACTTCTAAGGCATTTTCACTAGCAGGGGGACCTTTCATCCTTTACAACTGCATTCTAAATTACTCTAAACTTTCTGCCTCTTTGACTGCAGTCAAGAGACCATTCCATGATTCATCCTCTTTGCGTAGGAGGTCATAGAGTCATGCAGCACGGTCCCAACAGTCCATACCGAATGTAATCCCAAACTAAATTAGTCCCACCAGCCTGCACCTGGCTCATGTCCCCCCAAACATCTCCTATTCATGTACTTATCCAAATGTCTTTTAAACATTGCAGTTGTACCCACATCTACTACTTCAGGAAGATCATCCCGCAGATGAATCACCCACTGTGTAAAAAATTGCCCCTCATGCCCTTTTTAAATCTCTCTCCTCTCACCTTAAAAATGCATGCACTAGTTCTGAAATCCCCCACCCCAGGGAAAAAAAACACCTGCCATTAACCCTATCTGTACCCTCATGATTTTATAATTTTCTACAAGGTCACCTCTCACCTGAATCCAGTTCTTGTTCTCGTTTCACTAATAGCATTCACAATGCTGCTTCCTTTCTCACATATGTCTTCACAAATTTGGAACTCATTCAGCTCTTTTTCAGAATGGAGATTATGAGGTTTCCTAAACTTTTCCTGTCAGTCAGAAAAAAGATTTACATATGACCATAAAAAATAGGAACAGGAGTGATCCAGGACTGATCTCTCAAGATGGCACTGCCATTCAACAAATGGCTGATCTAGCCCAGACTTCAACTTCTCTTTCTTGCCGGCTCAGCATAGTTGTCAATTCCCGATGGTTCAAAAAATCTATCTACCTCCTCTCTGAATACTTTCAGTGATCTTGCATCCAAAACTCTCTGGACTAGAGAATTCCACAAATTCACTGCCTTGTGGAAGAAGAAATTCTCTCACAATGCAGTTTTAAATGAGTGTATTCATATTCTGTAACAATGGATCCCCATTCAATATTTCCGCATGAGTGGAAACATCTTTTCAACAACTACCCTGCCAAACCCCCACAGAATTTCAAAAAGAACTTCCTCCTTCTTCTAAACTTGAGTGAATAAAACCGTACATTGTTTAGCAAGTCTTGATAAGTCAACACCTTCATCCCAAGAATCAGGCCAGTTAATCTTTTTTGAACAGCCTGTAATGCAAGAGGATCATTTTTAAATGTGGGGACCAAAATTGTCCACAGTATGACAGGTACAGCCTCACCTGGACCCTACATAGTTGCAACAAGATTTCCCGACTTTAAATTTTGACCTTTGAGCAATAAAAACTTACTTTCCATTGGCTGTTCAATAATTTGCTTCCCCTGTATGCTTAGATCTATTAAAGAAAACTTCTGTTGTACGGGACAGATTTGAACAAAAATTTTTAGACTAAAAAGACTTCAAATGGAAATAAATAGTAGGAGAAATGTGAAACGGGCTGCCATCCCATTAACATTTCATTTTGCATAGTTGCACAAAGTCAGAATCTACCTTACTGATAACTTAACCTTGAAGGCTTCATGATAATCTTGATTCAGCTCACAACATAACTGCTAAGATCCTTCGGTTATTGACAGAAACTACCAAAAGTGAAAACAATTCTAGTTTCAAACACAAACATCTGTATTCGGATACATTCAAAGACATTGGAGAAAGCCAGCATTCTTATATCATCACATAGGCGATGTTGGGTGAATAGAAACCTAGTCATCTAATGTGCATCTTGAAGACCAAATTAAAAAAGAAGTGTTTTGAACAAGTGTAAAGCTGAACTCCAGCCAGACATGCTGAGTTTCTCCAGCATTCTCCGTGTTTGCACCAAATTATTGGATGGAGGAAAGGACAACCCTTGAGAACAGTTACTAAATGGAAAACTGCAATGCAGTATCCTCAGTAAGAATTGATGTAGACTAACTCATGGATTTTGTTGTGCCATTCAATGGGAACTCAACTGACCAATGACCGAACTGATTTACTTCACATCCATGAATAGCCCAGGTCAACAAAATGCAAATTAATTTCATTTTTCAACTTACCAACTGTTCCAGAATAATTGTTGCCTGTGGAAAGTGATTGAAAACTTCACACAGAACTATTTCTTAATTGCGATCCCCCAACTCCAGTGAATTGATGCCAAAATTTAATTGCTAAAATATGTGCCATTATGTAAAACCTGAATTTTGATAGTAAAGACGTATGAATTCTTTTCAATATTGGAACACAGTTAACTAGGCCAACATTTCAAATCTTGGCCTAATACTAATCCTAGGTCAGCTTAATTGAGAGTTTAAGGCTTTCTACTGGTGCATTTTTCAGTGCAGGGATTTAAAGGGAATAACATTTTACAGTACTTTAGCCGCACAAAGTCAGATTTTGGGAATAAAACAGGATATGTGCTGTATGGAGGAGTGGTAAAGGATTCTGAATAATATTATGTATTATCTCTCTCTAATGTAATTTCTACCTACCACAGTGTATCTTATTTTTCACCATCAATTCTCTACTGCACCTTACCTCTCCAAGCCTGAGAAACAGAAGACTCTGTGCTTCATAAAGATGAAAGTGTCATGGAGTAATTATGTTTCCTATGTGGTTTCTGGTTTGTTATAAGCGGGACTCTAGAGTTGTCAAGATTTGGGGAGCTTTCCAACATTTATCTTATCTTGAGTGAAGTGGGAGGATGGAAATTAATTGAAGAAAGTCAGTTTTCCCTTTCTCTTGTGAGATCATCCAAACAGCTTTCAAGTTATTTTTTCCTGAATGTGGGACACTTGCACTTTTCTCCTGCCCCCGTAACTTTGTTTAAATCTGCATAATAGCAGCCAATATGAGGCCTTATGGCCACATCTGGGCCATAAGCTCCAGGTTCAAGCCCCATTGACCTTGTTGGCTGGGAAAGTGTGTTTGTAACATGACTAACCAAGTCAATGGTCTGTCGATAAATCCTGAAACTTCTGTGGTAGGTGGGAGTCTCCTGGTAAATCATATTGATAATAGTAGTGCACCTCAAGCCATAGCCTCCGACTATAAAAGCAGACATAAGGGTGTGTTTTGTTTAGAATATAAATTTAGAATAGGTGTGTTTTAGAATATTTATAACACTTGCATTTCGTGCAATTATTGATCAAATTTCACTTCTACCTCGTTTTCACCTATCCGTAACATTTCTATTCAGATACAATTTGAGTTCCCAGTTCAGACAGATCCACCTTAACCTCACATCAAGTTAGAACTTATCTTTACTTACAAGGGATTTCCAAAGCTGTTGATATAGTCTGTTTCACAATCTGCTTTATCACTGCTTGTGGATTAAGGGTGGGAATCCCATTTGTTTTCACCGCACAAGTTTATTGCCTAGAGATTTTGTCCTTATGGATTTGATCAAATCTATAGAATAATCAATCAAACGATAAACCATTAGAGCTCAACTTAAAAGGACACAAGAGTTGCAAGTTTACACCTTGGATCGACAAGCATGGTAAGTTTACATGTAGACTAAATCCACATGACTGACATTGTAACACTTATTGTAGCACTGCTGCCTGTGGGACTCTGAGTTCCTATTTAATGTGATAAAGAGGCCAGAAAGGTTCTGATTCTTCAGTTGGACTAAGTTTGCCAATGCCACTGACATTGAGGGTCACACTCTTAGCATGCACTAGGCTTAGTACATCCTTGAATTGTATTCAGATTTGAGCATCAGATGCTGAAGTGTTTGTATATTCAGAAAAGTGCTCCAAGGAAGCCTCTTCTCATACGTAGCATAAAGCCCTGCATTGAGTCATTATTGATCAATGCCAGCTCAAGTCAGTAAGGCCTTCCAGAGCACTGGAAGACCAGTCATTGTGCAAGGACCACATTACTTACCATATAGAAGAGATCTACGAGGCAAGCCTACTTCATCTTAAACCACCAAAGTATGAGGATATGTTTTCTCATGAAATTACTGAAGAACCTGTCAATCTTTTCTTAGATTCGATTCCCTACAGTGTGGAAACAGGCCCTTCAGCCCAACAAGTCCACACCGCCCTTTGAAGCATCCCACCCAGACCCATCCCCCTATAACCCATACACCCCTGAACACTATGGGTAATTTAGCATGGCCGATCCACTTAACCTGCACATCTTTGGACTGTGGGAGGAAACCAGAGCACCCGGAGGAAACCCACGCAGACATGGGGAGAATGTGCAAACTCCACACAGACAGTTACCCGAGGCTGGAATCCAACTTGGGTCCCTGGTGCCGTGAAGCTACAGTGCTAACCACTGAGCCATCGTGCCGCCCCAAAGAAAATCTTACTTCCCCACAAGTGCAGGAAATGGCCTGTCTGGTAGATAGTCGGTTTCAAAATCATTTGAGAGTAGATCTTCCCTCTTTCAAAAACTTTAAATGTTTTCTTTTGTTTTTATCTTCAGTGTTTTCCTGTTCCTTCCCTCTCCTCCCTGGAAGCAATTACATCCTCATGGGACAACAAGGTGTAGAGCTGGGTGAACACAGCAGGCCAAACAGCATCAGAGGAGCAGGAAAGCTGACATTTCGGGTCTAGACCATTCTTCAGAAAATGAAGAAGGATCTAGTCCCGAAACGTCAGCCTTCCTGCTCCTCTGATGTCTCAGGTTCTCCAGCATTGACAGTTCCTACGATCTCTGTAACATCCTCATGGGTTTTGGTTTAATGGTTCTGTTTTCGAGCAGTTTGCCTAAATGACTAATTGCCACTGAATCTTGGAGACATTAGGAAGTTACTGATTTGCACAGGATGTCAGAACAGAGCCCAACTCTATCATCAAACAATGCCCATTCACACACTTCCAGTACAGTATTTTAAGAAACAGGTACAGGAATGGGACATTCAGCCCCCCGAGCCTAGTCTTCCATTCACAGGACTATGGTTGACCTGTCACATTCCGTTTTTCTACGTTTTTCCCATAGCTTTTTCCGTATTTTACTCATTAGCTTGAAGAAAAATCACTGGTAATTAAAGGGGAAGGTCTGCCTGTATCCACATTTTCTTTGCATATTTTAGTGTATACATTTTACAGCTATTGGAAATTGGGGTAGGACAAGGGGATAAGGCTTTTTATTGATGATTAAGTATAATCCTTTATTTTTTACTGAAGGATCTGTTAATCTCTCCAACAATAGGTTGTCTAGAATGACGGGGGTGGGGCGTGGGTAGGCAAGGTAACTGATAACATTGGTACAGGTGAGGGACGTTTGATGGCCATGTGATTGAAGTTCCAGGTATACATCCAATCAGTTCACTGTGACAAAGTAGTTCTATCTGGCTCTGTAACACTATCACCCACAGGCCACTGAGCTTTATTTGTCCATTAATTTCGCACCACTTGCAGCATGTTCTTTCGCAACTGGCATTTGACAGTCATGCCCTCTGCCACCTAGAAGTACAGGGGCAGTATGTACATGGGTAATCAATCAACTGCAAGTTTCTCTCCATCTCACATACAATCCAATACCTGTTGTTAGGTGAAAATCTTGGAACTCGCTTTGTCAGAGCGCTATGAGTGCACCTACACCACATGAACTGCCAGGGTTCAAATAGCTGACTCACCTTCCCAAGGGAAATGATGACTAGTCAATAAGAGAAAGCCCAGCCATCTGTGAAAGAATGTTTAAAAACTGAAATAGCAGTGTGTTATTCACAATGCTCTCAGAACTCTTGCTGATGTTAATGGGATCATACGTTTATATTTGTTGTTGGCTAAACAATTTAAATATAAACCTGAGAGTGTGTTTAGACAGTCTTTTTATGCATAACTCCCCAGTGAAATTATACAGAGATGCTGGGAGCGTAGACTGTGGGCAAAATGCATTTCTTCTGTGTGACAGCATATCTTAAAATACTTCCAATGTTATGCAGTAGGAACAAAACATATCATCCACTCCTTGCACTCAAGAAGTCAGAACTATGGTTTGACTCCCACTGCTGATCTAAAAAGAATAGGCCCCAGTGACCCTGTATTAATTCGCTTTGAAAATGCACTTCCATTTGACCACCCATAGTAGCTGTTTGTGACAGGCTGCCCTGTTTCTGAGCTGTTCGCTGTGTGTCACTATGGGAATCTGGAGGGTTGTGTAAACAAGGCTAATGGGAAATGACGTGGGGGCTGCTGTGTCAGGAAGCTTGGATGAGAAGGATGTCAGGTTATAGCCCAAAGGGGATTGTACCCAGACTGCTGGAAACACACACAGACACAAAGGCACTTCTTGGAATTATAGGACAAATTGCATGATAAACACACTCTCAATGTCAGATTATTAGATGCACAAATACAAAATTACACATGCTTTAATAAAATGGAATCAGAGTTGTTTAAGCTGTCCTACATATAAAAACATTGCCAATACTAGATGTAGCAGCCAATGCTGATGCTGATCTATAATTGTTCCCAGTCCAGCTTCTACGATAAAATTCTTATCACTGTATTCAAATGCCTCTATGGCTTTGTTCATCCCCAGCTCTCTGTAGTTCCCTCCAAATCAACAGACTTCCAAAATCTCTGCCTTTTCCAACTCTAATGTCTCTCCAATTTATAATATTTCATCTTGGTAGCTATACTTGCAGCTACCCAGGCCCTAAACCCTGGAGTTCCCTCACCCTCCATGTTCCTTTTCTCTCCTCATTTTTATGATGCTCCCCGTGAAGCAGTTGAGGCTACCTTATTGAATGTTTTTAAGGCGAAGTTGGATAGATTTTTGAACAATAAAGGAATTGAGGGTTATAGTGAGCAGACAGGTAAGTGGAGCTGAATCCATGAGAAGACCAGCCATGATTTGATTACATGGTACAGCAGGCTTGAGGGGCCAGCTGGCCTACTCCTGCTCCTATTTCTTACGTTCATATAAACCTATTTCCGAAATCAAACTATCCTTCAGTAGGTTGGTGTCAAATTTTGTTCGATAATGTGCCAGTGAAGTATCTTGGGACATATCTCCCAAAGATGTTGTGTAAAGTTAAATTCCTACAATCATATAATTATTCAGTACAGAACAGGCACATCAGCCCTTCAAGTTTCTGCCACCAATATTATTGCTGTGAAATAGAACATTGTATGTGATTAGACAGTGAAGATCTAAAATTTATGCTGTTCTATCTGAAGTTGTCCAGTTTTCCAATGCTGTGGTGTCCTTTGTTAGGACTGTTGAAAAGTGGCCTTGATCAAGGTGTTTCATGGATACTCCAGGACTGACCAGTATTCGTTGTACCGATATTGAAGCCTGACAGTTGGTTCACCTTTGTGGTGATTTTAAACAAACATTTTTCACAACTGAATGAATACCCAATCCTTCAGATAGTTGATTTATATACAGATCTGTCCTTCATGAAGCTTGACATCAGCCAGGCACACTTGCAATTGCGGTCAGATGAGGATTCCCAGAATAGTGTTACAGTTAGTAGCTATAAATGTTTGTACTGTCTTTTGGGGCATCGTCAGTCTGTCAAGTTTTCAGCAGATGATGGATAATGTTTTGCAAGATCTACCCCAGTCACTATTTATTTAGATGACTTAGTTACCAGAAAGGAGCACTTAGAGAACTTATATATGGTCCTTAGATTTTTCTCGCAGGCGGGTGTACTCCTAATAAAGGAAAAAACATGTGTTCCAGGCTCCCCCATTGACCTACTTTATGGTAAGCATCAGGGTACACATATTGGAAGACCAAATGAGGGCAATCAAAGGTGCCCTAGCTCCCATGTCTATACAAGAGATTAGGTCTTTCCTCGGGCAGAAGGTTCATACATAACCTGACCTCCGTCCTGACACCTTCCATCAACATGGAGGTGGTCACAGCTTTCTGGAAAGTGAAGAAAGAGCTATCATCCTCTAAGGTCTTAGCACACTGTGATCCCAGGTGAGATCTGGAATTGACATGCAATGCCTGCCCATTCAGCATCAGGGTAGTATTAGCTCATGGGGTTTTTTATTGGTCTTTAATCATTCAAATGATGAGGGTTTCACTGGCTAGGCAGCATTTATTGCCCATCCTTAATTACCCAGAGGGCAGTTAAGAGTCAACCACATTACTGTGGGTCTGGAGTCACAAGCAGGTCAGACCAGGTAAGGATGGCAGTTTCCTTTGCTAAAGGGCATTTGTGGACCAGATGGGTTTCTCCTGTCAATCAGCAATGGATTCATGGTCATCATTAGACTTTTAATCCCAGACATTTTATTGAATTCAAATTCCACGAGCTGCCATGGTGGGGTTTGAAGCCAGGGCCCCAGAACATTATCCAGGTCTCTGGGTTAACAGTCCAGGGATAATGCCACGAGGCCATTGCCTCCCCTGGTGGCCTAATGGGTAGGAACGCCCCACGGTATAACACATCCAGAGTGTAAGTACACTCAGGCAGGGAAGGAAGGGGTGCAGGCTTGGAGGGCCAAAGGGCCTGTTTCTATGCTGTAATTTTCTTTGTTCTTTGCTCTGAAAACCAAAAGAACTGTGGACGCTGTAAATCAGGAACAAAAACAGAAGTTTCTGGAAAAGCTCAGCAGGTGTGGCATCATCTGTGAAGAAAAAAAATCGAAGTTAAAATTCTGAAGTATCACAGGACCCAAAACATTAACTCTGATTTTTTCCTTCACAAATGCTGCCAGACCTGCTGAGCTTTTTTAAGGAAGGTTTGGTGGTCACCTTTGAAGTCAGGAAGTTCCACCAATACCTTTATGGATGTAAATTTGTAATAAAAATGGATCACAAACCCCTATTAGGTCTACTTAAAGAGGACAAGGCAGTGTTGCCCATACCTTCAGGCTGAATTCAGTGCTGGGCCCTCATGCTAAGTGCTTATGATTACGAGTTGGAGCACCATTTGGGAGGTGAAGTAACAAATGTGGATGTGTTTAGCTGGCTCCCATTGGCACATACAACTGCAGTGGTACTGCCACTGGAAGAGTCCATGTGGTTTTAAATTTTCTTGACACTTCCAGTCACAGCGGACAATGTCAGACTGTGGATATAGAAAGACCCAGTCCTGGGGACACTGACGAGCAGTTGATGATAGAGGAAACCAAAAGGTTGCCAATAGGATTTGATATATAAGGACAGCTCGAAACCATCCAATATCCAATGGTCTGGCAAAAAGAGCAGTCCAAATTGTGAAGGCAGGATTGAAGAAACAGCTCTCAGCTTCACTAGATGCCCATTAGCAAAGCTGTAGGCTGTTTCTTCAATCCTGCCTTCAAACTTTTCTGTATTTGATGAGAAGATCACCCCTCATGTAACTAGAGGGACAGTGCCAGTAGAGTTGCTAATGAGGAGAAGACTCCATGTCAGGAATGCCAGTGCTGAATGCTAGACTGTGCCAAGGGAGAGAGATAGTTTACTACAAGGGAAAGGTTCTGTGTAGGAGTCATAGAAATGGCTCTGCATGTGTAAAAGGCATCATTGATGCAAGGCGAGGACCAGTGGTGTATAAAGTTGGGTAGGAGCAACAGCCCTGAACAAGCATGTGGACCATATGAAAGCTTCAACCTCGCAAATGATTCAGGAGTAAATCATCCCCTGCCTCTTGGAATGGTCAGAATGGCAATCAGAATCCATGGGCTCTCCCTCTCAGTCAAGCATTGAAGAGAGCTCTGAATCTGAAATGGAGATGCCAAATCTCGCCACATTAACACCTTTGCCATAGAAAGAAGAGAATTAATTTCTTCCAAGATGTTCTGGGCGTAAGTGTTGTCTCCTGTGCATTACACATTGCCTGTATCCAACGCAGAGTCAGAGAAACCCAACCTGGTGCCAAAACTGCCCAGGAGATGCTACAAGGGAAAGGACCAGCCTATGCCCTTGGACTCAGAGGGGTGGGATGTATCGATTGTGACAAGGTTAGCCAGGTGGATCTCATGGAGTATGTGTTCCCTGATTGACGCTGTTAACCTGGTCCAATCAGGGTGCTCTGGTTGATAAATAAAAAGAGGAATATCAGGCATTTTACACTCAGAGAGCTGGCTAGTATCACGGACATTTTATGTGCAAATAAAGGGAACCTTGATGATGGGATACTGGCCTCTATGGAGTTATTTCTGATCAGGCTTAAGGATCTGAATTATCTCCTCCTGCTCTTAATGCTCATGTTCTTATAAATTCTGAGGATGATGAAAATGTTGTCCTTCTGAAATGGTGGCCTGGGATGAGACTGAGACCAAATAGCCCAAATAGCTCTCTGATGAAGGGTCTAGGCCCGAAACGTCAGCTTTTGTGCTCCTGAGATGCTGCTTGGCCTGCTGTGTTCATCCAGCCTCACATTTTATTATCTTGGAATCTCCAGCATCTGCAGTTCCCATTATCCCAAATAGCCCTGCGCAGGATTTAAGGATTAACATTGCATTAGTGAAAAAAATGGTGCTAATCAGCTCAGCCCCCATTTGATACCTCTTCTAAGTTTTATCTCTGGTAGAACTTAAGGGTCACCTGATCCAGTGTTTGGTGATTCTCAAAAATGGTTCCCTAATGAATGCGTTAATGCTGTTTTACGTCAATCCCATTTTGGCCTTGTATTTTACCAAAGGTACTGAAGGTTGTACTGCTTGTTTCTGATATGACCCACTCTATCACAGACGCATTACTGCTCTCCCTCCAATGAAAGAAGTAGCTTTTAGTTCAGGATAATCATCAGCACAGAATGCTGTGGTGGCTGCATCCAGTTAGAAAAACAGAACCCAGGCAAGCATGTAAAGAGTGAAACCTAATTCTCATGGTAAATACCCTGCAAAGAGATGCATCTGTCATCAGATCTGGCACTTCTTCAAAGTGTCTTTTTCCAAAGACTGCTTTCTCCATGCAGGGCTCCAGTTTGTCTCTGAACCACTCAAACTCCCCCAGTCAACATTCGTTCTCCCACCTCACCAATCTCCACCCCTCTCCGCCTCGCACTCCCCCACCAACCAAAAGAATGCTTAATGTTCTTTTTGGAACGTGTTACCTATTTTCTGATCTCTACATGTGTGACATGTGAATGGAAAGGTTATGCAAACAGCATAATCATGTCTGCAATCTGCGCCGGCAGATTCCTGATAGAATGATGGAGCTGTACCTTTTCATTTTCAAGAGACTTGTATTTGCTTTATAATCTTCCTTCATCTTTTAATCAATGATCGTTTAGCATTGATGACTTCATATGCCCATATTTTTATCCATTGACTTATCAGTAATTAAGGATGCTTTTAGCTGCTGGCCTGTCTTCAGCACAAATTGTTGACTTTTACCAAGAAAGTTATAATCCAGGTCAGCACATATATCTAACTCATATGCTATAGTTGGGTGTGTTCTATCAGCTGGGCTCCTAACTAGTCCACTGCTTTGCGATACTGTTAGAATACCACTTGCTGATTTTCAGTGACAATACTTCATGTGATCATTCGCATAGCAGCCTTGAATATGACGATAAGAAAATCCACAGCTGTGTTAGTTTTACCAGCTAGGTGAAGTTGGGTGATTATGGAGGTCAGCAGAGGCAAATTGAATGTAAAGAAGATGATTCATAAAAAGAAGTGTGCGTCCTCTACTCAATTAGTCAGGATTGAGCATTGAACATTTTCCACTTCAAATACTCTCAGGTATAGCTACACCACAACTGCATGATTCAGGAAAACGTTGAAAGGAAAGGGTCGACATTATGATATTTTACACGCTCTTCCCAATGTTTTATTTTAATACTCCAGAACTTGAAGCATGTGCCTGAAGCTCTGTCTGAAATGTTCTATTCCAGGCTTCTAATAATAATTTGTTCCATCTCTGTGCTTTTGTACAACAACTTTTGCTCCCCCAACACTTTAGAATGTGATTGACGTAACAGCAGGTCATTTAGCGAATGAATAGTAAACAGAAGGAAGCCGTTTGTTCCATCAAACCTATGCTGGTTCTTCTTGCTGAAGAAATCAGGGGTTCTGACAACCTGGAAACAGTCCCTCATACTTAGAACAGCAGTACCTTGAGAAAACGGGGGAGCTGGCACCTGTTGGCAGTTAAATGAAGAGCTGTGTGGTGCAGGAACTTGTGTGTGATGGGGTGCAGAGGGGGTGACTGGGGGAGGTGGATGGGTCAGATGTAAGGTGTCTTAATTTGTGGAATTCACAGGCTAGTATAATCGATCATCAAATCACCCTCCTAATTAATATTATTGTTCAAATGAAGAGAAGATTCAAGGTTCTTCATGAAAATTTGTCACTTTCTGTCAGCCTTCAGTTCGACTGGATTACAATACAGTCCAATAGCCAAAACAGTTGCATTTCTGCAGTTGTTTTGGAATAAGACCATAACACATAAAAGCAGAAGTAGGCCATTAAACGCATTGAGTTTATCCCACCATTCAATTAGATCATCGCTGATTTGTAAATCCTCAACTCGACTTTCCTATCTTTTCCCCACAGCCTTTGATTGCCTTACTGATTCTAAATCTATCTATCTAAGCCTTAAATTTACTTAATGATCAAGCCTCAATAGCCCTCTTAGTAAAGAATTCCAAAGATGCATTAACCTCTAAGAAAAGGAATTCCTCTTCATCCCTTTCTTAAATACTTGAACTCCTATTTTAAGATTATGCCCTCTGGTCTTATTGTCTCCCACAAGCAGAAACAATCTTTCCACATCAACCCTGTCAAACCCCACTTAAGAATCCGATATGCAATAATAAGGTCACCCTCAGTCATCTAAATTCCAAAATGTACAGGCCTATTTACTCAACCGCTCCCTCATTAGACAGCCCTTCCATATCCAGTATCAACTTAGAGAACCTTCTCTGGACTGCCTCGAATGCCAATATATTTTTCCTTAGAATACAGGCTAAAATTGTTCACAATGTTCCAGCCATGGTCTGACTAATATCTTGTATAGTTTTAGCAAACCCTTTTATACTCTACTCCCTTTGAAATGAAGGCCAATATTCCATTCAACTAAGCTATTGCCCCTTGAACTTGGCTGCGAGCTTTTTGTGGTTCATAAGCAAAGACTCCCAAATCCCTCTCTTGTGTAGGTTTCTGTAGACTTTCTCTATTGAAATGAGATTCAGCTTTCTATTCTCTCTGTAAAATTGCATAACCTCACACTTTCCTATATTATAGGCCATCTGCCAAGATTTTTTCTCCCCACTCTTTTAAACATTTACATCTCTCTGTAAACCCTTTGTGTCATCCTCACCACTTGCCTACCCAACTATTTTGGTATAATCTGGCTGTATTGCATTCATTGCAACATCCAAATAATTAATATATATTGTAAGTAATTGGCACCTCAGTGTTAATCCCTGTGACATTCCAATAGTTACTCGTTACCACCCTGAAAATGGTCCCCTTATCCTAACTCTCTGTCTTCTATTAGTTAGCCAATCTTCTATCCAATGCTAAGCTGCTACCCCCAATCAAGGGCTCTTAGTTTATTAAGTAGCCTACTGTGTGGTACAGTATCAAACATTTTCTGAAAATCTGAATATATTCAATCCTTTGTGTCCCTATCACATTTTCTGCTGACTGCCTCAAAAAGCTATGTTACTATCATTGCAACTCCTCTTGGAAATGGTGTTTCATAAGTTCAGAAGCATTCTGTAATAGGAAACAGTGAATTATTCAGTTAAAGTACAACAGCATACACATTAGTCAGGCCCTTGAAAAGCATTAGGTCTAATTACTAGAAATGGATGCAAGATAAGGAGATAAAAGTTCCTCCAATTTTTGGAACATCATGGCCACAATGAGAATAAAGGAGGCATAGGATTCAGGGAAATTTGGCTGAAGGAGGCATAGGATTCAGGGATATTTGCTGACTGGGCTCAAAACTGACTGTCCAGTAGAAGACAGAGGGTGGTAATGGATGGGTAGTATTCAGCTTGGAGCTCGGTGACTAGTGGTGTTCCTCAGGGATATGTTCTGGGGTCTCTGCTCTTTGTGATCTTATAAATGACTTCGATGAGGAAGTGTAAGGGTGGGTTAGTAAGTTTGCTGATGACACAAACAGTGGTGGAGTTGTGGATAGTGTGGAGGGCTGTTGTAGGTTGCAACAGGACATTGATAAGATACAGAGCTGGACAAAGAATTGGCAGATGGAATTCAACCCAGGAAAGTGTGAAGTGATTCATTTTGGAAGGTTGAATTTGAATGCAAAATATAGGGTGAATGGCAGGATCCTCAGCAGTATGGAGGAACAGAGAGATCTTGGGGTCTATGTCCATTGATCCCTCAACGTTGCCACCCAAGTTGACAGGGTTGTAAAGAAGGCTTATGGTGTGTTGGCCTTCATCGGCAGGGGAATTGAATTTAAGAGCTGTGAGGTTATACTGCAGCTCTATAAAACTCTGGTTAGACCACACTCGGAATATTGTGTTCAGTTCTGGTTGCCTCATTACAGGAAAGATGTGGAAGCTTTCGAGAGGGTGCAGAGGAGATTTACCAGGATGCTTCCTGGACTGGAGGGCAGGTCTTATGAGAAAGGTTGAGGGAGTTAGGGCTTTTTTCATTGGAGTGAAGAAGGATGAGAGGTGGCTTGATAGAGGTTTACAAAATGATGAGAGGCATAGATAGAGTGAATAGTCAGAGGCATTTTTCCAGCGTGGAAATGATTATTACAAGGGGGCATAATTTTAAAGTGATTGGTGGAAGGTATAGGGGAGATGTCAGAGGTAGGTTCTTCACACAGAGAGTGGTGGATGTGTGGAATGCACTGCCAGCAGTGATAATGCAGTCAGATACTTTCGAGACTTTTAAGCAACTCTTGGATAGACACATGGAGGATAGTAAAATGTAGGGTATGCAGGGTAAATTGATCTTAGTAGGATAATAGGTCGGCACAACATCATGGGCTGAAGAGCCTGTACTGTGCTGCACTGTTCTATGTTCTATGCTCTAAGTCAATCATTTCCCTAGAAATTGGCAGATACTTGCAAATCTATGGGTCTGCTCATTCTGAAAACATAGGAAATGAGTTTTTTTCCCCCAATTTTTATTTACATTTGTTACGGTTGTTTGGAATCTGTAATAAAACACGATACCCCATGTATAAAAGAGTTAAACAAAACAATTAAGAACTCGTAAATGAAAAAATGTGCTGGTATTTTAAACAGAATACCATGGTGTGACTGTGATTAGGGACACCAGCCTCAGTGAAATTATCTTGTACATCTCCATTAATCCCATTAATTATATCTGAGTTGAATTAAGATAAGAAGTGCCAAAAAAACTAGGAAATTTATATCGAAAAGGGAAAAAAAGTCTCATGCCAAGTCAAAGTACTTTTAGTTCTGATATTCCTGGATTCGAGGCAAATTCAACTGCACACTGATTGACATGGAGAATATAGTTTTGGCACTAAACTTACCCTGTGTCATTATGGCTCAGTAGAAACAGTCTTGCTTCTACGTTGTGGTCGGTGATAACGGGAACTGCAGATGCTGGAGAATGCAAGATAACAAAGTGACGAGCTGGATGAATACAGCAGGCCAAGCAGCATCTCAGGCGCACAAAAGCTGACATTTCAGGCCTAGACCCTTCATCAGAAAAGGGGGGATGGGGAGAGAGTTCTGAAATAAATAGGGAGAGAAGGGGAGGTGGACTGAAGATGGATAGAGGAGAAGATAGGTGGAGAGGAGAGTATGGGTGGGGAGGTAGGGAGGGGATAGGTAAGTCCGGGGAGGACGGACAGGTCAAGGGGGTGGGATGAGGTTAGTAGGTAGGAAATGGAGGTGCGGCTTGAGGTGGGAGGAGGGGGTAGGTGAGAGGAAGAACAGGTTAGGCAGGCGGGGATGAGCTGGGCTGGTTTTGGGATGCAGTTGGGGGAGGGGGGATTTTGACGCTTGTGAAATCCACATTGATACCATTAGGCTGCAGGGTTCCCAGGCAGAATATGAGTTGCTGTTCCTGCAACCTACGGGTAGCATCATTATGGCACTGCAGGAGGCCCAGGATGGACATGTCATCTAAGGAGTGGAAGGCGAAGTTGAAATGGTTTGCGACTAGGAGGTGCAGCTGTTTACTGCGAACTGAGCGTAAGTGTTCTGCAAAGCAGTCCCCAAGCCTCCGCTTGGTTTCCCCAATGTAGTGGAAGCCACACCGTGTACAGTGAATGCAGTATACCACATTGGCGGATGTGCAGGTGAACATTTGTTTGATGTGGAAAGTCATCTTGGGGCCTGGGATGGGGGTGATAGAGGTGGTGTGGGGGCAGCTCCACACTTTGTTATCTTGCTTCTAAGTTGGAGGTTTCTGGGGCTAAGCTCCACTGTGAGAACCTAAGTGCATTATCATTTAGGTTAACCAATCAATCCTTCATTCTGGGAGTGCTGCACTGTCTAGGATCATAGTGTGATTCAAACTCAAACCCTGCCCCGCAAACATTCACAGTCTCCTGGTCCTATTCAAATGACAGTGTGGAAGTCACCCAGCATAAAGTTTATCCCTCAGCCAACATCACCAAGAGAATAAAATGTGAGGCTGGATGAACACAGCAGGCCCAGCAGCATCTCAGGAGCACAAAAGCTGACGTTTCGGGCCTAGACCCTTCATCAGAGAGGGGGATGGGGTGAGGGTTCTGGAATAAATAGGGAGAGAGGGGGAGGCGGACCGAAGATGGAGAGAAAAGAAGATAGGTGGAGAGAGTATAGGTGGGAAGGTAGGGAGGGGATAGGTCAGTCCAGGGAAGACGGACAGGTCAAGGAGGTGGGATGAGGTTAGTAGGTAGGAAATGGAGGTGCGGCTTGGAGTGGGAGGAAGGGATGGGTGAGAGGAAGAACAGGTTAGGGAGGCAGAGACAGATTGGACTGGTTTTGGGATGCAGTGGGTGGAGGGGAAGAGCTGGGCTGGTTGTGTGATGCAGTGGGGGGAGGGGACGAATTGGGCTGGTTTTGGGATGCGGTGGGGGAAGGGGAGATTTTGAAGCTGGTGAAGTCCACATTGATACCATTGGGCTGCAGGGTTCCCAAGCGGAATATGAGTTGCTGTTCCTGCAACCTTCGGGTGGCATCATTGTGGCACTGCAGGAGGCCCATGATGGACATGTCATCTAAAGAATGGGAGGGGGAGTGGAAATGGTTTGCGACTGGGAGGTGCAGTTGTTTATTGCGAACCGAGCGGAGGTGTTCTGCAAAGCGGTCCCCAAGCCTCCGCTTGGTTTCCCCAATGTAGAGGAAGCCACACTGGGTACATTGGATGCAGTATACCACATTGGCAGATGTGCAGGTGAACCTCTGCTTAATCTGGAAAGTCATCTTGGGACCTGGGATAGGGGTGAGGGAGGAGGTGTGGGGGCAAGTGTAGCATTTCCTGCAGTTGCAGGGGAAGGTGCCGGGTGTGGTGGGGTTGGAGGGCAGTGTGGAGCGAACAAGGGAGTCACGGAGAGAGTGGTCTCTCCGGAAAGCAGGCAGGGGTGGGGATGGAAAAATGTCTTGGGTGGTGGGGTCGGATTGTAGATGGCGGAAGTGTCTGAGGATGATGCGTTGTATCCGGAGGTTGGTGGGGTGGTGTGTGAGAACGAGGGGGATCCTCTTTGGGCAGTTGTGGCGGGGGCGGGGTGTGAGGGATGTGTTGCGGGAAATGCGGCCAAGGGCGTTCTCGATCACTGTGGGGGGGAAAGTTGCGGTCCTTGAAGAACTTGGACATCTGGGATGTGTGGGAGTGGAATGCCTCATCGTGGGAGCAGATGCGGCGGAGGCGGAGGAATTGGGAATAGGGGATGGAATTTTTGCAGGAGGGTGGGTGGGAGGAGGTGTATTCTAGGTAGCTGTGGGAGTCGGTGGGCTTGAAATGGACTTCGGCCTTGAAGCTGCTCGACGATTGCAACCATCACCAAGAGCATGTTTATTGATCATTCTCTCCATTGTTATTTGTGGGATCTTGCTTTGAAAAACTAATACAGCTGAATTTGCCTCTGTAAAAAAAGTCAGAAAAGTCAAAAAGTTGCATTTATGTCGTGGTTTATTTGACCAATAGATCTCTCAAAGCCTTTTAAAGCCAGTATAACATTTTTTTGAAAAAATACAGCCACTGTTTTCAAGTAGTTGATGTGATTATGCATGCAAAGTATTTAGAAACATGACAGCTACCACTACAGATTATGCCCTGTTGTATTACAAAGTAAAATACTTTTGATTCTGAATGACCTTTTTAACTATAGTCCCATGAGAAATACAGACCATAATATTCATTAGCAATATGTGAAATGCACAGTTATCTCAACGATGACATCACAAGGCATGAAATGGTTCGTTAGTAATGCCTACCCTCGGCCCCAGATTTCCAGCTCAAGGAACCTAACCTTTAAAAATGGCTGCCTGTATTGAGCATTTATGGTCATTAAAGGATGGGGTGGGTTTGGGGATAAACTAGTTTGGGAGCAGGGCCAATGACCTAGGAATAGTGAAGGATGTTGCCAGTTGCTGAGGTGGGCTGACAGGAGCAAAAACTGAAGTTGTTGGAGAAGCTCAGCAGGCCTGGCAGCATCTGTGAAGAGAAATCAGAGTTAACATTTCGCGTCTGGTGACCCTTCCTCAGCACTCAGGAACCTGCCTTGAGGCACCAGCATGGTGTTCAACAATTAAAATGAAAAGCATAATGTATTAAACATTCCTAAATTCTAAAACATAAAGTTTCACAGCGCAGATTACACTCTATTGTGGAAAGAACTCTCATTTATCTCAATAAAGGTCCTTCTGAGAGTGTTAACAGTTCTCAATGGATGATGACACTGACACGTTTTTACAAACCTTGAAATTTTGTGACAGGTCAAAACTTCTTAACACTTCTTGATCAGTTAGATAATTTCAAGGGATTTAAGCACCTTTTACACACAAAGTCCCTTCTGTGGTGATCAAGTACAAAAAGCAACTGACCCCACAGAGGAACTCTGATGTCTACCACTAAAGGATGCTCGACACTCCCACCCCAATGTGTGTGTTATGCCCAACCCCAAGATGTCCTAGAATCACTTCCACAGCAGTTCCCTGCCTCTGGAAAAGGACACAATACCTGTCAAAAAGAAATGCAGCAAGAAAGGGTTTGCTTTTACCTGAACTAATCTATGCATTCTGGGTTGTAGATGCCAGGATTTTCAAAATCTGATCTGCATGAAGAAACTGATCATTTAAATGGCCAACGGCCTCTGTGAACCACAAATGCCTGAACTTGGCCTTAGAATCAAATTAGTTGTTAAACATTGCACTATGCATTATCCTGAATGCATTGTAAGAAAGTCTGTTATCCACTTTAAAAAGTTTCTTAACCTGTTTAGCTAAATGCTACTGCACATTTGATTCTTATTGTTAAGCAAATCAGAATGCTCAGTTGCCCGCAATTACACCCTTGCCCTGAACACTTTCACCTTTTATCTCAATCCCACTTATTAGTGGAGAGGTTTTGCATTAATTCTTTCCTATGTTCATGTCAGTGGTGGAGACGGTAAGAGCTGCCAAAGAGATTTGGTGAGTTGTGATAGTATGACTTCATCAATGGCACACACTACAACCATTGTACACCTAGGGATAAATTTAACCCATTCTCCTCAGAGGACAACCAGAGCAACATCTCTGACTTACATCTCTCTTTTCCCTCAGTAACATATCTATTCAGACAGCCTGGAAAAGGGGGTTTGTTTGTGTAAACTGGACTTCCTATTCGAAAGACAACTCAAATGTCTTTGTAGCCAATGTCGTTATTTAGTGGGGGCAGTGATGTAACATACGAAACATAGAAACCAAATTGCATACACAAGTGATCATGCAATGATGACCAAACAATCTGCTTCAATGGTTTCAAACAAGGGATAAATATTGACCACGACCCTGGGATTAATTCCACTGTTCCATCCTGAATTGCTCTTGAGACAGAATCTACTTTCATGAACTTCTGCAAACCATTTGGTTAGGCATCCCACAGTATTATTATGGATAGAATACCAGGATTTTGATCCAGTGACAAGGTATAATTCAAAGTCAGGATAGTGCATGACTTGGAGGGGAATTTGCAGGTGGAGGAATTCCCATGCACCTGCTCCCATGTCCATTGTGGTGATAGGGAAGGTAGGAGCTGCTAAGGAGCCTTAGTGATTTGCTGTAATACATCTTCATCAATGGTGCACACCATAAACATTGTACACCTGTGGTGATAGGGAATGAATGTTTAAGCTGGACGTTAGAGGGCTAATTCTGCAGCTGTTTTGACTTGGTGGTGCCAAGTTTCATCAAAGGGGTTACAGCTGCAATCATCTAGGTGAGTGAAAAATATTTCACTGCATTCCTGACTTGTGCCTTTTACACATTGCCAAACCAGGAGGCAAGTTGCTTACCACAGAATTCCCAGCCTGCAACCCTGACCTGTTACTACAGTGTTTACGTCACCGATCCAGTTAAGATTCTGGTCAATAATAACCCCTTCGTTGCTGACTCAGGGATACAATGATGCTGTGAATGTCAATTATGGGGATTAATGCAAAATGCTGGAAATGCAAAACAGAAACAGAGAATGCTGGAGAAACCCAGCAAACCTGGCAACATCTGTGGAGACAGTGGAAAATAAGTTCCGCATGACTCTGTTTTAAGATGCTGTTATGCTCGCTGAGTTTCTCCAGAATTCCTTTTTTTTTGTCAATTAAGGGGCAATAATTAAATTCACTCACTTGACATGGTTGTTGCTTGGCACTTGTGTGGAGACCAGGTAGGGACACAGAAAGGGTGGCACTATCATTGGAAGGTGAGGTGCTTGCACTGGGCAGACAGTGATCACCCCGCCTTCCAGCCCTCCTGATAGTTTGAGCTGGTGAAAAGTGGGCCTCCCTTCTGCTTACCACCTTCCCAGCCACATGTATTATTGCAGAGGAGATAGAGACAAGATTTTAACTGGCCACTAATTGGCCATTTAGGGGCTTCATTAGGTCTATGAGTGGGTAGTCTGGCTGTTGGTTTACTGTAGTGATTGGAAGGAGGGGCAGGTGGATCTTATTGACTGAGGTTGATTGACCTCACTGATTGAGGTTGTTAACCTGGGCCAATCAGGCAGCCCTGGCTGACAGATACGAACAGGAGATTCAACAGTCCTTCTCATTCTAGGGACTGGCTCTGAGCTAGCAAGTCAGAGCCCATGTTTGAAAAAAAGGCTGACTTGGTGACAGGAGACCATCCTCTGTGCAGCCTTTTCACTTACCCACCCACTATATTATACTGGTTACCTCAGGTAAAAGTGATAGACTGGACACAATTTGCATTTAACATTTTGCAAGCATCCCTTGTCCCTGCTACACATCGAAAACTCCGGCCCACTTTGCATGCAGAAAATATTTCCCAATTTCATTCCTGCAAATTCTAGCTCTAGTTTTTATAACAGGCACCTCATCCCAAACTGACAGCAACGCTCTTTGCCCCATTCCACAGTAAGGATTAATAGGGAGCTAGGAGCAGTCCTCTTTCAGCTAACTCCTCACCATGCAAGCATCTTCAATGTTTTTAAGCTTTTTCCTGTGGCTGCAGAGATCTATATAGGAAATATTGTTTTAAACACCTTCCAATCCAGAGAAACCAGTCATAGCGTTTCCAACAATAGAATATATGAATTCAACAGCATGTCTTATGGTCCCTTGTGCCTATTCCATTGTTTCATAATCTCATACTGATCTAATTGTGGTCTTTATAGTCCTGTCCATTCCCCTTATACCCTTTGTCTCCCCTTGTTAAAAGCTATACCCAGTTTCAGTCCAATTTCACATTGATATTCTTCCAGACCAGAAATCCAATTTAAATAAACAAATTGACCTGCTGTTACTCACTAGAATGTTCCATGAACTCACTTTTCTCAGGATGACAGATAAATTATTATTCAGCTATTCAAGAATTCCGCTGTTAATCACCTTTAAAATTAAGTAATGGTGCCATGACCAGAAAAATAAATTTTCACATGATATTGAGAAAAACAACAAGCCATAAATTGCTTAGAAGGTTTACTGAGTGGCTTATTTGTGAATAATTCTTTGCCAAAACTAGTCTCACAGTTATATAGTGCCAGACATGAAATGTCACAAGGCTTCAGGTCAAATGTTACAGTCAGTTTTATTACCTTTCCAAATAGGTAATAATGCCTGAAGCTTACCACCTCAAAGCAACCAAATTAAAACCATGTGAAAGCAATTTTTCTTCTTAAAAAAAGTGCAGCAATCTTCAATGGGTCAGGCAGTTTGTCTAGGAAGTAACTGAGCCACACAGATCAGGTTTGATCTCAGATCGGTACTGAGTTATCTGATTTTACCCGTGGCATTGCTTGGCGTTTGTTAAAACCTACATCACAGACCCTGTGATAGGGAGGAATAAAGCCTGTGTTGATTATTATCTTGCTAATGCTGCAGGACGTCCCGTGTACGTTGGTTGAGACAGGATTGGGTTTGACTGCATTGTGTCTCCTCCTTAAATAGCATCCCACAGCCACTAACAAGGCTTGCAATGGAATTGCGAGACCAGTGTTGGAAATCTAAAGTAAATAAAAAAGACATATTCAGGAAATATTCAGGATGTTGCGTAGTACTTGGGGAGAGAGTTGAAGGTTGAACCTTTCACTAAAAAGAAATCAGAATTCTTATGTAAGGTTGCAGACCTGAAAAGTTAACCGTATTTCTTCACGGATGTCGCTTGATGTGCAAATTATTTCCAGTGTTTTGCTGTTTTTACCTGGCAATTGAGCTAATGGACAAAGGGAACTGGTGGCTGTTGAATCTACAACAGCTACTTATATTTACTGATGACACGATGTTAAACAGCACTGTAGACAGTGTAGGTGAGAGCATAAAATTACAAAGGAATATTGATGGATGAGGTGAATTGGCAAAAATGCACAGTGGAATTCAATTTAACGCAATATGACAGTACCCATTTTGGATTGTAAGGTATTGATCTACATGATGTAAAGTTAAATCCAGTGGCTGTCCAAAGAGATTTGGGGGTTCAGATGCATAGATCTTTAAAATTGCACAAACAGGGCAGAAAATATATTGAAAGGAAATGGAGTGCAGGTCTTTATATCCAGGCGACTGGAGCACAAGGATGCAGAAATTATATTGCAGTTATTTAGTGCACTGAGAGTAGATCTGGACACCACACTTTAGGAAGTGTATATTGGCCTTGGAGGGAGTATAATGTAGGTTTACAACAATGGTACCTGGACTTCAGAAGTTAAGTTATGAAGAGAGACTATACAAATTTGATCTGCTTTCCCCATAATTTGAAAGGTTAAAGGTTGATCTGATTTAACAGGAAAATACAGAATACTAGAGATAAACTATTTGCACTGGCTGGGGATTCGAGAACTAGGGGACACAGTCTGAAAATTCAAGCCAGGCCATTAATGTTGTTAGAAAGCACTTTTGCACACACAGGTTGGTTGATAATTAGAGTTCTCTTCTCCAGACAGCAGTTGATGTGAAAACAGAAATTGCTGGAGAAACTCAGCAGATCTGGCAGCATCTGTGGAGCAAAAGCAGAGCCAACATTTCAGGTCCAGTGATTCTTCTTCCAAAACAGTAAATATTTTTCTCTCTTCACAGATTCTGAGTTTCTCAGAGATTTCTAATTTCTTTTTCAGATTTCCAGCATCTGTAGTTTTTTTTTGTTTTAATCTGGCAATTGATTCTAGATCAGTTGCCATTTCTAAATCTGAGATAGATACATTTTTTGTGAAGCAAAAGAGATATGGGCCATAAGCAGGTATATTGAGTTAGGCCACAGATCAGCCATGATCTCATTGAATGGTGGAACAGGCTCAAAGGGCTGAATGGCCTACTTCTGCTCCTATGTTCTTATATTTATGCAGAACTGCTAATATAGTAAAATGTCCCAGCACACTTCACAGGATGTTAATCTATTTAAATATGAGATTCAGTCACAGGGAGAAGGTTTAAAGACAGATTATAAATTGTTTCGTTAAAAGCGTTACTTTTGAGGAATGTCTTGAAGAAGGAATGAGAGAAAGAAGGGGTGCAAAAGATGTAGCAAAGAAATTCCAGTGTTTAAGGTTTTGGGTGCTGGTATGCATGCCCAAAGTGAGCAATTACATTTCTGAATGATTAAGAAGGCAGAATTAGAGGAGAGCATGCATCTTGCAGAATTTTAGAACAAATAGAACAGAGATGGGAAGGATGAGGCAATCTGAGAACCACAATCTACAAAATTCATGTTTATTTATTTTTATTTTCCACTATACCACACAGATCAATGCCTTCAAGAAAATAGAAAATTGGTATGAATAAGGAAATAGCTTTATTAACATTATACTAAACCTCGTTGTCTTTCAAAATCATTTATTTTTCTTGACGCAGCAAAACAGATTAATTGTGTTTCTTTCCTCTCATTTACAGTCTTTTCACATTTAGGCAGGATATTATGAGGAGCAGGGATCTCATTGAAGGAGACCGCTTGGCATTCCTGGCAGAAAATTCCCATCAGGGCTCCTTCAGAAACATGGAGTTGTACATTCATTGTGACAGCTTTCTCACGATGCAGAACTGACAGGCAAGCAAGGCTCCTTTTCGTACTGTCAACTGCTGAATCCCGAAATTTCAAGACCCAACTACTGTCAAATGTTAAGGAGAAAAACATTAGTGGGCTTTTTTTATTATTATTCATTCATGGGATGAGGGTGTGGTTAGCACAGCAGCAATTATTGCCCATCCCTGTGTGAAGTTAGGGTGGTGGGAAAGTAGAGTACTGGGCAACTAGGGTGCAAGGTGATTGGGATTCTCAGTAGGGAAGGGGTAGCGCCAGGTAGATAGAATGCCAAGTGGGTAGGGTAGTTTGCCAATGGGTAAATAAAGTGGTAGCGTGCCAGTTGAGTAGGATGCTAAGTGGGTAACTGTTAGGTATTGAGTATAGTATGCCGGGGTGCAAGTTGGCAAGGGTGCATTGTTTAGGGTAAATTAGGGTGGTTACGAGAAACTGGTTCCAGCCGGGGATAGCAGAGTATGGGCGTTGGGTCTTGAGGTGAGAATTTGATCCCAGGAGGTATGGGGGAAGCAGATCAGGGTTGGAGCAAGGAAAGAGAGATGTGGGGGAAGAGGGTGCAGTGGGAGGGCAATAGTTTGTTTTGATGGTTTACTCCAGAGATGAGGGCAGCATGGGAACTGTGGTGCAATAGAAGGAAGAGCAGTTTAAGTCCAGAGGAGTAATGCAGATTTTGCCCAGGAGCAGGGAAAGAGGGACTTAGTCCCAGGCATGAAAATGAATGTAGGGACTGAACCAAGGTGACAAGGATTGGGTTCAGAACAGTGGAACGGGTTTAATGGCTGTGGAGCTGAAGAAGCCAGGATCAAAGGTCCAGACCAGGAGAACGGTGGCATTGGGTGCTGGGGGGGAATGGCTTGGAGAATGTGAGATCAGAGTTTGGGAGGAGTCTGGCAGAAGTATAGTTGGGCTATGTGTTTGCAAGCATGAGGTCAGCTCAATAGTTACTCAGGAGTTAAACTTTTCCCAAATTACTATTTACATAATTTCATCAGAACTCTCTGAATTCCATTTAGAATGGGTGCTGTTGAAGGGTCCCAAGTGAAGGGGAATGACTAGGTAATTCCTTCAGGGTCTACTTTAAAGGGGTTCCGCAGGGTCGTCATAACCGACACCCATTTATTAAGGACCAATGATGGTTTGGATTGGAACACCATTGACTGAACCATGTAAGACTTCATTGTATGTGCCAAAATATGTTAATGTCTGCTTTGATCCACACCCTTACAGAGATGACATATGCACTCATTCTGTCAGGTAACTATCAATTCAACTACCATGCTCAATACCAATTAGAACATAGAACATAGAACATTACAGCACAGTACAGGCCCTTCGGCCCTCGATGTTGTGCCGACCTGTCATACCGATCTCAAGCCCATCTAACCTACACTATTCCATGTACGTCCATATGCTTATCCAATGACGACTTAAATGTACCCAAAGTTGGCGAATCTACTACCATTGCAGGCAAAGCATTCCATTCCCTTACTACTCTCTGAGTAAAGAAACTACCTCTGACATCTGTCCTATATCTTTCACCCCTCAATTTAAAGCTATGCCCCCTCGTGCTCGCCGTCACCATCCTAGGAAAAAGGCTCTCCCTATCCATCTTATCTAACCCTCTGATTATTTTATATGCTTCAATTAAGCCACCTCTCAACCTTCTTCTCTCTAATGAAAACAGCCTCAAGCCCCTCAGCCTTTCCTCGTAAGACCTTCCCTCCATACCAGGCGACATCCTAGTAAATCTCCTCTGCACCCTTTCCAAAGCTTCCACATCCTTCTTTTAATGCGGTGACCAGAACTGTACGCAATACTCCAAGTGCGGCCGCACCAGAGTTTTGTACAGCTTCACCATAACCTCTTGGTTCCGGAACTCGATCCCTCTATTAATAAAAGCTGAAACACTGTATGCCTTTTTAACAGCCCTGTCAACCTGGGTGGCAACTTTCTAGGATCTGTGTACATGGACACTGAGATCTCTCTGCTCATCTACACTACTAAGAATCTTACCATTGCCTTCTGGTTACTCCTACCAAAGTGCTTCACCTCACACTTGTCTGCATTAAACTCCATTTGCCACCTCTCAGCCCAGCTCTGCAGCTTATCTATGTCTCTCTGCAACCTACAGCATCCTTCGTCACTAATTGTACATCTCACTTCTATGCTTTCAGCATGACACAAGACCTTGTGATGTAGGTGATGATCATGTCTCCAGCAGTTCAAGAAATGAGATAGGCACATGTACACTTAACTGAG
Organism: Stegostoma tigrinum; assembly: GCF_030684315.1. Taxonomy (NCBI): domain Eukaryota; kingdom Metazoa; phylum Chordata; class Chondrichthyes; order Orectolobiformes; family Stegostomatidae; genus Stegostoma; species Stegostoma tigrinum. The sequence continues at coordinate 9,112,049 of NC_081378.1, forward strand.
GGTATTGCGTCAAAATCTTCAATTGCAGAAAAATGTGACAGGCAAATAATAAGAAAAACTGATGAATATTATAATTCCTGCCACGAGTTCTGTTCTCTCCTGTTATCTGCATAAATCCAGCGCACTCATAAGTCTCCCTCTCAATAAAGAAGCATTTTACTACTCAGATGGCATCAGAAATCAGTCATATGACTGTGCCCATTCATTATGAGCAAACTTCGTTTGAAAACAAGACTAGTTAGAATTAATAATGAGGCAATTTGGACCATAGTAATTCATGCCAGCAATACGCTCAATACTCCATTATAGTGTGGATAATACTATTTGCAGAACCTTGTTAGTATCTCACATCTGATATCTTATTTGTTCCATTTTTAGTTTTCCTGTCTCTCTTCTAATTCAATGTATTTTATTATTTTCTCTTTAAAAATTGCAACTTTCTCCATCCACTCCTTCTTCGTATTAATATTCTCATCTTATCTTAGTGTGGCTCTATAAGTCATTCACCTTCTTTCAGTTTTCTTTTCAGTCCTCCCAGTCCCAACAGCAGCGTTGATACTATCCATAATGTGCTGTCGTGCTTGTTGCTTTCCGTGAGGTCTATGGGTGAATGATATTCCCGTTCAGAAGAGCCTGTGGCGTGCCCATGATGTGGTTGACAGCACTTACAGAACCTGGTTACTGAAACTGCCTTTGCACTGCTGCATCCAAGCTAATTTTATTCACTATTTCTCAATCCATCCCTGGATATTTGGCCTTTGTCAATTTTTAAACTGTTCTTTCAGGTGTATTGTGGTTAGCTGTTACTTTATTATCACTGCTAATGAAATTACATCATTAGGGTTAAAGGATTCTGCAGTTTAATAAGTGATCATTAAACTCATGACTAATTGGGATGTCCCTGTTATTTTTATTCCCTTTTAATAAATGCACATAAACCCTGACTGAACTATCATAATGGTGTGTGGTTTGCTTCCGGCAGGGTTTTTATACATGAAGTGGCAATGCTTATTTTACCTCCTGTAACTTAAGAATTAGATTTTGGGAACATAACATTAAAAGATTCAACAGACATTTATTACAGCCCCTGATAAATTCACAATACTTTAATACATGGATTAACATGAAATTCTTCTATTAAAAGGTGTAACACAATTTCACCCATGTGTCTTCCTGCAAGTGCCTCCACTCAAGTTGGAATCTGAGACTCTTATACCCTCAGATGACATGCTATGAGATAGTGATGACATTAATGATTACTATTAATAAATTATAACTTAATGAATGAGAAACGGGAAAGTGACAGAGAATTTGAACAAATATTTTGTATATGTCTTCATAATGTAAGGAACTCTAAGCATTCTGACTAAAGCTACAAATCCAGGGGCAAAGAGGAAGGGGTAACTTGAAACTATTACAGAGAATGTATTGGGAAAGCCAAAGGCCGACACAACCCCTAGACCTGTTAATCTGCACCACAGGTTTTAAAAGAAGTGGCTGCAGAAGGTGGATCCAAAAATTCCCTTGATCCTGCAAAATTCCCAGCAGTTGGGAAAACTGTAAATGTTTGCAAATTCTCCGATCTGTTATGAGGCAGGTAAGTAGCAGAGGGAGATGGTGATGTTTTAGTCATGTTACAGGGTTCCAGACAAAATTCTCTGCAATCCAGAGGCCCAGGCTAATGCTCTGAGCGTTGTGCGTGAGGAAGCTAATGGAATTTAAATTAATTAATAAATTTAGCGAATGAAAGCTGGTTTCATTGGTGATGATCATGAATGACCATTCATTGTCAAAAAATCTATCTGGTTCACTAATATTCTTTATGGAAGGAAACCTGCCATACTTACTCATGTCTGACCTACGTGAAACTGAAGATCCACAGCAATGTGGTTGACTCTAAAACACCCTCTGAGATAGTATGGCAGGCCACTCTGTCCAAGGGAATCGTGGATAGGAAACAAGTGCTGGATTTGCCAGCAATGTGAACATCCCATGAGAGAATGCATTTTTAAACGTTTTTTAAATAAAATGTCCATATTTACCAAGGAGGAGACTGCAGGAAAATATAGGAGATGTGAGACATTTACAGATATCTACACACATAGAAGGCTAATCAGCTCATCATGTCCATGCTGAGCATTAGAGATCTGCCTACATAAATCCTATTTTCCAACTCTTACTTAATAGCTCTTGAATCTATGGCATTGTGAGTGAATATCTATTTACAGCTTAAATTTTTGTGAGAGATTCTGACTCAACCATTCTTTTAGATAGTGAGTTCCTGACTTCCACCAGCTTCTGAGTGAAAAAAAATCCCCTTAACTCTCCTCTTAGCATTTTGTTACCTCTTACCTGAATTCTGCAATACACAGAGTGCCTTCCCATCCACCCTATCTACGTCTTTCATAATCTTATGCATTCCTATCAGATCCTACCTCAACCTTTGCTGTTCCGAAGAAAACAATCCTGGCCTTTCCAAACTTGCCTTATAGTTCAGCCCTCCAGCCCAGGTAACATCCTGCTAAATCTCCTCTGCATGCTCCTAAATACAGTCATATTCTTTTCATATGCGATAATGAAAACTGCAAATAATCCTTTGTTTATGGTCTTACTAGAATCTTAAACAAATCTGTCATAAACTCCAGTCCTGATGAAGGGTGTAAACCCGAAGCAGTGACTTTCCTGTTCCTGTGGTACTACCCGACCTGCTGTGTTCCTCCAGCTCCACACTGTATTGACGCTGACTCCAGCATCTGTAATTACTGCAGTTCTTGCTATCTCCATCATAAACTCCTTGTTCTATTCAATGCCTTGGCTAATAAAAGCAAGTATCCAACATCGTCATGTCTTAGTCACTTTTATCCCTTGTTCTACTACCTTCAAGGGTCCCATGGAAATGCACACCAAAGTCCCATTGATCTCCAGTGCTTTCTCGGGTCCTAACATTCATAGTGTAACTCTTGCCTTGTAAGCCCTCCCCAAATGCATCACCTCATCCTTTTCCAGATTGAATTCCATTTGCCAGTCTCTGCTCAGCTGACATTTGTTGATATATCCTCCTACATGTTTACAGCTATTCCCCTCACTATTTTCCACCCTATTAATTTTTGCATCATCTATAAACTTTTTGATCATATTGCCTTCATTTAAATCCAAATAATTCCTGCACAACACAAACTGCAAGGGCCCCAGCACTGGTCCCTATTGAATTCCACTGGGAGCAGAGTTTCAGTCACAGAACTATGCATCTATCATCACCCTCTGATGTTTCTCAGCCAATTTTGGATCCAAAGTGCCACTTTGCTTGGACCTTATAGGTTGTTAGTTTCTTCACTAGTCTGCCACCAGCAACCTTTCCAAAGCTTGGTTAAAGTGCAACATCTGACTTTGGGAAAATGCTCAGTTTGACTTTTAGAAAATTAAAATGCAATCTAGAATTGTTAGCATGATTTTATGGAAGGGAAATCACTTGAGACAAATTTAATGTAAGAAGCCGGGTAATTTATTAATGGTTTCCAAATAAGGGGCTACGTAAAATGTTATTACACAAAAGTAGAACTCATGACTTTGGAGAAATGTATTAAAATGGACAGAGGGTTAGCCAATTAATAGAAAACAGAACAGTGATAAGTGAATTATTTTCATGTTAGCAAACCGTAGCTAGTGTTATAGAACAGAGATCGACCATTTATATCTACATGGAAGTGGCAGCAGGATGTATTGGACCACATTTGTTGATGATACAGGAAAACAGATTTTTGAATAGTCAAGAAATCAAGATTATGGGGGCCAGGCAATTAATGAGGACATAATCAAATCAGCCATGGCTGATGGTCAGGCAGGTTCGTGAGATTGAACAGCCTATGCTTGCTCTTAATTTTACATGAAAAAAAAATTACACATTTTCTAGAAGAGCATTGAAATGATCCCTGGTGTACTGGTTAATATTTATCCTTCAAGCAACACCAACAAAAAGACAGATTATCCTGTCAACACATAGAACACAGAACATAGAGCATAGAACATTACAGCGCAGTACAGGCCCTTCAGCCTTCGATGTTGCCCCGACAATGGGAATAGGCTATTCAGCCCCTCAAGTCTGCTCTGGCATACAATGAGATCTTAGCTGATTTGTGGCCGAACTCCATTTAACTGCCTTTGGCCCATATTCCTGAACACCTTTGTAAAACAGATTAAAAACTAACGAGTAATCTCTTTGGGAAAGCTAGCTGTGAGGGAATGGTTGCTGCATTCTCTTCATCGGAACAAAGACTGCACTTCAGAAGCGTTCCATTGACTGGGCAGTACTTTGGAATAATCTAAGGGTATGTTTGCTACTATATAAATGCATGTCTGCCTTTATTTCATTCCCATTGGTAGGGACAATGCTGTAAAAAAAAAGTTAGGATTACTGCAGTGAATATTCTGTATTTATTTTATTAATGTACAAGAAATGTCTGTAGCTCCTGTGAATCATGTAGCCTTTACTTGATTGATATCATATTTGGCATCATCCATTACACATTATCTATACTTGCCTATTAATAAATCTTATCGAAATGTATCCATTGTATGTACCCATTTGTAAACAATGGGTTCAAAAACAGGTCTTGAAACTGTAAATCATCAGTTCATATTAACCTTGACCTTATATTGTGAAGAAACCAACAGTGAGCCAACCTTCCACATATTACTAGTTTTTTTTCTATTGACTGAAAGCCAGGAAAATATAAATGAACTGCCTTGAGAAATGTCAACAATTAAATATCAACCTGTCAGCAGTTTTAGGTAGTGATTTTGAAAGCAAGACAAAGTAGATGGACGGAACGCCCTGTTTTATACGAATGTTTTATGTTTGGATATGGTCTGTACTTTGCTGCTGGAGGACCACGCAGGAGGGAATCTGAAGCATTATGGGAATGTAAAGCAACCTTGAATATGAAAGTTCCGTTCATACACCAGCTTACCTCCCTTGTGAAGTTGAACCCAAAATGTTCAAATATAAAGCCCCAGTCAAACAAAAGGAAATCTGAAACTTAAAAATCCGCTCAATCAAATGGTGACGTCAAATGTGAAGGTCCATTAAATCATCAGATGACCTAGAATGTAAATACTCACTCAAGCACAACATAACCTGGAGTGTCATGTCCCACTCAATCACGGATTAATGCCAAGTTCACTCAATCACAAGGTAACCGTGAATGTAAAGTTCTACTCAATCACAGGGTTACCACAATATTGTAAAACTCCATGCAAACACAAACACACAAAATAAACCCTCATTCTAACTGCCATTGTAGCATGATGTCACATAGGGCACAAACAATCTCAGCATTCTAGCACTTCAATTAGGAACAAGATAACTTTCGACAAACTCCACTCACAAGATCGCAGACTACAAAACTGGTTCGAATTGAGAATGCACTTAACCTGGTTGATTATGCCATTCCAGAATGCCAACCTTCCAGTACCTGTATTGCAACATATAGAACGGTGTTAACTTCAAATATAAAACTCATTTAAGGCAGGAAAACTAAAATCATCTTATGGAAGTCATCTAATTTTTGGATCATAATTTGAAAAGGACACTGTGTTTGCCATGTGGTGATAAGTAGGCTGGATGTCATGGATGGAGCACAGTAATCCCAAGATTAAGGTAATTCAGCTATTTTGAGTTCATGTCCTTAAGAGATTCACAGTATTATTTTGAAGTGCAGTTATGTCTTGTGGGGAAAGGGAAACCCATTTCACAAACAGCAAGGCCTGATGAACATAAATGAGATCTATAATAACTTAGTCTGTTTAGGAGCTGTTATTGAGGCATAAAAATTGAAAGTACATGTGGATAATGCCTTGTCCTTATTTTAATACAGTCATGACAACTTTTATATCTCACTGCAGGCTCTTGGGGCTTCAACTGAACACCCTAATAGAACCATATACCATTGATAATGGTCAGTCAAGTGTGAATGTAACATACTTCAAAGTTAAACCTTGAAAACCCAGCCTTAAGACCCAACCCTAAATGAAAGGGCACTGAATTAACCCTGTGTATGTTGTTGACACCCTCCAAAATGTTCAATGAATGTTCAACTACACTACTGTTTTTTTGGCACTTTATCTTTCAAATTTACATGTATACTGTCTGATAACTCAGTTTGATTCCTTGACTTGACTAGGTATGAGCTGGAGGTGAAGTAAGTAATCTTACTATCCTCAGTCATACGCTCCAAAAAAATATACATTGTCACCATCCTTGAACTATGATCCCACAAAAAGGGTCATTCTGAGAATTAAAGAGCACCAATTTAAGACTGAGATGAGGAGGAATTTTTTTCGGCCTGAGTATTGAGAATTTTTTAAACTTCTAATCATAGAGGGCTGTGGGTCAGAACTCTTGTCCATAAGGCTGATCTCAAAATTCTTGATGAGTCGGGGAATCAAAGGTTATGGTAAAGGGCTAGGAAAGTGGATGTGGAGCACATCAGATAGGCCATGATCCTATTGAATGGCAGAGCAGGTCTGAATGGTCAAATGGTCTATCCTTCTCCTATTTCTCACAGCCTTATAAACACAGCCAACATCAAAGCCTTGCATTATAATGCTTCCCACAAATTTACATCCTCAAAAATAGAACTTTAGACAAGCAACAGTTAACTGCCATTATAATGTTCCATTTGAGAGGGATGACCGACTGGTAACCCCAAATAAACTTCAGCGAGAACAAATAGACTGTCTATATCTGGTGGCATCATCATAGGGTTCTATCTGCTCTCTGAACCATCCATGCACGCTCCTAAAACTGGTCATTAGGAAGCAAGTAGCAAGAACAGCTAATTGGTTTTCCTTTTGATTTAAATACAAACACTGCATGTAGATTATGAAAAAGGGATTCTTTATCTCACTGACAATAAATCTTTACAGGTGAGGGGAAGGCATGACTTAGAGGAATGCCACACTTATAATGGATATTTGCCCAATTTTGCAGATTCTTGAGGATGCCGTTGCATTGCATAACAGCTGATCTCAAACTGGACAGGTTACACACAATTCGGTTGTGGATTCCTAATGATAACTTCTCCAGACAATATGACAAAGTGTACTTTGCCTTCTAGACGCATACGGATATACGGATGAAGGAGTTTTGGCTTTCATACTGATCCCCCATTCAAAAGATCATGTCTGGACTGCTTGAGTTTCAAATGCCACCCCATCTATCCCCAATAACCTTTGATTCCTGGTAGGAATTCCACCAACCACAATCTCAAAAATATTCAATGTTCATGCCTCCATTGCCTGTTAAACCAGAGAGCTTCATTATCACACAACTCTTCAAAGGAACAATTTCTTCTCATTTCTGTCCTAAATAGACTACTTCAAAATTTTAAACAATACCTTAGCTCTGAATGTAGACATAGGAGAAGATATCTTTTCCATTTTCACCTTGTCAAAGCTGCTCAGGATCTTCAAACAAAACAGAGAATTGTAGATACTAGAAATCTGAAACAAACTAAAACAGAAACTTTCCTTCAGAGGGTTCATGATGTTAACTCTGTTTCTCTCTCTACAGATGCTGCCAGACCTGCTGAATTGCTCCCGCATTTTCTGTTTTAATTTGTTCCTTTCAGGATCTCATTTACTTCTATCACTTCACCCTCCACTCTGCTAAATTGAAGTTGAACCAAGCCCAGATGGAGGAACATATCACCAGAAGACAGCTTGCTTATACTAGTTCTGAATCTCGGAAATCTCCTAAATATGCATCCAACATATTTCCATCCTTCCTAAAATAAGGAGGCCAAAGCTGCACACAAAATTGTCAATGCCTTTTATAACTGAAGTATAAAATCCCTTTATGTTCAATTCCTATCTTAATAAAGTGTTGTACTCCCTTAATCTTCCCAAGTATTTGCTGTACATGCATGTCAAACTTTTATGCCTCATGTACTGGGTCTCTCTGCACCTCAGAAATCTGTAATCATTCTATTTAAGCAACACTCTGACCTGCCACTCATCCTTGCACAGTTACACTTTCCTTAAGTTTGATGGTTGCCCTAATTTCCTTAACCACTTTGCTCAGATGATCCACCGAAGTCTCCTGACTATGACACCTACCACCATGTCCTATTTCCCCATTGCTGGCTTTGTCTGTACCACTCGCGGTAGGAGTAAATTACTTCAGATGCTGGAATCTACCGAAAACAAAAATGCTGGAGATTACAGCAGGTCAGGCAGCATCCATGGAAAGAAAACAAGCTAATGTGAACTTGGATGAAGAATCATCTAGACTCGAAATGTTAACTTGCTTTCTCGCTATGGATTTTGCCTGACCCACTGTGATCGTCAGTAATTTTTTTTTCCTGCACTATTAATGGACTTGAATCCTCAGTGCTGAGCCTCTCCAGTCTGGAACTCTTCTCTCTCATGTCTGCTCTCATTTGCTTTCCTCATTCTGTAGACAACACTAGGGGCATCCTACTCCCAACTCCTGCACTTTTGCTACTTGTTATTTGCATTATTCTGCTTTCCAATGACCTTGTTTCCTGCAGCAAGGATCCCACAGGAGTTGATTGCACTCCTGCACTGTGCTCTTCCACCTTCTCTCAGAGGTCCTGCTGTACAAAGGCAGTGAGAGCACTGGCCTTATCTCAACTTGCTGTCCTGATTGGGATTTTCTAACTGTGCATAGGTTAAACATTGTAGCCAACTAAGCTCAGGAGCACCCTGTATGATGACTTTCCCCACCTTGTTATTGGAAGCCCCCAGTATGAACCTCCGTGTGAAATGTTCTGCCTTGTTATCATGCTGAAGTATCTCATGCTTTGCAGTATACCTTTCCATTAATAATGTGGGAATAGTGTTCTCTATTTACAATAGCACAATAGTCTCTTTAATCAATAGCTTTCCTGCAATACATTTATCTGTCATTAGGATTGGTTTATATTTTATTTGGACTGTAAGATATATTTTTAAAGATTACTAAAGGTTAGAGTAAATAATAATTTAGTGCAGGCTTAATCTCAGAATTCAGATGACATTTCTCAACCATTCAAGTTTCCTCTTATTTCTTAATGTGTCTTATGATGTCCTGAAGAAAATTTATAACCTTTTTATTTAGTATAAACCATCTCATTTATAACTTGACGGATTCTCCAAATAAGACGTTTTTTCGTTGCATGTTCTCTGTCACCTTCAGAGCTGCAGATTAAATCCGACTTCAAAGTGCGAGAGAATATTGTAGGTATTATTCTTTATTTTAACAATCTCCAGACTCCCCCGCAGCTTTCCTGAGCCTTTTAGGAAACTGAGGTCTGAGAAAACTGGCTATGCAGCAGCACCTCACCAAAATGATCAAAGACATGATGGACAGTAGGATAAGCACCTTTGCCTAAACTTATTCAGGATTAAATTTAGGCTTCCTCAATGATGTGCTGAACTTCAAACTGACAACATTTCTCAGCCCCAAATCTGGGAAGGATGGGGAGGATTCAGAGTGGGCAAAGAAAAATTTTGCAAGCAGGAGTAATAGACCTCAGTTACATTAGTACATTGAGGAAACTGCAATTGTTGTCCTTAAGATGAAGAAGGTTGAATGGAAATTTCATCGAAATGTTCAAAACCATGAAGAATCTGGGCAGATTTGATAAAAAAGAGTTTGTTCCCATTGGCAGAATGTTCAAGAACCAAAGAAAACTAATATAAAGCAAAAGACCAAACCATCGCATGAGGATAAACCTTCTCATGCAGAGAAATTTAGGATCTAGAACGCACAGGTAGAGAATGCAGGGGAAACTGATTCAATTTGCCATTCGAAAAAAAAACAAATTGGAAAGCACCTAAAGAGAAAACAATTGCATTGTTATAGCAAAAGTGTTGGTGAGTAGCTCTGGGCAAACTGCTTTCATGGAGAGCAAACGTGGATATGATGGACAGAATGGCCTCCTTCAGTATTATAGCCAACCAATGATTCCATAATTTTCAGAGGAGGATACAAAGGAAGGTTGATCTTATAAATGGAAAAATGTCCAAAAACTTGCATGAGTAAATCTTTTGAAGTTGGGTCTGAAGGGGATTGCCCATGAAATGCAGAAGGAATTTTACATATGAGTATGTCATGCTGATCATGATTGGTGCTGATAATTGAAATGATGCCCGACCATTCTTCCCCATTTTGAATATGTAATCATAACATCCTTATGTTGACAATGTTGAGAGTCAGTCTGGCCAATTGCCACTGCCTAATCAGGAACCCATTTCACGTGGAAGTAATGTTGTTATAAATATTTATTTCCCAAAGTCCTATGTTATTTTTCAGACCTTTCAGAGTTATGTTAATATAAAGTGATTATGATTAGTCTCTGCCACGGTTCTGGTAATTATTCAACTCTAAGCTTCTAAGCACATATTTCTCGTACTAACGCTAAAACAAAATAAAGAACAAAACCTTGGTGCAGGGCATTAGCAAGGTTTAATGGGAAGGAGAGAAGACAAGAAATTGTGATTAAATACATGAAACTTTCTTAAAATATAAAAATAGAGTTTTTGTTGACTTAAAGCCTTATCAGAAACAACCCAAAGGGCCATATAGTAATTGCCCATCAAAGCATTTCAATCAGTGCAAGCATAAATCTGAAGTTTGTAAGAAGAAAGGAAATTAAACAAATATATCCATCATTGCTTGATAACATAGTGTAGGGCTGGATGAACACAGCAGGCCAAGCAGCATCTTAGGAGCACAAAAGCTGACGTTTCGGGCCTAGATCAGAAAAGGCGGATGGGGAGAGGATTCTGAAATAAATAGGGAGAGAGGGGGAGGTGGGCCGAAGATGGCTGGAGGAGAAGATAGGTGGAGAGGAGAGTATAGGTGGGAGGTAGGAAGAGGATAGGTCAGTCCAGGGAGGACGGACAGGTCAAGGGGGCAGGATGAGGTTAGTAGGTAGGAATTGGAGGAGCGGCTTGAGGTGGGAGGAGATAAGTGAGAGGGAGAACAGGTTAGGCAGGCAGGGATGAGGTGGGCTGGTTTTGGGATGCACTGGGGGAAGGGGAGATTTTGAAGCTGGTGAAACCCACATTGATACCATTGGGCTGCAGGGTTCCCAGGGCGGAATATGAGTTGCTGTTCCTACAACCTACGGTTAGCATCATTATGGCACTGCAGGAAGCCCAGGATGGACATGTCATCCGCCTCCCCCTCTCTCCCTATTTATTTCAGAATCCTCTCCCCATCCAGCCTTTTCTGATGAAGGATCTGGGCCCGAAAAGTCAGCTTTTGTCCTCCTAAGATGCTGCTTGGCCTGCTGTGTTCATCCAGCTCCACACCTTGTTATCTCAGATTCTCCATGATCTGCACTTCCTGTTATCTCATATCCATCATTGCTTGTATTATTCACAAATGAAGAAAAAGGAAATATGTAGAAAAAACTGATGGACACATTTTCCAAAAGATCTCATTATTTGCTGGAAATATGCAGCTCGAAATTACAGTATTCCACAGAAGCTTGCACCTGCTGGTATACTTCCTGTCTTTGTAAAAACGTTGCTGTCAGGCAGTCAGGGCAGTGCTGCAGGGTTAGGGCCCCAGGCTAATGTGGGTTTATATCCCACATCACAGAACAAATGATGGAATTTAAATTCGATTAAATAAAGCTCTTATTAAAATTTGGCAACTTGTATGATAACTCTGCAGCTTTTGCTGTTTTAAAAACAAAACCCAATTTCATTAATGGTGCCTGGGAAATAAAATCTGTTATCCTTACCTGATCTAGCCTACACATGACTCCAGACTCACAGCATTGTTGTTGACGCTTAAGTGATCCTATGAACTATTCAGTTCAAGAGGCAATAAATATTGGCCTTGCGGTGATTACCCCAACCCATGAATGAATTTTAAAGATGGTGCTGAGGAAGAAATTTCAAATGAATCAATAAAACTATGTACACTAATAGCTCTTGCTAATAGCACTAATTGTACACTAATAGCTAATAGCTTTCCCTCAATAGCTTTTCCTTCAATTCTTCCCACTTTCTCTAAATCCAGGGGGTTGCCATGGGCGCTCACATGGGCCCCAGCAATGCCTGCCCCTTCATCAAACAGTCCCTCTTCAGCACATACACTAGTACTATTCCCCAATCTACAGCCATTACATCAATGACTGCATCAGTGCTACATCCTGCCCCCAGGCTGAACTGGAGCAGTTCATCAACTTTGCTAACAACTTCCATCCCACCCTCAAATTCGCTCAGTCTACCCCAGACACCTCCCTCCTTTCTCTTGACCTCTCCGTTTCCATTTCCGGCTGCAGTTTATGGTTCGACATTTACGATAAACCCACAGGCCTCCATAGCCACCTAGACTACACCTCTTCCCACCCTGTATCCTGAAAAAGCTCTATCCCATTTTCCCAATTCCTCCGTCTCCAACACATCTGGTCCGACGAGGAGACATTTCACTCCCAAGCATCCTGGACATCCACCTTTTTCAAGCAATGCTCTTTCCCCCCTCAGTCATCCAGACAGCCCTCCACCACACCTCCTCCATTCCTTGCTCTACCTCCCCCAACTCTAATCATAATAGGATCTCCCTTGTCCTTGCTTACCAACCCACCAGCCTCCGCACCCAAAGTATCATCCTCAAAAACTTCCACCTACTCCATTTAGACCCTGCCACCCTGAACAGCTTCCACTCCCCACCCGTCTATGCCTTCCACAAGGACCATTCCCTTCACCACTCATTAATTCGCACCACGCATCCCACCAAACTCTTCAAAAACCACCCTCCACCCAACCTCAGTACCTTCCCCTGTAAACCTAAAAGATACAACACCTGCTCAAACACCACCTCCCTCCAAGACCCCAAACAGTCCTTCCAGATGAGATAGAGTTTCACCCGCATCTTCATCAACCTAGTCTACTGCACCCGGTGCTCCTGATGTGGTCTGCTCTATGTTGGTGAGACCAAATGTAGGCTTCACTGTTTCACCAAGTATCTCCACCTGGCCTGTAATGGCCAGCCTAACCTCCAGGTCATTGCCCATTTCAACTCCCCTATCCATGCGTCTCCCCCCTCACCCCGTACCACACCCCCTTTGACATGTCTGTCCTCTGTCTCCTCCAGTGTCACAGTGAATCAGAACGCAAATTTGAGGAACACCAAATTATCTTCTGCCTGGGCAGACTATAGCCGAGAGGACTCAATATTGAGTTTTCCAATTTCAAATAACCTTTCCACCCATTCCCCGGCTCCTTTTCCAGCCTCGCTTCCTCCCTTCCATTCCACATTCTGACCCTCCCTCCCAGGTACCAACTAGATCTCTGATCGATGAACCAGGATCATACCGACTCTGGATGTGTTCATCCAGCTCTACATCTTGTTATCTCAGAATCTCCAGCATCTGCAGTTCCTACCATCTCACATACCTAGTACCAGTGCCCACTTAAAACCACCATTCCACTACTCCTCTCCCCCCACTACCCCCTCCCTCATTGTCTGTAGCTCCCCCTACCTCCACATCCAGCTCTGAAGGATAATGCCCAAAACGTTGACCTCTCCTTTTCTCCAGATGCTGCCTGACCTGCTGTGTTCCTCCAGGCTCCTGTTTGTCTACCTTGGATTCCAGGAACTGCAGTTTTTTTGTCTCTACACTAATAATTTGTTAAGAGAAAAATATGTATTTCTACAGCACCAAAATGCTTCAGAAATGAGATTTATGCTGTTGATATTCTCTAATCAACAGAATTGTCCTACACCTCTGAAGGAAGTGTAACTTGAACCTTCTGATCCAAGGGTAGGAACACTACCCACTGATCACAAAAGTTCTTGTTGATTCCTGTTGTAATGTGGGAAAAATACAGTCAGTTATTCATGACAAACTCTCATAAATAGCAATGTGGGATTGACCAGTTTCCTTCTCGTGGTGTAGACCATGAGATAAACATTAGCCAACACATGCAAATCTCCTCTTTTTTTAAAGTAGTGCCAGGTAATCAGTTACATTCACCTGAGAAGGCAGAGAGGGACTCCGTTTAATATTGTTATGTTAGGTGATAGTACTGTAAGAGCTAATTCTGAAAACTGCATTAAGGTCCATTAAATCTGATGATTTCATAAAGACTGGCATAAGGAAAGAGAGAACACCTTGAAATCAAGACAGAGATAGACCTGTTATCCTAGGTCTCCCAAAAATCTGACACACAATACCTATCTTATTCAAATAATTGTATGTGATTACTGTCATACAATAAACAACATCCTCATTAAAACAAGAACTGCTTCTTATTCAATTATGTAATGGTTTTCCTCTATGAATTTGGACCAAGAAAGCCTGTAGACCTAAACAGATAAGTGGGATGGTGGCAGTTTCTACCCACAACTATACATGTTGGCAGTGGTTGGCATCTTAATGCCACATGGTATGGAGTCGGGCAGATTCGAATGTAATTTAGCTGTGCAGAGCAAGTTCCAGTGAACACCGAAGAAATTCCCAGCTATAGGTTTAAGAGTGACTTGCACAGACAGTCAGCAGTTCAAGGAGATAATCAATCCAGCAAGACTACAGTAAACAAAGGATTCAACAAAGGAGAATTTACAGTCAAGGGAAAAAAGACATTCAGACCTGGTAAGAGAAACATAGAAGCAAGTATGAGGCTTTGGACCGAGTAGGTTCTGGAGATACAATCAGAAAAGGAGATGGTTTGGGGGTGATTTATCCAATCATATGTTGCCAGTTGTCAGCTGCGCAGGCTCATATGACAAATGTCTCATGCAAATAAAATGATACTTTGACAGTGCAGCACTTTCTCAGCTTTTCCTGTAAGAAAGGAAACCACATATCTCCTGATTCAGAGGCCAGAATGCTCCCCATTAAGCTGAAGCTGGCATAATTATTGAACAATTATTGTCACTTTAAAGGATTGTATTTCTTTTTGGCATTGATAGCTTTGGTTTGTTCATCTGATGTGGGCATCACTGTTAAGCACATTGCTGTTGGCCCCGAGTCACATGTTGAGCAGATTTCGTTCCCTAAGGCGAGTTTGTGGAGTAAATTTTTTGTTATAATAATTGACAAACAAAGGTAATGACGTTGCCATGTGTTTACACTAGATTTTTATTGAATTCACATGCCACTATCTGCTATTTGGTAGGATTTGAACCCTTGTCCTCAAAATATTAGCCTAGAGTTCCAGATTGCTAGTCTAGTGACATCGCCACCATGCCACCAACTTCCCGAAGTCTTTTGCTCACTCCTCTATTATTTATATAGCACACTGTTGCTAGTATGGATTTTAAATCATACAATTTTTCACAATGGGGCTACATTGTAGAGTAGGTGAAGAGTTTATGACTGCCCTATGTTGTGGGTTGCATAATAATGTTTATAATTCATTGATGGGATACTAGCGTCACAGGCAAAGCCAGCATAATTACCTTTATTCAGATGGTGGGAGCTGCCTTCTTGAACTGTGGTCAGTGTGGTATTGGGCCATGCACACTGCTATGAGGGAGGATGTTTCAGGAATTTGTGACAGAGACAACAAAGTGACAGTGGCGGTGATACAGCTTCAAGTTAGGGTGTGTATGTGACTTGGAGGAGAACATGCTCATGTTGATTTTCTCATGCAACTGCTGGCCTTTTCCTTTCTCCTCGTAGAGGTGGCAGGTTTGGACAGCACAGTTGAAGACAGTTCAGTGAGTTGATGCAATGAACTTTATAACTCGTACACACTGCTGCTACAATGTGTTAGTGGTAGAAAGAGTGAATATTTGATTCGGTAATTGTGGTATTAATCAAATAGGCTTTCAGTTCTACATGAATTTGAGTCTCTTGGATGTTCCTGCTCTCATCCTGACAATCCATTACACTCTTAACATGTGCCTCATAGATGGTGGACAGATTCTGAATAGTCAGAGACAGCAAGAACTACAGATGTTGGAGTCAGAGACAATACAATGTGGAGCTGGAGGGACACAACAGTTCAGGCAACATCAGAAGAGCAGGAAAGTTGATGTTGTGGGCTGGGACCCTTCCCCAATATGTCAACTTTCCTTCTCCTCTGATGCTGCCGTGTTCCTCTAACTCTACACTGTATTGTTTCTGGATAGTCAAGGTGTGAGTTACTTGCTGTAAAATTTCCCAAGCCCTCAATGTAAAGGTGAAATTACTGTATTTAGATATCTGGTCTAGTTCAGTTTATAGTCAGTGGTATGCACCATGTATTTTAGATGCATCTACAATGCGCAAAACTTAAACTTAGAGATAGGGAATGAGTAAACAGAGAGAACATTGGACCTCCCTGCTCGGAATTGTTTTTGTTGTTCTCTCTGATTAAATAGGATGATGAGTCATTTTGAGATAAGCCTTCCTTTGGTTGCTTTCTGCAATGAAATATCTTGAGAATTCATAACTTCAAGACAAGTAATTTTGGTATCTGTTCCGACCTGCCTCTGATATCCTTTCTGATCAGTTACAAAATGGCCATTAGAGACTTGTTTGGAGAAATGCATTTGTATGTCATATAATTTGACTAGTCATAGTCATACCTCTGCATAGCGCTCATTTTAGTTAGCAAAGTCATTAAACACAGCGTGTGAAGCGCGATGTCAGGAGAGTGAAGGTGAAATTCTATGAATATTCAGAGCAGTATGAAGGTCAAATACTGCAAGGATCAATCTGTACCTGTCAATTGCTCGGTGAGTCAATACGATTGTAAATATTCAGTCCCTGGTGTTGTGGAAATGGAAGCTGGTACAAACCAGAATTTGAAATTTTCCAGTCTCACTGTTGAAGTTATGAAGCAGTTACAGAATTAAATCAGAGGACTGAACAAAAAAGAGTGGTAATTTTGTTATCAGTGCGATACAAACTATATTGCATCCTAGATCTCATGGAGCAGCAGAGAAGCCAAACTGAAGAATTTTTGAAGGCTTTGAAGACACATTTTGAATCTTCTAGCGAGAAATATAAATAAAAGGACCAACAGAAAGATTAAGGCCAGGGTGCAGGATGTAAATTTCACAGGGGAAATCTCACAGAAGGAAAAAAGAAGTATGTCCAGTATGAAGTAAGCAAGCATTTTCTGCAAAAAGCTACATGTTTTGCACACAATTGTTTTTGTCAGGAAAAGTCAAATCAAGATGGCTGTAGGAGAGGTGTCAGATGATAATTTTGATTAATCACTCTATATCATTTAAGAGCTTGGCATCATCAGGAGTAAAGGTAAGAAATGGTTTCTGATGTTAGAATAATGAGTCCAGAAGAAGACCATTCAGTAAATCTGAAATGTTAGATAGACACCAGCGTTTGATACAACATCATGAATTTCGAGGATCTCTATGAAGTGACTCATGATGGTGGCCTGAAAATAAAGCCCTCAGAGGTAAAGTGGAGGCCAAATGATGGAATGACACTCATCTAAAGAGGATAACAGAAGCTGAGAGCTCAATGCAACATGAAGAATTTGCAGTTTTCGACAGTAATACAATTACCCCAGTTGAAGCAAGTCTAAGTTCAGACTGGCAGCTGTACACATGTCAAAAGAAATTTATTGAAGCCATTGGACTGCTCAGAAAATTGCAAAGATGTTTTTCGGGTAGGGCTTATACATTTAATGGTAAGATCCTGGGGAGTGTCACCAAACAAAGAGACCGTGGGGTACAGATTCATAGTTCCTTGAGCATGGAATCACATATCTATAGGGTGGTGAAGAAGGCATTTGATACACTTGCCTTTATTTGTCAGTGCATTGAGTATAGGAGTTGGGATATCTTGTTGCAGCTATACAGGACATTGATTAGGGCACTTTTGGAATACTGCATACAATTCTGGTCTTCCTGCTATTAGAAAGGTATTGTTAAACTTGAAAGGATTCAGAAATGATTTACACGAATGTTAGATAACAAGGTGAACACAGCAGGCCAAGCAGTGCCAGAAAAGCAGGAAAGCTGACATTTTGGGTCTGGACCCTTCCTGTGTCAGGTTTGGAGCATCTGAGCTATAGGGAGAGGCTGAATAGCCTGGGGCTCTTTCCTTGGATCATTGCAGGTTGAGGTGTGACGTTATAGAGCTTTATAAAATCATTAGGGACATGGACAGGGTGAATAGACAAGGTCTTTTCCCTAGGGCCGTGAGTCCAAAACTAGACGGCATTGGATTAGGGTAAGAAGAGAAAGATAGAAAAGGGACCTCCGGGCAATTTATTCACACAGCAGGTGGTTCATGTTTGGAATGGAATGCCAGAGGAAGAGGCGGAGGCTGGTATGATTGCATCATTTAAAAGACATCTGGATAGGTATATGAATAGGAAGGGTTAGAAGGAAATGGGCTAAATGCTGGTAAATGGGACTAGATTAATTTAGGATGTCTGAGGGGCATGAGTTGGACTGAAGAGTCTGCTTCTATGCCACATATCTCTACCACTATGACTCTAAACTGACAGAAACTCCAATGTATGCCATTAAGGGACCTGAAAACTAGAGAGAGCATGGATTAAATGCATGTACAGTGAGTGATGGAAGTGGCACTGACCAGAATTAACTGGTGATTTTTGTGCAAGAACAATTTTTTTTGCTGATCATGTATATTGGGTAACTTGTAATTTGTACATGATAACATATGAAATTTCTTGACCTTTTTTTAACGAAAATAAAGATGGTTGGAGGAGCTATATGTTTCTTATACATTCTGACATGCCATCGTCACGAGATTCCTGGTGTCAGTTGTTTTCACTTTAGTTGGACAAACCATTAAAACACACCGTGTAAAACACTTTTAAAGGTAACAGGAGTGGATGTACAATGGAGTGTGGAATCCAAAACTCAAACAGATCATGATGTGAAGGTGCCAGAGATGGTGGAAAAGGCCAGAAATGATAGCCATGATCTTATTCAATGGACTGAAGGGCTGAATGGTTTCATCCCATTTCTACTTTGTACATTGATATGTTCATTTTTCTCTCCTTGGGAATTCATGGCACGTATGAAAAAGAGGATTCTTTATAAGTTTTCCCCAGTAAGCATCTATTAATATATTAGTAAAACTCATTTTTACTAAAATTATTTGGTGGAGATATAGGAGCATCAGATGGGTTTAATTCATAATTGATTAGATTTATATCATTTCACTGGGCTACTGAACCAAAAGCTCAGGTAACCACACTAAGGACGTAGACCAAGTCCCACTGCAGTGGCTGGTAATAGAATTTGAATTCAGTTCATGAAATCTGGAATTGAAAGTTAGCCTTATTGATGGTGACCACGAATCCTACATCAATTGTGGCAAAACAAAAACCCATCTAATTGACTAATGTCCTTCAGAAAGAAAGCCTGCAGTTCTTATCTGGTCTGGTCCACAGGTGACTCCTGACTGCCCCCTGCAATGGGCTGGCAAGATACTTAATTCAAAGGCAAGTGAACATTGCTGATCAAAATCCTGGAACTCCCTCCCTAACAGCATTGTGGGAAGGTAAACTGCATCTCAAGAAGGCAGCTCAGCAGCACCTTCTCAAGGGCAACGAGGTACAGGCAATAACTGCTGGCCCAGTTAGCGATGCTCACATTCTGTGAATAAATACCATATTTTAAAAAGTAGAAATAGGAAACAAATATTGTCTTTGTCAGTCACACTCACTTCCCATGCTAGAATAAAAATTATTTCAAAATACAAGTGATCCAGACTTATGTAAGTAAAACTACATATATTACTACTTGAGCAGAATAAATGTATAGTTAAAGTATGCAGAGGTGAATCAGCTATAGGCAAGTTCGATGTAACTAACGATAAAGTGGGCTGGACAAAGAAGAAATGTTTTGTATATATTCAGATAATACAGTGTGGAGCTGGAAGAACACAGCAGGCCAGGCAGCCTCAGAGGAATAGGAAAGCTGACGTTTCCAGTCAGGACCCCTATGTCTGAAGAAAGGTCCCAACTCGAAACGTCAACCTTCCTGCTCCTCTGATCTTGCCTGGCCTGCTGTGTTCCTCCAGCTCCAAAATGTCTTCTCTCAGACTCCAGCATTGGCAGTTCTTACTATCTCTGAGTGCAATGTATATACTCATTTATTTTCTTTCCCTCGCCAGGCAGATTGACCTGTTGCCTGTTTACTTACATTGACATGTGACGAAGGCAGACAAAATAATATGGCTGTTAATTTCATAATGATGCAATATCATGAGCACCCATTGTAGTTCTGTTTCTTGAAACTGAATCGTAACGTTTGATCACCCTCATTTACAGAAATTTTTTTTAATGGTAATCATTCTATCAGCAGCAGGCTCAACTGCTTGTTATGTCATGGTGTCCTTCCTTCACTAAATGCATTGGTGCCTTGTAATGTGAAACACTCCTGTTTGTTTTGGATGCACATTCGTCCACTGAAACTATATATGTGATTCAGGCTGAACAATAAAAGATGCTGCTCTGATATCTGCCTTGTACTGCATAAACTAATCTGTTTGAAACACACACACCATCACGACTGAGGAGTCAAAACAAAACTGGGGTTGCATCAATTCAAAGGTTGTTTTTCAAGAATTTTGGTATCTACACTATATCCGTCATAAACATATGAAGAAAAGATGCCCTGCCATTATATCTTAAAGTGCTTGGCTTCAAAGTGAGTTCAGTCACATTTTATCTGATGAATAACTCTATATGAAGGGATTGGGCCATTGTAGCAGGGTTTAAATGTTTACCAGCTCTTTGGTTTTCAGTATTCCCACTATTCTTTCCAGTTACGTCCCTGACCTCTCCTTCAATGGTATTGTTGTGTTGCCAATAAAATGCTGGCAGCATTTCTTTAAGAGATTGAAAGGGAAGAACTGTCTGCGCTCTTCTATTGAAGTGAGTCAATATTAGAGGTTGCGATATTAGTGATCAAGTTAAAAATGTTGTATTCTCATTATATGGGATCACAGGATTTCCTGGGGTTTATAGCTGGTATTTTGCCAATTGCAACCTACAGTTCTCACTAAGTCACTCATCAGTGGCTTTGAGTAACTGGAAAACTAATCTCTATGTGTGGCTACATGGACCGTAATATAATGGTGTCGCACTGCCAGGAAATCTTATATAGATTGAAAGAAGCTTATGGGAATGATGTAATACAGAATGTGGAAAATAAAATGGATGATTACACTTCTTAAAGAAGTCACACGTCACCAGGTTATAGTCTGACATGTTTATTTGAAATCATAAAGTTTCGGAGTGCTGTTCCTTTGTTACCTTCACATGATGGAGGAGCAAAAGCTTGAGATTTTAAATAAGCTTGTTGGACTATAACCTGATGTCGTGTGATTTCTGACTTTGTCCACTCCAGTCCAACACTGCCACCTCCACATTAAAGAAAACATGAAAGACAGGCTCTGCAGAGGTATTATTGCTGCCTAGCTTCCATGAGTCTTGTTTTCCTCTTCTATTGTCTATTTCATGCTCACTCACACCATAGTGTCCTTATTCAGGAGAATGAGGTTGCTGTGTAACTTTGGGTGTTTCTGGGCAATCACTGATGATTGCACTCTGTAATTAACTAACGGTTAAAGTGTGTCATTGATCTTTCGGAGTGGAAACTGAGTGAAGTATCAATCAATATAAAATACAGCAATAGATTGACCTGCCTGGGAAATATTAGGAAGAAAAGAGTTTGTTTTTCATAGAATCCCTACAGTGTGGAATAGGCCCTTCGGCCCAACAAGTCCACACCGTCCGTACAGCATCCCACCCAGGCCCATCCCCCTCTCACCCACCTAAGCTGCACATCCCTGAAAACTACGGGCAATTTAGCATGACCAATCCACCTAGCCTGCAAATCTTTGGACTCTGGGAGGAAACCAGAGCACCCGGAGGAAACCCACACAGACACGGGGAGAATGTGAACCCTCCACACAGACAGTCATCCGAGGGTGGAATTGAACCGGGGTCTCTGGCACTGTGAGGCAGCAGTTGATGGATGATAGTAAAATGTAGAGTATGCAGGGTAGATTGATCTTAGTGGGATAATAGGTGGCCACAACATTGTGGGCCAAAGGATCTGTACTGTGCTGCACTGTTCTATGTTCTATGTTCTATGAAGCATACTTCTTTTGAAGCTTCCCCATTGAACATGTTCGCGAAAGTGTAATTGGCCAATTAAAGTAACACCACGGATGGTGATTTATTGTGGAAGTACGATGGTTCAGTTTCACTCTTGCCAATTTGCATTAATCCAGAGCTTGATTAAGGACTCACCCATAAATGAAATATCTTCTCCCTGTCTTAAAGTACCAATGCAGAAAGTATAGACTGAATGGCCTCCTTCTGCGCAATTACAACTCTGTAATAATACGATTCTTATGCCAGGGCAACCATAGTTGCAATATGTATGGACAGGAAGCCACTTTCTGTGTTTAAGCCATCCTTCTCAGCTCTGTGATTTCTACCTCAAGGACAAGACCAGTAATGCCCATCACTTCCAAATTCCCCTCCAAGACGCAGCAGCCACTAACACTGCCAATGTGACCACATACCATCACCCTTCATTCATTGTGCTAGAGGATGACAATGTGTTTCCCACCTAACATCATCACGAGACCATTCGTTGCAAAAGAACTGCTGCAGTTCAAGAAGGAGGCCTCACCGACAGTATCTCCTTTGGAGAATTAGAGACAGACGATTAATATGCCGGTACCACATTCCCAGAACATATTAAAAAAATACGAACTAAGTCTTGCCAAGCAGTAAGAACAACACAATCTATCTTATTGGAGAGAACAAAGCACCAAATGCATGTTCATTTTTTAACTAATTTCTCTACTATTTGCACAATATTGTTTGGCAAATGAGGTATAAAATTAAGCGGAATATTGATTTTCGAAAGAAATGTTATAGACCACAAGCTGCAGGGGGTTAGTTAGTGCTCTTGAGGTTAAACTGCCATCTTTTTTTTATATAAATGGTTGGGAGCTCCGTAATGTATTTCATTTTCAGAAGTAATCTTAGATGTGAAACAAATATAGTGAAGTCTGTTATCAAACCATAACATCTGCTGCAGTGGCAGATGATGAAATAGCTGACTGCTGAGCTGAAGACAGTCAGCGTAGCTTTCTTAATGCGCAGGCTATTGTGCAAACAAACAAACACTGATATCGCCTGTGCTTGTCACAATTATTCAGTATGATGATATATCATTCTGCATTAGCTGCCTGAGCACTGAATTTCATCTACAGAGTGAACCATGGCAACATGCTTTCTACAATATATTGTTCAAGAGCAGGATTTTACATTAAAGATGGTGGGAGGGGGGAAATTGTGCAGATCTAATTCTCGATAACAGTGAAAAGAATGACTGCAGCCCAAACAAAAGAAAAGTGCAGGGTCTTTTGAAAAAGTCTATTGTATTAGGTGATATTCTTTGATACATGGGAAAGTTAATTGCCACCCTGTTAATAAGAATATTCATTTCAACGGATTGTTTGCCTGGACGCACAGTCATTCCTATATAAGTGGTTGTTTAATAATTAGATAAAGGGAGTTGGTATTTCAATTAGCAAGCTTCTATGTATTACATTATAGGATGACAGATCAAGGATAATGGACGTCTGGCAATGAATACAGGGCTGTAATTTAACTGAGAGGACCGAATGCAACCTTAATGTGTAAAAGCAAAATTTAGTTTAATACAAAAGTTGGCAGCATCCTTTTCCATGTGAGAGCATAAAGTGCTGGTGAAGGCAACGTCCATGATAAAATCAAGACAGTGTCATCTTGATGGGTAGAATGGCCTTTTCACACTTTAGGTTTTCTTTCAATCTTAAGCCTGAAGATCAAAATAGGACCATGGGGAAGATGAATTATTAGAAAATATGGCATCATAAAACACCAAACGGTAAAGTTGGCACCGTCCGGCCAGGTTATGGGGCTGCTCACTCATTAGATAGAGATGACTGACAACAGTTTAACCCGAAGGTTACTACACTGCAGACACGGTGAGAGATTGAGAAGCACCGTCTCTCTGACCCTTTAGCTGTACTCGATCTGTTCATTGAGAACTGTTGACGTGATATTGGTAGCCCCAATTTCTCTGCACCCCCACCCTCACCAAATCCAACCTATCTCC
Organism: Stegostoma tigrinum; assembly: GCF_030684315.1. Classification (NCBI taxonomy): domain Eukaryota; kingdom Metazoa; phylum Chordata; class Chondrichthyes; order Orectolobiformes; family Stegostomatidae; genus Stegostoma; species Stegostoma tigrinum. The sequence goes on from NC_081378.1 coordinate 9,136,134, forward strand.
CTCCCCCTGACCATACTCCACGTGCTTACATCTAACCCTTCCACAGGGACAGTTGCCACCGGGACACCCTGGTTCACTCTTCCTTCACTCCTAACATCATCCCCCTACCAACAACCTTACGACACATTCACCTGCAACCAGCAAATGTGGAACACCTGCCCATTTACCTCCTCTCTCCCCAGTATCCAAGGTCCCAAACATACCTTCCGAGTGAAGCAACACTTTATGTGCACTTCCTAGAATCTAGTCACCTGCATTTGCTGCCCACAATGTGATCTCCTCTACACTGGGAAAACAAAGCGTTGACTGGGTGAACGCTTTGCAGAACATTTACGTTCTGCTCACAAAAAAGACCCTGAGCTTCCAGTTGCTTGTTACTTTAACACACCACCCTGTTCCCTGGCCAATACCTTTGTCTCTGGCTTGCTGCAGTATTCCAGCGAAGCTCAGTGCAAGCTGGAAGAACAATTCCCCATTATCTGCTTGGGGACCACACAGCCCTCTGGACTCAACATCAACTCAACAATTTTAGGGCCTAAACTCCCCCATGTCCTAGCCCCTTACCCCACACACCAGGATTTGTTACCACATAGCCTGCCATGACACACTACCCATTGTTAGTCAGTAACAGTCGCCATTAACAGCTACTCATCCTCCTAGCCAGATCGTTATCAACTTCTTTGTCTAGCCAACTGTTCTTCTCTCTCTTTGGGCTCAATCCTATCATTTTCTCCCTACCCCAACCCCCTCTCTATTTTCTGCATATAAACCAACAATTTCTATCTACCATCAGTCCTGAGGAAGGGTCACCAGATCTGAAACGTTAACTCTGACTTTTTTCTTCACAGATGCTGCCAAACCTGCTGAACTTTTCCAGCAATTTCTGTTTTTGTTGCTTCATGGTAACTTCAGCTAGTTCAGGAATTAAACTCACGCTATTAGCATCACTCACCAGCTGTCTAGCCTACTGAGCTAACCAACCTTTATCGCAAGCCACTAAGCAAAGGCTAAGGTGCAATAATTGTAATCAATTCTTCTTAGTTATCCATTAATCTAACAAAAGATGAGGTCTAGCTTTTTGTTCTGCTGATGATTTTTTTATTTTTATTGACAAAATATGGGGAGCAAGGGTGAGATATTAACGTAATTTTCAGTATGTGATACCATTATGTGATACTTTTGCCCAAGGTATAAACTAGAGTCTATTTGCACAGCAAGGTTATAACAATCAAATCTGCACTGGATTAATGTAATTCCTTTTTATGTCATTGCATGACAAATGACATAATCAAAGTCTGCTTCTCACTTGAATCTCCATTGTAAATGGGACAATGGGGGTAGTGGGGTGCTCCTGATCAGGTGAATGCCTGGCTGAAGGCTATCGTAAAGCCCGGGTGGACAAACAAACAAAGTTATTGCCAAATCTTACAACAGACAATAGGGAAAAATCACAGGGGAATTCCCAGTTGCTTCAATTTCTGTCACTTCAGGGCACTAGCACTGCTGAAAAATTCAGTGTTTTCCTCCCCAATTAATCATATTGGGACCTGATCTGCTTCAAAATGTGCTATTTGTTCATGTTGACCAACACATTGAAGGCATATTCTCATGGACTGAGACACACCAAACACATGGGCATTGAAACTAAGGTTTAAACAACTGTTTGAAATGCCACTATCTTAACGCAGGCATGAAAGAAGTGGCATAAGACATCTGTTATAACAGCTGACCAGGAAAATTGTACAAGGACTAGTCCATGATGGCACATGAAGAAAGGCTGAAAATGTCATCTTTGATGAGATGGGGGACCTGGAGCATGTCAGTGAGGAAAGGGGTGATGAATGAATGTGACAAGCTGGAGTTGGGACCAGTATGGGAACTTTGGAAAGAGTAGGTCTAAAACTGACAAAATAATAGATAATAGTTTCCGTAAAAGTGGAGCAGCAATGGAAATATGTTAACAATCAGAAAATATCCATTCGTAGGCCAAGTTTGTGAAAGTAATCATTTATTTATTTGCCGGGTTCGATAGGGAGAACAAAATAATTTATAGAACTGGGACAATGATGGGACACACAACAGTTTTTTTACTTCATTTCATAAGCCTCTACTTACCCAGTTTCTCACCAGATCCCTAAATCTGTTGAAATGCACTTCCATACTCACTTATGTTGAAGTCTGTTAAACCTGAAGGCAAGATTATTACATTCACTTCCTTTATACTTTCATCTTTGTTATTTTTTCAAATACCCACCCATTTTCAATTGCTTCATCAGTTGCCTTCCATCAATCATAAGGTTCAGAAGTAGGAATATTTGGCGATTGCCTAACATTCAGCACTGTTTGTGAATCCTCAAACACTGAAGAAACCTGTGTATTTATGCAGCAAGACCTCAATAACATTCAGGTTTGGGCTGATAAAGTGACAAGTAATCTTCATGCCACACAAACGCCTGGTAATGGGGTGGCATGGTAGCTTAATGGTTAGCACTGCTGCCTCACAGCACCGATGTGGAGTTTACATATTTTCCCCATGGCTGTGTGGGTTTCCTCTGGGTTCTCTGCTTTCCTCCTTCCATCCAAAAATGTCCAGGTTAGATGGATTGGCCATGCTAAACTGCCTATAGTGTTCAGGATTAGGTGGATTAGCCATGGGAAATGTAGGGTTACAGGGATGGGGTGGATCTGGGTAGGATGCTCTTTGGAGGTTTGATGTGGACTTGATGGGCCAAATGGCCTGCTTCCACACAGTAAAGGTTCTAAGATTTGATCTCTCTCAAGAGAAAATCTAACCATTACTTGAGATTACTGAATTTAACACTATCAATATCTTGGGAGTTACCATTGAGCAGAAACTGAGCTGAAACAATCATGCTGTGGCTATAGGATCAGATCAGAGCCTGGGGATCCAGCAGATGGTGACTCATCTTTTGACTGTCCAGACCCTGACCATTATCTACAAGGTACAAGACAGGAGTGTGATGGAATACTCCCCACTTGCCTGGATGGGTGCAGCTCCAACAATACTCAAGGAGCCTGGCACCATCCAGGACAGAGCTGCCACTTTATTGTTGGAAACCATAAATATTCATTTGTTCCATCACCGACATATAGTAGCATCTAGCACCGCGGAAATTCGCCAAAGCTCTTTAAACAGTACCTTACAAACCTGCAACCACTTCCACCTAGATAGGCAGGGGCAGCAGATACATGGGAACATCACCATCTGCAAGATCCCCTGCAAGCTACTCACCATCCTGACTAGGAAATGTATCTCTGTTTCTTCACTCTCACTGGGACAAAATCCCGGGATTCTCTCCCTTACAGCATTGCAGGTTGAACAATACCAAATGAGACGCAGCAGTTCGAGAAAGCAGCTTGCTCAATGGTATTTAGGGTTGAGTACAAGTGCTGGCTCAGCCAATGAAATTCAAATTCCCCAAATAAATAAACCAAAATGAATATTCCCTCATATTTGATCCATCTGCCTAAACTCGTTCAGACCCACAAATCTCCATTATTTCTAGAATCCTTCATTGCCTGCCTCTTGCAAGACACTGATGTGAATTGTTCCCACACTAACTGCCATGCCTTCAGGTGCCTCGACCAAAAGCTTTGGAATTTGCCTCCTAAACTTTTTTGTTTCTCTTGCTCCTTCTGTTTTAAGTTGCTCAATAAACCTTCCCTTTTATAAGCAACATTTTATTCACATGTCCAAATAATCCCTTTCATGGTTTGAAACGATAATTCATTTGTTAGCAATCTTGTAGGTCATTGTAATTATATTAAGGTGCTATATAAATGCAAGTTGCTGACTGACTTGTTTTCTTTGCAGACGGGTTTACCACTATGGTGCGGGGCTTTGTAATAATGTTTGTAATAGCTCCCATAAGAAGCAGACATAGGTAATGTAGTATTGAAGGATTCAACAGATGTCTATTGCAGTCTTTGCTATATACAAACATTATAGTCACTGGCAGTTCAACACCTAAACTAATAACCTGCCGAGCGTCAAGTGGCCCCAATTAAGACAGAATCCAAGACCCTAATAGCCTCAACTCGTATCCTACGATATGAAGCTCATATCATGAGATCTCTTGAAAAGAATGATCTTTATTGTCACACATAATTTGTGTTTATAAATGTTTATAATTACGAGTGCGGTGAAAAGTGTATAAATCGTCACTTATGGAGCCACCTGAGTTACAAGGCTCCTAGGTACAGCTTCTTCAGAAACAGTTCTTAAAAACATAGAGGAGTAAAAGGACCAGCATCGCAGATTTTATGAATAACTTATAAAATGGAATTTCAAAAAAATGTTCGATACAACGGTCTTCCAGCCCAATCCATGCTGCTACCTATCCTCCCATCCATGACAGGCCTTGAGCCGAGACTGCGCCAGGCTTGACCTAGGGGCTCACAAGGCCGGGAGATCGCTCTGGAATAACCTCGAGACCAGAAGTCCACACCGAAGCCATGCCAGACTGAGAGACTGCCAGGATGAGTTGCTGGGATATTGCTAGTCCATGCCGAAACAACCCCATGCCAGGCCGCTATGCTGGGCCTCATCGGGTCTTTGCAGAAGCTGGGAGTTCCAAGGCTCCAAGGTCCAGGCCAGGATTTCTGAGGCTGGGAGTTCCAAGGCCAGGAACCCCAGAACTGGGAGGTCAGAGGCCGAGAGGCTGACAAGTGGAGAAAGAAAAGACAAAGGAGGAAAAATAAAGGAGAGGGACAAACAGTATGGACGAGATCCAGCTCAAGCCTCCTGCTCTGCTGCCATCTTGGATCTACGTGTGCGCACAAACAGTGAGTCTTAACTTGACACAGACTCTCAAAGGCAATGATGCATTCTTCAGGAGACTTTCTCTGTTTTGCAACAATAGCTGAGAAATTTCACCTAGCCCTTTTCACTCTGCTGTTGTTACTTTGCCAGAATTTGACAGAAACCATGTTTATGGATGTTAACAGAGCTTCCCGCTGTATGGCCACCAAACACAAACAACTCCAAGCAACTTTATTACCAGTAAGTTTCTTTCAAGAAATGCTCCCACCCTCAGCTGCAATGACTTAATAAAAACAGGAACTGCCAGAAATATCCAGCTGGTCAAGGTGTATCTGCACAGACAGTAACAGAGTCAACTGCTTGGGCAGGTCATCATTTAGCCACTAACTCTTGTGTGATAGACAAGGAGAAGTCTGGTTCACTTTATTTCCCTCGAACCTGGGAATATTGAAGTTGACTGTAATATGTCTGCTATCAACTGAGTCAGTGCAGACCCACCATTTGATTGTGGGACCCACCAATCCTTAGGCAGCAGTTCCTGCTGGTGCTTGTATCAATTGAGAAAAAGGTTATTGGGCGGGTTGGGGATTGGAAATGCCTACGTTAGATGATAATTGTACAGTGGTGGAGCGGTATAAATCACTCAGGGAGTCTGAACTGCAGTGACCAAATGGACTTTTACACCGACGGTGATGTCTGCAGCACAACTCCATCACATGAGAAGCCAGGTACCCCCACTGGTCTTACCACCTGACATTGTTTTGTGTAGGAAGGATATATGCATCCTGTTTAATTGCATTACACACGCATCCTCCTTGGTCCTCAAATCGTGAGTGGGACTTAAATCCAAAGATTCAGAGCCACTGCTCATTCAGCATAAGATCTCAGAACATTGTATGCTAGAATATTAACATGTTATTACAGTGAAGACATTGACCAATTTACCTTACATATCTTAAAAACTTTCAAACCACTGTGTTCGTGTCTTATTATTACACGCTCCTTTATTTGTTATTCATTGAAGAGAATAAATTATGTCTTTTTTTTAACAGTAGGGAGGGCCATGGTGAAACATTATGAATTGATTGTGGTATTGCAAATTGAAATCTGTGAAACCTGGGTTGTGGAGTGGGTATCTTAAATTACTAAGGCCCTTGACAAGAAAGATATACACATCCTTTATTTTTCAAAGGTCAACTTACTTCATCCCTATATCTTTTGTTAACACGTGCTTTAACAATATTTTATCCATCTGGACAACTTCTGTGCAATTATTTTACACAAAGTATCTGATGCAGTGGCTGCGGTAGACAAATGTGCTACTAAAACTGACTGAGTGCATTTGCCTCAGAACTGATATGTTTGGCTGTAGTGGAAAAGGGAGCAGCTCCCTACTTGGGTTATAAATGTAGCTACCAAATCTGGGCAAATAAATTGCACGATCATCAGCCGATTACTTATCTGGGACAAAGATTTGTTTGGAATGAGTGAAACAGAAGCAATTTGTGAACCTATCAAACTGTGCCTATAAAGGATCAGCCTGCACTGGCATAACTGGGAAAGATAAAGCTTTTTTTCAGCTAAAACAAGCAAACTTAACGACGAGACGCTCGTGTTTTACTGGGACCCAAGTGAGGAAAAAAGCCAATCTTCCATCAGTATCAGAGCTCTTAACGTCACCCGTACACATCACTTCACTGCCTTGATTTTGCATCATTGGCCATATTTAAAGTCACTGATTTTTATCTGAGATTGCAATCCCTGCCTCACACCATCAGTGTCATTACTTAGCTCGGAGCGGGCTGTTAATTTAAAGAAGCAGCTTTAATGAAGACCCTCGACAGGTGATTTCCAAAGAAAGGACTTCCTTTCCTCTTTTAACACAGTGGGAATTAACATGATTTCCTAATTCTCTGGAGTACCATTCTTCCTCCCACTCTTCCAAATAAAATATTGCTTTGGCCACCTTCCTTAGAGGAACTGTTTTGCATTCTCAATGCAGGATATGAATGATTATACAAGTTAATTCTGCTGACTACTCCTTGTTTGGAAAATTAATGTGCTTTAATCCCTGGAGTGAATACGAACCTTGCTTCTAATGCATGATAGAAATATTTATCCAAGCTAACTATGCTTTATATCTCTTTGAATGCCTGTGAACTTGTCATTGCCTATATTTTTATAAACTTATTTTCTACTCTTAATTCCTAAAATAGATGTTTCTGAAAAGCTCTGTACAGTTTTGATCCTCATCAGCCTTGCCCAACTCCCACCCGTGTGAACCAATGAACGCTCATGAGCTACTCAACAAAACAGGCCATCACAGTCAAACTCAATCAGGTTGCATGGTACAGCATAGAAGGAGGCCATTCGGTCTGCCTGCAAAAACAACTCCATAAGACCATTAGACATATGAGCAGAAGTAGGCCATTCAGCCCATTGAGTCTGCTCTGCCATTCAAAGGGATCATGACTGATCTGATAATCATCAACTCCATTCTCCTGCCTTTTCCTCATGACCATTGAATTCCTTAATTATTACAAAACTGTCTACCACGGCCTTGAATATTCCTCATGGCCCAGTCTCATCAGCCTTCTGTGGCAAAGAATTCCATAGTTTGCTACTCTATGAGAGATGAATTTCCTCCTTATCTTAGGCTGAAGTTTGTGACTCCCATTCCACTCCTTGGCCTTTTCCTCATGGCAGTTTTTTTTGCTTCTCTTCAGGTTAATTACCTATGCCCATTTTGAGAGCCACAATTGAATTTACCTCGACCACACTTCCAGGTTGTGCATTCCAGATCTTCATTTGATGTTCACCTCTGACAAGAAAGCATGTATATGTAAGAGTCTGATTGAGATTCCTCTTTGTAACTCGATGTACAAAAACATGGCGATCGCCTTTACTGAGCACTGGCTGCTGCTAAAGCAAAGATCTTTTGTGAACATCAGAACATGAGCAAGTTTTGCATGTTCTTCCAATCAATTAGGCCCTTGTTAGCAATTAGATCCTCATTACAAAAGATGATCATATGCTATGTATTGAATGTCCTCAAAGGGGGACTATACATCATAATGTTACATAAGATAAAGGTGTAGACCTAGGATTAGTGATGAAATCTGCAAATGCAATTACTGGATGGTGTGTGGGAACATGTGAAGGATCAGTACTGACGGGGTGGCCAGTCAGTACCAGGAAGAGAGGAACAATGAGGTTGGAATTTTCACAGTCCAGGCTGAAGTCTTCGGTAATCATAGCATACATCAAATATATGCTATGTATAATTGCGTTGGAGGTTTTAGTTTCCTTTATTCATTCACTGGAAGAGGGTATCACTGGTTTGGCAGCATTTATTGCCCATCCCAGAAGGCACTAACAGTTGACCACGTTGCTGTGGGTCTGGAGTGACTTGTAGATCAGACCTGGTAAGGGCAGCAGTTTGCTTCCCTGAAGGACAATAATGAACCAGACGGGTTTGTTCCCCAACAATCGTTTCATGGTCACCATTATATTCTTCATTCCAAAACATTTTTTTAAAATTTGAATTCAAAACCCACCCTTTGCTGTGGGGGGGATTCAATTGCTACTCCCAAAGACATTATCTGGTTCTCTGGTTTAACAGCCCTGTGATCATACCACTCTGCCATCTCCTCCCCATACTGATTCTATCACTTTTGAGCCTGCTAATGGTGATTGATATCATCGTCAAAGCAGAGGTAATCACATCAGACCTTAAGGTCACAATTCGCAAGGACAATCCAAGATCTCAAAGGCTGCACTGAGGCATGAAACTAGTTACTTCCCACTTTGAACTGTAAGTGTTTGCCACCATGCTCTTACATGTGACCGAACAGAATGGCTTGCCCACCCTATTCTCATAACCATCAAGGTCAGTGCTGTAGTAATCCTTTACACATCTGGCTCCTGGCAACGTCTAAATCCTCAACCCACAAATGAACTAAAGCTGCTACCAATGCAGTTTGTGCCAGATCAAACCACTTTATCTCAATTCCATGGGATAAGGTCAGTGCTGTAGTCCTGGCAGTATCCCTTGCCAACTTAGCTGGCTGGCCCAGGTGCAGGGAGCTATTGACTATACGCACATTGCATTGAGAGCACCACATCATAGTGCAGCTGAGTTTATTCATGGAAAAGTGTTCCATTCCAACAATGCGCAAAACATCTTTGACCATCGGTGCCACTTCTTAGAAGTCTGTGCTAGGGTACTTTGAGAACTGTCATGATATCTATATCCTTGAGATCTCACACATTCCTGCTTCATTTCAAGGAGGGGACAGCTGTTGATGTGGTGTATATAGATTTCAGTAAAACATTTTATAAGTTTCCCCACCATAGGCTATTGCAGAACATTCGGAGGCATGGGATTGAGGGCAATTTAGCAGTTAGATCAGAAACTAGCTAGCTGTAAGAAGACAGAGGGTAGTGGTTGATGGGAAATGTTCTTCCTGGGGTTCAGTTGCTAGTGGTACATCGCAAGGATCTGTTTTGGGGCCACTGCTGTTTGTCATTTTTATAAATGACCTGGATGAGGGTGTAGAAGGCTGGGTTAGTAAATTTGTGGATGACACTAAAGTCGGTGGAGTTGTGGATAGTGCGAAAGGATGTTGCAGGTCACAGAGGGACATAGATAAGCTGCAGAGATGGGCTGAGAAGTGGCAAATGGAGATTAATGCGGAAAAGTGTGAGGTGATTCACTTTGGAAGGAGTAACAGGAATACAGAGTACTGGGCTAATGATAAGATTCTTGGCAATGTGGATAAGCAGGGAGACCTTGGTGTCCATGTACATAGATCCCTGAAAGTTGCCACCCAGGTTGATAGGGTTGTTAGGAAGGCCTATGGTGTGTTAGGTTATATTGGTAGAGGGATTGAGTTTCGGAGCCATGAGGTCATGTCACAGCTGTACAAAACTCTGGTGCGGCCACACTTGGAGTATTGCGTACAGTTCTGGTCGCCACATTATAGGAAGGATGTGGAAGCATTGGAAAGGGTGCAGAGGAGATTTGCCAGGATGTTGCCTGGTATGGACGGAAGGTCTTAAGAGAAAAGGTTGAGGGACTTGAGGCTGTTTTTGTTAGAGAGAAGAAGGTTAAGAGGTGTCTTAATAGAGACATACGATACGATCAGAAGATTAGATAGGGTGGACAGTGAGAGCCTTTTTCCTTGTATGGAGATGGCTAGCATGAGGGGACATAGTTTTAAATTGAGGGGTGATAGATATTGGACAGATGTGAGAGGTAGGTTCTTTACTCAGAGAGTAGTAAGGGCGTGGAATGCCCTACCTGCAACAGTAATAATTTAAGGACATTTAAATGGTCATTGGATAAACATATGGATGATAGCGGAACAGTGTAGTTTAGATGGGCTTCAGACTGGTTTCACAGGTCGGCACAACATCAAGGGCCAAAGGGCCTGTACTGCACTGTAATGTTCTATGTTCTATGTTCTATGTTCTATGCTGTGTAGGTGATGAGGTGAGTCTGGAAAGGTGACATGCACGAGCCTCATGGAGCAAATCCCTTCATGAAGTGTACCAAAAATGATACTTAGCCGATTTCAGGTAACAGTCAACCCTCTGTATTATGATTGTGGTCAAAATAGAGAAGGTTTATCTTGTATCCTCCCCATTGAAAGCAAAGTGATGAAACAAAGAGTTTGAAATCCTCAGCAAAATATTGAAGCTATATTGAACTATGATTGTAGAGTCATAGATTCATGCAGCATGAAAGCAGGTCCTTTGGTTCAACTCGTCCATACCAACCAAGTTCCCCGAACTAAACAAGTCCCACTTGCCTGTGTTTGACCCATATCCCTTTAAACGTTTCCTACTCATATGCCTGTCCAAATGTCTTTAAAATGTTGCAGCTGTACCTGCATCTATTACTTCCTTCAGCATTTCATTCCATGTACAAACCATTCTGTCTGAAATAGTTGCTCTTCAGGTCCCTTTTAAATATTTCTTCACTCACCTTAAACATTAACCCTCTGGTTTTGAACTCCCCTACTCTGGGGAAAAAGACCTTTGCTGTTCATGTTAACTAAGCCCCTCATCATTTCACAAACTTCTATAAGGTCACCCCTCAACCTACGTTCATAACTGAAGGAATTAACTTACTTAGTGAGTCGCCGAAATAATACTTTGTCAAAACTGAAATAGCTGTGGATGCTGTAAATAAGGGTAAATGAGGAAGGGTCACCAGACCTGAAACATTAACTCTGATTTCTTTTTTCTTTACAGATACTGCCAGACCTGCTGAGCTTTACCAACAACTTTTGTTTTTGTTCCTAATACTTTGTCAAGTTTGTTTGCAACAGTTATGGCAATATATTTGTTCACTTGTGTGATGCCAGAAAATCATTTACTGGTTCTGGTCTGATCAGGGGTAGCATGTCACGATAGTGGTTTTGTTTTTGGTATTATATAGTATTTAGATAAGATACTGTCAGGGACTCTCTGTAATTTACGGGACTCATCTGATCTGGGGGTACTAGACTGATTGTAAATAGCCTGTATGAGAGATAGCACTGAGGAGCTGTTTCCCTTAAAGCTTGCCAAACTTTTCTTAAAATATAAAATCCTTTACATTTTTTCAATACAAGTCTCATGAAAAGTTTCAAATGTTTACAGTTTCAACTATTGACAATTTAAATGACCTGGATAATGGGCAATTTTACTACCCTGTGGATGAAAGGAGTTGTTTATTAATACAAAACGGTAAGTTTTCAATGAATGCTGAAATAATTTTATATTTTGTTTTAATTTTCATACTGTCACTATGAGACAAGTAGCTTCTAAGGAATGTAAGGTCAGTGGGATGGGCCAGGAAATGCAATAGTTTGGCATGAGGGAGTAGAGAGAGCTTGAGATGCCATTCAGGTTATCTGGGGGTATGTGGTGACATGGATGCGGCATGAGCAATGTGTGGGGATTGAGGAGATGTGAGGTATGAAGGCTGGAGGGCCTGAGAAATTTTATTCCAACTGGGACAGAGTCCCACACCTCTAAGATGGTCTTTTCAAACAATCCAGCCGGCTCCTGGCAGTCCCTGTAACAGTCTGCGGGCATTGCCCTGGGTCAATTGGCCCAAATGTAGCTGCTATGGGTCTCCTCAGAATGAATATTTCATCGTTCCTGACACTTGCTGCTGATCTGGGAATTTTCCCAAATCCTGCTCCCTGCCTCGAGATTGAAAATCCAGTCATTTTAACTAAACCATGTTGACCCTGCCTAATTAATCTTTGCCTTTCTAAATGAAATTTAATGTCATCCCTCAGAATATCTTTCCCAATAATTTCTCCATTACTTAGCTTATCACTTTCAAAACAGCTTTTGATGTTCCAACCTTGTTTCCATTAACAGTTTAAGCAACGTATCACTCAGACTGAGTATTTATCTACATTTACTAATGCCAAACTGCTTAATATTTCTTCACTCACAATGTTTATCCAATCCAATATTTCACACTCTTTCTCCAACAAGGTTTTTAACTCATCCTCTTTTTGAAATCAGATACCAGTTACATTAAGAATTTTGTCTCCAGTTTGGTGGGTCTTTCCTGATACAACCCTTAGTTGATCAGCCCTCACTGGTTTGGCCATGAAGTTTGGGACTCAGGGTTCTGCATTTCTGATAGACTGTTCCCTTAGACTGAAGAGGCTCTATGCTAAGCGCACTGTATCATTCTTTTTCCTTGCCTTACCAGCGGCTGTTTCCTGACTTTGGAGAGTTCCAACAATCTCTACCTCGGATTGTTGCATTCTTACCTCTCAGAATCACGATAGCATGTGACTACTGATGTCCTACATCATCAAAAATCATTAAAATAGACAAGACGAGTGGTAGTGTAGCGGTAATATCTGGACTAGTAGTCCAGAATTCCAAACTAATGTTCTGAGAGCATGATTTTGAATCCCGCTATAGCAGATGGTGAAATTTGATACAACCCAAAATTAAAAAGATAGACAAATGAGAACTATGTAATAACTATTATTAAAAACCTAGCCTTCGCTAATACATTTTACGGAAGAAAATCTGCTAGCCTTGTGTGGTCTGGTCCACATGCAACTCAAGAGCCACAGCAACATGGTTGACTGTTAATTACCCTCTGGGCACTAAGAGCTGATCGAACTAGCAACACCCATATCCTTGAACAAACAACAAGCAAAGAGTGCATATTACTGCGAAATACGCCTGTGCTTCCACCTCTGCAAGAAGATACTTTTTTGATCTCTTGAGCTTCTAGAGGTTGCACACTTTCTTTAGTTATCCTCTCGCTCTTTGCATATTGTTGGTTTCTGAAGCTGTGTGAAGCCATTATTATGGGTTCAAGTCCTGCACTGGCAGAGGTGATCGACCTCACCCCTCACCTAAGATATGGTGGTCCTCAGGTTGAGCGACCACCAGCCATCTCTCTCTCTAGTGATCTGATAAGCCTATGGCAGCTTTGCTTTTTCCTCTACCTAATTATAAAACATGCTTTCTGGAGGCCTCCTTGATATTACTTGCCAATATTTCTTCACACGTCCCCTTGCCTTCCTCATTTCATTTTTCCTTAGACCTCTACATTTTCAAATATTCAATCATTTTTATCTTCCTCGGCTGTACTCAGTTCTTGGTTTGTTCTATAAGTTACCCTAACCTCCACGGTGCACTCGATATCTTAGTGGGTCTACGTTGGGACTCAAAGGCTTTTCCTGTAGATGGAAATTTGTTCTGAACTCTCCACTATGTCCTTTTAGTGGTTGGTTTTTGGTTTATCTTCAGGTAGCTGTTTCCTGTTCATTTCTGTTCAATCACATATCAGCTTCATAGAACATGCCTTGTCTGAACTAAGAACTCCTACTTCTGGTCTATTTTGGTTGTTTTCTTCAAGTATACTAAATCAAACTGAAATATGAAGACATGATTCACGTCTACAATTATTTCTGGCTAGAATTTCCTTAAATACATGACTTGGGATCATGATTCTCCAATCTGTTTACAATGCCACGTCATTGTGAATCAAGTTTCTTGAAATCTCTGAGGGCTACAATATCCTGGTAACCACTTATATCCCAGTATTTTTCAGATTCAACTGAAGTGATGCCAATCTGAATGAAAGCTTTCCTTGGCACCAGAAAGAAATAAGTTCATAAAATTGTCGAAATAAATAAATGTTATCTGCTTCGGAGTCATTCTTTTCTTGTTAATTCAAGAGCTAGCAAACAGGGAGGCAGACTTTTGATGTGATCTCCAAGATCGTAATGTAGCAGGAATTCCAAACAGCAGAGATGGAGTGCTTTGTTCATGTGTTAAAGGACACAGCTGATGACTTCCAAGCTACATCTACTGAAGATCTAAAAATGTCAATTTGAATCTCAATGGGCATAACATCAAACTCTCTTAATTGGCTTAAAATTCTCAGAGGGCACATTTGAAAGACTCAAAGCGGAGAATTTTAAATCAACCAGTTCATATGCATTATAGCACATTAATGTGGGTCCTTGTGGCATGCTAGTTGTGTTTCCTACCTTCAAGCATATGCAGTCCTGGGTTCAAGTCCCACTTGCGCCAGAGGTATGCAATAGCATCACTTTTGGGCTGATTTTAAATACACACACAAAGACATATAAAACATGGCATTGATAGGCTCTTATGCTGCAGTTGTCATGTCCCTAACTCTGAAATAGGGGACAAGGTTCAAGTTCCAAATATGTCAAAGCTATGTAATGAGATCACCAAACAATTTATTTTGAAAACATTGAATACTATGCTGATGGGCTTTAGTGTTCAGTGATAGTGTCCCCACTCTGGGTCTGAAGGCCTGGGTTCAAGCCTTAACTACTACAGAGGTGTGTCACAACATCTCAGAACTTCATTAGAAAATAGCTATAACACATCTCAAGGGAAGATGGGATTATGAACCCAGGTGCCCAGGCCAGATGTAGGAACACTATCACAGTGCCACAACAACAAACCCCTCATCCCCACTTTCCCATTAGAAAACACTCAAGGAGCAACCTGAATGAGCATGAGTGAGCATTTTCAGATACATGGTAATTGTTTTCTCCGCATGCAAATGATGTAGTTTATTGAATTCCAGTTTTTACTATTTAAACCCAGGTGTTGAGATAAACCCATTAACACACAATTTAATTGAATGAATGTCCAGCTCAGGGAACACATCCCTGTTCCGGTTACTTTACTACTTTGTGACTTCATTGCTTCTTATGCCTCAGTTTTCATTCCTCCCTCTTCCAGAAGGTATTGCTGACCATGTTTCTGCTGGTATAACTCTGTTACAGCTCTCATTAATTGTCCAGCCAGAGACTCAGTATGAATAAGTAATTCAACACCGAAAATCATTGGAGGAGAACATGTTTGATTCTAAAACCATGTTCATACAGCCACATCTTACAACAAAAGATAACAGACAATCAGGAATAAGATTAAAGGAAAAACAAAGTTACATTTATAAGGCATTATACTGCAAAGTACTTCAGACAGAAGAACGTGTATGCAACTAATTTGCAACACAACAAGTTCTCATTGAAAACTGAATGAGGTAAGCTACCGGTTAATCAGTATTGGGTGGGGGATCAATGTGCTTGTCATTGATGGCTGACATGGGATCGTTAACACACCATCTGACCAGACAAGATAGATTAATATTTCCACAATGTCCTTCTGACTGATGAGATTTGGAACCAAATACTTCTTGAGCTAGAAAACAGAGCAGCCAAATTGTGCACAGAAATATCCCGTAAACACCAGCATGTTAATGACCAGTTAACCAAATTCAATATTCTTATTTAAAGGGTAAATATTGATCAAGATAGTGGAGATAGATGCTTTGCTCTTTTCTCAAACAATAACTGCAATGGGGTCTTTTGCATTAACCTGAAGGAGTTGATGATGTTTAGTGAATGTTCAGTTGGATAATAAGACTACCAAAACATAAAATGTAAGAGCAAAATTCAGCCTATCGAGCCTGCTCCATTTAATCATGGCTGATACGTTTCTCAACCACTTTCTCCTGCCATCTCCCCATAACCCTTGATCCCCTTATCGATCAAGAACCTATCTCTTTCTGTCTTAAATACGGTCAATGACTTAGCATCCACAGCCCTCTGCAGCAATGAGCTCCACAGATTCACCAACCTTTGGCTGACAAAATTCCACCTCATCTCAGTTCCAAGGGATTATTCATTCACTCTGAGGCTTGGCTTTTGGGTTCTAGTCTGTTCTGCTAGTGGAAACATCTTCTCCACACCCGCTGATTCCAGGTTTTTCAATATTCTGCAAGTTTCAATATGACGCCCCCCCCCTCCCCCCTACTCCCTCCTAAGCTCCATCAAGTAACAGCTCATTCAAATAAACCAATGCAGCATGGCTTCAAATTTTAACCTAAATTTTTTGCTCAAATTTCAGAAGCAGAAGTTGAACCCACAATTTTGTGTCTCTGGAAGGAAAGTGTCATGTTTGCGTCTGTACGGGTCTATGTTTTATGTCAGTTGAACTAAGCCTGTCACTTAGCCAGTAGATGAGGTCTGTGTTTGCACACCTCAACCAGAACTAAAGCACTAAGTCTAATTTTAATTCTTTCCCCTGTAAATCTGGAAAACAGAGCCCTGAGACAGAATTGAAAAAGTCGATCACATCCATTTAAAAATCTAATGCAGACTGGATTAGAGATCAGAGATCAATCGCATTGCACCATTTACTTCACAATCTTTTGTGCACTGCCCATTTGCAAGGTGCTCAATGTCGATTGACCTGACCAGGAAAGGCGAGCAGTGAGGTGCTAACAACTTTGTGTGTGTAATCGTTGAAAGAAGATGAAACAAAAGCATCAGAGCCAACAGCATGAAGGATTCGGAACTGATGGAGTAAGCTGGCTGCTCACGCTTCCAGCAGGAAATACGTCCTCATTATTTTGAGGCCCTGGGTTTGTTGAACATGTGGCCTCAGGTTTGGGCTGTATTGGTCTCCAGCAAAGTCAACAGCAGCTCAGGATTGAGATCTCAGGACATGACAGGTTACTTCAACGCATATAATGCAATAAATAGCCTTGGCTTTGATTCCAAAGCCTGTGAAATGTGCTTAGAGCCTACACATTGTAGCAGAGAGTCACAGAGTCATGGAGCCATATAGCTCGTCCCCTGCCCCCACTGCATCCCAAAACCAGCACAGCTCGTCCCCTCCCCCCACTGCATCCCAAAACCAGCCCAGCTCATCCCCACCTCCCTAACCTGTTCTTCCTCTCACCTATCCCCTCCTCCCACCTCAACCTGCACCTCCATTTCCTACCTACTAACCTTATCCCACCTCCTTGACTTGTCCGTCCTCCCTGGACTGACCTATCCCCTCCCCACTTCCCCACCTATACTCTCCTCTCCACCTATCTTCTCCTCTATCCATCTTTGATCCGCCTCCCCCCGCTCCCTATTTATTTCAGAACCCTCTCCCCATCCCCCTTTTCTGATGAAGGGTCTCAGCCCAAAACGTCAGCTTTTGTGCTCCTAAGATGCTGCTTGGCCTGCTGTGTTCATCCAGACCCACACTTTGTTAGCTCAGAAACAGACCCCCTTTGGCCCAACTCATCCATGCTGAAAAGGTTTCCCAAACTAAACTAGTCCCATTTGCCTGTATTTGGTCCACAACCTCTAAACATTTCTTGTTCATCTGCCAGTCCAAATGTCTTTTAAATGTTGTAATTATATCTGCCGCTATCACTTCCTCTAGCAGTTCATTCCATATACTCACAGTCGTCTGTGTGAAAAAGCCGCCCCCAGACCCCTTTTAAATCTTTCCCCTCTCACCTTAAACCTATGCCCTGTAATTTTGGATTCCATTACCCTTTGAAAAAGACCTTGGCTATTCACCTTATCTATAATTTTATAAGCCTCCATAAGGTCACCCCTCAGCCTCCAATGCTCCAGGGAAAATCAATCC
The DNA here is from genome assembly GCF_030684315.1 of Stegostoma tigrinum. NCBI lineage: Eukaryota > Metazoa > Chordata > Chondrichthyes > Orectolobiformes > Stegostomatidae > Stegostoma > Stegostoma tigrinum. The sequence continues at coordinate 9,153,871 of NC_081378.1, forward strand.
AGCCTCTTTTCAACAGCTCTGATCAAAATATATATCAATTGTTGACCTGATATCATAGGACCATGATTCCCATTTTAATGAGGGTTCTATCATTAAGAACGAAGGTGAGGTAGGGGAGTGCCCTCTGAATAGCTGATGCTGGGCCTACTTTTAAAATAGTCAGCCATTTTGCTGATGTCAACAGGCCTTTAGTTATTTTGTTATAATAAATTTGTTTGTACATGTAATAATGCACCTCTGTGTCAAGTGAGATTTTATCTTGGGCTTTCTGGCTCAAAACGGACAGGGCACTGGCTTCTCATTAGTGTGAGATGAGTGGTAGCTTGAAATGTGGGTCACCAAACCTCATATGAGGAGCAAAGCCAAGATGGTGGAGCCTTCATGGTGATCTCAGCTGGCCCAGGAATTGATCCTGCACTCTCAGCATTACTAAACATTGGAAACGAGCTGTCCAGCCAAGTGAACTAACTGCCTATCTCACTTTACAGGTCTGTGTGATGCCTGAGCTCATTGAAGCCTTTCGTTCCCAATTCACGCTATTGCAAAATGGACACCAGTGGTTTAGTTAAACCTGACATCGTATTGGTTTACTTATTACTCTATTTTTATTTCAGATTAAACCTAGTTGTCTTTGTTGATCAAATCTGTGGCACATGTTTTTCAAATGATAGCCTACAGATGTACACAAATTATATTCAATTAATTTAAATCTGTGTTATGAATGTAGGCTGGGACTTCTTTCACTGGAGCATAGGAAGTTGAGGGGTGAACCTTACAGATAGTTTATGAAATAATGAGGGGCGTAGATAAGGTGAATGGCAGGTGTCTTCTCCATAGGGTGGGAGTCTAGTAAAGCCTAGGGGACATATTTTTCAGGTGAGAGGAGAAGGATTGAAAAAAGACAGGAGGGGAAACTTTGTTACACAGTTAGTGGTATGTGTGTGGAGTGAACTTCCCAAGGTATGATTGGGTGTGGGTACAGTTACAACATTTAAAAGATATTTAGATAAGTGCATGAACAAGAAATGTTTAGAAGGATATGGGCCGAGTGCAGGCCGGTGAGATAGTGTAATTTTGGGAAGAATGGTGAGGAAGCTTGGACTGTTACAGACATGGGCTGGTTGGACTGAAGGGCCTGTTCGTGTGCTCTGTAATTTTATGCAAACGTACTCGAACTGTCTCTGCCTATCTTGAATCACCCTGTGCAGCTTGTGCTTTGCCAATTTGTAGCAGAAGGCTCGGTTAGTGCTGGCCTTTCTTTAATGAAAGATTCTAAATCCGTCTGAACTTCGGAGAGAACTGTTTTACTCAGTATTTAATTGCACGATATTAACATCATGGTCAGAAGGCATTTGCGGGGAGGGGTGTTGGGAAGTTTTGTTTTGTGATTTTGCGGTTCCCAGGTGAGTAAAGTACCACGAAAATGAGACAAATGACATGGATGGCATAGTGGCTCAGTGGTTAGCACTGCAGCCTCACAGCGCCAGGGACCCGGGTTCGAATCCAGCCTCGGGCAACTGTCTGGGTGGAGTTTGCACAATCTCCCCATGGTTGCATGGGTTTCCTCCCACAGTCCAAAGATGTGCAGGTTGGGGGGATTGGCCATGCTAAATTGCCCGTAATGTTCAGGGGTGTGTGGGTTATAAGGGGATGGGTTTGGGTGGAGTGCTCCAAGGGGCGGTGTGGACTTGTTGGGCTGAAGGGCCTGTTTCCACGCTGTAGGGAATCTAATCTAATCTAAATGACACCCCAGAGAAAGATCAATTGTCATGTGGGCAGTCAGGCAATAAGAAAACATCGTCACAGGTCACTAGGACAGCAACGGGCCACACAACTCATGATTTTGATCAAGCTGTCCCAGTCATGCAGGTAGTGAGGTGAAGGGGGAATGGACTAATGCTGGAAAGAATTTAAAGAAGAGAAAACAAACTGATGGACGAGGAATGTTGTCAAGGCTCACACTGGAAGGCGCCTAAGGTCAAGAATAGAGAGGTAATGTATTTTGGCACTCCATGTGGCTCTGTTCTTTAATTCCCCCGTAATTTGTTTTGCCATCTAATATATTCATGTTTGTAACATTCCTTGATGAAGGAATCAGCAGCAGTGCCTTTCGCGTGTAAATAAAAATCAAATGTCTAAACAGTCCAACACTGTCCCCTAGTGCTCACTGTGGCTCTTGTTTTTTGGAGTCGAATGATCCATTGATTTTAATGTCTGATGATGAAGTTTTATTGATAAATCTCATGGATGATTACTGAGTTTATTAAAATTTCCCAGCTCTTTTGCCACAAATATGCTTCATAAATTTACCAAGGTAGGTGGCTGTTCAACTTTGACACTACATAATGTTTATTTTTTCTGCAACAATCCAAGCTTCCTCACCATACTTCCAAATACACATTGTAATTATAATGTATATTTCAATTTCGTGTCAAACATTCTCTGGTAGATACATTCTGAGGTGTCCTACGTGTGTTTCCCATCCTTTAATGTACAAATATATTAAATATATAAGTATATTTAAATATGTTGTAATGTGTTTATTAACCTATCGACATCAAGGGGCTTAATTCCCTTGTGCGGGTTTTCTGTAATTACTAACCTAATTATGTTGAGTGAATTTACAAATGTATAAGAGACAGGAAATCAGCATTCACCCATTAACCAGAACAAAACAAAAATTAAAAAAAACAATTTGCAATTATATAGCACCTTTCACTTCAGGGCATCACAAAGTGTTTGACAACTAATGAAGTATTTTGGGGATGTTGGGTAGCAGAGTACAGTAGAGAAGTGGGCACTGAAAGAGTTAAAACCTCTGAAATGGGTGGAATGTTGAAATAATGAAATAATGATCTTGTAGTGAAAGCAAAAAAATGCTGGAGCTCAGAGCAGGCCAAGAAGCACCCATGGAGAGAAAGCAAGCTAATATTTTGAGTCTAGATGTCCCTTCATCAGCGACAAAGTGATGTGTGGTGGGAGCAGCATTTATGTAATTTGGACGGGTAGTGCGATTGGAGGAGGTGATGGGGAAATGATGTTGATAGGCCCTGTAGTGTTCTTTCACTCTGTCTTTCATCGTGGCAGTGTGCTTATACTGATACTCACTGAAGCTGATTCACAAAACCTGGAAGTGGGTTCAGGAAAGATAAAGAATCTGTTAAAAGAATAGGAAGCCAGAGCTGAAACATGGAGCAGACGTTTGAAACTACTGGAGATCACGAGCAGCCAAGAGGTGATGGTCTAATGTTATTATTTGCTATGCTACTAACCTAGAATCCTAGCTAATGGTTCCCAAATCTGGGTTCAAATCCTGCTATTGCAAGGTGTGGAATATGTATTTAATTATAAAAAATGCTGGGATTAAGAACCCAATGATGACTGTGAAGCCATTGCTGATTTTCAGGAAAAAACCATTTGTTTCACAAATGCCCTTATCTGGTCTGGCCTACATGTGACTCCAGACACGCCAATGTGCCTGACTCTGGGCAATGAATATTGGCCTGGCCAGCAATGTTCTTAACCTGTAAATGAATAAAAAAACAGCTGCTACATGCTTAGAAACTACTCAACATCCTTACACAAATGAAACAGGTTGCAAATTGAATAGAAAGAGAATTGAAACATTTTACAACAACAAAATCCCCAACTTTTCCCACGCTTTAACACTGTAGAATGTTGAAAGGTATTGTCTTGGAGTAGCTATCAGAATAAATACAACACCAGCAGATAATGTATCAGTGATAATGGAACTGCAGATGCTGGAGAATCCAAGATAACGAAATGTGAGGCTGGATGAACACAGCAGGCCCAGCAGCATCTCAGAAGCACAACGTTTCGGGTCTAGGCCCGAAACGTCAGCTTTTGTGCTCCTGAAATGCTGCTGGGCCTGCTGTGTTCATCCAGCCTCACATTTCGTTACCAGCAGATAATGTGTTTTTAAGAGGGATTGGCAAAAAGCCTGGTCAGACAAAAAGGTTTGCGTTATCTAAGGAGGGGGGGATAGAAAAGTAGAAGAAAGCCAGAAGAGAGAGAGAAAGAATTGCAGACAGTAAGAAAAATGATCTCTGGAGGTTGCTGCCAACTCTTTCCCCGACAGCACTTAAGTGTGATCTGACCTGTAAAATGCAAAGTGTCAAAATTCTTACAGCGCACAGCGTGGAATATACATGGAACTGAACAAGCTTAATTCACTCACAGGAATGGGGAACCACTGCACAGTCATAAACGAGGACAGCATTACTATGGGAATCATAAAATCCACAGTGTGGAAGCAGGCCATTCAGCCCATCAGGTCCACACCAACCTTCCAAAATGCAAACCACTCAGACATACCCCCTGAGTTTCCCATGGCTAATCCACCTAACCTGAATTTCTTGCACTGTAGACACAAAGAAAATATACAAATACAATGTAATCAGTCACTGGAGGCTGGAATTAAATTTTGGTCACTAGTGCTGTGAGGCAGCAGAGCTAAGCACTGAGCCATCGTGCATCAGGGCTGGCTATTAGAAATTACCCAACTGCGAACATTCTTTCTTCATACGAGTTGTGCCAAGCAGTGAAAAGGGGAGACAAAAATAGAAGTCGCTGGAAGCTCAAAATGTCTGGCAGCTTCCATGGAGAGAAATCAGAGCTAGGTACCATCAGTTCTGTGATTGTAGGAACTGTCAATGATGGAGAATCTGAGAGAACAAGGTGTAGAGCTGGATGAACACAGCAGCCAAGCAGCATCAGAGGAGCAGTTCTGTGGGAGGTCACTTGATCTGAAGTGTTAACTCTGATTTCTCTCCACAGATACTGCCAGACCTTTTGAGCTTCTCCAGCGATTTCTGTTTTTGTCTCTGTTTTAGAGCATCTGCAGTTCTTTCAATTTTTATTTAGAGAACAGGGGAATTCTTTTTAAAATATTGGTTGATGATACCAGGAAGTGCAGACAAGTGTGCATGCACACGATTCCAGATCCGATTCATCATTGGGTAAAATTTACATCTGACTTGGTACAAAAAAAAGCTCAGAGAAGAAGCAGACAATTTTGAATACGGGTTTGGTGCTGGGGAGGGGGAAAAGGGAGTGGCCAAGGGATCTTGGAGGCCCTCTCATTCTGTAACCCGCAAATCCTCCCACCTCCTGATGTTGTCCCTAGATACCTCTTCTCGTTCACCTGAATAATTCCCTCGCCAAAACGGTTTTACATACACACATGCAAATACACATAACACAAACACACACACACAAATACTTATCATTAATAAAATTATTTGCTGAATGAGGCTCAAGGAGCCTGAGCATGAGGCATTTGTTGGTGAATTCTGCCCCCTAATGGTTGTTGAATTTTACAGCACAAGGACTGGCCAGCTGTTGATTTAAACTTACAATGTTTTTGTCCCTGTATTGTGACCAATGTCACACTTACAAACAAGGATAGCTCTCATTCCTCAGCGCATCTTGATTTGGTTTGATTTATTGTTGTCACATGCACCTAGTTACAGTAAAAAGTTTTGTTTTGTGAGCACTACAGGCAGATCATTACATCCAAGGACGTACAGATCATAGGGTGTTCAGGCAGACCAAGGCGAGCAAGGCTATGGCTGCACAGGAGGTGCACAAAAAGCAAAATCAACGTTAGATTTTAACTTAGAGAGCCCCAGTCAACAGTTTAATTACAGCCAGGGAGAAGCTGTTCTTGAACCTGTCGGTGCGTGTGTTCAAGCTTCTGTATCTTCTGCCTGTTGGGAGAGGATTGAAGAGAGTGTTATCAGGCTGAGAGGGGTCTTTGATGATGTTGACAGCCCGACTGCAGCAAGGAGAAGTGTAGGTGGAGTCCACGGGATGGAAGGTCTGGCCTGCACACAGAACTTTCTGTAGTTTCTTCCGGTCCTCAGCAGAGCACTTAGAGAATGGGTTAACCAAAGAATAGTTTAAACTCCAAGACTAATCTTCATGTCCTAGCAGCCAGCTGCAGGGTAGAAGTAAAAACAAGGGCTTAAAATACACAATATCTGAAAAGCTGAGAGGTAACATTTACATATTTCAAGAATGCATTAGGTAGCAGTTCATTAAAGTTATCTCCCTTTCTATGAAGAAGCACCCAGTTCTCCTATCCAATTCCATTCATCTGCAGCACACTGTGGTATCCCCTCTTTCAATGCTCCACAAAAAATCGTGAACTTGCATTACTGCAGTGAGAATGACCTAATCTTCAGTGCTTGGAGCTACGATGTTGCGGCCATTACAGAGACTTGGATATCACAGCGGCTGCAATGGTTGTTGGATGTCACAGGGGAATGGATGTTTCAAAAGACAAAGGGAGGGAGGCAAAAGAGGTGGGGGAGTGGCATTGCTAATCAGGGATGGTGTCATAGCTGCAGAAAAGGAGGTTGTGGACGAGGGATGTCCACTGAGTCAGTATGTGTGTGAGTCAAAAACAGGAAAGGAGCAGCCACTTTATTGGGAGTTTTCTATAGACCCCCCCCCCCCCAATAGCAACAGAGACACTAAAGAAGAGATTGCGAGGCAGATTGTGGAAAGGTGCAGAAGTAATGGGATTGTTGTCATGGGTGACTTCAACATCCCTAATATCGACTGGAACCTCTAAAGTGCAAATAGTCTGGATGGAGCAAATTTTGTCAGGTGTGTCCAGGAAGGATTTCTGATTCAAAATGTAGATAGGCAGACTAGAGGGGAGGCCATATTGGATTTGGTGCTTGGCAACAAACTAGGCCAGGTGTCAGATCTCTTGGTGGGAGCGCATTTCGGTGATAGTGATCACAACTCCCCGACCTTTACTATTGCCATGGAGACGGATAGGAGCAGATGGTATGGGAAAGCATTTAATTGGAGGAGGGGGAAATTGCAATGCTATTAGGCATGAATTGCAGAGCATCAATTGGGAACAGATGTTCTCAGAGAAACAACAGAAAGGTGGAAGTTGTTTAGGGGGCAGTACTGAATAGGTTTGTCCTACTGAGGCAAGGAAGGGATGGTAAGGTGAAGGAACCTTCCGTGACAAGACATGCAGAACATCTAGTCAAGAGGAAGAAGGAAACTTACTTATGGTTAAGGAAGCAAGGATCAGACAGGGCTCTAGAGCACTACAAGGTAGCCAGGCTGGAACTGAAGAATGGACTTAGGAGAGCTAGAAGTGGGGTATGAAAAAGCCTTCGCGGATAGGATCAAGGAAATTCCCAAGGTGTTCTATACTCATGTGAGGAACAAGAGAACGGCCAGAGTGAGGGTAGGGTCAATCAGGGATAGTGGAGAGAACTTGTGTACAGAGTCAGAGGAGGTAGAGGAGGCCTTAATGAATAGTTTGTGTGAGTATTCACCAGTGAGAGGGACTATGATGTTTGTGAGGACAGCGTGAAACAGGCAGGATGCTGTCAGGACTAGAGGGCAGGTCTTATGAGGAAAGGTTGAGGGAGTTTGAGGGCTTTCCTCATTGGAGTGAAGAAGGTTGAGAGGTGACTTGATAGTGGTTTACAAGATGATGAGAGGCATAGATACAGTGAATAGCTAGAGGCTTTTTCCCAGGGTGGAAATGACTATTGAGGGGACATAATTTTAAGGTGATTGGGTGAAGGTATAGTGATGATGTCAGAGGTAGGTTCTTCACACAGAGAGTGGTGGGTGTGTGGAATGTGCTGCCGACAGTGGTAGCGGAGTCAGATACTTTAGAGACTTTTAAGCGACTCTGGGATCAGCACATGGAGGATAGTAAAATGTAGGGTTTGCGGGATTGATCTTAGTAGGATAATAGGTCAGCACAATACAGTGGGCTGAGATAATGGGAACTGCAGATGCTGGAGATTCCAAGATAATAAAATGTGAGGCTGGATGAACACAGCAGGCCAAGCAGCATCTCAGGAGCACAAAAGCTGACGTTTCGGGCCTAGACCCTTCATCAGACAATCTGATCTCTGATGAAGGGTCTAGGCCCGAAACGTCAGCTTTTGTGCTCCTGAGATGCTGCTTGGCCTGCTGTGTTCATCCAGCCTCACATTTTATTACAATACAGTGGGCTGAAGGGCCTGTACTGTGCTCTACTCCTCTATGTTCTACGTTCTTCCATCTATTTTTCCAGCACAAGATTTGTCATTTTAGATCCAACCGTCCATCTTAGGATGTTATTTATGCCACTCTCATGATTACTCTTAATAATTTAGGATTCTATTAAAGCTGTTGCTTGAGCAGGGAGTGCCAGTGATAGAATAGACTCCCCACCAAAAGAAAAGACCAAATTGTGATTGGGTCAAGTGGGAATTTCATTAGCATTTTTCAGAGTGTCCCTCACTGCTTTGAGAAAGTGAGACAAGATCGGCTCGGGGAGTGCTCTGAACTCTGACTGACAGGGTTCATTGTAGGATCTGAGCCCACTGCTAACACTGCAGTAGAGGGGGCGTGCCTTCCCTTGAAAAGGACCTTGTGCTTTTGTTCATGTGTTTACCAGCATTCGTTGCAATGTCCATGATATAATATAAAATGGCATCAGCCATGATCCTATTCAATGGTGGAGATTTCTCAAGGGGATGAATGGCCTTCATCTGTTCCTATTGCTGACAGTTGTTTGGTCGTGGTCAACTCTTCTCTCTAAATCAACACCAACCAAACATGTTAATAGGATCTTTCATCTCTTTCCCTTACTGTGTGTGGAACCTGGGCTAAATACAGATTAGCTGAAAATGTCCTTGTGATACGGACAGTGATGGGTGCTTTCAACACTCCTCCAGTAAGTCTGTTCTGCTGTTGGCCCAGATCAGGACTGATCTGGAGACAACAAGAGTAAGTGTGGTCTGCGGTTGTAACTGTCTCTACTGATACAATGTTGAGATAATCAGTCCTCCTGGGTTAGACTGCCAGGAGTTTGAGACTCAGCATTCCATTCTGTGCTAATGACAGACTGTTTCTCTCAAAGGTATTCTCTTCATGCTCAGTGTTCTGCATCTCAGATTCTCCACCTTCCCTAAGAGGGGTTGTTGTCTAATTGCCTGAAGTTCCAACACATTGTTTTATTCCCAAACTATTTTCAGTGATGCTGATATCTGTAACACAGCTCTCTGATATTATTATTCTATCCAATCCTCGCAGAGCCTCAATAGCATGTGACTGCTGATGTCAGCGACTTATCATCTTATAATCATCATGCCATTAACACAGACATTCTTGTTATAAAACACTTGAGATGTAATTGATTGGCAGCTACTGAAATATCTTGGAGAGAAGTGAAGCACTTTAGAATGTCCTGAAGCTGCAAACTCCACTGAATAAATATCGATATTGTGGCATCTTGCAAATGACCGAAGTGCATTTGCTGACGTGATTCATTTCATTGTGTTCATTGCACTACTGCCAAGGGTACCCATTTGCCACATGACCCAGTGTTGCTATTGGCAGTGTAAAAGAAATGGCTGGATTTCAAAGACAGAGATAACCTACTGCAGATTGAATGGTTATACACACTACCTATAATGAAAAATAAAATGGGAAGCTAATTTAAGCAAATGGAAGCGACTGTTGCAAAATTAACATAGAGCATAGAACTGTACCGCACAGGGATGGGCCATTTGGCCCACGATGTTGTCCTCAACATGATGCCGAATTAAGCTAACCACTTTTACCAGTGCTTGTTTGATATCTCTCCATTCCTTGCATATTCATGTGTTTACCTAAAAGCCCCTTAAAAGCCCTATCATATCTTCCTCCCCCACCACCCCTGGCAACACGTTCCAGACTCCTACCACTTTCTGTGCACACCTCTCACATCTCCTTTGAACTTTTCCCCTCTCACCTTAAATGTGTGCCCCCTAGTATAGGGCATTTCAACTCTGGGAAAAAGATTCAGACCATCAACCCTATCTCTGCATCTCATAATCTTATAGACTTCTGTCAAGTCTCCCCTCAGCCTCTCTTGCTCCAGAGAAAACACTCTGGGTTTTTCTAACCGTTCCTTATAGCTCATACCCTCTTATCCAGACAGCATCCTGGTAAAACCCTTGAAAGGCTTGACGTGTTAAATATATGACTGCAGGTTGCCTCAACCCGGCTTCGTTCTTTTAAGTTTAGAATGCTTAGGGTGACCTAACTGAGATGTTTAAAAATGATTGACTTAGATTGACAGGAACTACTTTCTATAGTCAGAGGATCCAGCCGAGGGGTCATGACGAGTTTTGAGAAGATTTGTAGCTCAGGTTGAGGTTCTGGATGTGAGTTTGCTCGCTGAGCTGGAAGGTTAGTTTTCAGACGTTTCGTCACCATTCTAGGTAACATCATCAGTGAGCCTCCGACGAAGCGCTGGTGTTATGTCCCGCTTTCTATTTATCTGGTTAGGAAGCTAGCCACCAGGATACATGAACATCAACTAGCCACAAAATGACATGACCCACTATCACTCGTATCCTTACATACAGATGAGGAAGGACACCACTTTGATTGGGACAACACATCCATCCTAGGACAAGCCAAACAGAGACACGCACGAGAATTCCTAGAAGCATGGCATTCCAACCGGAACTCCATCAACAAACACATTGACTTGGAGCCAATCTACCATCCCCTGAGAAAAAGAACAGGAAATTACATCACCAACCCAAGGAAACCTAACCAGATAAATAGAAAGCGGGACATAACACCAGCGCTTCGTTGGAGGCTCACTGATGATGTTACCTAGAATGGTGACGAAACGTCTGAAAACTAACCTTCCAGCTCAGCGAGCAAACTCACATCCAGAGGAATCATGACATTAAACTGAGGATGAGGAATCAGGGAATATTTTTTGAAACGTGTCAGTGGAAAAATGGAAAATTCCAACCCTGTCCCAAAAAAATTGCAACTAAAATTTTCACAGCTGAGATTGATAGATATTTGTGAGGAAAGTGTGTGAACAGATGTTGCAAAAATGTGAGTAAAACTGAGTTGAGATACAGATCAGCGAGAATCTAACTGATCAATGCAACAGCCTTGAAAGATTGAAAGGTCTACTCCTTATCCAAAAAGACCATTCAATTTCCTTTATTCTTCATCCATCTTTCCCTCAGGATACTTTAGAGAAGGCTCTTCGCAAAGTGCAGCCCCGCGGAGAGAGTGACAAGGGACAATTAGTGTTTCCCATTGCAGATAGATTCACACCAATGGCCAACTGATTTGAGACAATGCACCCGGCCTGTTTTCATTTAAGCTGAACAGAGCAGACAAGCATCGATCTGACTGAGCTGTATTTAAACCCCAAGTCCCAGAAGTAATGTTCTAACCCACTGCACGTCCCAGTCCTTTCGCTGTTTTTTAAAAATCTATTTAGTGTACCTGTGGTCTTTGTAAAAAGTCTGTTTAACTAACACTACCTGATGCAGTATCAGTTGTGCTTTAAAAACTCTTACAGCTCCACTTAAACATTTTCATTAATCCACTGTGTTTACTTCCCAGCTCCTGACCTCTATATCGTCAACACAGTAACCTGGCCACTCACTTTGCTTTTAATTTGTTCACAGATTTGAGACTTTCTGACTTGTCCAGCATTTATTGCTCATCCCTTGTTGCCCTTGAGAAAGAAACAGTGTGCTGCCTCCTTGAACCACTTCAGTTCACATGGTGTAGGTATACATTTCATAACCATGGGTCATAACCCTCGATTTCCCCCTCAAAATACAAAACTATTAATTGCAACATGTCATTTTTTTGTAAAGAAGAGGCACAGGTGAGAGATGACTGCAGGTTCCATGACTGTCTTGAGAGGAAGTTGGTAATTTCATGCATGAAGGTGTCAAGGGTTCTTCAAAGGGAGACATGCAATCTTTGATGGATAGTAGGAACTGCCGATATTGGAGAATCTGAGATAACATGGTGTGAAGCTGGATGAATACAGCAGGCCAAACAGCATTAAAGAAACAGGAAAGCTTGACAGTTTCGCAGTGGGGTTAAAATTGTTGCAGAGATAGTGGTTTCGCAGCGGGTGTCCTGAAACGTCACACTTTCCTGCTCCTCTGATGCTGCTTCGCCTGCTGTGTTCATCCAGCTTCACATCATGTTATCTGCAATCTTTCATGAGTAGCCCACACTAGGAACATGACTGGAGAAAGGACAGCAGTGTGAGCAAGAGACATGTTTGTGTTCAAAAGCAATCACTGATAGGAGTTAAAAACCAATTGCAACCCTAGTCTCTGTACGCCAGTGAAGTGAGGAGTTGATTCATGCTGCCGGGCTGAGGTATCCATGTGTATTCACCTGAATGAAAGTGCAAATGTGCTGCGAAAGTGACATTTGAGGAAGCATTTACCTTCACCCCTGCATTACAGATACAGGACTCTTGCTTGAAATGCCAGAAACGGTTAGCAAGTTAGTTCAGAAAGAAACAGGACAGAAGAATTTCAGCTCATCAGCAAACCCAAGAATCTCAAAATGGACTGTTCAAGTGTCAGCATTCCTCTATATATCCTTTATGCATGGCTCAGATCCTGATCAAATGTATGTTTTTGTGATTTGTTTTGTGCACATTCCTAATCTGTGTGTTGTGTTATTTTTTCTTGCATTTAGCAACTAATAAACTTACTCTTTTGCTATTTCAAGAAAGTCTAGTCATATTGGTTTCTTTTAAGACTTCAATCAATTTTGCCCAGGAGACAACTATCCACAAGGAAGGGTTACATTTTAGTTAACGTGTTGTGACTAACTTAGGAGGCAACTGAAATAAAAGCTGGGAAGCTACTTCACCTCTCCTCGCACAGAAAGCCAACAATTTGGGGAACTTCTGCTGGGTTTGCTTTGGATTTTGAAACTTTTTCCCAGCGGCAGGTCATGGCTGTTTCACAGGGCAGTGAGGAAGAAAGCTATAGGATTTTAGCCTGCATCAGCCAAAGAACAAGTTCCAAGTTGGAATGGTATGTGACTTGGAGGGGAACTTGCATGTGTTGGCGTTGCCTTGCATATATCTGCTGCCCTTGTCCTTCTAGGATGTGAAGAATGTAAACTAAAAGAGGCCTGGTAAGTTATTACAGTGCACCTTGAAGATAGCTCATTCTACTACCACTCTATTTACCAGGGAGAGGGACTGAATGTTGAAGGTGGTGGATGGAAATGCTAATCAAGCAGTTGTTTTGACCTGCATGTTATCAAACTTCTTGAGTCTTGTTGGAGTTGATTCCATCTGGGCTAGTGGACAGTATTCAAATTTAAGTTGTACATTGTAGATGATGAATGGGATTTAGGGATACACAAGTTCAGACTAATTATGAATAATCAGCAGCAACCTGCAGTCACAGAATATAAGAATTAAAAGTCCTACTGTCCCATTGCCAAGCTCTGGATTGAGAGGAGAGACCATAAACTTGGAGGCCATTTGGAGAAAGTTTTGGATGTCAAAAACAATCTTGAAAAACTGTTACACCTGCCCTAAAGTCCACCAGGCAATTTTAAATGAACGGCAAATGCAGTGCTTGTGATGGAGTTCTCTGCCCAGGCTATCATATGTATTACTGATGGACAACTGCAATGGTAATCATTTATAGCAGAAACTTGAGAACAAATAGTACCTGAGAAAGGTGGTCTCTGGTGAATACAGTGAGTGGGGTTGGTTTGGGGAGATACGAGCAGGTAGATTCCAACCCCTCTGATCCATTGTCTGTAGCATACGCACCACCTTTCTCACCTACTATCAGTTCCGAAGAAGGACTCAAAATGTTAAATAAAAACTGAAAGAAGTGAAACAAAAACAGAAATTGTTGGGAAAGCTCAGCAGGTCTGGCAGCATCTGCAGAGAGAGAAAACAGAGTTAATGTTTCAGGTTGAACGAAGAGCCACTGGGCTGAAAGATTAACTCTGATTTATTTCCATAGATTATCCACACCTGTTGAAGCTCTCCAGCAATTTCTGTTTTTATTTTCAGATCTTCAGCATCCACAGGTATTTTTTCAGTTTGATTTCAGATTAAAGCATCTCATAAATATATCATTGCATCCTGTCAATGTTAAATAAGTAAAACAGAAACAGACACAGGCTCCCACGAAAAAAAATGCTGAAATGATATAAGAACACAAAAGTTGCAAGGTGAGTTTTCTTGCATTTTTGAATGCCTGTATGATGTTAGAATCCGTTTTATTTTCAAGATTGAGCCCTCAATGTTTCAGAAAAGAATACAAACATGAAGCGTTTTTAAGAGAAAAACTTAATTGATTTTCCTGTCTCCCCTGTTGCTTCTGCGTACTGTTGAGAGGTCATTCTATATAATTATCATACATCAATAGTTTCCTCAAAGGACATTTACCAAACCATCTGTACCTTCTTCATTTGCTACACTGTTTACTGTTGTATGGGAATGTCAATTCACTATGCACCGTCAACGGTGTTCTGACCAGATGAGAGGTAAGCAGCTCCTATCATTTTATACCTGTCTCAGTTGCTGGCAGCAAGCATTTTGACTTCATTTTACCGCACAGCTCTTACATTTCAATTAAAAATGCAGTGAACTAGATCAACACAAAGGAGACAAGTAGCAAGGCTCCTTTTTTGAGTGAAAGAAAGAGGAATTTACCAACTCTGAGAAGAAAAACAGAACACTAACACACATGTGAACGCACGCATACAATAGTGATAAGATCAGCAAAAAGGGTGGGTGAGGCATGACAGAACTAGAAAGGCTACACAGGTTAAAAGTCCTTACACCCCTTGAAATGTTAGAATTTTAAAAACTGAATCTTGAGATATTTTTGCATTCTCAGTAAACTGAATTTTCCTAATTTACATTTGCACTGGGTTTTCAAGGATGATGTCAGGATTCTGAGAAGATATGAGAAAATAACAGATAAAAAGAGTTTTCCTGTTCTTGTTTATAAATCCATGAATTCTTTTCTCTGCTTTGCTGCTCAGAAGTAGCTACTGAAATATAATTCAGTGTGTATTCTAGAGTCTTGCTCCATTATCTTTCTAAGGTGTGTAGCTGGCAGGCAAGACTTTCATCTTCTAATGTGTGAAATTATCAGACACTCGTGAACTAAAACAGGAGTTGTGATTTTTTTGACTCTAACTCACTTGCCTGATTTTAATGTCTATAAATGAAATGGTAATTTCAATGCAGTTTCATTTATATCACAAGAGTCTCACAAAATTTATCTCCAGTGTGACCACTGCATTCACTTCAGGTCCATGACTTCTTTTTCATTATGAAAAATGTTTTACTTCTCAAGTATAACAATCAGATGGTGACAAAGAGCATTCAATAGTCCATATTTTTACCACAAATGTACCAGGTGCTGCTCTATGGATAAACGTTACTGCCCATCTTTGGAAAATGTAGGAAAGCTAAACGTTAGTTTAGTGTCGCAGAAGAAAACTTTTTCATGGCCTAATTATAAGGCTCTTTCGTCATGAACAAAGTATAGTTTACTGCATGATAGCAACTATTTCATGTTTTTTTTCTTTGATGGACTTTGATGCAGTGCTTTTAGGGGAGACCAGATATTTGTTCCTCCCTCTTCAAGATCCTAAGCTCTTCTGCCCACAAGTTTATATGCTGCTCTGTAGTGGGTAATGCTTATGGAATCCTCAGCATTAACGCCTTTCAAAGCCATGTAAACCACATAACACGTGTTATGTATGATGTTTTTATGTATGATGTTTAAGATCCAAGACGCCAACAGCTGAGTTATTTTTCAGAACCTCACATTGGAATCTCTTTTGAAGAGTTACATGAGATTCAAATCTTTCTGATCAGATGTTGTCAGATCTGTTGAGTTTCTCCAGCACTTTCAGGTGTCATTTCATAGTTCTTCTTATTGTTTTAACATTTTTATGCTATATTCATCAGATAGGAGCTTAATGTTGTTAGAAAATAACTTGTATCAATTCCAATAACCACAAGGGTATACCTACAAACAAAGTTGATGAAGTGTATAAATATAAATATAGCACTTTGCAAGTTGGGATAATATTGTGTAAAAGTCCACAGAATTGCCAAAACTGAAGAATTACTCTGCAGGATTTTGTTAGCTCAATGGATTTGGTGAACAATTTCCATGGTGTATTCAGTCACACAAATATGCCTGAGTTCTGAGGAAGGGACCCGAAACTACATATGAGTCAACTCAAAACAAAGTTCCAACCTGCTTTACAACACCATCGTCACAGAGAGTCAAGCCTAGAGAAATCACTGAAGGTCTGTCGCTGTTTTAAGATTCAACGACCAGATGCCACACAGTTACTGTGCTGTTTGTTGTGAATACACTTTGCTGATTCTTTTCCGAATCTGCTGATGTGAGTCTTTCACAAATCTGAGAGTATAAGCCTTCTCAGTCCTGCAGACTTCTCACCAAAGTTTCTTCGCTTGGAAACTTCACAAGTTAAACCCATCTGCTATGGTGACTTGTTTTCTGAAATTCTCCAGAACTTATTTCAGGAGTGAATCTAAACCTGTTTCAAATTGCAAACTTTGTGTCCATTGAGCTAATCAAAAAAAAACTAGCCCATCCCACATTCTACTGAACTGATAACAAAATCAACAGCCTTATATGTTTGCACAACCTGTTATAAATGCAGCAGTATAAACATCTTCCATAAACACAGCAAGAGTTTGTAGTGATCTGTGTCAGACAAAATGCTGGATTCAATCACTGTTTCAAAGAGAGCTATGATTTTTGCTACATTTTAAATTAAAGGTAACATTTCACACAAGTAACCCAGACCCAATAGGATACATTTTGAATTAAAAATTCCAAAAATAGACACTTATACATTGTATCCTTTTCATCACAATGGGCAGAACATTATGTAAATAAGTAATGTTAGCAACATCCGCATGAAGTATTCCTGGTTGATCAAGAAGAGTGTGGATAAGCCATGTTGAACACAGGGCTGAGGAAGTTTGGGAATACCAAAGGAAGATTTAATTAAATAAGAGTGAGGATAAATGAGACCCTTTCAAACAGGTCCATAGATCAGGAAAAAAAACTGAACACAAGATAAGAAAGTGAGGAAGAGAGAGAGAGAGCAAGCGAGAGAGAGAGAGAACTTAAAAACTAAAAAAGCCTCAGAAGTTGCGATAGATATTACTCAGTTTTGGGAACTCTGTTGATTTCTTAGCCAAATCTGGAAAAGCAGTTGTCTATGAGAAAGGGACAGGTAGTTTAGAACTGTTTATAATAGGCTACTCCAATGTTTAGAAGAGTTTTGTAAATGTTTCAGACCAGAAATGTTTAGTTTAATAGATTAATAGATTTCAGTTTTATTTATATAGCCAAACATCAACGTTGAGTGCTTATCTTTCTTTGAGACTACCTCATTAAAATAAAAAGTGGAAAACCTGATCTGCCAAGTTTCAGTCTGGAATCTGACTTGTCAGTAAAAGCCTCAACTGGGATAATGGCACGACAGTGTGATGTTGATTTAAATGACAGCTGTAATCTGGTAGGGTGGAGCAGGCTTAAGGACTGTATGGCTTTCTCCTGCTCTTGTGCTCCTCGCTGTTAATGATTCCACTATTATTTGCCTCAGGAAAGGTAAACCTACTTAATTAAACTTATTGCCACTTTAAAACTTCACTTAAAATAAATTTCAGATCATTTTAAGAAATTAGCCAGCTTTAGTACCTGTTGTTTTGGTCCTGAATTGAAATATCCTTTCCTATTGGAGTTTCGAATTCAGTAAATGATCTCAATCTAGGATATGTCTACAGGTCTATTTTAAAAAATACCACTTATTTTTTAAGTTTGACTGTATCAGTACTTATCCCAGTGTAAGAGCTCTAAGATGCTGCTATTGAGATATGAAAATTTAAGTTTTTTTAATCACAAAAATGTACTTCATTCATAGAAGTATCTTTATGTGCACAAACAATTAATGAAACTACTCAGAGCTATACTATCTTTACTTACAAAGAAGACAAGGCACTGAAGTTCGGCTTTCTCTATATTTATAATTAAACTTATGGCATTTAGCTAATGCATCGAGGGCGGTGTGGCAGGGGGTCCGATTACTGCCCGTAGGCAGCTGTAATGCTTTGGCAGAAGGACATTAGGCAGTGGTCTTTCCCCACTATGGCAGCCTTAGTGCGTCCCTCAGCAAGTAGATATTGGAATGTGCCAGTATGCAACACACAGTAGCAGTCAACTCTTTCGACTGGAAGACCAGAAAGTTCCTGGCAGACCAAAGACTGTCCTTCACCAAGCTGATGGTCCTTCAGGTGCAGATGAAGATTGACTCGACATGGCGTCCTGGGTACCAGACCGTAGAGCACAGAGTCCCACATCACAGAGCCACTTGGGACAAACCTTGACAAAAAACCATTGCATTTCTTTCCTTAGCACAGGTACATCCCAGAAGAAGGTGTGTGACAGCCTTGTCCCCTCCACAGTTGCTTTGAGGGCAGTGTGCAGTGGCACAGAGAGTCACAGCATACATGAAGATCTCACAGGCAGAGCCCTTCTCACCACCAGCCAATTAATGTGGGATATGAGGATTTAATTATAAGACGATAACACTTTTATATTTGCATACTTACAGTCTGACTGAGGTCATCATGATGCCCTGCCTTCTCAAGCTCTCCACTCGCTCGAGGTGTAGTGACTCTCAGGTTAAACTCACCATCAGTCATCTCTCTCTAAGAGAGAGCAGCCCTGTGGTCCTCTGGGCTATGGCAACTTTATCTTTTACTTGTTTAAGAATATTTATTGTAAAAATCAATTCTAAATTGCATTGTAATAATGAATAACAAGCGACTGAAGCGTCAGTATGGAAGCACTTTGGGGCAAGTGGTTATAATTCCATTAGTTTTAAAATAGCTCTGGAAAAGGACAGAACTGATCAATAAGTTAAAGCTCTAAATTGGAATAAAGACAATTTTCATGGTGCTGGACAGGACCTTTTAAAAGTTGCCTGGGAGATGCTATTAGCCGGTAAATGGGCAACTGGGAAGTGGGAGGCCTTTAAGAGCGAGATAATGGGAGTTCAAAGAAAGCATGTTCCTGTGAGAAGAACAGCAAGGTTGGTAGCTGTAGGGAATGCCGGATGACTAGAGACGTTGAGGTCTTGGTTAAGTAAAAGAAGGAGGCATATAGTAGCTATAGACAGCAGGGAATGAGTGCTTTCAAAATGAGGGGTCATATTTTTAAAGTGTGAGTGGAAAGATTTGAATAAAGATGCGAGGGGCAGAGTAGTTTGTATGTGGTATGAGCTACCAGAGGACGTGGTGGATGCAGTATAGTTACATTTGAAATACATTTAGCTCAGTACATGAATAACAAATGTTTGGAGTGATATGGGTGAAGTACAGGCAAGTGGGACTAGTTTAGTTTGGGATTATGGTCAGCATGGACCGAAAGGCCTGTTTCCATGCTGTATGACTAATACCGTATCATAGAATATCAGTGACAATTATGACATAATAATACTCAATCAGATAAATATTCTTCAAGGAAACTACACTCACAATCTGGTATAATTTCTTCAAATTGTGTCTGCTCAACTTTTAAGGAGAATTCTATTAGAACTCAACCCTTTCCTGGGCTCTGAGATGACTGCTAATCTGTCAGTGTTTTTAAATATATTTTAGTTCATCTCTGTGGCAGAAGGAGACAGGTCGACTTTGTTCAGTGTAGAGCCACAAAACAATACACATTTTCTTTCATTAATTCTTAGTGTTCAAATAGGCCTCTAGCCTGGCTATGTCCCAGGGATTTGGTTATCCTCCAAGGTTGGTAAAAGTCCCATGCTTTTTGGTATAATGTCCTTGACATGTATTGATGTGTTGGATGTAGTGCATTTTATTTGAAATAGTTCTTTTTAATTGATGGCGTTTTTATTAGTTTGGCCAATTCCTTTACATCAATGTCTGTCTCAGTAAAGTAGCTCCACTCTGAAGCTCTGATGCCAAGTCTGTACCTGTCCAAAAAGAGAAGGAACAGCCTCACTCTAGGGAACAGAAACATAAAGACTTGCATTATCAGCTGCCTTTGACATCACTAATGTGGATGATTGAGTCAGAAGTCACACAACACCAGGATATAGTCCAACAGCTTGACGCGGAATCACAAGCTTTCAAAGCGCTGCTCCGTCAGGAGGTGAAGGATGAAGGAGCAGCGCTTCGAAAGCTTGTGATTTTAAATAAACCTGTCAGACTATAACCTGGTGTCCTGTGACTTCTGACTTTGTCAACCCCAGTCCAAAACCGGCACCTCCAAATCGTAGATGATCGAACGTGGGGTAATTATTGGCATGAAAACAATTTATGTGGATAAGCAATTCATCATATTGGCCTCAGATTTACAGAGAGGTTATGTTCAATTCACTTTGCTGCGGGCTTTAACAATTTGCCTAATCACCAGAATGCTCACATATCTCCATCATATCCAAAGTTATTACAGCAACACTCTGGAATACTTATGAAGCCCAGATTGGCAGAATTCACTTTATACTGACAGCTGCTGTGTTAGTTCGGGATGTTCGTGCATTGATAATCAAAGCTTGAGGTCCAGGTCTATTCCCAGCCATGAAAAATCAGTTAATCTCTTCGGGGTGGGGGGGGGGAGAGGGGGGATATTAGGAGGCATAATAAGCAGCCTCAGAACCCCAGGGTTAGGGGAGGAGATTACTGCTCTACTCCTCCTTCCTCCTTTGCAAAGCTCAATAAAACGCAACTCTTTGATGCAGCCCTTAGCCAACACGACACCCCCACCCCGCCTTGTACCTCCTGGCTAAGTGTCAAGTTCTCTTAGTGTTATAACCTGGTGAATCAATTTGGGATGTTTTAAGGAATTGCAGATACAACAAAAATTCAAATTGTTGCTCACAGAATAGAACATAGAACATAGAACAGTACAGCACAGAACCGGCCCTTCAGCCCACAACGTTGTGCCGACCATTGATCCTCATGTATGCACCCTCAAATTTCTGTGACCATATACATGTCCAGCAATCTCTTAAATGACCCCAATGACCTTGTTTCCACAACTGCTGCTGGCAACGCATTCCATGCTCTCACAACTCTCTGCGTAAAGAACCTGCCTCTGACATCCCCTCTATACTTTCCACCAACCAGCTTAAAACTATGACCCCTCGTGCTAGCCATTTCTGCCCTGGGAAGAAGCAGAAGCTGACTGAACCAGACTGTGATGGCGTACTTCGTTGAACAGCGCACTCCCGAGACTTGCCTCTGAGTACAGACCACTTGGTCAGATACTGTGGAGTTTGGGTGTCGTCGTGGGGCACATGAGTTTGAGGAGTTGGTTTTTTGGGGGGGCAGCGCAGGAAGACAAGAATAGATGCTGGCAACCTTTCTATTTCTCATCTGTACAAGAAAACAGGCACTGTTTCTGATCAGAGATAACGGGATCTGCAGATGCTGGAGAATCCAACATAACAAAGTGTGAAGCTGGATGAACACAGCAGGCCAAGCAGCATCACAGGAGCACAAAAGCTGACGTTTCGGGCCAAGGCCCTGAAACGTCAGCTTTTGTGCTCCTGAGCTGCTGCTTGGCCTGCTGTGTTCATCCAGCTCCACACTTTGTTATCCAGGCACTGTTTCTGAGCACTGTTAAGGTTTTGTTTTCATAATTGTCAAACATTTTATTCCATTCTCTGCAAGCCCATTCCTGAATTATCCAGTAAACATCGCTTCGTTCCCACAGATAAAATATCAGCTCAGTCCGAGATAACAAGGTGTGGAGCTGGACGAACACAGCAGGCCAAGCACCATCTTAGGAACAGGAAAGCTGGCGTTTCGGGCCTGGACTCATCTGCTGAACAAAATTGGTCACTCCTGTCAACTCTAACAAACAGCAACAAATGTTGCCAATAAATTACATTTGCAACATATCATTTTGCATTAAACACTGGCAAACTGGTTTATGGATATGCTCAGTTGGCAGGCAGATGGTGCTATCATCCTGTGCTATTATCCTTTCCTGTCAATCCTTACCAGAGATTTGCAACATTTCTCTGCTGCAGCCTCAACGATGTCCACTAGAGGTCAGGTCACTCCTAACAAATGGTGCTGTCTGCATTTGCGGGACACTGAGTTTGCATTTGTTTGGTATCCAGTCCAAGGGACACTGGTCTCATTTTCTTTTGTTTTATGGAGTCTTGCAGCGTCCACCCTCTCCCAGTCACCTCCAGAAGACTTGCAGGCAATTCAAAAGCTGTCACACACAAATTCCAACGATGGTACGCAATGTTGATAAAAGAAGTTGCCCCCCCGCCAACCACCCCGTCCCTCCAATAATTCCCAGAATAACTTCTGCTTTCCCACATGATCTAAATGATAACCCATGTTTTCTTGGGACCAGGTCCTCCCCAAATCTCCTGAATGTTGCCCTGCATCTGCAGATCATCCTCTCTCAAATGAAAGAGAGCCACACTCCTTACTGGGGCATAGCAAGAACTGCAGATGCTGGAGTCAGAGATAACACAGCATGGAGCTGGAGGAGCACAGCAGGCCGGGCAGCACCAGCGGAACAGGAAAGTTGACATTTCAGGTATGGGCCCTTTCTTCAGAAAACTCCTTACTGGCCCGTGTTTCTGGACACACTGTGGGCAAGATGAGGCACTAACACAGGGAAAACAAATATCTTTTGATGTTCCTCATTTGCTAACATGGTGAAAAATTATTGTGCGGGTGGCACACTGGCCTCAGTGTTTAGCACTGCTGCCTCACAGCACCAGGGACCCTGATTTAATTCCAACCTCAGGCAACTGTCTGTGTGGAGTTTACACATTCTCCCCATGTCTGCATGGGTTTCTTCCAGGCACCCTGGTTTCCTCCCACAGACAAGAAGATGTGCAGATTAGGTGGTTTGGCCATTCCAAATTGCCCATAGATTGCAGGGATGTGCAGGCTAGGTGGATGGCCTGAAATTTTCCTAAAGCTAGTTCATTAAGAATAGCATTCATAAATAAAAGCTTCCACAACCAAAGATGCAGATTCCAAGTATACAACCAAGATGCCCTTTCAGACAAATGAAAGTACTTTAAACTTTAGAACTTCTGGCCAGCCTGCTTTGGCATGTCCAATTTGGAATGAGCAAATTCACTGAGTAAGGGAAGATGTGGGAACATTCAAGACTGTCCTCTTCTTCTCAAATTTGGATAGTTTAACTGTTACTGGTTAAAGTGTGAGTTCTTATTCTTGCTTCAGTTTAGCATTCAGATCATCTGTAGCAGTGGAACACAAGCCCATAAATGAGAGCAGTTCAGAGATCCTTATCCTGCCATTCTTTTCCTCTTGCAAGGCTTGTGCCGTTGCTATGAAGGCATCCCAAGGCAAACCTGTATTAAGCTACGCTTCAGTTTTTCCAAAGCTGGCTTGGCCTAATTAACAGTGACTCGAAAGGTAACAAGAGTAGAGCATAGAATTTAACAAATGATATTTATATAGCGCCTTAAGTGAAGTGAAACACCATTAGGACTTTCACAGGAATGTTATTAATAAGGAACTGAAAGAACTGCAGATGCTGGAATGTTGGAAACAAAAACAGAAATTACTTGAGAAACTCAGTAGGTCTGGAAGCATCTGTGGAGAGAAAGTAGAGTTAACATTTTGGGTCCAGTGACCCTTCTTCAGAGCTCTTCTTTTGTGAAAGAAATGCTGCTGGTCAGGCAAAGCAGTGGGTAAAGGTCAACCTGTGAGAATGAATAGCTGCTAATGGCATTCAGGAAAGAAGGGTCACTGGCCCCGAAGCTTTCTGCTTTCCCTCCACAGATGCTGCCAGGCCTGCTGAGCTGTTCCAGCAATTTCTGGTTTTGTTTCTTACATTATTAGTAAGGTTGAACACCAAGACACGTAAGGAGCTGTAAGGCATTGTGGTGATGAAAAGCTGAGTCAGAGGTTGGGTTTAAGGAATATTACAGAGAGAGAAAACACAGTTTAGAGTCAGAGAAGTTAATGAAGGAATGTCCAGAGCTTAGGGCTGAGGAAACTGAAGACATGGTCTAAAATGATGGAATGATGGATATCAGAGTTATACAAGGAGCAAGAATTGGAAGAGAGCAATGACCTTGGAGGGTCATGGACTGGAGAAGATTCCGGGAAAAGCAAGTGATGAGAACATGATGGAACTTAGAAACAAAGATGAGCATTTCATAACTGTCATAGATCTGAAATCAAAGTAAGTCAGTGAATATGGAGTGACCTGCATCTTGTACCAGTTTGGATATGGACAGCAGTTGGTAAGTTTGTATAGGATGTAGTGAGGGTCAGGTAGCTCAGCTGGTTGGGTAGCTGGTTTGACACACAACAACGTAGATTCAATTCCTGTACTGCCTAAGGACACCACAAAGGTCCTGCCTTCTCATCCATGCCCCTCATCTGAGGTGTGGTGACCCTGTGGTTAGACTCACCACTACAGAAGTCTCCCTATTGTGGTGGAGCAGCCCAGTGAGACAATGGTGAGTTTACCCTTTCTGAGGTGGGAGTGAGACATTGAAGAAATGTTAAAGCAAAGCCCTCTTCAGGTCAATGTCAAATACATTAACATTTCTCTGTCAACTGAAAATGATTTGGTTGAAAATTAGTTTGCAGTTTGTAGGATCTTTCTGTGTAAAATGATTTTAACGATTTCTTCCCAAAGCAGCATTGATGAAAACCAGCAGGAGTAGATCTTCTGAGGATGTTTAATTGTCCATTTGAAGACCTTAATTACCAATGTTCTAGGAAGGTTCTCCATGGGCTTAAAGTGGGTGAAGGTGGGAAAGCAGAGTTGCCCCCATCTGCCTGGTTAAATGCACCATCCATCAAACCCACCGCCCCTCCACCCTGGCAGTGAGGAGATGGCACAATATTCCATCCTTTAAGTCTGGTATCATTGCAGTGAATCTGAACGCACCTCCTCCAGAGTTTTGTTTTAATTTAACCAGAATGATTACAGTCCTCCAACTGCAGTTCATCAAATGTTCTATACAAGAGAACACAACTTCCCTGCTTTTGAATTCTCTCTCGCTCGAAAAACCCCAGTACTTTTTTTGCCTTTCAAATGGCTTTTCAAAACTGTCATTTCCTTTCACAATTTGTATATCTGCAGCCCTTGGTTCCTCTGTTCTTCAACCCCATTTAGACAGATATGTTAAGAGGCACCAGTAAGGACATTCTAAATAACCCTGATGACAGAAAAAACCTTCACTTACTGAGTTCATAAGAAGGTCCCGGGCGTTCTCGTCAAGTGATAGCTAATATTACACACCTATCTCAAGTGTGTGTGGTGGCCAGTTGTTTTTCACAATTGCTGATTTCAACCCAAAACCAGGAATTGAGTTTATTAATCAAGGCTGACACTTCCTTGTGGCATTTGGGGAATGCTACATTACCAGCGGTGTCATTCTTCATGCAGGACATCAAACCAGGACCCTGGCTCCTGGTTCAGGAAGAGGTTAATGATCTTGTGTATACTTATGAGAAAATCAGTGAGCTCCCTTGGGATAACATGCCTTCCTCAAGCAGCAACACCAAAAGAAGAAGATTAGTAGGTAATTCAGCTCAGAGCTGTTTGTACTGGTAGGATTAGGTGACAAGGGGTCAAAAGTTCCATTCCCTTCTCTCTCCTCGCTTGATCACAAGGGATTTTTATTCTTTGCAAAGGATATGCTGACCAATTTGTAATCATGAAAGGACCAATTAGATAAGTTTCCTTCAGTTTAACAAAGAAAGAGGTTCTATTTATTATGCTTAAACTATTCTAAGTAAAATAGTAAACAGACGTTCATGGCACATGCAAAGACACATATTAACACACACACTAACACTAACATACATGCTAACACAAACACACACACACACACACACACACACACACACACACACAGCCATGCATAATAATGTGAGCACACACTAACCCTAACATACACACTGACAAACACACAAATTAACGGACACAGGAATGCAAACACACTCTAGCTCACTCAAACACGCACGCTAACACAAATGCTAATACAAATACACATAAGCACACAAACACACACATGGCACACACTGACTTGAAGACATAAAAGCACACATATAGACACCAATTAACTCAAAAACACTGACACACTTGACATTCACTAATGTACACAAATGCAGAAACACCTAATGAGGAAGTAAACAGTAAGGACTGCAGATGTTGGAAGCAAGAATCAATAAATGTGGAGCTGGGAAAGCAGAGCTGGTCAGACAACATCTGAGGAGCAATCTTGACATTGGGGTTTGGCCCGAATCGTTGACTTTCCTGCTTTTCAGAAGCTGCCTGAATGGCTGTGCTTTTCCAGCTTCATCCACATTTGTGGACACAAAGAGGAAGGACAGGTTGGACAATTTAGAAATTCATAAATATTGAAAGGAATTAACAATCTGTCGTTCAGTCATTGCTGGTTTCAGGTTGAACCCAACAGGTTGTTTTCACTTAGTGATCATCTGCTTTCAACATCAAGGTGATTTAACAAAAAAATGATGGAGGGGATCTATGTTCTTCTGGAGACACAGATGTGGAGTTGAGTTTTAGTCTTCAAAATTTCTCTCTGCTGCATATGGAGAATGAGTTTCACAATAGCTGACAGGACCCCAAAAGATTGTAATTTAGGTGGCGAGAGGGAGAGGCAGGAAGGACCTTGATATGTTCCTCAGCTATTTGTTCACTTCTGCTAAGAAAATATGTTTAACAAGCACTTCATTTGTTATATAACAGCCCTCGAATAAAAACAAAATACTGAGCTTGATGGAAATCTGAAATAAGAGACAGAAAGCGTTGGAGAAATTCAGCAGGTTTGATAGCTTCTGTGGAAAGAAAAACAGAATGAAAATTTGATTTGATATGATCCTATTCAACTGTGAAGAAAAGCATCATGGGCTACAAACATTAACTTTGTTTTCTTTTCTCCTTCCAAAGATGCTGCCAGATCTGCTGAGCTTTTGTAGCGTGCAATGTATTTATTTCATGTGACAGCCCCCTCTAATCTGACCAGTAACTCAAGCATAACTGTGAATTCTAATCTCTGAAATGTCTCACCCTCCATCCCTTACCCAGGGCCCCATTGTTCTAGTGATTAGGTTTGATGGTTTGCTTCCCTCTGGTTGTGTGTCTGAATTATGTTCCAGTGGAATAGAATTATAGTTCATTCACACTGAGGTCATTACCTTTGATGAGTTTTTGCAGACATGCTGTCTCTGCCTCAAAGGAGTTGAATGTGGAATATACAGTAACTCAAATTAGGTTGCCACCTTAGCTGTGCCTTCAAATTACATTATAGAGTTATAGAGTCATATAGCACAGAAATAGAGCCTTAGGTCCAGCTCATCCATGCTGACCAAGTTTCCCAAGCTAAACTACTCCTACTTGCCTGCTTTTGGCCCATATCCCTACAAACCTTCCCTGTTCATGTACCTGTCTGAACGTCTTTTAAATGTTGTACCTATATCTACCACTTCCTCCGGGAGTTTATTCCACTGACGCCATGTGAAGAAGGTGCCCCTTCTAAATCTGTCTCCTCTCGCCTTAAAAACATGTCCTCCCCGGTTTTGAACTTCCCCAACCTAGGGAAAAGACATTTGCTGATCATCTTATCTACATGAATTGTCTGTAACATGATTGATGAATTGTGGACCCTATTTGGATTATATAAACTTTTTTACTGTAAGGTACAATGATTTTCTATAGCAATTTCCCTACAATACAATTTTCTACAGTGAGTTTGTATAGTGATTTTCTATAGCCATTTCCCCAAAATATAATCTTCTATAGCAGGAGGTTACACAAGAATGTAACTATCGCATTGTTAGAGAACTACCGGTACCAGTCCCCGTGGAACACCTCTGTTCAAAGGCGTCCAGTCCAAAAAACAATCCTTCATCACCACCCTCTCCCCCTACTGTCAAGACAATATTGTATCCAATTGACAATCTCTCCTTGAATCCCATATGATTTAACCTTACATAACAGCCTTCCAGGCAGGATCGTAGATAACAAAGTGTGGAGCTGGACGAACACAGCAGGCCCAGCAGCATCCTAGGAGGACAAAAGCTGATGTTTCGTGCCTAGACCCTTCATCAGAAAGGGGGGGTTAGGGAGAGGATTCTGAAATAAATAGGGAGAGAAGGGGAGGCGGACTGACATGGATAGAGGAGAAGATAGGTAGAGAGGAGAGTATGGGTGGGGAGGTATGGAGGAGATAGCCAGTCCGGGGAGGACGGACAGGTCAAGGGGGCGGGATGAGGTTAGTACTTGGGAAATGGAGGTGCGGCTTGAGGTGGGAGGAGTGGATGGGTGAGCGGAAGAACAGGTTAGGAAGGCGGGGATGAGCTGGAATGGTTTTGGGATGCAGTGGGGGGAGGGGACGAGCTGGGCTGGTTTTGGGATGCAGTGGGGGGAGGGGACGAGCTGGGCTGGTTTTGGGATGCAGTGGTGGGAGGGGAGATTTTGAAGCTGGTGAAATCCACATTGATACCATTGGGCTGCAGGGTTCCCAAGCGGAATATGTTTCCTCCATTTGCACTCGCATTTCCCACCTACTAACCTCATCCCGCCTCCTTGACCTGTCCATCCTCCCCGGACTGACCTATCCCCTCCCCACCTCCCCACCTCTACTCTCCTCTCCACCTATCTTCTCCTCTATCCATCTTTGGTCCGCCTCCCCTTCTCTCCCTATTTATTTCAGAATCGTCTCCCCATCCCCCTTTTCTGATGAAGGGTCTAGGCCCGAAATGTCAGCTTTTGTGCTCCTAAGATGCTGCTTGTGCTCCACGTTTTGTTATCTCGTATTCTCCAGCATCTGCAGTTCCCATTATCTCAGGCAGGATCTTGACTTGTTAGCCTTTGTTATTAAAAAAGACTGTCCACAATTTTCTTCAACTGAGGATTCCCCAGCTTGCCACAGCCCTCTGCCGTGTCCAATCCATCGCCACCTCTCCTTACTCCTTCTCTTCCCTCCAACAACAGCAAACACCCACCAACACCGCCCCCCCCAAGTCTTCACTTACCACTGCACCTACATCCGCATCCAAAGAATCATTAGCTGTCGTTTCCATCATCTCCAGTAGGATGCTGTAACCAGATACGTATTTCTCTGTACTCTCTTGTCAACCTATTTCAAGCATCACTGCCTCTGGGTCCACTCCTCCCTTACTTCCAACACCTTCCAATATTCCCACAGCAGCTTTCCATGCAACCTTCCTGTTTATATCCTCCCTCCTCACTATCCAAGGCCCCAGACATACCTCTCAGTCGAAGTAGTGATTTGCCTTCACTTCAGTAATTCTAGTCTATTGAATTTGCTACCTACAGTGTGGTCTCCACTACACTAGGGAGATGAAATGCAGACTGGGTGACCACTTTGAGGAACACCTACGTTCTGTCTGCAAAAATGGCCCTGAACTTTCTGTTGCCTGCCACTTCAACACAGCACTGTGTTCCCTGGCCAACATCTCTGTCTCAGATTTGCTGCAGTGTTCCAGAAAAACTTAGTGCAAGTTGGAAGAACAGCACCTCATTTTCTGCTTGGGAACTCTGCAGTCTTCTGGACTCAATATTGAGTTTAATAACTTTAGGTCTTAAGCATGTTCTTCCACATCCTCACCCTAAGCCCCACACAGCAAACTTGGTCATCACATGAGCTGCTACCTCTATCAAACATCGTCAGCCTCTATGGTCCCAGTTGGCAGCTATTCATTCTCCCAGGCTGACTTTTGCCCATACCTTTGTCTGCCCAATTGTCTTTCTTTCTCAATAAAAAAAAGAAGGAACTACAAACGCTGTAAATCAGAAACAAAACAGAATTTGCTGGAAAAGTTCAATAGGTCTGGCAGTATTTGTGACAGGAAAATCAGAGTTAACATTTCAGGTCCGGTGATCAGCTGAGCTTTTCCAGCAAATTCTCTTTTTTGTTTCTAGCTGTTATCCTTTCTCTCTGTGCCCCACGTCCACCTATCATTCGCTCATTCCTCTGCCTCTCCATTCAACTTCAGCATTTCTTTGCTACAATTAGTTCTGAAGAAGGGTCACTGGACTGAAATATTATCTCTGCTTTCTCTTCACAGATGCTACCATACCTGCTGAGTTTTTCCAGCAATTTCTCTTTGCCTTTGTCAAACGTGTGTTTTTGAACATTCAAATCATGTTTTGAGCTGATAGATTAAAATCATGATTTGGCATAAACTAACACCTCCAAAATAGCACGGCTCTAAAAACAGATGTCACATTTGCTGACACAATATCAGCCATTGGACACTTTCAAAGCAGTTCACAACGCACACTGGGACACTTTGATGTGATAACTTGCTGGTTAAGGGAAGGTGTTGGCTAGTCATAGAGTCATACAATGCAGAAAAGAACTTCAGCCCATTGAACTTACACCAACAATAATTGCAACTACAGGTGCACTAATCCCAATTTCCTGCACTTGTCTCATGTCCTTGAAAGTTATGATATTTCAAGCGCTCACCTAAACATGGTAATCTCACCAAGCTAGTAAAGCAGAACCTCTCATTAAGCTTGTGGACAGCACGGTAACTCAGTTGTTAACACGGTTGCCTTACACCACTACCGACCTGGGTTCAACTCGGGCCTTGGGCGACTGTCTGTGTAGAGTTTGAACACTCTCTGGGAGCTCTGGTTTCCCCTCACAGTCAAAAGATGAGCAGCCTAAGTGGATTGGCCATGGGAAATGTGGGGATAGGGTGAATGTATGGGTCTGGGTGAGATACTCTTCAGAAGACCAGTGTACACCTGATAATCCAAAAGACTCCTTTCCACAGTGTAGAAGTTCTATGAATTTCCTATAGCTTGGGGTATTCAAATCCCACTATAGCAGGTGGTGAATTTTGAACATCATAGAACATAGAACATAGAACAATACAGCGCAGAACAGGCCCTTTGGCCCTCGATGTTGCGCCGACCCGTGAACTAATCTAAGCCCCTCCCCCACACTATCCCATCATCATCCATATGCTTATCCAAGGACTGTTTAAATGCCCCTAATGTGGCTGAGTTAACTACATTGGTAGGCAGGACATTCCAAGCCCTTACCACTCTCTGAGTAGAGAACCTACCTCGGACATCTGTCTGAAATCTAACATCCCTCAATTTGTAGCTATGCCCCCTTGTACAAGCTGAAGTCATCATCCTCAGAAAAAGACTCTCACTGTCCACCCTTTCTCATCCTCTGATCATCTTGTATGTCTCTATTAAATCCCCTCTTAGCCTCCTTCTCTCCAATGAGAACAGACCCGAGCCCCTCAGCCTTTCTTTATAAGGCCTGTGCTCCAGACGAGGCAACATCCTGGTAAACCTCCTCTGCACCTTTTCCAATGCTTCCACATCCTTCCTGTAATGGGGCGACCAGAGCTGCACGCAATATTCCAAATGAGGCCACACTAGCGTTTTGCACAGTTGCAGCATGACGCCACAGCTCCGGAACTCAATCCCTCTACCAATAAAACCTAACACAACGTAAGCCTTCTTAATAGCACTAACAACCTGGGTGAAAATCTTTCAGGGATCTATGTACATGGACACCAAGATCCCTCTGCACATCCACACTACCAAGAATCTTTCCATTGACCCGGTATTCTGCCTTCCTATTATTCCTCCCAAAGTGAATCACCTCACATTTATCCGCATTGAACTCCATTTGCCACCTTTCAGCCCAATTCTGCAGTTTACCCAAGTCTCCCTGCAACCTGCAACATTCTTCCACACTGTCCACCACTCCACCGACTTTAGTGTCATCTGCAAACTTACTAACCCATCCACCTATGCCTGCGTCCAAGTCATTTATAAAAATGACAAACGGCAGTGGTCCTAAAACAGATCCTTGTGGCACACCACTAGTGACTGGACTCCAGGCTGAATATTTTCCATCAACCACCACTTGTTGCCTTCTTACAAAAAGCCAGTTTCTAATCCAAACTGCTAAATCTCCCTCAACATTCTATAAAAATACATATGGATAAAAAGCTAATACAGTGGTGACCACATAAACACTGTTGGTTGTCTTACAAACCCATTTGGATCACTACTGCCTTTTAGGGAAGGGGCTTCTGCTGTTCTTATCTGGGTTTGGCCTACATATGACTACATATCCATAACAATATAGTTGATCCTAAATTGCTCTCTGTGGATCCAGCTCCAATAATTGATCTCAGGACGGTTTTAAACCAGAGGCATGGCCACATTGCTGATGTCACTGCCATTCAGTAAAGCTGCCAGCTTCTAATGAAAGAGGAGCTCCCGTTGGCCAGGGGAGGTGGTCAACCCCGCAAGGTCCTTGACCCTGTGGGAATGCCTACAGTTGGCCTGTCAAATGGAACTAAATGCAATGGGCCTTCCCAAGAGAGGTGATGTAACTCGCCCACTTGGGATCAAGTCACCCTGCACGATTCTGGCCAGGAAGTTATACTCAGCAGGGAAAGATCTGAACAGGGTAGGACAATATTTTCCTGAAGGAAGAAGACAAATGTGGAGGTAGCCTGGAGCTGCCCTGAACATTTTGGGATGCTTGCCCAGGATACGGCAGACGAGATGAAAAAGGCACCCCATTTTGTGACACAACCTCCCTCAACTCCAACGAAGTCTATCCCTCAAAAGGAGCATCAGCAAGCCAGCTTCCTGTACCTCCCACCACCTCAATGGGAACATCAACAAGACTTTAAGGTAGGAGCTCATTCTAGTGAGCACATCGCTGGTACATTTCTGCCCCCGGCCCCTGGTTCTGGGCACTCATAGACCAGCCAGAGATCAGGTATTTGCTTAGCCCCAGGCCGGAGAGGAGCCTACAATATCAGCAATCAGGGTCTACATCAACATTTTCAAACTGAGGCAGGGCCCAGGAGGCAGGCTTGTTGGGGGAGCACTGCACAAGCTGACACGAAAGCTGTAGGACTACAGCAAACCCCTGCCTCCATGTGCAAAAATGAGGAACTGGAAGTCTGAAACAGAAACAGAAATTGCTGGAGAAACTCAGCAGAACCTGGCAGCATCTGTGGAGAGAAAGCAGAGGTTCCTCAGAACACCTCCATGGATCCGTTGGCATCTACTACAGACAGCCATGGTCCACCAACCTCAGAACCTGCTAGATAAACACACACTCCTCATTCCGCACTCTAGCCCCTGGTGCTCCACAGAAAAGGCCGGTGAGGGACTGTGACTCATTCTAAGTGCCTCTTCCCTCACAAAGGTACAGGAGTGGCACCTGTAGGCCTCCAGCTGGAGGTGGAACCACATAAAGGCCCCTGCCCACCAAAGGTCTCCTCTCAGCACACTCCAGAGGATATTGGCCCTTCCAACTCCTCACTGCCTGCGCACACCTTAGCCCAGTGGGAGTACAAATCAGGCAAGTGTACCCACCTCTGAGCCTTCCAGACAATGAAAGCTCTGAGGCTAACCAGCTGTCTCCAACCCAACTGCAGACTCCAGGACTTCACAAGAGAAAGAACAGTGAAGACCACTAATGGGACATGGGTGACACAGGCGACACGTCCATGGAAATAGGTTCCCGCTTTTGTAAATATATGTTTACTTTCCTCTTCAGCTGTGCATCCAAATTTCTGGATACCTGCAACCACTAGATTGCAGGCACAGAGCCGAGTCCTCCTTAGCGCTAAACAACATTCAGTGGTCCTCTTGAATCAGACAATGGGATCTTGGTGATTGATACTTTGGCAACGAGTGTCATTCTTTCCAGTCCCGGTAGCTAAGCATTGCTTCTGTATCCCAGTCATCAGAGGCAATGATTCGTCATGTTGCAAGATGTGATCAGGAGGTACTTGGGGCCAAGGATTAGTATTACACAAAGGACATTAATGCCCAAAGTACACACACAGCATGTCATGCTTGCTGTATGGGTGAATGCATAATGTTCTTGCCCTTTGAATGGCCTTTCATTGCTTGAAATTGAAGTCCATTCCCAGAAAGAGATAACAACTTTGCTCACTCCCATTTGCCATTTTCCTTCCCATTCTGCACTTGTCATTGATAGTACGATGGAAGGCAATAACATTCACTCCTCCAGCAGTGAGCGTCACCGTCAGGCTCTTGTTATTGGAGAACCCCGAAAATAGACACATGTCCGTCTTCATGGTCCTCCCCGTCATGTCTGTCAACTTTGAGCTTCCTCAAGTCCCCATTTAACCTATTTATCTAAATGTTTACCAGCCCACCTTAATTCCTCCAACCCTGGGATTACCAAATAAACATGTCAGACCTAGCAGTCCGCCACCAACATCGAAGCCAGGGTCTGCTGTGGATGACATCCCTCCAACAATGACCCCTTTCCAGTCAATGCTTCATCATCTACCCCCTTACACATTGACTTGCTCCATTCACTATGGAAATCCCCTCTATATTCCAGCATTCTGGATCCAATTCCCACAATTGAATAGCCCAGCCTCCCTGCTACTGCCATGACCTTTGATAAAGCCTGCTTTTACTTTTAATGAATAGATCCCCAAGATGAACCCTGACCTGGCCCCTTCAGTGACTGAACCAGACAACCATAAGACCATAGACTTAGCGACCACTTTGCAGAACATCTACGTTCTGCTCGCAAAAAAGACCCTGAACTACCTGTTGCCTGCCACTTCAATGCACCGCCCTGCACACCACATCTCTGTCTCTGGCTTGCTACAGTGTTCCAGTGAAGCCCAGCGCAAGCGGGAGGAACAAGACCTCATTTTCCGCTTGGGGACCCTATAGCCCTCTGAACTCAATATTGAGTTCAATCATTTTAGGACTTAAACTCCTGCATGTCCCAGTCCCCCACCCCACACACCAGACCTTGTTACCACACAGCCTGCCACTACACCCTCTGTTGTTAGTCACTAACAGTACCCAATAACAGCTATTCATCCTCCCAGCCTGATTGTTAGCAACTCCTTTGTCTGTCCAACTGCCTTTCTCTCTCTTTGGGCTGTATCCTATCATTTACTCCCTACCCCACCCACCTCCCTATTTTCTGCATATAAACTGACATTTTCCCAGCCACCGTGAGTTCTGAGGAAGGGTCATCAGACCAGAAACGTTAACTCTGCTTTCTCCTCCACAAATGCTGCCAGACCTGCTGAGTTTTCCAGAAACTTTGTTTTTGTTCCTGATTTACAGCATCCTCAGTTCTTTTGGTTTTTATAAGACCATAGGATACAGGAATAAAATTAGGTCATTCAGCCCATCAAGCTTGCTCCACCATTCAATCATGACTTTATTTTTCTCAACACCATTGTCCTGCTTTCTTCTTGTAACCCTTGACCTCCCTACTAATCAGGAACCTATCTATATCTGTCTTAATACGCTCAATAACCTGACCTCCACAGCCTTTTGAGGCAATGAGTTCCACAGATTAACCACTCTCTAGCTAAAGAAATTCTTCTACATTTCAGTTCTAAAGGGTCATCCCTTCACTCTAAAGTTGTGTCCTCAGATCTTAATCTCTCTGACTAGCAGAAACATCTACACTGTGCCCCTCTATTCCAGTCTCTCAGTATTCTGGAGGTTTCAGTCAGACCCATTTGCATCCTGTAAATTCCCTTGAGTGTAGACGCACAGTGCTCAACCACTCATTGCATGAAAAGACCTTCATACTTGCAAACATTGCTCTGAATAACGAGTGATCAACGCTGACTATGTCCCTGATCTGATTGCACTTGACCCATGCGGCTGCCCATGGCTCAGTCCCCCACAGGTATGAACTCACTGCCCTGAGCGGACCACTGAGCAGGCCAAGCCCAGCCTTGAACCGATCTTGGAGACTGCTCTTAACGCACTGTGTAGGGATCCCATGGCTGAAGGCTTTCTGCCTGGATTTTGTAAAGGACTGCTTCCCTTAGATTTAGAGACAGATTTGCTTTATAGTATCTTTAATGTGTAGGTGGTTGGCATATAGTGCAGCTTTTTTCTCTTTCATTAAAAGGATGAGGACATATCTGGCTATGTCAGCATTAATTACTCATCCCTAATTGTCCAGAAGGCAGTTCAGGGTCAACCACATTGTTGCAGCTCTGCAGCCACACAGGGGCCAGAATGGGTAAGGGTGGCCATTTCCTAACAATAAACTCATGGCCATTATCAGACTATTAATTCCAGATTTTTAATTGAATTCAAATTCTAACATCAGCTAGGGTGGGATTTGAACCCAGGTCCCCACAACATTACCTGGGTCTCTGGATTAACAGACCAACAATAATGTCACCAGGCTATGTCACCTCCCTTGAAACGCTGCTGTATGACACTGCTGTATAGAAACATGATCTGCTCCCTTGACTGATCTCTGCTGACAAGCTGCCTGGCTTTGTGTCTGCTCGAAACAAGACAAGACAGACGTACAGAGGGCTTTTGAGGTCTGGCTGAGGGTCTAAAGCACAAACAGGCAACACAAGACAAGGCTGATATGAACAAATTGAATGACCCCTGAAGGAACAAGCGAGCAGCTCTGAGATGCAGCCTGGAATAATTTGTGAGCTGGATCCCTGTCCCAAGGCACGCAGTCCCCACAGCAGAATTCTAATCAGAGGTCCCAGGTATTCCCCACAGTGCAGAGTTGTGAGCCTATGGAATTCTCTACCACAGGAAGCTGTTGGGTCCAGTTCATTAGATATATTCGACAGGCAGCTGGATGTGGCCGTTGCAGCTAAAGGGATCTAGGAGTATGGGGAGTGGGATACTGAACTTGCATGATTAGCCATGATCAATCATATTGAATGATAGTGCAGGCTCGAAGGCCAAATGGCCTACTTCTGCACCTGTTTTCTATGTTTCTATGCTTCTAAGACACATATTTAAAGTAGGTCAGAGATGTGCCAGGATGATGCAGAGTGACACACACGTGTCAATGTCTGTGGATGTGAGGTGCATGAGATTGCTAACCATCAAATGTATCCTGAGCTGTTGTCAACTACAGTCCAGGATAGAGGAGAGACTAGTAAGACGCAGTTATCAGCTGCCCGACTTTGACTTACATCTCAGAAATTCTCACCATCAACTTTCAATCTAGCAGAATGACGAATGGGAGACTGCGTATTGGTAATAATGAGGGTGATCATGAGCAATAATTCATCCACCTTTCACCATTCACTCTTACCTACAAGACATGGTTGGAAAATGCAACTCTTTGGTCTCAATGTTGAGAAGGGCCTCGTTGAGCATGTTTTTCACAAGTTTCTCTCCATAGCCCATGTTGTTCGGGGTCTGAGAAGATTCTGCCTGTGATGTTAATTCAGGGAGGCAGGATAAATATGATGGGCCAAGTAGTGTCCTTCTGCATCCTGACAATTCTGTGAAGTTTCGACCTAGCCTGGAAAAGCACAATAAACTCAACCTTTGAATCATGAATCAAAGAAGGTAACTATTTGGCCCATCTTGCCCATGTTGACCCAAAGGCACGCAGATGCCCTGTCTAATCCCATCTTCCTGCACACAGCCCATTGCCACACAGTTTAACACTTAAGGTGTAGGTCCAGGTAAAAAGAATTTGGGTCGCTGTGCCCACCACCAACTAAAGTCAATTCCAGGCAACAGCACCCACTGTGTCTGAACGTTTTTTTTCTCATGGTCCCTCCGAATTTTCTGCCACTTGGTTTGAATCTATGCTCCTTGGTTTTGAACTGTCCACCAAGGAAAACAGTTTCTTTCTGTTTACTCTATCTTTACCCTTAACAATTTTATATACCTCAATCATTCCACTACCCCCGACCGTCCCAGCCTTCTCCAACCTCTCTAATCCCTTGTCTAGCTACAATTCTCCAACCCTGGCAACATTGTAGCAAATCTTCTCTGTGCTCACTCCAGACTGATTATGTCCTCCCTGTAATGTGATGAGCAGAAGTCCACATAAAATTTCAATTGTGGCCTCACCAGTATCTTATGCTGTTTCATCATTATATTTATACCATCTGCCAATGAAGGAAAGCATGCCATATGCCTTCTTTACAATTTAATCTACTTGTACTGCTACATTTAGGGACCTGTGTACTCGCATGCCAACATCTCACAGTTTATCTACCCCTCTTAGCGTATTCCTGTTTATTGTGCATTCCCTTTTACTGTTTGAGCTCTGTGATTGCATTAGCTCTCATTGATCAGAGTTGCACTCCATCTGCCACTTTTCTGCTCAGTCCACTAACCCATCCAGATCATTTTCAAGCTTACAGCTATCCTCTACGTTATTCAATACACGGCCAATTTTTGCATTATTTGCAAATTTCTCGATTGTATCTCCACATTCAAGTCCAAATCGTTAATGTATAAAACAAACAGCAGGGGTCCCAAGACCAAACACCACGACTTGAAACAACATTCCATTCAGAAGGGTAGCCATCAAACATGATCCTTCGTTCCTGTTACTGAGCCAACATTGGGTCTGCGATAGGGCATCCCCCCAGACCTCCCACTGACTGAGGACGAATGGTCAGTCCAAAGCAAGGGGCTCACCTTTGTCCCCCTCCACCCACACATCAATGAATACCAGTCACGTTTGGACATCGAGCAGTTTTTCCGCCGCCTTCACCTCCACGCTTACTTCTTTAACCAGGAGCCTAACCCTCCCTCCACTGACCTCTTCACCCACCACCAACACAAGTCCTTCTCCTGGGCACCACCCCCAGGCCTCCTACCCTCCCTCGAGCTCTTCATCTCCAACTGCCGTCGAGACATCAACCGCCTCAAACTCTCCACCCCTCTCACCCACTCCAATCTCTCCCCCACAGAACGAGCTGCTCTCCGCTCCCTCCGCTCCAATCCCAACCTCACCATCAAACCCGCAGACAAGGGAGGCGCAGTGGTAGTATGGCGCACTGACCTCTACATCGCCGAGGCCACACGCCAACTCTCCGACACCTCCTCCTACCACCCCTTGATCATGACCCCACCCCTGAGCACCAAACTATCATCTCCAACACCACCCATGACCTCATCACCTCAGGGGACCTCTCACCCACAGCCTCCAACTTCATTGTTCCCCAACCCTGCACGGCCCATTTCTATCTCATTCCCAAAAACCACAAACCTGCCTGCCCTTGTTGACCCAAGACAATAAAATGTGAGGCTGGATGAACACAGCAGGCCCAGCAGCATCTCAGGAGAACAAAAGCTGACGTTTCGGGCCTAGACCCTTCATCAGAGAGGGGGATGGGGTGAGGGTTCTGGAATAAATAGGGAGAGAGGGGGAGGTGGACCGAAGATGGAGAGAAAAGAAGAGACTATAGGTGGGGAGGTAGGGAGGGGATAGGTCAGTCCAGGGAAGACGGACAGGTCAAGGAGGTGGGATGAGGTTAGTAGGTAGGAGATGGAGGTGCGGCTTGGGGTGGGAGGAAGGGATGGGTGAGAGGAAGAACAGGTTAGGGAGGCAGAGACAGGTTGGACTGGTTTTGGGAGGCCGTGGGTGGAAGGGAAGAGCTGGGCTGGTTGTGTGGCGCAGTGGGGGGAGGGGACGAACTGGGCTGGTTTTGGGATGCGGTGGGGGAAGGGGAGATTTTGAAGCTGGTGAAGTCCACATTGATACCATTGGGCGGCAGGGTTCCCAAGCAGAATATGAGTTGCTGTTCCTGCAACCTTCGGGTGGCATCATTGTGCCACTGCAGGAGGCCCATGATGGACATGTCATCTAAAGAATGGGAGAGGGAGTGGAAATGGTTTGCGACTGGGAGGTGCAGTTGTTTATTGTGAACCGAGCGGAGATGTTCTGCAAAGCGGTCCCCAAGCCTCTGCTTGGTTTTCCCAATGTAGAGGAAGCCACACTGGGTACAATGGATACAGTATACCACATTGGCTGATGTGCAGGTGAACCTCTGCTTAATATGGAAAGTCATCTTGGGGCCTGGGATAGGGGTGAGGGAGGAGGTGTGGGGGCAAGTGTAGCATTTCCTGTGGCTGCAGGGGAAGGTGCCGGGTGTGGTGGGGTTGGAGGGCAGTGTGGAGCGAACAAGGAAGTCACGGAGAGAGTGGTCTCTCCGGAAAGCAGACAAGGGTGGGGATGGAAAAATGTCTTGGGTGGTGGGGTCGGATTGTAGATGGCGGAAGTGTCAGAGGATGATGCATTGTATCCGGAGGTTGGTGGGGTGGTGTGAGAGAACGAGGGGGATCCTCTTTGGGCGGTTGAGGCGGTGGCGGGGTGTGAGGGATGTGTTGCGGGAAATGCGGGAGACGCGGTCAAGGGCATTCTCGACCACTGCGGGGGGGGGGGAAGTTGCGGTCCTTGAAGAACTTGGACATCTGGGATGTGCGGGAGTGGATTGCCTCATCGTGGGAGCAGATGCGGTGGAGGCGGAGGAATTGGGAATAGGGGATGGAATTTTTGCAGGAGGGTGGGTGGGAGGAGGTGTATTCTAGGTAGCTGTGGGAGTCGGTGGGCTTGAAATGGACATCAGTTACAAGCTGGTTGCCTGAGATGGAGACTGAGAGGTCCAGGAAGGTGAGGGATGTGCTGGAGATGGCCCAGGTGAACTGAAGGTTGGGGTGGAAGGTGTTGGTGAAGTGCATGAACTGTTCCAGCTCCTCTTCCTACAGACAAAGGGGGTTCGCCATGGGCACCCGCATGGGCCCCAGCTATGCCTGTCTCTTTGTTGGTTATGTGGAACAGTCCCTCTTCCACACCTACACAGGCCCCAAACCCCACCTCTTCCTCCGGTACATTGATGACTGTATCGGCGCCGCCTCTTGCTCCCCAGAGGAGCTCGGTTCACAATAAACAACTGCACCTCCCAGTCGTGAACCACTTTAACTCCCCCTCCCATTCTTTAAATGACATGTCCATCATGGGCCTCCTGCAGTGCCACAATGATGCCACCCGAAGGTTGCAGGAACAGCAACTCATGTTCCACTTGGGAACCCTGCAGCCCAATGGTGTCAATGTGGACTTCACCAGCTTCAAAATCTCCCCTCCCCGCAATGCATCCCAAAACAGCCCAGTTTTCCCCCTCCCGCCACTTCATCACAAAACCAGCCCAGCTCATCCCCTCCCCCCACTGCATCCCAAAATCAGCCCAGCCTGTCTCTGCCTCCCTAACCTGCTCTTCCTCTCACCCGTCCCTCTATCCCACCTCAAGCCGCACCTCAATTTCCTACCTCCTACCTCATCCTGCCTCCTTGACCTGTCCACCTACCTTCTTTTCTCTCCATCTTCAGTCCGCCTCCCCCTCCCTCCCTATTTATTCCAGAAAACTCTCCCCATCCCCCTTTTCTGATGAAGGGTCTCGGCCCAAAACATCAGCTTTTGTGCTCCTGAGATGCTGCTCGGCCTGCTGTGTTCATCCAGCTCCACACTTTGTTATCAACATTGAGTGTGAATATCCTAGAGTACTGATTGAAACAGGTACAATTGCTACTTGGCTGGTTCTCCTATAAATGTAGTTCTAGATTTTGTTTGAAGGTTAAATGCCGGCCAGTGCGCAGGGGTAATTCCTTGTTTTTTATTGAAGTTGCATCATGACTTGTGCCTGTGAGGGCAGGTGGGGTTCCAGTTTAACACTTCACCTTGAAATAAAACTCCAGCGCAACCCATTCATAAATCTTTGAAAAGCTGAGGTAGGCAATAGGCACAGTAATGTGCTGTGCTAACGCAATGATGCCACATTTAGCGTTCACTATGATCACTGCCTTTCATGTTAAACGTCTGATAATATTACAACAGAGCTCAGTCAAGCCATGTGGCAAATTAGTTCCGTACACCTGAGCCCATTTCAGGTCTTTGCACTGTGGTTCACTGTACTGTGTTGAGTGCATTGTACTGACTCTGAGTTCTGTCAAGGTGACGTGAGCATTTGTTATTTATATTATTTGTCAAGAAACATCACACAAATGTTATTATTCAGTCCCATATGTGAAGGTCTAACATCAAGGAATCAGCTAACCTACTTCAGAAGTCTAAATATTGTCGCAAAGACAGTGGAAACAAGGGGAAGAACTGTGCTATAATTCTGAAATGTTTATGCCTCCTAACACACTGTGCATGGGAAGACAGCAGAAAAAGAATGTGGACAATGTGAGGGGTGTGTACCGATTATCTTCTAGTTTCTTTATTTCTGGAAATGATTTATTGCAATCAAGGGTGAAATGTGTTTATTAGAGAAGCTTTTAGTTCAAGCATGAAATCCTTTTTGAATATATTCTAATTGTGTTCACTGCAGTATGATAGCGTTTTAAACAACTACTCTTGTCTTGTTGCCAGTGCAGGCTTAACCATTTCAATCACTTTATTTCGTTTGAGATGCTGTGCAAGTGCATATTTGGGCTGTGGGTGTTTTAGGGAGGTTAGGGATTTGAGAGGGGTTGGAGGAATGGCTGCAGGGATGGTTTATAGACATTGGGCGATGGGCTTCTGTAAAGAATTAAGCCACAATCTTGTTACGCCTCTGACTGGGAGGACTACCCCTTCACAAGCTCTTTAGGGCAGTGCTGGTGGTATAGTGGTAAAACCGGAGGATCTGAGGGCCCTGGTTAATGCCCTGGGGTTCGTACTGAGGCAGCTTCTGGGCTTTCATTCCATTTAGTAAATCTGGCTATGAGGAAAGCTAATCTCTGTAACACACTCTAATATCCAACACCTTTCTTACCTCTGACTTTATTTTATTTCTGCTTTTTGATAACATATTCTCGTTTTGCAACCAAGATGGTACCAGAGAATGGCAACTTGGTGCACTTCTCACTGGACTCATGTATTCCTATAATCGAGTACATGTGACAATAAATTCTAATTTAATATGAAGACATACGGTTGTCATAAAAAAAATCAGTTTTGCTCATTTTTTAAGGAAAGGATATCTGCTGCCCTTACCCAGTCTGACCTACAGTAGTGGACTCCTGATCCTTGTGGACTTTGCTTTGTGCAGGGCAATTGAATCATCTTCTGTATATTTTCTGGCATGGTACTGCCCTAGAGGTTTCTACAATAGTCTAAGATCATTCAGGG
Organism: Stegostoma tigrinum; assembly: GCF_030684315.1. Lineage (NCBI taxonomy): Eukaryota > Metazoa > Chordata > Chondrichthyes > Orectolobiformes > Stegostomatidae > Stegostoma > Stegostoma tigrinum. The sequence goes on from NC_081378.1 coordinate 9,196,693, forward strand.
AGAACATTTACTCTCCAATTAAACAACTGAGCATCTTTTTGAGACTTCGATCTTACGTCTGCTGGAGTATTTAATGTGTCACTTCAATTAGCCCTGGCGCTGGATATGCTGGCTTACAGCTTCTCTCCAAAATGCCCTGACAAAGTTTGCAAAATTCGAAGGCTTGGCTAAGGCTATGTGAATCACTCATTGCTGTATTCTGGACAAAAGTGACTGAGTTTTTTGAGGATAGTTAGGGTGAGATGACGGAACAGGAAGTGGGTGGAATAAAATTAATTTGCGATATTGATGGTCAAATCTCACAAGTGGTAATGTTATGGAAATGGCAGCAACATAACCGTAACCAGACAATCTAATTCTAGGATGCACATTTAACAATTCTGTGTTCAAACTAAAGTCAGAAAACAGCTTTCATTTAATGCATGATCTGAGCTCTGGAAATAAATAAAACCTCACTGATGGCCGGCCTCAGGTTAGAAAAATAGACGCACACAGTTTTTGAAAAAAAGGAGTTCTTTGTCATTGGATATGTCTGGCTAGTCACTTTGATGTTAAAAGTTTCATCTTGGTTTTCAAATCCCTCGGTGATCAAACCCCCTGCAGCACACAAGCCTCCAAGACTTCAGCACTTCTCAAGCCTCGTCCTCCTGCACTTTGTGAAGTTCTGCCACTTTGTACCTCGGCTATCGTAACACCAAGCAGCAGTATTCCACTCCTGAACTTCCTTCTCTCCCTCTCTGTCAACTCCTTCTTTAAGCCATTCTGTAAGTTCTGCCCCGTTAGTCAATGCAGAGGTAAAGACCAGCAGAGTATCAGTAAGGCTTGGCAAATAATATACTGAAGTGCTAACTTTCAGGACACAAAACAAAGTCAGACCACTATGTGCCATTCACTAAATAAAAATAAACAAAGAACTGTGGATGCTGGAAATCAGAAACAAAAACACAAATCACTCGAGAAACTCAACAGGTCTGGCAACATCTGTGGAGATAAAGCAGAGTTAACATTTCGGGTCGAGTGACCCTTCTGCGAACTGATTGAAGTTGGGAAAAGGTTGGTATAAATGCTGAAGAGGGGTGGGGGAAAGGAGTCAATGATTAGCAGAGATGGAGCCCAGAAAGTAAGAGGAAAACAGCTGTGCTGACAAAGGAATGGGTAAGGGATCAGCCTGGGAGAGTATGCAGCTGCCGATGGGGACTGTTGGTGGCTGACAATGGGTTGTGTATGGTAACAGCCCATGTGAAGACAAGGCCTGGTGTGTGGGGTTTGGGATGAGGGTATGGAAGAAGGTACTCAGACCCTAAAAGTATTGAATTCCTGCTCACATGTCCTGGTCATCACATGGGCTGTTACCACAGCCAACACATTGTCAGCCACTAATAGTCCCCATTAGCAATTATTCATTCTCCCAAGCTTACCTTCACCTGTTCCTTTGTCTGCCCAACTGTTTCTCTTTCTCTCTGGGCTCCTTCTACCACCTATCGTTTATCAACCTTTTTTTTCACAACAATCAGTTTTAATGAAAGGACCCAAATGTTAGTTCTGATTTTTCTCCCCTGATGCTGCCAGGCCTGCTGAGTATTTCTAGCAAATTCTGTTTTCACTGCTGTTGTTTTTGCAATATGAGTCATTTGCTAAGTTTGACTGTCTTTTTTCTGGAAATGTTTTGGTCACCTATCTTACTATGTCCTTAAATGGCTCAGAGTCACCATTTGATTGATGATGCTTGTGTGAAGTGCTCTGGGGCTGTTTGCCACATTAAAGGTATACTGTTATTTTGTTGTAGTAAATAGCACAACATCTGTCTACTTGTTCATCTGGACCAGTCCATGCTGGTTAGTATATGTGTCGCCAGCCCCCGCAGCTTCAGAATGCCTTTCAAATGGACAGAATCAAAATCTTGGCCATGGCAGCTGAATTTTGCCTTCCAGGTTCTTTCAAGCTACAAGGCCTCCCATCGGAGCTTGATGGGGCTGGATGGTTGTTGGCATGCCTTGGCCAAACAGCAGTTTTGTTCAGAGAGGCTTTGTCTTGAAACAGTGATAAATTCTGCCTCATTTCCTCAAGGGCGAGATCAGCAAAAATGTCTATGGTGTGTAATGATGATCAGCAGGTCTACAATTATCAGCCCAGACTTCAAATGAAAACCTGTGAACACATGGTGAACTGGGTGATTGTAGCATTTGCTGGAAGTTATTCATGGAACTTTGGATGCTATCAGACAGTATGCAAATGCGATTTGCATTATTTAAGTTTGAGATTATTTCCCACAGTCAAGCATTTTATGAAATCCCTATTTGTCTCAAATGTACATCTCATTAGTGAGATTAGCTTTTATATTTTCATGATTTTAATTGCAATGACTTAACAGAATTTACCAACTGCAAAACCTATTGAACCCTCTGTGGTTCAGAGCATCGAACATAGATCATAGAATTGTGCAGCTCTGGAATGGGTCTTCTGGTCCATGACGTTGTTCTGAACATAATGCCAAGTGAAACTAATCCCTTCTGCCTGCCCTTGGTCCATATCCCTCTATTCCTTGCATATTCATGTGCTTATATAAAAGTCCCTTAAATACCCCTATCGCATCTGAGAGATAGTAGGAACTGCCAATGCTGGAGTCTGAGATGACGAGGTGTAGAGCTGGATGAACACAGCAGGCCAGGCAGCATCAGAGGAGCAGGAAAGCTGATGTTTCAGGTCTGGACCTTTTTTCAGAAATGGGGGAGGTGAAGAGGGCTCTGAAATAAATAGAGAGAGCGTGGACCTTCCAACTTCTATCATCGCCTTCCCCTCTCTCTATTTATTTCAGAGCCCCCTTCCCCTCCCCCATTTCTGAAGAAGGGCCTAGTCCGGAAATGGTGGCTTTCCTGCTCCTCTGATACTGCCTGGCCTGCTGTGTTCATCCAGCTCCACACCCTATCTGCCTCCATCATCACGCTTGGGACCATGTTCCAGGCTCCTATCACCCTCTGTGTGAAAAATGTACCCCTCAGATCTCCTTTTGAACTTTCCCCTTCTTGCCTTAAATGTATGCCCCTTACTGTTAGACATTTCAACTCTGGGAAAAAAGATTCTGGCCATCAACTTTATCGATGAATCTCATAATTTGACAGACTTCCAACAAGTCTCTTTGATTTCAATTAAAGATATGCGTGTCATCGCTTCCTTTACCCCCGCGATGGTGTGGGATTAGTTAACTACTGTTTTACAGTGTTCACAACCTGTGTAAGGGGTTAGTGCCAAGATCCTGACCTTCGGGTCAAACAGAGGTGTGGGGTGGAGGGGCGTGGTACTGGTTGCAATGTTCTGGGAAACAAACAGTAACCTCGATATTAGCCGAATTTGCCGATTAATTGCCAAACAGCAGGCTCTTGAAGAGTGACAGCTCAAAAGGAGGCAGCCATTGTTGATCACATAGCTTCGCTAGTAAAGATATAAGCATTTTAGTGAATGTTGTGAAGTACAATTTCAAGATTAGTTATAGTGCTTGCAGGGAACCATCAAAGCTCACGCGGAGATCCTCTCCCGTTCTGTTAATTTTTTGAAAACATATTTCGGCCACCAACGATGCCTATCATGAGTTGATCCTTAATTTGCGTTTGTTTCAGTTAAGATGTGGTTGGACAGTAAACCTATGACAGGCATATTCACTGTCATGCTGTATTTGGAAATGTCTCTATAAGAGCTATGTTAGCAATTTTTGATAGACATGCTGTCAACATCTCCCAATGGGGGATCATTATGCACAGTTTTAAGGTAAGCTGTCTATTGGATATTTTTCCTACCTATTAGCCAAGAATGATCCACTATGTGGGTAATGCAATGTGAGGCCATGTCTTAGAGGCTATCGCTTTGCTTGACACTAAGAAACACATGGTAGGAATTCTGGCTCATTCAATTTGATTGTCCCCATCTTCCTGATGGTGATGTGCCTTAATCCTGCTGTGGCTGCCTCCTAATGTTAAAGCCGAATAAAATTGGGAATGCAGTCATGTTCCCTACCATTCTGTCATGCAGATTATTGGGATGTCAGACTGCAATTGCAACATTGCATTTCAGGCCCGCTCAGTTCTAAAAGGAGCTTTTGCATAAACAGGCACTTGATAGGATAAAGCTGCGTGAGAAGGAGAGAGACTGAAGCTCCAATCAGAAAGGGAGTTTTGAGGAGGATTTTATAAAACTGATAAATGGTAAGAAGGATGATGAAGAAGAATGGTGAGTGCAGATTCTGTCAGTACAGTAAGAACAAGCTGATTGAGGGATCAATGTGGTAGTGAAGATCTGACTATAAGACCATAAGAAATAGGTTCAAGAGTAGGCCATTCAGCCCCTTGAGCCTGCTGCTCCATTTAATAACGTAATGGCTGATCTGACATTTCTCACATACACCTTCCTGTTTTTCCTCCATTACTCTTGATTCCTATCTGTCTATCTCAGCTGCAAATGTACACAAGAATGATCAATAAATGTCTGGAATTAAGAGTCTAATGATGGCCATGAATCCATTGTCGATTGTTGAAACACAGCCATCTGGCTCATTAATGCCGTTTAGGGAAGGTAGCTGCCATCCTTACCTGGTCTGGACTATATGTGACTCCAGACCCACTATTGCCCTCTAGGCAATTACGGATGGGCAATAAATGCTGCCTAGGCAGTGATGCCCTCTTCCCATGAGTGAACTAAAACAAATCTCTGATCCCCACAGCTCTCTCTGCAGCAAGGAGTTCCAAAGACCCACACTCCCCTGAGAGAATAATTTCCTCCTCATCTCAGTCTGAAATTGTTCCCCTTAATTCTGAGACAATGCCCTGTGGTCCCAGACTCTCCCATAACAGGAAATATCCTCACAGCATTTACTCTTTCAAGCCCCTTAAATATCTTAAATGTTTCAATGAGATTACCTCTCATTTTCCTAAATTCCAATGAATGGAGCCCAACCTTTTTAACATTGGCTCATAAGACAATCCCTCGATACAAGAGATCATTTTGTGAAATTTCTCTGAAATGCCTCCATTGAAACAACATATTTCTTCAGATAACTGCTCACAGTACTCCAGGTGTGGTCTCACCAGCACCTCGTACAGCTGAAGTAAGATTTCCCAACTCTTATACTCCAACTCCCTTGATATAATTCCATTCCATTATCATTCCATTAGCCTTCCTGATTATCTGCTACACCTGTGTGTTAGCTTTCTCTGTTTTGTGCACAACTTCCCCAAGTCTCTTTGTGATGCAGCTTTCTGCAGGTTTATGTTTCATTTATTATGGAGATGCTACAAACTGACCAAAAATTTTTAAATAGTACTATTTCATAAACTTGGAGAGGATAAAGTGGTGAGAGGCTATTTAGGGTAATGAAGTTGCAAACAAAGTTTCTGGAGGATGACAATTGATTAGGCTTAATATGAGGGGATGCTCCCTGGGGTACTAAAATAACACCTCAGAACCTGGTATCCCATCACCAAGGCACCCTTTAGTTACACGTGGAGAGTCCCTGATACTGATCCAGCTCCCTCAGAGCCAGCTCTCAGAGTGAACAGAACTGTTGACACTCCTGTTTATATCTGTCAGCTAGGGTTCCCTGATTGGATCAGGCTCACAGCCCCAATCAGGGAACTCATATCCTATGAGCGCCATCTGACTGACCTCGCTACAATCACTACAGGCAAAGATAGATATTGGTTACAGAATTCCTAAGGAGACTATCATGGATTAAACTGAGCACCAGTATGTACTTAGAATGCATTCATAGAATCTCTATGGTGTGGAAACAGGCCCTTCTGCCCAACAAGCCCACACTGACCCTCAGAGCATCCTACCCAGATCCATACTCCTATAACCCACCTAATCTATACATCCCTGAACACTATGGGCAATTTAGCATGGCCAACCCACCTAGCCTGCACATCTTTGGACTGAAGGAGGAAACTGGGGTACCTGGAGGAAGCCCACGCAGACACAGGGAGAATGTGCAAACTCCACACAGACAGCCACAGAGGGTAGAATTGAACCCAGGCCCCTGGCACTGTGAGGCAGCAGTGCTAATCGCTGAGCCACCGTGCCGCTCATGAATTGCTCACATAAGTGCATATATGGCTGGAGTGTCATGGTATGACATGACTGTTAGTAAACCAAAGTAAACAGAGTAATATGAAGGAGATAACAAGGTGTAGAGCTGGATGAACACAGCAGACCAAGCAGCATCATAGGAGCAAGAAGGCTGACGTTTCAGGAACACTGGTATGGTTGTGTTACAGCTCAGTTAGCTGTATGGCTGGTTTGCAATACAGAGTATTACCAACAGCAACAGATTCAATTCCTCTACTGGCTGAGGTTACTATGAATGTCTATCCATCTCAACTTCTGTCCTGATTTATGGTGACCTTTGGGTTAAACCATGCTGTCCCTGCCTCTCATGAGGGAGCAACCCTATGTTCTGCTTGTACTATGGTGACTTTGCCATTTATTCCCATTACTACCTGTTTATTCTCTCTTCTTTCCTGAATCAATATCAAAATCCCTTTGCTTTTCGACCCATTTTCCTCTCTCTGGGCTCCATCTCCTCCTATCTGCTTACTCCCTTCTCCCCTCACACCCATCAACAGTATGAGTACCACCATCTCCTAGCTGCTTCTAGTTTTCAACTCATAACATTAACTCCGTTTTCTATCCACAGATGCTGCCAGACCTGCTGAGTTTAGTTTAGATTCCCTACAGTGTGGAAACAGGCCCTTCGGCCCAACAAGCCCACACCGCCCCTTGGAGCATCCCACCCAGACCCACCCCCCTATAACCCATGCACCACAGATAATTTAGCATGGCCAATCCACCTAACCTGCACATCTTTAGACTGTGGGAGGAAACCGGACCACCCGGAGAAAACCCACGCAGACACGGGGAGAATGTGCAAACTCCACACAGACAGTTTCCTAAGGCTGGAATCGAACCCAGGTCCCTGGCGCTGTGAGGCTGCAGTGCTAACCACTGAGCCACCGTGCCACCCCTGATGTTTCTCCAGCAATTTTGGTTTCTGTTTCAAATATACAGCAGCTGCAGTTCTTTATTTTGTTCCACTCCAAAGCATCTGACTGCAAGTTACTGGCTGGTGCTTGATGTAAACCCATTCAGCGTGGTCATACTGGGGTGAGTGCTTTATGTTTGTCGAGCTGTGAGTGGTCAGCACAAGGATCCAGTGAATGCGCGCAGAATGAGTTCGGGAACTGACTGGCAAATCAGCCGGAACAATTTGATTGAGTGTCATTAGTGCCCTTCACAGGGTACGATGACATATCTGAAGACGCCGTGGTTGGCATAGTGGCACGGTGGTCTCAGTGGTTAGCACTGCTCCCTCACAGTGCCAGGGACCCCAGTTTGAACCCAGGCTTGGGTGACTGTCTGTATGGAGTTTGCACATTCTCCCAAGTCTGCATGGGTTTCCGCTGGGTGCTCCCTTCCCTGACCACCCCCCACCCTCGCAACAGTCCAAAGAATAGAATTGAATTTTCAAGAAAGAATACAGTGGGAATGTTTAAGTTGCCATACCACTGTGCTGATATTCATAACAGAAGGTTTAGATCAGAAAAATATTAAGACAAACTCTGCCGTGGTTTAATTTGCAGCTCCTGGGTTTGGGAAAGGGCAGTACCGCTGTGGAAAGCCACCACAGAAGGCCGTCACTGTGGGCCGTTGGAATACCGGGCCGGAAGCCATCAGCGAAGCACGCCACCCACTCCGGGGCCAAATCCCCGGGCCTGCAAGACACTGCTGAAGCTGGCCATTGGCAGTGGCTGCCGGAATCTCGGGAGTCGCAGAATCCCGAAACCGCCACCTTGTCGCCAGAGCCGGGCCAGCAGGTGTGCCAGAAGGCGCCCGGAGGAATGATGAGCCGAAACCACCACATTGCTGAAGTCGTTACCGATGGAATCCCGGGCTGTGCCACTGGAGCAGACCAACCCAACGGACATGGCTGCAATGGCCCTCGCCACCCAAAACGTCCTTCCTCCACCAAAAGAAAGTAACATTTTGATGTTAAAAATAATAAATGGAAAAAAATTTGCAAAGAAGCTTGTGGCAGGGCTGGAAATCAGAAGTAGATGGGCTCAGGAGTCCATACACTTTCTACCCCGCTGCCACCGTCTTGTTTCACTGGATTTAAAACATGTGCAGGTGAGTTAGATTGGCCATGCTAAATTGCCCTGCAGTGTCCAGGGAGGTGGGTTAGCCATGGTAAATGCAGAGTTACAGGGATAGGGTAGGGAATGAGGTCTGGGTGTGATGCTCTTTGTAGGTTTGGTGCAGACTCAATGGGCTGAATGGCCTCTTTCTGCACTATATGGATCCTGTGATTCCAAAGAGTCTTGATGTACAGTTGGCACCATTTTAACCCTTCAGGACTTGCATTAGTATCGCACCAGCAACCCTACACAGCCAATTTTCATAATCAGTAGATCTGGAATAGAATTGCTACAATGGATTATCAGAAATAGAGTTTGAAAAAAGAGTGTGATGCAAGCCTTCTACATTTACACAGCCATGGTTAGTAGTGAAAGCAGATTGATTTAGGTCAGACTGCACACAGAGAATGATAAACTAGGATACAAACTTTGAGGGAAGCGTAACATTAGCTTCTGTAGAATGGAGCAAACTTGAGTCAAAAGATGTTTCATTTCTGTCATTGCAAACCAATTATTTCAAAGGTTAGATGGGAATGTGGTCAGTGACAAGATTAATGTTCATGTGGCAAATACAGCTTAGATGCAGTATTGAGAGAATGATGCAAAATGCATTCCCTGGGATGAGACTTTAAAGCAAATCTGTCTCCTTCAGTTGTTTAGGTGAATATCCATAATTCTGGAATATTAATTGGAAAGAACAGCCTGTTCTTCAGATGGGAGGAGGAATGTTGTCCAGGACAATCAACAGAACTCAAAATTAAGTCACTGACTTTTTCCTCTTAATTTCCTGTCTGGGACAAGAGGAAGGGCACGAGTGAGCAGGTTTTTTAATAGTGTTCTTTGATAACTGTTGGGCAAAAAGAGATTTGGGACAATTTTCTGAAATCATTGAGTGAAGCATTGATTCTGCATGATTCACTGAATGCATTGAATAGACCAAACGGTGATTCTTATCCTCTGAATAATGGAACTGTGAAGACACGCATGATTCTTATCCACACCCAATAGACTTATGCTTTGACATACACTTTAATAGCTTATACATCATGTTAACTTCCGTGTTACATATCTAGCTGAAGTAATGAACAGTATAAATGATGGGCCAGTTGAAATTTATGTTTGTTGGGTAACGATATCAATGTGTGAACAGAATTGAGATAAATAGGGCCAAGCATGATCGAAAGAAATAACAGGACAGATCTGAAAGTCTAAAAGGCCCATTCCTTGTGATGTTCAATTGCTCTGTGTTTGATTATGTGAGTCAGTCTACTATGGATGCTCACTGTCTTGTTGGTTAAACCCCTGAGGGTGGACTCACAAAAGGAGATGGGAAGAGTTGGGAACTAATCTGTAGAATGGAGCAGATATTTATTGCGCTGAATAAAGCCTTTTAGAGACATAGAGCACAGAGTGCCTATCAGACTGATGCATCAGTTCTGCATTGTTCTAAGATATAGAAAATACAACATTCCTGTTCTTATATTCCTGCATATATTGCATATCCAAGTGAGTTCATGGGACAGGAATGCCATTTTAACCAGGAAAGTGAGCAGTGAGTTCCCCTCCAAACCAACCTAGAGGTAAATGCAATAGACTCAAAAAAGCCCCAAAACTCAGATTTTGGATCTTTTTCCCACATTCATTGCAGAACTGCAACTCATGAGTGACTGGATAGCCAATAGATTTTGTGTTTAGTTTAGATATTCCATACTTACAGTTTCTTCTCTTGTGATGTTAAGCATTGAGATATGAGCATTTTATGGATTAGATTAACAGACTAAAAGGTATAGCCAGTTGGCTTGCTCATCAGGCTGGCTGGTTATCGTGCAGACATTTTATCATCCTGCTAGGCAATGTCATCAGTGCAGCCTCCAATGAAGCGATGTTGTTCTGCTTGGAATCTATATGGTCTGGTCTGTTAAGTTAGGTTGTGTCATTTCCAGTTCTGTTCTACATGGGTCTGTATATGGGGTCTAATTCCACATGTTTGTTGATTTCAGTGTTGAAAACCAGACCACATTATGACAAACAGTCACAAGGATCAAAGACCCCATACCTATGACATGCAGAACCAACATAGTTTACCTTGCAATGCCTCCAACAAATTCTTTCAGCCAGACCAAAAGGAAACTAGCCATCAGGATACATGAACACCTGCTAGCAGCAAAAGGACATGATGAACTTTCCCTCATCTCAGAGCACTCAGACACTGGAGGCCATCAATATAACTGGGACGACGTGACCATCCCAGCTCAAGCCAATCACAGACATCCAGGGGAATTCCCAGAGGCCTGGTTTTCAACCCACAATGCAATCAACGGACATCTGGAAATAGACCCCATATACAAGCCCATGCAGAACAGGACCGGAAATGACACTACCCGACAGAACCAACCGGATCATAGAAATACCAAGCGGAGTAGAACAATATCGCTTCATCGGAGGCCGCAGTGATGATTTACCTTGCATGGTGACAAAACATCTGTATGATAGCCAGCCAGCTCAGCAAGCAAGCCAACAACCTCACCCACAAACCGAGCTACAAATTTTCACAAGAACCTTAGTTGGTGTAGCATGTAGAATAGCAATGGGGAGAATATAACTTACATCAATAGCACCTGCTTTTCAAGCTATTTAAGAATTGTTAGCTGGATTGAAGTCAAAATGTAATACGGTGTTGCTCCATAATATATAGAACATAGAACATAGAGCATAGAACAGTACAGCACAGAACAGGCCCTTCAGCCCACAATGTTGTGCTGACCATTGATCCTCATGTATGCACCCTCAAATTTCTGTGACCATATGCATGTCCAGCAGTCTCTTAAATGACCCCAATGACCTTGCTTCCACAACTGCTGCTGGCAACGCATTCCATGCTCTCACAACTCTCTGTGTAAAGAACCTGCCTCTGACATCCCCTCTGTACTTTCCTCCAACCAGCTTAAAACTATGACCCCTCGTGCTAGCCATTTCTGCCCTGGGAAATAGTCTCTGGCTATCAACTCTATCTATGCCTCTCATTATCTTGTATACCTCAATTAGGTCCCCTCTCCTCCTCCTTTTCTCCAATGAAAACAGACTGAGCTCAGTCAACCTCTCTTCATAAGATAGGCCCTCCAGTCCAGGCAGCATCCTGGTAAACCTCCTCTGAACCCTCTCCAAAGCATCCACATCTTTCCTATAATAGGGCGACCAGAACTGGACGCAGTATTCCAAGTGCGGTCTAACCAAAGTTTTATAAGCTGCAACAAGAACTCACGACTCTTCAACTCAATCCCCCTGCTAATGAAAGCCAAAACACCATATGCTTTCTTAACAACCCTGTCCACTTGGGTGGCCATTTTAAGGGATCTATGTATCTGCACACCAAGATCCCTCTGTTCCTCCACACTGCCAAGAATCCTATCCTTAATCCTGTACTCAGCTTTCAAATTCGACCTTCCAAAATGCATCACCTCGCATTTATCCAGGTTGAACTCCATCTGCCACCTCTCAGCCCATCTCTGCCTCCTGTCAATGTCCCGCTGCAGCCTATAACAGCCCTCTATACTGTCAATGACACCTCCAACCTTCATGTCATCTGCAAACTTGCTGACCCATCCTTCAATCCCCTCATCCAAGTCATTAATAAAAATTACAAACAGTAGAGGCCCAAGGACAGAGCCCTGTGGAACCCCACTCACCACTGACTTCCAGGCAGAATATTTTCCTTCTACTACCACTTGCTGTCTTCTGTAGGCCAGCCAATTCTGTATCCAAGCAGCTAAGTTCCCCTGTATCCCATTCCTCCTGACCTTCTGAATGAGCCTAAGATGGGGAACCTTATCAAATGCCTTGCTGAAGTCCATATACACCACATCCACAGCTCAACCCTCATCAACGTTTTTAGTCACATCCTCAAAGAACTTGATAAGGTTTGTGAGGCATGACCTGCCCCTCACAAAGCCGTGTTGACTGCATTTAATCAAGCCATGCTCTTCCAGATGGTCATAAATCCTATCCCTTAGAATCCTTTCTAACACCTTGCAAACGACAGACGTGAGACTTACTGGTCTGTAATTGCCAGGGATTTCCCTATTTCCTTTCTTGAAGAGAGGAATTACATTTGCCTCTCTCCAGTCCTCAAGTACAACTCCAGTGGAGAGCGAGGGTGCAAAGATCTTCGCAAGTGGCAAAGCAATTGCATTTCTCGTTTCCCAAAGCAGCCGAGGACAAATCTGGTCCGGGCCTGGCGACTTGTCAATCTTAATGTTTGACAAAATTTTCAGCACATCAGCTTCCTCTATATCTATCCATTCCAGCATGCACACCTGCTCTTCAAAGGTTTCATTCACTACAAAGTTCATTTCTTTCTTAAAGACAGAAGCAAAAAACTCATTTAGGGCTTCCCCTACCTCCTCAGACTCCACACACAAGTTCCCTATGCTATCCCTGATCGGCCCTACTCTTTCTTTGATCATTCTCTTATTCCTCACATAAGTGTAAAATGCCTTTGTGTTCTCCCTAATCCGTTCTGCCAAGCCTTTCTTGTGCCCCCTCCTGGCTCTCCTCAGACCATTTTTGAGCTCCTTCCTTGCCTGCGTGTAATCCTCTAGAGCTGAGCTCGACCCTAGCTTCCTCCACCTTATGTAAGCTACCTTCTTTCTTTTGATGAGAAGCTCCACCGCTCTCGTCATCCAAGGTTCCTTTATCTTACCCCTTCTTGCCTGTCTCAGAGGGACATATTTACTCATCACTCGCAACAACTGTTCCTTAAACAGTCTCCACATGTCTATAGTGCCTTTACCATGGAACAATTGCTCCCAGCCCATGCTTCCTAACTCATGTCTAATCGCATCATAGTTTCCTCTTCCCCAATTAAATATCCTCCCATTTTGCCTAATCCTCTCCTTCTCCATAGCTATGTAGAATGTGAGGCAGTTATGGTCACTATCACCAAAATGCTCTCCCACCACAAGATCTGATACCTGCCCCGGCTCGTTTCTGAGCACCAAGTCTAGAATGGCCTCTCCCCTCGTCGGCCTGTCAACGTACTGCGTTAGGAAACCCTCCTGAACACACCTTACAAAAACAGCTCCATTCAAATCTTCTGCTCGAAGGAGGTTCCAATCAATATTAGGAAAGTGAAAGTCACCCATTACAACAACCCTACTACGTCCACACTTTTCCAAAATCTGTCGACCTCTGCTTTCTTCAATCTCCCTGCTGCTATTGGGAGGCCTGTAGTAAACCCCTAACGAGGTGACTACTCCCTTGCTGTTCCTAATTTCCACCCACATTGACTCGGTAGGCAGATCTTCCTCGACAATGGAAGCTTCTGTAGCTGTGATATCCTCTCTGATTAGTAGTGCTACACACCCTCCTCTTTTCCCCCCCTCCCTATTCTTTTTAAATGCTCTAAACCCTGGAACATCCAGCAACCATTCCTGCCCATGAGAAACCCATGTCTCCGTTATGGCCGCAACATCATAGCACCAGGTACTGATCCATGCTCTAAGTTCATCACTTTTATTCCTGATACTCCTTGCATTAAAGCAAACACACTTTAACTGATCCCTTGGTTCCTTCCCAGGAAAATCCTTCCCACTAGCTGGTCTACCTCTTGCTACTGCCTCACCTGCATCAACTCTCACCTCTGGTATACAGCTCAGGTTCCCACCCTCCTGCCATACTAGTTTAAACCCTCTCGAACTACTCGAGCAAACCTTCCACCCAGGACATTGGTCCCCTTCCAGTTCAGATGCAACCCGTCCTTCTTGTACAGGTCCCACCTTCCCCAGAAGGCATCCCAATTATCTACATATCTGAAGCCCTCCCTCCTACACCAGCTGCGTAGCCACGTGTTCAGCTGCGCCCGCTCCCTGTTCCTCGCCTCGCTATCTCGTGGCACCGGTAGTAAACTAGAGAACACTTCTCTGTTCGTCCTGCTTTGCAGCTTCCATCCTAACTCCCTGAAATCACTTTTTATATCCTCAATCCTTTTTCTGGCTATATCATTAGAGCCAATATGAACACGATTTCTGGCTGTTCGCCCTCCCCTTTTAGAACCTTATACACCCGATCGGAGACGTCCCGGACCCTGGCCTCAGGGAGGCAACATACCTTCCAGGAATCCCGATCCTGACCACAAAATCTCCTGTCGATTCCCCTATCGAGTCCCCTACCACGAGTACCTTTCTATTCTGCCCCCTTCCCTTCTTTGCCACAGTGTCAGGCTCAGTGCCAGAGAGCTGACTACTATGGCTTTCCTCTGGTAGGTCATCCCCCCCCACAGCAGTATCCAAAACGGTATACTTATTGCTGAGGGGACTGCCCACAGGGGATCTCTGCACTGTCTGTCTGCCCCTTTCCTCCCCCTAACTGTAACCCATCTATCCTTGTCCTGAGCCTTAGGAGTGACCAACTCCCGGTAACTCCTCTCAATTACCCCCTCTGCCTCCCGAATGATCCGTAGTTCATCCAGCTCCAGCTCCATTTCCCTAACACGGTTTTCAAGGAGCTGGAGTTGGGTGCACTTCCCGCAGATGTAGCCAGCGGAGACGTGTGCCATGTCTCCCACCTGCCACATTCTGCAGGAGAAGCAAGCAACTGCCCTAGCATCCATACCCCACTTATCTGAACACCCACTCAGTCCTAAAGTAGAAAGCTTAGTTCAAGTTGCTATAAAGTTAATAAAGTTAATAACAAACTTATATTCAATAGAGAAAGTTTAGAATGAACCTTCCCTTATTAACTAGGTTAGAGGAGGAGGGCGGGTGGGAGGCACTACAGTTGTAGAGTCTCGGGTTTAGCCGCCTTGCTGATATATATGGTCACTGCTTTCCTTCCCGGCTGCCCCTCTGGTCCTCGTCACTTCCTCCGCTGCTCCCGCTCCTTCTGTGAAAGAGGAAAACACGGCTGCCCGCGACCGGTAAGTAATTTTTAAAAACTGCCTTACCTTAGCTGCAGTCTTCCGGGCTCGTCTTACCTCCGCTACTGCTCGCACTCAAAATGCAAAAGATATAAAGAGATATACAACGCTATGCACTAGATTGAAGTGATTTGCTACTGGGTTTATATTTAGCAAGCAACCCCTACCAACCTACACCAATTAATGACTAAACTGACACCTTTTCTCTGGCCTCAGCATCTGTTATATTGAAGAAATTAAATGAAGAAGAGAGCAAGACAGACAAGTCCTTGTTTTATTTTCCCACTGTCTTAAACAGAGCTCATCAAACAAGTATGTTAATGGGAGAATTCAGAAGCTTTTTCTAATCTGCAAGCAAGCTATGTATCAATAGTCGCATAATATTTCACCCCGGGGGAGTTTTTACAAGTGTGATGGATTTTTGATGCCAAGTACCATCAAACTCGAGAGAGCAATGTGATGATTTCTAGAATCTTGTCACTTTAAAGAAACAGAACTTCACAGACTGCGCATTGATCGAGTGATTCAGAGAATGTTGACATATTCTAGAGTTGAGGAGCAAGGCACTCGTCATCTTCTCAAGGCATGATTGCTGCTGAGGAGTGATGATGTTTTTCTACATTAAGTAATAACAGAGCACCGGAAAGTAATTTTCACAAGCTCCATTTGGGATCACCAACGTTTTCTGAACTCACGTTCCTCATCCATGTCATTTTCTGTTTCCACCACAATTGACTAAGAGATGGCGATGGTTTGTTAACTTGCCCCACTGAAGTCCAGAAGCCAGGGCTGCTTCTTAGCTCCCAGGAATTCTGAAAGCCTCTTATTTTGCCCTCTTGCCTTCTCTAATTTTTGTCACATGAGCAGGCGACCCGAGGGCTATCGGCATTGGCTGTGGTGTCCAGCCAAAGGGAGATCAAGCCCAATGTAGTAGAGAATGTTCCCTACAAATAGGAGATGGAACTCCTGTGAGGAATGAAAGCCCAGCATGGCTAAGCACTAGAGAAGGACCTTTTAACTTTATTTCTTTTCTTTTACATTATACTAAGAAGGACTTAAATGTTGAACTTTTAACTGTATTTCCTTATTTTTGAAATGTTTATCTAAGATTTTGTACCTTGGTACATTTGCAGCTAAAACTAGAGGGGCATACATTTAAGGTAAGAGGTGGAAAGTTCAAAGGTGATGTTAGGGGAAAGTTTTTTAGACAGAGCGTGGTAGAAGTCTTGAACACGCTGCCAGGGGTGGTGGTGGAGACAGATATGATAGGGGTGTTTATGGGGCTTTTACATAAGCACATGAATATGCAAAGAATGGAGGGATATGGACTAAGGGCAGGCAGAAGGAATTAGTTTAATTTGGTGACATCTTCACCACAACGTGATGGGCTGTACAGTTTTGTGTTATATGTTCTGTTATACACTTTTCATTGTACTCCTGTATCCCTGTACTTGAGTAGATGTGACAAAAAAAATCTAATTCGATTCAATCAATTCAGTTGATTAATGGCTATGTGCTCAACTGCCTCAACAGGAAGCTGTAGAATTTCCATTTTAATCCTCCCCACCTTTCTCCCGTAAACACTCCTTATAAGCTGCCACATTGATCAGTTATTTTTGGTAAATTGTCTCTGTTTGTGACTTGGTATGAAATCTGATTTCCTGTGGGGCAAGACCCTTTGTTTTATTCTCTATGAAATGCTGGGCTAACCTTCATTGCCCACGTCTTAATGTCCTCGAACAAAATGGCTTGACTAGGCCACTTCAGGGGATAGTCAAGTGTCAAACACTGCAGTGTGGGTGTTGGAGTCACATGTAGGACAGATCAAGTGAGGACGGCAAATTTCACTTACCGAAAGGACATCAGTGAATCCAATGAGCTTTTCAACAATTGACAGTTGATACATAGTCATCATTAGTCTAGCTTTTAACTCCGAATTTTTGTTGAAATGAAACTTCACTGCTTGCTATGTCCCTGCAGTATTAGTCTGGTACTCTGAATGACTTGATCTTTGAAATTGCCACTCCACTATTTCCTCCCCTTATAAATGCAAGTAGATTTTTTTTCTCCCTGAAAGAGGAAGCGAGCCATACTAACGAGAAAATTTTCTATGGAGGTTCTCTTGCAATTGTGCACCCTTACTTCAATTGTCATGTTCCTCCTTTCTTTATCTTGCTGGCAAGGTCAGTTTATTCAGTTGAATTTATTGTCAGTCTCAGTCCTCAATTAGCAATGGTTTTAAATCAATATGAATCCTTAATCAGCATTGCTAACTATACAATTGGTCGAAAAATAAAACATCCTCGCTCAATGGCTGGTTTTCTGCAACATGGCCATGATCAAACAATTGGCAATCCAAATCAGTTGTTGATTCCTATTGTCCCCAATGTCCATTCACCTGAACTGAGTCATGAACCTTATACAGAATCCCAGTCTTTTCTGATTCATTTTTAAAATTAATGTTAGAAGTTACTTATAGAAGGAAAAGTTATAAGCGATGGATAGGGTTATAGCGTTAGACAGATATATTTGAGTAAAATATTCTTGCTAGGAAAGTCTCCCGAGTTAACCACTCTCAATGCATAGAATTCCCCCATTTGGGTCTTAACATATGAAGTGTGATTATAATCTTTGTGTTAAAATGTGGTATATGATGTGGAGGTGCCGGTGTTGGACTGAGGTGAACAAAGTCAGAAGTCACACGACATTAGGTTATAGTCCAATTATTTGAAACCACAAGCTTTCGGAGTGCTGCACCTTTGTCACCTGTTGAATGAGCAGTACTGCAAAAGCTTGCGATTTCAAATAAACCCATTGGACTATAACTTTGCACCATGTGACTGAGACTGTATTGTATTATAAGAATAAATCCTGGATTACATTGTGTTACATTTGGGTGGCACGGTGGCTCAGTGGTTAGCAGTGTCACGTGATAGCATTCAATTCCATCCTCAGTGACTGTCTGCACACTCTCCCTGTGTCTGCACAGGTTTCCTCTAGGTGCTCCAGTTTCCTCCCACAGTACAAAGATATGAAGGCTAGGTAGGTAGGGCCTGGGTGGGATGCTGTTTGGAGGGTTGGTATAGATTCGCTGGACAAAATGGCCTATTTCCACACCTGTAAGGATTCTATGATACAATAATAGTTACAACCTTACACGCTGGAGAATTATCAATGGGAAGCAAAAATGGAACTCCAACTTTCTACCAATGATTTCACACAAAGTCAAGTTATATCCTATTGACTTGTTGCATTTTAAAGCTAAGTAAAATGTGGAGAAAAGACAAAGGCCTTTGCTCAATCCTACTGTTTAAGCTCCAGCGTACTTCCACCTATTTCACCTAACTCTGTCAACATACCTTTCAACCCTTTCTCCATCATGTATTTATCAAGCTTCCCCTTTAAAGGCATTTATATTATTTACCTTGACCACTCCTTGTATGAAAGAGCTTCACATTCTAAAAACTCTGGATAAATCCATTTTTTTAAAATTCTATATTGATTTCATCTTGATGTTCTTAAATTAATGATCTCTAGTCTTTGATTCCTCCACTAATGAAAATATATTTTCTATATCTAACCTATGCATAACTAATGACCTCTACTGTTTTTTTTGTTGACGTTGCCATCAGCGTAGTTTATGAAATGCAAATTAGTATAAATTCCTATATAAATCCCTTTTGATTTTTGCTTGTTTCAATATTAGAAAATAACCAGCAGCAGTTTTATTCTTTATACCAGATAAAAGTTTGGTTTATTACACGGTTATTGCTGAAATTTGTTTCAATAAATTAAGATAAAGTTAATAGCTGAACTATAAAGATCAGAAGTAAGTGAGGATCAAAGTTACATCAGTGAGATCAATCTCTGCTATTGTTGCAGGCCTGGTTTGCTGAGGTTTGTTTTGCTGGAGCAAAAGGGCTGAAAACTTGAAGCCCACCCCAAAAACTATGCTGATTTCTGGAACTGAATACTTAGAGGTTATACCCAAACGTGGCCTGACCAGAGTCAGCTCTGGGATTGATTGAGGGTCACTTTGCTTTTTTGACACTGCAGGTTGTATCTCCTGGTAACCTAGTTCAGTATCGTAGTTATGGATACTTTCCTCCTGTCTCTATGCTCAGAATCAGTGACTGCTTTTTATTTATTCGCTTGCCGGATGTGGGCATCGCTGGCTGGATCAAAATTTATTGCTCGTACCTAGATGCCCCTGAGAAAGTGGTGGTGAACTGCCTTCTTTAACCGTCGAAGTTTGCCTTCTGTGGGTCAACCCACAATGCTCTTAGGAAGGGTGGTCCAGGATATTGACCCAGCAGCAGTGAAGGAACACCAGCATATTTCCAAGTCAGGATGACGAGTGGTTTGGAGAGGAACTTGCAGGTAATGATGTTCCCATGTATCTGCTGTCCTTTTTCTTCAAGATGGAAGGTTTTGCTTTGTTTCACTTTGTTTTCATGACAATGTAGACAACTTCACATTTCTCCAATTACGTTCCAAGTCCAAAATGAAATTTGTACATTTTAGTGGAATCACCTCTCATTCTTCCATGATTGAGGGTACAAAGGGCTGATCTTGGGAATTCTAGGATTCTCTCAAGGTAAACTTGCAGGTTGAGTCAGTAGCCAGGAAGGCAAATGCGATATTGGCATTTACTTTAAGAGGACTTGAGTATAAAAACAGGGGTGTACTACCGAGGTTTTACAAGGCTCTGGTCAGGCCACATTTGGAGTATTGTGTGCAGTTTTGGGTTCCATATCTCAGGAACAATGTACTGGCCCTGGAGCGGGCTTTCAGAGGACTTTCAGGGGTATAGTTCCAGGAATGGAAAGCTTAACATATGAGGAATGGTTGAGGACTCTGGAACTATACTCATTGGAGTTTAGAGGATGGGGGGGTATCTAATTGAAACGTTCAGGATACTGAATGACATGGGCAAAATGGATACTGGGAAAATGCTTCCATTGGTAGGAGAGTCTAGGACCCGAGAGCACAGTCTTAGAGTAAAGGAAAGATGTATCAGAAGAGTGATAAGGAGAAACTTCTTCAGCCAGAGAGCGGTGAATCTATGGAATTCACTGCCACAGAAGGCTGTGGAGGCCAGGTCACTGAGTGCATTTAAGACTGAGATTGATAGATTTTTGATTATCAAGGGAATCCAGGGTTACAGAAGGAAAGCAGGAGAATGAGTTTGAGGAGCTTATCAGCCATGATTGAATGGTGGAGCAGACTCGATGGGCTGAATGGTCTATTTCTGCTCCAATGCCTTACATTCCTATGGTCTTATCTACTAATGTCTTCCCACAGGATAGCACTGTGAATGCCGGAGTCAGTCTTGTGGGCCCTTGTTACATTCACCAGGAAGCAAAACTACCTTTCTTTTGGTAAAGGGATCAAACACAGTACCTGATGTGGTCTCACCAAGTCCCTATATAATGGCAGTAATAAATATGTACATACCATTTACTTTCCTAATTACTTGCTGCACCTGCACATCCATTTGCTGAAGGTCAATGACAGCACACTGGGTCCTCTGAGTACCAACACTTCAGTCTCTCATCCCTAAACTATATCCTTACTTCCTTTCAGTTTGGTTTTCAAGACAATGTAGATGACTGTATATTTCTCCAATTATATTCCCTGTGCCAAATTCGTCTTCACCCACTCAGTGTGTCTATGTCCATTTGCAGCATCTCTGTATTCTTCTCACCGCTTATTTTCCTGCCCAGTTCTATGCTTCAGCCAGCTCTCCTTTTTCTAAGCCATTGATGTGAATTATAAATAGCTGTGGCTTCAAAACGCCCCTTGCAGTACTCCTCTAGTAACAGCCCATCAACCTCCAAGTGATCCATTATTCTGCCTGTTAATCTATTTTATATCATTGCTAAATCACAAGCTCGACTCCAGGAGCCCTAACGTTGTGTAACAATCTGCATATGGCAGCGTACCAAATGCCTTTTTTTGAAAATCCAAATATACACCATCTGCAGGTCCCCCTTTTCCTGTCCTGCCACTTACAGCCTGAAAAAGAAACTCTAACAGCTATCTCTGCGGAATTGCACAGCCACCGAGTCAGACAGTACATGATGAAGAGGAATCAGTTGAGAATCATTGTTAGTGGTCTCTTGGAGACTGATTTAGTCTGACATTTCTGAGGGGGCAGTTTCCAAGCCTCTGCTGAGGTTTAACTAATTAACCTTCAGGGCTGTTATCCTTTTTTAATTGCTGTTAAATAGCAGTTTCAATGAATTGCTTTATCCCAAGCTGTGTTTTCAAATCATACTCTGTAGAGTATAATGTTTGATTTGTTGGCGTAATTTACTGTGCAAAGGAAAAGAGATTAAAGTGGCAGATGGATTTTAATGCAGATAGATGTAAGGTTATGCACATTGGATAAGGGTACATGAAATGTCGTGCCAATTAAAGCAACAAGCCAGGGATGAATAATGAAGGCTCTGAGGTTCGGTATGTATTCTGATACTTACCTGATTTAAGTCACCAGTGGGAGCAAGAAAATATGCCTTGAAATCTGGAGCCGAAGCAATGCTTGATAAATTTCCACTGTTTACAGGAGATTTTGCACTTCAAAAAAAAATCATTTGAAGATGTTTTGATATGTCCTAATGTGAAAGGGGTAATGCAATTTCAGTCCTTCCCCTTCCTCATTTGACATTTGTCCTGCTTGATTTGTTTCTTTTTCTTTTCCACAATAAAAATGATGGAAGTGTTGCTGCTCAGAAAACCGAGTACAACGAGTGAATAATACATATTGATCCAACATGTTTCTTTCTGCCACAGAACAGGCTCTAGTACATTCATTTCCAAACATTGTTTTAAACCGATAGTAGAAACTGCAGATACTGGAGAATCTGAGAAAAAGGGTCTGAAGCAGGGCCTCGACCCGAAACATCAAACTTTCCTGCTCCTCTGATGCTGCTAGGCCTGCTGGGTTCATCCAGCTTCACACCGTGTTATCTCTTTTTTTTAAAACTGTCTTTTTCCCCCTGCTGAGGAATACTTGCTGTTCTCGGTCACTGTATTTAGTTTAGGATGTTGCAGCTGTACAAGACATAGGTGAGGCCACTTTTGGAATACTGTGTTCAGGTCTGGTCTTCCTGCTGTATGAAAGATGTTGTTCAGCTTGAAAGGGTTCAGAAAAGATTTGCAAGGTTTGGAGGGTTTGAGCGATAAGGGAGAGGCTGGGGTTATTTTAACTTGGGGCACCGGAGGCTGAGGGGTGACCTTATAGAGATTTGTAAAATCATAAAGGGCATGGATAGGGTGAATAGACAAGGCCCTTTTCCCAAGGCGGGGGAGTCCATAACTAGAGGGCATAGGTTTAAGGTGAGAGGGGAAAATATTTAAACGGGACCTAAGGGGCAACATTTTCATGCAGAGGGTGGTGCGTGTCTCGAATGATGCAGAGGATGTGGTGGAGGCTGGTACAATTACAACATTTAAAAGACCTCTGGATGGGTACATGAATAGGAAGGGTTTAGAGGGATATGTGCCAAATGCTGACAACTAGGACTAAATTAATTTGGGATATCAGATCAACATGGGCAAGTTGGACTGAAGGGTCTGTTTCTGTTCTGAGTGATTGTATGACTCTATTTATCTTGTAATGACAGAATAAGTGATGTGCATAAAAACTGAAAGAACTGCAGATGCTGTAAATCAGGAACAAAAACAAAGTTGCTGGAAAAGTTCAGCAATATCTGTGAAGGAGAAAACGGAGTTGACATTTCGGGTCCGGTGATCCTTCCTCAGAATGTGATGTGAATGGGATGTGATGTGAAGTGATGTGCATATGCCTTTTGAAGGGGTTTTGCATCCTGAAGGTTTAAATTGACTTTCAAAATCACTGGATGAGTCAGACCGATCGTCAAATTATTCAGAATATGGTTTATAAAAACATGGCCTTTCTTCATTCACTTTTTGAATGTGGGCTTTGCTGCCATGACCATCATTTGTTATCCATTCCAAAGTACTCTGAGGAAGTAAAAACACGTCGTTTTCTTGAGCATTCCAGTCATATGGGAAAAGTGCCCACTATATGTACAAGAGAGTTGAAATGGTTTTAATAAAAACATAGCGGTCAGATAAATATTCATCTCAGGACCAACCACATTGCTGCATAAGTGGAGTTGTGTACAGGCGAGACCAATAAAGACAGCGTGTTCTCTAAAGTGAGCCAGTTGTCATATTAACAACAACATAATTGCATCACACCACTTTTGGGAGCGGAAAAATAAACAGGGCTTTGTTTTTTTATTCATTTTGTAGCTGTCACAGTTCTTTGTTAGCTTGATTTCTAAGGAGAACTGACAAAGTCTGATATTCTCTGACATTACTAAGTGACTGTCTCAGCGAGTGTGTTTACGACAGTTCCGTCAGGGGGAATGCTTTATTGGACTGGCTGAGAAAAAGCCCTCTTCCTAGTTGAGGTCACACAGACCTCAGATCATCTGTAGAGGATGCCAGATTAAAAGCGAAAGTGCATCACATTCTCACACAAATGCCCTTGAAAGGCCTATGCATAGTCATAATCATAACAAACTTGTCTTTCATTTCAAAAATAAACTTTATTTATAAAATTCTTTACATACACACACAGTCATTACAGCAATTTGGTTCTGCACTGTCTTAGCATCTGGAGAATCAAACAAATGGACCCCCATTGTACTTTGGCCGAAATGGTGGTCTTTCCCACTATGTTTTTCCATCAGCTGCCACAGGCTTTAGAACGAATAGTAGGTGTTATTCTTTTGCTACCGACCACAGAAATCTGGACCTAATGTTGCACACCTTCCCAATCCCTCTCTGTCACTTCTTTGTCCTTTCAAGTTTCAACACTATTCAGTAAAAGTCTATTATCCCATTTTCAAAGCGCAAAGTTTTTTTTCTCCTTGTCATTCATTCCCTCAGGTTTTTTTTTCTATATGTAATATTACTGCGCACTTAGGAAATTTTCTTGTCACTTCAGTCAGATGCAAATGTGTACATCATCCCCTTAAGTGGAATCGTAATCGAAGCCTCCACAAAATTGTGGGGTTTGTCTTGCTTCAAAATAGTTCTTAAAATGCCTTTGCAAGCAAAAGCCTATTATGCTCATTTCATGTTGTCTGTTTTTTGACGATTCGAAATTGAACACAGGTTTAATGAAGATGTCAGGTAATCATTATCTTTTGAAGTAAAGCTAGAGTTCCTCTTTTTCATACACATTTTAAGAAATAAACTTCAAATATATTACATATATTTGAAATGGCCAGTTAAATTACATTATTCATGGATCTTTAGAGAATTCCATGTTTATGTACATATATGTATATATTTATGTTAATGGAAAATGTTGTATATCTTTATTGAAGTATAATTCAAGGGCAAAGTTTTCATTCTGGACCTCACATTTACAAGTGAATTTCCTAAACCTGGTTTGATTTGAATATATATCTTTCAGTTATTATGGATTGCTGGTTGCGGTTTAAAGATTGAACATCACAGCGGGAAAAGTGAACGTCAAAGTTACAAATAAAAATTGATCTGCTTTTAAAAAATAATAGAATCATGTTTAGGTTGTAGCGTGCTGCAAGAATTCTGCTTATTTCAATTAGACGTACAAAGTTCAACTGCTGACAAAAGTCATAAAATGCTTAGCCTTATAGTATCCTCATCTGCAGAGAGAATGCAATGCACCCTGCAACTGGTCACAATGTCTGTAATTTGATTGTGATGTTCATCCATGTAAAAGTATGGGACGGCAATGCTAGAGATTTCCAAAATTTAAATGAATTGGAAATGGTTCGAGATTGAAATTGAGGAAATAAAATGTACTAAAACAATCAGGTGGAATGTCTGTTTTCAGTGTAATCAGGAAATTGTGTCCAAAATGTGTTTGAAATTTTGTTGGCGAAAGATTGCACTTCAAGTTTCCAAGCAATGGGATGGCACGGTGGTTCAGGGGTTAGCACTGCAGCCTCACAGCATCAGGGAGCTGGGTTTGATTCCACCCCTTGGATGACTGTCTGTGTGGAGTTTGCACATTCCCCCAGTGTCTGTGTGAGTTTTCTCTGGGTGCTCTGGTTTCCTCCTACAATCCAAAGAGGTACAGGTGAGGTGGATTAGCCATGTGAAATTGCCTATGGTGTCCAGGGATGTGTAGGCTGAGTGGATCAGCTATAGGAAATGCAGGATTAGAGAGGAGAGGGTAGGAGGGTGAGTCTAGGTGAGATGCTGTCTGGAGAGTTGATGTGGGCTTGTTGGACCAAATGGCTTGTTCCCACACCGCAGGGTGTTCTCTGAAAGTTCATTTGCATTGTCACAAACATAAAATCCTCCATAAAACTAGGATAACGCAGCACTGTCCGAAAATCTAATTGCTTTACTTTCCAGCCTCATTAAAATGCATTCCTGAGCGTATTTGAGAAGGCATGAACTGGAATCCAGGTGGTAAGTTAGTAGAAAGCTCCTATCATTGTGCCTTTTATAATTGTACCATGCTGACACCACATCAGTCATATAAAATCGCTTGTGAATTTGGAGCTTATAGCAACAACAAAACAATGATCTTATAGAGCAGAAATGGACCATCCAGTCCAATAGGTCTCCCTCCGTGTTTCGGCCCTGTACAAACTTCTGCTCACTTTTCACTTAGCATCCTCAATGCACTCTCCCATTCTTTTCCCCATCATACAGTAATCAAGCTTCCCCTTTAAAAATCTCAATGCTATTTGCCTCCACTATTCCATGAAATAGTACGTGCCTAATCCAGAGATCTACTGAGTGAAGAAATTGCTCCCAAGTTCCCTATTGTTTTCATTAGTGACTTTCTGATATTAATGGCCCTTTATATTTTATGATGTCTTTAACAAGTTGGTGAAATGCACCAGTGATATATATATATTTCTATATTGCTTCTCAGGATGCTGTTATCTTCGTTTTGAAGCCTTGCTCTCACTTCCTATCCAGACTATTGTGAAAATATACGAATATACGCAGTAGCAATAGGCCATTTGGCCCTTCAATTGTGCTGTTCCATTCAGTGAGATCACCCTGGCAGATCTGTTTGTATTCCAAATTTCACATTTCCATCCACTCCTGACAATCTTTGATTCCTTTGCCGAACAATCTACCCTAGACACAAAAACAGAAATCGCAGGAAAAGCCCAGCAGGTCCAGCAGCATCTTTGGGGAACTGTTAGAGGAAGGGTCACTTGACCCGAAACATTAACTCTGATTTCTCTCCAGAGATATTTCCGGACCTGCTGAGCTTTTCCAGCAAGTTCTGTTTTTGTCTCTGATTTTCAGCATCTATGGTCCTTTTCGTTTTTATCAATCTTAGTTTTTACATTAAAAATACTCAATTGTCCCATCTCATCTGCTTTATGAGGCACAGAATTCCAAAGTTGCACAAGTCCTTCAGGGAAAGAAACTCCTGTTTTCTGTCATTAAAAAAGACTCCAAATTTTACAACAGTGCCCTCTAATTCTGGACTCAGTCACAGAGAGAAACATCCTTCCCTCACCCGCCTTATCAAACCTGTTCAACTTAATTTTAACAGTTCAACCACACATACCCTTCAACTAGGAGAGTTTTGTACTTCCTCCCACCATTCTCTTTACGAATCCATCTCCAGTCAATAGCTTCCTTTCACACCACAGGTGAGAACTGCCTTGCTTCATGCAAATTTAGTGCTCAACAGAATAATGAAGTCTGTGGCACTCTGGCATTTTATGTCAGATGGTCGGATATTTTTGGATTGTAATATTGTCACAAACAGCGCGTTTTTTTTTGTTCGACTTTATCTTGACTTGCTGCGTGACTATTTAAGGTAGAGAAAATTACAAAGAATAAGAATTCAAAGACATTAAGAGCAAGTTCTTCAAAAATGCTGTCCGTTTGCTACAGCTGCAGCAGGGATCCAAGTCAGGTAGCAGGATGCATAAAGAACGCTTTCGTACTGTGTGCAGCTATCCCAGCTGAGGAGCATGTAACCCAGCATTTTTAGCAGTTTCTAACTAATTCTTGTGCTTGCTGCTGAGTTTCCGATGGAATGATAAGAGCAAGAAAGCTGCATGGAGCCTGTTTTTAGTGCCATGAGGTGTTTCAGTCGCAGTTACTCTTGAAGTCTGCTCAATATGCCTTTTCCTTGGCTCTGTATTTGCTTAAAAGCTTTTCATCTCCAACATCTTCCAGTTCTGATGAAAAGTCAGAGACTTGAAAAATTAATGCCGTTTGTATCCCCACAGCATCGTTCCTTTCCCACAGAGTTTTCCAATATTTTCTGTTGTTGTTGCCATAAGCCACCCGTGCCTGAGAGGACATATGTTGGACCTTATCCTTGGGCTGGACAGACAGTGATGTCTGATTTAATAAATTGAAAATAACTCCTTCAAACCCAAACTCAATTGGTACAATTATGTCCCAGACAAAAATATGAAATTGCTGGAGAGTCTCAGCAGATCTGGCAGCATCTGTGGAGAGAAATCAGAGTTAAAACATCGGGTCCAGTGACCCTTCCTCAGAACGCAGATGCATTTCTTGTCATTTGTTATGCTGGTCGACGTTTATGCTTCTTTTAGGAGCAGGCATGGGCTATTCAGCTCATTGACCTTGCTCTACTCATTCAAGCTCAATAACATATTCCTGCACTAAGTCAATATTCCTTGATGTCATTAATATCAATAAATACATCAACGTCTGTCCTGAGAGTGATCAATGATTGCATTTCTACAGCCCTCTGAAGTAGGGTATTCCAAAGATGCACCATGGTCTAATTGATGAACTTCATGTCTGTTTTAAATAGTCTATGTCCCCAGGTTTCAGACTCACCAGCAGGAGAATCACCCTGTCATGCCCTGCAAGAATATTGCAAGTTTCAATTATTCATTGAATCCGTTGAAGACAAAGGCCCAGTTTCCCCAAACTCTCCTCATAACACTATCCACCACACTCCAGATTGCACAGCTAAAGCCTTGTCCAGCAAATCTATTTTTATAGCATGCGTTTCATGGCTCTACCAGATCAATTTACACCTGCAATAATTATTTACCTTTCTTGTCATTCAAAATCTCACAACTGATATTTAATTTTAGGTTTGATATCACCCACAGCCAGTTTCTCCTGATAAATTTCAGCTGTGATTCATTGGTTTGAATTCTCAACTTTGTCTCTGGAAATGGTGGACTCAAGTTTCACTTCAGAGACACCTAGGTTGATGTTCGAGTCCAGCACTGAAGGAGGTCTGCAGTGTAGAAGATGCTGCCTGCATTCACCCAAGGGGGCCTCGGCTTAAAAGATCCTGGTTCTATTTTGAAGAAGGGCAAAGGCGTTTTTATCCTGGTGCTATGGCTAACTTGGTTCTCTGACCAGCATATTTTTAAAATGCTGATTAGCGAACTATTGCTACATGGCTATTTGATGGTGCTTTCTACGCCTAAATTGGCTCCTATGTTTCCTAAGGTTTAAATTTCTTTTGCAAATTTCTTTGGACAGATGCTTGGATGTTGTGAGAGGTGCTATAGATGTGCAAGTCTTTCTTTAATGTTAATAGTCATGTGAATAAATTGCAGGCACCTCTCGCAGAAAGCTGTGGTAAAATGCCTCCAAATGGCAGTGTGCCCTGTGATTGTTGAATATTTCCCATATTTTACATTTTTATGTTCATTTCCTCCAAGTTATACTCTTTCATGTGTATACAACCAATCTACAATCAAAACAATGACAGCATTAGAGAACAGCTTTTATTTAGGAGCATTATTGAAGGAAAAGAATTGCTCATCAACCAACTACCAAATTTCCTTGCACCATCTGAAGAGGCGAACAAACAGATAACTCCGTTTTGTATCAATGTCACTGCAAATTGGCTATAAGAGATGCAGACAAATGATTTCGAGATTCCCAATTAATGCTCCACTTCTCACAGTATTTTAGAATATTTAAGAAAGGAAGATGGTCAATCAGCCTGCTGTGCAAACAGGCAACCACCTGCTTAATGTCACTTTCCAGCTCTCAGCCTGTAGTCTTGTGATTATGGAACTTCAAGTAAATACCTGGGACATAGGAAGATGGTTGCAGTTGTTGGACATCAGTCATCTCAGCCCCCGGGTGTGTCTGTAGGAGTTCTTCAGGGTAGTGTCCTACTCCCAACTATCTTCATCAAAGGCCTTCTCTCCATCCTGTGGTCAAAAGTGGGATTTACACTGATGATTGCACAATTCATGCGCCATGCATGATTCCTCAGGCATTGAGACAGTCCATGTCCAAATGCAGCAAGACTTGGACAATATCCAGGTTCGGGCTGAAAAATGCCAAATAATATTCACGTCATGCAAATACCAGGCAATGACTATCTGCAATAAGAGACAATCTAAGCATCACTGCTTGACATCCAATGGCATTATCATTACTGATTTCCTCACTATCAACGTTCTGGGGGTTACAATTAACCAGAAACTGAACGTCACCAGCCATATAAATGCAATGGCTACAAGAGCAGTTCAAAGGCTAGAAATATGCAGCAATTAACTCACCCCCTGGTTCTCCAAAGGTTGCACCCCATCTACAAGCCACAGGTGACGAATGTGATGGAATTCTCCCACTTTCCTGGATGAGTGCATCTCAACAAGAAGTTTGACACCATCCAGGACAAAGTAGCCCGCTTGATGGCACCACATCCATTAGCATCAACTCCCTCCACCACCGACTCTCAGCAGCAGCAATGTGTACTACCTACAAGATCAACTGCAGAAAGTCACCAAAGCTCCTTAGACATCACCTTCCAAACCCCACATATGCATCTATCTAGAAGGGCAAAGGCAGCAGATACATGGGAACACTGCCACCTGCATTTTCCCCTCTAAACCACCAATCATCCTGACTTGAAAATGTATTAACATTTCTTCAGTGTCATTGGGTCAAAATCCTAGAACTCTCTCTCTTACAACCACAACAATTGAAGAAGACCACCAACTCCTGAAAGACAATAAATACTGGCTCAGCCAGTGATGCCCACATCTGATGAGAACACTTAGAAGGAGTTGTTTAATACAGCGAGGGTTTCTGCCTCTACCACCCCTTCAGTCAGTGAGTTCCCAACTCCCGGCATCCTCTGGGTGCAGTAGTTTTCCCTAACAATTGACTGAGAAAGGAGCTCATTCATTTCTGCTAGTAATAATCTGGCCACAACATGAGTCTATTTGTATAAGCTTCTGAAAGGCAGTAACAGAAAAACCCATACTAAACACAAATCAAATTTAGCAACTAAATATTAAACACACATCAGACTACCATGACCAATGACACAAGCGAAGATTTTCTTCTTAATAAATTTCAAATGAGCATGCCTTTAAATATAAATGCTTTCAGAAGTAATGTTCAAATAATAGTTAAGAAATAGCACTTAGAATCATAGAACATGGAAGAAGGCTATTAATTGAATTATGTCCTTGCTAACTCATTGCCAGAGCAATTCAAAACTCATAGCACTTTTCTCCCTGTTCTCCCAACCTTGCCTCTTTTAACTTATTTATAAAATTCTCTTTTATGAGATGTTAGAGGTTCTACCTCAATCAATCTTAATGATGAAATATTCCATGGTCGCTCAACCTCCATTCCATAAGGCATCTCTTTGTTCACTTATACAGCAATGTCAATTAGGAGCTTGAGATTTAGGTCCCATTTCAGAGCAAGGATCTAAGCTGAATTTCAAATGCAGCACAGTGGGAGATCTACACTGTTGGAAGTGTTGTATTTCAGTTGAAATGATAAAGTGAGGTCAAGCTGTAGTCATACAGTCAGGGAATTGTACAGACCCTTCAGTCCAACTTGTTCATGCCAACCAAATATCCTAAATTAATCTAGTCCCATTTGACAGCATTTGGCCCATATCCCTCTGAACCCTTCCTATCCATATACCCATCCAAATGTCTCTTAAGTGTTGTAGTTGTACCAGCCTCCACCACTTCCACAGGCAGCTTATTCCACACATGGGCCACCTTCTGTGTGAAAATGTTACCCCTCAGGTCCCTTTTAAAGCTTTCCCTTCTCACTTTAAACCTTTGCCCTCTACTTTTGAACTCCCCTACCCTGGAGAAAAGCCCTCTTTCGATGGCCTCCATGATTTTATAAACTTCTGTGAGATCATCCCTCAGCCACCAATCAGGGAAAATAGACCCAGCGTGTAGCTGAAACCTTTCGAACCTGCCAACATCCTTGTAAATTTTCTCTGCACTCTTTCAAGTTTAACAACATCTTTTCTGAAGCAGCGAGACTAGAATTGAATGCAACATTCCAAGGGTGGCCTAACCAATGCCCTGTACAGCTGCAACATGACCTCCAAACTCCTTTACACAATGGTCCATTGTACTCTTATAGGTACCTGAAAGATCCTTTTGGAGTGCCAGTATGGTTTGATGAAAGAGAAATCATGTTTGATTAATTTATTAGATTCCTTGAGGAAGTAACAAGGAATATAGGTAAAAGAGAAACTGATTTATCTGCTGCACTGAGATTTCCAGAATATATTTGACAAGGAACATTAAAGGTTACAATACAAAACAAAGGCTTACAGTGGAAGGAGTTACATGTTGACAGGGGTACAAGATTGGTTGGCTAATAGGAAGCAGAAGGTGGGCATAAATTGGCCATTCCCAGGTTGGCAAGACATGGCACATGGTTTGTCACAGGGATCCATGCTGGCATTACCAACAGTTAATTACACGAAAGAAGAAAAAGAAACAAATCTCAGCTTTTTAAATTTTAACTTAATTAACTTAACACTACAGAATTTTTCTTGCTTGGATTATTGACACGTTTTCTTATGGTTTCTTTCAAAGTGCAATGGCATGAAACTCTTATCATTCTGATGGCTGAAACTTGGCATTTTAACAATTTGAAGATATTTTTCCAAACTCTTTCAACCTGGAAACTGGACAGACAAGAAACGATTTCTGGTCCGGTGACTTGTCACCCTGAACTGATTTGATACCTTGTGAGGGAATACAGTTCTACATTCTGACCAGAACTCCATGTACTTTCAAACTAAAACTCTGGACATTCTGTTCCGAAGTCAAAACTAAATTATTTGCTTTAGTGTGTTTACTCTGCTTGTGGTAAACTCAAAATATGAACAATTCACCTGTGAAAAATACAGGTGGTCCCCCCTACAAATGGTGGCACAGTGGTTAGCACAGCTGTCTCACAGTGCCAGGGACATGTGTTCAATTCCACCCTCAGGTGGCTGTCTGTGTGGAGTTTGCACATTCTCCCTGTGTCTGTATGGGTTTCCTCCGGGTGCTCTGGTTTCTTCTCACAGTCCAAAGATGTGCAGTTCAGGTGGATTGGCCATGCTAAATTGCCTGTAGTTTTCAGGGAAGTGTAGATTTGGTGGGTTATAGTGGAATGTGTCTGGGTGGGATGCTCTGAGGTTTGGTGTGGACTTGTTGGGCTGAAGTGCCTTTTTCCACACTGCAGGGATTCAACAATTCTAAGAACTCTATTCCTGTCACATGTTTTCATGGAACTGATGTATTTAGGCCACTGTTCCAAATTAACTTCCTGATTTTTTTTAAAATTAACCTTCACAGATCTAGCCCACATCCATCCTTCCGTGTTTTGAAGACCAAATCTAAAATCATAATGTATATTCTCCTCCTCTCATCACATTGGCTGTCTACAACATGCGGCCGAGGTCAACTCTATGCTCTGGAACTAGGGATGGGCAATAAATGCTGCTGAGCCAGCAACGCCCTCCTCCTGTGAATGAATAAAGAATAAAGACCAAATAAATGTCAGTTTGTAACAGCAGCTACACCTCCCAGTCACGAACCATTTCAACTCCCCACACCACCCGCTCCACTCCTCGGACGACATGCCCATCCTGGGCCTCTTGCAGTGCCACAATTGATGCCACCTGAAAGATGCAGGAACAGCATCTCATATTTCGCTTGGGAGCCCTGCAGCCCAATGGTATCAATGTGGATTTCACAAGCTTCAAAATCTCCCCTCCCCTGTCCGCATCCCAAACCCAGACCAGCTCGTCTCCGCTTCCCTAACCATTCAAACCTTAAGCCCCACCCCCATCTCCTACCCACTAACCTCATCCCGCCTCCTTGACCTGTCCATCCTCCCTGGACCGACCTATCCCCTCACTAACTCCCCACCTACACTCACCTTCACTGGCTCTAACCCAGCCTCTTTGACCTGTCTGTCTCCTCTCACCCTATCTTCTCCTTTATCCATCTTCTATCTGCCTCTCCATCTCTCCCTATTTATTTCAGAATCCCCTTCCCCTCCCCCCTTTCTGTAGAAGGGTCTCGACCCGTAATGTCAGCTTTCCTGCTCCTCTGATGCTGCTTGGCCTCCTCCATCCAGCTTCACACAGTGTTACCAAAGAATAAAGACCAACAAGTTTCAAAGAATATCTTTCACTTAGTCGATGCTCTTCCAGGAGCAGTCAATATTTGTCTCAGTGTGTATCCCTCAGAACAGAGCCGAATGACATTGACAGTCTGCTAAGAATTAACTGGGCTGGATCTACCATCTCCATTTCCCACTGGGTCTCAAGGATGCTACATGCTCACCTCTCCCTCATGGAATTGTGGGCAAAGGCATTTTTCCTCGAAAATTTCTCCATGAAGGATAGGTGATAGGGAACCGTCCAACCACTTGGAGCATTCCATGGTGCCAAGGCCCTATCCATCTTTTGTTAAACCCCACTATATAGTGACACTAAGTGTTTGTGTACTGAGGGTCTATGCACAGCTTGATGCAGCCACACACAAAGGTGGCCATCAGGGCTTGGGTGGCATTTGATGTGTAGAGTTTTGTACATAGTGTTGCTGCAGATATGGTCCATCATAGACCTCCAGATGGAGGGAAAGATGTCTTGAGTGACCGCAGGTTTGGGGAATGGGCCATGCCTGCACCATACACACAACAGAGAGAGTGATGACCAGGAGTTTACCTGCAAATAGAGGGAGTGGTGCTTCCAAAAGCTCAGTTTTTTCCTTTACCTTGGTGACACGCTCCTTCCAAGATCTTGCACATGCCCCAACCCCACCAGACTACATTCCCAGCACCTTCGAGTAAGCTGTTCTGACAGTGAAGAGGATAAAGGATTGCATGGCCCAGGTCCCAAAAAAAACATAACCTCACTCTTGTCTTGATACATCTTGGCTCCTGAGGTCACTTTGAACCTGTCACAGCTGTTCATGAGCCTACACACTGACAGCAAATCAGAGCAGAAAATATTGAAATCATCTATGTACAGGGAAGCTTTGACCTGTCAGCCTTTGGTTTGTGGAATCGTCACCCCTCTCAGGCTCGCATCCTTTCCTGATGGGCTCAGCAAAAAGCTCTATACAGCACACAACAAAATAGGGCTTTACATGTTGCCATTCTAAGCTGAACTTTTCTCCCTAGCTCTCAGCGGTGAGGGCCTACTGATCCTCATGAGCACATCTTACCAGAAATAACTAATATTTATATAAAGTAGCTTTAACGTGGCAAAATGCATAATGCTTAAACAAGTGTTTTGTTTCAGTTTTTTGCCTTAAACTTATAAAGATTATTCATAACAGTACTAATAAAGTTGAAAACTTGCATTTACTATATGAGAGAAGAGTGCTGCTAGTTGGAAAGTGGAGTCTGATCGGACCAGACAGGTTTAATCCAATCTAAACAAAGCCTGGAAATTAACTGTCAATCATCATTAACTGTTGCATTCTCCATGGCAATGTCTCTACCAGCCAGAGAACACTTGTCAACCAGTCAGTGCTCTCCTCTCATTCTGTGTCAATGTTGTTTCCCCATTATTTACAAGGTTTACGAGGATATTACCAAGAATGACAAATTTTAGCTAGGAGAAAGAAAAGTTGTTTTTGTGCAAACAAAGGAAGCTTTACTCAAGGTTTATAACATTATGAGGGGTCTGGAGGGAGGAGGAGTGGCTTGTCCATTAGAGAAGCCATTAACCAAGGATCATAGATTTAAAGTCAGTCAGATTATGAATGATCGACAAAGGTAAGTAACGACCTAGTGGTACTATTTTTGGGACTGTTAAGCTGGAGACCCAGGTAATGGTCTGGAGATCATGGCTCAAATCCTGCCATGGCAGATGGTGATTTTTGACATCTGCAGGAGAACCTGGCATTAGGAATTTCTTGATGACTATAAAGTCATGGTTGAGCATCATTAAAAAAAACACTTATCTGGTTCACTAATGTCATTTAGGCAAGGAAACTGCCAGTCTTAGATGGTCTGGTCTACATGTGACTCCAGACCCACAGCAATGTGGTAGACCCACCAGTACGTCTGGGTAATAAATGGTCAGCCCAGGCAGCGATGTCCTTGTCTCATGAGCACATATTTTAATAAAAAAAAATTTTTCTACAAGAGGGTGGTGCAGAGCTAGAACACAGTGCCTGAGAAGGTGGTTGAGGCAGAAAACTATATCACATTTACAAATAGACACTTGAAGTGCCATAACTGACAAGGCTACAGGGCAGGAGCTGAAAGGTTGAACTGGGCTGCACTCCCCATTTTCCACCAATACGAACATAAAAGGCCAACAGAGCTTCTTCTATACTCCAAAACTTTGTTCAATCCAAAGTGAAATGCATTTGGCAACCCCAAAGATTTGTCGCAAATATAATGAGACCACA
This sequence comes from Stegostoma tigrinum, assembly GCF_030684315.1. Lineage (NCBI taxonomy): Eukaryota > Metazoa > Chordata > Chondrichthyes > Orectolobiformes > Stegostomatidae > Stegostoma > Stegostoma tigrinum. The sequence continues at coordinate 9,232,446 of NC_081378.1, forward strand.
AACTGTTTGGGCTGATTGCCACTGAAGTAATTGGCAATATTGATAATATTGGCAATCCCAATCACTTAAACAGGTCTCAAAAATATGAAAATCGATTTTGTGCCAGTATTTTTTATCCACAATAAGTCTCATTGTTGAAAGTTGATTTGTGAAACTCCACACCCAGTTTGAGTTTTGTCGAAATGAATTACGGTATAACCTGGGTCAGTAAACAATACAGCTTATGAAACTGTTCAGGAGGGGAATCGAGGAAAGAGGCCGGAGGTGAAAATAACAATTTAGCTCAAATACACAAAGCTGAAATATCTCATAATTAAAGTTTCTGTTTTCATTCAATTTTTGAAATTGTTAATTATGTTCTATAAGGAAGGCTCTCTGGAGAAAGTTTGCTTTATATCACAGGGTTAGGTAAGTTCACCCATGAGCAGTTTTAATTGTTTTGCTTTAAATTTCAGTTTAATGACATTTTCTAGATCAGAAATTTTGAAGCCAGTAAGATTGGAATTATATGAAAGGGGAATGTAAGTTGATAGAATAACACTTCAAGAGAAAATATTTGCCTTAGATAGGGAATGTGAAAAAAGAAACAAATTATTCTGATCTTTTTGGTCTAGAGGATATGTCTAGAAAATATAAACAACAGTGAGTCAAGTTAAACAACAGAAAGAATAACTTTTATCAGAAAGATGTTGGCCTCAGGGGAAAGGTTTAAAAGGGACCTAAGGGGCAACTTTTTCACGTAGAGGCTGGTCTGTGTATCGAATCAGCTGCCACAGGAAGTTGTGGAGGCTGGTACAATTACAACATTTAAAAGGCACCTGGATGGGTGTATGAATAGGAAGGATTGAGAGGGATGTGGGCCAAATGCTGGCAAATGGGACTAGATTTATCTAGGATATCAGGTCGGCATGGGCAAGTTGGGCCAAAGGGTCTGTTTCCGTGCTGTACATCTCTATGACTTTATGACACTAGAATAGTTTCTAATGGTAAGGTGTTAGTTAACACTTCATTGACACTAGACTCTGTAAATGTGTGGTATGCTAAGGAAGCAACAAGTTATCTCACAGCACAGAGCCAAACCATTTTATGGAATGTTTCAAACCAATATTTGCATGATCCAAGAGCCTCCTCATTTCTTATCTCATCTAACCCAATCTGTATACTCATTTTATCTTCATTTTTGAGGTTCTCATTAAATAGGGGTAAAGGAGTTGTGAAGGTCATGTTGAAGTTGTACAGAACATTGGTGAGGCCTCTTCTGGAACACTGTGTCCAATCCTGGTCACACAGATATAAGAAGGATAATATTAAGCTGGAGACGGTTCAGATGAGATTTACCAGGATGTTGCTGGAAATGGAAGGTTTGAGTTATAAAGAAACACCGGATAGGCTGGGAGTTTTTTCACTGGAACATAGAACGTTGAGAGATGATGTTATAGAACTTTACATAATCATGAGAGGTATAGATAGAGTTAATGATTGTTGCCTTTCCCTAAGATGGGAGATTTCAAGACTAGGAGATGGATTTTTAAGGTGAGAGGAGAGAGATTTTAAAAAGACATGAAGGCAAATGTTTTTTACAGAGGGTGGTTTGTGTGTGGAATGAACTTCCTGAGGAAGTGCTGGATGAAGCACAATTACAATGTTTAAAAGATATTTGGAAAAGTACATGAATAGGAAAGGTTTGAATGGATATGGGCCAGGACCAGGCAGGTGGGACTAGTTTAGTTTGGGATTGTGTTTGGCATAGACTGGTTGGACCAGAGGGTCTGTTTCTGTGCTGTATAACTCTATGAATGGTGCTATTCACAGAAACTACTCACTTGGCTCTCAGCCAAAATTACATAACAAGGCTTAGTAGTGAACCCAGAAGTCCAGTACTTTGCTGAAACACTTGAGCCCTCATGAAAACATTGGTTGACAGCACTAGCTACATGGTCCTTGTGCCAAGCTATGGCACTTCGATATCTGCTGACCACGGTACACGCTGTCAAATTTATATTGTCAATAAACATGTAAGAGAAAACTTTTAAAAATTATAATTATTTTCCTCTTTATTAGAAAATACTCACGCTATCAACACATCCATCATTTCTGAAACGACTTCTTCTAGTATCTAAGGATGCAACCAATCAGGTTCAGAGAACTTACAGTCTCTACCTCATTAGTTTCCGAGTACATTTTTTTTCTAGTGGTAGCTGTTGCATTTATTTTATCCCACATTTTCTATCCTTCATTGAATATTCTATTCGTACGAAAATAAAATCCGTCTTGTATTTTTGGAAAACTACTACTGTTCTCTGCCATGTTGACTGATGCAAAGTATTCATTCAATTCCTGTGCTAATTCCTGGCTCCCCATTTTTACTTCCCCACTCCTCATTCTCTAAACAACACAGGTTTACATTGGCCTCTTTTTTTATATAAATCTGAAGAAGCTTTTACCATCTATTTTTAAACTACTTGATATTTTACCTCATAGTTTATTTTCTCCTTTTTTGATCATCTTTTGTTAAAACAGCTTACCACTAATCTTTAATGTATTGTCTATTCCTTTCAATTCAATGCCATCATTAACTTCCTCGGGTTACAATGGTTGTTTTATTCCCCGGAATCTTTCTTCCTCATTGGGATATATCTTTGCCATGAATTATAAACTTTTATTAAAATGTCTGCCATTGTTCATGTTCAGTTTTTTCTGCTAAATTGCTTTCCTGATCTATTCTAATTAACTCTGTTGTCAATCTGACCTACCTCTGACCTACTCTTGTAGCCACTGTGTTTATGAGGTGAGTCCAGTCGAGTTTCTGGTCAATGGTAACCCCCAGGATGTTGCTAGTGGGGCATACAGTGATGGTAACATCATTAAATATCGAAGAGCGATGGTTAGATTGACTCTTATTGATGATGGTCATAGCCTGGTATTTCTGTGGCATAAATGCTACTTACCACTTGCCAGCCTAAGCTTGGATATGGTCCAGATCTTGTTGCATTTGAACATGGACTGCTTCAGTAACTGAGGAGTCATGAATAGTGCTGAATGTTGCACGTAATCAGTGAACACCCCCACTTCTGACTTTATTATGGAGGAAACTCATTGTTGAAGCCCTGAAGATGGTTGGGAAAAGGTTTCATCTGCATGGAGCACATTGTAGGCAAATTGGATACATAGGGGTTTCCTTTCCTATCTTGAAAGTCTGCTCAGCACAGGTAATGTACCCCCTGTAATTTAACGTCGCATTTTCACTGCAAATTTATGCATTGGTGGACCAGACCTCAATATTGCTCAATGAGCACTTCGATGCTAGAAGGACAGGCCTTGTTAAAATGCATCCTAATAGATGCCAACTCTTGGAAAATGTGATCATTAAACCAAGAGACTTGTGATTGCACTGTGATGGAGAACATTTCAAACAACAAGTATGGACAAAGGCCAAATTGAAATCTTTAATGAGTGTCCAATCTGTCTCCATCTCTGGGGCATGCCAAATGAAACTGGTGAGGCGAAGGGTGGAGGTGGAGTGCTTTGCGGGCCCATCTCTGCTCAGAGCTTCTGTTCACAATTCAACAGTGCCAGGGTCCTGTGAGAATGCCCTCCACACACCATCTGAATCTTGCAGAGATGAGGCAGTGCACTCGGCCCTCAAGAGCCCTAAAAATAGAAGCCCAATAATTAAGGAGAAAAGTGTTTTCCTGCAGTACAGCACAGTGGTCCTGCCAACTGATTGATCATAGTCCCACATCAGTGCAGTGTTTACCTCTGCCTGCCTCAGATGCAATACTCTACCTCGCTGGAGAAATGAGCAGCAGTTACTAAGGACATACTGTAGACATGCACAGCTTTAGCCAAGAAACTGCAGGAGGGGGTAGGAAAACAAAACATTAAAGATTGTAGAATAACCCTTCTGCATCAGCCTGTGAACTGAACCATCTGGGTATGCATCTGTTCCCTAAAGGTTGTATTTGGCACTAACTTGTTCCAAATAGTGTGACTCATGTACTCACTGTTCCTGTAGTGAAATCCATTCCCAGAGACAGACCTAAGATGAGGTGATGTCCTCTACATCTGTTCACAGCACACATAAATCATCCAGTGAAATGAAGTACGCAATTGTCTGATTCCATAAGTGGTATAAAATTTACTATCTGCTGTTTAAGAGAGGGTGAAGTTTCTACTCACCGAAAGCTAACAACAGTCTGTTTAAAATTACCCTGGGAATGCTACTTAAATTATAAATTGATATTAGGGATAAAAGATTGCACACAGGATTTAAATAAATACAAATGATGGCGCTCACCCATTGCCCCAAAAGAAGAGTATTTCATTGTATTACGTTGACCAAGAACTTGTCTTAGGTTTTCTTTCCTTAAAGATTATCTGCCAGCACCAGAAATTTCCATGCTGTGTAATGATAAATATCTCTCAAGATTTGGGATGATTGAGAAAAAAACTGGTAACTTTTCTGACATATCAACAATAGCAGCTATAAAAATGTACGCTCGCCAGAAAAATGTATCTGGTTCATTAATAGAGGGCATTGGTTTAAAGTGAGAGGGGAAAAATTTAAAAGGGACCTGAAGGCTAACATTTTCACGCAGAGGACAGTGCATGTATGGAACAAGCTGCAAAGGAGTTAAATGATTAAGAAGGATTTAAGGGATACGGGCCAAATACTGACAAATGGGACTACATCAGTTTAGGATATCTGGTTCGTGCAGACAAGTTTAACCGAAGGAGCTGCTTCGGCGCTGAATACCTCTATGACTGGAATATCAAGTGTTCATAGGATGAGGGTTAAGCCAGCCAGCCTCTTTTCACTGTTTGACCATCTAATTTGATGACGGTTGATCTGTTTTCAACTTCACTTCGACACCTTGTCCCCATCGCGCACGACAGTATTCCACATCAAACATACACGAATCACAGTCAGCCTTGAGACTCCAATTTGTTCAGCAACCACATTCTTAAGAGTGAGATTGCTCTAGATTGACATGAGCTTAATGCTAAATAAAATGCTTCCAGCGTTCCTTCTTTGATGTCTTGATTACATCCTGTCTCTTTATATTCCACAACAAGGCAGGGATGGCCTGAGCATGCGGCCAGGTGATAAGTGAGCCAAAACTGAAAGCAAGTGAGCAGCTCTGAGATGCAGTCTGGTCCAATCAATGGCCTGGGTGCTTGTGTCCAGGTGCAAAGTGTCCCTGCTGCAGCCTTTCAAATCTTATTGTCAGTGTGCCCTGCAATGCATGCCCATTCCAGAGAACAATGCTAGTACATTGGAAAAGTGCCAGTATGGTCATGAGAGATCGCCATATTCCATATGGCAATGTCTGTGGAGGAAGGGTGTATACAATTTGCTTTTGTAACTGCTTGCTGCACCTACAAACTTACTATCAGTGATGGTGTACAAGGCACCCAGGTCCCTTTGTGCATTGACATTTCCCGATCTATCACCAATTTAAAAGATACTCTCCCATACTGTTTTTCTTACCAAAATGGACAACTTCATACTTACCCATGTTATACAGTGCCCACCATGAATTTTCTCACACATTCAACATGTCTAAATCACCTTGAAGGCACATCTTCACATTCTTTTCATCACTCATGATCCTACCTAGTCTCATGTCATCAGCAAACTTAAAAATGTTACATTTGATTCCCTTGTGCAAACATGCCACCCAGAGTTAAAACTGTAAAGCTTGCATGTGGGCTTTGATTTTAGTATCTACTGGAAATATGCACTCAGTGTCTGAGGCATTGGTCAGGTATGTCAGCCAGATTATAATGAGTTTATTTTGTATTTAGCTGTTCCAAGGTTAATAGCTTGGGGAAAACCACCACCTCAACTCTATCTCAGGCTTCTGATGAAGATTGCTGTCTGATATCATCAAAGTCCATTCACATATTTAGAGGTTGACCTGTATCAGTTTCAGAATCTTTTCACTTTCAGTTTAACATTGATGTCGCCACATTGACAGCAAAAATAAATTTTGGCTCTATCTTTGAACTGAGAACAAGCCTAGGGATTGCATTCACAACAGGATGAACTCAGCAATTGAGAGGACAAATTCACCATCCAGTAATAAGAGGTCTGGATACCCATGGCATCACATTGAATGGCCTCCACTGTCCTTTCTGTACCACAAAAACATACACCATAACAATCTGTGAGACAACCCAATCTCCAAGATGGCGACAGAGTAGGACTCCTTACTCAGAGGCCATCTGCTCCATCCGTTCTTTTTCTTTCTTCTCCCTCTCTTGTTTTGGCTTTCTGTTTCTTTTTACCTCTGGTCCTTGAGCAGCATCGGTGATGTCGAGGTGAAAGCCAACGTGGACTCCTAGCCTCAGTGTGGGTTTGGACCCAACACCAGCGGTGTCTCAGACTCCCGGCCTCAGCGTGGACTCAGACTCCTGGCCTCAGCGTGGACTCAGACTCCCGGCCTCGGTGTGGACTCAGACTCCCGGCCTCAGTGTGGACTCAGTTTCCTGGCCTCAGCGTGGACTCAGAATCCCGGCCTCGGAGTGTACTCAGACTCCCGGCCTCAGCATGGACTCAGACTCCCGGCCTCAGTGTGGACTCAGACTCCCGGCCTCAGTGTCGACTCAGACTCCCGGCCTCAGCGTGGACTCAGACTCCGGGCCTCAGCGTGGACTCAGACTCCCGGCCTCAGAGTGTACTCAGACTCCCGGCCTCAGCATGGACTCAGACTCCAGGCCTCAGTGTGGACTCAGACTCCCAGCCTCAGTGTGGACTCAGACTCCCAGCCTCAGTGTGGACTCAGACTCCAGGCCTCGGTGTGGACTCGTATTCCCAGCACCAGTGTGGATTTCACTCCTGGCCTCAGTGTAGATTTGAACTCCCAGCCTCATGTGGACCCAAACTTCTGGCCTCAAGGTGAAGCCCAGTGCAGCCTGGGCTGGAAGGACTCTATTTCTCTCTTCTTCTAATTTTTTGCTGGTATTTTTATTTCTTTATCTTTCGTTTTTTTTTCCCAAGAATTTGTAACTAAGAATCTGCACTGAGGTACCTTGGTACCTAAGATTGTGCCATAGATGTTGACATGTAAAATTTACACGAGGTACCCATATGACTACATGTGACAATAAAATTAATTCTCATTTGAAAGCTAATTCTGACCCAGGGCAGCATTAGGGGTGTTTTTCCCCAAACCAAATAAAAAGAATGGCTTCAAATTAAATTTTATTTGGATCTAAAATTAATCTACAAATAAAACAATGGCATCAACCAAACCACTTCTTCCTTTTAACATTGTCCAAGATTCAGTGCATTGCTCTGTCTGAGTCCTATTGGCAGTTAGTTCACTGGTTAGTGAGGCCTAACTATTTACAAGACAGGTCATTTCAGCCACATTTTAATCTTGGGAATTTGCAGCCAGAACTGAGGATCAATAATAGCTAATCCTGAAACCCCACATTCATGACAGTAATCTGATTTTGATTCACTTTCTTGTACTGTACCTCTCGTAAGCAGAGTCAAACACAGTGTGAAAGTTAGCCTGCAGGTCATGCTGAGATCACCACTTCACAGCTGACTGATCACAAGCAGTAATTCAATACTTCAACATACTGTAACTACAGGCTGTCCAGAGTTTAGTCAAGTCATTTGAAATACATTGCAAAGTGTTTCTGTCTAAATTGTGCCTTAATTACTAGCGCTTGTTTGTGCCAACATTTATAAAAGTCTTTTGAGAAGAACAATGCCAATTCTCTTTGGATTATTTAACAATGACACAATTACATTGTTAGACTATTGACCTAACTGTTAGCCTAATGCTTTGCAAGGTGTACACTGCAGAAATGAAATAGCACCACTGCAGGTGGTGGATCCCCTACCCTTCAATTCTATCACTAATCTTTCTTTCATTGTATGCCACTTCACTTAAGAAACCAAGGGGCTTGTTGTTCCCTTTGTATTTGATAACTATTCTGTGATCAAGAGTTGTCCAAAGGAAAATAAGAACCAGAATTAAGATTTCACTCGAAAAATGATTGGGTACTTTCAAGAATGATGAATCAGTTTAGCTCCACCAAGTCTCTGATGTTGTCTGTTTAAATTTGTTTCCTCGGAATCCCTTGGCTTTCAATGGTCACTTCTTTTGGTTCTGGGCATCCTTAAGTCACTAAACAACTTTGCTGAGGCAATCTGCACAGAAAAATATAGCGGACTATCTGAACATTTAGACATTTCATATAATGGTGGAGTCTATGTGAAAGATTGAAACATGTCTACAGAGATGAGACAACATAAAAAGTAGCAAAGTGCATGCTGGGAATCTGAAACATACAAAAGCAGAAAATGCTGGAGAAAATCAGCAGGTCTGGCAGCAGCTGTGGAGTGAAAATGGAGTTATCATGTTGAGTACTGTGACTTTTCATCAGAAGTTCTGAAGGACAGTCACCGAACTCAAAATGTTATCGCTATTTTCTCTCCACGGGTACTGCCAGACCTGCTGAGTTTGACCCGCAATTTCTGTTTTTATGTGTTTCAGAGTATAACAATTCACTGATGCCGATATCGGAATTTAGATTTTGGGAAAAAGAATGGAATGCCATCTTAAAAGATAGAATCATAGGGTGTGGGTATGTAAGGGGATAGAGTAATGATTGCAGCACTAATAAAATATTTAGAGAAAAGTAAATGTGTAGCTGACCACATTTCTAATATGACCAGAAATAAATTGCCAAGCCTGCCGTAGTTGCCATTCTTATTTGCAATTTTGTGTTTAATTGGTGAAATTATTGTCCAATTTTGGGTTCATATTGAAAATCAAATTTCTCCTTCCAAATCTGTTCCAACACAATGACCTCTCCCTCCTCCCTCTCTGAGCCTGTTGGTAAGAGAAAAACATGTCAATTATTAGTCGAGGAAATCAAAGCTGTACTTGGTGTTCTGGAACCTTCTGTGACATTTCATTTCCCATTTTCAAACTGTTTTGATTTCTTCTCTTGATTGCCATCATTGGAAATTTAACCTGATTTATTACCAATGCCTCCCATGTGGCCAAATGCACAGTGCGATTACATGCCAGGATATTTTTATTTCCCATTTTCATTTCTGACTCATAGTTTGCTCATGTCGGTGATGGGGATTGATTGGGATTGTTGGCTTGAATTGCAGTCTGTTTCCTCCTATGCTTGGCTGTTGCCAGCAGCAGAATATAACAAATATTTTTTCTAATATTCATTCACAGGACATGGACAATGCTGGCTATCGCCCATCACTAGTTGCCCTGGAGATGGTGATGGTGAGCCAACTTCTGAATGGTATATGGACACCCTGTCCTGTTAGGAAGGGAGTTCCTAAGGATTTGGACTATAGTGACAATGAAGGAATGCTGATATGGTGCCAAGACAAGCTGTAATGGAACATGCAGGAGTTGGGTGCTTCCACACATTTGCTGTCCTTGACATTCCAGACATTGTAGACTGAGTATGTCTTCAAATGGACCGCTCCATCAATTGCTAAGAGCAAGTGAAGTCTGAAACAATCCCTGTAACAAGGAGCTGATCACTATTATTGAGTACTCTTAAGATTAGATGTTTATTTTTCACTTTTGCTCAGTGTCTTGTTATTTGTAACAAAATCTGGATCGTTACCTTAGTAATGCTGAAGCCATTATAGAATGCAACGTGAATGAAACCAAATCTGGGATTGTGCTCTATTTGCAAATTCTCACTGGGTGAAATCTTCTACTTAATGATTGAATCATAGTCTTCATCTCATTTTGTTCCATTTCCCCACTCTGCCACAGTTTCCTGCTATCTTTTGAATCCACTGAATCACACTATAGATAAAGGTTCTATAAATGTAGGTAAATACGTCAACTAAGTGACCAATTATTGATTAGTCATCCTGATGGTCTGCAATTTCTGACAGTCACCTCAGGAAGCTGCTCCAAGCAGAACAGAACAGTTTGTGGTCATCTGATAATGCATCCTTGACCACAATTGAAAACACAGGTCACAGTAACTTGCATTATGCGAATGAGTTCCTGGTAATTATGGGGTTCCCATCCTGTTCCTCTGTAGCAGCAGGCAAATGGAAGGACCTATAACTACCTTTGCATTCAATCACATATGAATTGTCTTTGTCAACACCAGTTACTTCTATTAATAGAACAACTTTAATGCAGTACTGCATCCCAAGTTGCTTCAGGGAAGCAATGTAAAACAAATGGTAATACTGAGGCACTTCATGAGATATGAAGGCAGATGAGCAAAAGCTTGATAAAAGGACATAGATTTAAGTAGCATGATGGAGGACAATTTCAATAGACATGCAAGGTGACGTTGAATAATTATTTGGATAAAAATAGTATGCAAGTGCATGGGGGAAATGCAAGAGATTGACACCAGGTGATGATGCTCATTTGAAGAGCTGCTGGGCTGAAATGGGCCAAATGGCCTTTTTCTGCATCATAACATTCTATGACAAAGGAGAAGTAAAGTCCAAGAGATTTAAGGGGAAAATTCCATAGTTACAGCCCTGCCAGCTAAGGACATGCCCATTAATAGTGAAGTGATTAAAAAATCAGGGATATTCAAGAGACCAGAATTCAAGGAATAAGAGATGCCTTGGAGATCTGCAGGAAAGTAAAGGTGGTGGAGATAGAGAGGGTGAAGGCCACAGACACAAGCATGAAAATTTAGAATCAAGCCATTGCTTAACTGGAAGCCTATGAAGGTCAGTGTGTACACAGTGACAAGCAAACAGGACTTGGTGGAATTTGGGGCACAAGTTTCTGAATTTTGGAAAAGCTCAAGTTATGATGGATCGAACATAAGAGACCAACAAGGGCTGCAAAACAATAGTCAAGATGACAAGTAAGAAAGATATCATCAAGGATCTTAGCCAGAAATGAACAAAGGCAGAGCAGACGCTGGCAATGGAATATAGTTTTATATTGACCAAACTCACAGAAAACCATAAATAGAAAATACTTCATTCTAGTAACGAGATTATACAATCTGAGCATTCAATATTGTCTAAAAAGCACTTTGCATAACTTTGATAAATGTAGCAGGGAGAACATTAAGCTGAGCATGTTGAATATTCCGATGCAAATCTTTTTGTTCGTTTTCTGGAATTTCAATCTACTTAAAATGTTGGCAGTAGGTATATTCGCTGAATTGAAAGGTAATGTTAAATATGATAAGAAACCTAAGAGGTCCATAATATGATTTTAACAGCCAGTAAATGCTAAAAGTATTGCATATGAGCGAAAGTAATCAGGGATTCATTTTAAAGAGACTGATTGACCTGGAACTGTGAGCTATCACATCGGTATGTGCATGGTTAACACAGTAGCCATAACTCCTGATACCACTGGGGTTGTGGGCAGTGTTGGTTACTCAGAAGCAGGCCAGGTGAGAAAGGAGTAATCACTATGGGTGGTCGGATCGTTGCTGGAAGTAGATCAGATCACAGAGTCCATACAAAGGAAGGGATCTTATAGAAGTCAGGTCTTTTAACTTAATAAGCCATGCTACAAATCTGAGAATCAATGAATTTAGCAACATTGCACCAGCTGTTATTAACAAATATGAGCCAGTCTCATTAGTGAGCGCATGGCAGCTATGGTTGCTGTGAATGTAGACCAAATCACCAACGGTAACTGGGGTGAGCATTAGCTGCACTCCTAGAAGGGGACTTGAATTTCTGGGTCTCTAATGGATTGATTGAACTGGAAGGGCTTAAGTTAAGTCTCAGTAACCCTGTGAGTTATCAGCCAGGGGATCTGCTCATTGGTGAATACATTTCTCTGCGCTCATAATTTTCTTTCAAAAAGATCTGGGAACTGATGTATAATTTTAGTCATGTATTGACAATGGACAGTGCCAAATCTCTGATGGGTCATCAGTGCGGTTTATGTAAAAAGCTCATACTTCTTTTCCCAAACTGCCTTCTCTGCTATTGGGTTCTTGTTGGTGTTCTTCGGTATCCGCAGATCGTCGGCAACAGTTTTCCTGATGCAGCTTGTTATCTAACAGGGTGAAAAATCCCAGGGACAGGATCAGTCATACAGCAGCAAGGGGATCATTTAGTAGACCAAACCCAATGCATAACTGAAGGAGAGTGTTCATCAAAGTGTCATGCTGATCATGATTGCCCATAGCACAAGTTGCTGTGTAAGAATGATACACTCTTGAACATTCAAATTAATTTGACACTCAAGCATCATAATGTCATCAGCAAATGACATGCCATCAATTCTGGAGAGTTACTTAAAGTCTGGGGATAACAGTGTGTGGAATGATCAAGAAGGTAGCACCAACATGGCAGCTAGTTCCCCAACAATCATTCAGAATAATTATCACACTCACCACTATTAATCTTAGTAGGATAATAGACCAGCACAACATTGAGGGCCAAAGGGCCTGTACTGTGCTGTACTGTTCTATATTCTATGTTGTCTGTTCAATAGAGGCATCCAGGTCAAGCTCAAAGAAATATGAACGGATAACCAATTTGAGCTCATAGCACGATGGATAGCCAAAATGTGGATGGTGAGTGATGATAACGCCTTCTAGGAAAACATGTGGAATGATAATGCATTCCCTGGAGAAGGCTAGTGGTTCAACAAAAAACAATGAGGAAAGTATCCCATGCAATGGTAATAGCTTGGAGTTAGTGTTTGACTTTCTAGATGTTGTTAAATCCCTGAAGAGCAGGCACTGTACAAAAGATGGGCACGCATTGCAAAGCAGGAGTGGCCATTCAGACTGGATATCATTCCATGCTGGCTCATTAGCTTTTTTATCCAGCCCAAAAAACACTCAGAATAATTTGCACACTCACCACTTCCACGAGCTACAACCTGCAGTACAGTGCAGAGCATTCATCAAAAATGAGTCAACTTAAGGTTTTTGGGAGCTGAAGTTGGGATGAGGGAATCAGAGGGCCAGATGGAGGTCATGGGAAATCTGGAGTTCCTACTGTGGAGAAAAATGTTATTCTCTTATCGGGGAGGCCTATGTGACAATGTATGAGAAGAGTGGACTTCAGTAATTGAATGGTAGTTAGGAAATCCCTTTCAGGGGCTTCTTTCCTCCTGACTTTAATAAAAGAGCCTCTTTAGCATATTTGAACCTTGGATGACCAGGGATGTTATGAGCTTGGTCAAAAAGAGAAAAAGAAGTATATGCAAAGACTAGGAGGATGGGAACGGACAAAGCCTTTGAACTGTATAAAGGAAGTAGGAAAGAAATTAAGCAATGAATTAGAAGGGCTAAAAGGGGTCATGAAAAGTCACTGGCAAACAGGATTAAGAAGACTCTCAAGGCTTTGTATACATATGTATAAAGCAACATTGTGCCGGGGAAAGGGTTGGCTCACCCAAGGACAAAAGAGGGAATGTATGTGTGGAGCCAGAAGAGGTAGGTGAGGTCTTAAATGATTTGTATTGGTATACACCAAAGAGAAAGAATTGGTAAAGGAAAGGAAGGGAGTGTCAAATTTCTAAGCCAAGTTCATATTAAAAAGGAAGAGGTGTTGTGCATCTTAAAAAGTATTAAGATAGAAAGATCCCTGGGTCCTGATGGGATCAATCCCAGAATATCAAGGGAGGTAAGAGAACAAGTTGCTGGAATATTGACAGGCATCTTTGTATCCTCTTAGGCCACAAGTCAGGCCTTGGAGAATAGTCAATGTTGCCCCATTGTTTAAGAATGGGTAGCCGGGATAATCCAGGAAATTACAAGCCTGTGAACCTCACATCAGTGGTAGGGAAATTATTGGAAAAGATTCTCAGGGACAAGATCCATAAGCATTTAGAAGCAAAAGTACTGATTAGCGATAAACAGGATTTTTTTTTGTGTGGGGGAGGTCATGCCTCACTAACTTGATCAAGTTTTTTGAGGAGTTGACAAGGATGATTGATGAAGGAAAAATGGTTGATGTAGTCTAAATGGACTTCAGTAAAGCCTTTGACAAGGTCCTTCATGACAGACTGGTACAAAAGGTGAAGCCACACAGTATCAGGGTGATCTGGTAAGACGGATACAGAACTGGCTTAGTCACAGAAGACGGAGGGTAGCGGAGATAGGATGCTTTTTGGAATGGAGGGGTGTGACTAGCAGTGTTCCACAGGAATTAGTACAAGGACACCTGCTGTTCGAGGTCTACATAAATGATTTGGTGGAAAACGTAGCTGGCCTAATTAGTAAGTTTGGTTGAGTTGAGAATAGTGAGGAGGATTGTCAGAGTACACAGCAGGATATAGATCAGTTGGAAGCATGGGCAGAAAAAGGGCAGATGGAGTTTAATCTGGACAAAATGTGAGGTGATGCATTTTGGAAGGTCAAATACAGGTGGAATTTATACAGTCGGTTCTGATATATTGCAATAGTTCCATTCTGGTGCATTATAATAAAATTGCACAATAACCGTGGCATTTAAAGTGATGAAGACAGAATTACTTTTTAGCCAATACAGGTAGGGAAAGTTCAGGTTCCGCAAATACCGTTGTGTAATTTTGCAAGCGCATTAAAACCAATTTGCGTTGAAGCAATATGTGTCACAACTGATTGTACAGTGAATGGCAGAGCTCTTAGGAACATTGTTATGCAGAGGGATCTGGTTGTACAGATCCACAGATCACTGAAGGTGGCAGTGCAGGTAGATAAGGTAGTAAAAAGGTTAAAGTCATGCTTGCCTTCATTGGAAGGGGTATTGAGTAAAAGTACAGCCAGGTTATGCTGCAGCTTCATAGAACTTTAGTTGGGCCACAGTTGGAATATTGCATACAGTTCTGGTCACTACACTACCTGAAGGAGGTGGATGCTTTGGAGAGGGTACAAAAAAGGTTTACCAGGGTATGGGGGACTTTAGCTATGAAGAAAGGTTGGATAGACTGGGTTTATTTTCACTGGAGCATGGAAGGATGAGGGATGGCCTGATAGACGTTTATAAGATTGTGAATGACATGGATAGGGTAGAAAGTATGAGACATTTTCCCAACGTGGAGGAGCCAATTACTAGGGGTCATAGTTTCAAGGTGCGACGGGGGCAAGTTTAAAAGAGATATGTGAGGCATGTTTTTCACACAAAGGGTGGAGAGTTTCTGGAGCAAATTGCCAGGGGAAGTAGTGAAGGAGACACAATAGCAACATTCAAGAGGCACCTGGGCAAATAGGAAAGGAATAGAGGGATACAGATCCAGTAAGTGAAGCCAGCTTTAATATGGAAGGGCAAAATATGTCAGCATAGGCTTTGAGGGCTAAAGGGTCTGTTCCTATGCTGTGTTATTCTTTGTTAACATAGAACATAGAACATTACAGCACAGTACAGGCCCTTCGGCCCTCGATGTTGTGCCGACCTGTCATTCCGATCTCAAGCCCATCTAACCTACACTACTCCATGTACGTCCATATGCTTGTTCTTTGTTCTATTTAATTGGAGCATTTTTGAGTTGGATTCATAGTGGTTTCATGCTATTCCTTTAAACACTTATGGCTTGAATCACTTATGTTCCATTTACATTGACAGGGAAATATATTTGTCACAAAATTTGCAGTGAAGTCTTCTGTCTATTGATTTGCATGATTCACCAATAGCTCAATAATTGTTCTCTTCCCTGAATCAGACATTTATGGGATCAAGGCTCATTTCAGAGACCAGAGCATGTACAGTGCAGGTTGAGATTCCTGTGTAGCATTAACAGAGTGCTGCACTGCCAGAGGTGCCATCTTTGAGATGAATACTCAAACCTCAGGTCTGACTGCTCCCTCGTGTGGATGTCCAGATACCAAATGACAGTTTAAAGAAGAGCAGAGGAGTTTTCCCCCGCAGCCAAGCTAGCTGTTACTCTTCAATCAACATCACATAAACAGATCTGCTAATTTATCTCTTTAATGTTTGGGTGAACTGGCTGTACATAAAATTGTTGTCCTGTTTTCTTGAATATTCAGGCAGTGAATGGACTTCATCATTGCTTCATTGAAGATAAAACTCATCGTGGGAAAATGGTACACTGATTACTCTTTGTTGCATAATCTTAAATATGTTTACAGCTCAGGTTAAGGTCAAAAATTGAGTTTTTTCAATAGGTTTTCAGGAGAAAAATAAAACGTTATTTGCTAACACAGAACTCAAGTACTGTTTGAATATTTTATACATGATAGATGACAGCCATTCGCTAATTCATTCATCAGGGCAGTTCCCTGACCAATCAGGGTCAACCTGTCTTGTTAAAAATTGCATTTAACTACCAATCATCATTCAATGGTGCACTCACTATGACAATGCTTCTGCCAGAGCCTACTAGCCACCCACTCAGCACTTACTTCCCATACAGCATTTTTTTTATTTATGAATTGCTCTGATGAATGCAAGTTTAAAAGCTTTGACAAAATATGTACTTTTTTTGAGCAATATAGATAAACATTGCTTGGCTAGAACACATATGGGAAACTAACAGGTTAATGGTCCTAAAAGGTATAGTTTCAATCTGAAATTTGCAATAATACTGTCACAATAGGAGAAAATTGTTTGCTTAGAATTCAATGATTTAATGTTCAGGGGGATCTCACCAATTTGTTTTTAGGATACCATCTCCACAGTAAGTGATATTGCAAAGGTAATTGACATCCAGTACAGGTGATATATTTGTACCTGTTTGAGTGAATAAATATTTGTGAGTAACTGGAAATTGTTGACAATGGAGTGAAATTCCATTTCCAAAATTTGTGTGATTTGTATAATTAAATAGGAGACTGTTCGTGATGACACTTAGGAGCATGAGCACGAGCAATGATATCACTCATAAATGTATTTTAACAATGGGAGACAAAGTCTAATAATCAGAATTTGAATCAAAGGGTGTATTGAGCAAGAGAAGTAAAGTGGTAAGCAAAGTGAAACATTTATTTTAATTTTTAAATGTCGGCTTAATAACATGGAAATAGTCAGTGGTGAGCATTCAATTATCATCGGAGCACTGGTGCCTGCAAACATATCATAATTTGGAATGAGATTTCCTTTTCACCTTCAGTCTGATACAGTTTGTACCTCAGTTCGTGGGTACTGAGTCAGTGATTAAATTTCCTGTGCTCTTTCTTTTCTGTAAGTGGAACTGCAGGAAAGCCATTCCACGATGTGAAGCAGCAGATTCCATTACTTGAAGCACTTAGCTCTAGGTATCACCATGCCAACAGGTAAAAATAATAGACTGAGGTGAATAGCCTTTGGATCAAGAATGTATCTAATTCTAGACTTCGGGTGATCGGAGTGGTGGGAGGGGAAGTTAGGCACTTCTGTGTATATTTTATTCAGCCAAATTGCACCTTTCAGGAAAGCAAGCGTAAGTATTTCAGAATTTAATTTCCAAGCATAAAATAGCAGCTCCAGTTAATTCTAGACCATGGGGACCCAACACTAGTTTAAAAATTCTCCTTAACATGCATTTCCACAATTCTTTCTAGACAGGAGTTTGAATAATTTACTCCTTCAAGGGACCACATTACATTTTGTTATTTCTTCAGCGGTATCTATAAGATATGGGACATTAGTCTAAATTATAGCACTTTGTGCTAAGCCCTATTTTTAATTTGATGCACATGGATATGAACCGAGCTGATGTTATTACTGTACAAGTCAAATCGTAGACAGGAACACAGCTTGATCGATCAAAACTTTATTTGTTTTGGTTTTAATGAAGTGGTCTCTTGCTAAAACTTTGGCACAAAATGCTTTGTATTTTGTTTTAACAATAAAATGCAATGTTATTACAAAAGAAATGAAAATAAAGTAAAATGAGCTAAACTATCTGTTTATAACACAAATTCAATTATTTTGAAAAACTCGTAACAGTAGAAACTTAATTTCATTAATTCCAAAACACTCCTTTATAGATTGAAGAGAAACAAAACAGCACTTGTACAGTGATTATACAGTATCATAGAATCCCTACAGCGTGGAAGAGGGACATTCAGCCCAACAATTCCACACCACCCCTCTGAAGAGCATCCCACCCAGACACATTCCACTATCCCTCCACTTCCCCATCTCTAACCCACCTAACCTAAACACCCCTGGGCACTATGGGCAATTTGACACCGTCAGTCCACCTACCCTGCACACCTTTGGACTGTGGGAGGAAACTGAAGAACCTGGAAGAAACCCTACAGGTACGACGAAAATGTGCAAACTCCACACAGTCGCCTGAGAGTGAAATCGAGCCCAGGTCTCTGGCACTGTGAGACAGCAGTACAAACCTCTGAGGCACTGTACCATCCTCTACCTAAGGCACCATTCACATAATGTTCACACCAAAGTTCTTGTATCCAACACCTTGGTAATTTATGTCATTTTTACTTTAACCCTGACTGGAACTGTGATAGCTTCTTCCTGGGTGGCATGGTGGCTCAGTGGTTAGCACTGCTGTCTCACAGTGGCAGGAACCCGGGTTCGATTCCACCCTCAGGTGGCTGTCTGTGTAGAATTTGTACATTCTCCCTGTGTCTGTGTGGGTTTCCACATTTCAAAGATGTGCAGATTAGATGGATTGGCCATGCTAAATTGCCTGCAGTGCTCAAGGATGTTTAGATTAGGTGGGTTATAGGGAGATGCCGTCTGGGTGGGATGCTCTGAGGGTCAGTGTGGACTTGTTGGGCTGAAGGGCCTGTTTCCACACTGTAGGGATTCTATTCTGTTCTTAGCATCCACTCGTTTGAATATAATTAGCTTTAAATAATCTCTTCAGGGCTTTATCCTACTATTAGAACTAGCAGCAGTGGTTCATTGTAAGGTAGTCTAGTTTCCTAGATATTCTCCATTTCTGAGGAGCACGTTTATACACAGCCATCTCATTCCCATCCTCAAAATTTTTCTGAAGAAGGGTCTAGATCTGAAATGTCAGCTTTCCTGCTCCTCTGATGCTGCTTGGCCTGCTGTGTTCATCCAGCTCTGCACGATATTATCTCAGGATTTAAAACCTGTTTGTTTTTTTAAAAAAAATCACCATGGCAATAGACATACCTACAAGTTGCGAACTCAAAAACCAGAAACCCAAACTCACAATAAACAACAGTAAAATTATACATGCAAATCACACAATAGACATTAAAAAATAAACAGTTAACTCTGCCCTCTCCCACTCTGCCCAGGGCTGGAAAGAAATTGATATCACCAGGATTGTAAAATGTTGATGTATATTTGACTGTACCACATAGTCATGTTAGAAGTTAAAATTTGTCAGACTGCAAGATATTTCGTGTAGCCATTTAAAAATGAATAGGGTTATTCTCCCCAATGCATTGTGCAATATTTATCTCTTATCCAAAACAGCTACATGGTAATAACCTCATTTCTGTTTGTGGGAGCTCACTGTGTACAAATTGGCAGCTGTATTTCCCACAATTCAACATTGGCAACAAGTCAGAATTGTCTCATCAGCTTTAACATGCTTTGGCAGATCTGCAGCCATTAATAAATGCAAGTCCTTTAACTTCATATTCTGAAATGATGCATCTTAACTAAAATTCTCAAATTTGGTTTTGCTGAAGCCTCCCACACTGAGCTCTATCTAGTGCAAGGCTCCATCTTGGTCAAATTTGCTGATCCAGAAAGAAAAAAAAGGGAAGCAAACATATCATACAGTACCTTTTATGTGGTGAAGATGTCTTACCATAGACTTTGTGTCGTCATCAAGTACAATGGACAACTTGAACACAAATGAGTTTTACAAAATGCCAATGTCTTGATTGTAATGAGGCCTGCCAGGTGTACCTTACAGAATATGAGTTTTCTGATTGAGGCTGTTAATATGGTTCAATCAGGGTGCCCTGTCTGACAGATAAAAACAAGAGTTTCAGTCATCCTGCTCACTCCAAGAGCTGGCTCTGAGGGACCTGGGTCAGTGTCAAGGGCTCTCCAAGTTTAAATAAAGGGTGACAGGGTACTGGCCTCTGTGGAGTTATTTCATAGCAGTGTGCATTTCTTTCTGAATTACGAGAGATGATCAGGAAATCTGTGCCAGGAACTCATTCCCCAGATGAACACAAATTAATCTGCTTTTGTTAAATTTAATTGAAGAAAGAACATTGGCCATGGTCAAAGCTGTTACTGTTCTTGCCAAAGAGCCATGGATGTTTTAAACGTAGATAAGGTTAGAAATCGCAAGGCACCAGGTTATAGTCTAACAGGTTTATTTGAAAATGCAAGTTTTTGGAGCCTCGGTCCTCCTTCAGGTGTTACTGAGAGAGATGGTATCAGACACAGAGTTATTAGTTAAAGATCAAATGGTCACATCACTGATCAGGATATATTAAACAAACCCGAGATGCTGTAATTCTTCAATCAGTTGGAAGACTGTATTTGATTAAAATATATATTGACTAATTGATTAATATTTTGGACTATAATCTGCTGTTGCATGAATTCTGGCATTGTCCACCCCAGTCCAAACACCAGCACCTGCACATCATACACAAACAAGAGCCTGGTCTGATGTTTCTTTTTAAAGATAGCTTCTCAGCCAATGAAACATGTATCAAGTCAGTTGGTGGGTTTTAGATGTTGGAAAGGCTCGAACCAGCTGCCTCCTGAGGGTTGAGAAGCTATCAAATGAACCAAACTAACAAGTTATTCAATAGACACTTGACAGTAGAAACGAAGCAGGACTGTTACAATCAAATGAACTCTGTGAGTAAAATGCAAAAAAGGCGCTTCATTTTTCAGAAACAATAAGGAAGATTAATTTTTGTGAAACACATTTTAAAAGCACGGTTTTTTTTGACATTTCAACTTACACCCTTGGTGTTGAAAACATCAAAACTGATGGGACATTCCTCAAAAAGATTCAAAGGTGTTACAGTGGGTGTCTTGACAGAAAGATGTCTAACCTTGCTAATGTGATCTATAATATTTCTCACTAGTACATGCACCAGTTGTCAGAAAGATAATAAGTGATGTGGTCCATGCAATTGCAAGGGATGACAGAGAGAAGGTGCAATTCTGTTGAATATTGCCTTTCAGAATGTTACCAGATGATCTGTTAGTTTTGCAGCAAATGCCAAACATGCTGAGCTGACGTAAGATAATAACATTAAATGTCTCGAATATGCTTTTTCTCAGATAAAGATATCTCGGATTAACAAACTGCTCTCAGGATTATAGCCTTGTTAAACAATTCTCTCAAGAGCCTGATTTTCAGCAATAGCTACATTAAATCTTCTTTAACTGACTTATCACACATTTCCAACTTGTAATGGCAGAGATGACATATGCAACACTTGATTTACTTCAATTGCACACTCCTGTGACAGTTTGTCATCAGCCATCTGGGAAAGGGAACAGAGACATGTAGTTAATGTCAGCCTTGTTGGTATCCAGTGCACAGAGGTTTCAAAGTGAAGTTGTAAAAAAGTACTGCAAATGGCACATAACGCAGTACGATAAAGGATTGTGTGAAACTTGACAGTCTGATTTTTATAATGTTATCAGATTCTCCTGCTGGCCTTTGGGTTATATTACATGATGAAACGTGCTCATGCAAGCAAGGCTAAGCAAACTTCATTTCCTCACCAGACTAAACTGAAAATCCTAGCGTTGTAGACTGGGCCTTGTGCATCACAATTGTTCTTTGGTCAAGCATGGTTGCTATTCTTCGGGATTTAGACAATGTGGGACCATAACATGATCTGAATATATTTTGGCATTGTAAAAATCTACAAACTGCTGTTTCCTCTCTTGCACGGTCTGAAAGCTAACATTGTTGGCAAGTAAGGACTGAATTTTGCTTTAAAAAGTGAAGGGAAGGAATATGCTGCTGAACTTTTGATAATATCCCCACAAAGGTTTAACAAGGCTACAGAACACTGATTTTCCATATTCAATGTGATCTTCAATTTCCAACCATCTAGAGGGGCTCAGTGGTGCTGAGCAACAGGACTGACTCCTTTGTTCAAACAACATTGTCATCCTCTCCACACCCGCCTCCCACAAAATGTTAATGATATTGGCCTAATACTTACTGTCAAGCACATAAGATGTGAAGCAGAGAGCTAACCATCTGATTTGTTTGCATGCAGTTTGCAGTACGAAGGAGATGAATTATCAGATAATTTACCTAGACAATGCACCCAGCCCTGGCCAAATTGAAGGTATAATTCTCACAGACAGCAAACCTAGAAGTAAAAGAAGTGGATGACAATTCACCGTTTAATTATTGTACAGAAAGCAAAATAAATCATGCGATAGTAACGACCACTGATTATGTATGGATACAGTGAACTTTTAATTATCACATGTGCCAAAATAGCAGAATGTAATTTGGAACAACTCAGCACAATGAATGTCTGGAAAGCCTGAGAGGGTTATCTCCAGCATTGGGGGAGACCATGAAATATTATACCTGATAGGCTTGAGGGAAGCTTCAAATGGAGAAATGCACTGCAAACTGAGCAGTAAATCTTTCTGATTTATCTCGTACAGTGAGCGTAAGGGAGAAAAGGGAACAGTTAGGTCAAAAGATATGTGTGTGTGTTTTCCCTTTCTTTAGAATGCACAAAAGCAAGTGTTAAAAGTCGATGTGAACCCCAGCCTCAGTGTGCTATTGGCAAGGCTAGATGTTGTGATGACAATAGCTGAGAAAACCCCTAGTCACCCTTGCACTGTAGGTTAAGAATAAGGGAAATCTTTTGCTTTGTTGCAAAGCCAGAGAGCAAGTGAAACTACAACCAAAGTGGAACAGGGTAAAACAAATTCAGCTGACTCGCAAAGCCAAGCATCTCAACATCAACCACTCATGTCCCAACATCCATGCTATCGCTATCACTCAGAGTAACAACCTAATATCCCATCATCTACTCTTCATGGAATTCATCTACATATCCTAACCTTTGTCTTTTTTAAATTCTTTCGTTGCTAATCTGTGTGTATTTGTGAGGTGATATTATTCCTTCTTGCATTTAGTAGCTAATAAACTCATTCTTTCATCAGCTCAGGAAAGCCTGGTTAAATTGACTCCTTTTAAAAGCATGAATTATATTATTCTGAGGGAAAGGCAGTTGCAACAGAAAGGGTTCTTCTTAAACTAAGCTTGTTGTGACAAACTGATGGGGTTGTTGAATAGACAAGGGGGGCCAGTTCACCCTTCCTTATCTGGATGATGGAAAATTCGGGTCAATTCATCTGGAACCTCAGTTGGGATCTGCTCACAGCAGGACATACACAGGAGATTAAACTCGAAACCAAGATATCATAAACAGACTAAAAAACAAATTAATACTTGCGCAATTTTTAAATGCTATTTTGAACTAATGATGCTCGAAGCAATTCTCTATCATCTGAGGGATCCTGACAAAACATTCTGATGGTAAACAGTATCAATTGAGTTACATGTATCTGTTTGATTGTATGGAGTACCTAGCAAACAATCGTGGAATCTCTTCACAATTCTTTCATAATAATATCACACTTTTGCATTCATAATACAAATAACATTAACTTCAGAAATGGTATTATCTTAAAAGGGAGGGTGACTCCAGAAGCAGGTGACTACGAACCAGTTAGCTTACCTGTCTCATTTGGAAAGTGTTGAAATCTACTATGAACGTCGTAATAACAGAGCATTTAGAAATATATAATCAAAATAAGCAGAGTCTGCTTGACTTCATGAATGGTAAATCATGCCTGACAAATTTATTAGCATTCTTTGAGGAAGGAACAAGCAGGACAGATAAAGGTGAACCTGTAGATGTAATATATTTGGATTTCCAAAAGGCGTTTGTTAAGATACTGCATTAAAACCTCTTTAATAAGACAAGAGCCCATGATGTTGGGAATAGAATATTAGAAGACATTAGGGATAAAGAAACACTTTCAGGATGGCAATTTGTAACTTTTGGAATGCCACAGGAGTCAGTACAGTGGCCATAATATATAGTAATATACAATATATATATTAATGACTTGGACGAGGGAAGAGAGCATACTGAGTCTAAGTTTGCAGCTGACCCAAAGTAGGTGGGAAGGCGAGTGCCGAGGAGGAATTTCTTCGCTCAGAGAATACTGAATGTAGAAAATTCTTTACCACAGAGGACTGTAGAGTCTGGGCAAGGTTGAGACAGACATTTTTTAAAAATCAGTAGAAGAATCAAGGTGTTTGAGGAGACAGTGATAAATTGGAGGTAAGGATTATCAACCCAGCTGTTGCCTAATTGAATGAAGGAGCAGACCTAATTGGTTAAAAGTCCTCCTTCTGCTTCTATATCCCATCAAGTTATTGAAAATAAACAGTTTATAAAATTGGAAAACATAGCTTTATTTGAGTGAAGATGTAAGCAGCCTTGAACTTTGAATAAGTTACAAACTCAGTTAAAGTACTGGTCAAACAAATCTGACAGGAATATGTTAACTATTTTTGTTAAGCATTCATGTGATCATATTTTTTTAATTTTCATGCTTACGATTGCATTGGTAGATATTGATCATATTGCAATTGCATCTGAGAGTGCTGGGTTACTGTGAATTAGAACGGTAGGTTACCAGAAAAACAACCGTTCTGAAACAGCTTATTTAAAAAAATTATGAAAACCAAATGACAGGGTAAGAATGTCTTTCCCAAACTCTGTTACAACAGCAGGCACAGTATCTGCACACAGTGCTGAGTACAATACCACCAGCCCAGTGAGGATGAAAGCTTTCTTCCTGTCAATAAAGAGGTCCTTGCACTCAATTATTCATACGCTAGGAAACTTAAACACGAAGGTACCTCCAATAAGGCACAAATAATATTTCTCATTCTTTCAACTGTGTCTCACGTTGCCTCAGTTATACAAAGAGTGTGTCACTCTAATTAATGGCATGACTGCGATGGGATGCAGTAAGCTTATGTCTGTTGCATTTAAAAAAAACATAACAGCATTCTCATGCTTCAAGTTTTATAAATTTAAATTTGTAAATCCCCATATGCTTTACATTGCAGTGGTGGAATTTGAGGCTAGAAAGTAACTATACCAGAGGAACATCAGAAGAATTGACAGCAGGAATGCCAGTCATAACCTGCTTTGAAGGGGTCACACAGGGTTTTAAATTGTTGGAGACAACGAAACTGGTCCTAAGTCCCCTCTGAATGATAGATAATGGGAACTGCAGATGCTGGAGAATCCGAGATAACAAAGTGTGGAGCTGGATAAACACAGCAGGCCAAGCAGCATCTCAGGAGCACAAAAGCTGACGTTTTGGGCCTAGACCCTTCATCAGAGAGGGGGATGGGGAGAGGGAACTGGAATAAATAGGAGAGAGGGGTAGGCGGACTGAAGATGGAGAGAAAAGAAGATAGGTACAGAGGAGATTATAGGTGAGGAGGTAGGGAGGGAATAGGTCAGTCCAGGGAACATGGACAGGTCAAGGAGGCGGGATGAGGTGGTAGGTAGGAAATGGAGATGCGGCTTGAGGTGGGAGGAAGGGATGGGTGAGAGGAAGAACAGGTTAGGGAAGCAGAAACAGGCTGGGCTGGTTTTGGGATGCAGTGGGGGAAGGGGAGATTTTGAAGCTTGTGAAGTCCACATTGATACCATTGGGCTGCAGGGTTCCCAAGTGGAATATGAGTTGCAGTTCCTGCAACCTTCGGGTGGCATCATTTATGCACTAAAGGAGGCCCATGATGGACAAGTCATCTGAGGAAAGAAGCGGGGGGGGGGGGTGTTGAAATGGTTCGCGACTGGGAGGTGCAGTTGTCTGTTGCGAACCGAACGGAGGTGTTCTGCAAAGCGGTCCCCAAGCCTCCGCTTGGTTTCCCCAATGCAGAGGAAGCCACACCGGGTACAATGGATACAATATACCACATTGGCAGATGTGCAGGTGAACCTCTGCTTGATATGGAAGGTCATCTTGGGGCCTGGGATGGGGGTGAGGGAGGAGGTGTAGGGGCAAGTGTAGCACATCCTGCGGTTGCAGGGGAAGGTGCCGGGTGTGGTGGGGTTGGAGGGGAGTGTGGAGCCGACAAGGGAGTCGTGGAGAGAGTGGGTTCTCCAGAAGGCAGACAAGGGTGGGGATGGAAAAATGTCTTGGGTGGTGGGGTCAGATTGTAGATGGCGGACGTGTCGGAGGATGATACGTTGTTTCTGGAGGTTGGTGGGGTCGTATGTGAGAACGAGGGGGATCCTCTGGGGGCAGATGTGGCGGGGGCGGAGTGTGAGGGATGTGTGGTGGGAAATGCGGGAGGCGCGGTCAAGGGTGTTCTTGACCACTGCAGGGGGAAAGTTGCGGTCCTTGAAGAACGTGGACATCTGGGATGTGTGGGAGTGGAATGCCTCATCCTGGGAGCAGATGCGGCGGAGGCGGAGGAATTGAGAATAGGGGATGGAATTTTTGCAAGAGGGTGGGTGGGAGGAGGTGTATTCTAGGTAGCTGTGGGAGTCAGTGGGCTTGAAATGGACATCAGTTTCTAGCTGGTTACCTGAGATGGAGACTGAGAGGTCCAGGAAGATGAGGGATGTGTTGGAGATGGCCCAGGTGAACTTGAGGTTGGGGTGGAAGGTGCTGGTAAAGTGGATGAACTGGTCGAGCTCCTCTGGGGAGCAAGAGGCGGTGCCGATGCAGTCATCAATGTAACGGAGGAAGAGGTAGGGTTTGGGGCCTGTGTAGGTGCAGAAGAGGGACTGTAACCTACAAAGAGGCAGGCACAGCTTGGGCCCATGCGGATACCCTTGTCCACCCCCTTAGTCTGTAGGAAGTGGGAGGAATCGAAAGAGAAGTTGTTGAGGGTGAGGACGAGTTCGGCTAGGCGGATGAGCGTGTCAGTGGAGGGGGATTGGTCAGGCCTGCGGGACAGGAAGAAGCGGAGCGACTTGAGGCCATTTGTACTGTACACCTGTATTCCTCATGCAGATGGCCTCAAGGCCCTCCGCTTCTTCCTGTCCCGCAGGCCCGACCAATCCCCCTCCAATGACATCCTCATCCGCCAAGCCGAACTCATGCTCACCGTCAACAACTTCTCTTTCGATTCCTTCCACTTCCTACAGACAAAGCGGGTGGCCATGGGTATCCGCATGGGCCCAATCTATGCCTGCCTCTTTGTAGGATACGTGGAACAGCCCCTCTTCCGCACCTACACAGGCCCCAAACCCCACCTCTTCCTCCGTTACATTGCTGACTGCATCGGCGCTGCCTCTTGTTCCCCAGAGGAGCTCGAACAGTTTATCCACTTCACCAACACCTTCCACCCCAACCTCAAGTTCACCTGGGCCATCTCCAACACATCCCTCACCTTCCTGGACCTCTCAGTCTCCATCTCAGATAAACAGCTAGAAACCAATGTTCATTTCAAGCCCACTGACTCCCACAGTTACCTAGAATACACCTCCACCCACCCACCCTCCTGCAAAAATTCCACCCCCTATTCCAAATTTCTCCGCCTCCGCCACACCTGCTCCCAGGATGAGGCATTCCACTCACGCACATCCCAGATGTCCACTTTCTTCAAGGACCGCAACTTTCCCCCTGCAGTGGTCGAGAACGCCCTTGACCGCGCCTCCTGCATTTCTCGCCACACATCCCTCACACCCCGCCCCCGCCACAACCACTCCCTGAGGATCCCCCTCGTTCTCACATAACACCCCACCAACCTCCGGATACAACGTATCATCCTCTGGCACTTCTGCCATCTACAATCCGACCCCACCACCCAAGACATTTTTCCATCCCCACCCTTGTCTGTCTTCCAGAGAGCCCACTCTCTCCAGGACTCCCTTGTCCGCTCCACACTCCCCTCCAACCCCACCACACGTGACACCATCCCCTGCAACCGCAGGAAGTGCTATACTTGCCCCTACACCTCCTCCCTCACCCCCATCTCAGGCCCCAAGATGACCTTCCATATCAAGCAGATGTTCACCTGCACATCTGCCAATGTGGTATATTGTATCCATTGCACCCGGTGTGGCCTCCTCTACGTTGGGAAAACCAAGCGGAGGCTTGGGGACCGCTTTGCAGGACACCTCCGTTCGGTTCGCAACAAACAACTGCACCTCCCAGTCGCGAACCATTTCAACTCCCCCTCCCATTCTTTAAATGACATGTCCATCATGGGCCTCCTGCAGTGCCACAATGATGCTACCCGAAGGTTGCAGGAACAGCGACTCATATTTCGCTTGGGAACCCTGCAGCCCAATGGCATCAAGGTGGACTTCACAAGCTTCAAAATCTCCCCTTCCCCCACTGCCTCCCAAAACCAGCCCAGTTCTTCCCCTCCTCCCCCGACTGCATCACAAAACCAGCCCAGCTCGTCCCCTCCCCACACTGCATCCCAAAACCAGTCCAACCTGTCTCTGCCTCCCTAACCTGTTCTTCCTCTCACCCATCCCTTCCTCCCACCTCAAGCCGCACCCCCATCTACCTACTAACCTCATCCCACCTCCTTGACCTGTCCATCTTCCCTGGACTGACCTATCCCCTCCCTACCTCCCCACCTATACTCTCTCCACCTATCTTCTTTTCTCTCCATCTTCGGTCCGCCTCCCCCTCTCTCCTATTTATTCCAGTTCCCTCTCCCCATCCCCCTCTCTGATGAAGGGTCTAGGCCCAAAACATCAGCTTTTGTGCTCCTGTGATGCTGCTTGGCCTTCTGTGTTCATCCAGCCTCACATTTTGTTATCCTCTCTGAATGATTTTTTTTAGATCAGCTTGACTGAAGCAATCTATCCAAAAGTACAGTCTACCAGGACGATTGCGACAAATTTCAAGCCCGTTGTCATGATCAACATTCATAATTTGGTCCACTTTTGTGTCTGCCATTTTCTGCTCCATGTATTATTATCATTATTCCAGCGGAACTTACATCTTGAATGAAAACAAAGTTGCTGGGAAAGCAACTTTTTGTTTTTCTTCCTGATTTTCTTTCTTTCCTGTAGTTCTTTCAGTTTTTACATCTTGAATAAGTGGCCAAAGTCAAAACTGTCTTCAATTGGTTTTTACCAGTTATGATATTGCTGAAGTGTTTTGTACAATGCAACCAAAATGTTACTCAGGACAGAGCTATGGTATCGGCTCTTATAGCCAGTGTTATAGCCATGAGAAGAACAGCAAATATTGTAAATTCAGGTGAGGAGCGAATAATGTTGAACACTACAAAATGTATTGTGGGCAATTTTTACCTGTCCCAATAATATAAAGCAGACAATAATAGATCAACAGCATGTTATATGCCTCTGCTGATCAGGAGGAAATGTCCAAACGTTTGTGGAATTTTGCAGTGCAATCTATCATTGCCTACATACCGGCAGTGACTGCACTGGTGTGACTCATGGAAAGTCCTTTGAGGCGTTTCTTAAGAGGCATTTAAAAGATACTTTACAAATGTGAGCCTTTTTCTAAATTCATTCATGGCATAAGGACATAGCTGACCAGGCAGCATTTATTGCCCATCCCTAATTGCCAAGAGGGCAGGACAGATTAAACCACTTTGCTGTGGGTCTGGAGTCACATATACGCCAGACCAGGTAAGATTTCCTTTAGGATATGTATTCTTCATGCATATTCTAAAACAGCAAGAATGGGTCCATTTAGTTTACAGACCTTCAAAGCCACAGCATCTATGTCTTAACTGCAGTCTTAAGTCTTCCAAAATGTTGATGATTTTTTTTGTCATGGACTGGGTGGGCAGACAGTAGACACCAGATGGATCACAAGTATTATCTCCTGAAAATACAGCCAACATGAACACAATCAATGAAACATAATTTAACACAGAGATGTGAGAAACATAAAGAAGAGCAGAAGCAAATTGGGACAGTAGATTCCCAGGCACGTCAAACCCACGTCACAAAAACCCCAACATTCACCGAAGGATCGATTTCAACTCTTGATATAAGTCAAACTCAAGGTTCCAACTTGCTAATTGTGTCTCCCCCCCCCCCCCCCCGCCTAAATTGACATGTCAAAAGGGAGAAAGAGAAATTCTTTGAACTTCTAAAATGCAAAATGAAAATAACATTCATTCTAAATATTTCCATTCTATTCCCTCTCAGGAAAACCATTTCTTTTGTAAATCATGCTTTTTGACTCAATTCATTTCTGATATATGTTAAGTGAACATTTTTCAATTTGATGGAATGATGTTGTTCGAAGATTATCTTAGCACCATTTATGAAAGGCTCTTTATCTGATATTGTTTCTTGCAATAAATTATCTTGGTTGTAATTTTCATGATGCACACCTCTTTACAACTAAAGTAGTAAGTAGAGATGATGGTGACATGCCTGCTCAGGCGAGGCAAGTTGGATAATTGTACATGTAACTCTTTTCACCTGCACTGTCACTGTAAGCCATGTTCTCTGGGAGAACATAGTATATTAGGCAGTATGGTTGCTCATTGTCTCAACTGGTGCCTCAAATCCACTTTGCATCTTCTCCCAATATTTGTTAATTCTGTAAGAAATCAAAGTCCGTCAATTGCAACCTTGAATATACACAACACTGGAGATTCTACCACCCACTAGTTGGAGAATTCCAAAGACTCAGGTATAGAGTTTAACATATATACACTGTGCAATATATTGCTTGAGTGAAGCATTTAGGGGTTCATTTTAAAACTGTGTAATAGCCTCAAGTATATGAAAGCAAGTTGACAATGCAATTTACACCTGCCCCAAATTTCACCTCTGTGTAAGTTGATGGAAGTAATAATCAGGAGAAATTTATAACAAGCTGCTGACTTGCCAACACTCAATTTTATATTCTGACATGAAGGCAACATATGCTCAGTAATGTGCACAAAACGTCACTCCAGCCAAACAGTCATGCTCTTTCCTGAAAACAGCTGAGAAATGTTATATTGTGCTTTACTTCCTATACTGCTAGCTAGTGAGGCTTACAATCTATGAACAAATACGAAAGAAAATTATGTTCATTTGGCTGCAATTAAAATGAAGGGATGGGTAAAAATCCTGGATCCCCCTCCCTAATGAAGTAGCAGGTCCAGCTCGTACCACACAAATTTTAGTGGTTGAAAATGGCAACTCAATACCACCTCATCAAAGGGCAGCTCAAACTTCCAAACCTAAAAGTCACTGCCATGCATGGGCCTCAGGGATTGAGCAAAAGAAAAAGAAATGAGAGGGAATATGGCTTCAGATCCAAACTGGGATTTCCTTTTGGGATGATGCACTGTCTAATCTCCCACATGTGAAATGGTTACTTAGGCTCTGTACTATAAAAAACAGTAAAACTGTACCTCAGTTCAAATTAATCCACTTTGATAAAGCAGTCGAGAAAATTGAAGGGATTCCTTATGAGATTGGGGAAAGAGTTAATTTAATATGTTCACAAATAACTTCAAGTCTTAACCAGTCAACATTTCTTAAAGAAATTGGTTCTAAACAAGAATTAAGAGGAGGAAACTCATTTTAGTTACTCTGCATTGCTGTAAGACTGCATGCCTGATATTAGAATTCTATAGTTAGTGAACAGTGGAGGCCCCAACAATGAGAAAAGTCAAGCCTGAAATTGGTAGCCTTTTGACTGTTCTAGGAATCAAAGAATATGGACAATGGCAGAGCTAATGGAGTTGTAACCACAGTTACGCTAAAGTTATTAACAATCTTGAGAGGCCATAAGGTCAACTCCTGCTGCTACATTCTTAGAGAGGGAATGTCACAAGGTGAGAGTGCAGGTTAAAGGTGGTACTTGCAGAATCATCCTCTGTGCCACTAATGTCACCCCAACATCACAGAAGCTAACACTCCATCCATAGGCCCAAGTTACACATCTTCTTGCCACAGAAAGACTGCTAACATCATCAAATACTCCTCCCACCCTGTCAATGCTTTCATAGAATCTTTTCCATCAGGCAGGACATACTGAAGTTTGAACAT
This sequence comes from Stegostoma tigrinum, assembly GCF_030684315.1. Lineage (NCBI taxonomy): Eukaryota > Metazoa > Chordata > Chondrichthyes > Orectolobiformes > Stegostomatidae > Stegostoma > Stegostoma tigrinum. Next base: position 9,264,288 of record NC_081378.1, read on the forward strand.
ATTGCGCCAACAGGTTCAAGAACGGCTTCTTCCCCGCTATTATTATACTGTTGAATGAACTCTCTAACTTCAAATAATGTTGATCTTGCTAACATTGATGTTGTTTTGCGCACCTCCTGTGCAATGTAACTTGTATGGTTCACTCTGTCTAAGCACCTAATGATCTGCATGTTCTTGCTTACGATGATCTGCTTGTACTGCTCGCAAACAAAGCTTTTCACTGTACTTAGCTACACATGACAATAAATCAAATCAAATCAAATCAACTTCATTACTTTTATTGAAAGGTACAAGGAGGGTAAAAGCATTTGAAGATAGGTCTGGAAAGGAAGCTTTACATGATGAGCTTGATACATTATAAGATGATGTGGCTTAGAAATAATGGCCAAAGTAGGCCATAATACTTGAAACTTCTGTCACTGGTGATACAGGAAGATGAGCCAACACACTAACTCATAAGAATAAAGTACATGAGCTGGGATAGCTTAGAGGTAAGACTACAGAAGTTGGGTGAGTGAGGTCATGAAAGAAGCTGCGCTTGTATAGTGCACCCCAATTCCCTGACAGCAAATGATGCACTTTTGAAGTGTAGTCATTGTTATAATGAAAATTATGCTGCAGCCAATTCACTTATAGCAAGCTCTTGCAAAAAACACAACGGCAATCAAATCATTTTTTTTAAAAGTTTACTCGCAGAATGTGCTCGCTACCCCAGTACTTATTGCCCATCTGCCAATTAAGAGTTAGCCACATTGTTGTAGGTCTGGAGTCACAAGTAGGTGACGCCAGGTAAGGATGGCAGTTTCCTTCCCTAAAGAACATTAGTGAGCCAGATGTTTATTTTTGGAAATTCGACAATGGATTCATGGTCATCATAAGACACTTAATTCCAGATTCTTCATTGAATTCAAATTCCACCATCTGCCATGAACCCAGGTCCCCAGAACATTAGTGGAGTTTCTGAATTAATAATCTGTAGTGATTGGAATGAGTTGGCTGGGCAGATCACATTGAGTATGGGTTTCCTATTTGGGACTGATAACCTGAAACAATCAGGGAATCCTGGCTGACAGTTATAAACAGGAGCCTCATAGATTCTTCTGACTTCAGGGACTAGCTTTGAGCTGACTCGTCAGAACCCATGTACTGTGCACATGTAAATAAAGGGTGACCTGGCTATGGGATACCGGCCTCTATGGAGTTATTTCAAGGCCCAGCGATAATACCACTAGGCCATTACTTTGTTGATGTTGAATAAGGGTTGAATGATGGCCAGTACCAGGTTGAATTCTGCAAAATAGTGCCACGAAATCTTTAATATCCACCTGAGAATGTAGGAGGGTCAGTTTAATATTTCGTCTAAAGATGGAGCCTTTGAGATTTCTGTGGCAAAGTCTTAGGAATGACATTTGAACCTATAACTTGGTATTTTAGATTGAGTGTTACCCATTAACCGATGACCAGATTTGTAAGTTACGATGAGGATTTCAAATGCAATGTACTATGGATTGGACACCTAATGTTAATTGCTGAAGGCTGCAGCAATGAATGAATATGGGAAACCTATACTATCTCGATTTTGTATAATTGGCAGTCAAGCCTTAATATGTTTGACAGCTTTGTTTTCACGGCAGCCGTTTTAATCTAAGATTTTCACAATAATTACAGGTACATGCTGACGGATTCTTGATTCAAATTATGTTTCCTTTAAATCATTGATTTTTGTTGGAATGGAAATTCAAAGGTGATTTTGTTTTAACTGTTCAAAGCTTAAAAACAAGGGTTTAGAATTTCTGCCACACCTACATCATAATATTAACTAGCAGCCTGCAACATAGCTTGCCCTGAGAGTGCCTGCCTCTCTAGCGCAATAGCAATGCAGTTCAATCAAATACAAGAACAAAGTATATGATTGAGCTGGCGTATAATTAGCGCATGGAATGTGTTCTTTAGCTTGTCTTTTATTTTGGCCCCAACAGTCCTTGCTCCAGAATGCAGCATAAGTAGTGTTGTGTATTTATAAGGCATGCAACAGTGAAACTGAAATGTTACAACGATGCAAGCTGAGACATCCTGAAGACGTCATGCCTCATGAACTTGAAAGTCAAGCCAGTGCAGACTCTTTATTTAAACTGACTGCCAATATGTTCTCTTCAACTCAGTGAATTAGGAGATTTTTGAAGTTCTCACTGAAACTTACAGCCAGGAGTGCTTTGGAATAGATCCCAAAAGAACTCCTAGAAAGTGGAAGAGTCCATTGGGCCTCCTGGGAGCCGATCACATTCACCTACCCACATTTTCACCAGAACTCTCGCTTCTTTTTAACTAACAAACATATCCTTTGGTATGAGCCTGCTTCTCAATTGTTAATTAACTGAAAGGTTGTTGAACAATTCTGTAAGCTATTACATCAAAAGTATTCATGGAACATTCATTTCTGCGTCTTGTTTCTGACCTCTAATTTGTCTGTCCTGGACTTTGAAGATTAATTGTACAGTTGGCTTTTGTTGCCTTGTTATGTCCTGATTAAATGATTCACATTCATTTAAGGTTCTGGTTGAGGCCAACACCACCACAAGGTGAAATATTTGTGTCGTAATGAGAATTATGCAGCAGCCCATAGCAAGCTCTTATCAAACAACACAACAGTATCTGCGAAATCGAAACCACACATGATAATTACTAGAAAACATTAATAACATCTTCAGGAGATAGCAAGAATTGCAAATGCTGAAGTCAGAGATAACACACAATGTGGAGCTGGAGGAACACAGCAGGTCAGGCAGCATCAGAGGAGCAGGAAAGTCAATGTTTCAGGTTTACACTGATGATGGTCCTGATGAAGGGTATAAACCCGAAACGTCGACTTTCCTGCTCCTCTGATGATGCCTGACCTGCTGTGTTCCTCCAGCTCCACAATAACATCTTCATTTTACTTCCCCAGTTTAATGGTGTCACTCACGTTAGCCAACCACCTCGTTCCCTACACTTATTGTGAAAACACCTCGTGAAAAATACTTGGATTGTTATCAGATCAGAACAGTAGTAAATATGGCTCCAATTCAGGATCCCTCTCAAATCAGAATCTAATAGATCAATGGCCAAACTAACTTGATTGACTAACTATTAGCTAGTTGGAAAACACCTTTCTCAAAAAAAAATTCCAAACTCATCAAGATTTAAAGTCTGGATTGAAAAACAAATCAGAGGCCATTTTAACCAATGTTATATAACTGCGTACAACATATAGAACTAATGATAACAGATAGGGAATTTGATATAAATAGACAGCAATCAGATAAAAAATTGAAACAACATTTTGTCGATCTTCAGAAAATGCTGCCAAAAATATAATCAACATTAAATATCCCGTACTTCATGTAAATTGCATATTAATTCATAGTTGTAAAAAGCTTCGGCATAAAACACTAGAAAACAATTTTTTTTTGCTATTTTTATTTTCTTTGATGGAGAGCGACTACAGCTGATTTTACCAATCCAAATGAGCAATTGAACAAGTCAATTAAAATGTCAAAATATTTTGGATTTGCTGACAGTAATTACATTTTTCATCAATATAGTATATTTTGCTCTGCAATTGATTACAATTCAAGGCATTTTGCACAAGTTCCTATTAGCAAGCCATGAATTCTTATTGTAAGAACATTTGAGTAAGACAAGGAAACATAGTTTGCCACTCAACCATCTCCTTAGCTTCCATCAAGTCTTTGTTGCTTGGTAAATATCCTTTCCCTCCTGTGTAGCTTTCATTGATCCTTTACAAATTGGCTCTACAAATTACCAAAAGCTGAGCATCTTTATAGTTCTCCAGTTGGACATACTGCATAAGATGGTTAATATTACTCGAGCAATATCTAAAGAATGAGACATTCTGGTAAAATTTTCGAAAACCAACTCCATAAACAAGAGCTCATGGGAGCTCAGATGTTTGTATAATAACTCACAACACATTCCATTCGCCCATCTCCCCTGTGCTTGCTGAATGACATGGTTTCCAGTTAAGCAACACCTTAAAATGCCTGGCTACGGGGAAGGTCTGGGTTATGTTTGTGCACGGACCAAAGGTGTTTGGCAAAGCACTCATCCAGTCTATGTTTGGTTTCTCCAACGAACAGTAGGCCACAGTGGGTGCAGCGAATACAATACACAAGATGAGAGGAAGTGCAAGTGAAATGCTGCTTGGGAACTTTGGTGAAGTAAAGTGCTGACCTGGCCTATACGTGACTCCCAACCAACAGCAATGTTTGATGCTTAATTGTCAGCAACTAAGGATGGGCAATAAATGCCGGCCTTGCCAGCGATGCTCACAATCCCTGACTGAACTTAAATATAAAACAGGGGATGGGTCGAGGAAGGTTTTGCTTCAGCAAAGTTACAGTTAAGTTCTTTGTCCACACTAGTGTTAGACTTAGGTTATTTCCTCAATGACAAGTTATTATTCAGCTCACTGAAACTTGATTGCAAGTAATGTCTAGCTAGTTGGTGAACATAATTAGGTTGTTCTCTATTGAACTGTTGATCTGATTTATCCCATTCTACTTGGGATTCTAACGACTGCAGCTTAGGTCGCACAGCCTTGTAAAGCATGATTGCAAGCAGGCAGTAAAATATTCAGCCCCGTTTAAAAATTCACCTAATTCTCACAATGCTGTTTATCTCTAATGGGCGGCTTACTGCTTTTGCCCTGAATGTGTGTTGTTTTATGGAGCATGAATAAGCTTATGAGGAGAAACTGCCTATGCTCTTCCTCCTCTGAAATTTAGTTTGTGCCAGGGATCCGATACAGCCTAGTGTGAGGATCTAATAGAAAAATTCATGACTGAGGGAATCAGGAACAACGGTTTCACAGCATTTTGTTCATCTCCTTATGGAAATAGAGCTGCGAAACGGATATTATGATTGAAGATAATTTATGAGATTCATTTTTAAGTCTGGTAGATGCAGATGCTGCATTAAACAGCCATCTGAAAATGACTGAGTTAGGGACGAGCACTAATTGCTTGCTATCTCAGCTAAATTCATTAAATATTGTTTCTTCATAACAAATGTATTTTGGTCATTTCTCCTGTACTCAATTCCTGGTCTGCTGGTATTTATTGTCCATGTCCCCTGTTAAAGTGCTCTAAGATGTTTCTGACACCTGGCATATAAATGCTGTTATTTGAGTCAAGTGAAGCTGACAATCCTTTGTGCAGCTGCATTCCCTTTGTGCTATCTCTTCGGTCTTCAAATTGCATGTTCAATAGGAATGTTCTTTTGAAAAAGCTCTGTGAAATGTCTTATTTCTTGAATTGTCCTTTGGGTTATTAGTTCAGTGCTAAAATTGAACCCAATTAAATATCTGAGTTTGGAAATTAAAATAATGCAATTTAACAGATTGTCAGTGCTGTGGTTTTGAGCAGATTTCGAAGTAAGGACTTTCGCTCAGGTGTCGCTTTCTTTCCTTTTGCCTACATTTAATTGCTCTAAGAAAAGTAAGTTCACTATTCAATGGATGGCAGGGGTGTTAAGTATATAACACCTTTTACATTTATGTGAAATAGAATAGTCTTATGAATCTCTACGATTCTATGATTTACGTGAAATAATAAAGTCTTATGAATAACACACTTGAATCTCCTATTCTATCATATTTATCTGTTGTTCCCCCATTGTGCTTGCTAGCTTATAGCTGAGATACAGTACATATTCACACTTCTACCCTCTATAGCTGCGAATTGGACGTTTCTGTGGCCTTCTGCTTTTGTGGAATGGGATTATCTCCACCTTGAATCTCAATAGATTTTCTCATGATCTTTCTAACATCTTCCGGTTGACCATAAAACAGTTCTTAATATTTGGCAATTATACACAACATCTGACAGGTTAAAATTTCAAGGTGCCAGGATATTTATTAAATGCAAATGCATGAGCTCAGGATCCAGACATTTGGGCCTGCAATGTACCTTGCAAGTTGCAAATTATGAAGGATTTTTTGTTTCACTTATTCTTTGGTGGGCTGTGGGCAAAGGCAAGGCTCACATTTGTTGCCCATTCCTAATTGTCTGTGAAATAAGGGACTTGCTAAGAGTCAACCACATTGGATTCATACATGAGGGGATGCAGAGCACCGTTAGTGTTCTCACTGGATTAGTAACCAGAGATCCAGGCAAGCATCAGGGGAAAGAGATTTGAGTCCCAGTCCTTATCTCTATCTCTAACCCTAGCCCTACTTTCAATGCAATTAAAAAACATCTGGAATTACAAATTTAATGATAAGCAAGAAAAGTTGCTGTAAAAACTCATCTGGATTACCAATATCCATTAGGGAAGGAGATCTACCATTGTCACCTGCTCTGCCTTATATATGACTCCAGGCAATGTTAATAAAGGAGCTGTAGGTTGGTGTCCTGTCTTTGGACATGTCAGTCAAGAGGTTTCCAGTTAACTTTTTTATAAATGGAAGGATCAGGCCAAGTCTGGTGAAGTTTTCATTGGCAAGTTTATCTCAGGCCTTTTGGGAATAAGAATCTGTCATTGATTGGCTATAGTCCTCTTTGTCAGATAGATCATTTACACAGTCACCCCAGTGATTTTTTTTGTGCTTGCTCAACAATCAGAAAAGATCTTTGTTTGATCTCTGACAACCAATGGTACACAAGATTGAAACTTGGTTGTGTTTCTGCCTGCCTAAGTATGCAGTGAAAATAAATGACACTTACGTATCATAGAATCATACAATGTAGAAGTGGACCTTTGGCGCAATGCACCAATAATTATAAACTACTATCTACATCACTCCCACTTTCCTATACTGGGCCCATAGCCAAAGTGTTCATTCAAGCACTTCTCAAAGATTTTGAAGCCTCACTTCCCAGGTATTCCACACCCCCACTACTCTCTGGGCGAAAACATTTTTCCTTAAATCCTCTCTAAACCTCCTGCCTTTCACTTTAAAATGATACCTCCTTGTTATTGAGCTTCTGACTGGAACAGCTGCTTTCTATCTACCCTGTCAATGCCCCTCATAATATTATACACCACAGTCAGGTCCCTCCTCTAACTTCTCTGCTCCAAAGAAAACAACCCGATCTTATCCCACCTTCTCTTCACAGCTAAAATGCTCCATCCCAGGCAACACCATGGTCAATCACCTCTGCATCCCCTCCCATGCAATCTCATCCTTCCTATAGTGTGGTGACCAGGACTGCTCACAGTACTCCAGCTGTGGCCTAACCAAAGTTCTGCAAAGCTCTAACATAACCTCCTAGCTCTTATCTACACCTCAACTGATAAAGGCAAGTGTTCCATATGCCTCCTTAACCAGTCTATTTACCTGTTCTGCCACCATCATGGACTTATGAGCGAACGCCCCAAGTCCTGTCTGATCCTTTGAACTTTCTGGAGTATTTATTGAGTACTCCCTGGTTTTGTTACTTCTTCCAATGTGCATCAGCTCATACGAGGAGGAGAGGATTAGTGTCTGGTTCATTGGTTTAAACATTTCATTGATCTGATTACTTTAACCAAAGTATTCTTAGAATCACATGTTCACTCATTTCCATACAACGCAGAAGACCAGTTTTGTTATGTTTGGGACGGACTATTGTTTGCCTTGATACTGGGCAAGTCAAAGTATTTTGCAAGTTATAGAAAACCTGCTCAAAAACACTGACAGTGTAAATATAAAGAGTGAAAATTCAACAATGTGACTGAGCAGATTAGATCCCTGAACTGCTTGTGACCTCTTGATTTCAGAGTCGGTATTAAGTTTTGGCATAAACCCACTTCCCTCTGTCTCAGGAAGGAACAATTTCCTGGATGTGAATATCGAGTTTCTCTCATAAAAAAATGTAAAAATGCATTTCACCAAACAGAATCACTTCTATGTGAGAGGATAAAGTCGGGGCTGCTTTTCTGGAATCACTTCTGATCACAACATGGAAGCCAGTGGATGATATGAATTTTAATGAAGTGTCAGTTATGCCCAGTGAGACTGTTGGCACAGTGTGGAATTCCTAAGACAAGAGAAAATTGAGAAGCATTTTGTTTTTAAAAACTCATCACTCTCCGGATAAGAGTTTCACTGGAGAGGTCAGTGTCTATTGCATTCCTCTATTATTCTTGAGAGAAATGTTGATGCGATACAAAAATAGAAAATGCTGGAGGAACTCAGCAGGTCTGTCTGCAATGTGTGAAGAAAGGAACAGAGTTAACATTTGAAGTCCAAAGACTCTTCCATCTTTAGACTTGAATTTGTTTTCTTTTTTTTTCCATTTCACAGATGTTACCAGCTCGAATGTTTCTCCAACATTCTCTGTTTTATTTTTATGTATGATCTACAGCATTTTGCTTTTAGTTGAGTGAACATGGTGCATTATTCTCATGCGCCTATTGGACTTTTCCTTCTCAGAGGGAGAGTCTGTTTATCAAATGTACCAAAACTATTCATAACATCCATAGCTACTGCAGTGGAGGAGATGTTTAGTTTAGCACGTTTAGACGTTTAGTATCTGAGCCCAGCGCAGATTCATGGAGGCAGCAGCAGAAAGGAGTTTAAGCCCAGTATGACACCTGACAGCGTTAGCAGAGGTTGCATCGGCAAGATGGGCCCAAAGCAGACTCACTGTGGTGGCGGAGTTATGCTTGGGCCAGTGTGGTACCCAGAGGCATCAGTGGCATCTACATTTGTGAGGGCATCAGTGGAGATGAGATGGTGCTGAAGGGTGGGGACTTTCATCCCAGCAGTGGAGACACAGTGAAGGGAACTCATGCCTGGCCACCAGGCCCAAGACAGAGCATTTAACAAGAAGGACTCCAAATTTGAACACTTTTCATAGGATCCCCACAAAGTGGAAACAGGCCCTTCAAGCTAAGAAGTCCATACTGACCCTCAGAGCGTCCCCCGAATCTATATATCCCTGAACAGTACAGGCAATTTAGTATGGCCAATCTACCTTGCCTGCACATCTTTGGACTGTCGGAGGGAACTGGAGCATCCGGAGGAAACTGACGCTAACACAGGGAGAATGTGCAAACTCCACACAGTCAACCGAGGGTGGAATCACACCCAGATCTCTGCAGCTGTGAGGCAGCAGTGCTAACCACTGATCCACCGTGCTGCCCCTAACTTTGTTTTTTTTTTAACCTTTATGTTCCAAGTGTTGGTTTATTTTTCATTTTCACGACGGCACTGAAGAGTGGCAACAGTTCACAACATTTCCTTCACTGTGCTTTGTAACAAATTACACGTGGCAATAAATAAACAAATAACTAGACACTTTGTATTGGTGGCAGCCAATGGTTGTCTGGGTCTTTCTGACCATTGGTTCTGTGTCCCAAGTCCGGTGAGTTTTGGATATCTTGCATTCACAGATATATAGCCCTTTGGTTGTAACAGTTTTCAAATGCTTGGACCCCTGCCTCAAGACAATTTCAGCTGATCATTTGTTATATATTTCCTTCTGGAGGAAATAATGAGTGTGAAGTTAATTCACTCCAAATCATTTAGATGTTGTAATTTTTGTTCTCCATTTTATCGCTGCTGTGACAAACACTTGATGTCAATCGATATGAAATTTACATCATTCCTGAGGGTGTTGATAATTGGTTATTTGGGCACTTCTGCTAACAAGGTATCTTCTATGCAATACATCTCACAACTAATCTGTGCAAGTGTCCTTTGTGAATATGCTTGGTGAACTTTTGAAGTTGATTTTTATAACCTTAAAACAAGATTTGTTTCAGCAATACATCCGCTATGACCTTTTGTAGATGGGCTCTACGTCAGGAATATTATGTTGCTGTGTGAAAAAACTACCATCCTTTCAGATCTACCCGCTTGATTGAAGAAGTCATCTGTAACATAAATTATACAATAAAACTAGATAGCTCGACTACTCAGTTTGCAAAATGCCTGCTCGGTTTAAAATTCGGATTTGAATTTTGTCTTCTCCTGCCCAGAAGTCCATGGTCATGCTACATGCTATCATCAGTCTCACTTTTGCACTATATTTCATCTTGAGTCAGGGCAGAATGTTAGAGACCAAAGATATGAGACAGTCATTAATAAACCCAGTAAGGAATTCAGGAGAAAAGAGTGGTAAGAATAGGAAGCTCATTTGAAGAAGGGCCCTGACCCGAAACGTCAGCTTTCCTGCTCCTCTGATGCTGCATGGCCTGCTGTGTTCATCCAGCTCCACGCTGTATTGTCTCAGGCTCCAGCATTCTTACTGTCTCTTAAAGAAAGACTTGCATTATTATAACACCTTTCACAGCTGCTGGTTTGCCAGAGCACATGTGGCCAATGAAACACTCTGACACACAGTGAAGTTGATGCAAGTAGTATAGCTGTGTTTAATGGAATGTTAGACATGTGCATGAAGCAGAAAATAATGAAAAGGAGATGTTGATAAGCTGAGATAATGCGGAAGGAGGTTTGAATGGTGATAGATACTGTACAGTCCTGCTGTGGCTTGAAAAGTAATTGTAAAATTTTATAGCACTTTATAAAATTATTCCTCTCGGAATCACAGCGGAAAAGTTGGCTGGAGTTTCTACCCCTGGTTTCTGAAGCTGTCATTTCTGCTGATAAAAAAAATTAAGTGAGAAGAAGATTGACTTTGGCTACGCTGACTTGTTTGGTTAAATTTCTTTCTGGTATCGAATACTAAGGCTCATTCATGTAGCGCAGGATATGCCAATGGACAATAGCAAGTGCGTATTTAATTACACCTAGCGAGTGGATAGGTTAGTAAAGGAGGAAACTTGCACTTATTGGAGGTGAAGGATAGACTATGAGAGAAGTGGTTAGAACAAGCCTCTCCAATTTAATAATATTCTATGTAAATCAGGGTAACCAGAACTGTACACAATACTCCTAAAGTGACTGACGAACATCCTGTACAACCTCAACATGACATCCCAACTGCTACAGTAAATAGTATGAGCAATGAAGGCAAGCATGGTGACCTCCCTGTATACACGTGATACAACTTTCAAAGATCCATGTACCTTGGCCCCTAGGTCCCTCTGTTCTACAACACTACCCCGGGCGTTACCATTAACTGTATAAGCCCTGCCCTTGGAGTTAGTAGGAACTGCCGATGCTGGAGTCTGAGATATCAAGGTGTGGATCTGGATGAACACAGCAGGCCAGGCAGTATCAGAGGAGCAGGAAAGCCGATGTTTCGGGTCTGGAGCCTTCTTCAGAAATGGGGGAGGGGAAGGGGGCTGTGAAATAAATAGAGAGAGGGGGGAGGCAATGATAGAAGGTGGGTAATGGAGCAGATAGCTGGAGGGAAGACGGACAGGTCAAGGACGCGGGGACGAGAGGAGAGGCTGGTCATGGGGTGAGTGGGGGTTGGGGTGGGGGAAGCAGCCCAAAGGTCTCGATGTGGACTTTACAAGCTTCAAAATCTCCTCAGCCCCGACCTCCTCTCAAGACCAGCCACTCCTTCATCTCCGCCTCCTTGACCTGCCCATCTTTTCTCCCACCTATCCGGTCCTCCCTCCTCTCTGATCAACCCCCACCCCCACTTCCTACCAACTAGCTACATCCCTGCCTCCTTGACCTGTCCGTCTTCTATCCTCCTATCTGCTCCTCTATTCACCTTCTGTCATCACCTCTCCCTCTCTCTATTTCAGAGCCCCCTTCCCCTCCCCCATTTCTGAAGAACAGTCCAGACCCAAAAGGTCAGCTTTCCAGCTCCACTGATGCTGCCTGGCCTGCTGTGTTCATCTAACCCCACACTTTGTTATCTAAGTCCTGCCCTTCTTTGCTTTCCCAAACTACAACGCCTCGCATTTATCCAAATTAAACTCCATCTTCCAATCCTCAGCTGATTGGCCCAATTGATCAAAATCCCTTCGTAATCTTAGAGAGCCTTCTTCTCTGTTAACTATACCACCAATTTTGGTGACATTCACAAATGTATTAACCATGATGCCTGGATTCTCATCCAAATTGTTTCTATAAATGACAAACAAAAGTGGACCTAGCACCAATCCCTGTAGAACACCTCAGGTTCCAGGCCTCTAGTTCAATAAATACCCCTCCACCACTATCCTCCGTTTCCTATTGTCAAACCTATTTTGTATCTACCTAGCAAGCTCTCCATGAATCCCATGTGGTTTAGCTTTATAAATTAGGCCACCATATGAAATCTTGTCAAAGGCTTTACTAAAGTTCACGTAGATGACACCTATCACTCTCTCCTCATCAATCTTGGTTATGTTCTTGAAAAGCTTAATCAAGTTAGTGAGACATGATTGCCACATACAGAACAAAGCTGACTATACCTAATCCGTCCTTGCCTCTCCAAATTGTGTCAATCCTACCTTTCAGAATCCCTTCCAACAACTTACCCACCACTGATGTCAGACTCACCCGTCTATAGTTCCTAAGCTTCTCCTTACAGACTTTCTTTGATAAAGCCAAAATATTAGCCACCTTCCAGTCCTCCAGTTCTTCATCTGTGGCTGTAGCTTATACAAATACCTCTGCTAAGGGCCCTGTAATTTCTTTCCTAACTTCCCACAATGTCCCGGGATACACTTGAATCAAGCCCTGGAGATTTATCCACTTTCATGTTTTTTAAGACTGTCAACACTTCCTCTTCTGTAATGTAGACTATTTTCAAGACATCAATATTTGTATCCACAAGTTCCCTATTCTCTATTTCCATGTCTACAGTAAAAACTGATGCAAAACATTCATTTGGTATCTCTCCCATCTCCTGTATTCCACACATAGATGACCTTGTTGATCTTTAAGGAGCTCTATTCTCTCCCTACTTGTTCTTTTGCTCTTAATGTGCTTATAGAAGCTCTTTGGATCATCCTTAACCTTATCTGACAAGGCTACCTCATGTCTTCCTTCTGCCCTCCTGATTTCCCTTTAAAGAATGCACCTATGCCTCTTATACTCATCAAGACATTCACTTGATCCCAGTTGTCTATAGTTAATATATGACTGTTTCTTATTCTTGACCAAATCCTCAATATCTTTATTTGTTCATTGTCCCCTATTCTTACCAGTGTGCCCTTCACTCTGCCAGGAACAGAATGCCTCTGAACTCTTGTTATCTCACCTTTGAAAGCCTCCAATTTGTCAATTGTTCCTTTACCTGTGAACAGTCTACTCTAATCAAATCTTGAACGTTCCTGTCTCGTTATCATTAAAAATTGCATGAGTCCACTGAAGTACTTTAACTTTTATACAAGGTCTATTCTTTTCCATAAGTATTTTAAAACTAATAGAATTATGATTGCTGGCCCCAAAATGCTGCCCCACTAATACCTCAGTCACTTGCCCTGCATTATTTTCCAAAAGAAAGTCAAGTTTTGCTCCTTCTCTAATAGGTTCATCTACATATTGAGCAAGAAAACTTGCTTGAACTCATTTAATAAATTCCTCACTGTCCAAGCCTTTAACACAATGGCAGACCCAGTCAATGTTTAGAAAGTTAAAATCCCCTACCATTACAATCCTATTATTCTCACATATATCTGAGATTTCTCTACATATTTGTTCCTCACTTTCCCTCTGACTATTGGGGGCCTACAGTACAATCCTATGAAGATGATCATCTCCTTCTTATTTCGAAGTTCTATCTATATAGCTTCACTAGATGATCCTGCACAAATATCCTCTCTGAGCAGAGCAGTAATGTTTTCCTTAATCAAAAATATCACCCTATCTCCTCATTTACCTCACATTCTGTCCTTCCTATAACATCTAAACTCAGGAATATTGAACTGTTGGTCCTGTCCCTAACCCATCCACTTTTCCATAATAGCTATGATATCTCAGTCACGTGTTTCCATACATGTCCTGAACTCATCTGCCTTTCCAGTAAGGCCCCTGCATTGGGAAAAATGCAGTTTAATTCATCAGAATTAATTTGTTCTCTGACTTGCTCTTGCCGTTATTTTCTAATTAACTTGCTGTTTTTAAATTCCGAACCATCTTCTTCTATCTTTCCATTCTTACTACTACTTAGAAATGGATGTGAGTTTGCTCGCTGAGCTGGAAGGTTAGTTTTCAGACATTTCATCACCACTCTAGGTAACGTCATCAGTGAGCCTCCAACGAAGCACTGGTGTTATGTCCCACTTTCTATTTATCTGTTTAGGTAACTAGTCTGAAAACTAACCTTCCAGCTTAGTGAGCAAACTCACATCCAGAACGTCAACCTGAGCTACAAATCTTCTTAAAACACGCTACTACTTAGAACATACACACACAATCCCTCATCTCCCAACTAATCTAAAGACTCACAAATAGCACAAGCAAATCTCCCCATCAGCATATTGGTCCCCATTTCAGATTAGATGAACAGTGATCATAATTCTATAAGTGCTAAAATAATTATGGATAAGGATAGGACTGATCCTTGGGTGAAAGTGCTAAACTGGGGGAAGGCCAATTACTACAATATTTGGCAGGAACCGGACAAATTAGATTGGGGGCAGCTGTTTGAGGCTAAGTCCACATCTGACACATGGGAGCCTTCTGAAGGCCAGCTGACCAGAGATCAGGACTGACATGCCCCTGGAAGGATGAAGAATAAGGATGGCACAATGTGAAAACTTTGGATGACAAGAGATGTTGCCAGTATAGTCAAAAAGTAAAAGGAAGCACAGGTAACGTTTAGGCAACTGAAAACAAACAAGGCCCTTGCAGAATATAAGTGAAGCCGAACAGATCTTGAACAAGAAATTAGGAGGACTTGAAGGGGCCATAGAATGTACTTGTCAAGTAGGATTAAGGAGAATCCCAAGCATTTTACACATATATTGGAAACAAGTGTGTAGCTATGGAAAGGGTTGGTCCACTCAAGGATAAAGGAGGGAATTTATGCATGGACCCAGACAATTTGAGATAGTTCTTTAGTGAGTAGCTTGCATCAGCATTCACCAATGAGAAGGACATGATGATGGTTAAGATTATAGAAGGTGTGCTGATTTTCTGGAGCCTGTTGATATTAAGAAAGAGAAAATGTTGGGTGTTTTAATGTAGGTAAGTCCCCAGGCCTGGTGGGATCTATCCCAGGATACAGTGGGACGGAAGAGAAGAGATTCCTGGGGCTTCGACAAAGATCTTTATATCTTCTTTAGCCACAGGCAGGATCCCTGAAGACTAGAGAATAGCCAGTTGTGTTCCTTTGTCTAAGAAAGGCAACAGGGATAACCCAGGAAATTATAGGCCAGTTATCCTTACATCAGTGGTAAGGGAATTATTGGAGAAACTTCTTAGGGACAGGATTTACTTGGATTTGGAGGAGAAAGACATATTAGCGATAATCAGAATGACTATATATAGGGGGTGCCTGGTGACACAAGCTTGAGTTTTTTGAGGAAGTAATGAAGGTGGTTGATGATGATCGAGCAGTGTATGTTGTCTACATTGACTGTACTAAAGCATTTAACAAGGTTCCTCTGATTAAGTCAAATGATAAGTTGGCAAGGTCAATACAAAATTGGTTTGGCCAAAGAAGACAGAGGGCAGTTGTGGGTTGGGTGTTTTTCTGACTAGAGGTCTGGGACCAGTGATCTTCCTCAATGGTCAGTGCTGAGATCTTTGTTGTTTGTAAAAAAAATGAATGATTTGGATGAAAATGCAGGTGGTCTAATTGGTTTGTACATGACACAGAGACAAGTGGAGTTATAGATAGTGAGAAAAGTTATCAAAGGATACAGCAGGATATAAATCAGTTGGATAGTTGGGCAGAGAAATGGCAGATGGAGTTTAATCGGGACAAGTGTGAGGTGACTCATTTTGCGAGGTCAAATTCAAGAGGAAAACACACAGGAAATGGTACGATCTTTAGGCACAGAGACGTACAGAGAGATCTTGGGGTGCAAGTCAATAGCTCCCTGAAAGGTGCAATATGAGTTCATAAGCTGGTAAAGAAGCTATTTGGCTTGCTTGTCTCCCTCTTATCTTGTAGATATTTAAAAATGCTCTTGAAATCTTCTTTTATATTACTAGCCAGCTTATTCTCACCCCTTATTGCTTTCTTAGTCCCGAAGATGAAATATGAAAGTAAAGTAGCTAGTAATATAAAAAGAAGATTGCAAGATTACTTTTAGATATCTAAAGAATAAGAGACAGGTAAAAGTGGACATCGGACTGCTGGAGATGTAGTAATGGAGAACAAACAAATAACAGAGGAACTAAATAGGTACTTTGCATCAGTTTTCACAGTGGAATACGCTAGCAGCATACCAGAGCTTCAAGAGAGTCAGTGATCAGCAGTGAGAATAGTGACCATCACTAAAGAGGACATACTGGGGAAGCTGAAAGGTCTGAAGTTGGATAAATCATGACACCCAGCGCTCTGAAGGAGACAGCTGAAGCACTGGTGGTGACCTTTGGGAATCACTGGAATCAGAGACGGTGCCAGCAAGTTGGAAAATAGTTGATACAACACCCATGTTTAAGAATGGAGGGAGACAGGAGATGAAAAACTATAGGCCAGTTAGCTTGACCTCAGTCATTGGTGAGATTTTGGACTCCATTCATAAGGATGAGGTTATGGAGCACTAGAAAGTAAATGGTAAGATAGGGCTGAGTCAGCACAGCTTCGTCAAGGGGAGGCCATGCCTGACAAATCTGTTAGAATTCTTGAAGGAGGTAAAAAGCAAGATAAACAAAGGAGAGCCAGTGGATGTGATCTATTTGGATTTCTGAAAGGTCTTTGACAAGGTACTGTACAGGAGACTCTAAGTAGGATGAGCCCATGGTGTTAGGGGTAAGGTACTGGCCTGGATAGAGGATTGGATGATTAGCAGAAGGCAGAGACTGTGGATAAAGTGCTCTTTTTCAGGATAGCAGTCAGTGACTATTGGAGTTCTGCAAGTGTCAGTGTCGGGACCACAACTATGCATGTTGTATATTAATGTTTTGGATGAACAAACTGAGGACAATGTTGCTACATTTGCAGATGAAACAAAGTGGTGGGATCAGTAGTATGGAGGAAGCAGGGGAACTGCAGAAGGACTTGGACAGGTGAGGAGAGTGGGCAAAGAAGTGGTTGATGCAATATATTGTGACAAAATGTGAGGTTAAACACTTCGGTGGGGAGGAGATAGGCGAGGCTACAATCTAATAGGGGAAAGCCTTCAGAAATCTGAAGAACAAATAGTTCAGGATTCTCTTAAGGTTAGCACATAGATTACGTGGTAGTTAGGGAGTTAAATACAATTCACTTCAAGTGGGTTAGAATACAAGAGCAGATACATACTGCTGAGGCTGTATAAGGCTCTGGTCAGACCACATTTGGAATATTGAGAGGGTTTTGGGCCTCATATCTAAGCAATGATGTGCTGGCATTGGAGGGGATCCAGAGGAGGTTCACAAGAATGATCCCAGGGATGAAGGGCTTGTCATGAGGAGCAGTTGAGGACTTTAGGTGTTTAGAAGGATGAGGACATATGATGGAAACTTACAGAATACCAAGATACCTGGATAGAGTGGATATGGTGAAGATTTTTCCACTTGCAGAAGATAAGGATTTTAGGGCACAGCCTCACAGTAAAGGCACGAGCCATTAGAAATGAGATGAGAAGGAATGTCTTTTGCCATTGGATTGCTAATCTATGGTACACAAAACAACATAGGGCTGTGGAGACCAAGTCATTGAGTGTTTTTAAGATAGAGATTGATACGTTCTTGACTGGTAAGGATATCAAGAGTTATGGAGAGAAGATGGGAAAATGGAATTGAGAAATGTTTCAACTATAATCAAATGGTAGAGCAAACTCATTGGGCCAAATGGACATTTTGTTTTAGGTTCCCTACAGTATGGAAACAGGCCCTTCAACGCAACAAGTCCATACTGCCCCTTGGAGCATCCCACCCAGACCGATGGCCCAATAACCCACTCAGAAGGTGATTTGTGTGTGAAATGAACTTCCTAAAGAAGTGGTAGATATGGACACAGTCACAACATTTCAAAGATATTTACATTAGTGCACGAATAGGAAAGGTTCGGAGGGATACAGGCCAGGAGCAGGCAGGTGGAACTAGTTTTTTTTGGATTATGTTTGGTATGGGCTGGTTGGACCGAAGGGATTGTTTCCATGCTGTATGACTCTATGATTCCCTGAAGAGCATTCCAACCAGACTCAACTCAGTACACCATTCCTGTGACACTGTATTTCCCATGGCTAAGCTATCTAGCTTGCATATCCCTGAACACTACGGTGTAGCCAATCCATCTAACCTGCACACCTTTGGACTGGAAATTGTTCTGTTGGCCAGCTTGATTTAAGTTACCGCTTATCCATGTTCCATACCCTTTCAGGCTTACTCATCAGACTGCATTTCATGGCAACTCACCAGGCATGTTTTCAGCAGCAGAGAGCACATAAAATATGACTGGTCGCTAACCAACTCATGACATAGTCCCCATAATGGTTGGATCAGACACCCAAAAAATCACTGCCATTAGGCCTAATGATGCCCTGGAATGGTTAATCAATGACCGCTTAAGGCCTTTAATCTACCTCAAGTACTGAGCAAGGTAGTCAAGAGTGGGTAAGGCCATTGTTACATACAGGTTATGAAGGAGCGGGGAGGCGATTGCCTGGTGGTATTATGGATGTACTGTTAATCCAGAGATCCAGATAATGTCCTGGGGACCTGGGTTCACACCCTGCCACAGCAGGTGGTGGAATTTAAATTCAATGAATATCTGGTATTAAGAGCTAATTACGACCATGAATCCATTGTCGATTGTTGGAAAAGTCCATCTGGTTCACAGTGCCCTTCAGGGAAGGAAACTGCCATCCTTACCTGGTCTGTCCTACATATGACTCCAGACTCACAGCAATGTGGTTGACTCCTAACTGCCCTCTGGGCAACTAGGGACGGACAATGAATGCTGGTCTAGCCAGTGATGCCTTCATCCGGTGAACGAATTAAAAGTTCAGTGTCCTCTTTGCATTATACCCTCCTCAGGTTCTACAGCCCACCTCTGTACCTTCCACTTAGCTTCAAACACTATTCTACTCTCACTATGTCCAATCCCTGCCCTGCTAAAAAGGTCCTACTTACTTGCTTTTTGGAATTCATGTCATTTTGTCTATTGAAGTAGCATCAGCCTCTGTTTCTCTATTCTGCCACTACTGGGTCCATAGGATCTGCTGAAGGAACAGATGAGCTAGTATCACATTGGGCTTTGCATACCAAACTTTGGTGGATTGTTTTTGGTGTAGTCACTGCTACCAATTCTGCTTCCTCTGCTGAATCTAAAAAAAAATTATCTAATTGTCAGTAGTCAAGGAAAAAGCAGTGGGCAACAATAACTGATTGAGACATTTGCCTTCCATAACAAGACAGAGATTATTGCATAATCCAATAGATATAGTTACTATTAGCTAGTTCGGTATAAGTGCAACTATCAAGAGCCAGAGATGAATGTCTATCTCCATCTCCTTGCACATGTCTGTCTATCCACCACCCAGTTACTGTGTAACCTCATCAGATTGGGTGGTGGAGTTAGTGTAACTTTAGCATTATCTATTTCAGAACCATTGCCTTTATGTAACAGCTCTCGAAGATGGGACTGCCACCCACATTTGTAATATCACTTTCTTAAGATCAGATCTCAGATTCTCCAGCATCTGTGGTTCCTATTATCTCTTCTTTAAGGTTAGTTGGTTGAACTCTTTGATGGCTTCAGTAAAGTTGGAAGCATTTTTGCAATGAGTTCGGAAGCATTTTTGCAATGAGTTCAGAAGCACATGCATTCAAGCTCCACATCAGATTTCAACATAATTTTGGAGGTTCTTCAGTACGAGAATTTACTTGGCTGAAACTTGGGATGGTAGGACTGATTTATGAAGGCAGACTGAATTGCTTAGGACTATATTCATTGGAATTTAGAAGAATGAGGGGGATCACAGAGAAACCAAGAAAATTCCAACAGGCCAGACAGTGCAAATGCAGGGAGGATGTTGCCATGATCAGGGAGTATGGGACCCGAGTTCGCAAGGTATAGGTAGGTCATTTAGGACTGAGGTAACAAGAAATTTATTCAGCCAGAGATTCTCTGTGGAATTCCTTGCCACATAGAATAGTTGAGGCCACAGCATTGATCCTTTTTGAGGAGGTTAGCAATATTACTTTCAGGGATAGAGGGAACAAAGAATATGGGCAGAAAGCAGGAACAGGGTACTGAGTTGAATGGTCAGCCATGATCGTATTGAATGGCAGAGCAGGTTTGAAGGACTGCATGGCCTATTCATGCTCCTATTTCCTATGTTTTAACATTGTGGAGGATATTACCCTCTGGATGTTGAGGTGGAACAAGATTGCTACTATTAATTCAGGGGATTGTTGACGAGAATATGACATTCTTCAAATTAAAGGGAAGTACCCTACATATGATACCTTACCCACACATCACAAAATGTAAGAGGTTAAAAACAAACAGAAGACCTGCACTTAAATAGCACTTTTCACAACCACAGTACGTCAACCAATGAACTATTTTTGAAGTGTAGATAGCACAACTGCTAACCTTCACACTAGAATGCTCTAAAAACAACAGTGTGATGATACCAGATAATCCAACCTGTCTTTTTTTTATCAATTGAACACAGGTGAGAAATCCAGTTTTCTTTCTTGTAATAACACCAATTAGATTTGCTTATATCCTCCTGAGAAACAAAACAGGAACTCCATTTAATATCTCATGCTACAGACAGTGTTTGCAACAGTGCAGCATTCCTTCAGTAGTCTTAGATTTGTGTTCAAGTCCTCAAACCTACAATCTCGCAACTTAGAGTCAAGGTTAGTTGTCTGGATGTTTAGGCTAGCAGTGCAGAATTATGCCAACAGTGTGGGTTCAATTCCCACACCAGCTGAGGTCAGTACAATGGTCATTTCATGTCTTTACCCCTCATCTGAAGCCTGGTGACCATCAGGTTAAAGTGCAACCTCTCTCAGACTGTAGTGACTTTTTATGCTATTCACTGAGCCACTTTTGACACAAAAATAGCATCTCTCCCTGTTTCTGAGGGAAGCTGCAGGAATGGAAAGGCTGCTATATTAGTCTATATAATAATTAGACTCCACACGGTGAATTACTTTCTTGAAGTGCTTCAAAGCTTTCCATTGGAGAAGGTATTATTTCAATGCATGGTTCGCTTCCTGTTAAAAATACTTCTAAAGGAGTTTTTTTTCTTCCTTCCCCATTTCATTTTACATCAATTCAACTTCATCAGCTTTGTTGTAATGTTTTAACTGAGTTTTAAAAATTGTTTGTAGCTGCTTCTTTTTTTGTGAAAGATCTTTGATCAATCTTTCTCTTTATAGGTTTTTCCTTTGGTTGTGTTGGTAATTGGAGTCTTCACAGCAATGATTAATCAAAGAATGGTGAAAGGTATAATCTACTCTCATGAGACTATTAGTACAAGGAGCTAAATCTGTCTTTTTCTTTGGAAAACAATTTAGGCTGGAACATTAGGTTGAGTTCAGACTAACATAAACTAACACAGTGTAGCATAGTTACGGTATTAAATATCTTTCAGGTAAGTTATTGAACTGAGGTTCCTCACCTTCAGTCTTAGTGGCTAGAAAAGGTCACATGGATTTATTTGAAGAAGAGCAGGATAGTTTGACCACCATTCTGGTCAATACTCAATACTTAACCAACCCTAAATCAAATTAGTACGTTGTGTTTTATTCCGGATATAAGCCTGTTGTTTATTGCCCTTCGTCACAACTGTTTCTAAACTCAATAAGTATCTGGTCAGCATGGACAAGTTAGGCCAAAGGACCTGTTTCCATGCTGTGGGCTCTATGACTCTAAGTATGTCAATGAGTTCAAAGCATTTTGACACAGTGAGGTAGTGGAAGTCTCATATCAAAACAAATTCTATGGACATCTTTTTGGGCAAGAAGGGAGCTCCACATTTCGAAGAGGGGACAAAAACAGATGCTGCTGGAAATCCTCAGCAGGTCTGGCAGCATCTGTGAAGGAAAAAACAGAGTGAACACATTAGGTCGAGTGAGCCTTCCTCAAGACTATACATCCAATCTTACTCAACACCTCCTGACTATCCAAGTGTTATCCAATCTCACTTGACTGTCTTCCCCAATCTGATCCAACTACAGATCAAATTGACTCCCCCAACCCCAAAACCAATGTAACTGTGCTCCTGACCACTAGATCTGAATACCCCAACCCAACTCCCATCTAACCAGACACAACTACTCTCTGCCCCAGTCCTAACTACCCCCAAAATATCCCATCTAACTCTAGTCAACCATTCACTCACTCACCAACACAGCCAATCAATTACCTACTCACCCATTCACCAGACCATTAAATGCACCATATATTTGCAAACGTCATACTAAAAGCGACATGCCCTGCCTTACTCAAACTCTACTTGGACAGATTTCTTTCTGTGAAAGCTAGATTCAGGAAACTTGGAAGAATGTGTAGCATTACTGAGTTGAGTTTTTTTTAGCAAAATGGCAATCAAACTGTCAATGGTCACTGCTAAACGCAGGCCATTATATTTTATCATCCCGTTAATGGGTAATTTTGAACACAAATGGACTTTGCTAAGCCTTATGCATGAATGCTCCAAGAATAAAACTGTTGGAAACTATAAATCTCTAGAGGTAGTAGTACTTAAAGTGATTGAATTATTTTGCTTTATAATCTTTTTTTTGCCATAACATTCTAACATGATTATAGTCTCCTTGCTTAACTCTAATTAGTGTACAGTAATTCATTAAGATGTCATTAAATCAAGGTGTGGATTTTACAATGATAATACGCTCACAGTGTTTGCTGCTATAATGGAGAAAGCATCTGTACATGTGATGTAAAACTCTGAAGATCAGAAGTTGCCAACAGAAAACCCAATCCTGCTCAGAGTGCCATTATAACATGGAACATAAAGGCAAAAAAATAAAAACAAAGTTCGGGGCAGCAAGGTGGCTCAGTGGTTAGCACTGCTTTCTCATAGCACCAGGGACCTGGGTTCGATTGCACGCTCTGGTGACTGCCTGTGTGGAGTTTGCACATTCTCCCTGCGTCTGTGTGGGTTTCTTCCAGATGCTTCGGTTTCCTCCCACAGTCCAAAGATGTGCAGGCCACGTGGTTTAGCCATGCTAAATTGCCCGTAGTATTCAGGGATGTGTAGACGAGGTGGGTTATAGGTGGATGGGCCTGGGGGCAAGGGGTGCTCTGATGATTGGTGTGGACCTGTTGGGCCAAGGGGCCTGTGTCTACATTGTAGGGATTCTATGACACAGTCCTCCACAAATGTGTTGCCATCAAGTTCAAAGCAACCTCATGAAGCTCTGATTTTTGCCCTGTGGTTCTTTACCAAATATGACAGGATTAGAAAATAGAGCTGACACAATGAGGAGCTAAGTGAACTTTTCAATATCTGCGTTAATTACTACAAAATAACTTCCTTGAAATAAAATCAGAAATTGCTGAGATCTGAAGAAGGGTCACTCAACCCGAAAAATTAACTTTGATTTCTCTCCACTGATGCCGCCAGACCAGCTGAGGTTTTCTGACAATTTCTGCTTTTGTCTTTGATTTACAGAATCTGTGGTTCTTTTGGTTTTTAACCTTTCTTGAAATCAACTTTAAAACTTTGGAACCTCATTCATAGAATCCCTACAGTGTGGAAGCAGGCCCTTTGGCCCAGCAAGTGCATAGTGAACCTCAAAGCACCCACCCAGACCCATTTCCCCCTATAGCCTACTTAATTGACACCTCCCTGAACATTATAGGCAATTTAGTGTGGCCAATCCACCTAACCTGCACATCTTTGGGCTGTGGTAGGAAACCTATGCAGGCATGGAGAGAATGTGCAAACATCACACAGACAGTTGCCCAAGGGGTGGAATTGAGCCCATATCCCTGGTGCTGTGAGGCAGCAGTGCTAGCCACTATGCCACTGTTCCCCACCCCCCACCCACTCTGGCTCCTTCAAAGGTTAGTGTTAGAGAATGTTTTTTTCCTTCTGTTTCTTTCTGTCTCTTTTCATTTCATTACATTTGTTCTTCACGATCTTCGTTTTGCTTTTGTCATTTAAAAATAAAGCAGTAATTCCTGCTGTTTCACTGTGGACTAAAAGTTTGCCATGTGCTTTTTTGTTTAGGTGTGAGCATGTAATCAATAATGTGCCCGTGCTTATTCCATTAGAGGTTTCAGCACACAGTTATTTCCACCTCAATACCACAATTAGACTTTGGAGACATTATCTTTCTCACGTTGGCTTCTTCTCTGCCCTGTCAGCTGCAACCCGTGACCAGCAGCCGGTCAATAAGCATTGCCTGTCCTTCAGAAAGGCAGGTTACACAGAATGATATTGCTGTGGTATATGGGATATCTGTGAATTATGATGTCTCCATGAAACAGATATGACGTGGGAAGCATTCATGGTGGAAATATACAGGGGAGCGATGCTGTTGTTCTGTGATCACCACATTGATCAGCCTAAGGACGGACTGGGAGGAGGTCTTAAGGATGGCCAACTCCCAGCACTTGATTTCCCCCATTCCCCAACAAAGGAAGGCACTGTTGCAACTGTACATGGCAACATGTTGCCCTGAGGTGAAGGATCAATAATAAGGGGTGAATAATTTTAAGCTGAATGCAAAGATGTTTAGAAGGGAGTTGAGGAATAATGCTTTCATCCAGAGGATGGTTGGATACTGGAGTTCACCGCCTGGGAGGGGCTACAGTAAAATGCAGGAAACCTCATAACCTTCAAAAATTGCTTGGATGAGCATTTGAAATCTCACATCATTACAGGCTGTGGGCCTTGTGCTGGCAAGTGGGATTAGTGTGGATAGACGGGCTGAAGGGCCTCTTCTGTGCTATATAACTCCAAATGGGTGGTCAAGGAGAGTGAAAGTATTGTCATATAACACCTTCTGCCTAACAAATATCCTTTGATACCGGTGCACACAACTAATTTGTGAGAAAAAGTTAACATTCATAATAAGAGGGACAGTAATAATATGAATACAAAATTCCCCAACTGATAGGAAATAAGAATTAATTATTAATGGGTTGAGAGTTAATATAATTAATTTTTTCTTTCAGGCTGAAGGAAAGTTTATAGTCGCACTCACAGGGTATGGTGTTGGGACACTCGCGTTTTATGCACAGGGAGGTGGGTTTCTGGAATTTGCTGCCTGAGCTGTTGGTTCCAAGTCGTCAGAGCATATCATATTGAGGCTGCCCTCTCCACAGCCTATGCTCCATCACCCTGTATACTGCAGATCCAGAGGCACTGCCACTTCTTGTTCCTACATCTGGCATATTCACCTACGCAACTTTCCCATCTGTCAGGGTGCAACAATATATTCAAAGCTGAGATAGGCTGCCTTTTAATCAGTGAAGGAATCAAGAGTTATTGGGTAAAGGCAAGGAAGTGGAGTTGAGTATCATTAGATTGGTCTTGATCTCACTGAATAGCAGAACAGTCTCAATGGGCTGAATGCCCTGTGTCTTCTCTCATGACTTAAGGCCTTCTGGAAAATCCAGCAACTCACCACCATTTCCAATAGCACCGCTAAATATTTCAAGATACTTTGCAACTACAGAAGTTTTTTAAAGATGATCTTACCTGCCACTTAAATGATTGGCTCTTCAGGAACATAAGGATCCACTTTCCAGATCATCACTTATTGGTTATAATGCAATCGGTGAATTTGTGACCCAGTGACCTGCTTGGTCTAATCTAGATGACATACATCAGTCAATCAGCCTCTGAAATTTCAGTAGTATGCTCATTCAGTCGCTTCTGGAGGGGCTGCTGGGAATCGCCATGGAGGATTGCGCTGAGGATTTGCATCATACAGTCTGTGTCTCAAATGGCCTGTGTCTCCAGTAACCTGGAGATGGTCCTAAGTGGCATGACTCCCCACAAACTTCAAAGTTCACGGCTACTTGTTTCATTGAGGATTCTTCAATCTGGCTAGTTCAAGACCCTTTTTTTTCACCCTGCTCACACATGACTCTGATAGTCCACCAGCTAGAGCAAGCCTCCACCCAAAAGCTCACTAAAACT
Organism: Stegostoma tigrinum; assembly: GCF_030684315.1. NCBI lineage: Eukaryota > Metazoa > Chordata > Chondrichthyes > Orectolobiformes > Stegostomatidae > Stegostoma > Stegostoma tigrinum. Next base: position 9,290,355 of record NC_081378.1, read on the forward strand.
TTGGGAGCAGCTCTTAGTCATGCGATGCTAGGAGCAAAATTCAAGCTTTCATAGCCATGGTTATGAGAAGGATGTAGCTATAGCTGAGATTTCAGGACAGTATATTGCCTTCTTGGTGCCAGGGTCATCGGTGTCACAGAGTGAGAACAAAAAATTCTTCTGTGGGATAATAAACAACCAGAGGCCATGGTGCACACTGACCATGACTTAGAGACTTAATGAATCTGATAGGAAACGGGATTTTAGGAGAATTTTAGGAGATTGGAAAATTAGTAGGAAGGATCTCATCTGCAATGGCATTTGGAATTACTCTGGGTGCCATGTGAATCTGAATACTGAAATAAGAGGAAAGGATATGGCTGGAAAGATGGTGCAGGAGAGAGGACTTTAGGTTTTTTGGTCCCTGGGATTTGATCTGAGGGACACCATACCTCTCCAAGCTGAAGAGATTGTCCTTGAAATAGAACTGGGGCTGCCAGAGGAAGTGATGGGCGTCAGTACAATTACTATATTTAAAAGGCATTTGGGTAGATATATGAATAGGTTTAGAGGGAAGTGGGCCAAATACTGGCAAATGGGACTAGATTAATTTAGGATACCTTGTCAGCAAGCACAAGTTGTACTGAGGGGTATGTTTGCATGTTATACATCTCTATGACTCTATGAATACCTATGGGACATTTTACTAATGACCTTAAGGGGGCTTTGAATTAACCTGGCATGGGTGTGAGAATTGAGACATTATTGAAAAAGTGTATCAATGCAAAGGCCATGTCGTAATAATTTTCTGTATTTTTGATTGTTGATTGAATTAGGGAGAATGGATTGCCTACAAAAACATAAGGAAGGCATTTCAGGTCTACTTAAATACAAGTTGCCCAAACTCATCATAAGTGGTGTTTGCATTGCTGCTTTGATCAAGAAGTGGGGGAAGGCTGGTTGCTGACAGGCTGGCAACAAAGAGAGTGTACAAATTGAGATTTGGCCTGTGACAAGTAGCTGATAGGTCTGTGACTGTTTGTCAGTGACTAAGGTCATTAGCCTTTGTCTTGGATAGCTCCACAGCTTGTAGATGTTAATGTTATTGACAGCAGCCTTTGAGCCTCCAGAAGAGGAGTGGTATGCCTCTCTGCACCAGAAAGTGCTTGAAGCTTGAAGAAAACCAGTTAAGGAACCAGAGGCACACAAAGGCATTTTACACTTATGTGAGGAATAAGAGAATAGTCAAAGAAAGAGTAGGGCCAATCAGGAATAGCATAGGGAACTTGTGTGTGGAGTCTGAGGAGGTAGGGGAAGCCCTAAATGAGTTTTTTGCTTCTGTCTTTACGAAAGAAACAAACTTTGTAGTGAATGAAACCTGTGAAGAGCAGGTGTGCATGCTGGAATGGATAGAGATAGAGGAAGCTGATGTGCTGAAAATTTTGTCAAACATTAAGATTGACAAGTCGCCAGGCCCGGACCAGATTTGTCCTCAGCTGCTTTGGGAAGCGAGAAATGCAATTGCTTCGCCACTTGCGAGGATCTTTGCATCCTTGCTCTCCACTGGAGTCGTACCTGAGGACTGGAGAGAGGCAAATGTAATTCCTCTCTTCAAGAAAGGAAATAGAGGAATCCCCGGCAATTACAGACCAGTAAGTCTCACGTCTGTCGTCTGCAAGGTGTTAGAAAGGATTCTGAGGGATAGGATTTATGACCATGTGGAAGAGCATGGCTTGATCAAATGCAGTCAACACGGCTTTGTGAGGGGCAGGTCATGCCTCACAAACCTTATCGAGTTCTTTGAGGATGTAACTAGAAAAGTTGATGAGGGTCGAGCTGTGGATGTGGTGTATATGGACTTCAGTAAGGCATTTGATAAGGTTCCCCACCTTAGGCTCATTCAGAAGGTCAGGAGGAATGGGATACAGGGGAACTTAGCTGCTTGGATACAGAATTGGCTGGCCAACAGAAGACAGCGAGTGGTAGTAGAAGGAAAATATTCTGCCTGGAAGTCAGTGGTGAGTGGGGTTCCACAGGGCTCTGTCCTTGGGCCTATACTGTTTGTAATTTTTATTAATGACTTGGATGAGGGGATTGAAGGATGGGTCAGCAAGTTTGCAGACGACACAAAGGTTGGAGGTGTCGTTGACAGTATAGAGGGCTGTTGTAGGCTGCAGCGGGACATTGACAGGATGCAGAGATGGGCTGAGAGGTGGCAGATGGAGTTCAACCTGGATAAATGCGAGGTGATGCATTTTGGAAGGTCGAATTTGAAAGCTGAGTACAGGATTAAGGATAGGATTCTTGGCAGTGTGGAGGAACAGAGGGATCTTGGTGTGCAGATACATAGATCCCTTAAAATGGCCACCCTAGTGGACAGGGTTGTTAAGAAAGCATATGGTGTTTTGGCTTTCATTAACAGGGGGATTGAGTTGAAGAGTCGTGAGATCTTGTTGCAGCTCTATAAAACTTTGGTTAGACCGCACTTGGAATACTGCGTCCAGTTCTGGTCGCCCTATTATAGGAAAGATGTGGATGCTTTGGAGAGGGTTCAGAGGAGGTTTACCAGGATGCTGCCTGGACTGGAGGGCTTATCTTATGAAGAGAGTTTGACTGAGCTCGGTCTCTTTTCATTGGAGAAAAGGAGGAGGAGAGGGGACCTAATTGAGGTATACAAGATAATGAGAGGCATAGATAGAGTTGATAGCCAGAGACTATTTCCCAGGGCAGAAATGGCTAACATGAGGGGCCATAGTTTTAAGATGTTTGGAGGAAAGTATAGAGGGGATGTCAGAGGCGGGTTCTTTACACAGAGAGTTGTGAGAGCATGGAATGCGTTGCCAGCAGCAGTTGTGGAAGCTATGTCATTGGGGACATTTAAGAGACTGCTGGACATGCATATGGTCACAGAAATTTGAGGGTGCATACATGAGGATCAATGGTCAGCACAACATTGTGGGTTGAAGGGCCTGTTCTGTGCTGTACTGTTCTATGTTCTATATTCTATGGTCTCTTTTGCCAGTTTCTGTAAGCTGTTGTTTTACTCAATAAGTCAGAGACTTTGTAATTTGTGTACCAATCACTCTGTCCCTCTTGCAAGGAGTTCCTGGAGAAGAGAGATTGAAGAATAAAAAGACCTGGAAAGCAACATATCATTTTGTGTGATCCCTGTGGACAGAAGCTATTGAACTATTTTCCCTGCACTGTATGTGCATGTAAGGGTTTTTATAAGAGGGTTAGACTTTTAACTGAAACAAAAACAAAAAATGCTGGCAAAACTTAGCAGGACTGGCAGTATATGTGGGGAAGTGTTATGATGAAGAGTCACCAGACTCGAATCGTTTACTCTGTTTTCTTCCCGCAGATGTTGCCAGACCTGTTGAGTTTCGCCAGAAATTTCTGTTTTGTTTCAGATCCCCAGCGTCTGCAGTTTTTTGTTTTACTTTAGAGTTTGAACTTGTGGATTTAAATGATGACATCTCATGGTAGTGGTTAGAATCTGTTTACTTCGAATAAATAGTAATTCTGCTTAAGTACAAAAAAACTGAACCATGTTTTCTGCTTGCCTAGGTCTAAACAGGAAACTGAAGGGATTATTTTTGTGCAATTTGATAAAATCTTTAACTTTTGTGTCAATTCGGGCAATAACGGGGCTGATTTTCACACATACTGCAGTGAGGCATGGTAATAGGGTTCACAAAATACTTTGGATAGATAGTTCGAGCATAGGGAACAGTAAAGTAAAATGTGAAGCTGGATTAGGGAAGGAATTAATTAAATCTAATTCAGGGTGATTGGGCACATATGTGAATGCACAGAATATAACAAATAAGATTAGAGTGGTGTAGGTTATGTGTGGAAGTAGGTGTCGTAGCAGTAATACAGACTTGACTCAAGGAAGTGAAGAACAGACTGGTAAATATTGCTCTGTACAAGGTGCCAGAGAAGATTGAAAGGAAGGAAAAGAGGCCAAAAGGTGTGCCAATATTGGCTAAGGAGCGAATTGCAGTGCTGAATCAAGAGGTTCCGAATGGCTCAAGAATCAATTTAACTTGGGTGAAAGAATATAAAGGATACAATTACGCCGTTTGGTGTATGTGTTCTCCTTGCTGAGAATAAGGCTAAGAGGAAAATTTCAAAATCACAAGGGGTCTGGACTGACTAGATCAGGGCAATTGTCTTTGCTCATCAAGCAAAAGAGAAGAACACAGATTTAAAGTGATTTGTAAAAGAAGCAAATATGGTTCAGGTCTGCGTGCCATGGCTAGAAATGTGATGGAGACAGATTCAATTGTGACATTCAAGAGGGCATTGAATGATAATGTAAACTTAAACAATATGTAAGGGTATGGGAAAAATGCAGGAGAATGACACCAAGCTATGGTGTTCGGCAGTGCAGGCATAATGAGTCAAATGCCTCTTTCTGCTACAAAACACTTCTGTGATTCTGTGATCCCATGGAGAGACGTCACAGATTTAATAGGCCAAACAGCCTCCTTCTGTGCAGTAAATAAAGCTATCATGCTATAATAATGTGACCAAAAAATACAATTTACCCCATCTGTTTCCATTTTCTGTTTGCTATCTGAAAACCAAACCATTGGTGAGGTGGCACGTCAATTTTGCCGAAAGCCTGGCCCTGCTGTTTGTGCTACTGCTCTGATATTTTCACTTGGACTGTAACGATCAGACTTAACAGCTTCAAGGTTCCTTTTGACAGGAAGGGGAGTTTGGAGAATGTGCACTGAAACTGCAAACTCCCACTCCAAAATCTAGTGAGGGTCTTAGATACAACAACTGGGAGCATTGATTTCGTACCTTCATTACAGGCAAATATCCCGAAAGACATCAGATAAAACCTCGCTACACCTTGTTGTAATTTCTGTTGCCAATGAAATATGGAAGTTTATGGGATAATGAGGGTTACAGATAGAGTTAATGGTCATTGTTCATTCCCTAGAATCAGGGATTTCATGACTTGGGGCATATTTTTAAAGTGAGAGGAGAGAAATTTAAAAAAAGACATGATGGTTAATTTTTTTAACGTAGAGGGAGGTTTACGTGTGGAATGAACTTACTGAAGTAATGGTGGATGTGGGCACAATTATAACATTCAATAGACATTTGGATAACCATATGAATAAGAAACGTTCAGAGGGATATGGGCCAGGAAGGTTGGACTAGTTTATTTGGGATTATGGTCAGCGTGGACTGATTGGACTGAAAGGTATGTTTCCCTGCTGTATGACTCTATAACTCTAAATGCTTGAAACATTTACCCAGATGAAAGCATTTATTACCAATCACTGTAGATTTGAGGGCTTTAATTTATGGATCATTGGGATGCCATATGGGGAAGGGAGGACCTGTACAAGAAGGATGGGTTACACTTGATTGGCAGGGGCACCATTATCCTGAGCAGGAGGTTTGCTAGAGCTCTTAGTGAGGTGTTAAACTAGCGTGGCAGGGGTGTGGGAACTGAAACAACAGGCCAATAAGTGCAGGGACTCAGGGCAAAGGAGAGACTGAGATATGCATAGCACAGAGTGAGGGCAGGCAGCGGGAAGTCACGGGGGTCAGGGGGCTGGAGGTCTCAAATGCATTTACTTCAAAGATGATGTATAACAGGTAAGGCAGATTAACTCAGAGCATGGATTACTGCGTGGAATTGTGATGTTATTGCCATTACGGAGACATGGTTAGAGGAGGGACAGGACTGGCAGTTTGACATTCCAGGATATTACTGTTTTAGACGAGACAGAAAGGGAACCAAAAGTGATGGGGGAGCTGCATTGCAGATTAGAGATCTCAATACAGCCGTGTTGAGGGAGGACACATTGGAGGGGTCTTGCAGTGAGGCATTATGGGTGGAGCTCAGGACTAGGAAAGGGGAAATCACAATGTTGGGAGATTTCTATAGACTGCCCAACAGCCCACAGGAGAGAGAGGGGCAGATATGAGGTCAGGTGCTAGAAAGGTGTGAAAAAGGCAGAGTGGTTATGGTGGGTGACTCCAGCTTTCCTCTTACTGACTGGGACTCCTTTAAAACCAGCAATTCACTAGATGTGTTCAAGTGGCCTTTTTGAGAAAGTATGAAGACAATCCAACCAGACAGGAGGCCATACTAGACTTGGCAGTGGGGAATGAGCCAGGACACGGGGGTCGATGTTTCAGTAGGAAAGCATTTTGGGCTCAGTGACCATGGCTCCATAAGATTTCGAGTAGTCATGGACAAGGACAAGAGTGGCCCTCAGGTGAGGGGCAAGGGCCAATTACATCCAAATCAAACAGGAACTGGGGAATGTGGATTGGGAGCGGGTATTTGAGGGCAAATCTATATCTGGCACGTGAGAGGCTTTTAAAAAAAAACAGTCGATTAAAGTGCAGGATTTGTATGTCCCTGAAAAACTGAAGGATAGGAATGGAGGATTCAGGAACCATGGATGAGAAGGGAAATTGTAAGCTTAGTCTGAAGGAAAAAGGAAGCGTACAATAGGTCTCGGCAAACTGACGAAGCCCTTGAGGAGTATGGACAAATTAGGATTCTAGATTTCTAGATTTCCTGCAGTGTGGAAACAGGCCCTTCGGCCCAACATGTCCACACTGCCCCTTGAAAAATCCCACCCAGACCCATCCCCCTATAATCCACACACCCCTGAACACTACGGGCAATTTAGCATGGCCAATCCACCTATGCTGCACATCTTTGGACTTTGGGAGGAAACCAGAGCACCCGGAGGAAACCCACGCAGACACGGGGAGAAAGTGCAAACTCCACACAAACAGTCGCCCGAGGCTGGAATTGAACCCGGGTCCCTGGTGCTGTGAGGCTGCAGTGCTAACCACTGAGCCACCGTGCCGCCCCTAGAAATAGGCAGCGGCGGGACTTGAACTCAGAGCCCAGCGGGTACCAACCCACGTGCTCACCACTACGCCACAGCAACCACGGCCCATGTTAGGAAGGAATTTAAACATGGAATTAGCAAGGCTAAAAGGGGCCATGAAATATCTTTCGCAAACAGTGTCCAGGAGAACCCCAAGGCTTTTTATGCATATGTTAGAAAAAAAAGAGGGTAGCAAGGGAAAGAGTAGGCCCACTCATGGACAAAGGGTGTAAGTTATGTGAGGACCAATGGGAAGTGTGAGAGATCCTTAATAAGTGCCTTGTATCGGTATTCACCAAGGAGAAGGACATGGCTGATGTTGCGGCCAGGAGTGAGTGGGTGAATATTCTAGAGAATGTAGATATGTTGAAGGAGGAAGTTTTGGTCATCCTAAATTGCATTAAGGTAGACAAGTCCCCAAGGCCAGATGAGATCTATTCCAGATTACTTTGAGAGGCAAGGGAAGAAATAGCTGCGGCATTAGCAGATATCTTCACATCCTCTTCAACTACAGGCGAGATTCCAGACGATTGAAGGTTAGCCAATGTTGTTCCCTTGTTTAAGAAAGAAATCAGGGATAATCCAGATTGGTGAGTTGCCTATAGTGCTAACAATTGTGAAAGGATACAACAGGATATCAATAGATTGGTGACTTAGGCACAGAAATGGCAGATGGAGTTTAATCCAGACAAATGCAAGATTATGCATTTTGGAGGATTAAGTTTAGGTTTTGCCTAATTATGCTGTAAATGGCAGAACCCTTAGGAACATTAACATACAGATGGATCTGGAGTGCAGGTCCATAATTCCCTAAACGTGGCAATGCAGGTGACCAAAGTGATTATAAAGGCACATGGCATGCTCACCTTCATCACCCAGGACATGGAGTACAAGAGTTGGCAAACCATGTTGCAGCCATATAAAACCATTGTTCGGCTGCATTTGGAGAATTGTGCGAAGTTTTGGTCACCACATTATCAGAAGGATGTGGAAGCTCTGGACAGAGTACAGGGAAAGCTTACTGGGATGTTGCCCAGCCTGGAGGACAGTGGCATAGAAGAAATGCTAAAAAGGCTAAGAATATTTTCTCTGGAAAGATGTTGGTTGAGAGGGGACCTGGTAGAAATCACAAAATTCTGACAGGCATTGACAGGATGGCTGGTCAGAGGCTCTTTCCCCAAGGGTTAAGTTTCAATTACGAGGGGGTACAGATAAAAGGTGAAGGGGCAAAATCTGAAGGGAGATGTGCGAGGAATATTTTCCACACAGAGAGTGGTAGGAGCCTGGAATGTACTGCCAGAGGACGTGGTGAAAGCAGGCAAGTTGGTGACATTTAACAGGCATCTGGATGGCTACATGAAAAGGGTGGGAATAGAGGGATATGGACCGATTATAGACAGGTTTTTTTTTTAGCTTTGTTCGGTTGTGACGATCGGCACAAGCTTGGAGGGCCGAAGGGCCTGTTCCTGTGCTATACTTCTCTTTGTTCTTTTGCTGTCACCCTGAATCTATAACATTCACTGACCACAAGTGAGCATTAGCATTTCCCTTGGTAATTAATGTAATGTCGCTTTCATTGTTATTTTAATATTTATTGCACGAGCTGAATATAAGCCCTCATCTGCAGCTTGTCACTAATTTTTGTTTGCAGTGGCTCATTTTATTGCTTTCTTTTCTTCCTGAATTCCTAAATATGCTGGCTCTGTTACTTGCTGCAGAAATTACCCTTACTGACTGTCTTCAAGGGAGGGTATGTTGTGTCAGGGCTCAGTATGATTGACGAGAATAATCCATTGGTATTTAAAGGTTGTGTAGTTTCAGTGCTTTGGCAATGAGCCCTCTCTGAAAGTTTTTATAAGCAGAGGATTTAATTTTGCAGAGAATGACAGCCCCTAAATTGCAAATAGTTATTAAATTTCTTCTCCTGTCCAATTCCCCTTCCCGGTCCTGTCTGGGCACAGTGTAAATACAAAATTTGAATATTAACCATTATTGTTGAGGTACCATAGCTCTTTATTAGATACCTAGATCCTTGCCATGTATGCATCAGCCAGGCAAGAGAATAAAAATCTTGTCTGCAATAAATCTTGTTACATTTAGATTTGCAATGACGACAGTAATTGCTAAGTCTCAGTTTGCAAGGCTCATTTGTGTATCTTCAGCAGTCATTTGCTTAGTTGTTTTTCTGACAAAAACATAGAGTGAAGAGAAATATAATGAAGATGGGTTGAATATGTCAGCAAGCCTTACTTAGATAATACTGGCATAAATGATGGGGTATAAGACCTCCTGGGTAGATGTGAGTAGAATATGGTGAAAATAATGAGGGTTTTTTTTCACTGCGTCTTGATCAATGTATTTCTTCAATGCAATTTAAGGTAATGGCCTGGATTTTCACAGAGGCATAGGGATTCTATGGCCACTTCAAATGGCAGACAAGATCTAGATGTGGAGGTCGTGACCCTATCTTGGCCAGGTCCAACTTTTGCCAGTAGGAAAAAGAAAACCAACAGACCCTTGAGCAGAAGTCGGCCATTCAGCCCATTGAGTGTGTTCTGCTATTCATTGAGATTATGGTAGATCTGATAATCCTCAAATCCACTTTCCCACCTCTTCCCCATAACTCTTAATTCTCTTACTTATTAAAAATCTGTCAATCTCAGCCTTGAGCATACATAAGGCCTCAACAGCCCTCTTCTGTAAAGAATTACACAGATTTCTAATCCTCTCAGAGAAGAAATTTCACTTCATCTCTAATTTAAATGTGCAGACCTTATTCTGAGATTTCGCCCTCTGATCCTAGACTCTCAAAAAAGGGGAAACAATATTTTCTCACCTACTCTGTTAAGTTCCCTAAGAATTTTATATTGTCAATAGGTTGCCTCTCCCACTTCAAAATCCAACTTGTACAGGTCCAATATATTCAAAGAAAATAAAACAAAGAACTGTGGAGAGATAGTAGGAATTGCCAATGCTGGAAAATCTGAGATAACATGGTGTGAAGCTAGATGAACATAGTGGGCCAAGCAGCATCAGAGGAGCAGGAAAGTTGACGTTACGGGTCAAGACTCTCCTTTAGAAATGTTCTGTGGATGTTGTTCATGCCTGGGCATCTTATTTAAGCAAAGGTTTTTAAAGCCGTGGAGAGAGCCAAAATGAGATCTACTGGAATGATAACTCACCCAGAGATAGCAGGAACTGCAGATGCTGGAGTCAGAGATAATATAGTGTGGAGCTGGAGGAACACAGCAAGCCAGACAGCATCAGATGGAGCAGGTAAGTTGATGCTTCGGGTCAGGAATGAAATCTGAGGAAGGATCCTGGCCTGAAATGTCAGCCTTCCTGCTCCTCTAATGCTGCCTGGTCTGCTGTGTTCATCCAGCTCCACATTGCGTTATCTACTGAAATGATACCAAGAATGTGGCATTTTAGATTCAAGAAAGATTAGAGAAATTGGGCTATCCTCCTTGGAACAAAGAAGATTAAGAGGTGACCTTATTGAGTTGTTCAAAGTTAAGAACAATTCTGACAGGGTAAAGAAGGATATTCTGTTTCCATGAGTTGGTATGTCCATAATTAGGGCGTCATAATTTCAAGACTGTCAGCAAGGGAACTCGGAGTGGGATGAGGAAAAATTTCTTTACTCACAGAGTTGTTAGAATTTGGAACGTGCTACCTGGGTGAGATGGATACCACTGGAGGTTTCTAAAGAGAGTTAGATTTCTAATAGAAAATAATGAGATGAGAGAGCTATGGAAATTAGTCTTCAGAATGGAACTAGCTGTGTAGCATTTTTCTGGAGCCAGTACAGACATGATTGGTCAAATGCTTCCTTCCATATTGTAATATTCTATGGTTCTGTCTAAAACAGACAAAAACATAAATAACTGGGCAACCTTAGCAGGTCTGGCAGCATATCAGAAGAGAAAACAGAGGTAAAGTTTTTTGTCCAATGACTCTTCTTCAGAACTGGAGAACACATTCCCTCTGCCAATCCATATTAACCCACACCATCTCATTCTGTATGCAAAACCCATAACCCCCAACTCTTCATGTCTCCCTATGCAATCACAATCGTGGCTCCTCATGCCACCTAAGACAATTTATGTCATTCTACTATCCCATAACCACTAAGATGCTCCTAATATAATCATAACCCAACCATGCCCATGGCACCTACACTCTTCAGTCCACCATATACGCTGTACCTCCTCTGGGCTTCTCAGTCCCCCATGCCACTTTATGTCTCTCACTCATCCTCTTTGCCCTTATAACATCAGTGCCAACTGCCAATCTATAGCCCTGTAAATGCCAATCATTTCCCTTCTCTGACCATTATAACTCAACTAGTATCCATCATGATCAAACCTCAAAACCCATGTTAACTTAAAGCAAATATTGTACTTATTGATGACATTGCAATTAAATAAAAACTCACTCCTATTGACTGTAAAACACATTTCTGACACCATGTTGACAGTTTTCTGATTGCTCTTTGACATCTCTAATAGAATTATGAACATTTTTGGCAAATTCATATATAATTTTAATAATCTCAATGGCTATGTGATCCCCCTAAAGAATAGCTGTCACCTCATCAACAGCTCTCATTAACCAACAAGGGCATTTGAGTTTCTCCAAAGATCTATTGGGAACATATCCACAGGGGTACCTTACTTATCAATCTATAAAAACTGCTTCATAGATAATGGGAACTGCAGATGCTGGAGAATCCAAGATAAAAAAGTGTCGAGTTGGATGAAAACAGCAGGCCAAGCAGCATCAAGGGTCGAGGCCCAAAACATCAGCTTTTGTGCCCCTAAGATGCTGCTTGGCCTGCTGTGTTCATCCAGCTCCACACTTTGTTATCTCACAAAGTTCAGACCTGTTTTGGCAGGTTTAATGCATGCTTTCCAGGTTCTTCTCTACAGAGATCTAAAAGTTTATTTCATTGGAGGCAGTCATGAATTAATTGGCCATCTTTCTCAGTAAAGGTGTGCCCACAGCACCAACTGACTCCTTTCAAAAAGGCAAAGTGTCATCATCAGGGTGGAGCATCTGATTTCTGCTCAGCTCCACCAGTTTAGGCACAGTAGAAAGGCCCTTTACTGTCGCCCGATCTCTTCCTCAAATTTATTTGGAGAAAAACCAATTTTCTTTTAGATTCACAACCTTACACAGTATTTCCCTGGCCTTTTGTGAGTTTGGAATGCCTCATGCGCAAAACCCACTGAGGTCAGGATCCCATTTTAAAAGCAGAAGCAAAATTCAACATTATTCCTGTGCACTCTTTTTGTCTGATGGCATTGGTTTTTGGAAGCAGATTAAAAGCACGCCGGGTTTGAGAGTTCACAAAGATAGTGGAAAGTCTGTTTGTGTACTCTGGAACATTCTGAAGAGTAAATGTGATATGTTTTCATGCCTTCAAAATATTAAATATCATACTGTAATGTAGATGTATTTTTAATTTTATGTTTCAGTTTCAGGATCTGTCATTTATAGGTAAGTTGACCTTTACAGTAAACAGGTTATTTGTACACATGCATTATAGTACTTTTCTGATGGTGAAAGAATCACCATATGGTGACAGATGTTACAAAATGTCTTGTCAACCATTGTTGTCATCTTTTCTACAATGATTTCAATGGTTCTAATCATTTGTTGCTAAAATACAGTTTAATTACCTGCTCCCTTCCATTCTAATTTTAACACCTGGAAAACATATTCATTTGAATAACAAAATTGCTGACCACCTCGATCCCCTCGATTGCCTCGATCCCCTACAATTTGCCTTGAATTGTTTGACTGGAATTGTGCCTTGAATTTGAAATGAGCACCTTCTATTCACCCCTTCCCTGTCTATTGTGTGGACAGCTGTGACCATTATGAATATTTAATTGAGCTTCAAGTGTTAATGGCTTTCATCATCATGGGGCGCTCAAACAATATTGTGAACCCAGTCCTGTGTGACAAAACAAAAATTATATAAAAAGTCACACATGAATGGGGTATGCAGTTTCTGAGCTGTGAAAGTGCTGTACGTCAAATAATTCTAAGTTTGAAGAAGATTCAGCCCTTGGATTTATACAGCGGTCTTCCAGGAATGGACATTTATCAGTTTTTTTTTTGCTAGCACACTAACTTTTAAGCAAAATCCTAATATAGCTATTTACGTGCTGGTATCTTCCCTACAGTATTCTTGCATCATGAAATGCATATTTCTTTGAGATGCTGGATGAATGACCAGCAAAGACTCATTACTGAACTAAATAGTAAGAAATCAAAATTTCACAGATGACCTCTTTGCCCAATATGTGTGGATCTTGTGTGGACCAGCTGCGGAGATATTCACTGATATAGTTAATCTCTCCCTCCTACAAGCCAAAGTGCACCATCAACCCCATAGCCAAGAAAACACATGCAGTGTGCCTTAATGAGCACTGCCCATTGGTCTGACTTTAATTAACATGAAGTAATTCGAGAATCTTGGCCCACATCAACTCCAGTCTCCCAGCTTTCCTCAATCCCCTATAATTTGCCTACTGACGCAACAGGTCCACAGAGATGCCATATCCCTAGCCCTGCACTCATCCCTGGAACATCTGGACATCAGAGACACCTACATCACACTCCTAGGTAACCAGATGTAGAGCTGGATGAATACAGCAGGCCAAGCAGCATCAGAGGAGCAGGAAGGCTGACATTTCAGGGGTCTAGGCCCAAAACATCAGCCTTCCTGCTCCTCTGATGCTGCATGGCCTGCTTTGTTCATCCAGCTCTACACCTTGTTATCTCAGATTCTCCGGCACCTGCAGTTCCTGCTATCTCTAACTCAGACTTCTGCTTGTTGACTACGGCTCCGCCTTCAACACCATTATCCCCTCCAAACGGATCTCAAAACTGTGTGACCTTGTCTCAGCTCCACCCTCTGCAACTGGATCCATAGCTTTCTGACCCACAGACCCCAATCAGTGAGGATAGGTAACTGCACCTCCCTCACAATAAGACTCAACACCAAAGTCCCCCAAGCATGTGTCCTCAGCTCCCTACTGTATTCCCTGTACATGAACAACTGTGTTGTCAAATTCCCAACAAATGCCTTCTACAAGCTTATGGATGACACCACCGTAGTGAGGCGATATTTAACAATGACAGTCAAACTACAGAAGGGAGATATAGACCTTGGTGATATGGTACAATGAAAACAATCTGTCTCTCAACAACGGCAAAACAACTGATCATCGACTTCAAAAAGAAAGGAGCAGAACATGCCCCTATCTACATTAATGCAACTGAAAGTGAGAGAATGAAGAGCATCAACTTCCCTGGAATGATGATAACCTACAGCTTCTCCTGGTGTTCCCACATAGAGGCGACAGTCAAGTAGGCACAACAATGTCTCTTTTACCTTGGACAGGTCAGGAAATTTGGCATGTCCATAAGGTCCCTCACCAACTTCTACAGATGCACCATTGAAAGCATTCTGTCCAGGTGCATAACGGCCTGGTATAGCAACTGCTGCGCCCAGGCCTGTAAGAAACTACAGAAGGTGGCATGCACAGGCCAGACCATCATGGAAGCCGAACTTCCATGCATGGACTACATTTACACGGCTCACTGCCGCAGAAAGGCGGCCAACATCATCAGAGACCCATCGCACCATAGTAATGATCTCCTACAACCTCTTCTGTCAAACAGGAGATACAGAAGCCTGAATACACACGCCAGCAGGTTCAGGAACAGCTTCTTTTTGGCGGTTATCAGACTGTTGAATGGACTTGAGCCTCAAATAATGTAACCTGCAAAGCAACCAGTATGCCACTCAGTCTTTTTGATCTGTACATCCTTTGTTTACTGTGATCTGCCTGTATCGCTCGTAAACAAAACTTTTCACTGTGTTTCAGTACAGGTGACATTAAAATCAAAATCAAAGGCACAATTGAAAATCAAAATGTGTTGTGAGTGCTGAAAACTGTAATTTTATACTCTGAGCATCAAGAACAAGATAAAAAAGATGATCCAAGGAAAAGTAAACCTTTGAGCTTCAAGCAATATCAACAACAAGTTGCTCCTGACCTGGAGTCATAAAGTTAAAGCTGTTTTCAAAATTGTAACCTTCTTTTGTAAATACACATCAAATTGGTTTCAGGATGCTAAACCCGAGACTCTACAACTGCAGTGTCTCCCACCCGCCCTCCTCCTCTAACCTAGTTAATAAGGTAAGGTTCATTCTAAACTTTCTCTATTGAATATAAGTTTGTTATTAACTTTATTAACTTTATAGCAACTTGAACTAAGCTTTCTACTTTAGGACTGAGTGGGTGTTCAGATAAGTGGGGTATGGATGCTAGGGCAGTTGCTTGCTCCTCCTGCAGAATGTGGCAGGTGGGAGACGTGGCACACATCTCCACTGGCTACATCTGCGGGAAGTGCACCCAACTCCAGCTACTTGAAAACCGTGTTAGGGAAATGGAGCTGGAGCTGGATGAACTACGGATCATTCGCGAGGCAGAGGGGGTAATTGAGAGGAGTTACCGGGAGTTGGTCACTCCTAAGGCTCAGGACAAGGATAGATGGGTTACAGTTAGGGGGAGGAAAGGGGATAGACAGACAGTGCAGAGATCCCGTGTGGGCAGTCCCCTCAGCAATAAGTACACTGTTTTGGATACTGCTGGGGGGGGATGACCTACCAGAGGAAAGCCATAGTAGTCAGTTCTCTGACACTGAGCCTGACACTGTGGCGAAGAAGGGAAGGGGGCAGAATAGAAAGGTACTCGTGGTAGGGGACTCGATAGGGGAAATCAACAGGAGATTTTGTGGTCAGGATCGGGATTCCCGGAAGATATGTTGCCTCCCTGGTGCCAGGGTCCGGGACGTCTCCAATCGGGTGTATCAGGTTCTAAAAGGGGAGGGCGAACAGCCAGAAATCGTGTTACATATTGGCACTAATGATATAGCCAGAAAAAGGATTGAGGATATAAAAAGTGATTTCAGGGAGTTAGGATAGAAGCTGCAAAACAGGACAAACAGAATAGTGTTCTCTGGTTTACTACCGGTGCCACGAGATAGCGAGGCGAGGAACAGGGAGCGGGCGCAGCTTAACACGTGGCTACGCAGCTGGTGTAGGAGGGAGGGCTTCAGATATGTAGATAATTGGGATGCCTTCTGGGGAAGGTGGGACCTGTACAAGAAGGACGGGTTGCATCTGAACTGGAAGGGGACCAATGTCCTGGGTGGAAGGTTTGCTCGAGTAGTTCGAGAGGGTTTAAACTAGTATGGCAGGAGGGTGGGAACCTGAGCTGTATACCGGAGGTGAGAGTTGATGCAGGTGAGGCAGTAGCAAGAGGTAGACCGGCTAGTGGGAAGGATTTTCCTGGGAAGGAATCAAGGGATCAGTTAAAGTGTGTTTGCTTTAACGCAAGGAGTATCAGGAATAAAAGTGATGAACTTAGAGCATGGATCAGTATCTGGTGCTATGATGTTGTGGCCATAACAGAGACATGGGTT
Source organism: Stegostoma tigrinum (assembly GCF_030684315.1). Lineage (NCBI taxonomy): Eukaryota > Metazoa > Chordata > Chondrichthyes > Orectolobiformes > Stegostomatidae > Stegostoma > Stegostoma tigrinum. The sequence continues at coordinate 9,306,725 of NC_081378.1, forward strand.
TCTCATGGGCAGGAATGGTTGCTGGATGTTCCAGGGTTTAGAACATTTAAAAAGAATAGGGAGGGGAGAAAAAGATGAGGGGGTGTAGCACTACTAATCAGAGAGGGTATCACAGCTACAGAAGCTTCCATTGTCGAGGAAGATCTGCCTACTGAGTCAGTATGGGTGGAAATTAGGAACAGCAAGGGAGCAGTCACCTCGTTAGGGGTTTACTACAGGCCCCCCAATAGCAGCAGGGAGATTGAAGAAAGCAGAGGTCGACAGATTTTGGAAAAGTGTGCACGCAGTAGGGTTGTTGTAATGGGTGACTTTAACTTTCCTAATATTGATTGGAACCTCCTTCGAGCAGAAGATTTGAATGGAGCTGTTTTTGTAAGGTGTGTTCAGGAGGGTTTCCTAACTCAGTACGTTGACAGACCGACGAGGGGAGAGGCCATTCTAGACTTGGTGCTCGGAAACGAGCCGGGGCAGGTATCAGATCTTGTGGTGGGAGAGCATTTTGGTGATAGTGACCATAACTGCCTCACATTCTACATAGCTATGGAGAAGGAGAGGATTAGGCAAAATGGGAGGATATTTAATTGGGGAAGAGGAAACTATGACGCGATTAGACATGAGTTAGGAAGCATGGACTGGGAGCAATTGTTCCATGGTAAGGGCACTAGAGACTTGTGGAGACTGTTTAAGGAACAGTTGTTGCGAGTGATGAGTAAATATGTCCCTCTGAGACAGGCAAGAAGGGGTAAGATAAAGGAACCTTGGATGACGAGAGCGGTGGAGCTTCTCGTCAAAAGGAAGAAGGTAGCTTACATAAGGTGGAGGAAGCTAGGGTCAAGCTCAGCTCTAGAGGATTACACGCAGGCAAGGAAGGAGCTCAAAAATGGTCTGAGGAGAGCCAGGAGGGGACATGAGAAAGGCTTGGCAGAACGAATTAGGGAGAACACAAAGGCATTTTACACTTATGTGAGGAATAAGAGAGTGGTCAAAGAAAGAGTAGGGCCGATCAGAGATAGCATAGGGAACTTGTGTGTGGAGTCTGAGGAGGTAGGGGAAGCCCTAAATGAGTTTTTTGCTTCTGTCTTTACGAAAGAAACAAATTTTGTAGTGAATGAAACCTTTGAGGAGCAGGTGTGCATGCTGGAATGGATAGAGATAGAGGAAGCTGATGTGCTGAAAATTTTGTCAAACATTAAGATTGACAAGTCGCCAGGCCCGGACCAGATTTGTCCTCGGCTGCTTTGGGAAGCGAGAAATGCAATTGCTTCACCACTTGCGAGGATCTTTGCATCCTCGCTCTCCACTGGAGTCGTACCTGAGGACTGGAGAGAGGCAAATGTAATTCCTCTCTTCAAGAAAGGAAATAGAGAAATCCCCGGCAATTACAGACCAGTAAGTCTCACGTCTGTCATCTGCAAGGTGTTAGAAAGGATTCTGAGGGATAGGATTTATGACCATGTGGAAGAGCATGGCTTGATCAAATGCAGTCAACACGGCTTTGAGAGGGGCAGGTCATGCCTCACAAACCTTATTGAGTTCTTTGAGGATGTGACTAGAAAAGTTGATGAGGGTCGAGCTGTGGATGTGGTGTATATGGACTTCAGTAAGGCATTTGATAAGGTTCCCCATGGTAGGGTCATTCAAAAGGTCAGGAGTAATGGGATACAGGGGAACTTAGCTGCCTGGATACAGAATTGGCTGGCCAACAGAAGACAGCGAGTGGTAGTAGAAGGAAAATATTCTGCCTGGAAGTCAGTGGTGAGTGGTGTTCCACAGGGCTCTGTCCTTGGGCCTCTACTGTTTGTAATTTTTATTAATGACTTGGATGAGGGGATTTAAGGATGTGTCAGCAAGTTTGCAGACAAGACAAAGGTTGGAGGTGTTGTTGACAGTATAGAGGGCTGTTGTAGGCTGCAGTGGGACATTGACAGGATGCAGAGATGGGCTGAGAGGTGGCAGATGGAGTTCAACCTGGATAAATGCGAGGTGATGCATTTTGGAAGGTCGAATTTGAAAGCTGAGTACAGGATTAAGGATAGGATTCTTGGCAGTGTGGAGGAACAGAGGGATCTTGGTGTGCAGATACATAGATCCCTTAAAATGGCCACCCAAGTGGACAGGGTTGTTAAGAAAGCATATGGTGTTTTGACTTTCATTAACAGGGGGATTGAGTTGAAGAGCCGTGAGATCTTGTTGCAGCTCTATAAAACTTTGGTTCGACCGCACTTGGAATACTGCATCCAGTTATGGTCGCCCTATTATAGGAAAGATGTGGATGCTTTGGAGAGGGTTCAGAGGAGGTTTACCAGGATGCTGCCTGGACTGGAGGGCTTATCTTATGAAGAGAGGTTGACTGAGCTCGGACTTTTTTCATTGGAGAAAAGGAGGAGGAGAGGGGACCTAATTGAGGTATACAAGATAATGAGAGGCATAGACAGAGTTGACAGCCAGAGACTATTTCCCAGGGCAGAAATGGCTAACACGAGGGGTCATAGTTTTAAGCTGGTTGGAGGAAAGTATAGAGGGGATGTCAGAGGCGGGTTCTTTACACAGAGAGTTGTGAGAGCATGGAATGCGTTGCCAGGAGCAGTTGTGGAAGCAAGGTCATTGGGGTCATTTAAGAGACTGCTGGACATGCATATGGTCACAGAAATTTGAGGGTGCATGCATGAGGATCAATGGTCGGCCCAACATCGTGGGCTGAAGGGCCTGTTCTGTGCTGTACTGTTCTATGTTCTATGTTCATAACCGGAGCAACGTTAGGTGAATGAAAATGAATGGTCTTTATTGAATATAATTACATAAGTATAGTTTAAAAAAAAGGGACATTACTGGAATTCTCCAGAGTTGGGTCCCATTTCCATGAGATCCGATGTCATTATGACATTACTCCTTAGGAGCATATTCAGTCACTATTCTGTGGACAAAGAGATAGTTCACCCTTTACTTCACAACGTTATCTTCATAATAACCAAGAAAAAACTTGTGCAATCTGGAAGGGGCAGAACAATTGAAACGTAGTTTCATCTTGGCATTGGAACAATACAGCAGTGATTTCATGGTAAACTCTTCCTCACCTTTTGTTTTGTTTTCAAGCAGGAATTATTCTGCTTAGGGCTAAAGGGATTGAGGGACAAAGGATGTGGGGAGAAAACAGGAAAAGAAACCGAGCAGGATGATCAGCCATGATCATATTGAATGGCAGAGCGGGCTCATTGGCTGAATGGCCTACTCCTGTTCCTATTTTCTATGTTTCTAAGCTTATCAAAGTTACAGTACTTAGCCAGCTAAGGGCAGTTAGAGTCAAAGAATTGTAGATTCATGCAACAGTGAAACTAACCCGTCAGCCTAACTCGTCAATGCCAGATACCCTAAATTAATCTAGTCCCATTTGCCAGCATTTGGCCCATATCCATTTAAACCCATCCTATTCATACCCCCATCCAGATGCCTTTTCAATGTTGTAATTGTACCAGCCTCCACCACTTCCTCTGGTAGCTCATTCCATACACACACCACCCTCTGTGTGAAAAACAATTGCCCCTTATGCCCCTTTTAAATCTTGCCCCTCTCACCTTAAACCTATGCCCTCTAGGTTTGGACTCCCTACCCTGGGAAAAAAAGACCTTGGCCATTCATCCTATCTATACCCTTCATGATTTTATAAACCTCTATAAAGTAACCCCTCAGCCTCTGACACTCCAGAGAGAATAGCCCCGGACTATTCAGCCTCTCCCGAGAGCTCAAACCCTCAAATTCTTGTGCTAGTAATGATATTCTTTGTTCGGAACCTTCCGTCTTTTCCTATTCCTTGCAAAAAGCAACAAAAATGTAGTCATCAAATATTTGTATAATTTAAAAGAACAAAAATAACAATTTTTATGGAACAATTTAGCATGCACCCATTGCTATCAAGATCGAATGACGTCAAAATTAGTTTGAATCGCAGATGTTGCTTTCAGTATTTAACAGCTACACTGCAGTAGATGCATTTTTTTTATGTTGCCAATTGCTCTTTTACCATGTTCTTTACAATTGGTTATTGTGTTACTGTTGACTGCTAATAATCTGCTGTCACTTTTACTTGTTTCAATTTTAAGTATAGGGTTTACTTCCCATTCTACAGCTGGTTAGAATAACAAATCATGGTTGTCAAATGCAGACCCAGAAACGGTTGAATTAGTGCTTCCATATAAATGTATAAAGATCTTTTGGGATCACTGGCTTGCAGAAATATTTCCTTATGTTTTTCAACTTAGCCACATAGTGGCTAATTTCTTGTGAATTTCGTTTCCACAAATTTGTACTGGGATATACAAAGTGTAGGCAAACACCTATAAATACTCAGAACCAAAATGTCAGAGATAATGGGAACTGCAGATGCTGGAGAATCCAAGACAATAAAGTGTGAAGCTGGATGAACATAGCAGGCCAAGCAGCATCTCAGGAGCACAAAAGCTGACGTTTCAGGCCTAGACCCTTCATCAGAGAGCTGCCCATAGGTTCAGCTCAACAACTTTTAAATTTGGACTTTCTTCCCTCTCTCCTTCCCAGTGTGGCATGATCACAAACTTGTTGAGCTGAATAACATTTCTTACATTTGAATTTCTCCTTTCAAAGCACCATGTCTTAAACCTAATTGTCGCTCCTAATGTTTCGTGGTTTATCACTTCATCCAAAGAACTGATATCAACAACAGTGATTGCTTCAGCACATGTGTGTAAAATGAAGGTACAGGTAAAAGTTATAAGAGCATATTAACTATTTTCAAAATAACACAGTCTGGCAAAATCTGCCATTAATGGTATATACTTCATAATAATAAAAGAACTAGGAGTAGGACTAGGAAATTCATCTCTCTGAGCCTGGTCCACTATTTAATACAATTACAGTTGATCTCATATTAGCCTCAACTCCACTTTCTTGCCTGCACTCCATAATCTTTCAATCCATTCCTCATTAAAAATCTATCTCCTCTTTAAATTCACTCCATGTCCCAGCATCCACCACAGTCAAGGATTGTGAATTCCACAGGTTCACGACCCTTTGAGGGAAGCAATTTCTCCCCAACTCTGATATTTCCCATTGTATAACTCATTCTGGATTGCCTCAGAAGTGGAAGCATCCTTTCTCCATATTCTTTGTCAATCCCCTTTAGCATCTTATGTACCTCAATTAGATACAGTCATATAGCATGGAAACAGATCCTTTGGCCTAACTCCACCTCTCATTCTTCTAATCTCCAGAGTCTGTTGGCCTGAACTGCTCAACCTCAGTTCATAAGTAAAAACCCTCATTTCTGGAATCAATCCACTGATCCTTTTCTGAACTGCCTCCAATGCAACTACATTCCTCCTCAAGTAAGGGGGCCATAATGAGACAGAATACACTGACTAAAGTCTTGTACAGTTGCAGTAATACCCACCTATTTTTTCCTTAGCAATGAATACCAAAATTCCATCCACCCTCCTATATGTTAGGCATTCTTTAACATATGAATATATCTATACATTTGAAGAAAAACATTTGGATTTTTTTGCAGAACTCACACATCTAAATTGACTAACCTACAGGCTTTCTATCCTGACTCCTTACCCATAAAATGGTGGGTGGTAAGGTGCTTTATGGCCCACAGTCCTTTGACTTATTGAGGCCATTAACTGTTCAACTAAGTGGCAGTTAATGCCCTAATTCTACCTTGTCCTGCTGTACTACAGTTGGTGGGAAGACAGACAGGAGTTCAGAACAAGGTTTCTTTTTTATGGCAAAAATTTTGTTCCATCATCCCCGACCTCCAAATTCCGACTCTTTACCTCTCCTGGGGCAGCCCAAAGACTCCTTGGCTGAAACGTCCAGAGGAAGCCAAAACTGTTATCTATAATGTGACCTTTGCGGGACTGTTTGCAGTCCCAACTGCAACCACTACTGAAATCTGGTACTGTTATGGCCTACAAGAGTTGCTGTTCAAACAGACTGTCTGCCCTTTAGGACACAACATCCTTCCACTAAGGAATGTCAAGCCCATGCTCAGCTTGTTAGGGACACTCACAGTGTACCACGACAGCTGGCCTTTCTACAGCTTAGGTATGAATGGTATGCCTGGCCCCATAATATTCAGCTCAAGGTCGGTGAATTTCCCCACTTACATAGAACATAGAAAAGTACAACACAGTACAGGCCCTTTGGCCCACGATATTGTGCCATGGAATAATCCTAATCCAAAAGTAAAATAACCTAACCTACATTCCCCTCAATTCACTGCTGTCCATGTGCATGTCCAGCAGTCGCTTAAATGTCACTAATGACTCCGCTTCCACGACTACCACTGGTAAACTATTCCATGCGCTCACAACTCTCTGAGTGAAGAACCTCCCTCTGACGTCTCCTCTATACCTTCCTCCTAACAGCTTAAAACTATGATCCCTCTTGGCAGTCGATCCTGCCCTGGGGAAAAGGCTCTGGCTATCGACTCTATCCATGCCTCTCATTACCTTGTACACCTCGATCAGGTCACCTCTCTTCCTCCTTCTCTCCAGAAAGAAAAGTCCGAGCTCAGTCAACATCTCCTCCTGAGACAAGCCATCCAGCCCAGGCAGCATCCTGGTTGTTGAGCACTATCTCATGAAGGTGTGAAGACACTTGTTATTGCACACTGTCCATCTAGTAATTGAAGCTTCCTACACAGTGCAATTTGTGGGGGGCTGCTGAGAATTTGAATTTTGTAGTGATGCTCATTTACTCTGCAGTAATTTCCAATGTTACCTCTTTCTCTCATCTAAAACAGCCTGGGATCAAAGCTTAATTGGAATCACATATTTTGTTACCCTCCTAACCTCACTGCAGTATTGAAATAGTAACTGTTTTAATTGTAAATTCTGATTCAACAATTTAGTTGGATAAGAAAGGGTATGTTGGTTTAATTTTGGTAAAAACGAGAGGAGATTCAGAAATACTTCGCTGCCTCTTTTCTGTCTTGCAGACAGAAATAAGTCATTTTGAAGATCATGTGTATAAAAAAAGCAAGGACCCACATAGCTGTCATACTCCATTAATTAGGTTCTAATAAACTCACACAAGAGCAGGCAAAATCTATTTTTATTCTACTTTGCGAATCTGTTATACCTGTATACATTGATTATGTACAGCAATTAAATTGTGAGACCTCAAAGGAAAAGACAAGATGCAGTTATATGTCATTGTGATCCCAAATGTTGATAATACTGGACAAGTTATATTCCAGAGTGGAACCTGGCTTGATCGAACCATAAGGTTTATTCTTGCAATTTGGTTACCATGGCACTCTCTGAGCATATTCTCACAAGGTTGCCAATGTGATTTGCATAAAATGCCCTAAGTGTGTTATTCAAAACAGAAGAAAAAAAGACTGTTATATATATATATATATATATATATATATAGCTTCCTCTGGTCATTTCAGCCAGGGAGTCTTTGGGCTGCCCCTGGGAGAGGTAAAGAGTCAGAATTTGGAGGTTGGGGATGATGGACAGCCTTTACAAGCACTCAACCGCAGTGAAATATCACTTATAACATCACTCTTCAATTTCATCTCTAAAAGACCAGGTCATCATTTACAGTTCTGAAGAAGTCATGCCGGGCTCAAAACATAACTCTGTTTCTTTCTCTGTTGATATTGTCACATCTGTTGTGTTTGTCCAGCATTCTTTGACATGGTCACAGGTGCTTTCAATGCATTTATGAAATATGATTTACCCTGCTATTGTCTTTGGTGAACTCACTGACTTAATTTCATTGACCATTGAGAAAAAGTGGCTATTTTTCAATAATATTGACTTTTTCTAAGATGCACATCTGCAAGTATGGACCGTTTCTGCTGTACTGAGCCAAGCTTCTGGTCCAGAGCCTGACTTTCTATGGATTGCTAAAGCTCCACAAGTGAAACACTACAGCAGTTTAATTATCAGTAGCTTACCTAATTATTTAGTTTGTCACATGATTTCTTGGAAGTACTCACTGTTAAACAAAAAAGTGTCTATGACCCGAAAAGGTCACAAATTCACTTCCTACAATGACAACTGTAGGATGAGATGTGAAGGCTCAGTTAGGGCGCTTGAGGGCTACGAGGTAGCCAGGAAAGACCTAAAGAGAGAGCTCAAAAGAGCCAGGAGGAGACATGAGAAGTTGTTGGCGGATAGGATCAGGGTAAACCCTAAGGCTTTCTATAGGTATTTAAGGAATAAAAGAATGACGAAAGTAAGATTAGGGCCAATAAAAGATAGTAGTGGTAAGTTGTGTGTGGAGTCAGATGAGATAGGGGAAGCGATAAATGAATATTTTTCAACAGTATTCACTCTAGAAAACGACAATGTTGTTGAGGTGAATATTGAGATACAGGCTCCTAGACTAGGTGGGATTGAGGTTCACAAGGAAGAGGTATTAGAAATCCTACAGAGGGTGAAGATAGATAAGTCCCCTGGGCCAGATGGGATTTATCCTCGGATCCTCTGGGAAGCCAGGGAGGAGATTGCCGAGCCTTTGGCATTGATCTTTAACTCGTCATTGTCTACAGGAATAGTGCCAGATGACTGGAGGATAGCAAATGTGGTTCCCCTGTTCAAGAAGCGGAGTAGAGACAACCCTGGTAATTATAGACCAGTGAGCCTTACCTCAGTTGTGGGTAAAGTGTGGGAAAAGGTTATAAGGGATAGGATTTATAATCATCTAGAAAAGAATAAATTGATTAGAGATAGTCAGCACGGTTTTGTGAAGGGAAGGTCATGCCTCATAAACCTTATTGAGTTCTTTGAGAAGGTGACCAAACAGGTAGATGAGAGTAAACCGGTTGATGTGGTGTATATGGATTTCAGCAAGGCGTTCGATAAGGTTCCCCACAATAGGCTATTGTACAAAATGCGGAGGAATGGAATTGTGGGAGATATAGCAGTTTGGATCGGAAATTGGCTTGCTGAAAGAAGACAGAGGGTGGTAGTTGATGGGAAATGTTCATCCTGGAGACCAGTTACTAGTGGTGTACCACAAGGGTCGGTGTTGGGTCCACTGCTGTTTGTCATTTTTATAAATGACCTGGATGAGGGCGTAGAAGGATGGGTTAGTAAATTTGCAGAAGACACAGGTCGGTGGAGTTGTGGATCGTGACGAAGGATGCTGTAGGTTGCAGAGAGACATAGGTAAGCTGCAGAGGTGGGCTGAGAGGTGGCAAATGGAGTTTAATGCAGACAAATGTGAGGTGATGCACTTTGGTAGGAGTGACCAGAAGGCAAAGTACAGGGTTAATGGTAAGATTCTTGGTAGTGTACATGAGCAGAGAGATCTCAGCGTCCATGTACACAGATCCTTGAAAGTTGCCATCCAGGTTGACAGGGCTGTTAAAAAGGCATACAGTGTTTCAGCTTTTATTAACAGAGGGATCGAGTTCTGGAACGAAGAGGTTATGGTGAAGCTGTACAAAACTCTGGTGCGGCCCCACTTGGGGTATTGTATACAGTTCTGGTCACCGCATTATAAGAAGGATGTGGAAGCTTTGGAAAGGGTGCAGAGGAGATTTACTTGGATGTTGCCTGGTATGGAGGGAAGGTCTTACGAAGAAAGGCTGAGGGACTTGAGGCTGTTTTCATTAGAGAGAAGAAGGTTGAGAGGTGACTTAATTGAAGCATATAAAATAATCAGAGGTTTAGATAGGGTGGATAGGGAGAGCCTTTTTCCTAGGATGGTGACGGCGAGCACGAGGGGGCATAGCTTTAAATTGAGGGGTGAAAGATATAGGACAGATGTCAGAGGTAGTTTCTTTACTCAGAGAGTAGTAAGGGAATGGAACGCTTTGCCTGCAACGGTAGCAGATTCGCCAACTTTAGGTAAATTTAAGTCGTCATTGGATAAGCATATGGACGTACATGGAATAGTGTAGGTTAGATGGGCTTGAGATTGGTATGACAGGTCGGCGCAACATCGAGGGCTGTAATGTTCTATGTTCTATGAATGTAACTTCAGTCAATGAAATAAACCTGGAACAAAATGCTAATTTCAGGAAACAGGACCACCCAATTAACAAATTGTCAATAAAATGTTCCTGGCTCTCTTATGTCCTTTACGGAGTAAGATCAGGTGCCATTGCTTCACCTGGCCTTTAATAGCTCCACACTGCTGGAATGTGGTTGGCTCTGAAATGGAATACCAAGCCATTTAGTGACAGATGTTGGATCCTGGTTTGCCAGCAACACCTTCAACCTGTGAATGAATTAAACAAATCCTTGTTTGGATGACCATTATTGTCCTAAGCTTTTGCATTAAAACACAAATATTCACAAAACTAAATGAATTTCTCAATGAAATTTGATAGAACTCAGAAGTTAGAATTGTTTACTTGTGTCATAATTGGACCTGACATTAGTACTGAACAAGTCAGATTACTGAAGGGTCCCAACCCGAAACATTAACATTCGTGCTCCTCTGATACTGCCTGACCTGCTGTGTTCCTCCAGATTATAGTGTGAACCCTGACTTGCTGGTTCTAACTTCTTTTTTAAATCGTGGATATCAGTATCTGAGCATATACACAAGAGGCTTCAAGGTTTTAGCAAATATTTGTAGCTAAGGTTGTGGGTAAAGTTGTTGACTTGCTCGCCGAGTTGGCTTGTTCTCGTTCAGACATTTCATCACCATCATCAGTGAGGCCTCTGATGAAGCGATGTTGTTCTACTCCGCTTGGGATTTATACTGTCTGGTCTGTTATGGTGAATTGTGTCACTTCAGTTTTGTTCTGTAAGGGTTTGTATATGAGGCCCAGTTCTATCTGTTTGTTGATTACATTAAGAGTTGAGAACCATGCCTCTAGGAATGCCTATGCATGTCTATGTTTGGCTTGGCCTACTATGGTTATGTTGTCCCAGTTAAAAACAACATACAAACCCATATCGAAGAGAACCGTAAATGACACTATTTCACATAACAGACCATATAAATTCCAAGCGGAGTAGAACAACATCGCTTCATCGGAGACCTTACTGATGATGTCACCTTACATGGTGATGAAATGTCTGAACAAAAACAAGCCAGCTCCACGAGCAAGCCAACAACCTCATACAAGAGGCTGCTAGTGTACTTTTGATGTAAAAAAATTATTTATCTGGCTATTATCACATCGTTGGCAGTGCACAAAATCAGTCACCACGTGTCCTACATTCAACTGTGGCTATCCTTTAAACATTTTGCAATGGCTTTCAAGCACTTTGGAATGTCCAGGGCTTACGAAGGCATGATATATATCAGTCTTTCTTTTTCCTGTCTACTTTACTAAGTTGCCACTTATAGAAGTATGCTTTTCCATAGATATTCCAAACAGAGAACCCCTCCTAGTGCTGAAGGAGGCCACCCAGCCCATCACGTCTACACCAACTGTCTGAGGAGAATCTCACTAAAACTCAGCCCACACCTTATTGCCATTAACCCACGTTCACCATGGCTAATCCACATAGTCTGCTCAACATTAGACATCACAGACAATGTAGAATTGCCAATCCACCTAGCCTGCAAATCTTTGGACTGGGCAAGGAAACCAGAGCACCCAGCAGAAACAGGAAGAGTGTGCAAACTCCACACAGACAGTCACCTAAAACTGGAATCAAACCCAGGCCTCTGGCACTGTGAGGCAGCAGCGTTGATCACTGTGCCGCCTTATTCACCAGCAGGTACAGTAAATTTCCAAAGCTTGCTTTATTTCCAGCTGCTGTTATTAAATTTTTGTGGGGGAAAAATGTCTTTTTAGACATAGTGGTTAGTTATATTAGTCTAAGAATAATTTCTGCTCATTCCAATTGTCTAAAGCAATATTTTATAGGGGAAATGCTTATCTTCATTTGCGTCTTGCTTTTTACATTTAATGTTGTACATAAGAGAAGATTTTTCATTGAATTCTAATGTTATTAGCGTTTTACTTATACAGTGCAATATCTAAATGAACCAGGTAAACTCATTCATATGATAAAGATAATTCACTTTTTAATTTCATCTTAGAGCATGTAAAACATTTGTGGTGAGTATAACCTACCTTAACCAGTTAGTTTCCTGTTCTTATAATTGAGCTGAATAGCAGAGCAGAGCCAAGTGATAAGCAACTAGGCAGATAACATTTGACATCTTGACACAATATTACCGCAGCTCAGTAAAACTCTCAGCAAGGCAAGTGTCAAAACTTTCTATAAAGATTGTCACTTATTGCCTGTTTACTACTGATGTACAGCAGAGTTGTGCAGTAAACCTTCTAAAACTGTCTTTATGAGCTGTATAACCTGACGGAAAGGCTGTTTATACAGTTTCTCTGTTAATGAGGAATCCAGAAACACTGCCTGTTCTATTTGCAGGTCTGGAATACTGGGGATTCAATGTGAGAGCACCACTCATGTCTGAATCCATTTCCTTAACATCTTGCGTAAGATCCTGAGATTTGACACTATCTGGAGTTCTCAACCACCTCAAATACAATTTCAATCTCACTGTTCCCTGATAACTGCTCTTTTCACTCTTAGATTAAATGTGTAAAATTGATTTCCTGTGTCCCTTAAACAGAACAAATTGAGCTAGCTATTAATCTGAAAGATTTTCTTTGCTATTGAAATGTAAACTCTGGTTTTCAAAAAAAGGCATTTTTGCAGATTTGTGTTGTGTGTTCATTAAAAGGCATTCTTTTTCATTTATCACCCTTAGCTTTGATCATGGCTTAATTTTATATGAGTGTGGAAGCGTCCATACTTCTGGATCAGGAGGCCTGGGTTCAAGTTGCCAAACTGCCCCAGATGTCTGTTGTAACACGTGTGAACAAGTTGCTTAAAAGTACTTATGCCTTCGTTTTAACCTGCAAGAGCTCCCCCCAATTGCTAGCAAAATTATAGGACAACAACAGTCCTTTGAATGTTGTTTGGCTTTGCTTTCCAAAATAATCCAGTAATGTTTGCAGATTTGACTCCAAATGAGCTCAAATGGTAAGGCTCAGGCTGAAGGACCAATATGTTTCTTGTAGAACTGCCAGTTCTGTAGCAACACAAAGAATACACTCAGTTTTGTTTTACTAAAATTCCCAAGAGGCAGAACGTCTCCGTTTGGTGCTGGGCTGAAAAAAAGACTCAGAGTTATTAGATAAATAATTAAGTAATACGAAAGCTCAAATGTTTACTTTTGTTATTAAGATTAACATAATGTCTAATGAAATTTTCAATGCATTTTTTGTGCCACATCTTGATTAAGTAGCTCTTTGTTTCTCACTTTCACTTTGGGAATAACAACCTGCAGTAATGCAGTACTTTCTAATTTTGTGTAGAAAGAAAACATCCCTAAGCATGTCAAAGCCTGACCAGAATTTTTTTTTAACCGGTTGCATTTTTGAAGAGAGGCCTTTTGGAATGACTGTAAATCATTGCTTCCTAAAGCCACAATCCAACAGGTCATCTATATTTCCACCAGCCTTTGACCACACCATATATCTCAGTGATAAACTAGTTCCTTAAAGAAATATGAGATTTTTTAAAAAAGACTGAACAAGACAAGGTATTCACCCCATCAAGGCCATTCTTTATGTGTATGATTTGATTTATCTGCATTTTGCCCATCATACTTCATCTCCTGAGAGAAACATTTCTCCAAATATCTACTTAATTTTGCTACCTACATCATTCAACTTGAGCTGGTTACTTTCCACAGCTAGCATTCTCATTGTCTAAGCATAGAAGGAGCCATCTTTTTCCAAAGACTACTTGATCATCTCTGACTGTACTTGTATAACCTTTGTTTCCCTGCCTATTGTTTCATTCGTCACTTAGTCAACGTAACATTCAAGTTTTTTTTAAACTGGAAAAATCTGTCCATCTAAACAGCAGAAAACATCTTAATTTCTAAGCTTGCTGTGCTATCTATTTGCATTTTTTTGCTACAAAACAAATTGAATGATCTTACATCTACGTTATAAAATTGAATGTTATTGCATTGAAGCCCACTGCAAGAAGAACAATTATAGATCTGTGTTGCTAGTTCCTGAAGTCATCCAGCCTTTGTTTTCTGAATCATTTCCAGTTGTTTAATGGCCTTTAAAGGTACAGTGTTCAATATTTTATGCAATACTCAAAGCGTAACCATTGCAATAACCTATATCAGGTCACAGTTACTTTTTTCATCATGCAATCAAATACTCCTGAGACTCATTCCATTTCTTGAATTTGTGCTTTTTAACTGCCTTGCAATAACTAGAAACTTGTTGTTTGAATATTTTCTAATCATGTCAGAAAGCCTGCTCAATTTTTGACTTCTTCAGTCTCCAAATTGTCCAGTCTCCCCACATGCCTAAAGTATGAACTCTCTGAAGCCATTCCTGTGAACTTCTTGCATACTCTCTTCAATGCATTCAAATTCTTCCTGTAGTGTGGCAACCAAAACTGTCGACAATACTCTCACTGTTTCTAACAAATTACTGTTCCATAGAGGAGCAACTCTTAACAGATTAAAGGAATTCAAGGGTTAATTCCACTCTGATGTGAAGCAACCTTTATTTTTCAAAAGCAGATTGGATAAATTAACAGTTCATTATGTGATTTCGAATTCCTTCACAGATTTTATTGGGACGGGTAAAATGCCATTAGAATGACATCTTGCTTATCATACAATGTTAAGCATTCTTATACTTGTGATAAAATTAAATTCAAATTGATGAGCCTTATGTCATAACTATGTGATAAAAATTTATAGACTTATTAAAACCATTAAATGTAAGTTTGTGTGAATGATGAATTGGCAAATTGGGGTTTGCGAAGGTGCAGGCAGGCAGGAAGGATACATAAAAGGTTAAATCCGAATGCAATGAAGGTGTGAACATAGAGTGGTGAAGATAAGTTGGAACTGATGAAGAGGAGAGTAAAGGTCCAATGATGGAATGGTTGAGTTGAGGGTGGGCTTTTTGAGTAGAAGGGTGAGTGTATTATTGGAGAGGGGGGCAGGGAGGGGAATGGTTCCAATGCAAAGGTAGCTGGGAAAAAAATGTTAATGAAGACTGCAGTTAGGTGAAATACCTTAGCCACCAGGAATTTGTTGAGAAAATCTGAAGAGATATGACACGGAGAAGGGACAACAAGTTATAGAGCTGGACAACACAGCAGGCAAAGCAGCATCAGAGGAGCAGGAAAGTTGACGTTTCGGGCCCAGACCCTTCTTCAGAAAGCTTCTTCATTTCTGAAAAAGGGTCTAGGCCCGAAACATCAGCTTTTCTGCCCCTCTGATGCTGCTTGGCCTGTTGTGTTCGTCCAGCTCTACACCTTGTTATCTCAGATTCTCCAGCATCTGCTGTTCCTACTATCTCTGACATGGAGAAAAGTTGTACTTTAAGAGAATACGGGGTGTCATGGGGAAATAGAATGGTGGCATGAAGTGAGGACTAGAATGAAATCATTTAATTATGCTATTAACTTGGAATTTGTTATGACTAGACCCTAGGTAGGGTCCCCAATTTGTACCCAGTTCCAGAAGGGACACCCCAAACTGTTAAACTCCTGGATGAGGGGTGATAAACTGGCTCTACTTATTTTTTCATCCCCTCCTCCTCAGTTGGTTGCAATAAGGTTAAGTTGTAAAGGATCCCGTCCATTGTGGATACTTTTCTCCCATTGTGTTTTAAATGGAACTAATTTTAAACGGGCCTTCTTGAATTATCAAAGACAATGTGTTGATTAATGTCTAAATATGAGGAAAAATAGAAACACAACACTAATTTAGCCAAATAAGAGGTAAGTCTGAAAAGATAAAAATTTTTAAAAATATGAATCAGTCTCTGAATTGGTCATGAAGAGCAGATAAAATAATATTGTGGAAGCTGGTTATCAGGTCCTGCCAATAAAATTGACCTTGGCCTTTGAAAAGTTGATTTTCAACGTTTTGTGAGCAGAGAAGGTTGGTTGTCCTGGTTCCTTTCTTTAACAGGTTTGTAATACCTGGAATGAGATAGGTTACATAGTTTGTAATGTAAAGTATTTGATTTATAAATATTTCAATGCAATTGGTTTTGGTTTTTCTGAGTTTTGATCTAGTGAGATATGTTTCTCCTGTTTCTATGAATGGTTTAATGACTGTCTTATATTTCTGTAGCCCTGGTGATTTCTTTAAAAGCACAGTATTAGGGAGAGGCTTCCTAGTGAATAATGAGTTATGATTTACATCAGAAAGCTTTACAAGCAAATGAAGTGAACAGTATAGAATGTCAGGCTTTCACATAGAAATAATAAATGTGAGATAAAAATCAAAAGAACTGCAGGTGCTGTAAATTAGGAACAAAAACAGAAGTCGCTGGAAAAACTCAACAGGTCTGGCTGCAACTGTGAAGAAAAAATTAGAGTTAATGTTTCAGGCCTGGTGATCCTTCTTCAAAACGGTGAGATGTTGCATTTTGGTAAGGCAAGTCAGGGCATGACTTATACATTTAATGGGAGAGCCCATTAAATGTTGCTAAACAAAAGGACCTTGGAGTGGAGGCTCATAGTTCATTGAAAGTGGAGACACAGGGAAATAGTGTAGTGAAGAAGTCACTTGGTACACTTGCCTTTGTTGTTCAGAGCATTGAGCACAGACGTTGGGAGGTCATGCTGCACCTGAACAGGACATTAGTCAGGCCACTTTTAGAATGTTGTTCTTTCTGCTATTTGAAAGATTCTGTTAAACTTGAAAAGGTTGCAGACAAGATTTACGAGGATGTGGTGGAGGTTTGAGTTTGAGCAATAGGAGGGGCTGAGTAGACTGGGACTATTTCCCAGGAAGCATCGGAGACTGAGGGGTGACCTTATAGAGGTTTACAAAATCATGAGGGGCATGGATAGGATAAATAGCCAAGGTTCTTTTTCCTGGTATAGGGAGTCCTAAACCAAAGGGTATTATTTAAGGTGAGAGGGGAAAGATGTGGAATAAGCTGGCAAAGGAAATGGTGGAGGCTGATACAATTACATTTAAAAGGCATCTGGATGGGTAAATGAATAGGAAAGGTACAGTGGAATATGGGCCAAGTGCTGGTAAATGGGATTAGATTATTTTAGGATCTGGCCAGCATGGACGAGTTGCACTGACGGGTCTGTTTCCATGCTATACAACTCTATGGCTCTATCAATCTAATTGTCTCTTTTGGGGCTGAGGTGAATCACCCATGGCCCAAAAAAAAATGGCTTTTAGTTTAACAGCTTAAAATCCTGCTAAAGTTATGTGCATAAAATGTAGCTAGAGGTGTGCCACAAGGATCAATCCAAGGCCTCAATTTTTCACTATCCCATTGAACAGCTTGGAGGAGGGGGCAGAGTGTGATGTAGACAAATTGGCCGATGATACAAAAATAAGTGAAAGGCTAAGTTCTGATGAGGATGTATGGAATTTTCCAAGGGATAGATAGGTTGAGTGAGTGGGCAAGCTCAAGGCAGAATGGACTCTAATGTGCTAAAGTGTGACATCAAACATTTTGGCAGGGATAATAATAAGAAAGACTACAAAGATGTGCAGCACAGAGAGTCGAATGATCTTTTAAATGAAACATAAAAACTGTTAGCATAGAGGTGCGGCAAGTAAATAAGAGGGTAATGAAATTTTGGTCTTCATTGCAAGGAGATCGGAGTTTAAAAATAGGGAAGTCTTGTTTCAACTGAGCAGCATGTTGTTGAGGCCACACCTGGAATTCTGTGTTTAGTTTTAGTCCCTATTATTAAATAAGTGATGTACTGACATTTGAAGCTGGCCAAAAGAGATTCATTAGGCTGGCTCCCGGAATGATGAATTTGACTTCGCAGCACAGCTAACCAGCTAAAGCTTTTATTCAGTAGAGTTTGGAAGAATGAGGGAGTGACCTTATTGAACCATACAGATTCTGAGGGAGATTGACAGGGTAAATATTGAGTAGATGTTTCCGCCAGAGTGACAGTCTTCAACTAGATGCAGAATTAAGGGGATAATCATTTAAAAACAAAATGTGAAGTAACATCTTCTCCCAGAGAGTAGTGGATGTTAAACATTCACTTTCCCAAAAGAGCGCTTGTACATTCCCACTGTACTCATTTGAGTTCATGTGACAATAAAGCTAATTCAGATTATGTCACTGAAAGCATTTAAAATGCAGTGGATAGATTTTTGGAATATTGGGGAGTTGACGGCAATCAGGAGCCATCACAAAAGAGGAGTTGGAGCCTAGGGCAGATCAGCCTAACGTTTATGAAAAGCAGGATAGGCTTGAGAGGCCAAAAGGCCTACTTCTGCTCCTGTTTCTTAATTTCTTACATAAATACACTTAGGTTATGGCAAGCCAGGCTATTGGTGCCTTTGAGTGTATACTTGACACTTTGATGCTCAAAACCTGAGTAACATTAACTAACTTCACCATTTGGACATGAAAGCTCTCAAGAAGTAGAAACCTAAATCCAAAACATTGTTGCTTGGCAGCCAATAGGATACTACTTACTGTAATGAAGGCTGTTTTAATTCTCCCACTTTCAATCATTTCTTCTTGCCATATATCAAGTCTGGTTGAAAACCAATAAGAGCTTATAATTACAGGTGGACGTTCATCAGTTTATGTAAAAAATCTGACTGAAATATTCCTGTTTTCTGTGGTGAGCACAGAATCACATTACTGCACCTCCCTTTATCACAATTGTACAAGAATCCCCTATAGCATAACACTCTCCAAACCTACCTGTCTCTTTACTCTAAAAGATGCAAAAA
The DNA here is from genome assembly GCF_030684315.1 of Stegostoma tigrinum. Taxonomy (NCBI): domain Eukaryota; kingdom Metazoa; phylum Chordata; class Chondrichthyes; order Orectolobiformes; family Stegostomatidae; genus Stegostoma; species Stegostoma tigrinum. The sequence goes on from NC_081378.1 coordinate 9,325,442, forward strand.
CACTTGTGTTGATGGTTGATAATTGTGTGTAAGTCCCCACATTATTTACAACCCATATTTCATGTTCATTAAAAATGCTTCAATGAGCTACAGGAATATCTTTATTTTTGGGTATGATCCTACCCAACACTCTACTTGCCAACAGAACCAAGCTAAACAGCAGTCAGGACAGAAGCCCACATCTTCTGTATTCTTGCCACCTCTGACCCATGGAGTCAAACGTATAGATTCCGACAGAGTGAAGTCAACGATCGCATGACATATTGCAACAGATGACATCTTGACATTGCCATATGCTTGAAGGCAGTCCTCACATTGTCAACAGGATCTGTTACCCGCAGAGGCACCTTCCTGAATCGTGACAACAGTTCTGGCAGCGAGCACTGGTGTTCATGCAATGTAGCACCTCCCCGGTTTCAATCAGGCCCCTTGCTGTGTATTTCCTGGCAATGAGTTGAATCGGCCAGCTTCGCTCTTTGGAAGGATCATTGCAGTCATATTCAGTGAGATTCTATAACAGCTTTACAGTTGACTCATTTCTGAAACAGATGGTATTTTTTTTCAGGCTGGAATTAAATGCAGCCTGAACCAACCTCCCAAATATCTCTTGGAGCTTTGAAGCGATATTAAGTTTGGCATAAACAATACTAGCGAGATGCACTGAGCATTCTCACCGACTAAGGTTTCTTCAATACTCAGGTGTGTTATCTACTTAAAAGCTATTAGCAAATTTACAATCCCACTTCATCTCCTTGCCAGCATTATAAAAAAAGACTGCAAAAACACCAAACTTGGCCAATTGTTGCAAAATAACTCTCAGCCGATTAACTCTTTGGTTTAAGATGTACATGTAAACTCGTACTTGGCCCTTGATCTTTCCACCAACTCACTGAGGCATCCTGTTCCTTAAATATGTGATTTATACCCATCTGTTATTGCAAAGATAATGTGCATTTTTTTAAATTGGGATCTTCACTGAACAGATAACATCCTGAATATAGTAACAATTCTTTCATCAGCCAGGAAAGTTTGAAACCAGATCATGGTGCGTCCCAAAACTTTTCTCTCTATGAAAGAATTCAGAGTAAAATGAACTGTCACACCTTGCCACCTCCCTCCCCCTTCCCAGTAAACAACAAAAGAAGAGCTGTCAATAATTCCATGTTAATTGACAAGTAGGTAAAATAGTAAAGCGAGAAAAAAGTTACACTGATGCAGTAAAGATTGCTCATCTGTAATCGCAGTCAGAGCACATTAATGGTGAATTGTCGAGGACACTTTGCTCTGTGCAACCTGAATTGTATTTGATGTGCAAATGGTTGATGCTAGCACTGGGAACATTGAGTACAGAATGCTTATTCCCCAACATTGGTATCCTTCAGCTTCATGCATACACTACCCGAAACAATTTTGATAGAAAATGATTTCCCCTGGTTTTGGCATATCAGAATTGAGTTCCAAAATTTAGAGTGGTGTAAATGTCATGTGCATTTTTTATGTAATTCAGTTAAGTATATACTTGTAGACCACTTCTGCAGCTTCAAATTTTTTATATTTTTAATGGAAGCCTGGAGTACATAGTGGCACAATGCATTAGCCTACTTTAGTTTCACATCAGCTCTCTGTTAATGTAATGGTCTTAATGAACTGAGTTTGTTACACTTTAACCAATTTCCGGTGAATTAAACCGAGAGTGCAAGTACAACATAAATTGCATCTCGTTTTTCAGTTGCCCCCCCCCCCCCCGCCTTTGGTATTGGTGTGGGGTTGGGCATTGGAGAGTTCAAAAATCTACTGCCAGCACACAGGCACAGCTTTCAAAACAGGATTGAATATGTACTAGAGGACAAGAAATTTTCAAAGGATATGGATAAAGAATACAGGATTAGGATTATTTGGAGAGCTCTGTTAAATAACCAATACGATGCAAAATGGACTGAATAAATCCCTTTCGGGCTGTGTGTTTCCAAAGTCGCTGGAGGTGGGCTAGAGTTTTATTCTGTAACTTTGCACCCCACTAATTGATGCTGGTGGGAATAAAGACAAAGTACAGAACTGGAAAAGACTGAGTCCCACTGGGGATTCTGAACTTTGAGAATGCTCCATTTCTCATATCCTTCAAAACACCATTTCTGCTGAATATCTATCAAGTTCGCCAAATTATTCCATTTTTATTGGGGTCCATGATTTTCTCCACCTTACACTGGATTACAAAGATCCCAAGTGACCGTTGACCTGCCCTGACGGTTGTCAAGTTGATGGTGATCTCAGCATTTTTGTAACATTTTGGGAAGCAATGCACCCTCTCATTTGTTGCAGTGATCTCCGAGACCCATGTGTTGCATTGACTTCCGGTTCTGGAGGTCAATGTATCAGCTCACCGATTACGCGCAGAATCCTGGGGGCACCTCAGTGCACCTTAGAGGGAATGGTGCTTGATTCAGTTTTAACGATTATAACAATTCAATTTTCTGTGCTCAGGGCTAAAGACCCATGTCCTGATTTGCTTTACTAAACTGTGATGGATAGAGAGAGAGTGCAAGTAGAACAAGGAAGTCTAACATGGTAACAAAAAACTGAAAGCACTGTGGATGCTAGCAATCACAAACAAAACCAGAAATTGCTGGGAAAACTCAGCAGGTCTGGCAGCATCTGTGGTGAGAAAGCAGAGTTGACATTACGAGGTCCAGTGACCCTTATTGAGAACCACTAGTAGCTAGGAAATGTTGGTATTTATGCAGAAGACAGGATGGTGTGGAGGGGTGGCGGGGAGAAAAAGGAGGAGTAGCTGGAAGAACAGAACCTCATTTTTCCACTTAGGGTTTGAGCACATTCGCCTTACCCCAACCCTCAAACCCCAGGCCTAGTCATCACCTGGGCTGCTACCAAACACAGCCCACTGCCAGCCACTAATAATGCCCATTAGCAGTTATATATTCTCATAGACTAACCTTTACTCATTCGTCTGTTCAACTGTTTTTCTCTTTCTTTGGGCTTTATCTCTATCTATCATTTACTCTTCACCCTCCTCCAACCTCATCTACTGCATAAATGCTGAGCTACAGTTCTTAAGGGTAGTTGAACCCGAAATGTTAACTCTGCTTTCTCTCTCCACAGGTGTTGCCAGACCTGCTGAGTGTTCCAGCAATCTGTGTGATTGTTTGAGCCTAACATGACATTTTGCAATCTGAAACCGCATTGAACCAGTAAGCCTTTTCTTTGGTTCCACTGGGACGCAAGATTCAGAGGAGGCTATTCAGCCACTTGCCGCTTCTCCATCATGCATGAAATTAGATCCTGGCTGACCCTCAATTTAACTGAATCAACCTTAAAATGTCTGTGGTTACAGGTCTGAGGCAGGGAGCCCTCTGGTGAAGACTTGCTGACTCCTCAAAACCTATCCACAAGACAAGTCAGGATAAGATAATAGGAACAGCCGATGCTGGAGTCTGAGATAGCAAGGTGTAGAGCTGGACGAACATAGTAGGCCAGGCAGCATCAGAGGAGCAGGAAAGCTGGCGTATCAAGTCTGAACCCTTCTTCAGAAACGATGGAGGGTAAAGGGGCTCTGAAATAAATAGAGAGTGGGGGCAGCAGTGATACAAGATGGGAGAGAAGATAGACAGGTCAAGGAGGCAGAGATGAAGCTAGTAAAGGTGAGTATAGGTAGGGAGTTGGAATGGCGGTTGGTCAGTGAGGAGGGAGGGGCAGGTACGGGTAGGTGGGAGGGAAGACTGACAGGTCAAGGAAGCAGCGTGGGGGTGGGGGGGGCAGAAAGAGTGGGACTTGTTTTGGGATAAGGTTGGGGGTGGAAGATTTTGAAGCTAGTAAAGTCCACATTGAGACCATTGGGTTTTAGGCTTCCAAAGTGGAATATGAGGTGCTGTTCCCCCTGTTTCCGGCTGGCATTGTGGTGACACTGGAGGAGGCCCAGGATGGACATGTCGTCCAGGGAATGGGAGGGGTGTTGAAGTGGATCACGACTGGGAGATGTTGTCGTTTGTTGCGAACTGAGCGTAGGTGCTCTACAAAATGGCCTCCAAGACTCTGCTGGGTCTTCCCACTGTAGAGGAGGCCACATTGGGAACAGCAAATATAATAGAACACATTAGCGGACGTGCAGGTGAACATCTGTTAAATCTGAAAGGTATTTTTGGGCCTGGGATGGGGGTGAGGGAGAGGTATAGGTAACAAGTGTAACACTTCCTACAGTTTTTTGGGAAAGGTGCCACAGGATGTGGGGCTAGTGGGAGTGTGGAGTGGAGAGAGCAGACTCTCCGGAAGGCAGATAAGTGGGGAGGGAAATATATCCTTTTTAGTGGGGTCAGATTGCAGGTGACAGCAGTGACAGAGAATGATGCACTGAATCCGGAGATTAATGGGGTGATACATGAGGATGTGGGGAATTCTCTCTTTTTTATTCGCAGGGAGGGAATGCGAGGGCTGAGGTGTAGGAAACACAAAAGATGCGGTCGAGGATGTTTTTCACCACTGTAAGTGGGTGGTGGAATTACAGTCCTTTAAAAACAAGGTCATCTGGGATGTCCAGGAGTAGAATGTCTCATCTTGGGAGCAGAGGTGGCGGTGACAGAGGAATTGGGATAAAAGGATCCCATTCTTGCAGGAAGGTGAGTTATAGGAGGTGTAGTTTAGGTGGCTGTAGGAGTCGGTGGGCTTGAACAAGATATCAATCTCCAGGTGGTTACCAGAGATGGAGACAGAGAGGTCCAGGAATTAGAGCGAGGGTATCAGAGATGGTCCAGGTGAACTTAAGGTTGGGGTGGAAGGTGTTAGTAAAGTTGATGAACTGTTCGAGCTTCTCGTGGGAGCACAAGGTGACGCCGAAACAGTCATCGATGTAACTGAGGAAGAGGTGGGATTTAGGGCCAGTGTAGGTATGGAAGAGGGACTGTTCTATGTATCCTACAAAGAGGCAGGCATAGTTTGGGCCCACGTGGGTTCCCATAGCCACCCGTCTCATCTGTAGGAAGTGGGAGGAGTTGAAGGACAAGTTGTTAAGGGAGTTCGGTAAGGCGGATAACGGTGTCGGTGGAGGGGGACTGGTTGAGCCCTCCACTTCTTCCTCCCCTACGCTGCCCCCTACCTCCACCCCAGGCCCCAAGAAAACCTTCCACATTAAACAGATGTTCACCTGCACATCTGCTGATGTGGTCTATTGTATCCGCTGTTCCCATTGTGGCCTCCTCTACACTGGGGAGACCAAGCGAAGGCTCAGAGTCCGCTTTGTGAAGTGCCTATGCCCGGTTCACAACAAACAACAACACCTCCCAGTCGCGAACCAATTCAACTCCCCCGCCCACTCCCTGGACGATGTGTCCATCCTGGGTCTCCTCCAGTGTCACAACAGTGCCACCTGGAAACTGAAGGAACAGCACCTCATATTCTGCCTTGGAAGCCTACAACTCAATAGTCTCAATGTGGACTTTATTAGCTTCACGGTTGAGCTGCAGCCTGCTGAGAGCAACTCTGAACAACTTGGATTCCAATATCAACCTGTACTTCTGAAGCTCCCCAGCCAACATACAGTTACTGGAGTGCTTCAAAAGTAGGAATGGGTCATAGGATCTGTTTCCATACTGTGCGATTCTTGGGTCCAACTCGTCCATGCTCACCAAGTTTCCCAAATTAACGTAGTCCCACATGCCTATGTTTGGCCCATATCCCTTTAAACCTTTCTTATTCAAGAATTGATGAGTGAATAAAAAATTAAGTGTGCACTTTAAAAATATTGTTTTACACGTTTATATGATGAATTACCTCTTGGTCTCTAATAAATAAACATTCATAATTATATACTGAATGTACACATCCATACACATGCATCATATATTGAAACATATGTATTGATACAAATGAATGTAAATATACTGAATGCTGCTTAACCACTGCTCTACTTTTGTTGCCATTTCTTGTTGCTTTGATATTCAAGTGTTAATATGGGCTCAAACTGAAAAATAGTTAGGAAAGCACTGTACTAAAGTCTGCGTAACTTCTGCAGATAAAGCAGGTCACAGATTGCAATTAAATGGAAGTACCCAAGGAGAACTGAAACAGTTCGACAAATGGTGCGTCACAAGTTGTGTTCAGAGCCACAATATTAAAAAGCCCATGCACAGCAGGGTCAGAGGGCAGCATTCAAAGAATCATTCCAGGTGTGCCTCCTTCATCCAAACTCAATGGTGGCACATTTCTGAAGCATACCACAATAAATCAAAAGTTCACTCGGGAAAGCCACTAATCAGAAGGGCATTGAAGTAACTTGGACAAGGATGACCTGCCCAAGAAAGTACTCAGGAAGGAAGAACAATTGTTAGGGATTCCTTCTCTTCTTGAAGATGTCCTCATCTACCCTCACTAGTCCAGTGAAAAGACCCTCTCCTGTTGTTTGATGTGTGGGGAGATAAATCAGTGCCTTGCTTCTTTGCTGCCTTCATCATAGATTAGAAAATGATGACCATAAATAAATACTAAAGCCCCATTTATAGCACCAACCCTGTAGAGAGTGCATTAAGTTTGAATCAAGATGATCCAAACATAATGGAATCTCTTGGGGTTTATGCTTACAGCTGCACTGATTCGCTTCATGCTCCAGACAATTTTACATTATCAGCCCAATGTATGTACTGAGCACTCATTCTCTGAAGGACTAAATGCAAAAAGATTAGTATCATATAATTATATTGGCCTGAGTCATGACTCACACTTTGTAACACGGTCAGCTCCCAAGTAACAAGTTGAAAGTGTTTAACAACAACTATCAGAATGTTTTTATTTTTTCTAAAAAAAATGCAAGATTGAGATTGACCAAAATATTCTTACAAATCTTGGAATCCCATAGAATAGCAATATACACAATTTATTCACTGGCTCCAGTTATCGGAAATAGCTGCAGCTATCCGAATTTTCACTTTCACAGTAAGATGATGCAAACCACAGAAGACAATCCACAAGATTCCTGAATTCCCAGGTAGTGAAAACAGAACTTGATTTATTTATTCACTTTTAACCAGTTGCCCTTAGTTTGAACAGAGTAAATAGTCTTCTGTCCTCGTTGATAGTTTTGCCTATTTGTTCGAAGTAGTCAGTGTGAGTTTTCAAGTGCTACCATATATGCCAAATATATGTTTAATATTTCTATTTATTCACTACCTCTTCTCCATGTTACAAATAATATTGCATCCAAGCACTCTGTTGTATCATGTTGCAAGTAAAAATGGTAAAAATCACAGTTTAAGGCTCTTTATCTGAGAGCACACAGCATTTGTAATGACATAGATGAACTGATAGCACAAATAGACACAAATGATTATGACTTGATGGCAATTATGGAAATATGGTTGCAAGGTGACCAAGAATGGGAACTCATTATTCAAGGGCATTCGATGTTCCTGATGAGTAAGGAAAAATGGAAAATAGTTGGGGTAATTTAGTCATAAAGGAAAATATCAGTGCAGTGGTAAATTGTGCTGCAGGTGCAATGAACTGTGATACGCAATCAGTTTGGGTATTAAAAAAAAAGGAATAGCCAGGGAAAGAAGTAATGATTAGGTTTCATCCACAGCCCCAAAAGTGTAGGACAAAGGATACATTGAAAAAGACTGAAGGCATAAAGAAAAAAGTGTAGGAATTGGTATGGTTGATGTTAATTTGCAAACTGACCAAACAAATCAGTTAGACAAATGTAACATAGACAACAGATTAGTAGAGTGTGTTAGAATTGTTTCTTAGAGTAGTATGTTGCAGAAGCTCCTAGGAACTAGACTATTTTAGATATAGTAATATAATGAGGTAAGATTAATAAGAGATCTAGTCGATAAGGATCCTTTAGGGTATTGCAATCACAACATGATGGGTCTAGGTCCGAAACATCAGCTTTCCTGCTTCTCTGATGCTGCTTGGCCTGCTGTGTTCATCCAGCCGTACACCTTGTTATCTCATGGTGTAATTTCAAATTCAGTTTGAGGGAGAGCAACTTGGGTCTTAAATCTATGCCCCCAACTTAAACAAGGAATTTGAAAATACAGTTCTCTGAAACAGGCAGTGATCAATAGATTAAGATGAAAGTCAATGGATGAAACAGTGACAGACTTTTAATCAGATATTTAACAGCGATCTGTAAAATTTATTCTGGTCAAAAAGAAGGATTCAATGAGATGGAGACCATCTGTGATTAACAAGGAGCAGATCCTATCAAAAACTAATGCATGAAAACAGCAAAACACTAGTGATAGGGCAGAAGATTGTAATATTTTAGAAACCAGCAGCTCATATTAGAAAGCTGAAAAAGAGGAATTATGAACAAAAATTGGCAAGAAATAGTAAAAGAAACAACAAAAGCTTCCATGTATATATAAAAAGAAACTGTAGCTAAAGTGAATGTGGGACACTTAGAGGACGCTGGGGAATTATTAACAGGGAAATAGCAGATAATTTAAACCAATTTTCAGCTAGGAGTCTAGAGATCAGCAACATTTTATTTATCCATATGATGTTAGCATCTCTGGCTGGGCCAGAATTTATTGTGTCACTGAGAAAGCAAAAGTGAGCTGCCTTTCTAAACCTTTGCAGTCCATTTGGTTTAAGTAGGCTCACACTGTGATTCAGGATGGAGTTCCAGGATTTTGAGCCAGTGACGCTGAAGTAACAGCAATATATTTTCGAATCAGGATAGTAAGTGACTTGGAGGGGAAACTGTATGTGGTGGTGTTTCCATGTACCTGTTGCCGTTGTCCTTTCAGATTCTAGTTGTCATGGGTTTGGAAAAAGCTGTCTAAGGATCCTCGATGAACTCCTCCTTGCATCTTGGAAATGGTACACATTGCTAGCTGCCTCACCATCAACACATGTTGGTGGAGGTCTCAGAGAACTGCTCAGCTTCCTCGTTTAGTGCCCTCCCTCACCATCACCACCTGCTGCTGGACAACCCATTACATTATGAAATTTGTGATTTTTACAACATTTGTTTTGCTTTTTGGCCACCAACCTCTTAATTCAGGATTGCTGTGACCGTACTAGCGTAATTGTTCTGGTGATTTGTAGAGCAGCATTGGGCAAAGATTCACTTATCACTGAGCTTTATGGGCTGTATCCATGGTGATGCCATACACACACAAATAGCTCCAGGCTCTCTGTAACAAGATACTGATCTCACAATTCCAATCTGGATGATCCAAACTTGATAGGGCCCTCTATTCACAGCTGCATTGATTCCATAACTTCCTGAGCAATTTCACATAGCCTGTGGCCAAAATAGTGTGGCCAGCTTGTTTTTGTGCCTGTCCCAGATTGCAGAAAGGCCATCTATACCTTACAAACAACTCTCTATGCTTCTAAAGCCAAAGGCCTGCAAAGTAAATGGAGTTTACAGTTGGTTCCATGCACTAATAGCCCAGGAAGTCCATCATCACTCATTGCATGTGTTATAAACTCCCAAATTGCACACTTATTTGTGCGAATTTTATGTTCATTTAAATGGGCAGAATGCAGAACAGATTCGCCAGAGGTTTATTGGGGATGAAGGTCTTCAGCGAAGCAGGAGGACTTGAGGCTGGGATTGTTCTCTTCAGAGGTAGAGGCTTAAGGCGCTTTAATACAGATGATTAAAATTATGTGAGGCTTTAGGAGAAAAGATTGGAAGACAGTGCTTCCACTAGAAGAAGGATCAGCAACCTGAGGGTACAGATTTAAGATAACTGATGAATAAGCTGGGGAGGAGATGGAGTGATTTCTTTGTATCCAGCAAGTTATGATAATTTTGAAAGTGCTGTCTGCAAGGTCAGTTTAAAGAAGCAGTTTAAATAGAAAATTACAAGGCTGTAGAAAGCACAGGCTTAAAAGGGAAACAGTGGTAATGCCACTGGATTAATAAATCCAGAGCCTGAAGTAAATATTTTGGGGATGTGAGCCTGAACCCCCTGTCAACTAAAGATCAATGAGGGATAGGCGGCAAATATATTGCCAGCAACATCCATATCCCATTCAAGGACGTTTTTTCTCAATGGGGAAACAACATGCAACTCACTTTTTCTTTGTACAGGTATAATAGGCTGAATGGCCACCTGCGTTTGCACGATTTCCAAGAATGAAGCATTTTCTTCAAGATTTGCCACCTAAGTCAACATCAAACATGCCATCCTCAGATACAACATAGGTTACACATTGAGCAAATACTCTCTAATGTCTTAAAGTACCTTAATAGATTACCTCCATTTTATACATGCAACACTTCTGCTTCTCACAAAAGCAAGTCTTCTGGTTTCTCTCAGCCAGGTATCCAATTAGTGTGAAGCTGTCCACAGAAAATGCTGTAGACCCCCGCTTACCAGGAGCTGCAATGGGACTTCTGAATGTAGCTTTAAAATGGACTTTCAGAGCTGTCAAGTTAAAGGAAACGTTCATCTCATCATTTCAGGCTGCATATTCAAACTAAAGTGCCAGAGACAGAAGAGCACTAATGAAATCCATGCCCCATTTGACAAGAAAAAAGTTCAACTTATCAATACTTGGCACTGTCAGCAAATTGCCTACTGGTCTTCAAAGTCAATGTGTTGCTGTATTTGCCATAGTCTGCTCGGCTGGAAAGTTGTTCGAGATTCATGCCGTCATTGTTCAGGAAGCCGGAAGTTGAGAACAAGTTAAAGAAGCTCCTTTTTGAGCCATTTGCCGACTTACAGATGGCAGGGGGAGTAGGGAAGTGCTGGAGAAAGGGTATCAAAGCTGACTATTCAAGAAAATAATTAGATGTGCACTTGCAACACCAAGTTATGCGCAGAAAATGCTGGAAAATGGGATTTGAATAGTTAGATGGTTGCTTTTGATTGGTGCAGACTCAAGAGTCTGAAAGGCTTTTCTCTGTGTTGTACACCTCCATGGTTCTTAGACTTAACTGAAGCTTTGGAGATAATTAGTAAGAATGATTAAAACAAGTCATTTATTATGATGGCGTTTTGGACATGCATATGGTCACAGAAATTTGAGGGTGCATACATGAGGATCAATGGTCGGCACAACATTGTGGGCTGAAGGGCCTGTTCTGTGCTGTACTGTTCTATGCTCTATGAAAAGTTCAAATACCAAGTGCATAAATTTAATAAAAAATTAGGAAGCCCTTGACTAAGAGAGGAACCTGGGGAGAATGTCTCACCAATAGTAATAAGGTACCAGAGATCAGGAATAAGCATTTGATTTGAAGAACAAATTAAGTGTGGAGCTGAAGGAAATAGCAGGCCAGGAAGCATCAGAAGAACAAGAAAGCTGGCGTTTTGGGTTGGGACCCTTCTTCAGAAGTGCGGTAGAGGAAGGGTGCTCTGAAATAAAGGGGGGGTGGGAGGCGTGGTGATAGCAGGTAGATAGTGGTGGGGATTGGTCAGTGAGGTGAGAGGAGCAAATAGGTGGGAGAGAAGATGGACAGGCCAATGAGGTGAGGATGAGGGGGGAGGGATCTGATCTTGGGATGAGGTCAGGGGTGGGAAGATTTTGAAACTAGTAAAGTCCACAATGAAACCATTGAGTTGTAGGCTTCCAAGGTGGAATATGATGTGCTGTTCCTCCAGTTTCCAGGTGACATCGTTGTGACACTGGAGAATGCCCAGGATGGACATATCATCCAGGGAGTGGGAGGGGGAGTTGAAGTGGTTCGAGATGGGTAGGAGTTGTTGTTTGTTGCAAACCAAGCTTGGGTGCTCTACAAAATGGTCTCCAAGCCTCGGCTTGGTCTTCCCAATGTAAGGGAGGCCACAATCAGGAAAAACATATATAATAGATCACCTTAGAGGATGTGCAGGTGAACATCTGTTCAAGGTAGAATTTGTTTTGGTGCCTGGGATGTTGGCGGGGTGGGGGGGGGGGGGGGTGGCGGCGGAGGTATAGGGTCAGGTGTGGCACTTCCTACGGTTGCAGGGAAAGGTGCCGGAGGTGGTGGGGCTAATGGGGAGTGTGGAGCAGATGAGGGAGTCATGGAGAGAGCAGTCCCTCCAGAAGGCAGATAAGGCTGGGGAGGGAAATATATCCTTCGTAGTGGAGTCAGAGCTCCCCGCTATGTTATCTCAGATTCCAGCATCGGCAGTTCTTACTATCACTGGGTAGGTTAAAGAACAATCATTCACATACTCAATTTTAATAGACTTCATTGATGATTCTGAACATAATCCTTGTTTTCAGGATTTCAAAGCACTGTTGGGCTGTTTACAGGAAGGTTGAAACATTTGTATTTGTGAAGGACCATTCTCATGAATATCTAAAGGTGCATTATATGTTGCCTTATCTTAAAAAGAAGAAGAAAACAGCTTTAGCCTGAATTAGTTTGAAGGCTATTAGATTTATTTGCATGTTGAGTAATGTATGGATGGCATATGAGAAAGAAAATTGAGCTAATTCACAAGGGAATTAAAATACACAGTTTAGAAGATACTACTTCAGGTTTAATAAAGGACTGGAACTGTGGATAAAATGTTTATTTGTGGACCCTCATTTGTGACATCGTTAAGTGTTGTGAACACACCAAATTGATGTAGAAGCTATAATAGTTTCACTATACCCTGACTGATTTGTAAAATAATGAACCTAAACTATGTCTCACAGGCATCCCAGTAGATTTGGCTCAGATTGGCTCAAATTGCAGATCAGGAATTCAAGCGGCAGGTCAGCACTGAAGATTTGTGGCACTCCCAATTTTTCAGTGACTTATATCTCTAGTACTCTGAGCTGAAATTTGAACCCTTATCCATGCTTCTTGATCTGCATTAATTGAAATCTATTGGTTTAGCATGTAAGTGATTACTTATCCCACTCCAGCCAGATTCCCCAGTCTGCATTCCAAATGAGTCTGAAAATATCTTGCGATTAGAACTGGGTTTATCCTTTCATTTCCTGATCTTGTTTTAATCCTACTTTTCACAAAATTACAGAAACTCTACACCCCACCACCACCCCCCACCCCACCAGTTATTAGGCATATCCATTTGGAAAGGCTTGAGACAGTCTGATAATATTCATATATGAGAGAAGTGCCTGACACACTTTTATCTTTTGTGCTATCCTCAATACAAGTTTTACAACAGCTCTACCTGTTAATTATGTTGAGTTTTCTCATAAGGGAAGAGAGAAAAGTTTCACGAGCTTTATTTTATGTTTTCTTTTTATCTGTCTAAGGAGATCTCTGGGGTGCACAATTATTCAAACTAACAATAAAGGTATGGTGAATAAAGTTGCTCCATTCCGTGCAGCTACATTTCCAAAACACCAGTGCAGTGCAACATACTATAACAGATGCTTAGCTGACCGCTTCTTGCCAATCAAATCCAAAGAGAGCCAAGATGGAGACTGTTTAATAAGCATTCCCTTCTCGTTTCAGTGTCACTACGTGCTAAGCAGTGGTAGACACTAAACCACTCTCTCCAAATGTGAAAGGATTAAATCATCAACTAAAAAAAAGAAAAAACTAATGTATAACCAAAGAAGAGGTAAAGAGACATGTTTTTGCCCTCTTACATAGCCAAGAAGAAACAAGGCAGTAAGGGATTTTATGCCCTAGACCAGAGTGCTGTCAACAGACACGGAGGTGGATTTGGAACGAGTTGAGGGGAGCTTATGCGATGGTACAGGAACCTTTCCCCATTAGAACTGAGCTGAAGAAAATTAAAATGCCAAAAGATCTTTCATTTCAGACGATACATCTACTGCCGGTAAACTGTGGGCCAGCAGCGTGCACACACGCAGCACATACATTATAAAGATAGTTATGAAGGATGATCTTGGAGGGCACACAGCACAGAGAGGAGATGTGTCAATACCTGGTCTCAGATGCTTGTAAGCATGCTGAAAGTGCAAGAGGAATGATCTGTGAAGATTGAACTAAGTGGAAGAATGGACATTTTGGTCAGGGGTAATGCAACAGTTACAGGAAGAGTGGATCCAAAGGGAGAGATGGAAATTAATGTAAGATAGAGCAATGAAGCAATAACTGCTAATTTTTAATCACTACCAGTTCCGTTTGAATAGTTAGATAATGAGCTTATATTTAAATTAAACTTGTATTTGCTTCAGTGCTGCTTTAGTCACGGTTTCATTTCAGAGAGGGAATTAACCATTCCCACCTACAAACAGAAAATTGTCACTTTTTATGATGTCTTTTGATAATTAGAAACAGAACAGAGACAAGTGTAATTTCTAAAGGTAAAGGACAAAATTGCATTAATACAGTGTCCTTTCAGATTCTCACAATTATACTGAAGCTCCTCACAGCTGTTATGGATCAGGAAGATAAAGTTACCATAATAGGGCAGCTATCTCACATGAGAAAAACAACCGGTGGTGGTTTAAACTGAGGGCCACGCACCTCAGGCAAGGTTGAGAAAGTGGGAACTACACGATTACCATAGCAAGTCGAGGAACAGAACCCATGCTGTAGGCGTCGCAGATCAGCCAACTGATCTAACTATTTATTACTTATGAGTGTTTATGAGTAACAAAACATAAGAAGCAAATATGAGCGGCGTAAGATCCCATAAACAGCAAATGAACGAGTGACCAGGTCACACATGTTTTGTGATTTTGCAGCTACATAGACACTGCAGATTGTGAAAAGGGATTACATACTTACAAATGTGAAAGCTTATTTACATTGATGTGTCAACTACATATTCTAATAAACTTTACTTCTTTTCTTTCCTTCTTACTACTTCTCTGTACAGTCCTGGGTTCCATAGCTGGTGTGACAGAAATTACCCAATAGTGCAGGCTGTTGGCTTCAGAAATTTAATCAGGGGACCTGGGAGGCCGTTTGCACCTAGAAGGCCCTAACATACTGGATGTGCAGACCATGTCATTTTATTTTCTCTATTTTTGATTGTACCTTTTCCCTTCTAAATTCACAATCTCTAAAACTTTGTTTCGATTCCTTCCTATGCAGGAAAAGCATTAATTTGCAATTTTTCTCAATTTGATACTGTGTTCCTTTCTCTTAGTCCCATGTCATTTTGAAATCATTTTTCATTTGCTATTCCAAATTAACATTCTTTTAGATCACCTTAGGCATGTGTTGAATGGTCTAATTTTGTTGATTTTTTTTAATAATCAAACTAACTTTTGTAGGTCATCTAACAATGGCACAATGGAAAGAAGGCATTTATGATCGGAGTGAAATGAGCAGCTAATAGAATGTCCTGAATCAGTGAGATTTAATAATTGAAAATATATATACAGGAAGAACTGAAAAGGAGGTGAATTGAAGCAGATGGGTTCAGTATCAAATCTGTTACAAAGAAAAAAAAAAGAGTGGATTCCAAGAGAAAGAAAATAGAGCCAGAGTGATAAAGCAAGGAAATAAAACTTGAAGTTTTAAATGAAAGATGTTGAAAAGCTTACTAAAACTATCAAAAACTGAAGGAATGTGACTGCACATTGTGAGCTAGTTGACAGTCACAAGAAGTTGATTGGCAGGCATTAACAATTGGCACATTGTTTAAAAGGTACCTCTGTTGCTAATCACTAACCATGGTATCTCTGGCAGATTTAGCTTGTATCCACCATATAGCTTCAGGAGCCTTATGATATTTAATTATGAAACAGATGGTGAAATGTGCCGCTTTTGCAAAAAAAAAAATCAGCAGCAGAACATAATAAAAATCAGACTCCAGGTTTTGAATATGCACGCTAAACAATGCATCTGCTCTTCACTTGAATGTTTACATATAAATAACTGATAATCCCACTGGCCTCACCAAAATTTATGAAGCAAATTCAGCCTATCTTGGCTAACTTATTTTGTAATTTCTGCACTGCCTCCTTCTGGGCCTCCGCCTCTCGATTTGCTATCGCCTGATTAACAAGAGGAGAATCTTTAATGACTGCAATGCTGTTTGCCCTTGGAACTTTCTTGCTACCTCCAACTAAGCAGAGATGGAATGCATCATTAACAGTCCAATTTACAGATTGCTCAACCAATACAAGCCCATTCTAAAACTATTGGGTTTCGGTGACAGTATTGGGATTTCACTTGCATATTGTCGGTTGAAGTGTGCAAATGACTGTATGCGATAACATCTACACCATTAAAATGCACAGTCAGCACAATTAGCTGGGAAAGTAAAACTTTCCCATTGAATGAATCTGTATGCTAATAATCAGCAATGATCTTTATATACTGATGTGTACCATTAGTGAACTGTCCTTAGGCTGAGACTGATATGCAATGTTCCCATTTTAAAATTCACATTTCTTAATAGCATGAATTAACACAGCCCTTGTTTTGAATGCCAATCTATTGAATTGATGAAAGCCATAATTACACATGCAAGTACCATATGTCCTTAAAACGTTAATACTGTAAGAGAGCTTGCATTGATTGATACTCTAGTGTCATTATTATGATTTTAATTATAAGCTTAATTACTTGGTGATATTTTCTGTGCTGTATCATATCAGTTCATTGTGTTCTACCTTCAATAATCTTTCTAACTGCGAGGCTATCTTTGGATGCACTCTGAAGGAAAGGACAAATGCAGAGGGAGAACACCCTATTTATCCAAGATAATGAAATGTGAGCCTGGATGAACACAGCAGGCCCAGCAGCATCTCAGGAGCACAAAAGCTGACGTTTCGGGCCTAGACCCTTCATCAGAGAGGGGGATGGGGTGAGGGTTCTGGAATAAATAGGGAGAGGGGGGAGGCGGACCGAAGATGGAGAGAAAAGAAGATTAGGTGGGGAGGTAGGAGGGGATAGGTCAGTCCAGGGAAGACGGACAGGTCAAGGAGGTGGGATGAGGTTAGTAGGTAGGAAATGGAGGTGCGGCTTGGGGTGGGAGGGAGGAAGGGATGGGTGAGGGGAAGAACAGGTTAGGGAGGCAGAGACAGGTTGGACTGGTTTTGGGATGCAGTGGGTGGAGGGGAAGAGCTGGGCTGGTTGTGTGGTGCAGTGGGAGGAGGGGACAAACTGGGCTGGTTTTGGGATGTGGTGGAGGAAAGGGGAGATTTTAATGCTGGTGAAGTCCACATTGATACCATTGGGCTGCAGGGTTCCCAAGCGGAATATGAGTTGCTGTTCCTGAAACCTTCAGGTGGCATCATTGTGGCACTGCAGGAGGCCCATGATGGACATGTCATCTAAAGAATGAGAGGGGGAGTGGAAATGGTTTGCGACTGGGAGGTGCAGTTGTTTATTGCGAACCGAGCAGAGGTGTTCTGCAAAGCGGTCCCCAAGCCTCCGCTTGGTTTCCCCAATGTAGAGGAAGCCACACCGGGTACAGTGGATGCAGTATACCACATTAAGCAGAGGTTCACCTGCACATCTGCCAATGCGGAAAGTCATCTTGGGGCCTGGGATAGGGGTGAGGGAGGAGGTGTGGGGGCAAGTGTAGCACTTCCTGCGGTTGCAGGGGAAGGTGCTGGGTGTGGTGGGGTTGGAGGGCAGTGTGGAGCGAACAAGGGAGTCACGGAGAGAGTGGTCTCGCCAGAAAGCAGACAGGGGTGGGGATGGAAAAATGTCTTGGGTGGTGGTTTCGGATTGTAGATGGCGGAAGTGTCGGAGGATGATGCGTTGTGTCCGGGAGGTTGGTGGGGTGGAGAGAGAGAACGAGGGGGATCCTCTTTGGGCGGGTGTGGTGGGGGCGGGGTGTGAGGGATGAGTTGCAGGAAATGCGGGAGACGCGGTCAAGGGCGTTCTCGACCACTGTGGGGGGAAAGTTGCAGTCCTTGAAGAACTTGGACATCTGGGATGTGTGGGAGTGGAATGCCTCATCGTGGGAGCAGATGCGGCGGATCCGGAGGAATTGGGAATAGGGGATGGAATTTTTGCAGGAGGGTGGGTGGGAGGAGGTGTATTCTAGGTAGCTGTGGGAGTCGGTGGGCTTGAAATGGACATCAGTTACAAGCTGGTTGCCCGAGATGGAGACTGAGACTTCCAGGAAGGTGAGGGATGTGCTGGAGATGGCCCAGGTGAACTGACTGTTGGGGTGGAAGGTGTTGGTGAAGTGGATGAACTGTTCGAGCTCCTCTGGGGAGAAAGAGGCGGTGTCGATACAGTCATCAATGTAACGGAGGAAAAGGTGGGGTTTGGGGCCTGTGTAGGTGCGGAAGACGTACCATTCCATGTAACCTACAAAGAGGCAGGCATAGCTGGGGTCCATGCGGGTGCCCATGGCCACCCCCTTAGTCTGTAGGAAGTGGGTGGAATCGAAAGAGAAGTTGTTGAGGGTGAGGACGAGTTCGGCTAGGCGGTTGAGGGGGACTGGTTGGGCCTGCGGGACAGGAAGAAGCGGAGGGCCTTGAGGCCATCTGCATGTGGAATACAGGTGTATAGGGACTGGACGTCCATGGTGAAAATGAGGTGTTGGGGTCCAAGGAATTGGAAGTCCTGGAAGAGGTGCAGGGCGTGGGTGGTGTCACAGACGTAGGTAGGGAGTTCCTGGACCAAAGGGGAGAAAATGGAGTCCAGATAGGTGAAGATGAGTTCGGTGGGGCAGGAGCAGGCAGAGACGCTGGGTCGACCAGGGCAGGCAGGTTTGTGGATTTTGGGAAGGAGATAGAAACGGGCCGTGCGGGTTTGGGGAACAATGAGGTTGGAGGCTGTGGGTGGGAGGTCCCTGAGGTGATGTGGTCATGAACGGTGTTGGAGATGATGGTTTGGTGCTCGTGCCCCCACACCTATCCCAGGCCCCAAGATGACTTTCCACATTAAGGAGAGGCTCACCTGCACATCTGCCAATGTGGTATACTGCATCCACTGTACTCGGTGTGGCTTCCTCTACATTGGGGAAACCAAGCGGAGGCTTGGGGACCGCTTTGCAGAACACCTCCACTCGGTTTGCAACAAACAACTGCACCCCCCAGTCGCAAACCATTTCCACTCCCCCTCTCATTCTTTAGATGACATGTCCATCATGGGCCTCCTGCAGTGCCACAATGATGCCACCCGAAGGTTTCAGGAACAGCAACTCATATTCCGCTTGGGAACCCTGCAGCCCAATGGTATCAATGTGGACTTCACCAGCTTCAAAATCTCCCCTTCCCCCATTGCACCACACAACCAGCCTAGCTCTTCCCCTCCACCCACTGCATCCCAAATCCAGTCCAACCTGTCTCTGCCTCCCTAACCTGTTCTTCCTCTCACCCATCCCTTCCTCCCACCCCAAGCCGCACATCCATCTCCTACCTACTAACCTCATCCCACCTCCTTGACCTGTCCGTCTTCCCTGGACTGACCTATCCCCACCCTACCTCCCCACCTATCTTCTTTTCTCTCCATCTTCGGTCCGCCTCCCCCTCTCTCCCTATTTATTCCAGAACCCTCACCCCATCCCCCTCTCTGGTGAAGGGTCTCGGCCCGAAACGTCAGCTTTTGTGCTCCTGAGATGCTGCTGGGCCTGCTGTGTTCATCCAGCCTCACATTTCATTATCTTGGATTCTCCAGCATCTGCAGTTCCCATTATCACTCACACCCTATTTATCCAGTTGGGATGGAAAAGTGATGAGATATGTACACTTCATGTCAGATGTCAAACTTTGCCAAAGCAAGCAATCTTTAACAACATGAAGCAGGTCGTGAGGTTGGGTGCTTCTGAAATGCAATCTGACATTTCTGAGCAATTCGCAATCTGTAACATTTCCCACCCAAACAATAACTAAAGCTATTCATTCAGGCTTGCTTAACGATTGGATTCTTTAACAATGCAAGGGACTGCAGCAAAAGAATGTGCCAAAGTCTTTTTTCAGAAAACAGCATATCTTCTGAACTGTGATAATCAATGCCAAAGGAGATCTCATAACTTAAAATCTAAAACATGATACAGCATATATTTGTCTTTTTTACAGTGATGTGGGACTTGCATGTGATTGATACATTACCAACCTGTTTAAGAGTAATTCTAACAGCATTTGGACCAATAGGTAAGTTGGGACAAAGGTCACAAATTATGAAGTTCAATGAAAAATATGAATTATAAGTGGTCTAGGTATAGCCATCGAGGTTTAAAGCATTGAAACTGGCCCTTCGGCCCACGTTTCCATGCTGCCCAGTTCTCACAATTAAACTGATCCAATTTGACGGTATTTGTTCTGTACCTATGCCATCCACACAATTCTCCAAATGTTTCTTAAAAGACAAAATTGTACTTGCCTCCACCACTACCTCTGGCAGCCTGCTCCAGACACTCACCACTCCCTGTGTGAAAAAAATTGTCCCCTGTACTCTTTAGTATTTTTCCCCCTCTCACCTTAAACCTATGCTCTCCTGCCTTACACTCCCTACACCATGGGGAAAAAGCTGTTGACTATGGACCTTATCTATGCCTCTCATGATTTTATAGACCTCTATACTGTCACCCGTCAGTCTCCTACGCTCCAGGGGTACAAAGTCCCATCCTATCCAACCGCTCCTCATTACTCAAACTTTCCAAGCCAAGTAGCATCCTAGCAAATCTTTTGCTGCACTCTTTCTAGTTTAATAATGTCCTTTCTTTTCTAGGCCAACCAGAAATGCAGACAGTGCTCCAAATGTGGCTGCAACAAGATATCCCAATTCTTATGTTCAATGATCTGACTGATGAATGCAAGCATGCCCAAAAGTTTCTTCACCGCCCGAATACCTTTGACTCCACTTTTGTGGAGCTATGAACACATAACCCTAGATCTCTTTGTTCTATAACACTCCTGGGATGTTACCATTGACTGTGTAAACCCTGGCTTGATCTACAAAAATGCAACAACAGCTACCAATAAATGATGAAAATCACAAGTTTTTTGGCCTCTGTCTTGTATTTGACTCTTATTTGTACAGTTTCCTTTCAGTTCAAGCATGTGGATAAAATAGCAAAACTAAGTCAAAGAGACAAAGCAGCCCACTCCCTCCACCAACAACTCTCAGTAACAGTACCGCGTACTGTCTACAAGATGCGCTGTAGAAATTTGCCAATGTTTCTTAAA
This sequence comes from Stegostoma tigrinum, assembly GCF_030684315.1. NCBI lineage: Eukaryota > Metazoa > Chordata > Chondrichthyes > Orectolobiformes > Stegostomatidae > Stegostoma > Stegostoma tigrinum. The sequence continues at coordinate 9,346,379 of NC_081378.1, forward strand.
CAACCACTTTCAAGGACAAGGGCAGCAGATACATGGGAACACCACCACCTGCCAGTTCCCCTCCAAGCTGCTTGCCAACCTGACTTGGAAACTTATCACCGTTCCTTTGCTGTCACTAGGTCAAAATGACATTGTGGGTCTGCCTCCATCCTATGGACTGCTATGGTTCAAGAAGGCAGCTTCCCCCTGCCTCTTTAAGGGCGACCAGGGTTTAGCAATGAATGTTGTGCAGCCAGCGACACCGGTGTTTCACAACTGAATTTAAAAAAAAAAATCTAAGCCTTTGATAGAACTCAATCATCTGAATTAATAACAACGTCAACTGAACAATTCATCAGAGAGTCAGCCATCTGCGAGGGCCTCAGTACTTTTGTTTGAGATCTTTATATCTTGGAAGGGACTGAAGATGTTCTTTCAACTGCATTCCCCAATTTGAGGGGCCAGGTCTTTCTGTTAGTTAGTTCATGTGAGCATAACTGACCAAGCCAACATTTGGTATTTATCTCTAATTGTACTAGAGAAGGTGCTGGTGACCCACCATCTTGAACCACTGAAGGGAGACCGAGCTGAGGAGCTGCTTTATTCACAGAGAGAATGTTAGAAATTATAGGAAATCTGTTGAGAATGGAGGTAGAAAGATTTTAAAGTTTTTTTTTGACACCTAAGTATTTTAGGAGTTATAGACCCAAAGCAAGTGGAGTAAGTTTAAATCTACCACGATCTAATTAAATAGTGAACAGGCTTGAAAGGTTTTAGTGGCCCACATGTAACCAAGACATTTTCTTGAAGCCCGTTCATATTTCAGGAGAAAAAGCAAGAACCAAAAGACCTGGAAGCAGCTGTTAATGAGGTACTGTAGAAAAGCCATTATGCACTAAAAGTGAACTGCCACTCTGGTGTGAGCTTTGCATCCAGGAAGATATTTGCATCTGATACAGCAATTTCACATTGTTTCCATTATATAAGAAAGAGATATTGGTAACACAGATTCAATGGGGGTTTATTACAGCTCCTGATATTTAAATAGAAATTAGACAGACAGCCATGGCCATTTCAGTGCCTGGGCTAATCTTAAAAAAAAATGGTTACAAATAGTAACACACTTCCATCATGTCTAAAGTGGCCTGATTTAAGAAAGAGCCTGAGAACTTTATACCCTCGGGTCAGATGTTGTGTCATATTTGTGACAAAATCATGTCTCTTAAAGGTATAATGCATAATCCCTCTCCCACTAATTAATTTGTTTGCTGATCAGACACCCAAGGCCCACAAGTGACATTGGCTTTTAAAAATGTAATCCAATATGTGACTTACCAATCAACATAGAAACTTCCATCAGCTACATCTTAGACAGAACGTTGCTGCAGATTGATTGCAAGACATGAAATAACAAGATGTTAAAAGTGATTCATTTCCTTTTTCAGCACAGACTCCGGCAACTACAGCACAGCCCGAGGCTGTTTTATTTTCTTTACCTACACTATTTAGTTTTTGACATTGTTTAAAGAGAAAGCTTATCATTTCTGAAGGAGAGTCATATAAACCCATAATATTAACTTTTTTTCCTCTCTCCACAGATGCTGCCAGACCTGCTGAGTTCCTCCAGCATTTCCTGTTTCTATTCCAGATCTCCAACATCCCCCATGTTTGCTTTCCTACACTCTGTTCATGTAATCAAGGAAAGGTTTTCTGAAGAAGGGTCTAGGCCCAAAACATCAGTCTTCCTGCTCCTCTATTGCTGCTTGACCTGCTGTGTTCATCCAGCTCTATACCTTGTTATCAAGGAAAGGTTAATTGGATCAAATGTGTTGTATAATATAATGGTTCAGAAAGAATTGATGTTGATCTTAGATTGGGCTGTTAGACTCTGGATGGAGACTAGAATTGTGATTTAGCTTCAGGAGAGACGAGGTGAATCTGCAACAGCTTGCTAATGTCCTCACAATTAATCCTAACTAAACATAATTGTATGCTTTGCAATTAACTTGTTATCTAAGAACAGTACCTCTTCTGTGTGTATCCACCACTAATCACTAGATCAGCTGAAGATGATGAAAATTAGTGACAATGATCTCATTTAAGCTTTAGCCAGGACCCCACACTGGTCAAGGTGGTCACCATAAACCATGGGGGGAGTGAAACATTTAACAAGACATAATTCCCCCTTAGCCAAGCCAGAAGCTTACCAAGTCTCTTGTCAAAAGCATAAACGACAGAATGAGATGCTCTTGGCATCAAGGTAGTACTCATTGAAATTCTCATGTGATTTTTCCACAAATCTTGCCATAGTCAAATTTGCTCAGACATAGAGTCATACAGGACAGAAACAGAAACTTTGTCCCAACCAGTCCATGCTGAACATAATCCCAAACTAAGGTAGCCCCACCTGCCTGCTGATGGCCTATATCCATCCAAACCTTTTCTGTTTGTGTAGTTATCTAAACATCTTTTAAATGTTAGAACTGGACCCACATTCAACACTTCCACATGAAGTTTACTCCACATGCAAATCACCATCTGTGTAAAAGACTGGTCCCTCATGTCTTTTTCAAACTTCTCTCCGCTCACCTTAAAATTATACCTCCCAGACTTGAAATCCCCCACCCTAGGGAAAAGACACTTACCATCAATTCTGTCTATACTCGTACAATTCTATAAATCTACATAAGGTCACTTCTCGACCTCTTACACTCCAGTGGAAAAAGACCCAGCAAATGCAGCTTTTCTTTATAACTCAAACCTTCCATTCCTGACAACATCCTGGTAAATCTCTTCTGAACCCTCTCTAGCTTAACATTTCCTTCCAAAACAGGGGACTGTCTATAAGGTTCCTCCCAATGTTTTCATGCATTGGGAAAGAATGTTCAAAAGTGAGAATATATAATCCTCATTAAACAACTAACACCAAGGGCTTTCTGTAAACAAGTATTACATTCATAATCCTTCTATCTGGTATTTGTCTGAGACGCTGTTTGTATGTTGAAATAATTCCACAGAGGCTGATGACCCTTCGCCAAGTCACCCTTTATTAACATATGCACAATACTTGACATTGACCTGGCTTCTTCAGAACCAGCTCTCAGAGCAATCAGAACTGCTGACACTCCCATTTTATGTGTGTCAGCCAGGGCTCCCTGATTGGACCAGATTAACAACCCCAAACAGGGAACTCATATTCTGTGAGGCCCAACTGCCTGGCTTTGTTGCAGTCACTACAGATATCTCATCCTCAAAAGGGAATCAAGTGATCACTCAGGCTGACATAATAGAACCTCTCCATACATTACACTGTTACGAAGTTGGATACAGTGTTTGTGGATTGGGAGGCAGGAAGTTAGAATTTGGTGTTTGTAAAATGTCCAGGGGGAAAACATTGTGTGCTCCTTTTAAAAGATGATGTGCTTTATCTTTGCTCAGAGATGTAAAATAAATATCTGCGAACAGCAGTTGAAAGTTTTCAAGTACACAGAGAGCACCAAAGTGGAAACATTTGTATCAAAAGGCTACATTGTTAGCTGGCCAAGCAGTGGCTTTGTTTTCTTCCTCAGATAACAAACTTTTGAATTTAGCCAATCAATTTGAATGAGGCACTTAGAGACCAAGAACCAATTAAGTTTAAATCTGGTGGCTTCAACAACATTGGACCAATCCCATTGTAAGCATTATTGATATGTCATCAGGGGTATAAAAGAAGAGGGCAGTTGGTCAAAATCAGAGAGCTAACTGCCATCTGCCAGAGCGCACAAACCTTAGTTCTCAAGAGACAGTTGCTGGCTTTCACAGCTTCCTCTATGTCTTAGAAAAAGCACCATCTAAATATCAAAGATACCAGTGGCACAGTTAATATTCTTAACAGAAGAATTGAGAGAGAAGGTGTTCCTGAAAGAACATTCGACAGAGAAGGCACAGAACATTCTGGATAACACATAATCTGGCTGCAGTTTTGAGGGGCTAAATTCTATTTTTTTTAAAGTTTATATCGATGGGACTTATATTTATTAGAATGGTATACCACAAGAATTTTTTTGACAAGAGTTGATGGCAGTTAGAAGGGCTATATTTGGTTTGTTAATAGTTGTGTTAATTTGTTCACTGCTACAGTTAGATAAATAAATTGTTACTTGTTAACGGAAAGTGAGTGTCAGGGATTTATTTTATTTAACTGCCATAAATTGCTGAAATGTAGGTTACACCACTTTTCACACTCCTTTCACTGATTATAGGGTGAAGCACTGCCCTTTGGGTACTTCAGTGTTAGTTCTTGAGGGTTGGGGGGGGAACAACTTTACAATAATACATAGCTCTTTGCATCCATCATAATTACTTGCTTACTGATCAAGGAGTTTTCTATTGCTATATCTCTAGTACAACACTAAACAATAATTCTTTTTGCCTTGCTGAAAATGTAAAATGGTTTCTGAGAAATTAACACTCCTGTCTGAGGATGAATACCATTAACACATTAGTTATGTTTGTTTCGACACCTAAGTACCAAACCATTTAGGTTTAAATCAATGGAAACTACACTATTCTAGCAAGTTTTGAGAAGATTTGTAGCTCAGGTTGAGGTTCTGGATGTGAGTTTGCTCACTGAGCTGGAAGATTAGTTTTCAGACGTTTTGTCACCATTCTAGATAACATCATCAGTGAGCCTCCGTCAAACCTTCGTCGGAGGCCCACTGATGATGTTACCTAGAATGGTGACGAAACATCTGAAAACTAACCTTCCAACTCAGCGAGCAAACTCACATCCAGAACTACACTATTCATTTATGATTATTCTGATCTCTACTTATATATGACTGATACATATGATATCAATAATTTATTCGCCTGTGGTTTTAAAATTCATATAGCATGCAAATTTCCCTCACCTACTATCTGATTATATATAATTTCTACAATAACTTTTTAATCTATAACACACAATTTTACCCTTTTACACCAATTTCACCAAATATGAATATATAGCTTTTCTGCCATGAACTGCATTCATTTTGCAGAGGCCTAGATATTGTGTTTTCTTTCTGCATTCAGTTGGGTGAGATACTGGGTGGGTATGGAGCAGGGGGTGGGTGCTGCTCATCAGGTAATGGGATATGAGGCAGTAGGCTCTCTTATGGGGTGGTGATGGCCTCGTGGTATTACACGGGACTGAGCTAATGTTCTATGGCCCTGGGTTTGATTCCCAGCAGATGGTGGAATTTGAATTCAGCTGAAAAAAAATGGCTGGAATTAAGATGTGTAATGATGACCATATGTTGATTGCTGGGGTGGGGGGGGGAAGAGGAAAAAAAATCTGGTTGAAGGAAGAAACTGTTATTCTTATCTGATCTGGCATGTGACTCCAGATCCACAGTGATGTGGTGGACACTCATTTGCCCTCTGGGAATTTAGGGGTAGACAATAAATGCTGCCTGCCCCCCAGTCATTCCCTCATCTCGCTGAATATATAAAGGAGAAAATAAAGTTTTTGTCTGCAATCTGAGAGCCCCACAAAATGCATTTGACTGCTTTAGATGTTAATGATTCTGAAGTTAAGCCCTGACTGTAGGGAATGTCCAATTAGGACATAACACAAATGTACTGTAATAATGAAATGTGAGGCTGGATGAACACAGCAGGCCCAGCAGCATCTCAGGAGCACAAAAGCTGACGTTTCGGGCCTAGACCCTTCATCAGAGAGGGGGATGGGGAGAGGGAACTGGAATAAATAGGGAGAGAGGGGGAGGCAGACCGAAGATGGAGAGCAAAGAAGATAGGTGGAGAGAGTATAGGTGGGGAGGTAGGGAGGGGATAGGTCAGTCCAGGGAAGACGGACAGGTCAAGGAGGTGGGGTGAGGTTAGTGGGTAGATGGGGGTGCGGCTTGGGGTGGGAGGAAGGGATGGGTGAGAGGAAGAACCGGTTAGGGAGGCAGAGACAGGTTGGACTGGTTTTGGGATGCAGTGGGTGGAGGGGAAGAGCTGGGCTGATTGTGTGGTGCAATGGGGGCAGGGGACAAACTGGGCTGGTTTTGGGATGCGGTGGGGGAAGGGGAGATTTTGAAGCTGGCGAAGTCCACATTGATGCCATTGGGCTGCAGGGTTCCCAAGCGGAATATGAGTTGCTGTTCCTGCAACCTTCGGGTGGCATCATTGTGGCACTGCAGGAGGCCCATGATGGACATGTCATCTAAAGAATGGGAGGGGGAGTGGAAATGGTTTGCGACTGGGAGGTGCAGTTGTTTATTGCGAACCGAGTGGAGGTGTTCTGCAAAGCGGTCCCCAAGCCTCCGCTTGGTTTCCCCAATGTAGAGGAAGCCACACCGGGTACAGCGGATGCAGTATACCACATTGGCAGATGTGCAGGTGAACCTCTGCTTAATATGGAAAGTCATCTTGGGGCCTGGGATGGAGTGAGGGAGGAGGTGTGGGGGCAAGTGTGGCATTTCCTGCGGTTGCAGGGGAAGGTGCCGGGTGTGGTGGGGTTGGAGGGCAGTGTGGAGCGAACAAGGGAGTCACGGAGCGAGTGGTCTCTCCGGAAAGCAGACAGGGGTGGGGATGGAAAAATGTCTTGGGTGGTGGGGTCGGATTGTAGATGGCGGAAGTGTCGGAGGATGATGTGTTGTATCCGGAGGTTGGTGGGGTGGTGTGTGAGAACGAGGGGGATCCTCTTTGGGCGGTTGTGGCGGGGGCGGGGTGTGAGGGATGTGTTGCGGGAAATGCGGGAGACGCGGTCAAGGGCGTTCTCAACCACTGTGGGGGGAAAGTTGCAGTCCTTGAAGAACTTGGATATCTGGGATGTGCGGGAGTGGAATGCCTCATCGTGGGAGCAGATGCGGCGGAGGGGGAGGAATTGGGAATGGGGATGGAATTTTTGCAGGAGGGTGGGTACTGTGGGTGTGTCTATTGGCAGTTTAGCAACTGATTGAGATCAGAAATGTTTGATATTTCTATGTTTGCACTCATTCATTTTTGGTACGAATGAAATCAGAATCATCTAAAGGTTACTCCCCAAATGTTAAACAGAAGTTGTACATTCCTGGTGCCTAATTGAATGGTTTTAACAGATGTGGATGCACTGTGGAGAGAGTTCTGCACCTGCCAATACCAGCAATACAAGACATCTTTTATGCAGTGTGTAATCACCAGTTGTGTTTCCCTTTATTTAATTATCATTTTCTTGGAGCTCATGGTGTTAAATAGTGCATTAATATTTATTTCAGTTTAATCTTCTCTCCAACACCAATTCTAATTTAAATAGTTTAATAAGCTTTCTTCAGTGGCCTTAAATGAGACAAGAAGATGTAGGAGCAGAAGTAGGCCATTCAGCCCATCAAGTCTGGTCTGCCAGTCATTAAAATCATGGCTGATCTGATAATTCTCAATTCCACTCTCCTGCACTTTCCCAATAGCCCTTGATTTCTTTACTGATTCAAAATCTCTCTCTCTCTCAATCTTGAATAAACTTAATGATCCAGCCTCAACAGCCCTTCCAACGATTCACTGCCCTCCGAGAGAAGACATTCTTCATCACTTTTGTCTTAAATATGCAATCCCTTATTCTGAGATTGTACCCTCTGGTCCAAGACTGCCCAACAAGTGGGAGAAGCTTTTCCATATCTATCCTGCCAGGTCTCCGTAGAATCTTGCCTTAATAAGGTCAGGCCTCTCTCTTTCATATCTCAATGTGTACAAGCAAAACCTACTGAACCTCACTTCAGAATACAGTTCCTCCATTCTTCACATCAATCGAGTGAACTTTCTCTGGAATGTCTCCAATGCCAGTATTTTCCTTAGATGAGAGGACAAAAACTGTTCTCAATTACCCAGTTGTGGTCTGACTAGTGTCTTGTGTCTTTTTAGCAAAATCTCCCTACTTCCCTGCTCTATTTGCTTTGAGATAAAGGACAGTATTCCATCTGTGTCCCCTATTACCAACTGAACTTGGGTGTTAGATTTTTATGATTCACTGAAGAGGACTTCCAAACTTTCTGTTCCATAGCTTTCGGCAGTCTTTTTCCATTTCAGCACTATTCAGCCCTTCCAATCTTCTTACCAATGTGTAAAACCTCACAGTTCTCTGCGTTGTGTTCCATCATTTTTTTTTCCCCATTCACTTAACTCCATTTGTATCTGATAAATCAAAACCTGCACCCTTATTCTCTGCCATAATTTGTTTTAAAGCTACGGCCTATCAATAAAATGCTTGAAATTGCTTACTGAAGGATGACGACGAGATCAGCATCTGAAGGACAAAAGTACAGACTAAAATAGTGCTCATCAGTGATCATTGAATCACAGATTAATGCGTGTTACAATAGAGAAGGAGGCCATTCAGCCCATCATGCCTGTACAGGCTTTTAACGGGCTTTACCCATACCCTTGCACACTATTTCTATTAAGATAATCATCTAATATTCTCTTGAATGCCTTAATTGAACCTGCCTCCATTACAACTCTTGCTAATTCATTTCAGACTCTAATTAATTGATGTGCCAGGGATTTTCTTTTTTTCCCCAAGTCACATTTGCTTCTTTTGTAAATAACTTTCAACCAGAGCCCTCTGGGGTATAGAATCATAGAGTCAAACAGCACTGAGACAGGCCCGTCGGTCCAACTAATCTATGCCATTTATAATCCCAAACTAAACTTGCCCCACCTGCCTGAGTTTGGCCCCTATCACTCCAATGTTTCTTATTCATGTTCTTGTCTAAAGATCTTTCAAATATGGTATCAGTAACTGCATCCACTAGTCAGTCTGAAAGTTCATTCCACACACAAGCCAATTTGTGTAAAAAAATTGTCTTTCACATCTTTTTAAAAATCTTTTTCCTCTCATCTTAAAATTTGCCTTCTAGTTTTGAAATCCTCCACCCTAGGGTCAAGACATGTGCCATTCATTTTATTTATACCCCTCGTGATTTATAAACCTCTATAAAGATCACTCCTCAATGTCTTGATCGTTTTACAAGCAGGAGCAGTTTTTCGAGATCTACCTTACTTAGTTCCCTCTATCAGATCTCCTTTCAGATTTCTTCATCCCAAGAAAAACTGTGTCAACTTCTTCAACCCATCCATGTAACTGAAATTTCTCATTCCTGGAAACATTCCTGCAAGTCATTTCTGCACTCCAATATATTCACATCCTTCTAATAAAGTGAGGTCTAAAGCTGTACACATTACTTGGGATGGGGCCCTAACAAGTATCTTATACAAAGTTAGCCTCTTTGGATAAAGCTCAGCATCTATATATTTTATTAACTGTTCTATCAATCTGACCCAAAACCTATGCTTTGTGCATAGGTCTCTCTGCTCCTACACACCCTTTAGAATTGTACTTCTTATCTCAGATTTTCTTTCAATGTTCTTCCTACCTATGTTCTTTACCTCAGCTCTCTTCATTGAGCCCACTAATTTGTCAATGCCCTTTTGGAGATAGTAGGAACTGCTGATGCTAGAGAATCTGAAATAGTAAAGTGTAGAACTAGATGGACACAGCAGGCCAAGCAGCATCAGAGGAACAGGAAGGCTGACGTTTCGGGTCTGGGCCCTTCTTCAGAAAGGGTCCAGACCTGAAACATCAGCTTTCCTACTCCTCTGATGCTGCTTAGCCTGCTGTGCCCATCCAGTTCTACACCTTGTTATCTCAATGTCCTTTTGGAGATCTGCACTATTGTCCTCACAGTTTACAATTCTTCCAAGTTTCATGACATCTCTAAATTTCAAAGTGTTCCCCTGAACACCAAGATCGAGGTCACTAACGCATCAGGAAAAGGAAGGAGCCCAAATCCAACCCTGAGGGAACTCCACTACAAACCTTCCTCCAGCCTGAAAAGTATCCAGTGACAATTACTTTGTTTCTTATCACTCAGCCAAAGTATCCACACCAGCTTTTGTCCCATAGCCTGTAGCTTTCCTCATAAGCCTTTCATGTGGCACTGTTTCAAGTGCCTCTAGAAATCCACGTACATCATATCAACATTGCCCATTTCATCAAGCCTTTCAGTTACCCCTTCAAAACGGTCCAATACATTACTCAAACATGGCTTCCCTTTTAGAAATTCATGTTGACTCTTCTTAAGCTTTTTCTGTGTTACTGCTAGGTCTATCCTGAATAATTGTTTCTTTAAGCTTACACACCACTGAAATTGATGGAAACATTAAGGCAAAATATTGAACATCAGAATAATTTCTGGTATTTCTTTACAAGCAAATACTATGCCCCTTTGAAAATGTGCATTATTGCAGGTTCTGGAATGAGCCATTTCACAGAATCCCTACAGTATGTGAGCAGGCCACTCTGCCTATCAAGTCCATAGCAAACTCCTGAAAAGTATTCTACACAGGCCTACATCATCCCTGTAACCCTGCACTTCCCCTGGCTAATCCATCTAACCTGCACATCCTTTGACACTATGGGCATTTGAGCATGGCCAATCTACCTAACCTGCACATCTATGTCCTGTAGGAGGAAACCAGTGCACCTGGAAGAAACCCACATAGACACAGGGAGAAAGTGCAAACTTCACTGAGCCAGGTGCCCAAGGGTGGAATTGAACCCAGGTCCCTGGTGCTATGAGGCAGCAGTGCCAATCACTGAGCCAACATGCTGCCCTATTTGAGCCTTCCTTTGTCATTCCCTTTGGTACAAAGACTATAACATTAATGTCTACATTTCAGAAGGTGATATTACATGTGGATAGTGTAACCTGCAAATGTACACAGAGACTGCAAGCTGCTCATCAGGACTGCTGAGTAATAACTAGAATTGAGGTACTTTTCTAGGAAAACCTCAGAATATGAGTTTCAATCTTGTTGTGCAGCTTCACAATGTAATAAAACGTAAAGATAACATCCTTATAAAAAAAAATTGTTCAGTCTTGAGTCAGCACCAGAGTTATGCATGGCTTTGTTGATGGACCTGGTTCTGGGCTGCTTGGCATGAGATAATAAGTTAAAACTCAGGAGTAATTTTTTTACCAGACTTGATGAATCTACTATTTTCCCAATAGTACAATAATTGCCAATTCCTCTATGTGCTATGCAAAGTCTAATCTCAACTTGAGACTCGTCACTGAACCACCACCTATATTTCCGAGGCAATGATGCAGCCACGTTACCCAATGGGACATCAACGTGAAAGTGCGTCTTACGAGCTTTTACTGTCAATTAAGGCAAATGAATTGATTCATTGGTCAGATGAAAGGTCACAGATCTGAAATGTTAACACTGACCTCTCTACAGATGCTGTGTTTCAAGTGTTCTTATTTCAGATTTCTAGTATCCATAGCATTCTGGTTTTCACTGAAGTCTCTCCACAACCCCACGCCCCACCCCACCACCACCATCACCAATGTGCAAGACTCCTGTTTCATTCCGGATGCAGCAACCTGTCAAACATTGGCAATGTCAGTCTGGAAAGAGCCATGTGGCTTTGAACTTGAAAGCCACAGTGATGATCACAGTCACTGACAGCACTTCAGACCCTCTGCTCTGTGGAGCAGCTGCGGACCAGCTTTCAGAACAGTTGTACAGTTCAGTTATCACTCCCTTGTAAAAACATCGCAACCTTCTCCTGGCTCAGATGGGGATAGGAGAGATGTACTGAGAGGAACATTAATGGGTACAGCCTCAAGACCCCTCCTCAGTTCTCTGCTCACAACTTTTTCCCTCTGTTACCTGTGTTGCCTGTTGCAGGATTATGCCATGCTGTACCCCAAGAGGATCCATGAACAAAGCAAACCCACCCAAACCTCTTCACTGAAAGCTGGCTCTCTTCGGATAGCTCTTCTTTGAGTTTCTTCTCCAAATGCAGCAGCACTCCCTTGTGAATCCTGAAGTATTTCCAAACCTCTCCAATAAAACTGAGCACACAATGGATTCACACACTGTGCAACAATTAAATAAAACAAATACAGTCAGAAACATCTGAGTTGCAAGTCACATGGTGACCCCATTGATAATTCCTCAGTAAGTGGTATTAACAGGATCTCTGGAATTATAAACAGCTCATTTCAGATTTAACTGTGTCAGGAGCTGTTTGAAAAAATGAATCATGTTATTCCACTTGATTCTGATAGGTACATGACACATTCTACACTGGTGCCCTCACAAATAGAGTACCCTGCGCAAGCAAGGATGAAAATGTCCAGAAGCAACCTCACTGACATTTGCGATTTATCAGCCTCCGGCACTATGGAGCCGAATTTCAGAGCATTAGCAAGAGTTCTTCAATTTGACCTTTTAAGGAAATACACCAATGCTTGTTGATGATGTCAGTCCCCTGCGCAGGGTTCTGACACAGTTCTGAGTCCCTGAGGTTGACATTTGAGTGCACAGGCCCACAGAAACTCTGTAAACGTATTGAACTGTTAGTAGCAGATGCTCGGCATTGACTTCCACATTTGGGCCCTATGTTTTTACATTAATACACAGTTCTTAGCCTCATTTAAACCTATTCCTCTGTGCCCAGTCAAAGCAATGACTTTCTCACCATTCTCCACACCTATACAATTAGGAATGAAACAGTGGGTGAGGTCCAGCAATCAGATTTCCCTCCAGTCCTTATCTGACAGAATGCAAGGCTAGGAGCCTAAATTTACCTGGATAAGACTAAAGTATAGAGCTGCAACACATTTTCAGTCATACTGTGAATTCCAGATGGTGGCAGCTGTCTGGTTACATTTTCAAGCCTTCGATAAAAATTAACTTCTGCAGTCCGGAAAAGAAATTCCAAAAAAATTGCCAGCTCATGATCAATGTCTGGTAGTGTCACATTTTTCCTTCTGTGAGAAGCAGGAACAGAGTCAAACTGTGCTGCGTGTGCATCTCCTGAAAATCTCGATAACCAAGACAATCTGTATAAATACTTGCAGGGATTGAAACAGAATTGTCAAGCATTATGATAGACTGGGCCAAGACTCTTAACATTAATAGTGCACCTCCTCTTAATTGCTGCATTTGAAATTTTACATTCAACTCAAAACACACCTCCTCCACATCCTCCTCTTCACACACCCTGCTGTTTCCACCCACAACTGAATTCCCAACCTGAATGTGGTGTTTGTGTGTGTTAGAAACTAATGTGTGACGTTTGCGAAATAAATGAATTATTCCAAGCGCCATGGGGAGTGCGTAAACCCGCATTGAAACTCTCTAATATTTCTGTCTTGAAAGTGTTTTGGGCAGTAAAGGTGATTAACCACAGTGAATGGGCACATAGGACACAGAACATAGAACAGTACAGCACAGTACAGGCCCTTCAGCCCACAATGTACCAAACTTTTACCCTAAAGCTAAGGCCTATCAAACCTCCACCCCTACCTTATACTACCATCCATATGCCTGTCTAATAGCCCCTCAAATGCCCCTAATGAGACCAACTCAACTATCCTCTCTAGCAATGCATTCCTCGCCCGACCACCCTCTGAGTAAAAAGCCTACCTCTGCCGTCTCCCGTCTGCCTACCTCCACTCACTTTAAAACTATGGCCCGTCATAACAGCTATCAATGTGAATCATTGTCTTGTTGGAAGTGAAAGCAACGAGCATGGTGTAGTGTGTTGAAAATTATATTATGCAGACAAAAAGCACAAGGTGATCACACATATTCACACCAAGTAGGATCTTGTGATACAGTGGCAGTGTCCCTATCTCTGACACAGAAGGCTGTGGTTCAAGTCCCAAAGACAGAAAATGCTTGAGGAAACTCAGCAGGTCTGATAGCCTCTGTGGAGAGAGAAAGGAGGTTAACAATGCGTCCAGTGATGCTTCTTCAGAAACTGTTCAACCTGCTGAGTTTTTCCAGCAATTTCCATTTTTGTTTATTTCAGATCTCCAGTATCCACAGTTCTTATGCTTTATGAGATAACAAGATGTGAATCTGGATGAACACAGCAGGCCAAGCAGCACCAGAGGAGCAGGAAAGCTGACGTTTCGGGCCTAGGCCCTTCTTAAGCTGCTTGGCCTGCTGTGTCCATCCAGATCTGCACCTTGTTATCTCAGCTTCTCCAGCATCTGCAGGTCCTACTATCTCTGGAACTCCTTTGTTTTATTTCTGGTTTCAAGTCCCACCCAACGTGGTATGTGTCATAATATGCCTGAAAAGGCATACTGACATAGGTATATTTATACCAGAGAGAATCCAGATGGAAAAATAAAAGGAACCCATGTATGGTAGCAGATTACTCTCACACCCCAACAGCACCCACCAACTGGGAGGTCTGTGAGCACTACACCAGATGACAAGCACTGCCCTGAGGTATACAAAACAAGTCAGACCAATGTGCATCACTTGGAGGTTTTACTGGTCTTTCCCTCCAATTGGCAGATGCTTGGGAATAGGAGCCCACATTTTAGAGGTCATGTGGGTAGCTTAAGAGAGAGTGAAAGTGATATGATCTTGGATGAGGGTTATATCCAATGGACAAAGGCTGCACACATCTTGCTACCTACCAGTAGCTTATAGACTGAAAGACCCCTGTCACACATACAGAGGCTGAATGAAGGCCTTTGGTGCTCATTAGCTGGTCACATAAAGGCCTTTATATGCCAATGAGCAGGCAGTCTGCCCAATGCTTTACACTCATCAACACAAGTCGAGGGAGAGGGCAAGGTGGTGGTTTGGCAACCCATTTTATTTTCTGAGTCCCCATCCCTTCACTACAGACTTTTGAAACTACCAAACAGTGGACATTTATTACACCCTCACGGTTACAATACACTCGCAGTATTTCTGCTTCTTATTGAATCTTGCAAATTCTTTCTGTGTCTTCCCAAGAGCTTTTCGTGCTGTGTCGCTCCTTTCAATTATTCAGGCATTGTTATGAGGCTGTTTTTTTTTAAATTTGGGATGATTTAGCAGATAGCCACTTTTTTTTTAAAGATGCTGCAATGGGAATATTAACAAATAAAATTCAAACATTTTGCAATACATAGATTAATTGTGTAGCATTTGTCCAATAGTAGGAACTGATCATTATTATTCACCCTAAGGCTGAGTCCAATACTTAAAACATGATATTGAAGACAGGGCTGTTTGTGATAAGTGGGCTATACAATGTTAAATCAATACCAGTACTTTTACCTGAATAGAACAAACATGTTAAAGTTCAGTGATAAAAGGAACTGCAGATGCCGGAGAATCCAAGATAACAAAGTGTGGAGCTGGATGAACACAGCAGGCCAAGCAGCATCTTAAGAGCACAAAAGCTGCTGTTTTGGACCTCGACCCTTCATCAGAGAGCTCTGATGAAGGGTCTAGGCCCGAAACGTCAGCTTTTGTGCTCCTAAGATGCTGCTTGGCCTGCTGTGATCATCCAGCTCCACACTTTGTTACCGCTTGCAGATATCATGTAGACAACTGATTGAACAATCATAGAACAGTACAGCACAGGAACGGGCACCTCGGACTACAATGTTGTGGTGAACATAATGCCAAATTAAATTAATCCCTTCAGCCTGCCCTTAGTCCATACCCCTCCATTCCTTGCATACTCATGTGCTTATCTAAAAGTGCCTCAAATGCCCTTGTTGTATCTGCCTCCACCTGCACCTCGGCAGCATCTTCCAGAATCCTACCTCTCTGTGTAAAAAGACTTGCCCTTTGAACTTTCACACTCTTATCTTAAATGCATGCTCCTTAGTTTTAAACATTTCAACTGTAGGAAAAAGATTATAACGTTATCCCTATCTATGAATCTCAAAATTTTATAGACTTCTATCATGTCTTCCGTCAGCCTCCGCTATTCAAGAGAAACAGTCCTAATTTTTCAGGCTTCTCTGTGCAGCTTATACCCTTTAATTCAGAAAGCAGCCTGGTAAACCTCTTGTGCACCCTCTCCAAAGCCGCCACATCTTTCCTGTAATGTGGCAGACAGAATTGAGCAGGGCACTCTAACCAGCTTGAGTTGCAGATGCAGGTGTACAGATTCAGCTCTTGTTGTCAGCAAGAAATGGATTGGTCTATGAACTAGTGACTACATGGCTTAAGGATCATCTCAGTCACAGAACTGGGAACTATAGAACTATCTTTCCAGTTTTTTTCTTTGGCCCATACCTATTTTAGCCTGGCTGCGTGCATGTAAGAGGAGTTTAGAACAACATCAGAGCTCAATTAGTAATGTTATATGCTAATGGTTTGTCGTCATTTTCTTATAGAGTCATAGAATCCCTACAGTGTAAATGCAGGCTATTCAGCCCATTGAATCCACACCAGCCCTCTAAACAACCTCCCACCCAGACTCACTACACCTTATTCTATCCCTGTAACCCTTCATTCCCCATGGATAATGCCTTTAGGCTAATGGTCCCTGGATGCTATGGACAATTTAGCATGACCAATCCACCTAACATGCACATCTTTGGATTGTGGCAACAAACCAGAGTGACACACAGGCAGGGGGAGAATATGCAAACTCCACACAATCACCCTAGGATGGAACCAATAGCTAGAGTCGAATTGCTTATAACAAATAATAACTCTTGTTCAGTACAGAAACCTGGTCAACTCATCATAACACCTATGAGTCTGAAAATCAGACAGATTAGGCAACTTTTTATTTTATATAATCTTTTAAGTTCTGTGATTACCCTGGGAATAGCAAGGCATATTTTCATTGCTAAACTGCAGTGAAGTAGAACAATACCAAATTTAACAATTGTGGTCTCAGGTTAAAAGCTTGTGCCTCAATGGCGCTCTATGTACAGTAAACCTAACTTCCTTTCATTTTCCTTTCTAATGGGCACTATTGCATTATAACATTGTACCTGTATGTATGATTGATAGCAGAGCTTTGTTTTGTTTTTCTCAGAATTAACAGACAGTAAAATTGCTCTGTATTTCACTCAAGATAATCTTGGCTGTTTGTTGCTACAATAAAAATTTTAAAAACTACCATCTTAATTGTAGAGAGGTATATCTCATACCAATAAGAACATAAATCTTTGTTGTATCTACCCAAAGAAGTTAAAAAGACAGAAGAAAATTCACCCCCACTTATAGGCTCATAACAATAATTATACTGAGCTCCAGATTTTCACCCCAACACCAAATCATGAGTTTTAAAGATATGTGGCTGTACTTGACCAGAATTCAGCAGTCTCATTTTTGTTGAGTTTCGAGGAGGATTTTTCTCTGAGTTGGAAGCAAGCGATCATCCCAAACTCACCTCAATAAGCAGGGACCATGTTCCTGCAAAGACTCCTGTGCCTGAGGCTAGTTAGAGAGAGCTTCTCACTCACCACAGATAGAAATACCTGTCATTGCTGGGATGTTCAGGGATCCCTGGTTATGGCGTCGACCTTGACCAAGTTGTACACCCAGTCCAGTGTCAGCAGTCTGGAGTTGCCCTTCAGCATGCTTGTAATGGCATAAATGACACAAAATTTGTCTCCTCATCAGTTGAGCAGATCACATCATGCTAGGATTATGTAGCACATTCTATGTGGACTATATTGCAGGGTGCCTTAAAGCTTATTCAAGCAGCAGGACTTCGTTTTCAGGAGGCCTCTACTGGCTGCTCTACATGGCCCTGGTTGAAGAATGTGCTGCATTGTATCTATGCCTCACCTCACCCAGAGGATTGTTTAATGGAGTTACCTGCTATCGTTGCAGAGGGTAGAACTTGAACTCTAGCAGCCATCCATGTAAGGCTCTTGGCTCCTCAAACACATCAGAAACATGACAATTCTTTAGGATCATGGCACGTCACAGTACGTGGGCACAAACCTCTCAGACTTGGTGCTGATGATTATGGATCGCTTCCAAATTGATCGAATGGAACCCTTTTCAACAGATGCACTTAGTTGCATTTTGATCAGTCCTTGTAATGCATTGAGAGGTCCAATCTATCGCACTGTGTCCCTGGAAGAATGTGGCTGTGAATCCTGCTGCTCAGGGTTCAGCACTGACCTTTCCAGAGGGAAACTGAAGTGAAACAGTGTGATCCAGCGTCGGTAACAGCCTTGGTACTTCTGTGGCTGGGCAATTGCGAGATATCGCATTGGTTCTTTCCAAAGACCCACTGGTAACCTAAGCTCAAGGCTAACGTCATCAACTCCTTCAGCTCGCAGGTCCCACTCCACATGTAGTGCTGCTCTGTTACAGTGTGTCCACATGGTCAGCCTGTGCTCATCAAAAGGAAATGACACTAAGGAAGACAGAGTCTGGGGCCCCGATATCTCCTGTGCTTTAAGGAACTTCCAGCTGTGTAGTCTTTGTCTAGAGGCTATTTGGCAGCTGCCAGAGACTACTGTTGGTCCTGATCTTGGATGGCATGTATTAGAACATAGAACATAGAAAAATACAGCGCAGAACTGGCCCTTCAGCCCTCGATGTTGCGCAGACCTGTGAACTAATCTAAGCCCCTCCCACTACACTATCCCATCATTACCCATATGCTTATCCAAGGACTGTTTAAATTCCCCTGATGTGGCTGAGTTAACTACATTGGCAGGCAGGGTGTTCCACGCCCTTACCACTCTCTGAGTAAAGAACCTGCCTCTGACATCTGTCTTAAATCTGTCATCCCTCAATTTGTAGCTATGCCCCCTTGTGCAAGCTGAAGTCATCATCCTCGGAAAAAGACGCTCACTGTCCACCCTATTGAATCCTCTGATCATCTTGTATGTCTCTATTAAATCCCCTCTTAGCTCCTTCTCTCCAATGAGAACAGACCCAAGTCTCTCAGCCTGTCTTCATAGGGCCAGCGCTCCAGACCAGGCAACATCCTGGTAAATCTCCTCTGTACCTTTTCCAATGCTTCCACATCCTTCCTGTAATGAGGCGACCAGAACCGCACGCAATATTCCAAATGAGGCCGCACTAGCGTTTTGTACAGTTGCAGCATGAAATGCTAACGATGCAATTGATTCTCCATTTCTCTGCATTTTCAGTGCTTCATGGCTATAATAACAATAACCCCTACCATAGCTGTATCATCAGTTATGCTTACTGATGGATTATACAGGGTCTACCATTCCTTTAGCTGATAACTTCTCAATATTATACCTAGTCTCATTGAATACTGTCTCTCAGGTGTATATATTTCTTATCAGAAACTATCAATATTATTGTCCCCAGTTAAAACAAATTGCTGTAAAGAAAACTTAAAAAGTAACTTTTAACCTGATATCCTGATGCATCCTGAATATTTTGAGCTTTGGTTTTTCACAAAGTTCCTCAGACACAGGTCAAATTAAGCTTTAGGATTACAATGGATCTTTTCTGTTTTAAACATGTGCTAGCTATCATTCCAATAGAAGTTCAACATGGAAAGATTATATGACACAGAAAAAAATTCTGTTTTGATCAGTAAGCCTTAAGCTATAGAATTACAAAATTACAATAAAAAATAACAAATACTGCCAAGTTATTTCCTTTTAGATTCAATTTCATTGAAACGTTCAAGTATATCAAAAATAATTTGGCGAGAACTAAGAAATGAACAGCTTCAGTTCACTGTTTGTTCTTTAACTGTGGTCCATTTTGCCTTTAACTGGCAACATGCTTCCATTAAGTCAAACCAGTTTATCTATTAGATTATTTACTTCATTGCTGTTTTTGGGAGATTTCTGTGTTGTCCATACGTAACAATTCTATTGTATCTCAAAAAGAGTAGCTCGTTGACTTTGACAAATTTTGGGAAAAACTGAGGTCGTAACTGCCAGTTTGTTTCATTTTAATTCTTCTACACCTCACTGCAAAAGATGCCACAGCCTGTGGAAAGGAAGGTTTAAAAAAAGTATCAGAGATAATGGGAACTGCAGATGCTGGAGAATTCCAAGATAATAAAATGTGAGGCTGGATGAACACAGCAGGCCAAGCAGCATCTCAGGAGCACAAAAGCTGACGTTTCGGGCCTAGACCCTTCATCAGAGAGGGGGATGGGGAGAGGGAACTGGAATAAATAGGGAGAGAGGGGGAGGCGGACCGAAGATGGAGAGTAAAGAAGATAGGTGGAGAGAGTGTAGGTGGGGAGGTAGGGAGGGGATAGGTCAGTCCAGGGAAGACGGACAGGTCAAGGAGGTGGGATGAGGTTAGTAGGTAGCTGGGGGTGCGGCTTGGGGTGGGAGGAAGGGATGGGTGAGAGGAAGAACCGGTTAGGGAGGCAGAGACAGGTTGGACTGGTTTTGGGATGCAGTGGGTGGGGGGGGAAGAGCTGGGCTGGTTGTGTGGTGCAGTGGGGGGAGGGGACGAACTGGGCTGGTTTAGGGATGCAGTAGGGGAAGGGGAGATTTTGAAACTGGTGAAGTCCACATTGATACCATATGGCTGCAGGGTTCCCAGGCGGAATATGAGTTGCTGTTCCTGCAACCTTCGGGTGGCATCATTGTGGCAGTGCCGGAGGCCCATGATGGACATGTCATCAAGCCCCAAGCCCCACCTCTTCCTCCGGTACATTGATGACTGTATCGGCGCCGCCTCTTGCTCCCCAGAGGAGCTCGAACAGTTCATCCACTTCACCAACACCTTCCACCCCAACCTTCAGTTCACCTGGGCCATCTCCAGCACATCCCTCGCCTTCCTGGACCTCTCAGTCTCCATCTCAGGCAACCAGCTTGTACCTGATGTCCATTTCAAGCCCACCGACTCCCACAGCTACCTAGAATACACCTCCTCCCACCCACCCTCCTGCAAAAATTCCATCCCCTATTCCCAATTCCTCCGCCTCCGCCGCATCTGCTCCCACGATGAGGCATTCTACTCCCGCACATCCCAGATGTCCAAGTTCTTTAAGGACCGCAACTTTCCCCCCACAGTGATCGAGAACGCCCTTGACCGCGTCTCCCGCATTTCCCGCGACACATCCCTCACACCCCGCCCCCGCCACAACCGCCCCAAGAGGTTCCCCCTCGTTCTCACACACCACCCCACCAACCTCCGGATACAACGCATTATCCTCCGACACTTCCGCCATTTACAATCCGACCCCACCACCCAAGACATTTTTCCATCCCCTCCCCTGTCTGCTTTCCGGAGAGACCACTCTCTCCGTGACTCCCTTGTTCGCTCCACACTGCCCTCCAACCCTACCACACCCGGCACCTTCCCCTGCAACCGCAGGAAATGCTACACTTGTCCCCACACCTCCTCCCTCACCCCCATCCCAGGCCCCAAGATGACATTCCACATTAAGCAGAGGTTCACCTGCACATCTGCCAATGTGGTATACTGCATCCACTGTACCCGGTGCGGCTTCCTCTACATTGGGGAAACCAAGCGGAGGCTTGGGGACCGCTTTGCAGAACACCTCCGCTCAGTTCGCAACAAACAACTGCACCTCCCAGTCACAAACCATTTCCACTCCCCCTCCCATTCTCTTGATGACATGTCCATCATGGGCCTCCGGCACTGCCACAATGATGCCACCCGAAGGTTGCAGGAACAGCAACTCATATTCCGCCTGGGAACCCTGCAGCCATATGGTATCAATGTGGACTTCACCAGTTTCAAAATCTCCCCTTCCCCTACTGCATCCCTAAACCAGCCCAGTTCGTCCCCTCCCCCCACTGCACCACACAACCAGCCCAGCTCTTTCCCCCCACCCACTGCATCCCAAAACCAGTCCAACCTGTCTCTGCCTCCCTAACCGGTTCTTCCTCTCACCCATCCCTTCCTCCCACCCCAAGCCGCACCCCCAGCTACCTACTAACCTCATCCCACCTCCTTGACCTGTCCGTCTTCCCTGGACTGACCTATCCCCTCCCTACCTCCCCACCTACACTCTCTCCACCTATCTTCTTTACTCTCCATCTTCGGTCCGCCTCCCCCTCTCTCCCTATTTATTCCAGTTCCCTCTCCCCATCCCCCTCTCTGATGAAGGGTCTAGGCCCGAAATGTCAGCTTTTGTGCTCCTGAGATGCTGCTTGGCCTGCTGTGTTCATCCAGCCTCACATTTTATTATCAAGGTTTAAAAAAAGTCAGGTTTGAGATTGTGCTGATCTTGCAAACTGCTTCCATTTATTGAGAGAAGGGCCAAACTCAACAAAAAATGCAATGGGATGAGGCTTGTGGATATTCGAGCACATACCATGCCTCATGCTTACTGAGTATGTTCAGCACTTTGAACCACACCTTGTGGCATTGCTTGATACTAGCTTCTTGAGCAAGCTGCTGGAGGTCCCAGTTCCCCTTCAGATATTGTATACTGAGCCTTTTAATACATCGTTGGCGTTCCGATTAATTTATAAAGAGCATAAGAATGGCTGTCAGAGGATTTGACATGGCCTGAACTCCCCGATTGTTTATAATGTGCAATTCAGCGCAAGGTCTTGTCCTTTCCCTCTACAAGAGGCACTATGTAGAATGATGTATAGGAAGAATGCATAATAAAACAGTGAAGCAAGGCAGAGAATTGATGAGTCTCTAGGGACCTATAGAGCATACTATTCCTGACCAACCTGCTGCAATACACAATTAAACATTTTTTTTATTTGCAGACTTCAGTTGTTTTACTGTCACACAGATTTTCAGAGCTATAAGGCTCAGGATATACTTTTCAGAGTGAAGAGCTTTTAGATTTAGCAGTGTATAAATAGTACAATGTGACGTTTTATTCCATATTATGTGTTCCTCAGATATCGGATACTGGATTGCAGATCTATGTGAGAACAGGGACTCTCACCATGCCAGTACCTGTTCTGACTATAGGGTCCACATGTTAATACATCTTTATGATGAACATAAGATGCACTGTGTAGGTGGACATCAGGTTTGAATACTTCTAATGACAAGGAGGATGATAGAACAGAGTCAACCAAGTCTGAATCACTTGCATTTATTGTCCTATAAATGCAGCCGTGGAGGGCAGTATATCTATTGACATAGCCAACTTTTTCTCAGATACTAACAGTTCATAAAAAGGGTGTCTGGATCTGAAACTTTAACCGTATTTTCTTTTCACAGACACTGCCAGACCTGCGGTGATTTAGAAATTTCTGATTTCCAGCATCCGTCGTTCTTTGTCATAAAATTATTACAAGATATCAGAAGAGTCAAGTACATTTTTGACACTCATATTGTTACCATGTCACTTCTGTGTGGCATTGAGGTACTGTACTACATTAGTCATATGCAAGGATTGTAAAGTGAAAGATTTTGGGAAACATGACTGAAGTGGAGCTGGATGAACACAGCAGGCCAAGCAGCATCTCAGGAGAACAAAAGCTGACATTTTGGGCCTAGACCCTTCATCAGAGAGAGGGATGGGGAGAGGGAACTGGAATAAATAGGGAGAGAGGGCGAGGCGGACTGAAGATGGATAAGGAGAAGATAGGTGGAGAGAAGAGTATGGGTGGGGAGGTAGGGAGGAGATAGGTCAGTCCGGGGAGGACAGACACGTCAAGGGGGTGGGATGAGGTTAGTAGGTAGGAAATGGAGGTGCAGCTTGAGGTGGGAGGAGGGGATAGGTGAGAGGAAGAACAGGTTAGGGAGGTGGGGACGAGCTGGGCTGGTTTTGGGATGCAGTGGGGGGAGGGGAGATTTTGAAGCTGGTGAAATCCACATTGATACCATTGGGCTGTAGGGTTCCCAAGTGGAATATGAGTTGCTGTTCCTGCAACCTTCAGGTGGCATCATTATGGCAATGCAAGAGGCCCAGGATGGACATGTCGTCCCAGGAATGGGAGAGGGAGTTGAAATGGTTCGCGACTGGGAGGTGCAGTTGTTTACTGCGAACGGAGCGTAGGTGTTCTGCAAAGCGGTCCCCAAGCTTCTGCTTGGTTTCCCCAATGTAGAGGAAGCCACACCGTGTACAGCAGATGCAGTAAACCACATTGGCGGATGTGCAGGTGAACATCTGCTTGATGTGGAAAGTCACCTTGGGGCCTGGGTTGCGGGTGAGGGAGGAGGTGTGGGGGCAGGTGTAGTACTTCCTGTGGCTGCAGGGAAAAGTGTTGGGAGTGGTGGGGTTGGAGGGGAGTGTGGAGCTGACAAGGGAGTCGCGGAGTGAGTGGTCTCTCCGGAAAGCAGGCAGTGGTGGGGTTAGAAAAATATCTTGGGTGGTGGGGTCAGATTGTAGATGGCAGAAGTGCCAGAGAAGGATGCGTTGTATCCGGAGGTTGGTGGGGTGGTGTGTGAGAACGAGGGGGATCCTCTTTTGGCGGTTATTGCGAGGGCGGGGTGTGAGGGATGAGTTGTGGGAAATGCGGGAGACCTGTCGAGGGCATTCTTGGCCACTGCGGGGAGGGGGGGAAATTGCGGCCCTTGAAGAATGAGGGCATCTTCTTCAAGGGCCGCAACATCCCCCCCCCGCAGTGCTCAAGAATGCCCTCGACTGTGTCTCCTGCATTTCCCGCACCTCATCCCTCACAGCCCGCCCTCGCAATAACCACCAAAAGAGGATTCCCCTCGTTCTCACACACCACCCCACCAACCTCCGGATACAACGCATCCTTCTCCGGCACTTCTGCCATCTACAATCTGACCCCACCACCCAAGACGTTTTTCCAACCCCACCATTGTCTGCTTTCCGGAGAGACCACTCACTCCACGACTCCCTTGTCCGCTCCACACTCCCCTCCAACCCCACCACACCCGGCACTTTTCCCTGCAACCGCAGGAAGTGCTACACCTGCCCCCACACATCCTCCCTCACCTCCATCCCAGGCCTCAAGGTGACTTTCCACATCAAGCAGATGTTCACCTGCACATCCGCCAATGTGGTACACTGCATCCGCTGTACACGGTTTGGCTTCCACTACATTGGGGAAACCAAGCGGAAGCTTGGGGACCGCTTTGCAGAACACCTACGCTTGGTTTGCAGTAAACAACTGCACCTCCCAGTCGTGAACCATTTTAACTGCCTCTCCCATTCCTGGGACGACATGTCCATCCTGGGCCTCCTACATTGCCATAATGATGCCACCCGAAGGTTGCAGGAACAGCAACTCATATTCCACTTGGGAACCCTACAGCCCAATGGTATCAATGTGGATTTCACCAGCTTCAAAATCTCCCCTCCCCCCACTGCATCCCAAAACCAGCCCAGCTCGTCCCCACCTCCCTAACCTGTTCTTCCTCTCACCTATCCCCTCCTCCCACCTCAAGCTGCACTTCCATTTCCTACCTACTAACCTCATCCCGCCCCTTGACCTGTCTGTCCTCCTTGGACTGACCTATCCCCTCCCTACCTCCCCACCCATCTTCTCCTCTCCCCCTATTTTCTCCTCTATCCATCTTCTGTCTGCCTCCGCCTCCCTCCCTATTTATTTCAGAATCCTCTCCCCATCCCCCTTTTCTGATGAAAGGCCTCAGCCCAAAACGTCAGCTTTTGTGCCCCTAAGATGCTGCCTTGCCTGCTG
Source organism: Stegostoma tigrinum (assembly GCF_030684315.1). NCBI lineage: Eukaryota > Metazoa > Chordata > Chondrichthyes > Orectolobiformes > Stegostomatidae > Stegostoma > Stegostoma tigrinum. Next base: position 9,371,662 of record NC_081378.1, read on the forward strand.
TGTTCATCCAGCTCCACACTTTGTGATCTCAGAATCTCCAGCATCTGCAGTTCCCATTATCTCTGAATTTCTGTCTATCACTGCTTCACAATAGAATCCGGGATCTCCACATTACCACTTTAGTTTCAACCACTCCCAGTTCACATTTAATATAAATAACTGCAGCATGAACTTTACCTTACTGTTGTCCAAGAACTATGTGACGCCCATTACGGAAGAATCATGCCAATCAGCCACTCTGTTGTCTTTTTGAGTGAGATTTTCAACAGTACAATTATCTGACCTACATAGTGAGTCAACTTATTACATGTGGCACCAGCTTAGCTGTGGCTAGCATTGTGTAAAACCTGCACAGTCATCAGATTGAAGAAACTCAGTCTAAATTGGATTCAAACCCAGTTCTGTGAATTAAAAAGCCAACAGCATGACCCACTGTGCCATGCAGTTCCTTTGCGCCTTCATTTTAAATTGGATTATATTTGAGTTCCACTGGTTTTCTGTTGTCCTGCAGATCTTGGATGCGACATTTTTGAAAATGCTGCTTAAATTGCTTTGAATTATCTTTGGGCTATGTTCAGGAATCAACAGATTATCTATCACCAACGAGACATTCTGGGCCAGATTTTTGTGTCAAAATAATGATAAAGATAATGGCACTTTTCATTCTGTAAAAATGGTGCAGCAAATTTCAGTGGGTGCACACTTGCAGTCAAACTAAACTGTCCAACAGTTGCAGTCTGCGCAGCACTGCACAATCTGGCTTTTAATTTGGTTTACACGTTGAATAGTGTGCAGCTGCTGTGTTAGTGCAGTTGATATGAGTTATTCTTTTCACAGAAAGGCTATCAATTTCGGCTCAAGTATCTTTTTAGTAAGTTTTAATCACTAACAACCACCTCTCCAGCACTGAAAATTAACAATTATACATTATTCTTTCAGATTTTAATTATTGAAGACATAAAAACAAAGCCAGTGGGTATTTTTTGAAAGAAGTCATTTTCTCTTCTATTTCTTTCCCCCTTTCGTAATCTAATCTTTCCTTCTTCTATTTCCTCTTCTGTACTAAATTTGACATGGAATTCATCCTTTCAAATTTATACTTGCTCTCATTCATTTGCACTGTTAATTTTAATGACTTTTAATTTGATATGTCTTCAAACCAACAGTGGTTTGCAATGTTTCCGAAGGCTCCTTCAATATGATGTTACCAACTTGTACTTCCAGCAATTTGCTGCTGAATACATTGAAAAATGTAAGTGCCAAAAGGAAAAAAGAAAATGGTTCAATCTAGTGATTCAGAGAGGAGAGATTTGTCTCAAGACACCAGATTCAGCAGTTTAGGCCTATATTCTCTGGAGTGTAGAAGAATGAAAGGGAATCTAATCGAGATCTATAAGAAACCAAAGAGGATTAACAAGGTAGATGCAGGGCAAATGTTGCCTCTTATGAATAACGAGAGGTCATAGTTTTTGGGATAAGGGACCCCAGATTTAAAATAGAGATAAGGAAGAACTATTTCTCTCAAAGGGTTATGAATCTGTGGAATTCACTCCCAAGATTATGGTGCATGGTAGGGCATTTGAGCCAATTTAAGGGGGAGGTAGACAAATTTCTAATTAGTAATGGGTTGAAGGATTATGCAGAGTAGGCACGAAAGTGGACTTGAGATCAGCCATGATCGTATTGAATGGCAGAGCAGGCCCAAAGTGTTAAATTGCCTCCTCCTGCATTGAGTTTTTATACTCGTAATTTAACTAAGGGCAGATGATGGATCATAGAATCCCTGCAGTGTAGAAGCAGGCCACTTGCCCCAGCAAGTCCACATTGAATTTCCAAACAGCATTCCACCCAGACCCACCCCCCGACCCTATCCCTGAAACCCTGTATTTCCGAATCCACCCAGCTGGGATCACTGAGCATGACAGGCAATTTAGCATAGCCAATCCACCTAACTTGCACATCTTCAGACTGTGGGAGGAAACTGGATGACCTGGAGAAAACCTACACAGACACGGGGAGAATTTGCAAACTCCACACAGTCACCTGAAGATGGAATTGAGCCCAGGCCCCTGGCGCTGTGAGGCAGCAGTGCTAACCACTGAGCCACCATGTGTCCTGTAAATGATACCTCTACTACTAGGAATATAGGTCCTAAATGTTAAGTAAATGTGAGATCATTAGTGTTTTGATTAGTCAACATAGTTGTACCTGACAGTCTAAATGAATTAGATAGCCAAACAAACACAAGACTATTTAATGTTGAGCATTTGCCACCTTAAGATTAAATTTTCTTTTACAGCAAAGCACAATAACCTCAGTACACCATTACTTACATTATTATACGACACTTATTAAAATCACTTTTAAGGAATTACCTTGCTTACTATTGAAGATAAATCTGTTCCTTTCTCGCTGATCTTGCATCAGAGAAAACATTTTCTTCAGGGAGCATTGGTCTATCTCAGACTTCAAAATCTCCTTTAAGACTTTAGCTAGCTCACTTGAATCCCAAATACTTCTAAAATCTCTGAAAGACTGTCTGACAGGGTGTGCGAGAGAGAGTGCGAGAGACTGCTAGTGAGACAGCATTTTTGAGGGCTGTAATGCATTAACTATCCAGCTTGGCATTAACCTTCAAAAAATGTCAAATGAATGACTATTTAAAGCTGCCTACTCATGGCTTCCTCCAATCAAATAATCTTTATATAAATCTACAGTGAATTAATTTATGTTGGTCAGGAAATTACAACTGGGCCTTCTTCCTAGATAATAAAATGTGAGGCTGGATGAACACAGCAGGCCCAGCAGCATCTCAGGAGCACAAAAGTGGCCTTCTTCCTGACTGCTCAATCTCTGATAGTATGTTGAACAGTAAGAAACTTAGCTTACGTCTGGGATCTATTGATCTGTTATCCTGAAGGATTCAGTGACCTATTGTCAACAGCCTGGTGAATCCTAGAAGCAATCTAAGAACTAAATCTTACATACTTTTGGCTAAATGTGAGTTACTTGAGAGTTTATGAAGGAATTCCCACCTCGAACCCAGCAGGATTTCTCACCATGTCTTACCAAACACATCTCATTAACTACTGTTCTCATCCCATAGCATGCATCTCTAGCCCCATCTTGCTTTGTGCCTTTTCCAGAATAACTCACCACTCGCTGGATATCTGTCCAAAGAATGGCACGCTTGCACCAACACCATCTTTGAAAGCCAACTGATCATCTACACAAGCATTGGGAATCTGGCTACTCTCCTGTCTAGGACAATAATGGCACAGCAACCACAGAGCCATATGGCCATGGCAAATGATATTCTTGCACATAATCTACTATTCTGTCAACTTGGAAGCCATTTAAAACCCATGACACCCAGCCAATTGGTCCTTAGACAGCTAAGGTCAGAAGACCCGCTGCGAATTCACCCCCATCTACTGTTTCCTCAGTGCTCTGTGGTCTCACACGTCTTGTTATTGTCTATTTGGAGAACTTGACAGACAGCCAAGGTCAAGTCCAAGTGAGCATTTATTGACAGCCAGCAAAACGGATTACAAAAGAAATCAATACAGTCTACAGTCCACATTCACAATGATAACTAAATGCTGATATCTTGACTTTGATCAACCATAATAGTCTTCGCTGCATCTCCTGAAGCCTTGTGTCGATCAGTTCCTGTCTGCCTTGTCATGCCAGATGCAGCTGAGCTCTGTCATTGACTGCGAGTTTAGGAAGGATGTTCTCGTTGAGGGGGAATATCGAACCAGGTGTCATAGTTTAAAAGCAAGGGGTAAATCTTTAGTGACTGAGATTAGAAGAAATTTCTTCACTCAGAGTGGTGAGCTTGCCGAATTCACTGCCACAAAAAGAGGTTGCAGTCATAACATTGTGTTTTCAAAGAGGAGGTAGATCTAGTTGTAGTGTCTAAATAGATCAAAGGATATGGGGAAAGTGCAGGCTTAGTGTATTGAGGTTGATGATCATGAATAGCAGAGCAAGCTGAAAGGTTCAAATGATCTACTCCTGCTCCTGTTTGTGCTTTTCTGTTTCCAATGCCCTCATCCATGGGATGAGTGTTCCCATTCCCCCGTTTCAAAGTATTTGTCACATTGCCTCGTTGCCTGACCCAATTGTGCTGAATACTGCATGCCAGGATGATGTGGCGCACTGTCCAGAGGTCACTTCCAGGCCTCTCCAGGCCATGGAACTTGATCTTCATTTGTCCTATTGTCTGCTTCACTGTGATTCTGGTCACACCCTGGTGGGGGTGCTGCTTCAGCTGAGCGATGAACACAAAACGTCAAGGATGGAGTGGCCACGATGCTCCCATCCCAGACTGGCGTCAACCATCCCACTTCCCAATAAAGACATTCAAACCCATTGTCATACTTACATGACACGTAATGCAGTTCTCCACCTCTCATTCAACATCCCCACTGGAAATTCCACAAGTGATGGGACACTTTCGACCAGCATTTGCCTCTAAGCTATTGCTGTTACTGACTGCTTTACTGAAATGACAAGGTTAGTTTGGTAATAGCGTGGTGCAATCTGTTTTGGACCAACATTTGATGCATAAGCATGTTCACTCTGCACCTATTTGCTAATGAAATGTAGCTGGAGTTTGCAAATGGATGCTTTGTGTATTTAACCTTTCAGTGTCCTCAGGTCCAGCTGATATAGATCCTGTGTTTTCGTCCATAACAGTGACACAGACTTTGCCCAGTCTGGGTGTAGTCCGAGCTACATTTCACTTGCAGTGCCTACCTACCGAACAGGGCGTGATGGCAGGAATGCGGCTCCCCATGATGACAGCCTGCTCTGGACTCCGCATGATCAAATACCCCCAACTGTCCCGTACCTTTATGTCCCCTTTACCTCACACTATCCCGCCAACCTATCTCCACCCAGCCACCACGGTGGAGAACCAGGGCATTAAAAATCACCCTAAATGCCTTCCCTGCCACTCCCCTACAGAGACCATGGGAGTGGACACTGCCAACAAACTCCCTCCTTTAGCATTCCATACACTCTGAAGCTGTTCCACCATACTCCTTGAGATTCACTTGTCATCATCCTTGTTCTGACTTTCATTACTTCCCCCTGACCAATCAGCATTGACTCCTGCAACTCCTCACGCTGCCCTTACAGGACCCCCTTTGCGCCCTCCTGAATGATAGACAGACAAATGTCTTAAACCATTAACAGAAGTCAATAAACAAGCCCTAGACAAGACTGGCCAGTCCCCCAAATGCTGTTTTTGCAGATCCCTGACCATCAAACACACTTCTGACTTCATTGGGCTGACCATTACCCACTCTGTAGATTCTCTGACAATGAGCATCCTGATTGAATACCTGGCCATGGTCAATGGCATTGACTGTGTGTGGTCTGTGCAGTGACAGACAGTGCCAGCACCCTTTGATGAACAGTAGTCCCTCACCCACCAACAAACCCCCCGCCATCCCCTGACTAGAGTAAGAACCAGCCTCTACACACTTTGTTGCATTGTTGTTGAGCTGAATTTTTTTTTAATACTAATTTATGGGATATGGATGTTGTTAGCTGGTCTGCATCTATTGCCTGTCCTCAGTTGCCCTAGAGAAGGGCAAAGTGTTTGCCCTGCTGTATGCTGTAGGTGTTAGATTGATGTCTCTGTGTGCTGGATGCAAGATATTACTCCCATTCCTAGACAGCTCCCTACAGAAAAGCATGACAAGTGGCCAGTCTGTGTGACAGGGATAAAGAGCATATCAGTACAGCAGTATTCATAACCTTTCACTCTGGCTAAAGTGCTAACCCACTAAACAGGCAAGGCAGGGATGCTGCAGGCATGTGAGTAAGTGCATGAGCGCAAAGTGAGCAAGTGAGTTGCAGCCAGGCTCAAACTTGGAGCCAGGTATCTGCTACAACCTTGCAACACTAGTCACAGATGTACCCTGCAGTGCAAACTTGTGCTCCCTGAGCAATTAGATCAGATGTACTCACGAAGACTTGGCAAATGTTGGATGCTAGTGTCCATGGATGTGAGGTACACGCTGCTGGTTTCTGTGTATCATGCCCCAAGATGCTTTTGTTCCTAAGAAACACGCAGCGTTGGAGCAAGTGGTCAATGAAAGTCACCAAGTACATGCTCTGATTTCCATGTCAACTCGTCAAGGTCGAGCTTGCTTAGCATGTTTGGTATGGTGGAAGATGAATATTAAAGTGGTAAGCTGTGATACTATCCAGGTAGTTAGCAAACAATAATAATACCATTTAATTAGCAAATCACCACTGACCAGTGAGAAACCTTGCACAATATCATAGAATCCCTACAGTGAGGAAACAGGTCATTCAGCCCAACAAGTCCACATCGCCTCTCTGAAGAGCATTCCACCCAGATCCATTCCCTGTGTCTAACCCACCTTACTTAAACATCTTTGGGCGCTCTAGCATGGCCAATGCAACTATTGTGCACACCTTTGGGCTGCGGGAAGAAACCAGATCAAGCTCACATAGACATTGTGCAAACTCCACACAGACAGTCACCCAAGGCTGGAATTGAACCTGGGTCCTGGCACTGTGAGGCAGCAGTGCTAACCACTGAGCCACCGCGCCACCTGGTTTTATGCTGCATAAAAAGGTAGAGTGTGAAACTTCCAACATTGGATCCCTTACATGATTCTACCACAAATCCTACCCTAGACACCTCACTCAAATGCCTAAATGACAAACGCCCTGAGTTTCCTACTGGTAAAATATTATCAGACAATGACCAATCAGGGAGAAGACTCAATTGTAAATTTCATGGCCAACATGAACCCATTCAGTCTAGTTCTTTTATTTGAAAGAAGGTTTTATTATGGGGAATATTATAAAGGTTATTTGATTGGAAGTATCTGCAACTTGCAGTATTAAAAATATTATTAAATACTACTGTCAATCTAGATTCCAAATACATTAAATCCCACAAAAAAATGTTTTCAGTCTCCCTTTAACTTATGTCTAAAATTATACCAGATTCTGTAGTCCAAACCATTCAGTGTTCCATTTTGTGAAAGGGAAGGAATGAAATCAATATAAGATTCAGAACGGACATAATATCAAAATAATTACCCTGAGTCTTCATAAGTCATTACAGCAAATAAATTCAGATCCTCAGGGCTTTCCTCTGCTGAATTCTATATTTTGCTCTTAACATTTGTAATTCTATGCCTCGATCTGGGAGAATAACACCGAAAACCAGAGGCTGTCAGTTCCAAAACCATAGAGACTGCAGAAAGGAGGGAGTGTAGAAGGCTGGGAACAAACTGGCTTCCCCTTCAGATCCCTTGTCTTTCAATTTCATTTGAAACTTAATTGGTTTGAGACCACCGGCTTTTCTGCTTGGCTGAAGGTAGCGCAGGGGAGAATTGTACACCAGAGTCTGTCACTGCTGCCTTGCATTAACTACGATAATGAGAGCCTGTGCAATTTCTTACTAATCTATTTCTTGTCCATTTCATTTCGGCCTGGCTTAATTCTCACTTTGCCTTTTTGGAGAAATGATATTTTAGACTCTTATCAGTTTGTTTTAACCTTTCTGAATGTTAACTAGTACTTCGTTGCAAGGAGATATCTAGCCTTGTTATATTAGCATACTGGCTGTGGCAATACAGTGCAGCAAAATATATATGTATATGTTTCTCACAAAATTATATGTCAGTATTAAGTAAGTCTGAGGGAACTGTCCCATCATGATTTGAGAGTGGAAGGTAGAACACAAGATCTATGGAGTTGAACAAAAAAACAGAAATTAGGAAAAGAACAGGCCATTCAGCTCCTCGAAATAACTCCAGAGGCCAGTATCTCATCAGTAAGTCGCCCTTTACTTACCATGAACAGTCCTTGGCACTCACACTACCTCCTTAGAGTCAGCTATTAGAGTGCCAGAATTTGACACTCTTTGACCTGTCAGCCAGGGCTTCCTGATTGGGGATGTTAATTTGGTCCAATCAGGGAGCTAATACTCGATTATGTCCAGCTGGCTGACTTCATTACAACCACTCTCTCCCTCGCCCTGAACCCGAGGACATCAGCTAATCCTTTTTTTGGAGAGGCTCCTGGGTAATTTTAGCACTGGGTCAGGTTCCTCCGACTCAACATCTCATACTGGTGGTGTGTAACGCACAACAGCTCACCTTTTGCACCAGGAGCACCACAGGTTCGAACGGACTTTCCAACTTCCAAGAGGCAGCCCACATTATGCTCCTGCACCGTTTGTGAATTCACAGCATTCATAAGGTCTATCTGCTCATTCAAGACTGTCGCCCCTACTTGAACTTTATACATCAGTTACACTTTATCTCCTGTATCAAATTATCTCTCTTGCTTGGCAGTGTCCACTGTCCAGCATTGGCATTCCTGATGCCATTTCACCCTTGCACCTCAGCTCCGGGAAGATCAGAATTAACCTAGTGTGGAGTCTTCTAGCCACTGGCAACCCTGCTGGTGCTATACCTGGATTTGAATGTGGGGTGGTCCTATAATCAAATAAGAACTGTAACATTTTGGTGTCGAGTGAAGTTGTAGGCTGTTTCATTAAGCCTACATTCAAAGTTTGAACTGTTGTTTCTGCCGGACCATTAGAGATGGATGGAATGGAACTGGCCTTAGGTCAAATCCAATTTGACTTTAGGAAACACTCAAATATACCCCCCTGGTAAATGATGGCATACATGTCAGTACCATATCTTTCTTGAAATAATAGTGTATCAACATCTTATAGGATTATAACTATTCCTTTACTTCACTGAAAGCTACAGCTTGTCGATGTGCCCATTTCTATGGCTGACTCCTTTTTTAGGAATTGATGCAAAAGCATGGAGGCAACTTTATGTCTGAAGTTTCTGCAATAATTCACCAGTACAAGCTGGGGCATCTTTGATTGCCCTCACTTTATCTTCCAATGCATGTAACATGCTCTTGTCAACTCTTAGCCCAAATAGGTCACGTTTTTCCCTTACAATACAATGCCCACATTGGAAAATGTTTTCCTTGTTGTAAGAATGTTATCTGGATAAATGGTAACCTGAGGTAGACCTTGCAAATTGTTTTCCTTCATCCACCGAAAAATTGAACATGTTGATAATACCCCAAATGGCCACAGCGTATGTTAGTACAAACCCTTATGAGTTTTAATTGTGGCATACTTCAGGGAATCCTCATCTAAACTCAGTTGCAAGTAACCGAGACTCATGTCCAGCTTTGTGAATACCAGACCCCCAGACAGCATTGCTTATAAATCCTCTGTCCAATGGTTAAGTATTTATCCGGCTGCAAAAAGTGGTTTATCATTTGTTTAACATCCCTACAAAAGGTGAGCTGCTCTGTTCGGTTTCAATATCGTTATAACCATTGCTGCCCGTTGAGCAGACTGGAGTGGTTTGATGATTCCTTCACTTTCCCACCTACTGATTCCTTCCTCTAATTTTGCCCATAAGGCAAAAGACACAGGATGGGCCTTGCAGGATCATGGAATTGCTCCCTGGTCACCATGCAAGATGGTCTTGGCTCCTTTGATAGTCTCTAGACCTTCCCGAAAGACTTCTAGCTATTTCATTAGGATTTCACCATGACAGCCATTTTCTAATTGAAAAGGATTGAGCCAACCTCGGTGAATCTTTCGCAACCAGTTTGCGCTTGGATCTGAGCTTTTTAATACAATCACTGGTAACTGAATCGGTTGTTTCTCATGTGAGATTGGAACCGAAGTTATAACCTTAACCTGTAAAGGTTCCCCAGTACAGGTTCTCAGTCTAGCCGAGGTCTCGCACAAATTTTAGGGCTAGATGCCAGAATGAATTTTATTAAAACCTGGTTCTGCGATCACTGTTATGTCCATGATGCTATTGGACTCTTTTAGAACTGGATGACCATTTAACCAACGATAAGTGATAATGGGAACTGCAGATGCTGGAGAATTCTAGATAACAAAATGTGAAGCTGGATGAACACAACAGGCCAAGCAGCATCTCAGGAGCACAAAAGCTGACGTTTCGGGCCTAGACCCTTCATCAGAGAGGTTTTTTTGCCTGGCACAGGGCCCTCACCTGCTCCTCTCAGTACCACTGCCTGTCACAGGGTGCTCACCCGCTCCTCTCAATAACACTGACTGTACAGTGCCCTCACCCACTCCTCTCAGTAACAATGCCTGTCATAGGGCCCTCATCCACTCCTCTCAGTAACACTGACTGACTGTACAGGGCTCTCTGATGAAGGGTCTAGGCCCGAAACGTCAGCTTTTGTATTCCTGAGATGCTGCTTGGCCTGCTGTGTTCATCCAGCTTCACACTTTGTTATCGACCATTTAACCAACATTTAGATTAGATTAGATTAGATTCCCTACAGTGTGGAAACAGGCCCTTTGGCCCAACAAGTCCACATCGCCCCTTGAAGCATCCCACCCAGACGCATCCCCCTATAACCCACACACCCCTGAACAGTACGGGCAATTTAGCATGGCCGATCCACACAGCCTGCACATTGTTGGACTGTGGGAGGAAACCGGAGCACCTGGAGGAAACCCACGCAGACGCGGGGAGAACATGCAGACTCCACACAGACAGCCGTCTGAGGCTGGAATCAAACTCAGGTCCCCGGTGCTGTGAGGCTGCAGTGCTAACCACTGAGCCATCGTGCCGCCCCAATTTACTTTGACTGGCTCTGATTTGGATGTTGCTAAACTATTTAACTTCCAAGCCAGATGTTAAGTCGACTTTCCTAGATACTGGCCTATGAGTTCTCTTACTCAATTTAGGTCTATTTGTACTCCTCTGCTCTCTCGAATTGACATAATGACAGCAATTATGATGACTCACTGGCCCGGACCCTAAACAAAGTTTTAATCATTTAGCTGAGGCTTGGCTTTGTTTTAGGGTTTTAAGTGGGCTGACTTAGAGTCGCCCTGGTCAAGATATGTCCTGGGTGAGGCTAAGCAATTTTCCTGCTCTCAAGTGGTGTTCCCCGAACTCAGTCAGACTAGCGAGGGTGTCCATTCCCAGCAGAATACCCTACAACTCATCTGCTTCATGTGCTGCATTTTCCAATCTTAAAGTAGGTCAAAGTGCCTGTTTGAAGTCCAGTTGGACTTCAGCTAATAGGCACTTTTGCACGGTTACATCATTAATCCCACATACCAAACTATCTCTAAGCATCTACTTAAGGGCTAAACCAAAGTCACATGCTTCTGAGAATTTTCTTAACCCAGTCAAAAATCCTGATACTGATTCCCCGGGTTCTTAAATTGCTGACTAAAAATGAGTGCCTCAGAATTAGAGGAGGCTTCAAGTCATAATATTCCTCAGCTATGTCTGCAAATTCTTGAAAAGTTTTCATAGCTGGTGCCTCAGGGAAAGTTCAGGCTCCTTGTAACAGAAAACATTGCAGCTTCACAAGCTGTCAGAAAAATTACTCTTTGCTTTTCATTTGCCACAATGTCATTTGCCCAGAAAAAAAAACACATTATTTCCACATACTGGGCCCAGACTTCAATGGCAGGGTCAAATAAGGGCATGGTGTAAGAAATGCTTACCTCAAAGCAAAGACAACTGTTGTGAGTGATTTTCTTCAGTATCATGCTTTACACTTGTTGCACCAGACTAACTTCGCAGGGACCGGGATCCTATCACCCTTTATTTACCATGAACAGTCCTTGGGCTCTAGTATTGCCACTTCCGATTCAGTTCCCAGAATGCCAGTATCTCCGTATCTCCTCTTGTTTTAAATCTCTCTATCAGGGCTCCCTGAATGGGCCAGATTAGCAGTCCCAGTCAGGGTCCTCATGTTCTATGAGGTCCAGCTGGCTGACCTTGTTACTCCCCTCAAGCCTGCTCTGCCATTCCATAGGTTTTTGGATGACCCCGTAACACTTTGCTACATTCCTGCTTACTCCCCAAACCCTCTGATGGCTCTAAAATCAAGATATACATCTATCTTTCTCTTGAAAAAAAATCAATTGAAAAATTCACTAGCTTTTCCAAAGTACACATACTTTTCCAGGATGCTGCGAAGCACTTAATAGCCACTGAGACAGTTGTGAAGAGTGGTCACTGCCGCAGCAGCATAGGAAATATGACAACCAGTGAACAAAAAGATCCACACACAGCAATGAGGTATTGAACATGTCTGCTTTGTGTCTTATGGCTCAGTGCTCTCTTCTGCAAATTGGAGAGATAGCCATCCCTGTCTCTTCTTGGTAACATGTGGTCAGTGATAGTTTATTCTTATCTATAAGCCACTGCTGTCTGACTGTAGGTGGTTTGGAAAATTCTTTTATTCACATTATTGTACATAATACTGTTCTCTGGAAGTTCCTCTCTCACTGTGCAATGAAACTGAGAGACTCATATCGATGTATTTGAATATTGTTTACTGCAATGGTGCATTCTTAGAATTCTAGCTTAAACATATGGGTCTATCCATATGTTTGGAGTTACCAATTAATTTTTAAAACTGCATTGCCCTTAATTCCAAGTGAGAAGAAGTTATGCAGAGTTTGTAGGGAACTACACAAAGGTTGAGAGGGAGAACCATCAAATCCCTGGACTTCCCTGTGGAACCTTTGCTGGGAAGCCATTTCAGTGAGAAACATCGACCAAGTTCCAAGTTTTCAATGAAGTGATATGCACTTTGCAACATTCCTAAAAAATGAGTTTAAAGTAATTCAATTATCTTCGAATAAGAAGTTATTATTAATCCCAGGTCAATGTGCAAGGCTGCAGTCATTGGAAAAAATAATGAAGTCACTGTTTTGGAACATTTTTTTTAAGTTGAATTTGCACCCCGGAAAGCATAGGCCTGGAAGCAAGTTAAGTCAGGAGCATAATGATAATCAGTAAGAAAGTGATATGTACCATTCTAGTAGAAGAATTGAAATTTTAGTTATTGCAAGCCAATCAAAAGATTATAAAATAAAGAGTCTCTGTGTCTCTTTTTTTCCCTTTCAGGGATGAGATGGGCTGGATCTTGCTGGATGTGCAGCACTGGCTGTTCTTAGAATTGCAGCAATGTTTGCAAGTTGTATGGGCTGTTCTGATGTCAACACAAAACTGTTGTTTCCGCACAACCTCTAAAGAGCATTCATGTTATTTCTCCTGTGTGTTTAAAAATCTTTGAATCTGTGTTATACAAGAATAGAGGTTTCTTTTCTTGTTCATCTTTGTTTCTTTTGTTAATAATGCTTTGTTTTGTTTTATATCTTAGTAAAAGATCACTCAGTAACAAAACTAACAATAATCTATCCAGCAAGGTTCCCGTCAGGGATGTGATGACTGGTATGAACATAAACTGGGCATTATCCCTGTTATAATTAGGCCATCAGAGCACAAGAACTGCCATTGAATCGTTCACCTTTTCTTTTTGCCCCTTGCATGTCTCTGCTGTTATCTATTATATCATCTTTATTTTATAATATACAGCCTCCTTTCGTTACAAGCCCATAAATATTGGGCAGGACCCCTCTATGGATAGTGCTGCTGGGTGTTTAACATCTACTTGGTACAGAGTCAAGGCTTCAGTTTAATGTCTCACCCAAGTGGCAGCACCACTGACAGTGCAGAACTCCATCAGTCATTCGGGAAAGGATTATATTTAATTCAGCCTATCATGGTGAGTAACATGGTGACTGGCTGCATAATCATTGGAGGCGCCCTTCTGATGGCAGGAATAATCCCACCAATTACAGGATTCCTGGCTCTTCACTCCCTCCCAGAGGGATCTTGATTCGGCTCATAACTGAGCTAGTTTGCACATATTATATCTGAATGCACGATTCAGCTCCATTCAAGTATTAAATGGATGTCGAATAGTCTTCCCACACCCTCTTCAGGCCACCTATTAAGTCTAAGTGACCTTTCATAGTCAGTGATTCCATTCGAGGGACTTGGTGATAATCGGGGGAGTATTTTCCGAAAGTCACCTTTCTGCCCTCGTCTCTAAGCCCCCTCACCCCACAATCCCCAGCCGGCAATCCCTGTGCTGTGTAATAAAAGAGGGCTGATTGGTTGGCCAGTGGATCCTGATTGGTAAAGACAAGGACATGGAAAATAAAGAAGGGTCCAGATCCGAAACATCATCTTTCCCATTCCTCTGATGCTTCCTGGCCTGCTGTGTTCCTCCAGCTCTACACCGTGTTATCTCTGACACCAGCATTGGCAGTTCTTACTATCCCTGTGCTGGTTTGCCTGTTCTGCTCCCATGATAGGAAATCTGCACCCACCGCAGGTATGATGCTGAATGGTCTTCTGGCCACAAAGGTATGGAGGGTGGAACAGAGAGGCAGCTCCACCACTCAACCACCCCAACATCCAGCAAATGCCACCCAGACCACCACAAAAACTTACTGTTCCTCTACAGCAGCTGTAAATTCAGCTCTTGTCTCAACAAATCGTCTGGGTGATGACTGACAATTAACTGTCATGATTTGTTTAAATTTTAAACCAGATTAACTCTAATTAGTCAAGGCACTGCCCTGAGAATGAATCAGAGGTTCGCTATTACCCATCTTGAGTTGGAATAGATGCAAAAAAAAGGCCCTCGTTTATCAATATATCTAGCTTCCATCACACATACTTTGAAACTGACTGATGATTCTACACTGATTGTCTGAATAATTCTTCTCAGAATTATTTAACAAACATCTAATCACCACTGTCTTGATGCTGCCAACAAACCAATCTGACATTCTGGCACAACATAACTGATTAATGTGGTACATGAATTTCAGCGCCAGTGTGATGCCAAATCTGTCAATCGTACTTTCCGAAGACAGACCAATCCTGTCAAGCAGCATTTCCCTTCAAACTTTGTGAAAGGCAATGTACTCACTGTTCCTAACCCAAAAGTCAAAACACAGCATCCAACATTATCTGTGATTCTACAATTGGACAGCCATTGTTAAATATCCAGAGGAATCCATAAATCTGCTCAGCCCATGGTCCTTACGTGATTATTCAATGACAGACTATCTTGTTGCCACCAACATTTAGCCTCTTAATTTAAGGAGTGTTCATGTGGCTTCATTGCAGAGATTGACAGACACAACACATAAATGATGACAACAAGAACAACAAAGGAACTAAGCTTGTGTTTTAAAATATATATAACTGGATTAAAATTGGAAAGAAATGCTTTGAGATAAGACTGGTGGCAGCTCTGAGGGGAGTTGTAGCTTACATTTTTTGCAGCTCATTAAATGCAGAGCTTGTACTAGAAAATTGGAAAGCAGCTAATGTTCCATTTTTTGAACAAAAGGTCAGGTACACGATCTGAGAATTATAGACCTGTTAGCATGACATCCAGGGTAAGAGAAACAGTATAGTCTATTATAAAGGAAGTAATTCAAGAGCTTTTTACAAGAGTACAGGCAATAATTTCAATCCAACATGGCTTTATGAAAGGCAGGTCATAGCGAACAAATTTATTGGAAGTTTCGGAAAAATGTAACAGAGTTAGTACATGTTATGTATTTTGGCTTTCAGGAGACCTCACAAGAGGCTTGTGGCTAAAGTGAAAGGTTCGGGATAAAAGAAGGACTAAATTGGATAATAAATTGCACAAATTGCAAGAACAAAGGCTAGCGATCAATGATAGATGCTCTAATTGGACGGCAGAGCACATTAGATCCCAGATCTGGGACTTAACTGTTCAATGTTTGTAATTGATCTTGGGAAAGGTATTTAGAGTAGCACCTTAGAATAGCTAGTTCACCTCTAACTATTTTACACAGGAGAATATGAGTATAATGTCTGACTGTACCAGGACGCAATGTGGGTGATTATACTGAGCCACTGAAGAGAGAAGTGAAATGATATTTGGCATGGAAAATGATTGATGAATAAGAAATACATTAATGCATTGAACTTTTCAAAGTTGGTGATCAGCCATATCTTCTGATCCTATATGCTGCTATGCAATCAATTATTCATGTTTGTGCTCACCCATTCCCATCACATCACCACCGAAAACAGTTGGTTTATTTATTAAAATTATTACATGGTACAATGTGAAACTCCTTCATGAGAAGGATCTTAAATTCAATCCTTGATCTGTGTTGTATTAGAGAGCCCCATCATTGAGGAAAAATGTGGTTTATTGTTACTTTAGGGCTTTCCAAACCTAACAGGAAAATTCTCATGTATTTTCACACACTGTTAGAACTCCACATGCCTAATTAGTCTGGGCACTGTTTAATGGAGATATGTGGGTCCTTACCATCGGCACCAGAGCTGGCAAGAGCAGACTTCACCACATTTGGGGAGATCCTGCGATGAGGTGCCACTCAGTTACTTAGTGAAAAACTGTCAGGCCTTACCCAGGATCAAGAACTTCGGGGCAGGAAGGAGGGAAAAGTCCTGTTCATCATGAGTGGCATGGTGGCTCAGTGGTTAGTACTGCTGCCTCACAGTGCGAGGGACCCAGGATCAATTCCAATCTTGGGCAACTAGATGCAGTTTGCACATTCTCCCCGTGCCTGCCTGAGGTTTCCTCTGGTGTTCCAGTTTCCTCCCACAGTCTAAAGATGTGTAGGTTAGGTGCTTTGGCCATGTTAATTTGCCCATATTGCCCAGGGGCTTAACCATGTGAAATGTGGGATTATAGGAATAGATTAGAGAGTGAGTCTGGTGGGATGATCTTCAGAAGGTTGGTGTGGCTTCGATGGGCTGAATAGCCTGCTTCCACACTGTAGGGATTCTATGATCAAGAAGTGTCAGTCAATCAGACGCTGGCTTCTTCATTGAATAGTAGGACCATCACGGTGTGATATATTTGAGACCTACCTGTGACCTCGGACCATTGTTAGATCCCAGGTTCTAGGTGAGTGATAGTCGGTGCAGGATGATGGGATCAAGGGTCCATCACTGCTCGTCTCCCTCCTCCCATACTGGAGGTCAGCAAAGAGCCCTATGCTGGAGGAGCAGCATCTCATGTTCCCCTTGGGGGCCTACAGCCCAATGGCATAAATGTGAACTTTAACAGTTTCAAACTCTCCCGACACACACCCCCTCCACCACCCCCGAAGATATAGTCCCAAGACTAACCCTCTCTCTCATCCCCGCCTCCTTGACCTGACATAACCTGTCCATCTTCTCTCCTATTTATCCGCCCCCGCCCCAACCTCACTGACCAATCCTTGCCACTGTCTACCTGCCCTCATCGATCACTATCTCACCTAGCTTCCACAGCTCCACCCCTCGTCCCTCTATTTATTTCTGAGACCCCTTCCCCCCTCCCATTTCTGAAGAAGGGTCCAGATCCGAAGCATCATCTTTCCCTTTCCTCTGATGCTGCCTGGCTCCACACTGGCTCCAGCTCTACATTGTGCTATCTCTGACTCCTGCATTGGCAGGTCTTACTATCCCCATGCTGGTTTGCCCGTTCTGCTCCCATGATAGCAAACCCTGCACCCACCACAGATGTGATGCTGAATAGTCTTCTGGCCACAAAGGTATGGATGGTGTTTCAGAGAGGCAGTGAATTGCCCCACCACTCAACCACCCCGACATCCGGCAAATGCCACCCTGACCACCACAAAAACTTGCTGTTCCTCCACAGTAGCTGTAAATTCAGCACTTGTCTCAAGAAATCATCACAGACTGCATAAACAGAGTCTGCCCTTGTCATAATGATGAACTAAGTGCAGCAAACTCCCGATTATCCAATACTAAAGCAACCGGAATTGCCGTGCAACCAGCAAAAAATTCAAAAAGAAAATTTACCATTTTTAAAAGTTTCTTCAAAAACATCTACTCGAACTTGGTGCACCAAGATCTGATGTGTCCATGCTCACCTGGCACGTGGTAGTTCTCCCGGCCACCACTAATAGCACTGCCAATCATCTTCCCTCACGCTGGCACCCATTACAGCAGCAGCTCATTGAATTTGTGATCATGTTGTATCTGAAATCTTTCACTCATGAAACTGTTCTGTCCCCAAAGGCTCCCATTCAAGATTCAAAGAGTCCCTACAGTGTAGAAGCAGGCCATTTGGCCCATCAAGTCCATGCCAACCTTCTGAACAGAACCCCAAACAGTACCCATTCCCCGACGCTACCCCTGTAACTCTGCATTTTCCATGGCTAATCCGTCTAGCATGTACATCCCCAGACAGTATGGGCAATTTAGCATGGCCAATCTACCTAAGCTGCACATCTTTGGACTGTGGGAGGAAACCGGCGCCCCTGAAGGAAACCCATGTAGACATGGGAAGAATGTACAATCTCAACACAAACAGTTGCCCAAGGCTGGAATCGAATCCAGGTCCCTTGCACTGTGAGGCAGCAGTACCCACTATGTGCCACCATGCAAAGGCTAAATTGGGAACATATTGTGCAGGCATTGAAACAGAAATCTGTAATTGTGATAGACTGCGAAAGGGTGAACAAAAACTGAAAGAACTTAGGATACTGTAAATCAGAAGCAAAAACAGAAGTTGCTGAAAAAGCTCAGCAGGTCTGCAGCATCTGTGAAGAAAAATCAGAGTTAACGTTTCGGGCCCGGTGACCCTTCCTCAGAACTGATGATAGCCAAGAAAACATCATTTTCTATGACATTTTCCTAACTACCATCAATTCTGAGGAAGAGTCACCAGACTAGGAATTTAACTCTGATTTCTCGCCATAGACGCTGCTGGACCTGCTGAGCTATTTCCAGCAACTTCTGTTTTTGTTTCTGGAAAAGTGTGAAAGTCGCAATGTCATTACACAGGAATTCAATGTTGGTTCTTCGACAATTTATGGCATTCGAGCACAAAGTGGAAAGTTTAAAGAGCTCTTCAGGAATGCTAGAGTGATAAAATCATTGTGTAGCATCACACAATTTATACCCTTAAACCTGAAAACTTGGATCATGCATTGTACCAATAGTTTTTATTGAAGAGGTTGGAGGGTGCATACACCTCTGAAGAAGTGCTCTTGGAAAACACAAAGAAATTCTATGAGAAAATGAAAACATGCCTTAAACAATGCTTACTTTTAAAAGTATATTAGTGGCTGTAAAGCACTTTGGAATGGCCAGGGGTTATGAAGGATGCTAAATAAATTTAAGGCTTCTTTACTTACAAGGCAGTTGCATTTATCACTGCAAACAATGACTCTGGTCATCCATGATCCAAACTAAAAGTGTCCCAGGATAATTTTAGCTACATTTGAATCCTCCACCACTCTGACATGTTGTTGACCATTCCTGAAGTTTTGTGTTCTTCATCAGGCGTTTAATTCCCAGATTGGGAATTCCATGGCAAACATAATTTATGGTTTCGATATTGAGCCTTGTCCTTCAGTTGTCCCATTTATCACCAATTTCTCAGGCAATTACAGACGCAAAACTTTGCAGCTCCAGGGTAGTAGGTCTGTTTAATACTCAATAATGATTGTATAACCAGAACTAGATACATCATGGCAACCATTTCAAAGCAAGTGACCTTCGATAGATATTTGAGGGGAAAATTAGTTCTTAATTATGCCACAGTGTAAAATAGCAATTGTAATCACTAAAACTAAAGTGTTCTAATTTTACAAAGCCTTAAATTTGTCATAACAAACCTTACATTGCAACTCTAGTATTAAATTTTGAATGAGTTATTCAGCATGGATGCAAGTAAAACAGAACATTATTTTTGCCAGAAGCAAAATGTAATGATCGACAGCAATGTCAATAACTGTTCTTATTCTGTAAACTATTATGACTTCCAGAAGTACTTGTGTAATATTGAACTGTTGCATATTTATCGATGTTCCTCAAATGCCACCACCCCCATGCAGAAAATAGTCAGTGCTAAAAATTAATTTATTTCTATTAATTGAAAGATGATGATTCTGAAGCTCATTAAATTGCAACTTGACGTTTGAAAGTTGACCTTAATCTAATGTTGTGTGCTAATTTTCATTTTAACAAGATTTGATTTTCAAGGTCTCATTTCTTGAGGCTTTATTAATAATTGACTTTATTTTACAAAGCACGAAATTATTCTTTGTGTTTTTTTTTCCTTACTTCCAGCTATCTATTTACTGCATACATTTTATAAGCTGCTGTGGAAGAATGGTTCAATATTCACAAGGTTCCAAGGATATTTTTATATCATAAGTAATGATGTACCGCCCACACAGCTAAAGGCATCGTAAATGAAGACCATTTCCTGCACTCTTCCTTGAAATGTTATGACAGAGAAATCTGCCCATTCCTACTGTCATTCTGTGGAGTGGAAAGGTATAAATTAATAGCTGTCATTCCATTAAATGCTGTGGTAAAGTTTAGCGTTCATTTCCGTGTTATTCCTTTTGAGTGTATTTCCGTGTCGATATATCTGTCATTCAATTTTATGGCAGTGGGCAGATTGCACCCCAACCTGTGCCATTCCATAAAATGATACAACAACCTGCATTTATATAACACCTTCCATAGCGTAAATCTTCATAAAGTATTAGATGTGATTCAAGAATGAGCCACATAAAACAATATTGGAAGAGATGATTTCAGGATCAATGAGATAGGCTTTAAGAAATGCCTTATAGATGAGTGTAGAAATATGGTGACCCTTCAGAAATGAATCCTAAAGTCTTGGGTCTATGCAGCTGCCATGCTTGCTTAAACTAAGATACACCCAGCAGTTTGGAATGGGAGGAGCACAGTGATCTTGGAGGCTTGGAGGAGAGTACAGCAATAGGGAGGGACAAGGTCACAGAGGAATTTGTAAAAGTCAAATGAGGGTTTCATTGCATAACAAATTTGGCAGTGGGGACGATTCTTGCATTTTAACAAGTTTGCTGATTTAATTGCTGTTGCATGATGTGTTTTTCAAATTTCAGCCCCAATTTTTGGCATCACTGGTCCCAAAATGCTAGTTTGCTCTTGAATAATGGGAAAAAAACCAACTGAACCACTTTCATGAATTTACAGTAGATTAAAAATGATGACTGACTTTTAAGTACTTGCTTTGCTGTAGCTGTTAATCTGCATTCATACAATGCTTACTAGAATTGGTTTATAGATTCCCTTTATCTATCATATTAAGCAGGCAAGGGGATAGCTCCTAAATCTTTATGATACTGTACACAGTTCCCTTTTCATCCATATCTGCACGCTGATTATGAGCAACCTTCAAATGCTGTTTTATGAATTAATATCCGTGTAACAAATTAATGTTAATCAGATAATTGTAGTACTTTGGCTGTTAAAATGTTGTTACAAAAGATTGCTTAAACTATTTTCTGGTGACTGATTGAAGTCAGCACGTTTCACAAAGATGTATCTACCATTTCTGTCTGAAAGAGTTAGTACAATAATGGGAAAGTCAAGTTCTTTCAAATCAGCAGAGAATTTTTCCAAAGTTATAAAATCAGCAATGGTGTCAAGGTAGTGACTAATTGGGAAATGCATAGTAACATGGGCGGATTGGAAATGGGCTGGCGAGCTCTCTTTCTCCCTTCAGCTGTCACCTCCGGCACACCAGTACATTGCTATTCCAATGCACCGTCATCCAGTATATTTTGAAGCCAGTTTTTTTTTCCCGTCCTAATAAGCGACCTTTCACTGAAAGTGGAGGTCCATTGCTGACAGGAAATCTCCTGTCCATCACTGATACCCGACAGTACATCAGCTGTTCCAGTGCCTGCTCTGGGGATGGGTGGAAGAAATTGTTTTTTTTATTGTTAAGGTCGCACATGCCAGTACTGTGAGATAACAAAGTGTGGAGCTGGATGAACACAGCAGGCCAAGCAACATCTCAGGAGCACAAAAGCTGACGTTTCAGGCCTAGACCCTTCATCATGTTCTCCAACAGGGGTTCAGTAAAACACAGCAAACCAACCTTGGGAGAACATCTGCGCCTCATGATTATTTTTGTCAAATTCATCACACCAACCATTCTTGGCAGCTTTGCAGCTCTTTCTTCGACCGCGGTATGAGCTGCAGCTTGCTTTAAGTCTGAGCAACGCAGATTGATGGCAGGCATCTGTGTTCGCCATTCATTGCCAGATCTGGTTGGACTAAAGCAGGTGACATTGTCTCCTGCTGTTATGACCAAAAGTTTTGCAATTGAGGTTGTTCGATGAGTGGGTCTGTTTGTGGTTCAGTTCAGTTGCTAAATTTTGACTCCAAAATAAAGTCATGAATTTGATTCACAGTGGATATCAATGTTACCAAACAAGCAGGCTCACGGGAGAAGATTGGAGTCAGGGTGTAATATTCTATTATTTAAAAGCTTTGGGGGGGAGGGAAGATATCAGGCATTGTCTTGCAAAACATATTGCTGATAGCTGCATGGTCTACGCCACCAATACTTGACATTAAATTAGCGAATTCACTCATCAAAATCGCAAGATGTTTGATTTGGGAAATTGTGCAGGCTTTTCTCCTCTAGTGCTGGTTTTAATATTCATTGTTGGGTATGAGTAGAGGGCAGTTTTGTTTTAATTTGTTTAATTGTGATCTATGTTGCGTGGCAGAGATTCTGATGCTGAGAGACCAAAATGAAAGTGTTCCATTTCACCGCACTAACTCCCCTCTCTTTAATGATCATAAAATGTGCACAAAAAAATTAGCCGTTGTCCTTCATGCCTCTTTAGGGAGGAAAAGATTACACACATACGCACACATGCACGCACACACTATAAGCCTGATGTTCTTCAGCTTAAGAGACAGATGTTAATTAGATGAAATTCTTATTTGTTAATGAAAAGAACAAATGTTATTGCTATTCTGGAGGGAGCTGTGAATGATTTGCAGCTGCATTTATGCTGTCAGATAGGATTCCTGCTGGGAAAGTCAGTTGTGCGAATTTGGACAAGCAGAGCACAGACCTGGCCTGATGCACATGTTGTTTGATATGAAATGTGTGCAGCTGCAACCTGCCTGAGCTCTGTTCATAAACCATGAAGGAAGTAAGAATGGTCCCACGGGTACTATACTTTTCTATGTTTTCTTTCGGGCTGCGGTTGGTAACATCAATGTGAGAATCAAACTATGTTCTGCAGAAACTCACTGATGCAAGCGTTTTCAAAATCAGCCAAAATTAGTTAATTTTAGGTGATTTTAGATCATGTCATCTTTTATTTACTTTCTTTCCTTCTAGCTGCAATTTTTGTGCCGTTAAGGAACAAAGTTTTTGACGACATGACGACAAATGACCAACTTTATGACCATAGCAGAAAACACAGGAAATGCTGAGCAGTTCAGCAGGACCTGGAGAAAAAAAGCAGAATTAAAGCTTCAGACCTGTCCATAGAATCATAGATTCATAGAGAGGCACAGCAGCGATACAAACTCTTCAGTCCAACTTGTTCATGCTACCCAGAAATCCTAAATAAATCTTGTCCAATATTCCAGCAATTTGCCCATATACCTCTAAACCCTTTCTGTTCATATACCCATCCAGATGTGTTTTAAATGTTGCAATTAACTAGTCTCCACCATGACTTTTGGCAGCTCATTCCATACCACTCTCTTCAAAAGATTGCCCCTCAGGCCCATTTTAAATCTATCCCCTCTCACCTTAAACCTATCCACTCTAGTTTTGGACCCCCAACCCAGAGGAAAAGACCTTTTCCATTTACTCTATCCATGCCCCTCAGGATTTTATAAACCTCTATAAGGTCACTCCTCAACCTCCGATGCTCCAGGGAAAATAACCCCAGTCTATTCAGCCTCTCCCTGTAGCTCAAAATCTCCATCCCTGGCAGCATCCTTATAAACCTTTTCTGAACTTCTTCAAGTTCCACAACATCCTTCCTATAGCAGGGAGACCAGAATTGCATTCAATATTCCAATAGTGGCCTAACAAATGTACTGTACAGCAGCAACATGACCTCCCAACTCCTATACTCCATGCACTGACTGATAAAAGCAAGCATATTAAACACCACCTTCACTATCCTGTCTACCTGCAACTCCACTTTCAAGGAAATACGCACCTGAATTCCAAGGTCTCTTTGTTCAGTAACACTCCCCATGACCTTACCATTAAGTGTATAAGTCCTGCCCTGTTTGCCTCCCCAAAATGCCTCACCTCACATTTATCTAAATTAAACTCTACCTGCCACTCCTTGGCCCATTGGTCCACCTGATCAAGAATTGGGAAAGGGTAGAAATCCTGCAGGTTTTTAAGCAAATAAATGGGAGATGGTGATAAAGAATTAAAATGGAGGTCTGAGATAAGGGAAAAGACTAGAAGAGATTAAATTATGAAAGAATGTACACCCAAATGAATGTGGCAAGTGTGAAAGCAATGGATGTGTCCTGAAGAGGTGTAAATGACAGAAGGACATATGCTACCATCTGATACAAAATCAGTATAAAATAAGAATTAAACCAAACCATTTAAAGAAATGGAAACAAAATAGAGGTAGGCATTGCGGTCTGAAATGGTGAAACTCAGTGTTAAGCTGAAAAGCTCTAAAGTGACGAATGGAAAGGTAAAGTTCTTTTTTCCCCTGGAAGCTACATTAGAATTCACAATGCACAAAACCATGATCAGGCCAGACAGAGATAATAGGAACTGCAGATGGTGGAGAATCCGAGATAACAAAGTGTGGAGCTGGATGAACACAGCAGACCAAGCAGCATCTCAGGAGCACAAAAGCTGATGTTTCAGACCCAGACCCTTCATCAGAAAGATTACATGATTGAGTTTCTGGGGATGGTCTTCATTCTCTGAATCTTCATTTTCAAATCGATTAGTACACCAGTTTTCTTTTTCTATTTTAATGATATACCGCTTTGATGTCTTATTCAGTGAGGTCAAGGTGAGGGCTATTTAGTTACATCCTGCAAAACAGAGGTCATCATCAGCTGCAAGAGAGTCAAACTGACATTGTGGACTAAGTCAACAAAAATAAATTTTGTGGAAAAGCTCAGCAGGTCTGGCAGCATCTCTGAAGGAAAAAACAGAGTTAACGTTTCGGGTCTGGTGGCCCTTCCTCAGAGCCATGCGTTAAGTCGGTTCTTATAGAAATCGACCCTGTTTCTCTTTCTATCCCAAAGGAATGTTGGGCAGGGTGTCTATGAGGTGGTAGCTCTGCAACAGTCTGTGTTTATAAAGAATACCCAGACTGAAAAGTTAACCTATCAAGACGAATAGTGAAATGTATGTTATTTAGTGAAACTGTGAAGATTTATTCCAAAAATGGAGATGTAGCATGCCTTTCTCTTTCCTATAATTTATATTATATGACACTAGTTATTGTTTAATTTGATACAGAGAGCTTTTTAATTTGATTGAAGCCATTGAAGGTACATTATATTCACTCTGTGCGGCCATCGTTCACATTAGTCATCTGACTGCAGGCTTTACCTCATTTAGTGATTGCCTGTCTTTATGACAGATTTGGGTTTCCTGTGACTAATTGTTGCTGTATTAGGTTTCCTTCTCCTCCTGGGCATATAGAAAAGAAAAATACTCCTTGTAAAGCTTGACTTTAGTCAGGTGAGACCTAATTTAGCTCCTTTGCAAATTACTTGTAATCTCTCAATGGGTCTGTCATGACTTTTCCACAGTGTGGGTGCAGGATGTTGATGTGGGGTAAACCAGTAGAAGCTGCTTTCCATTCTTTTGAAGGCGGTTCAGAATAATCTCTGCTTTGGATTCTGTGTTTTAAGTAATGAATTACATTTTCTTGTTACTGAATGTTAGCGCTGGCATAAAATATGCAATGTAAAAATCCATCCATCGTGAACTTAATCAGCTAATATGTGACTTGAGGTAGGGGTAACTTCTTAAAATATATTTCCTCTACTCTGCAGTAATTGATAATTAGTACCTAAGGGAGGGTTTTACTCTGCCTGCTTTTCTATAGCCTGGTTTCCAATGTACTAAACTGTGAATTCAAAGCAGATGAGCGAAATGAATCCATTGGCTGTCTCGCATAGGAAGGAGACGTAACACTGGCTGAGTTGATCCTGCAGAAAGCCAGCATGGAAGTGAGGCACTGAAAGGCCTCCTCCTGTGCTGTAGCCATGATCTGATTAAATGTTCCAAACTGGTGTCAGAAGTACCCTATATAGCCATTTGGTAATACAAAACTTGAGTGTTGCTGAGGAAAGACACATTGTGGTGAGGATTTTCATCTTGTATTAATTTGGACAATTTGCAAGAAATGCCAATGTAATAAAGTAAAACACATTTATAATTTTTGTGTGACTGGAGCCCAGTGTGCAGTGGTGTGGAATAGGGATCAGTGCTGGATCTCTTATTGTTTGTGATATTGAGAAATGATGATGATGAGAATGCTGGGAAGTGGAGTGATAAGTAAGTTTGTGGATGGCACAAAGATTGACAAGGTGGTTGACAGTGAGGAGAAAGGTTGAAGGTTACAGGAGGAGAGAAATAGATTGGTCAGATAGGCAGATCAGTGACAGATGGAAGTGAACTCTATAAGAAGAAGAGTGAGGTGGAAGAAGGAACAAGACAAGGCAATATGCAATGAATAGCAGGACGTGAGTAAGCTCAGTGGAACTGAGGGCTCTTGGGGTGTTTGCAGAAGGACAGGTGGATAGTTTGGTTAAGAAAGTATACAGATCACTTGCCTTTATCAGTCGAGGTATAGTTGCCTGGGATGGAGCATTTCATCTTTGAAGAGAGTTTTGATAAGCTCAAGTAGTTTTCTTTGGGGCAGAGAAGAATTTGGGGGAACCTGACAGACGTGTACAAAAATATGACGGGCATGGACCAGGATGAATTGAAAGCATCTTTTCACCTTAGTTGAAGAGTCAATAACAAGGCATAATTTTAAAGTGAAAGGCAAGAGGTTGAGAGGAGATTTGAGGAAAGTGTTCTTTTTTTCTTGCAGAGGCGGATGGAGTGTCTAGGAGCTGAGACTGGAAACCTCGCAATTTTTTAAAAAGTACTGAAACAAGCACTTGAAATGTCATACGCTCAAGGCTACGGGACCAGTGTGGAAATGTGGGATGAGCGTAGATAGTGGTGTATATTTGGCAGTATAGATTCAATGGGTTAAATGGCCTCTTTGAAATTCGAAAACGTCGATTCAGGCTTGTCAAGGCATTGCCTGAGAAACGAATCAGAGATTGATGCTCATATACTTTGTTCAGTTGAAACAAGCGGAGAGTGACTTTCTAATGACAAAGGACGGGGCATATTAATATATGTAGTGTTCAGCTCATGGGAGGGGTCATGAGCCTGACTGACAGTCCTGAATTTGTAGTCAGATTTAAAAACAGTTTGACAAGTAACTTTAGATTTGGCCAGGCACTATTGCTATATCTGAGGATTCATGTTTGGTGCTGATCATGGTGCTATTCATCAGTGGACATCTTCACTTCTGACCTTAAGATGGGCAGAAAATGATTGATGAGTCAGCTGGAGATGGTTGACCCAAAGGAACTACACTGAGGACTTCAAGGCTTTTGTGGTACAGTGGTAGTTCCCTATCACTGAGCGAGGAGGTTCAGGTTCAGATTCCACTTCCTCTAGAGATTTGTCTCAACATCTCTGCACAGGTTGATTCACAATACCTGCACTGAGGAGTTCCTGCAACATGTGCTATTGTTGGAAAAACTGACCTGCAGCAACCATCTGCCTTCATGCCAGTTATGGCCCCAGGTCATGGACAGTACAGTGCCAAGTCTAGTTAATAACAGAAAAATCTTCCTTCAATTTCACAAGTTGCTCCTTTGACACAGGCATTGGAATTCTCACAATGCCTTGGGTATTTTTTTTACACTGCTGTGTACAACTTCAATTAAACTATTCTTCCCACCTACATACTTGATCTAATTTATCCGGTAGACCTCTGGACATCCTTGTTTAGTAGCTTCTGCAAATTGACCAATTTGCATTGACATTCTGAAGTGAAGTCATTAATATAAATTAGAAACAGCAGGAGCACCAATGTTGACCCCTGGACCATTCCACACTTCCATCTCACATCAAGGTTCCTGGAATTGTCTATTAAAAGTCATAATTGCCACTGTAATTTGCACTTGTTATCCCACCAGGCACTAATTTGTGTAAACATTTATTGTCAATCTGTTATATCTTTCCACATGAGGTAGCATTACCACAAAATATAGTTCCATAAAATCATACAGATTATACCACATACAAAGTAACACTTGCAGTATAATTACCAGCACAATGCAATGTTTCTGTAACTGATTTTTTTTTATATTGAAAGCTGCTCATTGACAAAAAGACAATTAAGCTTTTAATGAAGAGTTAAGTCTGACGGCAGCCAGCATACTCCTCTCTCTGGAAACCTCCCATTAACCTCCACGTGTCCCATCAGTCTGGCCTCATTCTGCCTCTGAAAGCCCCATTCATTTCCTTGTAACCTCTGAATTGTTCAGCTGTTCCAAGGGTGGCTAAACTGGTGTCTCAGGTTCTATCCACTGCAAACTTGTTGAAGTCAGATCTCTGCTGCTCTATCATTTTGCTTGTTTTATTTATTCATTGAATGCAAGCCTCATTGGTTGAGATAGTATTTATTGCCCCCATTATTAGTTGCCTCAAGAAGATGGCGGTGAAACTTCTTGAGCCGCATTTAGTAAAAGATTTTTTGTAAGTTTATTCACCAAATGTATGCGTTACTGGATTGTTCAGTATTCTTTTCCCATCACTAATTGCTCAGGGGACAGTTAAGAGGTACCCTCATTGCTGTGGATCTAGAGTCACATGTAGACCAGGCCAGGTAAGGGTGGCAGATTTCTTTCAATTCTTAAAGGACATTGGTAAACCAGGTTTTGTTTTTCTCTGACAATGGTCAATGGTTTCATGGTCATCATTAGGCTCTCAGTTCCAGATTTTGATTGATTCCAAATTCCACCATCTGCCATGGCTGAATTCACTCCGGATTTCCTAGGAAATTACCTGGGCAGGTGGTGGTGTTCTCATACATCCTCTGGGAGGAACTTGTCTTGGATTTGGAAGGTGGTGTTTAAGGGGCCTTGGCAAATTCCAGCCACACATATTATAGGCAGTATGCGCTGTTGGCAGTGTGTGTCATTGCAGAGGAAATGAATGTTCTGGATGCGCTGCCAGTCATGTGGGCTGCTTTGTCCTGGATGGTGTCAAGCTTCTTGTCTGTTGGTAGAATTGCAGTCATCTAGGCGACTGTGAGTTTTTCCATTACCCCTGACTTGTGCCTTATTGATGATAGTTGGGAGGTGAGTTACACACTGCAGCATTCCTAGTCTCTGATCTACTCTTATAGCCACAGCATTCAGATGCCAAATCCTGTTCAATTTCTGGTCAATGATAACTCCCCAGATGTTTATAGTGGGGAATGCCATTGAAACTCAATGTTCTATGGTTAGATTGTCCTTTATTAGAGATGGTCACGGCCTTGCATTTGTGTGTTATAAATGTATCTTACCCCTTTTGTACCCAAGCCAGGATATTGTCCGGTCTTGTTGTGTTTAGATGTGGATTACTTCAGTATCTGAGGACCTTTAAGTGGTGCTGACCCAATCCTTAACCCTTAACTCTAAGGCCTAACCATAACCTGAACCCTAACCCATCATCATCAGCGATCATCCCCACATCCAATCTTATGATAGGGAGAAAGTTATTGATGAAGCAGCTGGAGATGGTTAGACTAAGGCACTACCCCAAGGAACTACTGGAGAGGTATCCTGAAGTTGAGATGACTGACCTCCAACAAGCATTTTCATCTTCTGGGTTCTGTGTATAACTCCAAGCTATAGAAATCCACCCTTCCCCTCAGATTCCTGGTGAGTCTAGGGACATTATACCATGTCCCATTCCCCTGTGCACCCTGTACTCATGTGTTACGTTGAGTGCTGGTCAAGCAACATCTTGATGCTAAAATTCTTAATAATCTCAAATCCCTCCATAACATTGCCTGGCTGCTCCCCCCGCTCCCCTCAATATCTGTGTCACCCTCAGCCCCATGATCCTATGAGATTTCTGCACTCCTCTAACTCTGGCCTCTTGTGCATCTTTAACATAATTAGTTCACCTTTGGTGGCCACACTTCCATTGTGGTCCAAACTCCCAAATTTCCTTCCTTCATTAGATTCTCTACAGTGTGGAAACAGGCCCTTCGGACCAGCAAGTCCACACCGCCCCTTGAAGCATCCCACCCAGACCCATCCCCCTATAATCCACACACTCCTGAACACTATGGGCAATTTTAGCATGGCCGATCCACCTAACCTGCACATCTTTGGACTGTGGGAGGAAACCGGAGCACCCGGAGGAAACCCATGCAGACACAGGGAGAATGTGCGAACTCATCACAGACAGTTACCCAAGACGGGATTCCAGCCCGAGTCCCTGTTGCTGAGAGGCTGCAGTGCTAACCACTGAGCCACCGTGCTGCTTATTCTACCATATTCTACCTTGTTTTTTTTTCTCAAGGATGCTTCTTTAATACAACAACATTTAATCCAAAAACTCCCCCTCCCATTCCTCAGACGACATGTCCATCATGGGCCTCCTGCAGTGCCATAATGATGCCACCCGAAGGTTGCAGGAACAGCAACTCATATTCCGCTTGGGAACCCTGCAACCCAATGGTATCAATGTGGACTTCACCAGCTTCAAAATCTCCCCTTCCCCCACTGCATCCCAAAACCAGCCCAGCCTGTCTCTGCCTCCCTAACCTGTTCTTCCTCTCACCCATCCCTTCCTCCCACCTCAAGCCACACCTCCATTTCCTACCTGCTGACCTCATCCCGCCTCCTTGACCTGTCCGTCTTCCCCGGACTGACCTATCCCCTCCCTACCTCCCAACCCATACTCTCCTCTCCACCTTTCTTCTTTTCTCTCCATCTTCGGTCCGCCTCCCCCTCTCTCCCTATTTATTCCAGAACCCTCTCCCCATCCCCCTCTCTTATGAAGGGTCGAGGCCCGAAACGTCAGCTTTTGTGCTCCTGAGATGCTGCTTGGCCTGCTGCGTTCATCCAGCTCCACACTTTGTTATCTTGAAACATAATTAAGTATCTCTTTGTATCGCTCAGTGTTGGACTTTGTTTTAGTAGACTCCTATGAAGTGCCTTGAGGTGTTGTATTTTGTTAATGGAGCTATATAAACACGTGTTGTGGGTAGCTGTTGAAACATACTACTTTTTTTACTCATTGGTTATGGGTGCCTCCAGCTGAGCCAGAATTTATTGTCCAGAAGATAGTTAAGAGTCAACTACATTGCTGAGGCATCTGGAGTCATGTATAGGCCACACCAGCTAAGAGCAGCAGCTTTCTATCCTTCTTGGACATCAGTGAAGTGCAAGAGTAATTTCAATAATCAACAATGATTAGATGGCTACCATTTCATTATAGATGGTTGTTAAATTAAAGCTTCACCATCAATTGTGGTGGAATTTGCGTACACATCCCGAGAGTGAGTCTAGAGCTCTAGGTGATCAGCCTAGTGGCACCATCACCTGTACAGAGTTAATCATTGTCACCCAGATACCAGTCCCCACACCAGCTTTGTCAGTTCAGAGGTATCACTCTGCTGTACAATGATCACATTGGCCATTTGGAGCAGGTTCTAGTATTGCTGAGTGTACAATGTCCAGTTTCATACACAAGGCCATATATTTTCATTTTCTCAGTCGTGTGAGGCTAAATTGCAAGACATTGTTCACTTTAGACCACTTACATTGACATTCATCTTGCACATGCACAGGGCATCCCAGTGTCGAGTGGCCAACCAGTTTCTATGGTGCTATATTGAAGGCCCTCCTCCATTACATTTCATTAACTGAAACAGATGGACGTCCCACTGCTGTCCTTTCAAACCCCAGCCTATCTCTCGGATTAGAACAAGCAGCTGAGGCAACAAGCAACTCACGGTTGAACCACCTGAGGTCTTCATCAGTCAATTAATGGCTATTTCAGGGCCTCAATTCACATCTACCACTAATCTATGTGCACAGTAGAAGGCAGGGCACTCCAGGAACTTTCACTGCGTAGCTGTTATCAGGCAAGAAGAGGGTATAACTCCTTCAAAGAGTTCCTATGCACCCATTAGAGGATCCCCATTCTACCCTCTCCAGATCATACCTTCCCCATTTACTCTCCCTCTCAGGTTTTTAAAACTGAGCCCCACCTCTTTCACCTCTACATTCTTTCACAATCTCTGCTGGCTGGAGACATACACAACATTTAGAAGGGGACTGTGATGTTATTGGAGGTTAGTTCTCTCAGCTCCAGGGTATCCCTGCAGGACTTCCACAGTGTAGAGTCCTAGGCCCACTCATTTTTAGATTTTTCCATCTGAAAAGCTGAGGAGAACACCTTCTGATAAAATTCAGTCCGAAAACACTTAGTCAGAGACAGTAAGAACTTCCTGATGCTGGAGTCTGAGATAACACAGTGTGGAGCTGGAGGAACACAGCAGGCCAGGCAGCATCAGAGGAGCAGGAAAGTTGACATTTCGGGTCGTGGCAAGATATTACAGTGTGTCTGTACAAAACTGTGTTTTATGTGGCTGCTTCCCTCCAGCTCCACACTGTGTTACCTCATTACTTAGTCTGACTTGACTTCAACCAGCTTCATAATCAATTTTTACATTTCTGTATCAATCACAGTCCACACGTTTCATGTTGAAAATAATCTTTGCTGCTCTTTCTGTCTCATATCTCTTATATTTAGTCTAAAGCAAAATACTGTGGATGCTGGAGATCCAAAATAATATTAGAAAATGCTGGAGAAACTCAGCAGGCCTGGTAGCATCTGTGGAGAGAGAGAGAAAGAGAGGCAGATTTAATGTTTCAAGTCTAGTCTGAATCTTCTTCAAAACCCTTTTGTCTATGACTTTTCAAACAGTGGAAACATCTATTCTATTCGACTGTTGAAGTTTTAATTTACCTCTAAATTTCCTCCTTTTTTTTGCCAAATCTGTGCGGTACTCCCTCTGCTATCTCAATATACTTTCTACAACCTGGAGTTCAAATTGACAGCTATGTTGTTACTAAAGTTTCGTATAGCCACACTGTATGTCTTGCCATGAGTCTACCTTACCATTAGTTTGTTCGTGGTCTTTTTGCACAATGTGACCAGAGCACTCAAATTCACATCTATGTCACCCAGTTTTCTCCTATTCCACATATAATTACTATTCACTTGTATAACATGGAAACAGGTTCTTCTGTCCAACTCATCCATGTCTAAACTGATCTAGTCCCATATTCCAGCATTTGGCCTATATCCCACTAAACCCTTCCTGTTTATATACCCATCCAGATGCCTTTTAAATGTTGTAATTGTACCAGCCACCACCCGGCAGCTCATTACATACATGCACCACCCTATTTGTGAAAAAGTCACCTCTTGGGTCCCTTCTAAATTCTTCCCCTCTCACCTTTAACCTATGCCATTGAGTTTTGGACTCCGCTCTCATGGGAAGAAAGTCTTAGCTATTCACTCGACCCATGCCCCTCATGATTTTGTAAATTGTTTATTCCTTTACCAAATGTGCCAACTCATATTTATGAAGCGAACTGCATCTGCCGCTTCTTTGCAAATGCTTTCAGAATGTAGTCCTTGAAAGCTAAGCATTATGTCTCAAACTTTAGTGTTGTCTGTAACTTGCTTCAGCTTTTTGTCCATGAATCTCCTGAGATTATAAACTGGCAATTCAAGTGACCATGCTCTCCCCTAGAGATTTAAAACAGCAGGAAGGATCTGGAAATCAGTGTCTCAAAACAGTTATCAGTTGTGTTTAAACCTCAGGGATAACTATCCCATGAACATGTGTACGTGATGTGTAACCTGACCAAATAGTTATTTGCTGATTTTTATTACTTATTCATTTTGAGTCAGCCAAGGTTGTGAGGTCCTTGTGTGTGATGATGCTGTGGCTTTAAGGGGTGTGTTTTGTCCTGGCTTATTTCAGAGACAGAAATTGGGAATCAGGATACAAGCAGGCAATGAGAAGGTAAACAACTTGTGAAACCTCGAATGATTTTGTTTAAAAGCTGAAACAGTAGAAGCAGCCTGAATGAGTGTGATCAATCGCCCACCCACAAAACCAGAGAGTTTTAGTTTTTAGCATTCAGCAGCAGGTGCTGTTGGTGTCTTGAAAAAGTGTATGCTATTTTTCCCTCTCTTTATTACAGCCAAAAGCTGGGGGGTTCTCTTCCTAGGCCATTGGAATGCATCTGAGACAAAATCTGTTTTCTGAATTTGCCTTTGCCAAGAGTGTGTTTATGGAGTTGTTGGTTAGTTCACCAAGCTGAATAGTTTTCATGCAAACGTTTTGTCTCCCTTCCATTTGACATCATTAGTGCTGCCAAGCTTCTATTGAAGTGATGTTGCTCTGTTCTGTTCTGAATTTATATGGCCCAGTCTGTCATGGTGGGCAGTTTTGTTTCTAGTTTTGTACCATAGTGGTATGTATATGGGGTCTATTTCAACATCAGAGGTAATAGGAACTACAGATGCTGGAGAATCCAAGATAACAAAGTGTGGAGCTGGATGAACACAGCAGGCCAAGCAGCATCTTAGCAGCACAAAAGCTGACGTTTTGGGCCTAGACCCTTCATCATGAAGGGTCTAGGCCCGAAACGTCAGCTTTTGTGCTCCTAAGATGCTGCTTGGCCTGCTGTGTTCGTCCAGCTCCACATTTTATTTCAACATGTTTGTTTTATCACATTAGTGGTTGATAACTAGGCTTCCAGGAATTCTCATGTTGGTCTTTGTCTTGCTTGTCCTAGTCCTGTAACTTTGCCCCAGTTAAATTAATGTCCTTCTATGTCGCAGTATGTAGAAATGAGGGAGAGTTGGTCATGCTGTTTTGCTGTGACTTAGTGTTCATGACTAACTTTCTCTGGTTTTCAATCACCAATACGACAAAGAAAAACATATTGAAAGATACCCCAACTATATAGCACTATGGTACAAAACTGGAAACAAGACTGCCCACCATGACAGACTGGTCCATATAAATTCAGAGCAGGACAGAACAACAGAACTTCAATGGAGGCGACAGAGCGCTGACGATATCTCCTAGAAGGGAGTTGAACCAGTCAGCTGGGCGAACCGAGTCACATCTCCAATCGCAACCCGAGCTACAGATCATCATTAAAACATTAAAGTGTGTTTATGGGATGTTACTATATTAGAATAGTTAATTAGTATCTGTATCTATTATTCTGTTAAGTTAAACAATTCCAAATTTCTCTTTCTTTTGTTGTATTTTAACAACAGTGTTGGAATAAATTGTGTTTTGAGTAGTTTGACCAATCAAGCTGCATGTAAAACACAGCACCTGATATTTACCGTTAAAGTAAGAAAAATTTGAGTTTAGGCTACCTTCTTAATATATTTTGATGGGGTCTAGGCTGGCCTATAATCCTTGCAACTAGGCAACAATGACAATGGATATCTGCTTCAAGGCAATGGAATGATTCAAAGACATTCCTAACAATGATGCCATTAAGGGATAATTCACCCGGGGGATAAAAGAACTGTGTATCAGTTCCTTGTCACAGGAGATGTTTAGGGAAACACTCCCTCAATAAGAGATGTTTAACAAACAGTAATACAAACGCAGTTAGCAGTTCCCTGCCAAGTGAAGCATAATGAAAACCATAGCCCATTCTGACAATTTTCGAATCTTAAAGCAATGAGTACAAAATGATTTGTTTATGGTTTGCATGCAGAGCATTACCAGTGAAAATTAAGCATGGGTGGGATTTTAACCTGAAATGTGGTCAACAGTTAAGTTAGCCCAAGTTTCCAGCCCTGCTAGAAGCCAACTGAATCCCGCAGTGCCTGTTTTTAATTGTCCTTGTAAGTAGGCAATGAACCTTCAGAGCCTGAAGCCCAGCAGGGTCCTAATTGACATGTACAGATATTTACTGAAGAAGTTGCTATTAAATGTAATTTAAATGCATCATGATTTGTAAATGGAAGAACTTAGATTGGGAGGAAATGAAAATGATTACACTGGAGGAAATTGAAGCTGACTGGGAGAAGAGGCTTGAGTGAGTGAGGAATGTAATTTGCTGTGTCTTTTTCCACTGCATTGCTCGATTATGATAGACTTTATTTTTGTTATTTGTGAAAGTGTTATGTGACTAGAAAGGATATCAGTTCTGAGTTGTGACAGACATTAGAAAAGCTGGGAAAGGGAGACAGAGACACAGTTTGACCCCTTCTAATAATGAACGGTCTTGTTGTATGAAGGAAAAATATTACCCCTCTGAGTTGCTACATAATCTGACAAGGACTGAAAACCTACACAGAAGCTTTTCATCCTGGAACAGCTGTAAGTTTGATGAAAATTCATAACTCAATCCAATCCCTCCATTAATGCTCTCATTTTTTGACATGTCTTTTAAAGTTTCAAAGTGGTCCACTTAGTCAAGATACAGGAGTGTTTTTGTCTGACCATGCTCTTTAGCGTCATCTGCAAGCATTGAATTGGCATCTTATTAAAAAGTAATTCATTTCATTCTTACAAATTTGGCTTGCAAATTCCTTTCAGAAGACCAACTGCAGAAATACAAGA
Source organism: Stegostoma tigrinum (assembly GCF_030684315.1). NCBI lineage: Eukaryota > Metazoa > Chordata > Chondrichthyes > Orectolobiformes > Stegostomatidae > Stegostoma > Stegostoma tigrinum. Next base: position 9,408,113 of record NC_081378.1, read on the forward strand.
GCTCATTCATCATCCTGACTGTGGGTACTCACTAAGTGGCCAGTTTTATCCTTTGATTATTTCTGGCACATCAGTGGCACCTTATGCATATTCTTTGGTTCGTTGTCAACTTCCCAGTGGTGCGTTTGTATTTGCATATTTTCTAGAGGGATGGTTTGAGAAACAAATTTGCTTGTGCTCTGCAGCATACACACGTCAATGATGCAGGGAGAGAGCAAGAACTGCAGATGCTGAAGTCAGTGTCGCGTGGAGCTGGAGAAACACAGCAGGGCAGGCTGCGTCAGATGAGCAGGAGAGTCAACATTTTAGTCCAGGACCAAAACGTTGACTCTCCTACTCCTCTGAGGTTGCCTGACCTGCGGTGTTCCTCCAGCTCCACACTGTATCGACATCAGCGATACAGGTTAGGTTGTGAAATTGAGAGAATAAATTTGCACTTAATTACTTTACAACCACACAAGAACACTGTGCTCTTCCAACGCTGACCTCATGCACATTCCCCAGTTTTCATTACCCCACCACTGGTGCTCATACCTTCAACTGTGTGGGAGCCATACGTTTGGATTCCCTGCCTCTGCATCTTCACATCTCTACCTTTATTTCAGCTTTTTTGCTCTCTGAACCTACACTATTGACCAAATTTTTGCCCATCTATTCTACTATCTGCTCATGTGCCTTGGAAGCTGCTTTTTTTATATATAATGTTGCTATAAAGCACCTTACCATAGAAACAGTGCAGTGCTGTAAATGTTGCTTATATTAAGATGCTTTAAATCAGGATGTCCAAGTTATTGGATACTTGCTATATCAGAGAAGCAAGCTACATGCTAATCAACAGAAATACAATCATTTATCTTCTGGTATGATGGCAGTGGAGCAGGGCTTCTGAGCTTTGATCTCACCCACTCTGTCGACTTTCCTTTTCTTTTTTTTCTCTTCTCCCGTTTTTTTTTCTCCTTTTTTTTCTTACCCCTTGGTGCAGAGCTCAGTTATAGCAAAGACATTGGTGGTGATGAGTAGGCACAGTAGCGTGAACTGGTGCCAGCGATGTCGGAGACTGGTTAGGGCAGATTAATGGATGCCAGTTTGGGGCCCGGTAGGAGACCCAGTCATCGGCGAGGCCGGCCTGAAGCATTCAGAGTCGGGTGTGGGCTGCCAGTGGCATCAGTTGTGCCTGCATTGACAAGGTCCATTAAGGCCTTATAGGGGCAAGGGCGTCAGTGGAGATGAAATGGCATTGAAGAGTGGGGAGAGATAATGGGAACTGCAGATGCTGGAGAATCCGAGATAACAAAGTGTGGAGCTGGATAAACACAGCAGGCCAAGCATCCCAAAAACCAGCCCAGCTCATCCCCGCCTCCCTAACCTGTTCTTCCTCTCACCTATCCCCTCCTCCCATCTCAAGCCGCACCTCCATTTCCCACCTACTAACCTCATCCCACCCCCTTGACCTGTCCGTCCTCCCCGGACTGACCTATCCCCTCCCTGCCACCCAACCTATACTCTCCTCTCCACCTATCTTCTCCTCTATCCATCTTCGGTCCGCCTCCCCCTCTGTCCCTATTTATTTCAGAACCCTCTCCCCATCCACCTCTCTGATGAAGAGTCTAGGCCCGAAATGTCAGCTTTTGTGCTCCTAAGTTGCTGCTTGGCCTGCTGTGTTCATCCAGCTTCACACTTCGTTGTCTTGAAGAGTGGGGACTTTCATTCTGGCAACGAATGCACAACAAAGGGGCCTCCTGCCTGGCCACCTGGCCCAGGGCAGAGAACCTAACAAGAAGGTTGGTAAAGGTGAAGACATTTTCTTTATTTCTTTATTTTTCTGCCTATATATTTTATGCGTTGGTTTATTTTTCTGTGTTTTAAGATGGCACCAGAGAATGATGACACCATACAACACTTTTCACTGAATTTTGCAACAAGATACACGTGCCAATAAATAAATAAATCGAATCAAATAAAAACAAGTGGTATCTATTCATAGCTATTTTCTAAGCTTTGATTAGTTCACCATAATAGTTAACTCTTCGCTTCACAATCTTGCCGAGTTTCCTATCAGCCATTATGTACTCCTCCAGCCAAGATAGTGGCTCATTGGTTAGCATTACAGCCTCACAGCACCAGGGACCTGGGTTCGATGCCAGCCTTGGGTGACTGTCTGTGTGGAGTCTGCACATCCTTCCTGTGTGGGCTTCCTCCAGGTGCTCCAGTTTTCACCCACAGTCCAAAGATGCGCAGATTATGGGGATTGAAGGGATATAGGGCAGGGTGGAGGATCTGGTTTCGATGCTCTTCGAAGGGCTGGTGTGGACTCAAAGGGCCAAATGGTCTGCTTCCACATCGTAGGGATTCAGTGATTCAGACTGCCCTGGCCTATTGCACTCCTTGATGTCTCCCTTTCATCTGCAAACTCACTTGTGCCTCCATTGCTATGTGCATTTTAAAACAATGGTGAGCATCGTTAATTTCTCTATGCCAAGGAACTGGATGCAAATGATTTACTGATTCATGTCGCTGTGTGGTACACATGCTCATGTGAGCTGTAGGTGAATTGAGAGCCCCCTTTGTTCTTTGGGTTGTGGGACAGTTGGAGGTGCTGTCTTTTTCAATCAGATGTTGGTGTATCTCTCTGCCCTCACAGGTGGATGCAAAAGCTCCTACTGCCACTTTTCCAACAAAGAACAGGAGATTTCGCCCCATTGTCCTGGACTTAACCCTCATTTAAAACCACAAAACCAAACTGAATGGTTATTATCACTTTGTTATTGCAGGAGCTCAATGTGAGAAATTGCCTGCTGCTTTTACTATATCACCACAGCAAGGATTATGCAAAAACAAAACTACTTCACTCTTGATAAAGGACTTTGGAGAAATAAAAACTGAAACAACTGCACGTGCAGAAACAAAAATAGAAATTGTTGGAAAAGCTCAGCAGGTCTGGCAGCATCTGAGGAGAGAAATCAGATTAATATATCGGGTCGAGTGACCCGAAACATTGACTCCGATTTCTCTCCACAGGTGCTGCCCAGACCTGCTCAGCTTTTCCAGCAATTTCTGTGGTGTTAAAGGACTTTGGCTTGTTTTTTCTCCTGTTGATTATACAGAACACACTATTCCTTTATCGCCTGAGTCCACCAATGATTATTCCATGAACGCCTGGAGGTTCATTAAGCAGGGTTGCTCAGGGGGACTCAGAAGGAAGGAATGGCAAGGGGATTGGTGGGATTGAAATGAAGAGGTCTACAGGTTTGCCTGTCCTCATTCCAGCAAACGCACCAATTTTTTTTTAAAGCTGAAAGAATTGAGGATGCTGTAAAACAGGAACAAAAACAGAACATTCTGGGAAAGCTCAGCAAGCCTGGTAGCATCTGTGAAGAAAAAGCCGGGGTTAACTTTTCAGGCCTGATGACCCTGCCTCAGGATATTTTTGTTTCCACTCAGTTGATGCCGAAAGAGTGGGTTCAATTCTATGTAGAGAATTAAAAGTTCTGAAGAAGGGTCACTGGACTCGAAACGTTAACTCGGTTTTCTCTTCACAGATTCTGCCAGACTTACTGTGTTTCTCCAGCAATTTCTGTTTTTGCTGTAGATTTCCAGTTCTGCAATTCTTTTTTTTATTATTGTTTACTATTCAACACTGGATTAACACCTACCTTTCAATGATAAGACCACAGCATGGTCATAGCTGTCAGTTTATCCCAAGCTTTTACTTTATTTACTCTATGTTTATTTTTCATGCTGAGAGATGTTTGCTAAGAATTGTAAGGGCTCGTGGCATGGCAGTGTTGCTGTCTCTGACCCAGGAGGCTTGGGTTCAAGTTCCACCTGTTCCATTTCTGAGCAAGTTGATTAGAAAGTGCTCCTTTATTCATCAATATTGCACCAGGGCAACACAAGAACTGCTGCAAGTTGTTTAAAAGTTACTGCTGCTGCTCAAGGCCTATTTTGCCAATGTGAAAGAATAGCATTTCAGGTGACTTCCTTCTATTCCCAGAGGAAAATTCATATAAAGTGTTTTTTTTAAAATGCAGAATAATAGTGGGCATCTGTCCAGCATCCATTTTTTTGCATTTGAAGTTTCTCTCAACATATTGCATGTTTATAAAGCCAAGATGGAGCAATTCAGAAAGAATTCAAGTTCTGCTAATATACAGGCTAACATTCTCCCCTTTACAAATGCTACCAAAGGAACCGATTTACATGGTTATTCATCTTAGAAGTGAATGCTGGATCTTTCTGGATGAAGAATAGCTACAAGGTGCTGCTGAAAAATGATAAGCAATAGAAATTGACATTTTCTTCCATGCAAAAATTGCCCGTAGATGAACATAATCGGACTGTTTTTAGGCTGGTGATCCGAATAATAACTTGTTGCTCTCTCAGCTCGAGTTAATTAAGGAAGGTAAAGTGGAAGAGGTAGCAAAGAAAAGCTCTTGCACATTCATAAATGAGACAATTCCTTGTCAGTTTCAATACGCACAGGGTGTAAGGCTCCAGCATATGTCGTAATGTCTCCAAACAGACTGATTAGAAAATACATGCAATTCTTATGTAAAAGAGCATATCATGGCCGGTGTTACTCAAACACGTTACCTCAATAATAGTAAGAAATAGAGGAATGAGTAACCCAAGGCCTGCCGTGATGAACATGGTGCACGTTATGACTGTGGGTTAGGCAGATTCCCTGGTTGTTGGTAGCTGGGTATCATGCCGTGTGAAGTTGGCTGCTGCTTTTTTTTAACATCATGACTGTGTTGGCTTAATCCTCTGTATTGATACACCCAGAGATTGTGAAAGGCGCAAGTCCTTTGGATCCTACCTCAATGAAGTGCTTAACAATCACTGATTCTGCAACAGGCCAACTTTCCAGTCGCTGTGGAACTTCTGACACAATGCTATGGGGTAGCTGTGCACTATTGTATGCTGCAAAAAATGAATCATCGCCTGGACTGTCAAATCAGGACCGACCTACACCACTAGTTTGAGGAGACTAATGAGACTGTGTTTCCTGCTCACGTCAAGGAGCAATACTTAACTTGTATAATGTGATAAATAAGGTCACAATTTTGCAAGTTGCAATATTACAGTGCAAGCTTCATGAATGGTGTGCAGTTCAAAACAAAAAGTGAAGGTCAGTCATTGTAGCTCTTAAAGTAAAAATAATTGGCTTGCTATCCATCAGAATGAACGGGAGGCAGATTCCTGATGAATGCACTGAAATTCAGAGATTCCAAGGTACTGCTGTGGATTTCAGCAATGCTTAGGGGTCCTAATAGAGCAAATATCCACATGAAGTAACATAACGAACAACATGCATCACTGAGAAAAGTATATCTGTGCATTATTCATACACCAATAAATGTAGTAATGTAACAAGCCCAGAAAGAGACAACTCAGCCCAATCTGCCTGCACCAATAAAAATAAAAACTGTCAACTCTAATTCATCTCCAATTACCTGCCCATAGTCTTGTGGGTTATAGCACCTCAGATGCATATTGAGGTCCCTATTAACTGGGTCAAGGTTCTCTATCTCCACTAATTAATCCAGACAGCAAATTCCAGATATCCATGACCCTCTGGGGCAAAGCACTTTTCTTCACATCCCTTTTAATTCTTCTACTAATCGTCTTAAATCTGTACCCTCTGATAAAAGTGGCACAGTAGCACAGTGGTTAGTACTGCTGGCTCATGGGGACCCAGGTTTGACTCCTGCCTTTGGCCACTGTATGTGTGGAGTTTGCATCTTCTTTCCGTGCCTGCCACAGTCCAATTTTCCATTGTGTCCAGGGATGTGTAGACTAGGTGCAGTAGCCATAGTCACTGTGGGGTCATGGGTAAGGTCTGAATGAGATGCTCTTCAGAGGGTTGGTGCAGACCTGATGGGCCAAATGGCCACTTTCCGCACTGAAGGGATCCTCCACCAGGAGAAATGGGCAATCTCTGTCCATTCAATCTAAATCCCTTGTTAACTTGTCCAACTTGATGAAGTCACCCCTCAGCCTCCGCTGTTCTAGTTAAAACAACCTCAGCCCATCTACTCCTTCTTCATAACTGTAATTTTCAAGCCATGGAAACATCATTGTAAATTTCCTCTGTGCTATCTTGACAGATATAATGTGTTTCCTGTAATACCAGAAGTACATATTATTCCAAAAGCGGGCTAACCAGGGCTGGAAATCTCTAATTCTATGAAACAAGCATTTCATACAGTTATGCTAACGCTTTATCTCCCTATCCAGCAACCATCACTATGCAAACGAGTAGCAAGAGAGCATGTAAGTGAGTCAATAATTGCATGAGTGAGCACATGAGTGTGAGCGATTAAGTGAATTCAATGCAAAAGGGGTGTACACATGTTCAACACACATTTCTTGTCTGTTATTTTCTCTATCTTTTTCTCCTTGTGTGTTTACCTCTAAGTTCCTCTGCCTCTCCCTTTCTCATTGGGAAGAATTTTCATCTCCGTGGAAGTGGCAAGAGACCTGGCAAGAAACAGAAATAGTTGGATGAATTGATTCCAGGGATATGCCCCCCTCCCTACCTCACCACTTCACCAATTCAGTCCTAGACGAGAAGGTCCATTTAGGACTTAACCAATCTGCCACCAAGTGGGGCCTTTAAGTGGACAATTAACAATCGGTTTAAAATCTCAGCTCTTCACCTCCCTGACTGCCTGAAACCACCAAGAGGCAATGATTGGGCTGGTTTCCCAACTGGCTAAGCAAAACGAGCTTTTTTATTTATCCCAATGTTAGGGTTTATTAGAGGCACGGACAGGAGTGACAAGGGACGGGTTACAGAAAGCTAGGTCTATGCCACTGCTTCCAATGTCCCTGACATCCTACCCATCTCCTTTCAACTCCCAATCCACAACAGGCCGGAGGAAAAGATTTATTTTTCTCGTAGTAGTGTCCCCTGAAAAGTAGGAGTCAAACAATGGCCTTTAGGAAGCAACAACCTCTCAGAAGCCAAGGCTGTATTCATGGGGTGTGCAATAGGCCAAAGACTCACCAGTCAGCTCTCAATAATTGGAGGAATTTTCTCAGTGGTATGAATTTTACATTAGTGACACTTAACACTCCTGGCTGCCACCCTTCATCTCAAAAATAGGATATTGCACCATATGCATCTGTCTCCACTTGCCTCTGGTAATCTGTGCATGTCTTTTTCTCTCTTTTCTCCATCTCTGTTTTTCTATTTGTCTTGCTTTCTTGCTCCCCCTCTCTCGGAAGCATATCCTGTTGCCTCTTTCGTCAAATAATCTTCATGTCAATGATCTTACCTTCAAGCCTGGAACAGAAATCTGGCGGACTGGATGAAGCAATCTCCTCACCTACACTTCATCGCTGAAATGTTATTGAGCTACCCCGGGTCTTTTGAAATTGTACCGCTTGTCGGCAATTTGTTTGAATCGATTATGCTCGTTCCCTACTTCATGTTGAAAACTTCAGTCTCCAAAGAGTGAACAAATGCAGATATTTGGACCTTTTGTCATGAATTAGATCCTTGTTACCAGAATTACATTGGTCGCTCGATGCTATATCGTCTCATTTCCTAACTGTGCTGCTATTCACTCCCACTCACACAGATGGAAGCTAGAAAAGTTGGCTTAAATCTGATTAAGTTACTTTAGGGGCCCAAAACTGCTAACTTCCCCCTCCGCACCAGATGTTGGGCCCATCGGGGAAGTCATTAAGTGTTTTTGAATGAGGGATGCTCCCCCAATATCTGGAAACCACAGGCAGTGCTGCATAAGTTTGCATTCTCCTTACCATGCCACTATCCAAAGAGCCACCGTTGGATTGAGGCTAATAGAGTTGACAATTGGGGTCTAACGCTGCAGAGGTGACCTGGGCAAGGATGCTGGTTGGACAGCTAGTGAGGGCTCCACGTCACCACTTTGTGAGGAGACCTGCCACATTTTGTTCCACACGAGGGAGCTAGATGGGCCTTTACCCATTTCACGGCCCTGGGATGCGGGACTTCGGCTCGCCAAGGCCTGCGAGCTAACGGGAGGCCAAAAGCTTTATCGAACAGCAGCGCCAGTGGGAAGATAGTGGCTGCTGCTGATGTGGCACCTACAGAAGGCATGGTAGCATCCAGGCTTCCAGGCCAGGTGTGAGAAAGGGCAAGGGGTGCATTATTGGTGGGTGATGTGTGGAGGGGCTGGTTCACAGCAGCCACTTCCGCTAAAACCATAGGAGGTTTATAAAATCATGAGGGGCAAGGATCAGGTGAATAACCAAGGTCTTTTCCATGGCGTTGGAGAGTCCAAAACTGGAGGGCTTGAGTCTAAGGTAAGAAGGAAAGGATTTCAAAGGGATTAAAGAGGCAAGTCTTTCATACAGAAGGTGGTGTGTGTTTCGAATGAACTGCCAGAGGAAGTGATGGAGGTTGGTACAATTACAACATTTAAAAGGCATCTGAATAGGTATATGAATAGGAAGGGTTAAAGGGATATTGGCCAAATGCTGGCAAATGGGACTAGATTTATTTAGGGTATCTGGTCGGCATGGATGAGTTGAACTAAAGGGTCTGTTTCCATGCTGTACAGCTCTATGGCTCTTTTTGGGAGCATAATGAGGCCATTCATCCTACTGATCTGCTCCGCCATTCAGTGATGGCCAATGTGTTTCTCAACCCCATTCTCCTGCCTTCTCCACATAACCCTCAATATCCTTACTCTTTAAAAACCTATCCATCTCTGTCTAATATATCCTCAATGATTTGGTCTCCATGGTCCTCTGTGGCAGCAAGTTTTATAGATTCACCAATCTCTGGTTGAAAAAAATTTTCCTCTTCGTTCCAGAGGGCTATCCTTTTTCACTGAGACGGTGCCCTTGGATCCTTGTCTCTCCTATTAGTGGAAACATCTTCTCCCATATCCACTGTTTCCAGAAGTCTCACTATACTGTAAGTTTTAATCAGATTTCCCCCTCCCCTTTCTGAACTCCATCGAGTATAGACGCAGAGTTCTCAACCCCTTCTCATGCAGTAAGTCCTTCATTCCTGGGTTCATTCTTGTATACCTCTTCTGGACTCCCTCCAACACCAGCACTTCCTTCACTAGATGTGGGACCCAAAACTGCACACAGTATCCCCCACCACACTGGATATTGGGTCTATCTGGGCAAGCACTGAATGCCTTTGAATAAGTGACACTCCCCCAACAACTGAAATCTGCACAGGTTTGCATTCTCCCCACATGTTGAGTGTACCCACGCCCCACCCCATCCACCACTCACCCCCCCCCCCCCGCCCCCCACTACCCAAAGACTCTTGATACTAGGGACATATGGATGAGGTCCTTCAACGGGCTTCCCAAGGGTCCTGATGGTTTGGGCAGGGTGTGAAGACTGTCCATAAACTGTCTGCCATCATCTTAATAGGCGCAAGTGAAGAATGTGGTGGTATCTGCTGCCTTTCTATTGATCGCCCTTTACTCACGGGGAACACAGTATAGCACAAAGTTCTGTCCATGGAGTGAGAGCAAGTTCAAGAGAAAGCAGCATCTTCAGTCGGTAAGATGAGAGGAGTGGAATTCGAATATATGTGCACTGGAACATGGCTTTGTATATTCCAGTATTGTGAGGGGAAGGAAGTGAAATAATTCACATGGGTCAGATGGAATACTATTTATTGATTCTTTAACGATAATAGAGATTTCTTTCTTTTGTTTCTTGAAACCAAATGACTGTGTTTTCTCAAGCAGCTGCCATGACAGAGTTTACTTGGGACTAATACAGCTTGAATGAACACATTATTATGCTCCCATGATACATCTTTTATTTTAACAGTCTAGTAACCACTGAATTATATTCCTGCTGATTGCAAGTCAATAGATTAAACCAGAATAAAGTGTCAAAGGCTTTAAGTTTCTGATTTATTGAGTGGCTTAAATGAATACTTATTTTTTGAGAAACATAAAATAATTTGGTGATGATTAGAGCTGTCTTGTCTCATGTAGACTAATTAATTGATGTTTGATGCTATCGAACTCACAAACTGCAGCTCAGTTATTATGAAATAGATGAACAATGATACTGAAAGCTCTTGGCTTTTACTTAATTCCAGTGATTCAATATTTGCAAACTCAAAAGGCCCAATTGAGTTTCCTCTGACATCAGTGTTTCTGAATGGCAGAGTCATGAAATCTGCAGTGAGTAAAGGCTATTGAGCCCATTAGCCAGGCTTCAAATGTTGTGCCATTCTGCTTATGTATAGATAGAACAGTGGGCAACCAATCCAGGACCTTAGCTACAATCATGGCAGATGTGAAATTGTCATATGTCACATGTTTGATTGCGGCTATGGAATTTAATTGCAGACCTGGATGGCATTTCAAGGATAAAATATCAAGGATTTTGTTTGTGACTGCCCAGGCTTTCCCTTCTGTCATTTGTCCTTCGCTGTCTATAGACAATGAGCTGAGGTGCTGAGGGCGGGAGTGACCTTAAAATCAAGGCAATTCATAGGAACTGAAGTAGCGATAACGCAGTGTGGAGCTGGATGAACACAGCAGGCCAGGCAGCATCAGAGGACCAGGGAAGTTGACTGTTCGGGTCAGGACCATTCTTCAGAAATTCATAGGCACAAATGTGTCTTCCCTTGGAGGATCGTGGAAGCCTGGAATTTTCTCCCCGAAAGCAGTACTGAGGTGGGCAGCCATTGAAAATTTCAAAGATGCATTTGATATATTTTCATGGATAAAGCAGGGACAGGAATGGTTATTGCAGGTTCCGGGATTTAGATGATTCAGTAAGAACAGAGAAGATGGTAAAAGGAGGGAGGTGTGGCATTGTTGGTCAAGGACAGTATTACAGTTGCAGAAAGGGTGTTTGGGGACTCGTCAACTGAGGTAGTATGGGCTGAGGTTAGAAACAGGAAAGGAGAGGTCATCTTGTTGGGAGTTTTCTACAAGCCTCCGAATAGTTCCAGAGATGTAGAGGAAAGGATAGCAAAGATGATTCTCGATAGGAGTGGGAGAGACAGGGTAGTTGTCATGGGGGACTTCAACTTTCCAAATATTGACTGGGAACACTATAGTTCGAGTACTATAAATGGGTCAGTTTTTGTCCAGTGTGCGCAGGAGGGCTTCCTGGCACAGTATGTAGATAGGCCAACAAGGGGCAAAGCCACATTAGATTTGGTACTGGGTAATGAGCCTGGACAGGTGTTAGATCTGGAAGTAGGTGAACACTTTGGTGATAGCGATCACAATTCTGTTATGTTTACTTTAGTGATGGAAAGGGATAGGTGTATACCACTGGGCAAGAGTTATAGCTGGGGGAAAGGCAATTACGATGAGATTAGGCAAGATTTAGGGAGCATAGGATGGGGAAGGAAACTGCAGGGGATGGGCACATTAGAAATGTGGAGCTTATTCAAGGAAAAGCTCCTGTGTGTCCTAGATAAGTATGTACCTGTCAGGCAGGGAGGAAGCTGTAGAGCGCAGGAGCCGTGGTTTACGAAGGAGGTGGAATCTCTGGTCAAGGGGAAGAAGAAGCTTATGTTAGGATGAGATGTGGAGGCTCAGTTAGGGCACTTGAGGGCTACGAGGTAGCCAGAAAAGACCTAAAGAGAGAGCTCAGAAGAGCCAGAAGGAGACATGAGAAGTTGTTGGCGGATAGGATCAGGGTAAACCCTAAGGCTTTTTATAGGTATTTAAGGAATAAAAGAATGACGAAAGTAAGATTAGGGCCAATCAAGGATAGTAGTGGTAAGTTGTGTGTGGAGTCAGAGGAGATAGGGGAAGCACTAAATGAATATTTTTCAACAGTATTCACTCTAGAACACAACAATGTTGTCGAGGAGAATACTGAGATACAGGCTACTAGACTAGGTGGGATTGAGGTTTACAAGGAAGGGGTATTGGAAGTCCTACGGAGGGTGAAAATAGATAAGTCCCCTGGGCCAAATGGGATTTATCCTAGGATCCTCTGGGAAGCTAGGGAGGAGGTTGCCGAGCCTTTGGCATTGATCCTTAACTCGTCATTGTCTACAGGAATAGTGCCAGATGACTGGAGGATAGCAAATGTGGTTCCCCTGTTCAAGAAGGGGAGTAGAGACAACCCTGGTAATTATAGACCAGGAGCCTTACCTCAGTTGTTGGTAAAGTGTCGGAAAAGGTTATAAGGTAAAGGATTTATAATCATCTCGTAAAGAATAAATTGATTAGGGATAGTCAGCACGGTTTTGTGAAGAGACGGTCGTGCCTCACAAACCTTATTGAGTTCTTTGAGAAGGTGACCAAACACCAAACACCGGTTGATGTGGTGTTTATGGATTTCAGCAAGGCGTTCGATAAGGTTCCCCACAATAGGCTATTGTACAAAATGCGGAGGAATGGAATTGTGGGAGATATAGCAGTTTGGATCGGAAATTGGCTTGCTGAAAGAAGATAGAGGGTGGTAGTTGATGGGAAATGTTCATCCTGGAGACTAGTTACTAGTGGTGTACTGCAAGGGTCGGTGTTGGGTCCACTGCTGTTTGTCATTTTTATAAATGACCTGGATGAGGACGTAGAAGGACGGGTTAGTAAATTTGCAGACGACACTAAGGTCGGTGGAGTTGTGGATAGTGACGAAGGATGCTGTAGTTTGCAGAGAGACATAGATAAGCTGCAGAGCTGGGCTGAGAGGTGGCAAACGGAGTTTAATGCGGACAAGTGTGAGGTGATGCACTTCGGTAGGAATAACCGGAAGGCAAAGTACAGGGCTAATGGTAAGATTCTTAGCAGTGTAGATGAGCAGAGAGATCTCGGTGTCCATGTACACAGATCCTTGAAAGTTGCCACCCAGATTGACAGGGCTGTTAAAAAGGCATACAGTGTATTAGCTTTTATTAATAGAGGGATCGAGTCCCAGAACCAAGAGGTTATGCTGAAGCTGCACAAAACTCTGGTGCGGCCGCATTTGGAGTATTGCGTACAGTTCTGGTCACCGCATTATGAGAAGGATGTGGAAGCTTTGGAACGGGTGCAGAGGAGATTTACTTGAATGTTGCCTGGTATGGAGGGAAGGTCTTACGAGGAAAGGCTGAGGGACTTGAGGCTGTTTTCATTAGAGAGAAGAAGGTTGAGAGGTGACTTAATTGAAGCATATAAAATAATCAGAGGTTTAGATAGGGATAGGGATAAGGAGAGCCTTTTTCCTAGGATGGTGATGGCGAGCACGAGGGGGCGTAGCTTTAAATTGAGGGGTGAAAGATATAGGACAGATGTCAGAGGTAGTTTCTTTACTCAGAGAGTAGTAAGGGAATGGAACGCTTTACCTGCAACGATAGTAGATTCGCCAACTTTAGGTACATTTAAGTCGTCATTGGATAAGCATATGGACGTACATGGAGTAGTGTAGGTTAAATGGGCTTGCGATTGGTATGACAGGTCGGCACAACATCGAGGGCCGAAGGGCCTGTACTGTGCTGTAATGTTCTATGTTCTATGTTCTTTTTGTGGTTTAATGGAATTTTGCTTTTGATGGTTACAGAGTAATGCAAATAACTGGAGTTACAGTACAGAGCTCTTAAATACAATTTTTCTCTTCGCTCATGGAATTTGGCATCAATAGATCAGCATTTTTGCCTATCCCTAATTTCCTTTGAGGAATAGGGGATATATCGTCTTCTTGAATCATTGTAATCCATGTGGTATAAGTGTGAATCACAGAAGACCCTCTTGTGAATAATGTTGCCTCATATGTATCGACTTATTCTACTATCTCCTTGTCCTTTGAAAGTCTCTTCAGCCTTCTCAAGCAGTTTACTAGAAATTATATTCATCGAACGTATGCAATGTGGAGTAGGCCCTTAGGCCCATCAAATCTACATCAGCCCTGTGAAGAGGTCCCACCCAGACACACTTCATGCCTAAAGCCCTACATATCCCATGGCTAATCCACCTAACCCACGCATCCCTGGTTACTAAGGGAAATTTAGTGTGGCTGTTTCAGCTAACTTGCACATATTTTGGACTGTGGGAGGAAACCAGGGCACCCGGCAAAAACAGGGAGAATTGCAAACTTCACACAGTCAGCTGAGGGTAGAATTGAATCCAGGTCCCTGGTGCCACGAGCCTGCACTGCTAACCATTGAGCCACCATACCACACTTCTTTCAACTGCCTTCACACACACTTCTCACCCTTAGTTTTTATTTTCCTTTCTTGTTAGTCTCTGTTTCCGCTCTGCTCCACACACCCCACTGACAAGTTTCCCAGTGAGGACTAATCTTGGAATGTAAATAGTTGTCATGACTTGCCCAGATCTCAGTGTTTATTAAGTTTTCCATCCTAATGGCCAGTTACACAGTGAGTTTCAGAAGAACTGAGGTTTGCTCTCTTTCGAGCAAAGGTTATGAAGAGATTCGATGGAGTTATTTTGAAATGTGTTAAGGAAATGGAGCATAACACTGAATTACTTACAGATATATTGAACTTCTAAGTACGACACTTCTTTGATTTTAAAGGAAGACATAAAGAAAGAAAAAAACAAAAGGTGGCTGAGAGTGTAAATTCAGTGGCTAACTAAAATCCCTGTGGGAATTACCCAAGTTCAGAAAGGTAGCATGGAATCTCACACCTGAGGAGTGTCAAAGGAACTTCAGAGAGTAACACTTCAAAGGGAGAGATGTCATTCAAAATTGAACTCTGATCTCCAAAGGGTTGTGTCCTAGATTCCAGACATAAAGTGTGAAACATGTATTTTTATATTACCCTTCCCAGAGGAAAGAGGGTTAAACACACGCTGGCTCAGTGGTTAGCACAGCTGCCTCACAGCTCCAGGGATCCGGATTCAATTCCACCCTTGGGCAACTGTCTAGGTGGAGTTTGCTCATTCTCCTTGTGCCTGCGTGGGTTTCTTCTGGGTGCTCCAGTTTCCTCCCAAAGATGTGCAGGGAACTGTTAAGTTCCATGCTAAGTTGTCCATAGTGCTCAGGGATGTGTAGACTAAATGGCCTGTTTCCTCACTGTAGGGATTCTATGATACTTCTATAATCTATGATAAACACCAGCTGCAATCCTTTGTCTGTATGTGGTGAGTTGCCATTTAAGTTTGACTGTGCTAATGTGAGCTGTAAAGGAGCACAATTGAGAACTTCCCCTAGATACCCCGTGATTGTGGGTGGAAAGAAATCGACTTCCTATGATTGCCAAAAAAGGTAAAGCCACTGTTGAAGAAATCTGCAAAAACTCCTTTCAGTTAATCACAGAACCAAAAGTCTCCAAACAGCCAGTCAACTGCCAAGGTAAATGTTACACTATAATCACTCACATCAATGGCAGCAACATTTCACAAATTATTTGCTATGGAGATACCATTGTATATCCATTTTTATGACTTTTACTTTTTGGACTCACTTCTCATTCCGTGTATGTGTTTGTGTGTCAAACTCAAGAAAACCGAATTAAATTGGTTCCTTTTTAAAAACATGAATAGATTCAATTTGCAACAAAATTAACCTTGTCACAATTGACCGAGCAAAGATTTGCATTCAGAAGGTTAGCCAGTTTGTTCCTCCACACAGTATTCTAGGTGGGGTTCCTCAAGGGCCTGTGCAATTTCAGCCAGACTTTCTGATATTTATGTTCTAATCATCACTGGCTAAAAAGAACTACTTGAAAGCGGAGTGCAGTAGATTTAAAAAAAAATTCTCAACTGGATAATTTGTCAAATATTTGTAAAATGCAGTATGATTAACAGGCTTCTTGAAACAAAAAAGGGGAATGGTGTTAATTGGTTCACATTTTCAGAGAGTTTAGCACAGGTAGAATTCACCGAATGGCTACCTTTACTGCCAAACAGAACAACCCCTTAAAATCTGCTCCAGCTACGACATGGCCAGAATAAGGTACGAAGCTGAGCTCTGCAGAGCTAATGAAAACACAAGCGAGCTTTTTAGCAGCATGTCCCTCTGTCAAATCTTCAAGTGACAGCACTGCTATGTTACTGGCCAAGATGTTCCTTCACTTTCTACGAACTTGACATCAGTGGTGCTCAAGGGCTTTGAGTTTGCTGTATATTCTGGGAAACGAGACACCATACTACAACAGCACCATGCTGGGTACAATCGCCAAGTGTGAGAAATGGAATGTGCTAATGAAAGTGTTCATTTTACAGAAATAGAACATCTCGTGACATTTCCAGTCTCAATGTTTAATTTCCTCACTCAAGCAAGACCTTGAAAATTAATGGAAATTACAGATTTGACTGCAGCTCCCCCTCTCTTGCATTTGTGTGACTGATTTGGTGCTGCAGAGATATAAAAACATCCTCTGTCCTTGTCCAGACAAAATTAAAAACCTTACAAGTTACAAGATATGATTGCGCACAAGATGGAATGTGAGCTTGACATTCTGCACTATATTTTATTCTTTCTCTTTTCTGTATGTAATGTCATGAAAACCTTGAGTTAATTGGTGAAGTAATTGATCAATACCATTTTATTTTCACATCAGAATGCCTTTCACTGTTGTGGATTAGTTAGTAAAAATTTACCTCTGAATTGGGAAAGTTCTGCCATCAAGTGCCACCCCAGCTCTTGAGCCTTGCACTGTTGGAGCTCTGGTCTTTTGAATGAGTTATTAGGACTGATACAGCTAGGGTTAAAGAAAATCAGCCTGTATTATTATTTTGAAGAGTACGTAAATTGTCCCTGGTGCCTGCACTGGTATTTATCTCAGTCAATATCACAAAAATAACACTCAAACGCAAAATACTATGGATGCTGAAAATCTAAAATAAAAACATAAAATTATGGGGAGACTCAGAAGCATCTGTGGAGATGGAAGCATGGTTAACATTTCATTCCAATACGACTCCTACCAAATTGGAATTGATTCTAGAGTTCTTATGAAGATATGTCGGACTTGAAATGTTAACTATGTTTCTGTCTCCACAGGTGCTGCCAGACCTGCTGAGTTTCTGCATTTTCTGTTCTTATTATAAAGATAACAGATTCTCTGGTCATTACTACATTGCTGTTGGTGGAATTTTGCTGAGTCCGAAATCATTTCCTTTATTACACTTCTGAAAGTGCTCTTTGACTGTAGTTTCATGATGATCATGGCAAGTGATATATAACTGTAAGTCTTTCCTTTCACTGCTCAAGACTGTTTACTGTGGACTGAGAGATGCTACTGAGCTCCAACATGGTGGGAGGAGAAAGATTTAGAAGTGAACTGAGGCAACATTGTCACGCAGAAGATGGTTCATATCTGGAATGAACTGCCAGGGGAATTGATAAATGCAGATACAACATTCAAAAGATATTTGGACATGGACATGAATAGGAAAGATTAAGAGGGATACGGAACAAACACAGGCAAGTGGGCTTGTTTAGTTTGTGAAACTCGGTCGGCATGGATGAGTTGGACTGAAGGGCCTATTTCCGTGCTGTATGACTCTATGATTCTATGTCATTCAGTTAGCCCATTCTTTGTAAATATGTATTAGTGGGGGCATAACTGCTCCGGTCCTTGCTCATTATTTCCTACCCAGTAGCAGTCGTGAGACAATAATCATCAGGAGTTGGCTTATTTTGTAATTCTCCCATTTCCTGCGCTCATTCCTAACCTCAAAACATTCTGATAACTTCTACCACCCAAATCTTTACCCTTGGTTAGATTAAACAGATCAATGCATACCAGGAATCCGATCTGGGACCCTTTGCTCTGTGTAGTTAGAGTAGATCAGCGATTAGCACTGCGGTCTCACAGCACCAGGGACCCAGGTTTGATTCCAGCCTTGTATGATTGTTTGTACAGAGTTTGCACCTTCTTCCCATTTCTGCTGGGTGCTCTAGCTTCTTCCCACAGTCCGATGGTGTGTAGCTTTGGTAAATTGGCATGCTGCAATGCCCCATAGTGAGGTGGATTAGCCACAGTAAAGATGGGGTGTGGGGATAGGGCGGGATACCTTTTGAAGGTTCAGTGCAGCCTCACTATGCCAAATGGCCTACTTCCACACTATCTTTTCTGAATGTTATCCCCATTGATTTGGTTGCTGTTTGGTTATTTCAAGCTGTTTGTGGACTTTGTGACCCATGTTTGAACCTATTACTGATGCTATTCATAGAGATGTTTAGCGTGGAAACAGACCCATTGGTCCACCTTGTCCATGCCAACCAGATAACCTAAACTAATCCAGTTCAATTTTCCAGAATTTGATCCATATCCAAGTAAACCCTTTCCATTCACACACCCATCCAGACGCCTTTTAAATGTTGTAATTGTACCAGCCTCCACTACTTCCCCTGGCAGCTCATTCCATACACGCACCATCCTCTGCATGAAAAAGTTGCTCCTTTTGAAATCATTCCCCTCTCACCTTAAACCTATATCGTCTCGTTTTACATTTCCCTTGCTCTGATTGCCACAACTGGTACCTCGTGGCATCTACCACCTCTGCTGCTATGTGGTTCGGAGTTAGGGTTGCTTGAGGTGGTTCACTGTTCACCAGTCCTCCTTTATCTATGTTTTGTCTTGGGCCTGTCTAATGATCAGTGGTAGAGGACCCAACCACCATAGATTCTTTCCAGAAGAAGCACTGTTCTTAGTCAACAGGATAGTTTATTGCATGATAGCAAGTTACAACCATGTTACCAATAATTACACTGACTCTTGGGAATCGTACAGACTTGCATCTGTCTCCTTCCAAAGACTTGTGTAGAATTCTGTGTGTGTGTGTGTGTGTGTGTGTGTGTGTGTGTGTGTGTGTGTGTGTGTGTGTGTGTGTGTGTGTGTGTGTGTGTGAGAGAGATCAAACAAATGGATGAAGTTAATTCCATTTCTACATTAACTCTTTAAGAGACACCACCTTATAGTACAGTTATCCAATTGTTTTGCTTACTCTAATCAATACTTAGAATGTTGCAACCAGCTTTATTGATTGTCCTCTCAATTACAGGATAGTTAAGACGGCATTTAACACACTTGCCTTCACTGTTCAAACCTTTGACTATAGGAGTTCAGACATCTTGTTGGCGTTGTACAGGGCGCTGTTGAGGTGTCTTCTGGAATACTGTGTCTAGTTCTGGTCACCCCGTTATAGGAAGGATATCATCAAGCAGGAGAGGATTCGGAAAAGATTTACCAGCATTTTGACAGGAATGGAGGGTTTGAGTCATAAGGAGAGGCTGGATAGGCTAGAGTGTTTTTCACTGGCATGGAGGAGATTGAGGGGTGACCTTACAGAAGCTTTTAAAGTCGTGAGAAGTATAGATAAGGTGACTAAGAGATGTCTTTTCCCTATGGTGGAGGGGAGTGTTCTGGGCTAAGGGACATAGTTTTAAGGTGAGAGGAGGACGATTTAAAAATGACATGAGGGACAACGATTTCACAGGGGATTGTTCATGAGTGGAGTGAACTTTCTGAGGAAGTGATGGATTTGGGTGCAGTTACAACATTTAAAAGACATTTGGATAAGTGCATGAATAAAAAAGGTCTGGATGGACATGGGCCAATCGCAAGCAGATAGTTTGGATTATGGTCAGCATGCACTGGTTGGACCAGTCCTTTTTTATGTTTTGTCCTGGGCCTGTCTAATGATCAGTGGTAGAGGACCCAGCCACCATAGATTCTTTCTAGAAGAAGCACTGTTCTTAGTCAACAGGATAGTTTATTGCATGTTTCTGTGATGCATGACTATAATTCTATGACTATCACTCTACTCCATATTCAAGAAGAGCAATCCAAGATATTTCCAGTCTTGCCAATTTAACTGGATTCCCATACCCCTGATGCCATTCTAATAAATACTTTTCATAATCTCTTGAAGGTCTCCCTTAGTCTACTGCCCAAAATATATAGGGAATGGAGGGAAGGTTCTCTGCATGAGGTGAAGCTTCTGCATCCCATTTCCTAGGGGCAGAGTGAAGCAGGATGAGATAGTATGAGATTTCAGCTTCACTGCAGGCTTCCACATACTGCAGAGTGCCACTGCCACTGTCATTGGTTCAAACTGGCTGGGTGTCAATGTAAAGACATTCAAACCCATCAATATATAAATTATCGTGACTATATCTTGCATGATGCTCAGGAACAATGCCAGCATGTGTTTTTGGGGGTGCAGTGGAGTAGCGGCAGGGTCACTGAGTGAGTAATCCAGAGACCCATGCTGATGTGCTGGGACTGTGGGCTCAAATCTCCACACGGTCAGTTCAATTTTAAAAAAATCTGGAATTAAAAAGTTGATTAACAACAACTGTTTGTCAATTATTATAAAACCTATGTGGCTCACCAAGGTCCTGTAAAGATGAAAGTCTGTTGACCTTATCTGATACGGCTTACATGTGACTCCATACCTGCAGCTTGGCACTGACACTGAAATGCACCAGAAAGCCAGCCCGTAAAAGGGTAACTGGGCAACAAATGCCATCCTTTCCACATTTCATACGAGAATAAAAGAATGTCATAAGCACCCCTGCCCTGGAGCATCCATTTCTGGATGCAATTGAATTTCTCATCTAATAACTACCTCTCAACTGTTTGCATTGTTTAATTGTGAAGTGACTTTCTGAAACGCAATGCAGCATTTTGGGAGGATGTTGAAATTCTGTTGTATATTAATGAATGTGGTCCTTTAACCCTCTTCAGAGCTGAGTATCTTTTACAGTGTTCAAAATGTACATGTCACCTGTTACAAAAAATATTCAAAAAATACGTACAGCCAATGAATTTTTAATGCAGAAATGTATTATGGAATAGAATTAGGAAAATGTTTTCAAACTCTCAGCATTTTATAATTCATATTATTCTCTGAACGCCATGCTGTACTTCAGTGAAGAATTTCACCTGTTAAAAACTATTTTGGTGAGGGATTTTATTCTGCTGGGATC
This sequence comes from Stegostoma tigrinum, assembly GCF_030684315.1. NCBI lineage: Eukaryota > Metazoa > Chordata > Chondrichthyes > Orectolobiformes > Stegostomatidae > Stegostoma > Stegostoma tigrinum. The sequence continues at coordinate 9,428,945 of NC_081378.1, forward strand.
ATTGTTAAAGTGTGTGTTTCTCTTTATAGAGATGCTAATAAAAGATCCACAAAGAGACTGCAAGTTGTAGAGATCAGGTCTCTTATTCTTTGTGTTCTGTTTTCACTGTACAATTAGTTCTGATCCGGTGATGCATTTATGCAAAGGATATACATACCTCATCCTAAATGACGAACTGGACAACATGTGCCTGACCTAAAACACTCCTAGAGCAAGAAAATGAGACTTACCAGGATGTTGCCTGGGCTGGAACATTCTAGTTATGAAGAGAGGTTGGACAACCTGTCGTTGTTTTCCCTGGAGCAGAAGAGATTGACAGGAGATACAAACAGGGAAGAACTTTTCCCTTTGGTAGAGTGGTATTTGACTGGGGGAATAGATTTAAAGTAAACAGCATGAAGTATTGAGGAAAACAGATGAAAAACCTAATCACCCAGAGGGTAGTGAGAATCTGCATATAAGGTTGGTAGGCACAAACTCTCATAACATTTAGGAAGTGTTTAGATGTAAATTTGTGATGGGCTATAATCAAGTGCTGGCCGAGGGGATCAGAATTGTTAGGCTCCTGTTTTTGACTGTCACAGACTCAATGGGCTAACAGATGCTTTTCCTGAGCTGGAAACCTTTATAACGATATGGTTTTAACTCCATTAATCTGGGCAAATGAAGTGTTTCCAATCATCATGAAACTGTCATGCTAGAAAGAAGGACTTGCACTGTACCTATACACAGGAGACACAAATGCACAGAAAGATCTCATAACCAGAAGTAAATTGGTGTCTTGTTGATCAGCTTCTCAGTAATAGTTGCTGAACTAGAAGGTTACAGCTGAAACCTCTATGCCAGGATTCACTGAGATTTTTAATCCTGACGCATTCAACACACTCGAGCTGCCACTGAAAGAGACACTAAATCAAAATCCTGCTTGCCTGCACCCCCACTTTTAGGAGCAATGTCTCTGAATGTAAGTTTACATTTACTGCTCATGTTGTTGTTAGCCTTACTCTGCAACCTCCTGATCCAGAGGCAGGAGCGCTACCAATGGATGATGATCATCCCTTGATTCTCCCAGCATTATTCTGAAGCATTATTGGCTTCGTTTGATTTTGTCCCTAAAACATGAGTCCTGAAAAGGATTGCGTGACCATACAATGCCTGATGTGATTCGCTACAGTTGTTACTGCAGGAATTCCTCAGCATAACTTTGATGCTGCCCTTCTCTGATGAACCAATGACTTCTAATAAGAATAATATTGGGAAATATGAGCAAAAGTTGACCATATGGCTCAGTGCACCTTCCCCACCATCCAGTATGAATAATGATTAATTTTGACCTCAATACTTGCTCACCAGCATTTACAGGTCTCTGGAGTGACTTTGCATGTGTTGTTTTGTGCGATATGAATATTAGAGACGTGGAGTTAAGATACTCAAATTGAGTGAAGTACAGATCATCCGTGATCTCACTGAATGGTGGAGCAGACATGAGGGATGGATTGACCTTTCTTTTTCTTGTGACCAGCTTCATTAAGAAAAGCTCAACTGGAGACTGAGCTCAACTATCCAAATAAATTTGGTGTATTTTCACATTTTGGATCTTCAGTTTAATGCTGAGTAAAATTTATTTGATGACCCATAAAATTACAGTGTTTCCTTCGGGCTTCGACACTGAAATCTTAATTGAGGGACATTCTGAAGAACTGGCTTCATTTCCACGGGAAGAGCAGTATTTGGTCTAATACTTGCAATGCTTTTTGTGTCAGGAACGAGTGCCAGCACTCAACGATGGCAGTAGATTCACTTCCACTTCAGCCACTCAGAATGAAGGTGACCCATTTTTCGGAAGCCTGCTCACATTTTCCTCTCACTCTCTCTGTGGAGGTTGTACAGCAAGCCAGGCATCATTTACACACTGAGATTTACATACACTTTCTTCCTTCCTGCGTTAGCCTCTCGATTTGGAAGCTATTGGTTTTTGTGTTCACACAGTTTTATCTGTGTCAGCTGACCATCAGTAATTCATCCACATGAGCTCATCAACAGAAGGGCCCTCTGGAGGTGCAGTGATAGTGTCCCTTCCTCTGAACTGGCAGGCCAGGGTTCAAGCCTCCCCTGCTCCGTAGGTGCATAATAGAATCTCTGACCAAGTTCATCCACAAAGCAGTTTAAATAAAACAAAACAGAGTGAGCTTATCTACAACCCTTGAGACATAGTAGTAGTTTTCTTACCAATAACCCTAGGGATCCAGATTCAAGACCCCCTGCTCCAGATATGTGTCATGAACTCACTGAACCAATTGTTTTAAAAATAGAATGGGCTCATCAACAGTGTACCCCTGTGATTAAGTATCTTGTTGTAAATACAACTGCATCAAAAAGTCATCCATCACATAAGGACAGGTGTCCCTCAAGTGCCCGTCAGAAGATCAGTTCTTTCGGACCCGAAACGTTAATTCTGTTTTTTTCTTCACAGATGCTGCCAGACCTGCTGAGCTTTTGCAGCAAATTCGTTTTTGTCCCTTTCAGAAGAGTCAGAATTATCATGGAGAGCGTATTGGCTAAGAGTTTGTCCATTCACAAAATACGTTCTTCACTCCCAAGAGACTGAAAGGCAGGAATATGAAGATTCACAAGGCAGGCCTCATATGGGTTTTGGTGTTTGAAATTCTGGACTGCATAATAACTGTGAAAGGGTTTAAACTCGACACAATTGCATATTATGTACAGTGTGGCATTAGCGCCATGCTAAATGGGACAGACTTCAAACAGATCTAACAATGCAAGACTAGGCTTCTATAAGGAAACGTGCACCATTAGCAGCAGTAGAATCATATCACAATATGGCAAGGGGCATCACTGCGGCTCAGGGGTTAGCATTGCTGCCTCACAGCACCAGGGATCCAGCTTCAATCCCACCCTTGGGCCACTGTCTGTGTGGGTTTCTGCTGGGTGCTTCAGTTTCGTCCCACAGTCCAAAGTTGTGAAAATTATATGGATTGGCCGTGAGAAATTGTCCATGGTGTTTAGGAATGTGTAGGTTAGGCGCATTAGCCATGGGAAATGCAGGGGTACAGTCAGGTGATGGGTCTGGTTGAGATGCTCTTCAGAGGGTTCTTGTGAGCTTGTTGGGCTGAATGGCCTTTTCCCATATAGTAGTGATTCTACATAACAACACAATCTGCAAACTCATGGTCTGGCGTATCCCTCATGCTATCATTATAATCAAACCAGATAATCAATGAACAGTGCAGGGAGGCATATCAGAAGCAGCATCAAGCATAACTGAAAATGAAGCATCAACTTAGTGAAGCAACGGAACAAGATTATTTGCAAGCCAAACAGCAAAAGCAGCAAATTATAGATACAGCCAGGCAATCCCACAGCCAATAGATCAGACCTAAACTCTGCAACTTTGCCCCATCCAGTCGTGAATGGTGGTGCACAATCGAACACCTGGAGGAGGGGATTCCATAAATATCCCCATCTTCAACAATGGGAGATCCCAGCATATCACTGTAAAAGATAAGATTGAAGAATTTGTAACAACCTTCAGCCAAATAATGACAGCAGATACATCACCATCTGCAAACTCCCCTTCAAGTCACTAACCATCCTGACTTGGAAATATGTCTCCATAACTTCACTGTAGCTGGGTCAGAATCCTGGAATTCCTTCCCTAACAGAATGCAAGAAATCAGCAATAAACAAGAAGCAATATGAACTGAAATGAACATTTTTATGAAGAGACTGAAACCAGCCTGGAATCATACAATTTATCCTATGTTTGACTTACACTTTTATGAGAAGTTCAAATGATGGAGATTAAAAAAAGGTCACCTATAATTATTCAGCTTGGAAACAATACAACCAGACACCAGAATGCACAAATGAGATATATTTTAAACAACAAGTTTGGAAGAACTGGGTTGATAGATTTGTGAAAGAACCTTCTCCAGGTCCAATCTTTCTCTCTGTCCCACTCTCAAAAGGGTTACAAACCACTGCCAAAGGAAATTTAACAAACATCCAAACACTAATAGATCAATGATATCTGTCATATCTGTGGTTGCTGCTGACCTAAAACACCCATAACCAATCCTGGTCACAGGTTAAAACCTAGTTTTGTACCTGTGTTTAAGTACGTCCATTTGATTTTGCATCATAATTACTTCTCCCAGCATTAACATGTAATAAAACTACTCTTCCTTTGACTTGAGAAAACCTTATGGTTAACCTATTGCTGATATATAAGAAACATGAGCCATAGTTTAAGTGGAGGGAGCATTAGCTGCATACTAAAAGGAATTGAATGCATTTTGATGTGGCTGACTGAGATGATTAAAAAGAAGGAAACCAATTCACAGCTCCTCGTTTGGGCATAATACCTATTTTGGGTAAACATTCCCAAGCTAATAAATACTGTGGATAACTGGAACATCAAGTTTCCTTTATTTTGACAAGCAAGATGTCTTAAACTCAGCCTTTGATTGCCACTCCCAGATTGTGGCAGTAGAATAACCATCTTTAAATCACATAGCCTGGTGTGTAAGGTATCAGCCCAGTAAGTTCAATAAGGAGGTAAATTCAAATCCAGTTCTGCAGAAATTACTTACATATGCTAATGTAAGTGGCATGTGAGAACTCAAGAAATAGGACAGTGGTCCCTTCAGTCCCTCAAACCTTTTCTAACATCAAAAAGAAGATGATGAATCATCTACATAAATGCCATCTTTCAACATATTCCCTTTCTTGGTAGCCAAAAATCTATCATTTTTTCTCATAAATAGGAGACGCTGAATAGGCTGGAGCTATTTTCCCTGGAGCATAAGATGATGAATGGTGTCCTGATAGAGGTTTTTAAAATTATGAAGGGCATGGATAGGGTGAGTAGCGAGGTTTTTCCCCCAAGGTGGGAAGAGTCCAAAACGAGAAGGCATAGGTTTAAGGTGAAAGGGGTAAGATTTAAAATGGCCTTAAGGGGCAACTTTTTCATGCAGAGGGTAGTGCATGTATGGAATGAGCTGCCAGAGGAAGTGGCAGAGGTGGGTACAATTACGACATTTAAAAAGCATCAGCTTGGGCATACGATTAGGAAGGGTTCAGAGGAAAATGGGCAAATGCTGGCAAATGGGACTAGATTAATTTAGGATATCTGGTTGGCATGGGCAAGTTGGAATGAAATATGTGTTTTCGTGCTGTACAGCTCCGTGACTCCATGACTTTAAGACTGAACATCCACAGCTCTTTGGATTAGGGTATGCCAAAGCTTAGCAAATTTCTGTCCTCCTTATTTCTAAATGTCCCATCTTGCTCCTCAGATTATGACTCCTAGTTCCACACTCTCCAATGACAGCAACCTGCCCATAACAATGTATTGGAAGGGCTGTCCCTAAATGCCAACAACCATGTCTCTGGTCCAACAATACAATGCTAAATAAAGCCAAATACCTTGTCAGAGAAGAAGGCAGGCAATGTGTACTTGCTGCTTTTTGAGTGATGACTTTGCCAAAAATGTCCTACTTTAATGTAGCACAATGGTGGAATGGTTATACCATGTCAGAGTATGAGAATATTGAAGTGAGCTTTTAGAGAACTGTGGTTGCTGAGCTTCTTATAGACAACACGTTTGAGGATGTTTAGAGACAGTTCTTTCATTGATCAGGTGGATAATGCAGTGAATCATCTGAAAATTCTAAACTTTTTGAAAATATTTAGCAGTGAGTTGAATAGCTAGGGTTATTATGTGAAAGTGGTAAAAGTAATGGAAGCAAAGTAGGGAATAAGGAAAGGTATAGGGAGAAAAGAGGAGCAGGGGGCTGAGTTGAATGATCAACCATGATTATATTGAATGACAGAACAGGCTCGAAGGGCTGAATGGCCCACACCTGCTCCTACTTTCTGTGTTTCTATATATGTTCATAATATAGTCAGTTTTGCTGCATTTGCCACAAGAATAGCCCCTGTACTTCCTCAATTTAAAATACTTAATGCATTTCTTACTTGCTCCAGATGCAAAACAGAGGGACACAGTAAACCAGCAAGGCAATGGTGTATTAGCAACTATTGTTCTCGGGATCTCCTTTTGATAACGGGAGGCTGTAAGGCAGGAGAATCAGCCAGGGATTCTGGTTTGGAACAACATTTAATGACCCCTCGCTGAAAAGTGGAATTTCAAGTGAGGACACTGTGTTACTTTCTCCTGTCAAGTAACAAGTGGGTGTTTAAAAAAGAAGTAAGAATAACATTGGTACAGGATCTTTCACCAGCCTATGTTGTCCTAAAGCATGTTACAATCAATACATACACAGCAAGGATCACAAATGGCAATGAAGAAGTGACTGATTAATTTTTGTTTTAATCAGTGATGGACAAGCGTTGACCATGGAACCCTTATCCATCTTCCAATATTGTCGTGGAAATGCTTCACCACCAGCTGAAAGAGCTAATGGAGATTTGGTTCCTATCTCGGCTGAAACAGCATCTCTGATATTACAGATGATACTGGGAGGTGATGGCCTAGTGGTATTATCGTTGGAATGCTGACCCAGATAATGTTCTGGAGACCTGGGTTCAAATCCCACCTTGGCAGATGGTGGAATTTGGATTCTATAAAGTATCTGGAGTAAACAATCTAATGATGACCATGAATCCATTGTTGTTTGTTGCAAAAACCTATCTGGCTCATGAGTGCCCTTCAGAGAAAGAAACTGCCATCCTTACCTGATCTGGCCTACATGCAGCTCCAGACGCACAGCAATGGCAGACTTTCAACTGCCCTCTGGGCAATTAAGGATGGGCAATAGACGCTACCTGGCCAGCGATACCCTTGTCCCATGAATGAACAAAAGGAAAAATAAGCTTTCCCTTACTGGCAGTGTTAGCCTTGATTTTGTTCTCCACTGTCTGGTGTTAGACAATTACCTTCAGACTCACAGGTGTAAAGGTTGCTGCCAACTCCAACAGTGCCAACTCTCATGACGCTTGTGAATGGCCATTTGCAAAGTCACCCAAAGATTTCCAGTCAACCATTGACTGAACATTTTGTCATTAACATGATGTTTTCCAGAGGAATCACGAAGGGAACTTCTTTAACTTCAGTCTTATGTCAGCAGGAACAGGAGCATTCTGACATAGGATCATTTATAGAACCCGTACAGTGTGGAAGCAGGCCATTCAGCCCTTCAAGCCTACTCTGTCATTCTGCTTGTGCATGATTGATCATCCAATTCAGTCCCCACACCTTTCTTTATTCCAGCCCTACCAAGACAACACCATTTCTCTGAAGAGCATCCCACCCAGACCTACATCCCTACTCAATTCCTGTAGCGCTGCATTTACCATGCCTAGCCCACCTATCCCCGGATGCTATGGGCAATTTAGCAAGGCCAATCCAGCTAACCTGCACATATTTTGACTATGCAAGGAAACCCACACAGACACGGGAAAAATGTGCAAACTGCACGCAGTCATCCAAGGCTGGGTTTGAACCCAGATCCATGGCATTGTGAGGCAGCAGTACTAACCACTCAGCCACTGTGCTGCCCGGTTATTATAAAAATAAAGCACAAAATGCTCTGTTCACAGCCTGGACTCCTTTGGGTTTCCTGAGTCATAATCATAGCCTCTCTGAAATTCCATTTTACATGCTCCTCTACTACAGCTGATATCTGTCAGTAATCTCTCTAAGCGTCTTTTGTCCAAGCCCCATGTTATTGTCTGAGGAATAGAAGCAGATGGATGGCTGCAATTTAATATAAATGGGATATTTAACTAAGTTTTGATCTTCTTGAAGTGTAATGCAGAAGACTCCTATTGCATAATGATGAACAAGTTTGAAACCTGAGTACAAATTGGTATGGATGTTCTGATGGATGTGATGATTTATGATTTCATACAATAAAATATGAAGAGCTCCAGTTCGTCCTTTGCCTAAAGATGAAAGGAGTGCTCTGCCCTCACTGACTGCTTTAATAAGTGTATCTTCTGTAAAACTGGCTTGTCCACGTATTTTGTTAATAGCAGGCAATGTGCACTTCAACCAATCTCTGTAGATATGCCTTTGGGGATTAATATCAAGAAATCTTTATGTGTGGTGTCTGGCAATCTTTCTGTCATTTTAAATCTAGCAGTCTAGTAGGTCCTGCTATGACCAGACATCATAATAATACACAGTTGTAATTCCTAGAGGCAGCTTGAAAGAAATATTATGCACCCTGTTTGCTACGTTATAATGTAAAACTACGCTTGAATAATCCATAATGGAACTCATGTGCAAAGGGACAGAGTCTAACAAGACACCTGTTATCTGATTAGAGATCTTTCTCTCACTGTCCTATCTGTTTGTGCTATATCAATTGTTCAATTTTTCAATCCTTCCAAACTCTACACTGCCATCCTCCAAAATCATCCTCCCCACATCCTTACTATGATACAATCAAGATTCTCTCCCTCATCATCCCAATTTGACTTCCAACATCCCAAAGATTTTCACCACCTCAGTCTTGCTGTTCTCCAGAGACCTGTACCTTACCACAATATACTTTCTGGTCTTTTCTTTCTGAACCACAGCATTTGTTTCCATAGCAACAGAAATTGCACTTCAAGAGTCATTCATGTTTACAAAGACTGGGGTCTTGCTTTAGCAGTTGGATACGGTTTAAGGAGGTGATGGTAGTCACTAAACTTGTAATTCAGAGGCTAATGCTTTGGTGATGTTGCTTTAAGTTTTGTTACAACAACTGATGGAATTTAAATCCAATTAATAAAGTCCAGTCTGAGTGATGATGAGCTTGGTAACTATCATCAATTGTCATCAAAGAGACTTCTGATTCATTAATGTCCAACAGGGAAGGGGTTTTACACCCTTGCCTGTTCTGGCCTATGTATGATTCTATATACGCAATAATCTGATTGGCTCTTTACTGCCCTCTGAAATGCAAACCACTCACTTCAAAGGCAGGTAGAGATAGGCTACAAATGCTGGCCTTGCCAATGATGCCCACATCCCATGGATGAATAAATACAGTAAAGTCTCTTTATCATTACAGTTGAGTATTTTACTACTTTAAATGGCTGCATCGAACAAATTAATAGCTAAGGAGCAACTATCATAACGTCTCCAAATCTGAAATTGGCTTTAAACTAGTCTTGTCTTTAGAGCAACTTCCAAGAAAATGGAAGTTTCTATCCATGTGTTTTTAAATAAATTTCAATGTTGAGAATTTCCTCTGTGTGTACTGACTGTTTTTCTCTGATTCCCATTCATAAATAATGAGATGAAGCTCATCATACAAAAATATTTCCATTATATAAATTTGATTGTTTGACTGTGTCAACAGACTTGATTGCACAGAATGAAAATCTCTTTTAATATTTTGGTAGCAAAAGGGTATTTCAATTTTGTGACCTGTAGGGAGAATGTAAATTGCCCAAGTCCTACAGGAGGGACAGATTCTAAGGATGGTGTGAAGGCACACTTAGTGGTTATGATTAAATTTATATAATGGAAATATTTTTGTATGATGAGCTTCATCTCATTATTTATGATTGGGAATCAGAGAAAAACAATCAGTACACACAGAGGAAATTCTCAACATTGAAATTTATTTAAAAACACATGGATAGAAATTTCCATTCTCTTGGAAGTTGCTCTAAAGACAGGACTAGTTTAAAGCCAATTTCAGATTTGGAGAGGTTATGATAGTTGCTCCTTAGTTATTAATTTGTTCGATGCAGCCAATTGAAGTAGTAAAATACTCAACTGTAATGATAAAGAGACTTTACTGTAATGATAAAGAGACCTACCCATGCTACCTGTATCCAGGGAATGAAGGCTGGTAACACTGTGTAGTTGAGATGGGAGGGCCCCATGTTCCATTGCTGCCGTTCCTTACTTTACAGAACCTAGTGAAACAGAAAATGGCAAACATTCTAAAATAATTACTTTGTGAGACCATGATGAGTTCCGAGGTAGTAGACCAGTAAAATCCAACAGAGGGGAAATCAATACAGTGAAATCTGTGCTTGTGCTTGGGGTTACAGACTGCCCAAAGGCACATCTTTAATCCCAATGCTGGTTAGCTTCTATTTTAACTGAAGTTATTGTGGTTTGGTGCAGAGCAGACACTGTGCCTCAGACCTGGAAGGAAATGTAGAGGGATGATTTGCTGCTGGAGACCACTTTCAGTGTGGAGACATTGTAGGAAGCCCTATTGGGGTCTGCAGTGTGTCCATCGCTACTAAAAGCACCTTGCAGATGGATGAAGAGGAAGACCAATGAGACAAAATTACATGAAGCTGGGTGCAGGAAAATGATACTTTTCTGATCATTCATTTGGATTGGAGCAAAACAGCAATTGAGATATTTTTGAGGCTGCCATTGAAGATGGGTTGCAAATCTGGATTGAAGTGCCAAGAGGTTTTCTGTTTCCAAGGTTTATCAGCCTGCAAAGAACATAGAACACCACAGCGCCAAGCGTGAAACCAATCTGAAGCCCTTCTAAGCTACACCATTCCATTATTATCCATATGTTTATCCAATGGCCATTTAAACGCCCTTAAACTTGGTGAGTCTACTACTGTTGCAGGCAGGGCATTCCACGCCCTTACTACTCTCTGAGTAAAGAGCCTACCTCTGACATCTGTCCTATATCTATCATCCCTCAATTTAAAGCTATGTCCCCTCATGCTAGCCATCTCCATTCGAGGAAAAAGCCTCTCACTGTCCACCCTATCTAATCCTCTGATCATCTTGTATGCCTCTATTAGGTCACTTCTTAACCTTCTTCTCTCTAATGAAAACAGTTTCAAGTCCCTCAGCCTTTCCTCATAAGACCTTCCCTCCATACCCGGCAACATCCTGAAAAATCTCCTCTGCACCCTTTCCAAAGCTTCCACATCCTCCTTATAATGTGGTGACCAGAACTGTGTGCAATACTCCAAGTGTGGCCGCACCAGAGTATTTGTACAGCAGGTTTGCCCATCTCAAAATTAAAATCAATGATTAGCATTTGGTAGGTGACAAGTCTTGAATATCCAAAGCCCTGGCACAAACTAATATAAAACAAAGAACTGTGGGTACTGGAGATCTGAATCAAACACCAAAATTGCTGGTGAAACTCAAAAGGTCTTGCAAAATCTGTGGGGAGAAATCAGAGTTAACATTTCAAATCTGGTGACCCTTCATCTGAACTCATAAGAATAGTCTTTGAAAAATATTTTATTAGTCAAACTGGTGCTTAATTATTCTCAGTCAAACTCCACAGAAACAATTCCTTGTTTGAAAGAAAGCCACTGAACCTTTCATGACAATACTTTCTGAAATGCACAACCTCACTCATTGTCTCTTCGTCAATCCCATACAATCACAAGAGAACCTTAAAAATTCTAAGCTGTTGTCATTTGATTGAAATAACTAAGAAAATCCCTGGTTACCCAGTAAGAGTCAGTGATGTTTAGCATATTGCATGAGAGAAATATGAAAAAACAACTTTAAATTAAACACCAGAAGCTTCATATTTGAATTTCTCACAAAGGAAAATTAATCTTAAATTATGTTTTAGTTTCATGAACGCATACACACACACACACACACACACACACACACACACACACACACACACACACACACACATTCTTCGAAATCTTACACATGGACAATGATTTTCATAAACTCCAGATAAAAATAGCCTGCTTGTTGTCTTTGTATCACAATCTACTCAATTATTCAGTCTGCTCACGGACCTCTAAAACTATTAAGAACAGATTTTGCATGAAAATATCAAGTTTTATGCATACCAGGTGATCCATGACAATGATTTCTGCACCAGAAATTAAGGAGTGGATCAATAGAGACTGTGTTATGTTGAAAGTTTCTTAAAAAGTGATTTGCATATATTATGTCATATGGTCAGTTTATCAATAAACCTTTGAGTAACATGCTCATAATATCTTCTCTGTATTATAGCATGTTACTCAAGGCCATAATGTCATATATTCCATCTTACACTGGGATCACTTGAAGCATGACACCCTACTAATAATCTAATCATTTATTATTTTTTTCAGATACTTAGATGCCTGAAAACTAAGTATCTGAAAAAAATAGTTAGGGCAGTTGTACTGTTCAGTGCCACAATATCCTCTTCCATAAACCACAACACTCTAAGAAATAGAAAGAGGAATAATCTGTTTGGCCCCTCCAGCCTGCTCCACCTTTCAATAGGGCCATAGCTGATCTGACACTCCTCATGTCCACATACCTGTCCTTTCCCAGTTCCTAATGCTATTGGAGGTAATCTAAGCATTGTCACATTAGGTAAAATACCTCATCAGTGGAAAAACAAAATCACAACTTAGTTACTGGTGGCAAAATTATAGAAAAATAGAATTCAAGATCTTAGTGGCAGAAGATCATTGGGTCATTTAGCTGATAGGCAGCATCAGTTTCTGTCAGTGTAGACACATGTCACAGATCTAAAGATGGGGCAATAACCAGAAATAAAACAGAGCCAGTTTTTCTAATATTGGATCGGTAGCTCTCACAGTTGCAATTTTTAACAAAAGAGAGAAAGACTGAAAATACATTGTGTTTCAGTACGAACTTATAACCATTTCCATGCATTCGTATCTTTAACCTTTCTGTTGTTTTATTTAAGGCAATATTGGAAAATAGTTTGTTTACCGGTAAATTTCATTTTCATTAAATAAATTAGTGAGTTGAGGCCGCAGTCGAATCCGTCATGGTCTTATCGAATGACAGACTGGGCAAAAAGGGCCAGAATAGTCTACTCCTGCTCCTAAATTCATATATTCAGACATATCAAATCTCATTTTAGCATTCACTGCTGGAACGTTGATTTGCAGCATAGAGACCTGACAATGGTGTGGGTTCAATTCCTGCACCAGCTGAGTGGCAGAGGTGCTGGTGTTGGATTAAGTTGAACAAAGTCAAAAATCACACAACACCAGGTTATAGTCAAGACAGTCAACAGGTTTATTTGAAATCACAAGTTTTCAGAATGCAGCCCCTTCATTAGGTGCATTGGGTACTCTCTTGTGATTTCAAATAAACCTGTTGGACTATGACCTGGTGTTGTGTGATGTTTGGCTTTGTGTACCAGCTGTGTTTGCCATAAAGGAATCTCTTTCTCAACCTCTTCCCTTGCCTAGTGTGTGGTGACCCTCAGGTTAAGCCACCACCAGTTGACTCTCTCTCACAAGACAGCAACCATCTGGGACTATGATGCCTTTACCTTTACCTTACTTGTAAAGAAAATAGTCCAACTTCTTCAGTCTCTCCAAAGAACTGGTAACATTCTCATAAATCATGTTTTGTGTTCTCTCAGGGCCTTGACAACACACATGCCATGAATTCCCAGAACAGAATAAAACTACAGAATGCAATGAGGCAGCTGGGGACATTTCTGAAAGATGTAATAAGATGTTTTTCATATGTAAGCTTGGATTTTTTTGGAGAAGAGGTTCATTTCTCTTGTTTTGGGCTAGGGTGTGGTGCCAGAAACTTCCTGATTAGATTGTACTCAAGCAGCTTCATGGAAAATTCAGAGAAACAAGCCCATGGCAACTAGTTCTAGCTCTCATATTGGTACTCTGGAGTTACTAGTTTCATTACCAAAGATGGAGCATCATTTCAGGACAGCCATCACTCATGAACTTTATAATGTTCCAGAAAAACACAAGGTAGGAAATTTCAGCCCTTCTAATTTGCTCCAAAACTCAGCTTGAGCCCTGTCAATGTGACAAAAACAAGATCAGTCATTACCCTATCCAATCCTCCAGTTTAATTGAGGCTTGAAGGTGGAAATCCACTTGCATAAACACTGCTAACTACAAGATACACCAGGAGCACTATCCAGAGTATGGCAGACCCATACAAGTTATCATGAGGAGAAGGCAAACGGCGCAGGAATAGGAACAGGCCATCCAGCCCCTTGAGCCTGTTCCTCCATTCAATAAGATCCAGTTCCAGCTTTTCTCAATCCTTTAGTGTAAACAGAAGAATCTGACCCCTTTAATGATATCTCCACTGACCTGTATTCCCAGAAGGCTTACAGCACTGACCATCCTTGGACTCTAAGGACACAGCCCTAGAATCAGAAGCATGTATCTGAGTGACTGTGGCCAACCTCTCTATGCAAATTGGATAAGCCCTTTGACTGACTATGGTGACTCCGGCTGATGAATCTATCCTTCACCTCACTACCATCTGCTCCCTTTGGTTGTCACTCATTTGCCCTGCAAACCGTAAGCACATTCTATGGGTTTTAGAGTGACATAACAGGGTAGCACATACAACCTCGATCCCCCATTGGACTGATTCACCCCCTAACCGACTGGTGCATTGACTGTTCAGTTCTCCCCCACTCTTGCAAACTGCCTGCTCCTGCCTGTGTGCTAAAAAGGTGATGCAAAACCCAAAAGGCCGGCTAGCTGAGCACTGCAGACTCTGTGCACTAACAGGCAGCCTGTAAGTCAATGCTGAAGTCAGTGAGTGTGTGCTGAAAAAACAAGGTGAAATAGACAAAAGCTGGCAGTCTCCAAGTAAGTGCAAAATGTCTGAGCAATATAAAAGCGAACAAAGAAGCATAAGATGTGTCTTGTGTAGCTGCCTGAGATACCTGAATGTCCCTGGGTGAAATTTGTACAAAATAGGAGTTGAGATAGATCATTCAAGCCCCCAAGTCCTGCTCTGCCATTCAGTAAATTGGTGGCCAGTCTGTTTGCAATTAGAATTCTGCATTCCCATCCTCCTCCAAGAACCTTTGATTACCTGGCCTGGCAAGAATCCATTCACCTCTGTTTTAACAAAAATGTCCAGCACCCCTCTACCATCCATTTCCTAAGGGGCAGAGTTCGAAAGTTGTATAGCCCTCTGAGGGAAAAGAATTCTCCTCATCTTCATCCTGAAAAGGGCTTGATATATGCTTCTGAGATCCCAACGCAAAGTGTTGGAAGGTCGAAGTAGTGTCTTCCATGGCGGCTGAAGAACTAGCCAGAGAGCAGGCACACTGCAATGAGGCTAGTGGTTATCAATGCCAACATATGGTGATGCAGAATCGAGGAAGATGGTGCCCAGGGAATGAGCAGAGAGGTTATCATGCAAAAGTAGTTGCAGTTACAAGTGCCCACCCTTGATTTTTCTGTTTGGAATTTGCATGGTCCAGTGTCTCAGTGAAGTAGAAGAGTGTTGGAAGTGACTGATAAAAAAGGTAATTTGGGGTTTTAATGAGACATTAATAAAGTAGGTTTTATTTTACTCTTCTGCAGGATGTGGGCATCACTAGCTAGGCCAGCATCTATTGCCCATCCATAATTGCCTAAGAGGGCACTAAGCGTCAATCATTTTACTGTGGATCTGAAATCACATACAGACCAGACCAGGTAAGGATCGCAGTTTCCTTTCCTAAGGTACATTATTGAACCAGGTGGGCTCTTCTGACAATCGAGAGTAGTTTCCTTAGTGCACTGAGTCTTTTACCCCTAACAGTGGTCACCATTAGATTTTTAATTCTAAATTTTTATTGAATTCAAATTCCGCTATCTGCCATGACACGATTCAAACCAGGTCCCCAAAACATTACCGTGTCTCTAGATTAACAGTCAAACAATAATGCCTCTGGGCCATCACCTCCCCTTACTGTTCAATGGTGAGACCTTGAATTTACTGGTTGCTTCAGGAAGGAAAAGTCAAGGTAGTCTTTTTCAACTTCAACAATCAGGTTTTTTTTTTCCGTTCTGCTGTATTTCCCATCTTTCTCGTCATTAAAACGTGAAAACGAGTGGAAAAATTCCACCCCATCGATTAGTCCAGTCAGGTTCCTGTGACTCACTTCTGCTTAATGGTTCCCATGGTTCTATAGTAAATGGGTCAATATGTATAATTTGTCTAGGTCTTTTACACTTGGCATTGACTTTCTTAATAAACAGTGAATGCAGGATCTTTAAATATGTTTAAGCCAGAGGTAGATAGGTTCTTAATTACAAATGAGATAAAAAATAATTGGGAAAATGCAGGAATGTTGAATGGTAGAGCAGACTCAAAGGACTGAATGGCCCACTTTTAGAGTAATAGAGTCATATAGCACAGAAACAGACTCTTCGTTCCAACTGGTCCATGCCGACAGGGTATCATACACTGAACTAGACCCATTTGCTTGCATTTGGCCCCCAACCCCCGAAACCTTCCCTACTCATGTATCTGTCCAAATGTCTTTTATGTGTTGTAATTGTACCAGCCTCTACCACATCCTTTAGCCCCTCACGTCCCTTTTTAATCCATCCCGTCTCACCTTAAACCTATGCCCTGTAGTTTTAGACTCGCTTACTTTTGGGAAAAAACCTTGGCTACTCACTTTATCTATGTCCCTCATGACTTTATAAACCTCTATACTGTCATCCCTCAGCCTCCAAGACTCCATGAAATAAAAGCAAGCAAAGAGACATAAAATGTGCCTTGGGCAGCTAGCCTATCCAGCTTTTCCTTATAACTCAAGCTTTTCAGTCATGGCAATATCATTGTAATTTTTTTTCTCTACCCTTTCTAGTTTAACAACACCCTTTCTATAGCTGGGTGACCAGAATTGTATGCAGTTTTCCAAAAGTGGCCTCACCAATGTCTTAGAGATAATGGGAACTGCAGATGCTGGAGAATCCAAGATAATAACATGTGAGGCTGGATGAACACAGCAGGCCGAGAAGCATCTCAGGAGCACAAAAGCTGACGTTTCGGGCCTAGGCCTTTCATCAGAGGGTCTAGGCCCGAAATGTCTTGTTTGCTGTTTGTTTGTAATTTCATTATTTTTGTCACCTGTAGTCTATGTTCAGTTTTTAAAGCCTTGCTAAGATACAGTTCTTTATTTGCCAGAAGCCCCTGTGGTCCTTAATCAAAAACCAATTCTTCCTCTAACAGTGCATTGCATTGTAACATTTTAGCGCATCAAGCATTAGCTGAATTGAATAATATCATCACCCTGGTAGGCATTGTATCACTGTTGAAATCGTAGCCCGATCTTCATACTTGTAACAAAGTAGAGCAGAGACGCCAGAAACTAAAGTAGAAGTCTGCTTTTTAAATGATTTTTATTGTAATTATTTTTAATTGACCAGGGAAGCTTTGTTTAAAATAGTCCCAGATGCGAGTGATTTGTGGAGATTTACTTGAAGTGCAAGGAATTCATAAAGAAAACATATATACCCATCGTACTAATTGTTTAGTATCATTATAATTCCTTTTATTCTCAGTTTATTGAGTTGTTTTTTATTATTTGCCTTTTTATTGAAAACTGTTTTTTCCCGATAAAATGTACTCAAAAGAACAAAACTAGTTTGCTAATCATTAACTCAAGTGGAATTGGATCCGATTTCAAGCACAGAATTCCAACAATCCAATCCCATTCACTCCCACGTTCCACTCCATGCATGTATTGATTCAGGCATTTAATTTCTTGGCAAATTTAACGTACGTTTATCCAGATGCAGACTGCACTCTGTGCATGTTTCTGAGAGCTTTTAACATGAATACAAGGTCAGCTCTCTTGTGGAAAATGCATGCGGTAAGTGGGAGGATGATTATTGCAATCCACTTACAACTTACGGAGAAAAAAAATCAGGAATTGGCGGGCAGATTGGTGCTATTTGCATGTTTACCTGTGGGTTTTGTATGGTGAAGTATTCTTTTAGTTAATCATCTGAAATGATGTGTAAGGGGTGGTATGATTTAACACTGAATATAATTGTTGCTGGCATCCACAGTGCCGAGTTTTGTTGTAGACTATGGAAATGCTGCACTGTGAGGACAGAGGGTGCTGTTGCCATGTGTTTAACAGACATCAGAGGGTAGCGTTTGTGCTTAGAAATAGGTCCAAGGTGATCCAGCAGCTAGGATACTTCTCTCAGGAATAGCTTGAATTATCAAAACCAGAAGTTGGATTTTAAAAAATCGAAGTTACTTTATCTGCACAAATTCTATGCAAAGGACTCAAATAAAACCAAAGAATTTATGCAATTTTGTCGGCTGTCACACTGATTTTCTTTTGTTTTGGAAAGCTTCGTTGCTGACGATTATTGTACTGTCCTGAGCAGCTGGAATCTGTTAAAAGGCATGCAATGGAGATTACTGCCTTACTAAACTGGTTAGAATGATAACTGGAAAGCATTAAAAGCTGGATTTATCATTAAAAATTACGTTTGTCATATAGACTGTGATGTTCAGTTCATAGCAATGTGATTCAAAATAAACCCCCTTTCTCCTTTGCCACCTCCCACCACCCCATATAGTCCCCAAGTCCTCCATTTTTCCCAGATTTCAGTCGCTAACACATATAGTTCAAAAGCCAAAGCTAAAATTGTTCTGCTGAGCATAATAGAATTTGAGTATCACTCAAGAGTAAGGGAAAAAAATAGTCCTGCAGAGACAGAAGAATTTTAATCACAGGAAAGCTATTTGGCTTGTTTGGACCCAGTTGGTGTAATCAGTTTGTGTGTGAAATGCTCCATGAGATGACAGGCCAGCAATGAGTTCATGCTGGCTTGTTTGTTGGGACCTAACCTTACATTTGGCATTCCTGTGATCTAACGATCAGAAAAGACAGGACAAAAAAACACTAAATTTAACTAGATACAAAACATTAGGTCTGTGGGATTTCAGAAACTTGCTGAAATGCTTACTAAAATAAAGGATTTGATTGCTGTGCTGAAGACAGTAGATTTGGAATCAAAACAGAAATTGCTGGAAAAACTCATCTGGTCGGGCAGCATCTGTGGAAAGTAATCAGAGTTAATGTTACAGACCGAGTGCCCATTACTCAGAACTATTCTGCCATGTCGAAGGCATGGATTAAAATTTCTGCGATGGTAGAGGAAAGAGTTGGCGATATTTTGATGAGGAAAGAAGGGAGTTTTGCTATTGGGATGAGCACAGTAAAGAGAAGCTAATCTCAAAATAAAGCAGCAAGGAAAATTTTCACAACTTTGAGGTATTTGAAACTGAGAGGTGGAGAGGTTGATGGAGTCACACCAGCATTACAATCTGTATTAAACACATTCTATAAGTTTATATTTTTCTCAGTCTAATCACAGTTTTAATCATAGAATCATGGAATCTCAACAATGTGGAAGCAGGCCATTCAGCCCATTGAGTCCACACTCATTATCTGAATATGTGATTATTTCTAAATAAAGTTGAAAGAACCAGAAGATCTAAAGATAGACATCATACCAACAAAGACAACGAATCTGAAATAGAACATAGAAAATGATACAATACAGCACGGTAAAGGCTTGAATGTGGATGTTTTTCTTGAATCACTTTGGGAGAAACAGCAAAAGCATTCAGAATGTTCTTAATCCTAGTCGTTCTTTAATTTTTTTTCTCTACAATCCATTACATTTCATTTAAATTTACAGCTCCTTCAGGTGGTCTCTGAGAAGAGATTTCTCTGTGATCTTTAAATGTTTTTAAGTGAAATTTATTACAAAGATTGTATTGATTGTACTGAACTGACAATCTTCTTGAAAGTTTTCTGGAAAAACTGGTGTGGAGAATAGAAATATATCATCCTGCTGTAGTCCGACTTCTTCTAAAATTTGGACGGTGGCATATTGTTGGAGTCGGGGATAAATTGCTTCACTAATTAGGGAATGGCATAATGCTACCACTGAACACCGAAATCATAATGTGCTTCAGTTCTCAACACTATCTTCCCCCGCATTAATGTTAGTTCTACAGTTGTCTCTATCTGTTACAGATCGCAGTTCTGACATGAGCAAATTCAGTCAACAGATTGATTTCCCCTGCTAATCTTTCATACTATTTTGAACTTCAGTAACTGAAGCTGCTGAAACTAAACAAGTTATGAGACAGGTATCGGAGTTTGCCACTCTTACTGCAAAAATTAAGCATGTTTAGAAGACAGCAAGCCTGTCACTCCATCAACTCTCCACCTCTCAACTGCAAATACCTCAAAAGTGTGAACATTTTCTGCAATGCTTTATTCTGAGATGAGCTTCTGTAAGGATTTCAAGAATATTTGTAGCGCAAGTTGTAGATAAGGTTGTAGACTTGTTCACTGAGCTGGTGTGTTCGGTTGCCAATGTTTTGTCACCCTGCTGGGTAACATAGTCAAGGCGCCACCAGTGAGATGTTGGTGTTCTGACGCTTTTGTTATTTATGTGCCTTAGCTTGTTGGGGTATTTGGTACCACTTCTGGTTCTGTTTCTGGTTAATGTTTCACTCAAAGGCTTATGAATCTTTGAAACTCTCTTTTCCAGGGGGTTGCAGCTGCTCCACTGTTAAATATATTTAGGGGTAGAATAGACAGGATTTTGGTCTCTCTGAAATTAAGATTTGTGAGGAGAGAGCAAGGAAGGGGTGTTGAAAACCAAGACCAATCATGATTGTCTTGAAAAGATTTTTCATCAGCCTGTTCATGAGCATGAGCCTGTACCTCTAGAGCTGAGTGCAACTTGGTTTCAGAACTTTAAATCCAGAGGTAGGGATAAAACCACAGCACCATAAAAGCCCTTATAACCGTATTGAATGTGATCAGGCTTTAGAGTGTTTTACCACTCCATTTCTTATGTTAACAGATTCTGTACTGCTAATGCTTCAATCCTTGAACTAAGGTACCCATTCACTCAGATGCTGTGTTCTTGTACTTTGGAACATTCATAGAATCCACAGAATAAAATCCTTACAGTTGGAGAGAAAGCCATTTGGCCCAAGGTGTCCCTCCAAACAGCATCCCAGCCAGACCAACCCCAGCATTTCCCATGGTTAACTCACATATCCCTATACGCTATGGGTGATTTAGCATGGCTAAATCACCCAGCCTGTGCATCTTTGGACGGTGGGAGGAAACCGGAACACCTGGAGGAAACCCAAACAGACAGTCACCTGAGGGTGGAATTGAAACCTGGTCCCTGGCACTGTGAGGCAGCAGTGCTAACCACTGTGCTACCGTACCACGTGGTTTCCAGCACTGTCTACTCTACTTCTTCTCAGACCCTTCACTGATTCCGATTGAGTTTGAAAACATTTACAATGTCTCACTTCAATCAGGGAGTACTGGTACAATGCAGGTTGTTTTCTGGCAATACAAACAAAAGGGAGACGGTTAACATGGCTGCCTTCTCACATTCTCTCTGTTTTTGCTCAGGCTCGTTATTTTCTGCCTCTCTCTCTCTGTCCTACTTTGCGGCAGAAAGAGATACTACAGGGAGGACGACTAAAGGATTAAAAGACTAATAAGGGATGGAAAGAACACCTGGCATTACAACTTCCCCATACATCAAGGGAGCAAGAACAAATTATAATTGCAGATAGGAGGTGTATCTGTATAGATGTAAAATAATAATAAAAGCCTCTTCAAAAATGTTTTACATTGACTTAGCTTTGGCTCTCATTCCAACCCAAACTCGCTGCTGAATGTTCACCTTTTGTCTGCACTTCGAAACCTTACAGACAAGTACCCTCAAAATGTAAGCTTTTACAGGAAATGTGACAGACCTCACTTGAGAAACAGCAGTAAAGTTTGCAACCATTTTCTGAAAGGACGATATTGAACTTAAATTCATTCCAGTGCTATCTTGTCATTTTCAAGTATTTCTTCAACTTCTGCCAATTCCGGCTGGCCCTCGGTCACATCTCTGTCTCCAGCCAGAGAATCATCAGTAAGGTTTGGATGAAGATGGTGCTGTAGCCCACTGGCTTTCAAAATGCACAAAGACTCATGTCCATGCGCACACACACATACTCTCACAAACAGATACACACACCCTCACGTATACACACGCACACACAGACCCACACACACACCCTCCCATACACACACTCACAAGCACATACACACACACACACACACACACACACACACACACACCCTCCCATACACACACACACAGAAATAGATACATACAGACACACACACGTATAGAAAAATGCGCGCACACACACACACACACACACACACACACACACACACACACACACACACACACACACACACACAGACACTCAAACAGAAAGGAGAGCCGTTAGGCATGGCAGTGACTGAGAGACAAAGACAACTCTGTGGTCTCTGATCTCTTAGAATTCTTTGAGGGGGTAACGAGTTGATTAGAACAAGGAAAGCCAATAGATGTTATTTTCCTGGACTTTCGGAAGGCCTCTGAGAAGGTGCCACATAGAAGACTGCTGAGTAAGATAAGGGCCCATGGTGTTAGAGGGAAAATGCGAGCATGGATAGAAGATTGGCTGTCTGGCAGAAAACAGAGAGTGAGGTTAAAAGGGTCTTTCTTAAGTTGACAGCCTGTGACTAATGGTGTTCCAGAAGGGTCAGTGTTGGGACTACAACTTTTCACTTTATACATTAATGATCCAGATGAAGGAGCCGAAGGCATCCTGGCAAAGTTGGCAGATGATACAAAAGATAGACAGAGGGACAGGTACAACTGGGGAGGCGCGGAATCTGCAGAAGGAATTGGCCAGGTTAGAAGAGTGGGCAAAAATGTGACAGATCGAATACTAAGTAGGAAAGTGTGAGGTCATGCACTTTCATAGGAAGAATAGAGACATGGACTATTTTCTAAATGAGGAGAGAATTCAGAAGTCTGAAGTGCAAAGGAACTTGGAAGTCCTAATCCAGGATTCTCTGAAGGTAAACTTGCAGGTTGAGTCAACAGTTAAGAAGGGAAACACACCGGCCCGAAACGTCAGCTTTTGTGCTCCTGAATTGCTGCTTGGCCTGCTGTGTTCATCCAGCCTCACATTTTATTACAATGTTGTAATTTGTTTTGAGAGGACTAGAATAAAAAGGCAGGGTTGTACTTCTGAGGCTTTATAAAACTCTGGTCAGACCACATTTAGAGTATTGTGAGCAATTTTGGCCCCAACCCCAAAAAGGATGTACTGGCTGTGGAACAGGCCCAGAGGAGGTTCATGAGAAAGATCCCAGGAATTAAAGGCTTAACATATGAAGAACATTTGAGTACTCGATGGTCTATACTCGATGGAGTTTAGAAAGATGAGGGGACCTAATTGAAAATTACTGAACACCAAACTGCCTAGACAAAGTACATGTAGGGAAGATGTTTCCATTGGTGGGAGAGGTTAGGACCCGAGGGCCCACCCTTAGTGATTGAGATTGGAGATGAGGAGAAATGACTTCAGCCAGACAGTGGTGAACCTATGGAATTAATTGCCACAGAAGGCTGCGGAGGCCAGTTCATCGAGTATATTTAAGACAGAGATAGATAGGCTCTTGATTGTCAAGGGGATCAAGGGTTATAGGGAGAAAGCTGGAGAATGAGGTTGGGAAATTTATCAGCCATGATTGAATGGCAGACCAGACTCGATGGGCTGAATAGCCTAATTTCTGTTCCAAAGTCTTATGGTTTTAAGGTGCTATCTCAGTTCGACATATGAAAAAATCGGATGCAACAAGCTAAACTGAGTTCAATATTGTCTTTTCACATTTCCTTTTGACAATGTATTATCATAATACATTAGCTTAGCATTTATTGACCAATAAAACATTGGTTAGAAAACCTGGAGGATCGTCTACAAATGTGTCTAATTTAAAACTGTTGCGATATGTCACTTTTGTGGCTGACCAATAAATATTGGTTTAGTAGAGGCTGTGGATATTGCATTTACTTGTGCCTTAATGATTTCCTAACTTTGTTTAATTACCTTTCACTAGGGTAACACTGCAGTAAAAAAAGCAACAACTTTTCTTTTCTGAATGCACTTTTCTTCATTCATTCTTTGTCAGAATCTCAATGCTGTGGGATACTCTTTGGCAGGATGCTTGAATGAGCATGTTCCATGTGTATTTAATGGAATAGTGTGGCATGGAAAGAGGCCATTCCACACACACTGCGTCTGTTCCAATCAGTTAAATACAGCTTTCAGCTCAGCTCGAATATCAATCAGACAAAGTCAATAATTGTCCAGAAGTGTGCATTGTACGTTAGCTGCTGAGGTGAATCAGCTTCTCAGACTCTTCTCCATATTTTAGCATTATGTAATGCTCAAAAATATGGAACTGCCACTTGTGAAGGGTGTTTGATGTTGCTTTGGAGAAACCGGCTGTATGCTTACTGAGATAATAAAATGTGAGGCTGGATGAACACAGCAGGCCCAGCAGCATCTCAGGAGCACAAAAGCTGACGTTTCGGGCCTAGACCCTTCATCAGATTACTGATTTCAGTGAGGTGGATATCCCTGTTTTTCATTATACAGTTAAACATTGGCATGCTTATAGAGAGACTGGAACCCTAGAGAAAGCATAACACGGACAGAGAAAGGAGGAGAGCAGAAGGAGTAGGCACCTTGTTGCTGCGGAGCAGTTGTATCA
Organism: Stegostoma tigrinum; assembly: GCF_030684315.1. Taxonomy (NCBI): domain Eukaryota; kingdom Metazoa; phylum Chordata; class Chondrichthyes; order Orectolobiformes; family Stegostomatidae; genus Stegostoma; species Stegostoma tigrinum. Next base: position 9,453,322 of record NC_081378.1, read on the forward strand.
TTCTACATCTCATGTCACTTGTAGAAAAACTTACAAAGGAAAACAACTTTGACCACAAGTCCATCAGAGAGTGGTCAACACATAATGTCTTCAAAGCCCCGCAGGGAAGGGAGAGGGTCAATTCTATCGAGTGGCTAGAATCCTTTCAGAAGGTAACAAACAAATTGGACAAAGGAGAGCCGGTGGATGTGATCTATTTGAGATTTCCAGAAGGCCACTGACAAGGTGCCACACGTGAGGCTGTTAAATAAGGTAACAATCCATGGCATCAAAGGGAAGGTACTAGCATGGCTGACAGGCAGATGGCAGAGAGTAAAGATAGAGGGATCTTTTTCAGGATGGCAGTCAGTGACTGGTAGAGTTCCACAGGGGTCCACAACTGTTTACATTGCACATTAATTTTCAGGGAAAAAGAACTGAGGGCATTGTTGCTAAGTTTGCAGATGATACAAACATAATTGGAGGGAGAGGTAATATTTAGGAAGTGGCGAAGCTGCAGAAGGACTTGGACAGGCTAGGAGATTGGGCAAAGAAGTGATGGATAGAATACAATGTGGAAAGTGTAACAATATGCACTTGGGTAGGAATACTAGCGGTGTAGACTATTTTCTAAATGAAGAACAGCTTCAGAAATTTGAAGTAAAAAGGGACTTGGGAGAATAGTTCAGATTTCTCTTAGGGTCAAGTTGTAGGTTCATTTGGAAGTTTGGAGGACAAATGCAACGTTAACACTCATTTCATGAGGGCTAAAGTACAAGAGCAGAGATGTGCTGCTGGGCTAGATAAAGTCTGGTCAGGCCACATTTGGAATATTGTGAGTGGTTTTGTGCCCCATACCTAAGGAATGATGTGCTGGCATTGGAGGGGATCGAGAGGATGTTTACAAGAATGATTCTGGGAATAAGGTCTCGTCAGATGAGAAACAGTTGATGACTCTGGATCTGTAGTGGATGCAGTTTCAAAGTATGAGGGGAATCAGATTGAAACTTACAGAACACTGAGAAGTCTGGATTGAGTGGATGTGGAGAAGATTTTTTCACTGGTCAGAGAGACAAGGACTGGAGGGCACAATTTCATTGTGAAGGGATAATCTTTTGAACTGAGGTGAGGAAGAATTTCTTCGGCCAGAAGGTGGTTAATCTGTAGGAATCATTGCCGCAGAAGGCTGTAGAGGAATAGTCATCAAGTATATTTAAGACAGAGAGATAAACTCTTTATTGGTGAGAAGACCAAGGGTTAAAGGAAAAAGACAGAAGAATGGGGTTGAGAACGTCAGTCATGATTGAATGGTAGAACAGACTCAATGACGAAATGGCCTCATTCTGCTCTTACATCTTATGTTGTCTTGAGCAATCTGTCAAAGTCATTTGACAGAATTACTCATCATCAGAAATTTCCATCGCAAATTAAGACGTAGCCTGGCTGGCAGTGAGCAGGGTGAGATTAATAAATTCTTGATCTCACAAGGAATCAAGGGCTATGGGGAGAGTGCAGGGAAGTGGAGTTGAAATGGCCATCAGCCATGATTAAATGGTGGAGTGGACTTGATGGGCCGAATGGCCTTACTTCCACTTCTATGTCTTATGGTCTTAACTCATTTCTTTTATGCACACTCTCTGCCACCAGACGCTGCCTTTAATGCGTCTGTGCTAGTGAAGAGACTGCCACACATCTGGAATGAGCCTTTTTAAGGCGCGTCTTGAGATAGATGCAGTGGTATCCAAGATAACAAAGTGTGGAGATAGATGAACACAGCAGGCCAAGCAGCATCTCAGGAGCACAAATGCTGACGTTTCGGGCCTAGACCCTTCATCAGAGAGGGGGATGGGGAGAGGGAACTGGAATAAATAGAGAAAGGGGGAGGCGGCCCGAAGATGGAGAGAAAAGAAGATAGGTAGAGAGGAGAGTATAGGTGAGGAGGCAGGGAGGGGATAAGTCAGTCAAGGGAAGACGGACAGGTCAAGGAGGCGGGATGAGGTGGTAGGTAGGAAATGGAGGTGCAGCTTGATGTGGGAGGAAGGGATGGGTGAGAGGAAGAACAAGTTAGGGAAGCAGAGACAGGCTGGGCTGGTTTTGGAATGCAGTGGGGTAGGGGAGATTTTGAAACTTGTGAAGTCCACATTGATGCCATTGGGCTGCAGGGTTCCCAAGCAGAATATGAGTTGCTGTTCTTGCAACCTTCGGGTGGCATCATTGTGGCACTGCGGGAGGCCCATGATGGACATGTCATCTGAGGAATGGGAGGGGGAGTTAAAATGGTTCGCGACTGGGAGGTGCAGTTGTTTGTTGCGAACCGAACGGAGGTGTTCTGCAAAGCGGTCCCCAAGCCTCCGCTTGGTTTCCCCAATGTAGAGGAAGCCACACCAGGTACAATGGATACAATATACCACATTGGCAGATGTGCAGGTGAACATCTGCTTGATATGGAAAATCATCTTGGGGCCTGGTCCAGGGGTGAGGGAGGAGGTGTGGGGGCAAGTGTAGCACTTCCTGCGCTTGCAGGGGAAAGTGCCAGATGTGGTGGGGTTGGAGGGGAGTGTAGAGCAGACAAGGGAGTCGTGGAAAGAGTGGTCTCTCCGGAAGACAGACAAGGGTGGGGATGGAAAAATGGCTTGGATGGTGGGGTTGGATTGTAGATGGAGGAAGTGTCGGAGGATGATGACTTGTATCCAGAGGTTGGTGGGGTGGTGTATGAGAACGAGGGGGGTCTTCTGGGGGTGGTTGTGGCGGGGAAGGGGTGTGAGGGATGTGTTGCGGGAAATGCGGGAGACGCGGTCAAGGGTGTTCTCGACCACTGTGGGGGGAAAGTTGCAGTCCTGGAAGAACGTGGACATCTGGGATGTGCGGGAGTGGAATGCCTCATCCTGGAAGCAGTTGCGGCGGAGGCGAAGGACCCATTGTAGTGGTATCCATTGAGTTTTATCCCAAGCAGCTCCATGACACAGGACCCTGTGCTCTATGGTCTGTTCCCTGGAACACACGCCAAGAAAACCATTGACCGCACCTGGAGGATATCAACTCATTGAAAGACAGTCTTTGGTCTGCCTAAAACCTGTTGAGTAAAGAGCTGACCTCGACCAAGTGTTGCAAACTAAAGCTTGGGGCGGCTGTCTCCAAGGTGCAGTGGAAAAAGACCACCATCTAAAGACTTGCTACCAAAATATAATGTGGGTCTGTTACATTTCAAGATAACCTTGTAGCCTTAATAGCAATGTAAATAGTTTTCTTTCATGTTTAGAAAATACCATTTTTGTTGCAACTAGATTGAAGCTCCAATGTGGAAAGTCAAAATTCCACTCTATTTTCTACAATGACTGTACAGACCTGTTTTGGACTTGTTGCATTTACTTACAAATTATTTATGATTAAAGTACATTTTTGAAATAAATTATAGGAAGAACAAAAAGTTATGGTGAAAGCAGGACTACAGCGAGAGCAGGATCAACAGATGTGAGCAAAACACTTCTCTGGATGTAATGCATTCACTTATCTTTAACATGTTCACTTTATTTTGTAGACTAACTGAAAAGTCTCCAAAGATTCACTCTTTGGGGACCTGGGATCTCAGTTTGTAAAATTTCCGTTCTTGACCCCCTTCACCTGTCACTCTCTATTGATTCCCAATTCTTTGACCATGAGTGTGGTCACTGTTCTCAACGTCTCCCCTTATGTTGCAGCATCTGTTCCCCCCCACCCCCCCGTATTCTTGCTGAAGGGCCTTGTGATGGTCATGGTACCAAATGCAAGAAAAATCTCTCCAAACCCCATTATCACGGGCAACACATTACCCTCTCCTCCTGCCTTTCTTTTCTGCTTCCCTTCACGCCTTAAACACTGATACTTCAGGAGAGCTGCATAAATAGTAAGCTCTTACGGTCGTTTAAATTGTACATGGAGCTGGCCAACAGAACTGTCAGAAGAACTGCAGAAATGGATCTTAATGGTAGCTTGCAGGGTTAACATTTTCTTTCCTCCTATTTTATATTTAATGTAGTAATTTGTCAGGCAGGGAATTCTCTCGGGTATTTGGTCATTTTTAGCACCTTCAATTGGTTTAATTGGTCACTCTGTGTGTTTGAAGTAGATGTTTTGAAAAATGCTGTATGGTATTCAAGCTGAAAATTACTTTAAAAAATTGTAATGCATTGCAGATAATTTACACAGAGCGAGGTTTAATGCTGAGGATGAACTAATATGTGAACAATAACAGAGGCACTGTGGTTGAGATCTAGCTGCTCAAAGTCCCACAATTTATTCTGATATATATTGTTCTATTGAATCAATTATTGCTTTCATATAATTTCTCTCATCAACTCAAAGGACAGGCCATTCAGTCTGTCAAATGTGTTCTGTTATTCAATATCCAGGTATACCTTACTCTCACCATCTGTTTCAATTCTATCAACTTTGGGAATCCGTTTTGAACAAAAATCTATCAATTTCAGCTTCAAAGTCTTTAACTGGCCTTCAACCTTTGTCAAAAGAGAGATCCTTATTTCCTCTAAGATAGCACATTGTGGCGCTGGAGGAACACAACAGGTCAGGCAACATCAGAGGAGCAGAAAAGCTAACGTTTCCGGTAGGGACGCTTCTTCAGAAATTGTGCTCCTGAGATGCTGCTTGGCCTACTGTGTTCATCCAGCTTCACACTTTATTATCTCAGCTCCATAATGTGTTGTCTCTGACTCCAGCATCAGTGGTTCTTACAATCTCCTTATTTCCTCTACTATTTTTGTGAGGCCAAATTAAGTGGCCTCACTTCTAGATGGCTTAACTCCAATTTTAAGGTTATGTTCCCTGACTTGGACTCACCCTGCAGAAGTTTCTCTCTATCTATCATATCAAATCTTTAATCATTTTATGTTCCTCAATCAGACACATTATTATTTTATTACAATTATTTTCTCGGTAACATGGCCTATTAACTTATTCTTATATACTTTGTATTCTTTTCCTGTAGTGTTAGTGTCCCTACATCTGAACCAAGGGGCCCGGGTTCAAGCCGTGCCTCCTCTATTTATGAAGAGGTTGATTAGAAAATATCCATCCTGGTATAATTCTGAGATGCCTCCAAGTATCTCTCATCTCTCCAAGGCAACACTATTCTGAAGAGCAATGCCAAGAACTGACCTACCATATTACAGATGGGGATGTAACAGAACTCTCTACAGATGTAATATTGCTTCAACATCTTTGTTTTTACAGCCCTCTTGAGATAAAAGTCAGTATAGCTTTCACCTTACTAATTATTTTTATACCTGTAAACAAGCGTTTCATACTTTATGTACTTGTACTTTTGTACAAGACAGTTGTTAGCCTCAGCTACAGAATAGTGTACTGTTGGTTGAGCAACATTATAGGAAAGATGCAACAGTATCAGAGTTAGTGTTGCACTGATTAATGAATATGGTTCCAGGAATGAGAAACTTCAGCCATGAGGATAGATTAAAGAAGTTGGGGCTATTCTCCTTGGAGGGAACAAAGCTAGATTGATATTTAATGAAGATTTTCAAAATCATCAATGGGTTGAAAAGAGTAGACAGGGAGAAACTGGTCCTTCTCATAAGAGGAACAAGAATGAGAGGGCATAGATTGATAGCGATGTGCAAAGGAAGGAAGAGCGATACGAGAAAAATCTTCTTCCCACAACAAATATTAAGTGCATGGAACGCTCTGCCTGAAGACATGGTGGGGGAAGGTTCAACTGAGGCATTCAGGAGGGCGTTGGATGATTATGTGAACAGAAATTGTGTGCAGGAATATGTGGAAAGACAGAAGGTTGGCCCTGGGGCATAGAATCTGTGGAGGCACAATGGGCTGAATGGTCAGCTTTAGCACCATTTCAATTCTGCAATTCTGTGGAATCTCTCAACTTGTCTGCAGTACCAGTTTCTCGCCATTTTTAAACTATTCTGATCTATTGTGGATGGCTTCCCAATTCCCACATTGTAGTCTATCGTTTATTTACTTAACCTATCAATGTCCCTTTTCAATATTCTGCTCTGACTTGGTTTATTTATTGCTACATCTAACTGTTGTCCACAAAATCAAACATATGGCTCTCTATTCCTTCATTCGAGTCGTTTATAAATATAATGAAAAGATGTGACTCCAGTACAGGTTCTTTGGGGAAAGCATGCGTCACAACTGTCAATTTGAGTATTGGGTCAATTTATCACTTGAAGATGGGTCCTATTGTGTAGGTGGCAAAACTTAGTTACTTTTTTCAGAGAAAATCCAGTTTTTCTCTACATTCCACATCAATTTCCTCTGCCTTTCTGTGGATCAGAAATGGATAACATGTAAAATTTTTCACCAACTTCACTGAGAGCTGATTCAGCGTTTGAAATGGAGGATAAACATTTCATTTCCCTCCTGCTTGCAATTTCCATCCAATTGTAGAGTAGGGTGGAAGACCACTAAAAAAAAAGGGTTTAGAGTTTGTGAAGATAATGAAAAGTTAGCTGAGATGTTCAGTACATTTTTAATCGTGAGTGTAAAGTGTTTTCAAGCTTTCAAATGCCACCATTAGGAATTGTATAATAACATAAATGCATTTCTAAGACAGTGATTCATCATGAGGCTCTGTCATTAGAGGAACTTTGCATAGTCCTTCACACTGTGTATTCACATGCATTAGAGTGTTTTTCCAATAGAGAGAGCAGTAGAATGCAGTGGCAAAATGTTGCAATCTGTTCTGTAAGCCCATACAGTCACCTTTCCAGTGTGATTTAGATTGCTCTGACTAATAAAGAAAGCTGGTTTTGACACTTTAAAATAATGAAGGAACTTAAATTATTGACAGGCACCTTACTTTCAAATTGAAGTGAAATCCTTCTGTTCTTTCTATTCAAGAAGATGCTTGGCTGAGTTTCAAATGATTTTCTTCTCAAATCATTCTTATGGAGACTTTTATTAGATAGTTTTTTTCCCCCCCCAGAGGATTATAAAGTAGCTTTCATTGATATGTCATGGAGCTTGAGGACTGTTCATGTGGATACTGCAGAATACGTAAGCATAATGAGACAGGTGATATGATGGAGAATGGCTGGAATGGGTGCTGAGTGAGTGGGTGTGGAGTCGTTGAGGGAGCTGAGGGCTGGAGTTTAGAATGGACTGTTAAACAATGTTGGGGGTTGGGATATTGTGTCTGATAACTGAGACAGAGCTACTGACAAATCTGACTCCACACTTATATTCTTAATACACTCCAGCACTGTTCTGAAACTACACTGCAAACTCCCTTGCTTGTACTTGCTTCCCAAACCAGTTCTGCTCAGAATGGAAGCGGATGGGTTGGACGCTGGTTTTCTATAGTGACTTAGATTTTTAACTCTATGAGAAGCTTCTGCCTACAATTCAAAGCAGTCTGTTTTCTGAGATTAGGACACCATCTGTCATTAGGTGAATTGCTGCCTCCTCCCTTCAAAGTCCATTTTAAATAAATTGGCTCATGACTCAGACTTCTTGCTGTCAAATGTGTTCATAGATTCAATCATATTATGGTAAATGAAGTAATATCACCCGTAATCTGTTTGAATGGCAGAAGAGTCGAGCGGGTTAAGTGGCCTTTTCCTGTTCTTCATTCCCTTCTGGATAGTTGTTCTGTTGCCATTGGATTACTGACTAATTCAAGCAATGTCGAGGTGGTGATTTAGTGTTAATGTTACTGGGCTAGTAATTTAGCTAATCTCCAGGCATTCGGGCTCAAATCCCACATGGGAAATGGTTCGGCTTCAACAAGATCTGGAATAAAGAGCTGATTTAACAATGGTTATGTAACTACTGTCATCTTTTGTTTAAAAAATACCATCTGGTTCACTGATGTTCTTTAGGGAAGGAAATCTGCCATCCTTTCCTGGACTAGCCTACATGTGATTCCAAGCCACAACAATGCAATTAACTTATATCTGGACAATTAGAGATAGACAAAAAATGCTGTCTGAACCAGCAGTACCCCAGTCCTATGACTTTTTAAAAGTAATTAACACATTACTCATTAATCAAGTTTGAAATGGGCCATTCTGTTCTTGGTTCAAGAAAATATTGAAAATATTGTTCCAGGAAACAATTCCAAATAAATTCATTTCCTTTGCTACTTGAATTACATTGTTTTTCCAGGTCCACCAGAGGGTTAACTCATCTCATATTATGGCTCTGTTATTGCAATAATTCCTTTGTTATTCCTTTGACTGTCCAACTGTTCTTCTCTTTGGGCTCTACCTCCACCCATCATTTACTGCTTATTCCTCCCATCACCCTATCTCCTGCATAAAAACCAACTTTTCCTAGCTACCGTCAGTTCTGAGGAAGGGTCACTAGATCTGAAAGTTAAAACAGTGATTTCGCTCCACAAATGCTGCCAGCTCTGTTGAGCCTTTCTAGCAATTTCCGGTTTTGTTTCTGATTTCCAGCATTGGCAATTATTTTCTTTTTATTTTGTTAGGAAACCTGGAGTGCCTGCTTTAAGACAGATCTCAAGGCTTCAAAGAGGGTAGTGTGGAGATTTCCCAGAATTATACCAAAGATACAGAACTTTAGTTAGGTAGGGCAACTGGGAGGCTCTCTTTAAAGTACAGAAGCTCGACAAGAAATTGAGATATTCAAAAATGAAGAGGGGCTTTGATTATAGGGGAGCTGTTGCTTGTAACAGGAATGTTGCTAACCAGATTTAAAGTAATTGGCAAAAATCAGACAGGAGATGAGAAATTCTGTTAGACAACATCCTTGAAAGTGTTGCCTGAAAGGGTGAAGAAAGCAGATTCAGGAGTAACTTTCAAAACAGAATTGATTTAAAAAGGACAAACATTCAGGGCTAAGAGCAGGAGAGTGGCATTAATCTGACAGTTCTTTCAAGGAGCTGACATTGGCATGACAGACAAACTGGTCTCTGTCTGTGTTGTATGATTGTAAGGCTTGGAATCTACTAACAGCACAATCTGTAATTCAAAAGGAGAAGTGTGCTGGATTACGAACTAGATTTAGGCAGCCCAACTCTGGCTATCTCCGCGGGTGTGTTTTGTGTCCTTCACACCCACTGCAGTCTGAATGTAACTGTTGCTCAGTGTAAAATAAAAAAGACTATATTACATTTTAATGTCGAGTCAATTTAATGTTAATGGCTAAGCAGGCATTCTCCTGTAACTTCAAGAATGAATTGCTATTTGGCTGTCAAGAATCTGGGCACTTAGTGTAGCTGCAAGCATATGCACACAGAGGTTTGTTTGTCTCTGATCAAAAACAGCACAGATCATAGCAACATACAGCTATCGGTCTGAGCCAACGCCTGTAGCATAACAACACCCTTAGGGGATTTCATTTCCTCTGATGTTCGCAGCTCAACTCATGTGAGTAATATTCCTTTGTACAGCATTCTAACACAGTTCTAGGCCAATTTATTTTAATCGCAGACATATATTAACCAGTATTCTGCTGGCTGATATCAAATCCTTTTCTGTTCCAGTACAATGACCAGAAGCTGTTACCCTTTTGAGCAATGACAACTGGCTGTGAGGCTTAGTCACACTATGATAAACAGTTGATATTAAAGCCTTAACATCTGAAGGAATGGTCCTGTATGTACTTAATACCTTGCACATGTGTGTCCAACAGGTCTAATGCACCCTCTCCTGTGTAACCACATGTCTCCTATAATATGGATTCCAGAACTGCTCACAATACTCTAGCCGTAGCGAAGCCAATGTGTTCCTAAGATGCTGCTTGGCCTGCTGAGTTCATCCAGCTACGCACTTTGTTATCTCCAATTCTCCAGCATCTGCAGTTCCCATTATCTAGAATAGTTAGGTGGCTGTTTTTGACTGACATGGATGCAATGGACCAAAGCATCTTTCTTGGTGCAGTAGATCTCTATGATTCTACAGTAAATGTAGCCTCCACATTGTGACACACAGAAACTGGGGCTCTTCAGCGTGAGAAGAACAAGGAAGAAGCTTGGCAGTGTGCCATTTTCACTGGCATGTTGATATTCTGTGATGCTCATGAACCATATCAACAATGGCCGATTGCCTCTTGGGAGACTCGGAGACTGAGGGAGGCCATCAGAACAAAAGTGTGAATTGAATTCTAAAAGCTGTGCACCTTGACAGAGGTGCAAGTTCAGTTCTGTGGGCAGCTTGAAATGAACAATAGACTCCCCAAGTCAGAGCATCTTTGGCTCCTGGGAGATTTCAATGTGAGAGTGTGAGGATGGACCCTGAGGCAGGGTCCTTCTGCTTTGGATAATATGGCCTCGGAAATGCAACTGCAAAAGGACAAAGATTACTTGAGATTTTCTGCTAACATGTACTTCCTATAACTAACACATTCATTCAGATCAAATGCTGCCACAAAGATTTCGAGAGACATCCAGGATCAGGGCATTAGCACCAGCTGGAGTTGTTTCTCATCTGATGTAATTTTCTGAACGGTACTTGCACCACCTTCAGCTATGACAGCACAGACTGTGAAACAGGCTACTCCCTGGTGTGCACCAGCATTAGAATGCAACAGATAAAGACTTTTAATTCAAAGCAGGAATGCCATCTTTGTGATATCAGCCTTGCTGTCTATTCAGATAAAAACCAACAGCACCTCTAGGCAAAATGGACATGCTTTGAAACCTTACCTATAATACTGCCCTCTCAACAAGAGTGAAAGAGGCTAAAATCACTGTGCTCGACCAAATCATTGAAGATAAATGGTCTGTTCTCATTAATTATAAGACAGGCCTGATGAGAAAACTCTGAATGAACTAAGAGCTGCTCATCATCATTAGTGCAATTCCTGTGGACTTCGCTATTTGGTTACATCTTGGCCACAATATCCAGAGGTTCTCTGACACAGAGAGTCTGAAGCACTGGAAGAATGTGTAAGGAGATCGAAAAAGCAACTGGTTCATCAGGCTCTGTTGAAAACAAAGTCAGGATAGATCACTGCAGTGGACAGTTGGTGAGTGGGTGGATCACTCCTTTGAGTTATGCATTAACTGTCGCCATGGAGGCACACCTGTTACGGCAGAGCCTGACATCAAATCTGGGCTGTTGTAGATTGACAAAGCAACAGTCTTACTAACCAAGTGCAAAGCTCCAGATGCTGACGCGATGCTGCCTAAAGTGCAGGAAACTGGAACTCCTGGAGCATCCCCATGAGCGTCTTTGTCTCCACCCAAGATACGTCATGCAAAGATTGCGAGTCTGTACAAGATGTAGGGTGATGCAAACAACTGCAGCGATTACTGGGGACAAAATCCTATTCAGAACCACTGGATAAAGTGTTTGCCTGTGGTCTTCTTATCAGACTGCTGGTCCTGGCTAAGCACAGTTACCCTGAATTCCAATGTGGTTTCAAAACTGGTAGATCCATAATTAACATGCTTGAGCAACTGTAAGAATAACATAGTGAACAAAGTAATCTACTACATATCGCCTTCGTTGATCTCATCAAGGCAATTCAACAATGGGAGAAGCAACACTGCACTTAAGCTGTGGGGAAAATTGGCTGCTCTGTGGGGTCTCCTCATTCCAGGATAACACAATGGGCAAGATCAGACTTCATGATGCAATGTCACATCCTTCTGAAACCCTCAATGGGTCAAACTGCATTATGGTCTGCACTGTGATTCTAACATATTCTTCTCTTTGTGACTGTCATATGGCTTCAGGTCCACTATGGATGCTGCCAGTGTATTTGCAAGAACTGGCAGAAAACTTTTATTCACCTGAGATGCAAAGACTAGCGACATAATGTTCTTATCAAAGCATTGTTCTACTCCGATGATGTTGAACAAGCATTCCCCGAGACTGAGGAACGCCTTCAGTGACAGATGGACAGACTATGTCATACCACGTAAGAGTTTAGTTTGACCCATCAGCATCAGAAAGACAAGTTTTACAGTCCAGGATGTTGCCATTTCACCATTTATCAATGCAGACAATATGACGTTGGAAGTTAACAATAACTTCACATACTTCAGGTTGTCTCAGAAAGGCTGGAACAACAACTTGACTGATAGTATCCAGCTGTAAATCTATCAAGCCTGTACCTTCAGCACGCATGATTACAATCATGACATCTGGGCAACATGCACTAGAGAGAAGAAAAACCAAACATTTTTCAGCTTCATTATTTCAGATGTGTGCTCAGCTCTTGAAAATCCCGAAGCAGGCTAATTCCATCACCATTTACTCATTACTATTTCAAAGACGTGTGAACTGGATCAATCTTGTTCATGGGCTAGACAACCCAAAGATCTTCAGTATGGTGAACTGGCCACTGGGGAATAATCTTCTGAACATCCATTCTTCTGCTCTAAGGATACCTGCAAGAAAGATATGAAGATGGCAGGTATTGTTACCAATAACTGGGAGACAGACTCTGATGATCATGCCCCCTGCACAGGCAAAAACCAAAAGCTTAGCTGAATGTCTTTTTGTTCTATGCATATAAGCTGACAAAAGTGTATTTTTCCTCAAGGTCTCTGAAACTGCTCCTGAACACAAGAGAGAGAAATCACACTTAGTACATATGCAATTCCCATTAAGAAAGTCACTTTTAATGGGTCTGGGGTCGGGTGGGGGATGATGCTTGTTGGAAAATGACACACAGATATCCGTTTCTGTGATTCAGATTTCTCAGACACCAGATGGAGGAGCAACGGAAATGGGATAGGTGTCAATCCAGTGGGTATGCCCACTCAGTGGTGATACACATAAGCTTACTGAAGCTCAACAACATCCAAGGTTACAATCACTTCCTAACCCTGCCAAGCATTTCCTATCCTCACACCGCATCCCATTCTATACACATACTACTTGTATTCCCTTTGTTATAGCAGATTAATGGAATTGAAATTGATGTATTAAACAGATACCATTTACTCTCGATGCAGGGTCCAGAAAATAGGCAGATCCCTAAAATTACAATGAACCATAATGGGTAAATGTAAGAAAACACTTCCTACAGGCAGTGCAAATCCGGAACTCAGCCAGCTCCAAAATTTTTTTAAAAAGCCATTGGTGTTGGGAATCACTTTAAAACTTCAAAACCAAGATCAAAGTTCTTTCTTATTTGGGTTATAAAAGGTTATGGATCCAAGGGTGGCAAGATCTTACTAAACAGCAGAACAGATGGGTGGGGTGTTGTAGAATGGGCATCTCATTTCCCTCAGAGAGAAACAAAGTTAAAATTCCCAGTCCAATATGACTCGATGTAATTACATGAATGGGAAGGGTTTGGAGGGATATGGGCCAAATGCAAACAAGTGAGACTAGTTTCGGAAAATGGTCAGCATGGACCAGTTGGACCGAAGGGTCTGTTTGCATGTTGTCTGACTGACTGTATTGGAATCATAGAATCCCTACAGTGTGGAAACAGGCCAGTCGGCCCAAAAAGTCCACATTGACACTGAGAGCATCCCACCCACACCTGTCCCCCCTATAACCCATGTAATCTACACATCACTGAACACTATGGGCAATTTAGCATGGCCAATCCACCTAACCTGCACATCTTTGGAGTGTGGGAGGAAACTGGAGCTCCTAGAGGAAACCCACACAGACTCGGAAGAAGGGTCTAGGCCCGAAACATCAGCCTTCCTGCCCCTCTGATGCTGCTTGGCCTGCTGTGTTCATTGTGCTCTTCACCTTGTTATCTCAGATTCTCCAGCATCGGCAGTTCCTGCCATCTCAGACACAGAGAGAACACGCAGACTCCACACAGACAGTCACCCGATGGTGGAATTGAGCCGAGGTCCCTGTCAATGTGAGGCAGCAGTGCTAACCACTGAAGAGGTGTATTGGAATCAAAACAATAACTCTGCTTCTTTCTCCACAAGATGCTGCCAGACCCGCTGAGCTGCCCCAGCACTTTCTGTTTTTATTTCAGATCCATAGTCTTTACTTTTTGTTTTCTTCTGCATTCAATATATACCTTTTATCACCACAGTCTTGAAAGCAGTATTTAAATGATTATTCATTTCTGTGAATCACTGTACAAACAGAGCAATGGAATCATTCAGAGATGAGATTTGAATTCGGAATTAAACACCCTGTGTGTTTGTCTTTGACGATAACATTGGTTTGGAGGTAAAAGAAAACACATTGCTTTGGATCGCTGTACAGGCAGTTTTTGATTCAGTGGAAGTCTTTGAATTACACGAAAGACACCATGACACTGCCGTAAGGATACTTTAAAGAACACCACATCTATCGCTTAATGAAGTCCATTAAGAAATCTGACTGCCATTCGGAGCGTTATTTCCCTTTTTCCCGTTTCTGCCTTTTGCTGCGGCTTGTTCCCAAGTTGCCAATTGATGTGAGATTATGAAAACTAAACACAATTACTGAAATTTAATTAGCAGTTGTCCACCAGCTCTTTATTTAAACATGCAGCAAATGCTGGAAAGGATTGCATTTAATAGCAACACTGTTTTTGTTTGAAACAAGCTTAATCCATGTTTTCTCGCACTGCGATACTTCAGAGGTAATAAAGCTCAGAACTGGGTTGCAAATCTCGCTTGAACTTTTCTCTTTCATGTACAGTGGCACTGTCGGGGTGAAAGAAACAAAACATTGCAGATGCTGGAAGCCTGAAGTGAAATTTAAAAATTGCAGAATGTCTTGCATCATACAGTATCATGCAATAAAGCCATTTGGCTTATTGTGCCTGCGCCAGCTCTTTGAATGAGCTAACCAATTAATCTCCCTTCTTGCTCTTTCCTCATTTCCCTAACTGATTTGGTTTATTTCCGTGTCCAATTTTTATTCTATTTCTTTCTGAATCTGCAGCCATCACTCTTTCAGCCAGTATCTTCTGCAGAAGAAAACATTCTCTTCCTCTCAGTTGACCATTTGGCCCTTTGAGCTCATCGTGTCTTATCTTCCCACCCAGGATCCTGTTCCTGCTTTTGGTTAATATCCTTTGATCCCTTTCAGCCTTATGAACTATATCCAGCCCCTTCTTGAAAACAAAAACAAAGTTGCTGGAAAAGCTCAGCAGGTCTGGCAGAATCTGTGAAGGAAAAAACAGAGTTAACGTTTCGGGTCCAGTGACCCTTCCTCAGGCCCTTCTTGAAAACTTTCTGTTTTGCCCTCAACTGCTTTCTATGGCAGTGAATTCTGTAGGTTCACTACTCACTGGGTAAAAGAATTCCTTCTCATCTCAGCTCTGAATGGCCTATCCTATATTCTTAGATTGTGATCCCCAGTTTGGGACTCCCCAATCATCAGGAACACGCTTCTTGTGTTTACCCTGTCCAGCCCTGTTAAAAATGTAAATGTTTCAATGAGACCCCACCTTATACTTTTCAATTTTGCGACCATGAAATGATGGATGTATCAGGCGTACACCTTCTTCAGAATGGAATTACCTGACTTGCCAATGCAGGTGCTTCCTGATGTACTTTACTGAGTAGTTCCTTCAAAGTTCCTACACTTTGCCGACTGACATTGTTTGCTTCTTGTTGAGTTCTACTCATTTGTTTGAAGTTGAGGGGTTGCCAGTATTTATATGATCTGTTGGCTAGTTGATGGATCATTTTGAAAGTACTGTCAGGTACTATAGCTGTGACTTATTTGAGGCCTCAGGTAGAAGGTTTAAGTCCCTTTGCAGTGAGAATACCATCAAAACAGAAATTGCTAGAGAAATGCAGCAGGTTTGGCAGCATGTGGAGATAAAGCAGGTCATGGAATACTGATAGTGTGAAAGCAGGCCATTCAGCCCATCAAGTCCACACTGACTTCCTGAAGAGCATCCCATCCAGATCCACCCCATCCCTGGAACCCTACATTTCCCATGGCTCATTCCACACTATGGGCAACTTGGCAGGGCCAATCCACCTGATCTGCATATTTTCAGACTGTTGGAGGAAATTGGAACACCCAGGGGAGACCCACACAAGACGGGGAGAAGGTACAAACTCCACGCAGACAGTCACCTTTAGCTGGAATTGAACTTGGATCCCTGGTGACATGAGGCGGCAGTGCTAACCATTAGGTCATTATGCCACCCAATGGATTAGTGTAGATTTAACTGTTTGAGTCCAATTTGACTCTTTTTTTGGGGCCGGAAAATTGTCAAATGAGGAACAAGCAGTGTAAGTGCCCCAGAGCAAAATGCAAATGGACTGCTAACAATAGTAGAGAAGTGATTTGGATGCAGCAAGGTGTTAATGGTAGGTGTGAATAGCAGAAAATAGGCCAGCTCTGCTTAGAGTGACCCCATGCAGCCAAGGCACTAGAGGAGGAGAGGAGAGGGCAGGAGTCAAGGTAGAGGGCTGACCCATGACCTGAAGTTGTTGCATCCACCGTTGAGTCTGTAAAGGGCTGTCAACTGCCTAAACAGAAAATGAGATGCTTTTCGTCCAGCTTGCATTGAGGCTTGCAGGAAAACTGCAAAGCAAACATGGGACAGAAATGTTTGCATGAGAGCAAAATGGTGTTTTTGCAAGTGGCAAGAAAGTCTGTGCTATTCTTTGGGCCAGAATGGAGAAGTTTAGTAAAGTTGTCACCTGCTTATATAACCTGCACTTTGTTGTTGGAGAGGTAAGTCAGATGTGTCCCCTGGCTGTCATCCTGGGTGGATTTAGAAAATCACATGCTACTAATCAAGGAAAAACATGGGGAATCTCCTTGCAGGTTTTTGCAACATTATTTATGGTTCAGCCAGCACCTTTAAAGACAAGAGTAAAACTCTGAGATTGCTGGAAATGTGATCTAAGAAAGAAAGTGATGGAAAAGCCCAGGATCTGTGGATAGAAGTTGAGTTAACATTTCAATTCTGATGAAAGATCTCTGAAATTGGAGCTCAAACCCACTTGAGGCAAGTTGCCATAGTCTCACCAGACAACCAGGCTGCTCCTTCATTAGAGAAAGATGATTTAACCTGAGGGCCACCATAACTCAGGTGAGGAGAGAGGTTGAGAAGGAGAGTCCTTCATGGTAACCTCAGCTGGTAGAGGGAGCGAACTCACCCTGTTGGTATCACACTGATTCGCAAATCAACGGTACAACCAACTGAACTAAGCCATCCATCCCAAACCCAATGGCATCAAAAATAGCAATGTCCTACACAAAGTGCTGTAACCATGAAATGTCATCAGCCAGAAGTGTTATATCTATTTCTCCCCACACATGTGGCCCGCCCAACTGAGATTTTCCAGCAATGTTTTTGTTCTGACCCAGAAAATACAGATCATCTCCTTACTACCAGTTTGTGGGACTAGCTGAATGCAGCATTAGTTGCTTTGTCCCCAGATTATGAGAATAACTACTCTTCAAGGCCTCTGAATTGCTTTTAAAGCTGTTGTAAAATCTTAGAGTATGAAAGCCACAAACAGTACGTCTCTCTTTCTTTCAGAAACAAATGGCATTCCGATTTCAAAATTTGCTGAGTTAGCCAATTATTATGGGTACATTTAATTGGCCTCCAACATCCCAAAATTTATTCGAAGGTAATTGAGTTTTCTCATCTCAAAAAGATTATATTTATATTTTATGATTGTTCACATTTCAGGAGAACTTCCACTTGACAGGTGAGTTGAGATATTCCTCATTTTTGTACTTGGTGTGTCACAAAATCCTATTTGGCTGATACATTTGTATGTTTCTGTTCCCAAGAGCAGCCATGGGACCTATAGACAATTTACACTTAGAAAACGCTCACAAACAGTTCGACTCATCGTAGTCTTACCAGACCATACAGCTGCTCTCTCATTAGAGCAAGACATCTGGTGATGATTTATCCTGAAAGCCAGCATTCCTCAGGTGAGGCTGAGAAGGAGAGTCCTGCATGGGATCCTCAGCCAGTGATAGGGATTGAACCCACGAAGTTAGTATCATACTGCTTTGCAATTCAACTAAGCTAAGCCAAGGACAGACAGTAGCAGATTAACACCCAGTTAATTGGTGACTGTGTCACCGTTACAACTTTGACCACATTTCGTAAGAGCTTTTCACTGACTGTAAACTGTTTTGTGGCACCTAATAGTTATGAAACGTGCTATACGAATGCAAACCTTCTTTCCAAAAGAGGTTAATGGGAAATGTTGTTTGATAAGTTGATCCAACAATATATCGAAGTCTACATGGAAACATATATTTGCATGCAGTTTTTATTTACTATGATCATAGTTGTTCCATTATTTCCTTTGCAACCTGGTCAGTTTTACAGATGTGGTTTCAATCTGCAAAAAAGGTCTACGTCCCCATTGGATAGCTCTAGGGAATGTATAATTGTATGCCTCTACTTTAAGAAGAAATCGTGACATTGCAAAAGAAAAGGCATATCCTTAACAATCAATTTAATTGCCCGAAAATGCATACAGTGTATTCAGTTGTCAACTAAATATCTGTATCAATGTTTGTTCAGCTAAAGTTTGCTGTGGGCATTTAATTATTTGGCCAATTACAGAAGGATAGTAATTTTTATTTATAGACCCCAAATAATGTTAGCTTGAGAGGGTGTCAGTCAGGTCCACTCTTCTGAAGAAAATGGCAAGAAAAATATGACAAACTTCCCAGTGCCTTGATTGACAAACAACATCATTTGTGGAGTCTAATGTGCTTGCAGGTGCTTTTCTTTGTTGCCCCAGGAAAAGGGAGAGGCTTGTTAGAAATTGACTGTTTGCATGATTTGCAAGTGGGGAATAAATCCCCTGTGGTCTAATTTAATCATCTACAATAGATGATGAATACCAATCTGATGCGATGAAGATGGGACAATAGGATGTGACAGTTCCTGGGACCATTGGTGACAGAAACCACAGAAAAGCTGTAACTGCATATAATAATTCAGCCTGTGCGTTCTATGTTATTAACATCTGTACATTCAGATCCAATCATTGTACATGTAAATACGAGACAGGCCAAAGTATCTCCTTTCAAAATGTAATGATGGGAAATGCAGGTTGAAATATTAGTTTTTTGGAGTGTATTATTTGCTGAAGCAGCATGAACAAATCATTTCTAATTAGTTTTCTATTTAGTGTTGATGTGCTTGTTCCTGCTACTCAAAGCTCAAGACTAAATGCAGGTTGTTGTTATCATTGTTGTGTTTGACAAATGAGAATTGGCAATGAGTGGGAACAGCAGTAAGAGTAAATTTCAGAGACAGAGATGAGAAAGCAATCAGAAAGAAAAGTCATTTTGTGGTTTTTCAAAGCATGGTGGAAGGAAAGAAAAGGCAAAGAAAATTCCAGAGGATGGCAGCGAGGTGGCAAAGATATGTGATCATTCATTTTGAGGTCTCCAGTGTAATATTCAAAACCCTTTTGTCTTGTGTAAACTCATATCCACAAGTCAATCAGTTTCCCTTCTGGCACTTCAGTTAGGTTTAATTTCTAAGGGAACGGGGTGTGAAAACAGGGTCATAAAGCTAGGAGATGTCACAGAGTCATAGAGTCATACAGCATGGAAACAGACCCTTTGGCCACGTCGACCATAAGCCCAAACAAAACTAGCCCCACCTGCCTATGCCTGGCCCATATCGTTCCGAACATTTCTTGTTCATTTACTTATCTAACTTTTTTAAAATGTTGTAACTGCATCCACATCCATCACTTCCCCTAGAAGTTCATTCCACACATGAAACATTCTCTTTATAAAAAAAGCCCTCATGTCTTTTTAAAAATCTTTCTCCTCTCACCTTAAAACGCCCCCTGTTCTTGAAATCCCCCACCCTAGGGCAAAAGTGATCTGCCATTCACCTTATCTATACTCCTTATTATTTTAGAAACCTCAATAAGGTCACTTCTCAACTTCCTATGCTCCAATGAAAGAAGTGCCAACCTATCCAGCCTGTTTTCATGATGCAAACCTTTTATTCCCGTAGACATTGTGGTAAATCTCTTCTGAACCGTCTCCAGTTTAATAATATCCTTCCCATTTTAGTGGGACCAGAAATGGTCACAATACTCCAAAAGAAGCCTTATCAACGCCCTGTACAATCTTAAAAAACGGACAATAAAGCAGATGGATGTGCATATGAATTGGCAGGCCATTCAGCCCATTAAAACTGTGTAATCATCTGAAGGTGAGGCTAAAAAGTATGTAATTTATTCAGAGGGACAGGGAGTGCGAATAAAGGATTGTGTTCCTGGAACAGTAAATATACAGGTCTTTAAGAAGGCAAGAATATAAATATTGACATTGGGAAATAGCAAGAACTGCAGATGCTGGAGTTGGGATGATACAGTGTGTATCGTCAACTCCCTACTCCTCTGATTATGCGTGATCTGCCGTGTTCCTCCAGCTCCACACTGCATCGAACAGTGACATCGGTTCAATAAACTCTGCATGAGCAGTTGGGAACAAGACACAGCCTGAGTAAGACACAGCCAGAGTGAGTTTGTATTTAAGGGAATTTTGAGCACAATGGGAATTTGGTACAAAGGGAACAAGGGGTTTATTTGTTGCTTTTTGCTTTATTTGTTGCTAATAGTTTATAAGGACTATATTCTAAAGTAATGAGGACCAGAGAATAAGGGCCCTTGAGTAATTTCTTTTATTTAATGTTAAGCATCTTCCAAAAGATTAATTTATAGTGGCAAGTCATGCAGCAGAGCTTAATGCTGTAGTGTGCTCTTACTGCTCTATGTGGGAAGCTGGGTACATTCCCAGTGTCTGGTTCAGCATGTGTAAAGCTATTTACTCTAGCGGCAGCATCTGGAAGACCAGTTTCCAAGCTGGAATAGTGGCTGGGATTACTATGCAGCAAGTGTGGGCCACAGAGTATTACAGATAGAGAGGCACTGGGACTCCACAAGCGTGAAAGCAACGTGTGACTACCAGGTAAAACAGGAGGACCAGTTAGGAAGTTCAGGAACTCCCTGTGGCAATTCTCTTGCAAAACAAATGTACTACTTTAGATACTATTGATGGGAATGGCAACGCAGGGGAAAGCAGCAACATCCAAATTTGTTGCTCTATGATTGGTTCTACTGCATAGGGGAAGAGGTACAAAGGGTGGAAATGCAATGGTTACAGGGAGTTAACTGAAAGCAGAATAGACAGGCATTTCTGTGGCCACAAACAAGACTCCAGGATCGCATATTGCCTCCTTGGGGCTAGGATCAAGGATGCGTCAGAACAGCTACAGGCTGTTCTGGAGTGGGAGGGTGAACAGCTAGTTGTCGCGATGCACATTGGTACAGATGACACAAATATGAAAGAAAGGGTTGAGGTTCTAAAAAGAAGAATGTAGGGACCTAGGAAGTAAGTTAAAAATTAGGACCTCAAAGGTAGTGCCATGTGCCTGTCACAGATGAAGTAGCAGGATGTATCAGGTAAATATTTGGCTGATGAAGTGGTGCAAGGGAAGAGTTTCTGATTCCTGGATAATTGGCAGCCACTCTCAGGGAGGTTAGAATAGTCCAAATTGGATGTGTTACACCTAAGCAGGACCAGGTTGAAGTCTGAAGGGGTAGGATTTTCCAGAGTAGATGGAGAGGTTTAAAATAAATTGGCACCGGGATGGAACCCATGCAAGGAGTCAGACTAAAGGGAATCAAGGATAAGAACAAAAGATAGGAAGGGGAATAAGAAAAGTGATGGGCAGAGATATCAAGGGCCAGGATCAAACAAGGAAAAATGAAGGAAACCAGGGCAAGTAATGCTAAAAAGTAAAGCCTTAAGGCTTTCCACCTTAATACATAGAGCATTCAAATCAAGTGG
Source organism: Stegostoma tigrinum (assembly GCF_030684315.1). Classification (NCBI taxonomy): domain Eukaryota; kingdom Metazoa; phylum Chordata; class Chondrichthyes; order Orectolobiformes; family Stegostomatidae; genus Stegostoma; species Stegostoma tigrinum. Next base: position 9,474,987 of record NC_081378.1, read on the forward strand.
ATTTATTTATCATGCAAATGGATGAAAACAGGGTTTCAATGATACAGCTGGAATTACAGAGACGTGGCTGCAGGATGACCAGGGATGGATCCAGGTGTAACAAAAATAGAAGTTGCTGGAAAAGCTGGGCAGGCCTGGAAGCATCTATGGGGAGAAATCAGAGTTAACATTTCAGGTCGGGTGACCCTTCCTCAGAACAGGTCTAAGGGTATTCAGTATTTAGGAAGGACAGGCAAAAAGGAAAAGGTGGTGGAGTAGCATTCATGGTTACAGGGGCAATTAGCATAATCAAAGGGTATTAGCTTCAATGGTGTGGAATCTGTATGGATCGAACAAAAATATGACAGGAGGTTGTATGGGAGGTGGTGTTGGGAATGACATTAAATCAGAAATTAGAGATGCGTGCTAAAAAAGAAACATCTGTAATTATGGCTTTGATCTGCCTATAGCTTAGCCAAATCAAAGTAGTAACAATGCAATAGAGGAGGAATTCCTGGCATGTACACAAGATGGTTTTCTGGGTCAATACTTTGAAGAACGAACTTGAAAGCAGGCTATCCTGGACTGAATATTGTGTAATCAGAAAGGAATAATTGTCAATCTAATCATTTGCTGGCTCTTGAGAAGGAGTGACGATAATGTGATAGAATTCCTCATCAAGGTGGAGCTGCAGCTAGGGTCTGGAATCTACATAGAGGAGACTACGATGGTACGAGGTGTGAGTTGGCCACGAAAGACTGGGGAATGTTATTAAAACGATGATCATGTAAAAGCAGTGGCAAACATTCAAACTGTCTGGTGGTGAAGTAAAATGGGAAAGGTGGCCAAATTAAGGCTGACCAGGAAAATTAGAGACATTGTTAGATCTCGAAAGAGACGTACAAATTGTTCAGATATAAAAAACCTGAGGTGTGGAAGCAAATTAGAATTCAGCAAATAAGAACAAAAATATTGATTAAGGAAAAGAAAATGGAGTGCAAGGGTAAGCTTACAAGAATCATAAAAACTTACTCTAAAAGTTTCTGTGAATGTGTGAAGGGTAAAAAAGATTGGTGAAGACAAAAATACAGTTCGAAACGGGGCAACTTGTAATGGGGAGCAAATGCATACTTTGGTTCTGTGTTTACAAATAACATACCTGAAATGTGGGGAACACAGGGTTTAAGGAGATGAATGAACTACAGGAAATCAGTATAAGTAGGGAAATGGTGTTCGGAGAAATAACAGAATTCAAGGCAGATAACCACCAGGGTCTGACAGTCTACATCCCAGTGTATGTCAAATCCCAATTAAGGAAGTTACCCTATGATAGTAATTAATTAACAGCTATCTTCAAAGATTTTATGGACTCTGAAATAGACTCTACAGAATGGAGGGTAGCTAATGCAGCTCTTCTATTTTAAAAAAAAGCAAAGATAAAGTTGGCTATTATGGGCTAGTTAGCCTGACATTGATGGTAAAGAAAATTTTTATAGTCTGTCATGAAAAATTGGAAAGCAGTGGCAGGATTGGACAGAGCTAGCGTTGTTTTAAAAGAAGAGAAGTTATGCTTTTCATGTCTTTCAGGCTGTAACTTAAACAGTTGACAAAGGGGAGGTTTATTTAGACTTTTAGAAAGCTTTCAAAGATATTTGAAGATACTAAGATATTAGGGTACAAGATTAAAGCACATGGGATTGAGGGTAGTTTATGAAACAGATGGAAAACTAGTTGATAGGAAACAAAGTGTAGGAATAAAGGGGTCTTTTTCCGAATGGCAGGCAATGACAAATGGGGGTAACATGTGTATCAGTGCTAGGACCCTAGCTCTTAACAATATATATCAATGATTTAGATGAGGGAACTAAATGTAATATTTGAAAATCTACAGATGACACAAATCCGATTGGGAGGGTAAATGTGAGGATAATACAGAGGTGCGTCAGTGTGATTTGAGCAAGTTGAGTGTGTTGACAAATGCATGGCAGGTGAAGTATAAAATCAATAAATGTGAGATTGTCCACCTTGGCAGAGAATCAGGAAGGCAGATTTTTACCTGAATGTGGTGATAGATTGGGACAGGGGAATGTGCAATGAGGGCTGTTTTCTTGTATACCAGTCCCTGAAAATAAGCAATAGTCAGTCAAGAGGACAAAAGATATGTTGGTCTTCATAGTGAGAGGATTTGAGTACAGGAGCAGGAAGTCTTGCTACAATTTTGCCAGGCCTTAGTCAGACCACGTTTTGAATATTGTGCACATTTTGGTCTCCTTACCTGAGGGATGATGTTCTTGCTGTAGAGGGAGTACAGTGAAGGTTTACAGGCTGATCCCTGAGACAACAGGACTGACCGATGAGGACACATTGAATTGGTTAAATTTATGTTTGCTGGAATTCAGAAGAATGGGGGAGGATTTCATTGGAACATCTAAAATTCCAATATCAGTAGACAGGGTAAATTTGGAAGGATATTCCCAACGGCAAACAGCCCAGAATCAGTGTCACAGTCTGCGGATATGGGCTAAACTATTTCACACTGAGATAAGCCAAAGAGTGGTGAGCCTTTGGAATTCATTACCACAGAAAGCAGTCAAGGCCAAACATTGAATAATTTCAATAAAGAGTTGGATACAGCACTTGGGGCTAAAGGGAACAAAGGATATGGCAGAAAAACAGGAACAGGCTAATAAGTTGGATGATCAGACCATGATCATAATGAATGGCAGATCAGGCTCAAAGGGCTGAATGGTCCAATCCCATTCCTATTTCCTATGTTTTTATGGATAAGCCGAAGCCCCTGGAGGTTGAAGGTGGAATATAATCACTCACGGTTCCCTCTCCTCACTACTACTCAAATACCTCCACTGGAGATGGGGCCTGCAAAATGGACAGAGAGCAAGGTGATAATTAGACTGAACAGAGATTCTCTTCCTCAAGTCCATCCTCCCTACTTTGTCCCTCATGGCCTCCCTTCAACTCACTAATAGCTGAACAGCTATCAGATATTGACATATAACAGGATAAAAAATCTTTTCTCCACTTGTTAATTTCATCCCTCTCACTGGTCACTGGCTTAAGGTGAAACAGACCGTTCACAACTGAGCATCTTATTTGAAGTTAAGCTGTGCTTTCAACCTTGCATTTATTCCCTCAATGATACCACCTCCTCTTATCTTCCAGTAACAATGCCTCTGCACATCTGTTGTTGCTTTAATTCTTTATTCATTCACAAGATGAGAGCATCTCTGGCTAGGCCAGTATTTATTGCCCAGAGGACAATTAACAGTCAATTCCATTGCTGTGCGCCTGAAGTCACATGTCAGCCAGATCAGGTAGGATGGCACTTTTCTTCCTCAAAGGGCATTGTTGAACTAGGTGGGCTTTTCCCCTGACAATCGACAATGAATTCATGGTCATCACTAAATTCTTAATTGCAGATTAGATTAGATTCCCTACAGTGTGGAAACAGGCCCTTCGGCCCAACAAGTCCACACTGCCCCTTGAAGCATCCCACCCAGACCCATCCCCCTATAACCCACACACCCCTGAACACTATGGGCAATTTAGCATGGCCAATTCACCTAACCTGCACATCTTTGGACTGTGGGAGGAAACCAGAGCACCCGAAGGAAACCCACACAGACACGGGGAGAATGTGCAAACTCCACACAGACAGTCGCCCGAGGCGGGAATTGAACCCAGGTCCCTGGTGCTGTGAGGCTGCAGTGCTAACCACTGAGCCACCGTGCTGCCAATTCAATTTCCACCATGTGCCATGGCAGGATTTGAATCCAAGTCCCCAGAACACTATTTGGGTCTCTAGATTAACAGTCCACTGATAATACCACTAGGCTAACGCCTCCCCTGCTGAAACCTGTTATCTCCAGACTAGAAAATGTTAATACTCTCTTGAAGTGGCTAACTTCCACTATCTGTAAATGTGAGTGCTCTTAAAAAATTTTGGCATGGATAATTGTGAGATCTATAATTTTGAAATTTTCGCCATTGTTTTCAAATTCCTTCATAGCTTTGTTCCAAGGTGTCTCGCTTCCCACAGCCTCGTAACACTTTGATACCTCTGTGTCCCTCTAATTCTGGACACTTGCTTATCTCTAGTTATCATCCCTCCCCCATTGGTGGCCATGGTGTTGGCTATCTAGGCCCTAAGCTCTGGAATTTCCTTTGGAGCCATCTCTAACTTACTCCCACTCTTTACTCTTTTAACACACTCATTAAAGCCTACCTCTTTCCAAAAGTCCCCTTATGCAGCAAATGTTAATGTTTGTTTGACAATGCTCTTGTGAAGCACCTTGGGATGTTCAAGAAGCCTCACAAATACAAGTTGTCATTGTTGACTTTCATCTGGATGCAACATTGGACAATCGCCAGCCCATGTGTATACTTAACACTGTAAGTTTTGAAGTACAGTTTATCCTTAGACCATGACCAGCTTTAACGATCTTCTTTTATTTGATAACATTCCTGTGAAACATCTTAAAAATTTTTACATGAAAGATCTTCAAAAAGTTATTTTGCGGCACCTTCAAACCATTGCAAAAGCAACATTTGTTTGCCATCCTTAAATGCCAGACTCTTCAGCAGTGGTTTTGTGCCACTCATTGGCTTGCTAGACTATTTCACTGGATAGTTAAGAGTCAACCATATTGCTGTGAGTCTGGAGTCACGTGCAGGCCAGATAGGGTATCATAGCTGATTTCCTTCTCTACAACATATTAGCAAACCAGCTGGGTTATTATGATACTGTAACAGTCACTATCATTGAGGTTAGCATTCAATTCGAGGATGGAGACTACAGTAGAGGTAATGTCACAGGGTTAAAAACTTCAGAACCTCAGACCAATGTTCTGAGACCCTGGATTCAAAGCCTACCATGGCACATTTCAATGAAAGTCTGGGATAAAGAGTATAATGTGTTTGTCAACTGTTACAAATCCCATCAGGATCTATCGGGAAGGAAATCTACCATATTTACCTGGTCTAATTAACATGTGATTACAGACCCACAACAACGTGGTTGACCCTTAATTGCTCTCCTGGCACCTGGGGATAGTCAATAAATGATGTTCTTGACGGCAACAATCACATTCCATCAATGAATAAAAACAAATAAGACCCAAATAGTGGGAATTGAACACTTGTGTCCAGAACATTACATTGGGCCTTTTTACTGCAGTCAGTGAAATTTCTTGAACTGGTGTCCTAAAGTCCCAGGATTTCATATTAAAATGAGAATTAACTTAATCGCTGGGAGCAGTAACATAGGAAAAGAAGTACAAATGAAAATGAGAGATAAAGACAGATTGGTGAAGTGCCATAATCAAAGTAATATTGTGAGATAGAAAGATTGAGAAGTAATATCAAGCAATTAGGGAAAATAGAAAGGCTCCCCTAGAGAGGCCTGTTGACATTTGAGGTAAAGAATATAGAATGATGCAATGTTTGAAAGCCTGATAACGTGAATATAAATAAAAAGTAGAATATATCACCAGTATTTCAAGATTTCCAATACTTCAATTTATTTTGTATAAGCTCGCTGTGTACAAAACACTTGCTGTATTTATCCACATGGCAACAGTCATCCAGAGTAGTTCAGTAAATAAGAAGTGCTTCAGGACATCTGGGATGCTTTATAAAGAGATTAGTTAGTTCCTTCTGTGCACACCTTGGGATCAAAAGCAAAAGAGATGAGCTATTGGAACAGCTGATTCAAATACATGCATATCATATTGTCTTGATTATGGGAGCAATCTTCTATATCAGGAAAAAAACAAGAAGCTTGTAAATATTAAACAGAATAACAGTGAGGCCTCGTGTCTCCGACTGAGGAGTAAACCATCCATTAATGCTTATAGTTGCGGAATATTGGCATATTGATAATGTCACTGGATCCGTAAACAGAGCTGTAGAATAATATTCTGGGGAACTCAATTCTCACTATAGTAGCTTTAAACTTAATTCATAATTTGGATTAATTAATTAATTAATTAATCTCTATTGGAAACCCAGTTTCAGTTATGATGACTAGGAGACCATTACCAATAACCCAAAAAGCCTAACTGATCCTACACAGGCAGCTGAGCACTCCTGAAAAGCAAGCTAAGCAAAGACTGCTGAAATTTTAAGTTATTCCTTTATTTTTCTAGTTTATGTTCAGAAGGACTTTAATATTAACTATTACCCTATTCTTTTATTTTTCTGCTTATTAAATGATGGAAATGCTTAACTTTTTAATTTTTCTTCTTTTACGACTTTCTACCTTTGTTTATTTTGTTCCTCGGTACCTTTGTACCTGAGATGGTGGTGTGTACAGCAACATGGTACACTGGACTCCAGACCCCCTTGCAAACTTAACCTCCTTTTGAAATGGTTTGCTCAGTTGGATCAAACCATTACAGAAATGTTGGGCAATTGGGGATGGGCAACAATTGCTGGCTTTGCCAATGAAACCCACATCACACTAATAAAAAACATAAAACACACGTTTGACACTGTACAACTTGCTGATGAATATCACAAGAATGTTATCAAACAAAATCTGACATCAACCAGTTAATGAACACTTAAGGGTATTGTCCCACTGTCACTGATATTAATACATTACAGACAAGGGTCTTGCGGAGCAGAAAGAATGACCAGCAAACCTTTGGAGGGTTCCTTTGGACTGATGGAGGTTTCTGCCATTCAAAGTCACCGGGTGCCTGCTCGAGGGACCCAGGCTTAAAAGGAAGTGAGGATTCCCAGCCAGTCCCTCCCACCTGCCCTTGCTGCTGGACACCACACCCCCACATGGCCTCACTATCCTGTGGCTTGTTATCCAGCAGTTTCATGCCAATGTGGTAATCACAGCAGTTGCCACCTCCCCAGTGCTTCTGTCAATCAGTGGACCCTTGGCAAGTCGTCAGAATAACCTACACCCCCACCCTCTCCCACCCTCCCCCCCAACCCCCAACCGTCCCCAGTTAAATGTCTGAGTGGTGCTGAGTGTGGCAGGCTTTTCCTCAAAGAAGTGGCCTCTGACTCTTCTAGTGGGTCTGTGGGCCGGAAGCACAGAACTGTTACATCATGGAGGGATGCCAATCAACCCATCCTGCCCGCGTCGGCTCATTACATTCGCACTAAATGAGTCGGCAAGCATGAACCTGGGTGGCAAGGTGGCTCACTGGTTAGCACTGCTGCCTGTCAGTGTCAGTGACACGGGTTCAATTCCACCCTCAGGCAACTGTCTGCATGGAATTTGTACATTCTCTCCGTGTCTGCGCGCACTTCCCCCCACAGTCGAACAATGTGCAGATTTTTGGACATACATGGAATAGTGTAGGTTAGATGGGCTTCAGATCAGTATGACAGGTCAGCACAACATCGAGGGCCAAAGGGCCTGTACTGTGCTGTAATGTTCTGTAAGGTGGATTGGCCGTGGGAAATTCAGGGTTATTTGGGTGGTGGGGGGAGCGGTGTTCGATCTGGGTGGGATGTTCTTCAGAGGATCAGAATGGGACAAATGACCTACTTCCACACTGTAGGGACTCTATGATTCTAAGAACCTCATTGCCTCAATTAAGTACCACCCAAAGCTTCAGATCCTCACAGAAGCAAGAGTTTAATTGTTAAAGGGTCAGGAGCCATGCCAATAAGTGGCAAGGATTAGCAGGAATGATGACAGGGCATCTGAGGAAGCATCTGGACTATTGCAGCAGCCATTGTTGTGGCTACTCTCTGTACCTCATTGTAAAAAAATTTGAAAGCATCTGAATCTTTCAGTTCACCATCACAGAGGGAAAGTTGGAGCACAAGGCAAGGAAGGGAGATGTCAACTAGGAGAGAACTGTTTCTGAAATTTAGTTGCTGTGGAACAGAGTTTCTTTGAAACTTCTGCTTTCAAACAAATAAAACTTTCTCAATGTTGATGCTGTTCCTCAGAGGCTGGAGGTGTCCGGTTTTGCACAGCGATTAGAAGTAAAACAAAAACTGCGGAGGCTGGAGATCTGACACACACAAAAACAGAAATCACCAGAGAAATTCAGCCAGATGCAGGTCTGGCGGCATCTGTGGAGAGTTTAAGTTCTGAAGAAAAACTTGAAGCCTTAACTCTGCTTTCATTTCTCCGCAGATTCTGTCATGCCCACTGAGTTTCTCCCCCAATTTCTATTACACAGTGTTTACACAGCACCCAATGGCCACACATTGCCAAGACGATTTTGAGAAGGTGTATTAGTAACACAAGCAACTTCACTGTCGCCCTGTTCTCCTCCTGTCCTCACAATAATCAGAGCTGGATGGGGAACACAGACAGTCATCACGCATGGAATAATACCAATTTTCTGTTCGGACCTGATCCCAGCAGTGAAAAAAATCCATCTCCTTCTTCTTTCTGCCTGATTACTGTCTGTTGTAAAGTGAGCCGTATCTATCATGTGACAATAAAGCTAATTCAATTCAGACCAAGTGAGAATTGCATCTCATTTGACCGTGAGGTTCACCACAATCAAATAGCTACTGTACTCCTGATCTCAGTTTTCCAGGAGGGTTGTGTGTGTGTCTCCTCAAACTGAACTCCAGACAATGTCAGCATCTTCCACATAGAATACAAGAGAAGAAAGAGTTAACAATATTTTCAATTCTTTAAATTAATAGATTGCAATGTATAAATTGTGTACAGTCCAATTGTCACTTTATTTAATTAGTGTTTGTCATTGTAAGATAATAAATCACATCATAAGACAGTTTGAGTCAGTTTAATTGTCCAAAAAAGATTTAAAATAAATGTTAAGTGGTGACATTTTATTTCACTAATGAGAGTGACTGCCTAATCCGGGTCTGTCTCAAGAGCTGGGAGAAGCAATCATCCAGGGGCTAGAGCCTAATATTTAATATTATCTTGTGTTTATTCTGCCAATAATTAGAGGAACAAACAAAACATTGATGAATTTAGTTCTTGTATAAATCCGAAGAATCAAGTCCAAAGAGGAAATAAACCACAAGGTTCCTGGAATTTTCCAGAAGAAATTGGTCGCCATGGGGATACTTAGCCCCAAATTATTCCAGTGTGAGAAAGGCCAAGGATAATGATTGCAGGAACTTGGAGGACAACTGAAATATTTTTTAAAGAATTCTGAAATTATGCAAGTAGTGAGTTAGATTAGGAGACAGGGTCGTGTTTCTTGATTGTGAACGTAGGTAGGTGGAAGGGGATGCGGGATGACATATTTGGAAATGTATTAATTAAGATAAGATCTTTAATCTCTAACCTAAACATTGTAAAAGGGCAGATAGACACAGGGAGTGCACATTCACTGATAAGTAACCAAACACCACAGTCATTGTTTAAAGAGATTACACTGATAGCGTTACTCGATATGAGATCCTCCATAACTAATGCTGTCACGCCTCTCACTGCTGATAGCTTCCAGGAACATTCCTGCAAGAGTCAAACCTCTTCTTCCAGCTGCTCCATTCTTAAACCCAGACTTCCTGCCTCTGCTGCGCTGCTACCGTTCACACGTGCCTGTTTATAAGACAGTGCTGCTGAAAGCATTGTGAATTAGCTTGCTGGAAAACCAGTTTCTCCCCCATCGCCCCAACCACCCAGGGAGGGTTGAGAAAGTGGAGCTTGTTAGCACAGGGCCTGGGTGAAGTGAGTTGTATAGATGCATTTTAACGGGTGTACGAGGGAGAAAGAGAATAAAGGATTCAGTGGCAATAAAGAGAATGCAAAGAAAACTGGAGAAACTCAGCCACTCTTATGGAGAAAGAAATAGAGTTAACGATTCAAGTCTGATATGACTTTTCACAACCGGAGAGTCTGAATTTGAAGAAGAGTCAACCAGACTAGCTATGTTAAATGAGATAACAAGGTGTAGAGCTGGATGAACACAGCAGGCCAGGCAGCATTAGAGGAGCAGGAAAGCTGATATTTCGGGTCTGGACCCTTCTGCAGATATCTATCCAAACCTGAAACATCAGCCTTCCTCCACCTCTGATGCTGCCTGGCCTGCTGTGTTCATCCAGCTCAACACCTTGTTATCTCAGATTCTCCAGCATCGGCAGTTCCTACTATCTTGATATGTTATGTCTGTTTTGTGCTCAGAGACTTACTGACTTTCTCCAGCAACCATAATATTTTACCTTTATTGAAGCATTCTGCTGCTTGAGTTTGAGGAGCAAGGCACAACAAGGATCAAGGGGGAGCGTAAGGATTAAAATAACTTGATCAGCCTACTTCTGGGTTGCAGAGTTTATGTCATTTTATGTAAAGTTATGAACAATGTTATTTCAAAAGAGAAAAATAGGACAAACATTAAAGAAAGCATTCAGATGGGAAATGGTGAGAAACTGCCCCAAGTGTTTCCATTGAAGCAAACCAGCACTTGTAAAGGAAAATTGTTGGTGCTGTTGTCCCATAGAAGCTCAGGCTGTATGCCAAGTAAATGTGGTCAGTTTCAGCTCCAACTTGACTATTGGCCAGGATCACTCTTAGGGGTTTATTACCATGGACTGGCTAAATAGCCAGAGGGAGAAATGAACATTTTCTGAGACATCGGTTTGACATCGGGCATTGCTGTGAGGAAAAGTAGAAGATTTTCCATCTGGAGACAAGTCAAGTTGCAATGTGCTGATAAAATGGCCCATGGGAAACAGTACAGAGGCGCTAACAAGGGTCACTGAACCCAAAACATTAATTCTACTCTCTCTCCACAGTTGCTGCCAGACCTGCTGAGTTTTCCCAGCAATTTCTGTTTTTCTTTCTGATTCCCAGCATCCAAAGTTCAGTTTTTTTTAGTATAGAGGTGCTGCTGGTTAAAGTAGACTTAAAGAATGAATATTACTGGCCTGATAATGGGGTTGGAGGGGTGGTGAGATAGATCGAAGCCTCTAGACATGGCCTTGGGAGATGATTTGGTGGAAAAGGAAACTCCAAGGTGACTGAAAAGGCCAAGGAATGGATGGCAGAATCAGGTAAAGTCAACATAGTCCCACCCTCTCATTAGAGAGAGACAACAGTTTAACCTGAGGGTTACCACACTCAGGTCAGGAGGAAGATTGGGAAGATCAGTCACTTATGGGCACCTCAGCTAGTGTGGAAACCGAACTGACCCAGTGGGTGTTACCTCTACATTGTAAATGATCAACAAGCTGGTGAAGGCCAGTAACTGAAAAAGGGCTTGGAATCTTTTCAGTGGCTATTAGAAGTTGTAAGCTTTAGAGTCGCTGAAGAAAGGTCACTTGAATGAAACTGGGCTGAAGTCTAGCCAGCAGCATCAGAAGGGGTCAAAACAGACCCAAAGGAGCTAAGAGGCCAGAGTTAACCAATAGCCATAAAAGATGGCCAAGAATGATGGCAAAAATGACAGGGCAGAAGCAGAGACCCGGTTAATAGATGTATATGTGATAAATTTAAAGCAGGACCAGAAGAGTATTCAGATAGGCAAGGAGAGAGTGAAGCTCAAATCTCCATTGGTGGAAAAGTTCCACTGGAGAATAAGGCAGAAGTGTAATATCAACCGAAGGCCAATGATATTCCAGGGAAGGTCGAGCAGGTAAGGGAAAACCTATTCTCAGAATGAATGGAAAATGGAGGGGAACTAACCCTTCATTAGACTGCCAAGTGCCTACCAGTAAGTTAGAGCAGAGCTACCCACTGGAAGATCATGTGATCAGAAGCAACTTTCAAACCCATACAATCCAATTGCTTAATGCAACCGAGGTGCTGAATGTATGTCCAGACTCCTCACAGGAAGCGACTGTCGGATCACCACTCAATGTCCTTGTATAAAACGATAGCAAAAAAAGGTGCCTGAATCTGGAACATGGATTATAGAGCTGGGCATTGAATGTTTAAAACCTGGGAAGGTAGCACAGTTCAGGGAGTAAGTTCAAGTGATGCTTCCGGAGCAGATTATCAGCCCAGGTTAGGACGAAGAGAGCGAACATAGAATATGCCAATTTTCTTCTCACTTTTTGTACTGTTATTTCATAATAATCATGTTTATGATGAGCATTCTATTATGAAAAGAAAAACATATTTTACATTCCTTTCTCTAGGTAGAGAGGAGCTACACTTGTAATAAAAAAAGAGACAATCGATTTTTGACTTCCAATAGCTGGCTTCAATATTTGGAAACTCCATGGATTGCACTAGGTTTAGAAAACAAAAGAGCACTGACTTATTACAGTACAACAATCAGTTGATCACAAGTTGAGATAGTTTTGAGAAAATATCAATATACAAGAATCAGTCTGAGTCAACACTACAACATTTTGATGAAAAGTTGTTTAAACTCAAATCTGTGTCCCTTGTCTTTTTACATATTTATTGGTAAATTTCACATATTGGGAGATTAAAAAGTTGCCTAAAATATTATCTAGCTTAGAAAAACATTGAAGCTAGACATAAGGTCATAAAGTGAACAGCATTTTGAGCAGTGGCTTTAACATAGCATCAGAAAGAGAAAAAAATGAATATGTACTGAAGAATTGGAAGAACCTCTCTCTTTTTCCTTCTCTTTCTCTCTCTCTCTCTCTCTCTCTCTCTCTCTGTTTCCTTGTTTTCTTCCAAGCACCCCAAAGACAATGATGAGTAATAAAAATGATGGAAAAAAAGCCCTTGAATAAGTTTAAGGCAGAAGTAGATCAGTTCTTGTTAAGTAAAGAGGTTCCCAGAGGTAAGAGAGAAGGTAATTAGAACTTTTTGAATGACACAGTGGGCTGGAGAGCTGAGATAATGGGAACTGCAGATGCTGGAGACTCCAAGACAACAAAATGCGGGGCTGGATGAACACAGCAGGCCAAGCAGCATCCCAGGAGCTCTCTGATGAAGGGTCTAGGCCCGAAACATCAGCTTTTGTGCTCCTGGGATGCTGCTTGGCCTGCTGTGTTCATCCAGCCCCGCATTTTGTTGTCTTGGGCTGGAGAGCTGAATGGCTTACTCTTGCTCCTAATGCATTTATTCCCAAGTAGATTTTGAGCTAGTGAGTCTATGTTTTAATAAAAGTGTGACATAGCTACAGACTGAAAAGAAACAGTAATTTTTGTTTGGCTAAACGAAGGATATGAACAAAGATGAGTCATTCACCCCTCCTCACCAAGTCCTAACAATTATGAATAATTAAGTTAATTGGAACTGTATCTGCTCTGTGTCTGATTAAAATGGAGATCTCATGCATAGTCCCATTGCTAAATCATTTGCATAAAATTATGCATTTACGTGAATGTGTTGCGTACTTTGGTGCGAGCAATAAATCTTAATAGACATTCAGGTAATGAAAGAAGATGCTGTGATTTCCATTCATCCAATTTCCACCAGAGGACCAACACCCTATATTGAAAAGATAGCTTTCATAGACAACATTTTCATAGCTGCACTGTTGTCCTTATCGTGTTTATCATTGGTTGTGAATGATTTACCTTAAAGTTCTAATTTGCTGAGCATTTAGGAGCCCTAAATGTTGTATATAATAGCACTGTGCTTATGTTAGTTATCCAGAAAGCCTGGACTAATAAATAATGACTTATAAGTTCAAATCTCACAACAACGATTGTGAGACTTGTTTCAATTTAATTAAATAAAGCTGAAATTTAAAAACTGGCATGAATCAACCAGATTGTCGTCATCTGGCTGACTAAAGTCAGGTGGGGTAAGAAAATGTGTCATCTTTACTTTGTCTGGCCTCATGTGACTCCAGACCTACAGAAAGAAAGTTGACTTTGAACTGTCCCCTGTAAAGACCAAGTAAGTAAAGTCATCTGTATAAATATCACCAGGAGAAAAAAATGTAACTTGTGATACTTGCAGGTAGATTCTGTCACCATTTTTCTGTGCTTGACTGCATCAAAGGCTAAATTACTTTCCAATAGTAGAAAAACAACCACTAATGATTCTCAATAAGAAGATTGCCTAACCTTAACAAGATGTAATTTATTACATGGTAGTAATTAAGTAACAGGTTACCTTAGCTAATATATACTGTGAGCTCTTGTGGTGAGGTGGCCATGTACCTGCCTCTGAGCTAGGCCATCTGGATTCAAACCCCATTTGCCCTGAAGGATTGTTGAAGCATGCTTGCGCAGACTGATTCACAGCACTACATTAGCTAGCTCAACATTGCTAGTGAGGCCTTTGGGAGATATAGATAAAACATTTGAGATCCAAAGCTATTCTTGTAATTGTTCCACCTAAGACTGCACATCATCATCAGATGGGATTGTGCTTATCAATCTCTATCACTGATCCTTTGGCAAGCATTAACTCATATACTATAATGTACATAGAGTGCAATGGCTCATGAAAGGTCGTTATCACCTTCCTAGGAGCAATCAAGGGTGGGAAATGGTGGTCTTGCCTGTATTCCGTGAATTAGTAAAGAAAGTAATGCACCTTTCACCTTTGATCTTTCATGTCATATACCATAGTATTACCTATAACTGTCCAGGAATGTGGAAGTGTTCCAGGGGTCCACATTAACAGCAACACTAGAGAGTCAGATTATATGTAACCAAACACTACCCTAAGGCAGTCTGCCAACTAGGAGTAACATGGCAAGTTAAATTCAAGATAAAGAGCTCTAAATTTTCCTTGGGTACGATTATTTCTAACACATGGGAACCAAATGGCATTGAGAAGACATGACATGGTGGCAGCTGCGGGAGCTGTTGAGCAGACAAATTTTACATGTGCAGGATTCAGTCATGAAAATCTGGAACCCAGCGAAAGTTGTTATTGAAGCTGAGACTAAACCTAATAAGTGGGGGAGATAAAAGAGAGCCTGTATGCAACCCATGTCTGAGTTGTAACATCAGAAAATGTCATCAATAACGCCAATAGAAGGATCACTCTCCAGGGGCAGCACGGTGGCTTACGTGATTAGCACTTTTACCTCATTATACCAGGGACCGGGTTTGAGTCAATTCTTGAGTGACTGTCTGTGTGGAGTTTGCACATTCTCCCTGTGTCTACGTGGGTTTCCTCTGGGTGAACCGGCTTCATCCCACAGTCCAAAGATGTGCAGGCTAAGTGGATTGGCCATGCCAAATTGCCCATCATGTCCAGGGATGTGCAAGCTGGGTGGGTTAACCACAGGAAATGCAGGGTTACAGGGAGAGATCGGAGATTACTCTTGGTATGGACTTGATGGGTCAAATGGCCTGCTTTCATGCAATAGGGTTTCTATAAAACAACAGTAGCAATAGAAAGCATAACTCCTGCAGTGCCAGAAACAACTTGCAGAACTTCATCTGTGCAGCAGGCTAACTCAGCATTGAGAACAACAAATGCTAAATGTACAAAATGAGGAACAGCAACTTACCACCCGATCAGTGCCAAAATAGAACATTTAAGAACTCATGCTTTTACGGACTCTAAAGAGAAACTCCATTTATTTCCCAAATAAAATTGACACTTTAAAATATTAATCACTGGAACAGTTAGAATGATAGGGGACTAAGTTTGAAAGAATGAGGGCTGCTACTTCTTGTTGTGTTATCTGAAAAGAGTCAGGAACCAATGGGTATGGGTAATTCTTCTGGGGACCACATTCACAGTTGCACCAAAGAGGCCGGTTTGTGTGAAAGACAATACCAGCCTAAGGTGGGCTGCTAACCAGGCAGGACGAGAATTTGGATTAAAGATCAAGAGTTTGAACCTTTCCAAACATATTGTGTGAGTGTCTGGAGGCAAAAGGTAAGCAGAAGACATCACAGGTGGGGAGATGCTAATGTTGTGGTTATTTCTCTGGCCAGACAATCAGGCTAATACTGTTGGGCCATGCATTTAAGTCCTACCGTGTCAGATGTGAAGCCAGTCTCATTAAAGGTGACAGTGAAACTATCAGCAATCATTGTGAAAATAATCCTTTCCAGCTGGTGGTCTGCCATCATACGTGATATGATGCTTTTTTGACATTCATTCATTTTGTAGGATGTGGATGTCGCTGCCTGGGCATTCATTGTCCATCCCTGGTTGCCCTTGAGATGGTGGTGATGAGCTGCCTTCTTGAACCACTGCAGTCGACAAAGCCATTCGGGAGGGAATTCCAGGACCTAGCGACAGTGAAGGAGTGGTTTTATATTTCCAAGTCAAGCTGGTGAGTGGTTTGGAGGGGAATTTGAAGGTAGTTGTGTACTCGGATGTCTGCTGCCCCTGTCCTTCCCAGATGGAATTAGTCAATTTGTAAGGTGCTGTCTGAGGATCTTTGGTGAATTTACGCGGTGCATCTTGTAGATAGTACACACTGCTGCTACTACTGTGCATTGGTGATGAATAGAGTGGATATTTGTGGATGAAGTGCCAATCAAGCAGGCTGCTTTGTCCTGGATGGTGTCTAGCTTCTTGACTGTTGTTGGGGCTGTGCTCATCCAGGAAAGTGGGGAGTATTCCATCACATTCCTGGCTTGTGATTTGTAGATGGTGGACAGACTTTGGGGAGTCAGGAAGTGAGTTACTCACCACAATATATCGAACCTTTGATCTGCAGGCACTGCATTTTTGTGGTGAGTCCAGTTGAGTATCTGATCAATGATAACTCCCAAGATATTGATAGTGGGGAATTTAGTGATAGTTATACCATTGAATGTCAAGGGGCGGTGGTTAGATTATCTCTAATTGGTGATTGTCATAGATTGACTTTTGTGTGGCATGAATGTTACTCGCCATTTGTCAGCCCAAGCCTGAATATTGTCCAGAATGTGTCGTATTTGGGCATGGATGCTTCAGCATTTGAGGAATTGTAAATGGTGCTGAACACAGTGCATTCATTAGCTAACATCCCCACTTCTGACCTTATGATGGAGGGAAGGTCATTGATGAAACAACTGAAGATAGTTGGGCTTAGGACGCTACCCTGAGGAACTCCTGGAAAGACGTCCTGGAGCTGAGATGATTGACCTCCAATAACGATAACCATTTTCCTATGTATCACTTACGACTCCAACCACTGGAGAGTTTGTCCCCTGATACCCATTGATTCTAGTTTGCCAGGGCTCCTTGATGCCACACTCAGTTAAATGCAGCCTTGATGTCAAGTGCTGTCACTCTCACCTCACCTCTGGAATGCAGCTCTGTTGCCCATGTTTGAAACAAGGCTGTAACGAGGTCAGGAAGTGAGTGGATCTGATGGAACCCAAACAAGACATCACTGAGCAGGTAGTTGCTGAGCACGGTTAGTAATACCTTCCATTATTTTACTAATGATCAACAGTAGAATGATGAGGTGGTAATTGGCTGAGTTGGATTTGTCCTGCTTTTTACGTACAGGACATACTTGGGCAATTTTCCATATTGTCAAGTAAATACCAGTGTTGTGACTGTACTGGAACAGCTTGGCTTGAGGAGTGGCAAGCTTTGGAGCACAAGTCTTCATTACCATTGTTGAAATGTTGTCAGGACCCCTAGCCTTTGTAGTATCCAATTCCTCCAACTATTTGTTGATGTCATGTGGAGTGAATCGAATTGGCTGAAGACTGGTATCTGTAACATTGGGGACCACTGGAGGAGGCCGAAATGGATCGTCCATTCAGCACTTCTGACTGCAGATTGCTGCAAAAGCTTCAGCCTTATCTTTTGCACTGCTGTGCTGGGCTCTTCCATCATTGAGCATGGGGATATTTGTGGAGACTCCTCTTCCAGTGAGTTGTTTAATTGTCCACCACCATTCATGACTGGACGTGCAGGACCGCAGAGCTTAGATCTGATCCATTGGTTGTAGGTTTGTTTAGCCCTGTCTATCACTTGCTGCTTATGCTGTTTGGAATGCAAGTAGTCCTGTTTGATGGTTTCACCAGGTTGACATGTCAACTTCAGGTATGCCTGGTGCGACTCCTGGCATGCCCTCCTGCACTCTCCATTGAGCCAGGGTTGATAACCTGGCTTGATGGTAATGGTTTCATAGGGGATATGCTGGGCCTTCAGATTACAGTATAATTATGCTGCTGTGTATGGCCCACAGTGCCTCATGGATGCCTAGTCTTGAGTTGCTAGATCTGTTCAAAGCCTGTCCCATCTAACACGGAGATACTGGTACACAACATGCTGGAAATTATTCTTAGTGAAGGTGGGACTTTGCCTCCATAAGGACTGTGCAGTGGTCACTCTTACCGACACTGTCATGGGCAGATGTATCTGCAGCTGGCAGATTGGTAAGGATGAGGTCAAGTACGTTTTTCTCTCTTGTTGGTTTCCTCACCACCTGCCGCAGACCCAGTCTAGCAGCTATGTCCTTTAGGACCCGACCAATTCAATCTGCAATGCTGCTGCCGAGCCATTCTTTGTGCCTTTGCCATTCCCAGTGCTTCCTCTAAGTGTTGTTCAACATGGAGGAGTACCAGTTCATCAACTGAGAGAGATTATGTGGTGATCAGCAAGAAATTTCCTTGCCCATGTTTAACCTGAAGCCATGAGGCTTCATGGGATCCAGAGTCAGTGTTGATGACTCCCAGAGCAACTCCCTCCCGACTGTATAAAACTGTGCATATTCTTTCCGTAAAAGACATTAGTGAACCAGATAGGTTTTTCCAGTAATCAACAATGGATTCATGGTCATCATTAGACTCTTAATTCCAGATTTTACATGCAGTTCTCCAATCCAGGAGGAAAAGAAACAAATCAAGAGAAGGCTCAGAGAGAGTAGCAACCAGGAATCAATTACTCAAGCTTCCATTAATTCCATTATGTTTATAGCTTTGTGGATTGGTTTTTGCTGCTGTCTGATGGTGAATTGTAGGTCACTGGTCATTTTAGCAACTAGGCCTATTAGCAATCTTTGTTCTCTGTGATAATTCAAATTCCACCATCTGCCGCAGTGGGATTCACAACAATGCTGTCACTTTAAAAGGCCATTTTTTCCTGGCTTTTTTTTATTGAAGAGAGATGGATAGGCGAAGAACTGGATACTGAAGATGACTTGAATAAACAACTTGTGAGGCCTTGGGTTCTTCTTTAAGTTAGAACAATGGAAGCTGTGTGGGTGTGGCCAGCTCTCACAGACCAGGCTTTCCAGTTTTCCCATTGCCTTTAAGTAGCATCAGAAGCCTTTGGGGTCTCAAAAGGGTTGGAAGCTTGAGTAATTGATTCCTAGTTGCTATTCTCTCTGAGCCTTCTCTTGATATGTTTCTTTTCCTCCTGGATTGGAGAACTGCATGTAAGAATCTGTGTTTGAATTTGCCTTTTTGCTGTGGGGTATGTTGACAGGATGTTACTATATTGGAATAGCTAATTAGTAACATACATTAGTAATGTATCCATTACTCAGATAAGTTTTCCAACAGAAAGGTTATTCTAAATTCTTCTTTCTTTCGTTTGTATTTTAACTGTAATGTTTAAACAAATTGTTTTGCTTCATGTATTTTGACCAATTGTGTCACATCTGAAACACAACATTTCACATTTACCTTTGAAATAAGAAAAAGGTGGGGCCTAGGCGACCTTCTTAAAATATTTTGAGGGGGTCTGGTCCGGTCCATAACAGATTCGAGCATGGGCCCTCAGAAAAATACATGGGTCTCTGGATTAATAGTCCAACAAGAATACCCCTGGGCAATCACCTTCCCTATCATTTACCATAATGTTCTGACTTTCTAAAATCAAGAATGAACTAACCTATCCTAAACACACAGTAATGTTCAGAATCAAACTTAAATGGAGATAGCACGACAATAGAAACTTATTTTATGTCCCATGCTTTTCACCAGAAATGTTGTTAAATGTTTCTATTTCACAGTTTTACTTGCTGGACATATCAAAATGCTTAAACATTTTAACCATATTTCAGGTGTAGTAAAGTGGGTGGCATGTTGGGTAACACATGGTATGTTTATAGCTTTGTGGATTGGTTTTTGCTGCTGTCTGATGGTGAATTGTAGGTCACTGGTCATTTTAGCAACTAGGCCTATTAGCAATCTTTGTTCTCTGTGATAATACAGTATATCTTCATTAAGGACAATGTCAGGTAGCTTTTTTAGCTGGACATGTGGTGTGCTCTAACCCACTTCAGTGGAGATATATATGTGTCATTTCTTAAACAATGAAACTGTTTGAAAACCCATTTCAATACGTACTTTTCAAGATCAGGACAATGACTTGTCCCTGTTCTCATGGCACCTTTGGCCTTGGCCATCATGTTCAGGGTGAATTCCTTCTCCTTCCATTCTTATTTTACATGAACGTCAAATTCCCTTGCTGGCTTGCAGTAATATGAAAAGTTAACAAATGGTTTGACTTTCAGCTTGAAGCCAACTTTACGCAGCTGATTGTCAGAGACTCACTTCTGTTTGTTGTTCACTGCACGTGGTTTGCACTGTGTGGGAGTGTTTAAATCTGGCACATCATTTGGGCATATAGACCCCTTTAATTTGTTCGATCCCTTGCACCAACTTATAAGATGAGCATCACCATCAACATATTTCTGAGATGAAAAATAAGGCCGGCTCCTAAGGCAAGACTGGCCCTAAATGTGCATTTATTCACTAACAAATTAGGCAGGGCAGAGGGGGACAGTGTTGAGTTACTCATTGGGCACACATTTTGGTGTCAAAAATTTGGGGTTAGCTAATATATCAAGAAGACTTAGATGCCACAATCAATGGAAATTAAAATTGATTCTTTCTTTCTCTCTTTCTTTCTTTTGTTTAATCAGCTTCAGGACAACTCTGAGAAACAAGTGCAAATGCAACGCACAATTTTCTCAATAAGATTGCGATGAACTCACATCTGTCGGCCCCTAGTACTCTCATTAAATAGTTTTTGCTGAGATTATGTTTTAAGAAATATTGTTAAGCTTTCCAAGAAAATTTATTGTGTTTATCTTGGCTTATCTTAAATAAAAATTAGGGTTTGGCATTTGAAACTCATTTTTGTGGATATCCAATTCTCAGATGGAAACCTAATTCAAATTACATCAATTTTCAATTTTGTTTTGAATATACCAAGAACACCCTTTGAAGAATTGACAAGTTGTTGCATCACTATAAAAAATGTTTTTATGTAAAAAAAGAGCAGTTCAAGTAGGATCATCCGCAAACATTATGTGGAGTGATCACTTTAAAAGAAAGCTGATTGCGTCATTGTTTCAATGTTGATTAATTAATTGTGAATATAATTACACATATAAAATTAAATGAAACTATTCAGCCCTTATATTCTTCGCCATTCAAGAAGATCATGGTTCATATATGTCATAATTCCATTTATCCGCCCCTCACTTCTAAATGCCCAACAAGTAAAAGGCACAGGTCAGGACTGTGCCCCCCAATTGCCTGGATGGGTGCAGCCCCAGCAACACAGCAGAAACTCAATTCAATCCAGGACAAAGCAGCCCTCCTAACGAGTAGCCATTCACGTATTCAAAACCTTCAAATTCACTTTGCCACCACTAATACACACAGGCAGCAGAGTCTACCATTTATGCGATGCATTACACTAACTCAACAAGGCTATTTCAACAGCACTTTACAAATTGACCAACTCTACCAGCTAAAAGGACAAAGGCCGCTGGTGTATCAGGACACCATGATCTGAAAATTTGCCACCAAGCTACTCTCCATCTTGACTTGGAAATATATCCGATGTTGACTAAATGTTACTGCATCAAAACCCTACAAGTATCCCTAGGACTGCAACTGCAAAGGAGGCAACACAACACCATCTTCTCAAATGCAGTTAGAGATGAGGAATATATGCTGACCTAGCCAGTGATCCTATGAGTTTTTTTAAATCCCACGATCTCATAACTAGTAATCCCAGTCTTGAAAGCTTCAATTCTCCCATAATAACCATAATCACTTAGAAAGCAGGTTATAATTTCTACTGTCCTTTGTGTAAAAAAATTGGTCCCGATTTTTCTCCTACACTGCCCAACACTAATGGTAAGATTATGCCCACTACCTTCCACAAGGCCTACCACTCTCACTCTCTCTATCTAACTTGGAATATCTAACTTTCTGCACAATAAATTGTTCTTTCAAAAAGTTAGAGAAAGTAACTATGTATATTCAATAATATCTCACTCTCCCTCCATCAGTCTTTGTGCCTAATTCTGTGTCTCTATCTGTCACCCAATCAGTTTTTATTTAATGAAAACCGACAGAGCTGTGGATGCTGTAAATCAGGGACAAAAACTAAACCTTTTCTGAGGAAGGATATAGGCCCGAAACATCAGCTTTTGTGCTCCTAAGATGCTGTTTGGCCTGCTGTGTTCATCCAGCTCTACAATTAGCTATCTCAAAAGAAACATAGCCTGCCATTACACACCTTCTATTGTTAGCCACTAACAGTCTCCATTAGCAACAATTCAACCTCCTAGCTGGATTGTTATCAACTTCTATGTCTATTCAATGCTCTTCTCTCTCTTCAGGCACTATCCTATCATTTACTCCCTAACCCACTCCCCTCCCTATTTTCTGCATACAAACCGACATTTTCCCAGCTACCATCAGTTCCGAGGAAGGATCACTGGGTCCGAAACGTTAACTGTGATGTTTTCTTCACAGATGCTGACAGATATGCTAAGCTTTTCCAGGAACTTACGTTTTTGTTCCAGTTTTTACTTAAATTTTGTATTGCCCTTGTTTACATGCTCACCGATAAATTGCTAGAGATTTCAATATCCCATGAGCAAATGTTTCTTTAAAACACAGAGTGCACAATTTTAGATGCCCCATAAGGAATTCTTCAAGTTGCCAATGGAGCAACTGTTTGAAGATTAAAATCACTTTAGGCACAATTTCAATGTCCTTGAGGCAAGCGACAAGATGACCATTTTCCCAACGTTTATTTGAATGATATTTGACCCCTGGAAAGAAGATTTCTTGTGGAAACTCAATGGGAGATTTCCTCGTCTAAAAGTACAAGGATGATTTTGGTAGAGATAAGGATGTCTTCCTGCCTAGGGGAAGGTTGATGTTTATGCTGTGAGTCCTATTCGCTCGAAGCTGTATTCACATAAGATAATTCAGATCAAAGATAATTCCTCAATTATACAGTCGAATAAAATGTTGAAATGCTCTAACTGAGTGGATTTCCCAATCTAGGTTGTCTTTAGTGTTATGTCAACAGAAACATTTGCTTTTTAATGCACAAGCCCTGACTAATACACCACCAGAATGCACTCTATTTCAGGCTGGTAGGAGCTGCCTGCCTTTTGTTAATTCTGCCATGAGTTTGATGAGGTTGATGCTGTTTTGCAACTTATTTGTTTTATGAATGTAATATTTTTTGAACCTGAAGTAGTCGCTGCCTTTCTCGCACTGGTGAGTAGTCTTCTTGCCCAAAGTTTTGAGAATTCCTACAAACTGGCAAAGTGGAGCCTTATTGGAATTTCTTCTTCTCTCCTGATTTAGACAAAAAGACCATAAGACATAGGAGCAGAATCAGACCATTTGGCCCATCGCATCTGCTCTGCCATCGAATCATGTCTGATAAGATTCTCAAATCCATTCACCTGCTTTCTCCCTGTAACCCTTGATCCCCTTGAAAATCAAGAACCTATCTATCTCTGTCTTAAACATACCCAGTGATCTGGCCTCCGTAGCCTTCTGTGGCAATCAATTCCACAGATTCAGCACTTTCTGACTGAAGAAGTTTCTCCTTATCTCTGTTCTAAAGGGTCTTCCTTTTACCCTAGGTCTATGCCTCTGTTTCTAGTCTCTCCTGCCAATGCAAACATCTTCCCAATGTCCAGTCCATCCAGGCCATTCAGTATTCTGTAAGTTTTAATTAGATCACCCCTCATCCTTCTAAACTCCATTGAGTATAGTCCCAGAGGCATGAAATGTTCCTCATAGGTTAACTCTTTCAATCCTGGGATCATTCTCGTGAACCTCCTCTGGACCCGCTCCAGGGCCAGTACATCCTTCCTGAGATATAGGGCCTAAATTTGTTCCCAATACTCTAAATGTGGTCTGACCAGCGCTTTAAAAAACCTCAGAAGTACATCCCTGCTTTTATATTCCAGTCCTCTCAAAATAAATGCCAACATTGTATTTGCTTTCCTAACTAATGATTCAACCTTCAAGTTTATCTTTGCACTTCAGATTTTCCTCATTTGTCTCCAGAAGTTTGATTGGGAGACGTTTTGTGGGTACCAGCAACCTTTCATGATTTCAAACAAGTGACTGGCCCTCCCATGTGAGCCTAGGCCTAGTATTAATGGTCTATCAATGATCTGACTGTTGTAGAAGGTATAAATCTGACCCTGTCTTTCCTCTGATAGCCCCACACAATGCGAGATTACTATCCTTATGTCTCAGTGACCTATGGCCACTCGTGAGAATTTAGCATGTTCTCAATTGGGCAACAAGTTGTTCCTTCAAGAGTTGAAGGAAGTAACCATATACATTCAACATTCTCTCACTCTCTTTCCGTCACTCTGTGTCTCTATCTGACACTCTATCAGTTTTTATTTAAACTTTATTTTGCCTTATCTACATGCTCACTGATAAATCAGTTTGTATCCCTTGCATTGCTAACGCAATCCTTCTGCCACACATTACTTCATCTTGACATACAGTTAAGCTTTGGGTCCAATCTGTAGCAGACTGCTCCTCAGTTGTGTACTCTGTAGTGGAGACAGATTTCTGAAAAGCTATACAGTGCTTAGCATCTAAGCAAAGATACATCAGCAATTGTATGCATTATGTAATGGTGCTTTTAATGAGTACCGCTTCCCAAAATACATATTATTCCAAACCATGCTCTGGCTGTTTAGAGTGCAGTTTAACTGACAGCACAATCTTGGACAGATTGGTTTTCTAGAACATGTGAATGAGTAATAATTTACAAAAAAAAGAACTCTTCATGTTATGCTACTTTCAAATTCTGTTTGAGTTTAAACCTCATGGCTGAACAGCCTGCCTGAAATAAGTGAGTTTACACTGTGTGTCTCCTACATATTACTCTGACTGACTTGTGTGTTTGGCTGAATGCTATTAGGCCTGTTTCACTGCAACTTTGTACCAACCACACTGTGGAATAATGAAATCTAAGTCTGATTATATCCAGTAATGCAATCAATGAATGTTTTACAGTTCAGAAAGAAACCATTCAGCCATCCCTGTCTGCATCAGCATTCCGAGCACTTTAACTTTGTGCCGACCTCTTGCCTTTTCTCCATAACTCTGCACATTGTTACGGTGAAATACTCTTCTAATGCCCTCTTGAATTCCTCAGGTATACCTGCATCCACCACATTACAATGCATTTCGTACATTCCATACCCAAACTGCTGGATGAAAAGACATTTCATCATCTAATGGTTGTTTCTTTAGCATTTTTGTAAAATTCATTCTAGGGGCATTTCTTGTCAGGCCAGCATTTATTGCCCACCCTTAATTGTCCTTCGGACAGTTAAGAGTCAATCAGATTGCAGTAGGTCTGGAGTCATGTGTAGGCCAGACCAGGTAAGGACAGCAGATGGCTTAGTGGTTAGCTGTGCTGCCTCACAGCACCAGGGACCCGGATTTGATTCCACCCTCAGGTGACTGTCTGTGTGGAGTTTGCAAATTCTCCCTGTGTCTGCATGGGTTTCCTCTGGGTGCTCTGGTTTCTTCCCATAGTCCAAAGATGTGCAGGCTAGGTGGACTGGCCATGTTAAATGCCCATTGGGATGTGTAGATTAGTTGGGTTATAGGGGGATGGGTCTGGGTGGGATTCTCTGAGGCTTGGTGAGGACTTGTTGGGCCAAAGAGCCTGTTTCCACAATGTAGGGATTCTATGATCTATGATGTCCTTCATTCAAGGATATTATTGAACCAGGTAAGTTTTTTCCTGATGTAGAGATTGGAATGAGCTTGGTCAAGTGGATCTCATTGAATATGAGTTCCCTGAGTGGAGTTGCTAACTTGGTCCTATCAGGGGACCTGACTGACAGATATAAACAGGAATATCAGGGATACTCGGATTCGCCAGCATCTGCAGTTCCCATTATCTCTGATCTCAGGGACACTATTAACTTTAGTGATTGGTTTTGGGCTATCTGGTCAGAGTCCATGTACAGTGCACATTTAAATAAAGGATGTCTTGTTGACAGCATATTGGTCTCTGTGGAGTTATTTTGTCGATCAGTCTGCCATACTTTTGTTCTCATCATTGAATTCTTAATTCTAAATTTTTAATACATTCAGATTCCACCATCTACTGGGTCTGAATTTGAACCTGGGTCCTCAGAAAAATATTTGGGTTTCTGAACTACTAATTGAGCAATAATGCCACTTGGCCTTTTCCTGTTTTTAACTTTTAACTTGCGCCATTTGGCTCTTGATCTGTTTATGAGAAGTAGGCCATTTGGCTCCTCCAGTTAGTGCTGGCTCTGAGAAGAGTAAGTCACTGAGCCTCACTCTCCTGCCCTTTCTCTGTCATCTGCAAGCAATTCCTCTTCAGGCAATTATTCAATTCTCTCGGAAAGCCTCAACTGATCCTGCCTCAGTTGTACTTTCTCTGTCAGTGTACCTCGTAACACATTTAGTATAAAGGTTTGTCCCCATGTTGTGGCTGCTTCTTTTGCACATGTCCCTGCAACAATATCTCCTGGTTCTTCATTTTCCATCAACAGGAGCTATTTCTATCAATCTACGCTGTCCAGACCCATTATGATTTTGACGACCTCGAAATGTCAAATCTCCTCTTGATCTGCTCTTCTCCAAATAGAACAGCTCCAAATTGTCCAAGCAGTACATGGAATTGAAATTCCTCTTTTGTGGAACCATTCTCACGAATCTTATCCTCACCAGCTCTTTCTCAAAAAATTACTGTTCCATGACAATTACCGAGATTTGATCTCCACACAGGAACAGGGTGAGGAGGGAATGGGGTTCAGAGGCTGGAGGCCCATCAGTTTGATGGCCCAGGCTAGAGTCATAGACTTGGTTGAGGGAAGGGCATGAATTACTGAGACTTGGTTGAGGGAAGGGCATGATTGACAATTAGTTGTCCCAGGATATCGCGGCTTCAGGCGACATAGAGACGGAGGTAAAAGGGGTGGAGGAGTTGCAGTACCGGCCAAAGACGATTTCACAGCTGTACTGAAGGAGTACCCCATGGAGGACTGAAACTGTGAGGCAATATGGGTAGAGGTCAGAAAAAGGATGCAGTAACAATGTTAGGACTGTACTTCAGGCCTCCCAACAGCGAGCATGAGATAGAGGCACAAATATGTAAACAGATAAATGGAAAGGTGTAGGAGAAACAGCGTGGTGGTGATGGGAGATTTTAATTTTCCCATCATTGACTGGGATTCACTCAGTGTTAGGGGTCAAGACGGAGCAGAATTTGTAAGGTGTGTCCAGGAGGGTTTTCTAGGGCAGTACGTATGTAGCCCAACTTGGAAAGGGGCCATACTGGACCTGGTGTTGGGGAATGAACCCGGCCAGGTGGTTGAAATTATAGCAGGGGACTACTTTGGAAATAGCGATGACAATTCCGTAAGTTCCGCCATGGACAAGGATGGGAGTAGTCCTAAAGGAAGAGCTCTAAACTGGGGGAATGCCTACTATACCAAGATTCGGCAGGATCTGTGGAATGTAGATTGGGAGAAACTGTTTGAAGATAAATCCACATTTGATATGTGGGAGGCTTTTAAAGAGAGTTTGATTAGCATGCAGGAGAGACATGTTCCTGTGAAAATGAGGAATAGAAAAGGCAAGATTAGGGAACCATGGATGACAGGTGAAATTGTGAGACTAGCCTAGAGGACAAAGGAAGCATACATGAGGTCTAGGCGACTGAAGACAGACAAAGCTTTGGAAGAATATGGGGAATGTAGAAAGAATCTGAAATGAGGGGTTAAGAGGACTAAGAGAGGACATGAAATATTGCTGGCAAACATGGTTAAGGAAAATCCCAAAGCCTTTTATTCATATATAAAGAGCAAGAGGGTAGCTAGAGAAAGGATTGGCCCACTTAAGGACAAAGAAGGAAAGTTATGCGCTGAGTCAGAGAAAATGGGTGACATTCTTAATGAGTACTTTGTATCGGTATTCACCAAGGAGAGGGACATGACAGATGTTGAGGTTAGGGATAGATGTTTGCTTACTCTAGGTCAGGTTGACATAAGGAAGGAGGAAGTGTTGGGTACCCTAAAAGACATTAAGGTGGACAAGTCCCCTGGTCGGATGGGATCTATCCCAGGTTATTGAGAGAAGTGAGAGAGGAAATAGCCGGGGCCTTAACAGATATCTTTGCAGCATCCTTGGACATGGGTGAGGTCCTGGAGGACTGGAGACTTGTTAACGTTGTCCCCTTGTTTAAGAAGGGTAGCAAGGATAATCCAGGTAATTATCGACCGGTGAGCCTGACGTCAGTGGTTGGGAAGCGACTGGAGAAGATACTGAGGGATAGGATCTATTCCCATTTGGAAGAAAATGGGCTTATCAGTGATAGGCAACATGGTTTTGTGCAGGGAAGGTCATGTCTTACCAACTTAATAGAATTCTTTAAGGATGTGACAAAGTTGATTGATGAGGGAAAGGCTGTAGATGTCATATACATGGATTTCAGTATGGCGTTTGATAAGGTTCTCCATGGCAGGCTGATGGAGAAAGTGAAGTCACATGGGGTCCAGGGTGTGCTAGCTAGATGGATAAAAAACTGGCTGGGCAACAGGAGACAGAGGGTAGTAGTAGAAGGGAGTTTCTCAAATTGGAGACCTGTGACCAGTGGTGTTCCACAGGGATATGTGCTGGGACCACTGTTGTTTGTGATATACGTAAATGATTTGGAGGAAGGTGTAGGTGGTCTGATCAGCAAGTTTGCTGATGACACTAAGATTGGTGGAGTAGCAGATAGTGAAGGGGACTGTCGGAGATTACAGCAGAATATAGATAGACTGGAGAGTTGGGCAGATAAACGGCAGATGGAGTTCAATGCGGGCAAATGTGAGGTGATGCATTTTGGAAGATCAAATTCAAGGGCGAACTATACAGAAAATGGAAAAGTCCTGGGGAAAATTGATGAACAGAGAGATCTGGGTGTTCAGGCCCATTGCTCCCTGAAGGTGACAACGCAGGTCGATAGGGTGGTCAAGAAGGCATATGGCATGCTTTCCTTAATTGGGCGGGGTATTGAGTACAAGAGTTGGCAGGTCATGTTGCAGTTGTATAAGACTTTGGTTCGGCCACATTTAGAAAACTGTGTACAATTCTGGTCGTCATATTACCAAAAGGATGTGGACGCTTTGGAGAGGGTACAGAGGAGGTTCACCAGGATGTTGCCTAGTATGGAGGGCGCTTACTATGAAGAAAGGTTGAGTAGATTAGGATTATTTTCATTAGAAAGACGGAGATTGAGGGGGGACCTGATTGAGGTTTCCAAAATCATGAGGGGTATAGACAGGGTGGATAGCAAAAAGCTTTTTTCCCAGACTGGGGGACTCAATTACTTGGGGTCATGAGTTCAAAGTGAGTGGAGGAAAGTTTAAGGGAGATATGTGTGGAAAGTTCTTTACACAGAGGGTGGTGGGTGCCTGGAACCTGTTGCCAGCGGAGGTGGTAGACACAGACACATTAGCACCTTTTAAGATATATCTGGACAGGTACATGGATGGGCGGAGAGCAAATGGACACAGACCCTTAGAAAATAGATGACAGGTTAGACAGCGGCTCTCGATTGGCGCAGGCTTAGAGGGCCGAAGGGCCTGTTCCTGTGCTGTAATTTTCTTTGTTCTTTGTACTTTGTACATTCTGGAGGCCTGAGACATTATAGCTCTCAGGCTTCATATGCACATCCAGCCTCCATCTCTCAACAGCAGTCAACAGAAACCGCTTTCCAAACCCAGAGCAAGAGTGGGAATGCTGGCAGGGCAGGAACTGAGACAGCAGGAAGCCACTGCAAGTTATCCAAATGAAACTGTCCCAGATTATGGTGGTGGGTTGTGGGGGAAGTGGTTGTGGAGACGGGGTGCATGTGATATCATGAATGACAGTGACGAGTCCAAAACAACAGAAGCCTCTAATGCAATTCTAGGGCCAACTCCTCCTGACCCAGAGTGAAATGATTTTTCCTTCAAAATAAAGGGGCCTTACTGGTCACCACCTGGTCCTGAATTTGCCTCTAAGACAGGTTTGTCTTTGTGAGAAAGTCTGCTCTGCTCCTCCCACTTTGGCTTCAAAGAGGAGATTTATCTCCTGCGAGTCGTTGGATTTTGAATGGTCAAAATCAGAGAATCGTTACAGAGTGGAAGCAGACCATTCAGCCCATCGAGACCACACCGACCATCCAAACAGTATCCCATCCAGACCCACTCCCCTACCCTATCCCAGTCACCCCATGTTTCCCATGGCTAACCCAACTAGCCTGCACATCCCTGGACACAATGGGTGATTTAACCTGGCCAACCTACCTACTGTCTATACAATCCATCAGGCTCATTAACGTATCACTGCATTTTTCAAGGGATGCTCCCAGTCTTGAACGGGTGTCCATGCCATCAGTTACAGTCAGGAGTGAGTAAGCACTACCCCACTTTACTTCAGTTGCCCCGCACCTGTCCGCAAAATGCCCACTGGGCAGACGGATTAAAATCAGGACTGAAAACTCATGCAGAATTTGCGTGCTGTGCTCTGACACACCAAAGCTAGACATCTGCTCACATCAAACCATCGTAAACCTGTTCCTTTATCATTCAGTCCTGCATTTTAGCAAGCCATAAAACATGCTGAACAGAAGAACAGCGTGTGGGGAAATTGCCCCCTTGGTACATGAAGTGTGCTGCAATTAAAATCCATAGTGGTTTGAACAAATGAATGATTGTCACCTCTTAAGGTCTTGTGGCTAGTTAAACTGCTGTTGAAAAGGATTACAGTCCTTCCCTCAGGATCAGAAGAAAACTGTTGACGTTTAAAATCTAGTGCAAATGCAAATCACAATTTGCTTCTTTTCGAAAGAAGAAGCAAGGTAAATGCTTCTGCACACTAATGTGCCCTTTGGTTTCTGTATTTATTCAACATCCAGAAGCTATTTATTGCCATGTTTATCACTGAGATGCACAGAGAGCAGTCTCCTCAGGAGCCCACATCACTAACCAGCCAGACCAAGTGGACACGTTCAGGGAGAGAAATTTCAATCAGTACCTTTGCCTGTTTACACAGCCGTAAATTGCATTACACTGTTGCTGAGCAAAATTTAATCTGTCCTGTGGAAATTGCAAACGCTGCTTTGACACCAAGGCAGCTTGGATAATTTTACAGCACGACAACTCCATATGCAACAGAAGAAGTGAATTTGACTATTCAGTAGAACGCTCCATTGTAATCTTTCTCCTATTTGTGCTATCAACTCCAGTCATTGCACCTCTGAACCTTCTCTTATCTATCTTAAATCTGAAATACATCATACACATAATAATTCCTGCTTTCAATATCCTCACTATGTTGAAATTTAGACCCATTGGGTGATATTCATATAGTCATAGAGTTATACAGCATGCAGGCAGACCCATTTGGTCCAACTCATCCACAACAACCAGACATCCCAATCTGATCTCGTCCCATTTGCCAGCATTTGGCCCATATCCCTCTAAACCCTTCCTATTCGTGTACCTATCCAGATGCCTTTTAAATGCGGTAATTGTACCAGCCTCCACCACTTCCTCTTGGCAGCTGATTCCATATACGCACCACCCTCTGTGTGAAGATGTTATCCCTCAGGTCCTTTTTAAATCTTACCAGTCTAACCTTAACCCTATGTCCTCTAAGTCAGAAGTCACACGACACCACGTTATAGTCCAAGGTAATGGGAACTGCAGATGCTGGAGCATCTGAGATAACGAAGTGAGGAGCTGGATGAACACAGCAGACCAAACAGCATCTTAGGAGCACAAAAGCTGATGTTTTGGGCCGAGGCCCTTCATCAGTTTATAGTCCAACAGGTTTATTTGAAATCGCAAGCTTTCAGAGCATCGCCCCCGTCAGGTAAAGTGAGGACTACAACCTAGTGTCATGTGATTTCGGGCTTTGTCGACCCAAACCAACACAGGCACCTCCACATTATGCCCTCTAGCCTTTGACTCCCTATCCTGGGGAAAAGGCATTACCTATTTACCCTATCCATGCCTTTCAGGGTTTTATGAACCTCTATAAAGTCACCCTCAGCCAATGACACTCCAGGGAACGATGCCCCAGCCTATCCAGCCCCTCCCTATATCTCAAAGCCTCTAGTCCTGGCAACATCCTTGTAAATCTTTTCTGCACCATCTCAAGTTTAACAACATCCTTTTTATAGAAGGGTGACTGGAATTGAACACAGTATTCAATAAGTGGCCTCACCAATATCCTGCATAGCTGCACAATGATGTCCCAACTCATATACTCAATAAGGTTTTAGAGTAGATTTGTAGCTTGGGTTGCGGGTGTTGAGGTTGGTTGGCTCACCGAGCTGGTTTGTTGTTCCACAGATGTTTCATTGCCGTGCTGGGTAACATCCTCAGTGCAGCCTCTGATGAAGCGTCGGTGTGTTTTCCCGCCTGGTTTTTAAACTCTGGGGTCCGTTGCGATGGAATGCCTCACTTCTGGGTTTCCTCTGTAGTGGAGTGTACATGGGTTCAAGTTCAATGTGTTTATTAATAGCCTGCTTTGCAGAATGCCATGCTTCCAGGAATTCTCATGCTTGTGTCTGCCTAGCCTGCCCTAGGATCTTGGTGTTGCCCCAGTTGAAGTGGTGGTTCTCCTTGTCCATGTGGATTGAGATGAGTGAGTATTGGTCATGTCTTTTTGTAGCCAGCTGGTGTTCATGTGCTCTTGTTGTTAGTTTCCTTCCTGTTTGTCTGATGTAGTGTTTCTCACAGTCTCTGCAGCGGATCTTACAGATGACTTATAGATAGCTTGTGTGCTACTCTGAAGCCCAGCAGTCAAAGGAGTAAGTTCCGATGTGTACATGGTGTAGGGTAGTGTGATGATTGTGTCAGGGCATGCAGAATCTTTCTGATGCTGCTCCTGTAGGCATCTCCTGACCAAGTTCTTTGGATATCCATTAACGTTGAACACTTGGAAGAGGTATTCCCCCTCCACTTGCTGCAGTGTGGTGTTGCCCTTTTAATTAGTGTTCGCACACAGCTTCGTTTGTGTGCTGGGATGGTTACTATTAGTAACACAAGCCCACATCAACCCTAGAAAAAGTGATAACCTGAAATAAAGACTCACTCCCCACCGTGGACAGGACAAATGTCATCTACAAGATCCCCCCACAGAGACTGTGAGAAACACAACATTGGACAAACAGGAAGGAAGCTAACAACAAGAGCACATGAACATCAACTGGCTACAAAAAAATACAATCAATACTCACTCTTCTCAATCCACATGGACAAGGAGAACCATGACTTCGACTGGGACAACACCAAGATGCTGGAACAAAAACATAGTTGCTGGAAAAGCTCAGCAAGTCTGGCAGCATCTGTGGAAGAGAAAACAGAGGTAATGTTTCAGGTCCGGTGACCCTTCCTCAGAACAAAAACTTTGTTCTTGTTCCCAATTTACAGCATCCTCAGTTCTTTTGGTTTTTATTTACCAAGATCCTGGGACAGGCTCGGCAGAGACAAGCATGAGAATT
The DNA here is from genome assembly GCF_030684315.1 of Stegostoma tigrinum. Classification (NCBI taxonomy): domain Eukaryota; kingdom Metazoa; phylum Chordata; class Chondrichthyes; order Orectolobiformes; family Stegostomatidae; genus Stegostoma; species Stegostoma tigrinum. The sequence continues at coordinate 9,508,507 of NC_081378.1, forward strand.
CCTGGAAGCAAGGCACTCCACAAAGCATGCTATTAATAAACACATTGAACTTGACCCCATATACGTACCACTACGGAGGAAACCCGGAAGTGAGGCATTCCATCACAACTGACCCCTAGAGTTTAAAAACCAGGCGGGAAAACACACCGATGCTTCATCAGAGGCTACACTGGGGATGTTACCAAGCACGGTGATGAAACATCTGCAGAACAACAAACCAGCTCGGTGAGCCAACCAACCTCCACTCCTATACTCAATGTTCTGATCATTGAAGCCAAGCATACCAAACACGTTCTTCACCACCTCAACACCACTTTCAAGGAACTATGCACCTGCACCCCTTGGTCTCAACATTCCCCAGGGCCGTACCATTTACTGTATACATCCTGCCCTGATTTGCCTTCCCAAAATGCAACACCTCACTTTTGTGTAAATTACACTCCATGACCATTCACACCTCGAGCCATTGACTGATCTGATCAAAGTGTCTCTACACCCTGAGATAATCATCTTCACTGTGCACAACACCACCTATTTTGGTGTCATCTACAAACATACTAACCATTCCTATTGTATGCTCATCCAAAGATGAAAAACAGTGGACCCAGTACTGATCCTTGTCACAGGCCTCCAGTCTGAAAATCAACCCCCCCAGCACCACCCTCTGTCTTCTCTCTTCAAGCCAATTTTGTATCCAGTTGACTAGCTCTCCCTGGATTCCATGTGATCTACTGTTACTAACCAGTCTACCATGCAGAAACTTGGTGAACGCTTTGCTGAAATCCATATAAACAATGTCCACAACTCTGACTTCATCAAATTTCTTTGTCACCTCTTCATTAAACTGAATAAAGTCAGTGAGACATGATTTCCCACAAGCAAAGCCACGTTGACTGTCCCTACTCAGTCTTTGTCTTTCCAAATGCATGAAAATCCTGACCTTCAGAATCCTCTTCAACAACTTATCCACCACTGACATAAGGCTCACTGGCCTAAAGTTCCCTGGCTATTCTCTGCAGCCTTTCTTAAATAATGGAGCCACATTAGCCATCTCCAGCCTTCTCATCCATTGCTATCATGATACAAATATCTCAGCAAGCGACCCAGAAATTACTTCTCTAGCTACCCACAAAATGAAGATGCAGGGGCTCTTGCCTGTCACCTAGAGAGTCCTGTGCTAGCATTTTGAGAAAACATGGGTGAGAGAGGATACTCTTCAGATCAAGGACCTCAGGACTGAAATCCTGCCCGCCAAAAGCCATTGGCCAATAAGAGGCTGGCAGCCATTCAGTGCTCAGTGGCACCATCCCAGTGGCTGCTGCTGGTACTACACTGATTAGAGACCCAAGGTCACCAAGGGACACAGGTATGAGTGAGTGATGGCAGGATTTGTTTGGGGATAAGGGTTGGAGTGATGGCTTTCAGTGGGCATCCCCCATTCCAGTGCTAGGACCCTCAATTGGGCACTTACTGCTTTTGACTGAGGGAGTCTCCTCCAAAGGTAGCAAGCAAGATCAACAAGTCATGTTTCTTGGGTTCCCTGCATAGTAAGTCCTGCACCTAAGTGAACATTAATTGTCTACTTAACAGTGTCAATTGGCAGCAAGGCAGGTAGTCCATTCAAGAGTCTTCCTTGTTGTGGATCTAATTAGGGTGGAGGTGGACATTTTGCATGTTTCCCACCTGCCAGCACCCCACCACCCGACCTGACAAAGCGGCCACCACCAGCAAGCTCCCTTCCACAAGACATTAAATGCCTACCAGCCACATGTCCCTGATGTTGATTCACTCTTTCAGAATTTCAATCTTCTCATCTTCTCTCGGTTGACAGGATTATCACTGTTACTTATTTTGTGGTTGTCTGTTTCTCTGCCAGCTATTTTCTTTGCCTGCTGTCCACAGATACTTTACACTTTCTAGTATTTTCCGTTCCTTCACATCACAGTGAGTATGAAGTGGTTATATAACTTGGAGGACATCAGAGTTGGTCCAGATCGTGTATTCAACCTGTCATTCCTTTGTTGCCAGTTTGCCAAACAACAGTCTAAATTAGAAGCTCTGACAAAGTGATTAGCACCCACTTTCTTCCTTTTGCTCACAGTTATGGATGTTGCTTCTGCTACCTACTACCTACCAGCAAAGGTCAGTTATTACAGAGAGCCTGAGAATGAAATCTAGCCTCTTCATGGTCAACCTTGCTCAAAGTTAACTGAATAAAACCACTATGCTAGTGGGGAAATGCTCTCAAATCTGGTGCCCAGCACTACAGCTCACAACCATGACCTTCCAAATGTAATAATGTACTTTAAAAACATGAAGGACAAAAAATATCTAAAATGCACTTCAGGTCAATTGATACGTGAAAAAAATAACAATGGAGCTCTTTATTAATGTATCCATTTCTCTGTCTGTCTCTCTCTTTCCCTGTCTCCATTGCTGATTTTGACCACTCCCTGATGTGACCCTTTATACAAGATTTACAAGGCCGCTGGACCAAGGATTTTGAAAGCTGTGTTTTGTTAATCTAACCTCATTCACATTGAATCCCTTGAACATGAAGAGAATGTAACATTTTCTTTACTGTTAATCCCACAAGCCTTGATAACTGCAGTAACACCTGCTTTGTGACCTAGAATTATTAGGTTTTAACTTGTATTTAATTAGCCCAGGGCAAGAATTCACCCTTCATTTTAAATGAAAATTCTACCAAAATTAGACAATCTGAGCTTCACAATTCAGTAACAGGTTTAATCACAGCGCTGTTCTTTACATAACCAATACTTCACCCTCCTCCATTTCCTGCACTTTAATTTCACAATTTACACTAATAAACAGTCAGCATGAAAATTTGCAAACTGATATTTGTGATAATATTTATAATGTATTACTGTTTGATTATTTAGGAACTTGGATTCTAATGTCAGGGTAAATGGGTTTATGGTTCCTAGTAATAATCAAGGGTCTGAAATTTTTTGAGCAGTATTCAAACAACATTTGTAAGAAATCCTGAGACTTAGACTAAATGACTCGATAAGCTAATTGCTAAGATAATTGCTGAAGTGTTTGCTAAGCTGACCTTTGGCAATCCAAGGAAAGAGAAGCCAGAGGCCAGAAGTAGGTTCAGTTCAGAAAATAAAATTCATATAAATGTAAGCATTGTTTAGCAGCTTCAAAGATTTCAAAATAACTGGAAAGAATTCTCATTTGTTTTTTGTGAGCAGTCAGGGAGAAAAGTCAATGTGTTAACCTGTGCCAGTGTCATTGAATAATGAAGAGAATCACATGTGATGAATGTGCATAAATTTATCGAAATGAAACACTTGCAACTCATCAGTTGAGCAAGAAATTTACAAGTGAAGAAAGAAATTCATTGGGGTTGAGTGTCCGTCAAGAATGTTGCTGGAAAAAGGGGTTTGATTCTTTTATTCTGCAGTTTATGATCAGATCATTCTAAAATTTCTCATGTTTATCTGTGTCTTTACTTGTTTGCGATTACTTTATTGAATAAATATATGATTTTTGGCAAAATGTAGATTGACAGCCTTTTATAAATATGTTATAAAAGTGATTGACCATAATGGTGACAAAACTGCAAAAATAAACGTGAATTGTCAAGCCTTGTTTCAATCTGGAATCTGACTTGTCCACTTTTATCAATAGCTGAAATTATTAGAAAATGGCAACATTATAATGCTTAGAATTTTGGAGGTGGGTGGGGAGGTGAGGAAATCTGTGAACAATTAAAGAAGTACTTAAAGTTACTAGAGATAAAAAAAAATTGGGAGAGTTAGAGGAGTTGCAGGGGTTAAGCTTTCAAAATGGATATTCCCGCTGCTGAGATGTGTCTGGGATTAGTAACACTGAGTTACTTAAATTCTTTGACTAAGGCCACTTGCATGGGTAGACAGGATCTCAGTTTTCCATCCAAAAGATAATAACTCTGTCTTAGACTAGAATCACTACAGTGTGGAAACAAGCCATTCAGCCCACTGAGACCACACAGCCCCTCCCACCCCTCTAAACTATCCCTACATTTCCCGCAGCTAATCCACCTCGCCTGCATGCCCATGATACTATGGGCAATTTAGCATGGCCATTCCACCTGACTTGCACATCTTTGGACTGTGGGAAGAAACTGGAGCACCTGGAGGAAACCCACGCAGACACCAGGGGAATGGGCAAACTCCACGCAGACAGTCAGCTAAGGGTGGAATCAAACCTCGGTCCCCGGTAGTGTGAGGCAGCAGTGCTAGCCACAGAGCCACTGTGCCACCCTAGTGAAGCTTTCACTCCGTCCTACATTGGAGAAGTATCTAGTGTAGGGCTTTGACTGATTGGGACAACAGGCAATAAATGACAGTGATCCAAAGTGTGGTTATGTAGTGAAGTTAATAAGTTTCTAAAGCTTGTAGATTGTGGGATGTACAGTTCCCCCTTCATTCAATTGTCTGATCCAGCAACATTGAACACTTTAAAAATATAACGTCATGACTGACATTTGCCATTGTAGTCTGTAATTTCCTCACCAAATGAAATATGGCTCCCAATTGTTAAAGTTGTAGATTACTGTCTCCTATGCATTAATTGTAGCTGCCTTTGTCATGTTTGGTCGATTTTTTTATCACACTCACTCTTGAGCTTCACTGTTTTCTAATTCCTTTAGACTGAGATCTATGGGGCTTGATGAACGCTTTGACTCTGCCTTTGTCAGAGTGTGATCAACTATCCATGTTCTGTTTTGATGTTTTGATTTGCCAATGCTTTCCTCTAAAGTGCCTCTGACTGTTATAAGGAACAAGGGAATGAATCAACTGCTTCCACTAACTGGATAAAGCCTTGTTTCTACCCATTTTTCTCATTAGCAGGTTGTTTTAGCCTTTATTTTATGTAGTTTTAGTTTTATTATGTGGAATATGGAGCACAGGAGCAGGACAGACTCGTTTAATCTGTTCATGGGATGTCAGTGTTTCTAACTAAGCCAGCATTTACTGCCCATTACTAACTGCCCTGCTGAAGTTTGTGATAAGCTGTATTCTTAAATTGTTGCACTCTGTAGAGTATTTGTGCACCCATGATGCTATTAAAAAGAAAATTCCAGGATTTAATCCAGCAACATTGACAAAATGTAAGCCAAGCAGTGGTGACTCATATTTCCTTTCTTTAGTGTATGTTCTGATTTCATACAACTGAGTATCTGGCTAGGCCACTTCAGAGGGACAGCCAAGAGCCAACAACATCACTGTCTGCCTGGAGTCTAATGTAGACCAGCCCAGATAAGGATAGCAGATCTTCTTCCATAAGGAACATCAGTGAACCAGATGGATTTTTATGTAAATTGACTGTGATTACATGGTTTTCTTTATCCTCGATTTTAATTCCAGATTTTTTTTCTATGGAATTCAAATTTTTCCATCCGTCTCAGTGGGATTCAAACAATATCCCTGGGACCTTAACCTGGACTCTGATTTATATTTCCAGTAACGTTTTTGCCACAACGCCACCTTTCCCCAATAGTGTCACCAGACAGCGCCAAACAATAATTTCTAAAATAAAGACCCAGCCAAGATCACCAAATTTACGTTGTTAACTGCTTAGAGACCAGTGTTTTTTCTTTTGTTTAAAATAGACAAAATTTGAGTTTTCACATATTTACTCAGGGAATAAAACCACATGTTTCTGCAGTTTTGAATGAACAATTTGACCTTTACAAATAAAAATAGAGAAATAAAGTACTCTACAATATGAATGGAACTTTTACACTTCCAAACCAACAGTGAGTTCTGAAGAAGGGTCACTGGATTCAAAATATTAACTATGCTTTCTCTCCACAAATGCTGACCCAGACTTGCTGACTTAATTCAGCGATTTCTGTTTTTGTCTCATGAATGTTCTGTCTGCTTAACAATTATTCGCCTTTGAAGATCTGAGTTCAGAATGCCCTCAAAATCCTTTCCAACTCAGGCTGCTTTTGTTTTGATCATTCAAACTCTCCCCAAGACAGAATGGCCCAGGATTCATGAGCGTAGCCCAAAGTGTCCAATTACTGAAACGAAAGGGGAGCTTTTGTTAAATAACTAGTTTCCTGAGCTTTCGCTGAATTTGCTAAAGGTCAAACATTCTCAGCTGCAGTAAGAAAATACTTTTTGTGGGCATCTTTCACTCCACACTCAGCAGCGCTGGACTGGTGATGACTACCAAGGCTTCCTTTTAGACTTTAACTGGGAATTGTCCTGAGTTCTAACGGCCTAGAACCTGCTAACTGCATTATTTCTTCTGCTTCACCACTTCCCCAGTTGCAAATTGTAAATAACTACGACCAGAAAACACACAGATAAATCGAAACAAGAGAACCTTCTTAGACAGCACTCACCTTTATGATAATAGAACATAGGGCACAGAACAATATAGCGCAGAACAGGCCCTTCGGCCCTCGATGTTGTGCCGACCTGTGAACTAATCTAAGCCCATCCCCCTACACTATTCCATCATCATCCATCTGCTTATCCAAGGAATACAGCTTGCTCTAAACAATCCTTAATTGACTTTTAGGTTAAACAGGCATGATTTACAATTTCTTCTTTGATCTGATGAAATAAATGATTTTTTACAGTCTTTGAGTTCACAAATATTTTTGACTAATTTAGCTGTAGTCCCGTCCTGTTGCTTCTGTTCCTAGCCTTCCAGCTTAAGACAGCATATTCTTAAACTTTTAAGTGCGCTGGCTGCCCTGTGCTTCAGTTGCATTTGTCCAATTTTCCACTGTTAAACTTTAATTCCTATGACTAAAATCTGTATTCTGAAACATATGAATCATGAACTAGATATCAACAAGAGCTGATACTCTCACTTGTTTATGATAAACATAGAGTAACGTTTCTTCACATCAGTTTGTAGTGCAGTATGAAATTACCCCATGTATCAAGCCCATCTTCAGCTGAGACAATTGATAGTTATGCCATGTAAAGTTTGCACTGGACAGAGTGATTGTTACCATAAGAAAGTTCCTTGGAAGAAATGACACCTGTTACATTTCAGGCAGCAACTTTTCCCTTTATCGGGAAGAATATCTGGAGCAGATAAAAGAGATCATTGTGTATAGTGGTGATTGGATGTAGGAGCAGCATTGTGCAGCTGATTGCTCATGTTTCTATACATGTAATAGATCAGTAATTGTTAACATACTTGCTGCTGATTGTTGATGAAGAATGAATCTGTGTTTCTTGTGTAAGGAAAGCCAGTGTCACATTAGGAAGGCCACACTCTTGTGAAATGTTGTGGAGTTGATATGTGCTCTTGCCCATCTCATCAAGTGACAACTCAAGAAACACATTGTCACTCTTGCTGCATAGTCAACCAATTGCAGTGATCTGCACATGCCATGAATTAACTTTTTCTTATATCTAGAAGTGGCCTTAAACACAATTGAATGGCTCTTCTTACCACCAAATCATCTGTAGTACTTGTTGCCTGTTACCCACCATCATTAGATCACCCATGTTTGTCATGATTCAATCTACATGCAATGTCACAAAAGGTCAATGCGAACCACCAAATGTACGGAAGAGGTAGGGGCAGACAGTGGAGCTAACTCAAAGTGAAAACAGAAAAGGAGATAAGGCACTCCATACCCTTTCTCTAAAACCACCAAGAATATTGTTGGACACTGCATGCATGTCATTTTTTTTAGAAAAAGCAATCTCTTTCTCCGTTCCAGTTAATTCCTCAGACTACAGGCAAAATAAGCAATCAAAATTTTTTGAGATATATCATTTTCTTCTGAAGAATTTTTTTAGGCTCCAATTGATCATTTTAGAGTAAATTTTACATGGTGTAACAGTAAAATCATCTTGCTCAATGTTCTTACAATGAAAACCTTCAAACCATGTTTAAGTCCTTAATTAGTGTTGGCCAATTTGATAATGAAAGAAGTCCAAAGTAGGCACTGATTGATAAACTGCCTATTTAATGCACCATCTGATATTATTTTCTATAACAAAAGGAGTATAACGTGGTCAACTCTTACATTATCACCAATATTGGGCCATTTCTCAAGCTACAATTTATATGGCATCCCTTCCCAGTCACAAATTTTCTATTTAGGCAGATTATATGTTAAAATCTCAAGCACGGATCCCTTTACTAATTGCAATCATTTGCCCAATCATTGATATGGTAAAATCTGCCCTATGGTTACATTTCATACTCTGGAATTATTCATTTCACTTGATAAACCCACAATAGCTGGATATGAAAATCGACAATAAGGAAGACAGATTTGAATTCTAACAGCTAAACATTCATTTCAATGAAAGTAGAAAGGAGCAGTTGAAGTTAGTTTGATGAGCTGAATGACCCTTTCTTGTTCAGTTTTTATGACATATTTATTGCCAGAATTTAATGACATATATTTCATTTTTTGCCATACAAAATCTGCAATAAAAGTATTAATATTAGCATGCAATAATTTTACTCAAACATGAAGTGGATATCAACAGCATTGTCATCGCTCCTCATTATTGTCGTAAGGAATCACTCTTAATCAATCTTAAGTTAATGCTGAATTCAATGAAAAATGATATCATCTGGTAAGTTGAAAACTGTAATAACAAGAATGTGAGAAAAAGCCAAGAATAAAGCTTATTATCAGTTCCCCCTTTGAAATTTCAGATTCTTCCAAATATTTAATTAAGTTTTCAATGTTACTTTCCATTAGGAATTCAGTGTTTCCTTATGATCTAATGCATGCAGTGTTTTAGGTGGTATTGCAGTTGTGAAAACAATGAATCTCCTTCCATCAATTAATACGCATAGATGAATATCACTGAGCCACTCTTATTCTAGATCTATCTCAAATAACAGAAAATATCGTTCTGTCATCCTGTGCAGACCAGGCTAAAGAAGAATAAAATCAACTTCTTTAAATTAAAATTATATAGAAGCAATAGCACATGATGCTGTGGCAAGTGCGCACTTTCTATATGAGAAACTGGATACCAGAAATTCATTACATTAAAGTTAAAAATAAAATGAAACCAAGGTATCTAAATATAGGACACAATCAGAAAGATCTTAAAACACCTTTGAAGATGAAAAGGTTCAGGTCAAACAAGGTATATTCCCTCAAAAGGGAAAGTGGAGGGCAAGGAAATCCAGAGCTCCCTGGATGAAATAGGCGATAAAAATTAAATTTTAAAAAAATGTGCTTACTGAAGGTGTCAGCTAGACTGTACAATTGAGAACCAAGAACCAAACAGGGCTTTCAGAGGGAGAGTGAAAAAGCATATGAGAGAAGCAAATACAGTTTATGAGAAAATGTTGGCAACATAAAGGGGAATCATGAAAAGCTTTGATATGTATATTGATAGTTAAAGGGAGGGGAAATGTAGGAGTAGCCCAATTAGGGACAAGAAAGGTGTTTTACACTTGGAAGGAAGAGGCATTATTGACGAATTAAATGAATACTTTGCATTTGGTTTTACCAAAGAATGTTACTCAGGCCATGGTGACAAAGGAGGAAGCTCTTCCACTAGAAGATTCAAAATTGATAAACAGAAAATGTTGGATAGGCTATCAATTGTTAAAGTTGACAAGGCACTGGGAACAGATGAGATTCATCCAAGAATATTGAAGGAAATGAGAATAAAAATTATAAGGGCACTGGCCAGAGCATTTCAACCTTCCCTTGACTTGGGGTTCATCAGAAGCTAGAAGAACTGCAGACTCTATATTCTTGTTCAGGGAGATTGTAAGGATAAGTTCAGTAATTGCAGGCTAGTCCTTTAATGTCGCTGATAGGGAAGCTTCCAAAAATAATTATTCAAGATAGAATTAGTAGTCACATGGATAAAGGTCATTTGTTTAGGAAGAGCCAGCATGGATTTGTAAAGGGGGATGCATCACTGACTAATTTGCTAGACACTTTTGAATAGATAATCAAAAAATTATTGACAATAATGCAGTTGATGCAATATGTGTGGAATCTCAAAAGGTGTGCAATACAGAAATGCACAATAAATTTATGAAAGAAGTTACAGCATGTGAAAGAAAAGGGACAGTTATAATGGGATATAAAGTTGGCTAAGTGATCATGTAGTGACTGGAACCAAATAGATCATGTTGACTATGAGATCATTGATTGGAGTTGTTAACCTGGGCCAATCAGGAAAGCCCTCGCTGACCAATATAACCAAAGCACGCATTGTCCACCAAAAGTCTCGATGTCTTCCAGGGGAGGCGGGGCAGCATGGGGTGTGGAGTGCGCTATTTCCTTTCCAATTCCATTTTGATTTGCCCCCTACACTCCCCGTCACCTTTTTGTTTACATAGGTATTGCACACCACCCCCCAACCTGGATGTCCCTGCTTGCTATTGGTTAGAACATAGAACATAGAACATTACAGCACACTACAGGCCCTTCGGCCCTCGATGTTGTGCCGACCTGTCATACCGCTGGTTCTTTGGGTGTTTTTCCTGGTGGTGGACTATTAATAAAATTATTTACACCTGGTATTTTTACTGTGTCTCACACCTATACACAGAAAAAATAATCAGCTGGAGATTTAGAATCTCCTCAGTTCAGGGGACTGACTCCAAGCTGGCTAACCAGAGCTAGTGTACTGTGCACAAATCAATAATGGGTGACTCAGTGACAGGATACTGGCCTCTGTGCAGTTATTTCACATAGAAAACAGAGACTGGTGGTCAATGGATCTGTTTCGGGCTGGAGAAAGGTTTTGTGGTGTGGAGGTCTCCATCGATCTGTATTGACCCTTGCTTTTTGGGATACATATACCAATTATCCAGATCTAGGTCTGCAATGGACAATTTCAAAGTTTGCAGGTGTTGCAAAAAAATTTGTGAGCATTGTAAGTGAGATATCAGGGGTGAACACAGTCCTGGGGTTCCATCAGCTGATCATTAAGAAGGGTGCATGCAGGGAGCCTGTCGGAGCATTGGTGGGGACAGATCAGTGTGAAAAAGGGTAAGGGAGTCAAAAATTGAAGCATGTGTAAAGGTTCAGGCAAGGAGACTGAAGTAGACTAAAGGTGTCTGGGCACTTATACAGAACAGCATCAGATGGCAGGGTAGGCTGTGAGATGGGGATTCATGGCAGTGATACCACTACCGTCGCTTCCACAGGGAAGTCATCATTGAAGTGTCGTGCTAGGGTTCAGGAGAGATAGTTAGGGGTGGGTCTCCACAATACAGGGGAAGCTCAGTTGGAAATGGGATGTTGGGTTCAAGGAAAATAAAAAGGAACCTGGAGACTCTGTGGTCTACTTAATGACCAAGCAGAATCTAGGACTAATGCTACCCATGGCAAGCTGTGTTTCCTGCCATTGCTTGCAGTTCGTTAAATGAAAAATACAACTGGAAGAAAGGCTCGATCAATGCCCTTGGTGGGCTGAGTCAGTATCAGTTTAATGGACACCAGGTAAAGGATCCACATTTGCTGGACAATAGGTCATTGGACAGCAAATACATGAAGCAATTGTTTTCAAACCATAACTACATTTCATTGGCAATCCCTTCTTCCCCTGTTTGCAAGGTCTGCAGAGTATACATTCTTTGATAAATACTAATCAAAAGCAAAGTGCACCATGTCATTGGTGCTAGTGAACAAATACTGTCCTTTCATCGGTTCAGAAGATAACAACAATGCCTTAAAAAAACAGACAAATGATGGCCAGAAGTGTCCTGTCAATTATGAGCCTTGGAACAAGGAGAACAACACTGCCTCACACGTTACATCAGTGTGATGGTGGGCTGATGTCTTCCATAGTGGATGTTAATGTGGGATGAGAAAGGGATCAGGCAGCAGCAGGTGCTTTCTTTTTGTGGTGCATTGAGCAATATATCCAAATATGCATTTTGTCTGCTTCGAGTGGTCTGGAAGAGTAGGGAGGACTCCAGTAGAGTCTGGGCAGAGTGGTACTACATCATTCTATGCTCTGCACAATTGGGCTGGGTGATGAAGTGATCGGATAGACACTGAGGAACAGGGAATGGGAGCAGTCTGCAGGGGACTTTGGGGATGAGGAAGTTCTTTCTGTGCATGACAAAGCTCAGTTGCACTGGGTACTTCAAGCTAAACAGGACTGGATAGACACATGGTTACAGTTGATAAGAGCGGAGTATCGAAGACAATCCAAGATTATTGAATAGTACATTGATCATACCGCCATTATTTGCACGGTATTGTGATTCCAAACTTCAGCATCTAAATGTTTTATTTGTATTCACTTCTGTTGCCTACAGATTTTGGCTCATGTTTGGAATTGTCAGATATGGATCATGCTCCCCAACTTGGACAATGACAAGCTATGGAATTCCATAGGCCATTGGGAGGCAGAGTGGTGGTGACTTAGAGAAGATGTTTTAAAGGGACATAGCTCAGGCCAGGCAAAATGTGTGGCCTGATATTTTAACAGCAATAAAAGGGACAGAATGGCATTGAACTTGCGAGAGAGTATCGGGTGTAGGTCATGAGCAATGTGGCTTTGTGGCTGCTATACATTGTGTGGCCAGTGAGTGGCTTGTCTAGTTACACAGTAGTGTTTTAAGGATGGTGCAAGCACAGAAAATGCTGGTCTTTCAATGGTTATGTGTTGAATGGTGAGTTGTTTTGGGAATGGTGTGTGGTTAGATGAGGGTAGAATTGAATGCAAGGGTTTCCATAGGAGGTGGGGTAGTCAGTTAATGAAGTGGCTCTGATAGGATATGATAAGGAATCTCATGAGGCCTCGCTGCAAGATTACCTCCAAAAAAAACTCAAGGTTTCTGGCAATTAGCCAAAAAATCTGTAAGATGAAGCCTTCTATTTTAAAATTCATTGATAATGTCTAAGGCTGGAATTAATGGTTTGTGCACTATGTGTGGAGATGGATGATGTCAGGGGCAATTAATTCCCTACCTCCTCCATCAAGAAAGCTCACCAGGTCAAGCACCAATTAGACTAATGACCAATCAGGAGTCTCACACTGAAGTCCCGCCCCACATGAAGCTGCCAACTAATCAGAAGCCAACAGCCTCTGGGACTTGGAGTCTCGGCTATGAAGGCATGATGAATTGAAATGGAAAGCAGGTGAGTGGATGTTCATTCAGGGGATTTGTAGGATCAGACTGATGGAGATAAGAGGGTCAGAGAGTCAGTGGTTAAATTTTAGCAGCTATCACACTGCCCCCAGACAGGGGAGGAAGAGGACCAGCCCACGACCCATTTGGGAAACCAAACACATTTCTTATCAGGCAGGTATTCAGACCTATGGCAAGTTGAGACTCTTAGGTAGCTTTTAATTGAGCATTTGAAGGCTTTAATAAAAACAAGACGTTGGAAATCTGAAACAAAAACAGAAAGTGCAAGAGAAACTCCTTTGCCAATTCTGAGGAAGGGTCACTGGACTCAAAATGTTACCCGCAAAATGCTGCCAGACCTGCTGAGTTTCATCATCTAGGATTCTATGATCTTCTATGATCGATGATCCATGAAACTCAGCGGGTTCAGCAGTTTCTGGCAGGTAGCATTTCGAGCCCAGTGACTCTTCCTCAGGATTGGCGAAGGAATAGCTGAACTCAAAACATTAACTCTAGAGATGCTACCAGGCCTGCTGAGTTTCTCCAGCATTTTCTGCTTTTGTTAATTAAAAGGGCATTAACTGGTAGCAGATTAAGAAATTTGCCCATACATCTTTCTGCCCGGAACATAATTATTGAGGTGTGAGAAGAAAGCAAGCATCCTTCCAGCATCAACTCATTGAAGTGTTTGGCCTTCTTGCTGCCTCCAAGGAGGGATTAATCAAACCTGAAGTTAGTGATCTGTTATGCAACTTTGTTTGTGTTGATGATTTTGACTTTACTTCAGTGAGATTTGTGATGACTCAACCTCCAGGAGGCAGAAAGACAACATGGCGATGAGAGCCAGGAACGTTTCAGATTTCACATTGGATCTGTAACCACGGTGTCCCGAATCGTTCTTGGCAAAGTGCAAAATGAAGCTATGATAAATACGTGGATTAGCATCCAATTCCTAACGACACATTTAATGAAAACTTAAAGGACCGCGAGTACACAATGCAGCAAATTTTATTCTTAAAGTCTGATTAAATGGAGGCTAAAACCAATGCACCGTGTAAGATCTGATTTTTGCAGCATATTAGATGCTCCTTAAAATTCCCTTGATGACTGACTCAAGTGTACAAGCCCTTTTTCTAACCATTTGCCTAAGGTAATTAAACCATTAGAAGGATACATGGTGCCTGAATGGGAACCCATAAGTGGAATTAATAAACACACTTGGAGGCAGATTACTTGCCCATGTTTGATTAATAATTGAGCAAATTTATAGATTCTTTCTAAACATGCCTTTATAGATTTTAAACTTTGAGAAAACGTGACAACAGCCTCATATTGCTAATTAACCATGCAGCTGATACTTTAATTTGATTATAACTGTGTAATTGTAATGGGATTATTTATTTTTGTAATTTAGAGACACTGAAAAGAATTATATGAAGAGTACCTATTCATTACCTTTCTGTAATTTATTGTATAACCTGGAGCCTAACAGCTTCATCATGTGAGGAATAAGAGCCTGTCACAATTAGATAAACAAATAAATTAATGACTTTGCCATGCAGAAATCCATGGCTGGTGCTCATCACTTCTCAATTATTTAATTTGTGGTGTAGACAATTTTCCATTTTGATTAGCAAAGCAGTTTCCTATTAAGTATAAGTTCATGATGGGCTCAGGCTCTGAAATTATCTGCTGACACAAGGTCTTCCTGTAATGATCTACTAATTGGGTTGGCAGAGACTTCCATCACAGATTGTCGTTTCACGGGTGGTCACAGAAAAATCAAATCCTCTCCTTTTTCGAAATGTTGGGGAGGAAGAAATTACTTTCCACTTAAAGACTGCTCCAAGTTGTCAAAAAGATTTCCAGTGGGTGGTCACAGAGATGAAGCAGTGGCATTCGGCATTAACCTACTTTCCTTTTCAGTCTTCTTTCTGATGTCCACTGGAAGGCAAATGTATGAGATGGAAAGAAATCCCAGTTGATGTAGCAAAATCCAGAGAGCAGAGTATCACCACAGGTGTAAATTACAAGAGAAGGGAGGCAAAAATTGAACTGTTGCTCAGCTTGAGTTTAGAAAGATCATAACAGGAGGGGGATGATTAGCGATGTTGAAGTTAATATTCTGATAGTATTTTTAAGGCAGATCTATACAGATTCAAGGAAGACAGATATCAAGGCAATAAAAGGTTATCAGGGTACACAGAAATGCAGGGTTGAGGTTTAGATTAGATTAGATTAGATTCCCTACAGTGTGGAAACAGGCCCTTCGGCCCAACAAGTCTCTTGGAGCATCCCACTCAGACCCATCCCCCTATTACCCACACACCCCTGAACACTACGGACAATTTAGCATGGCCAATCCACCTAACCTGCACATCTTTGGACTGTGGGAGGAAACTGGAGCACCTGCAGAAAACCCACGCAGACACAGGGAGAATGTGCAAACTCCACACAGACAGTTACCCGAGGCTGGAATTGGAGGTTAAAATCAGATCAACCAAGATTGTATTGAATGGTGGAGCAGGCTTGAAGGGCTGAATGGCCTGCTCTTGTTCCTTGTTTGTACAATCCTGCTTTTCAGTTCCTTAGAAAGAATATATTGAAAATGGGGGTGTGCCAACAGGAGCAGGTTTGGGTGTTATAACAGAGATGGGACAGTGATTTACTAGGATGTTCCTAGCTCAAGAATTTTAGCTGTGAGGAATGATTAGATCAGTTGAAATTTCCTTTAAAGCAAACTGAAGTGTGGGGTGATTTTATTCGGGGTGTACAACATAGTGCATAGACAGGGGGTCAGAAAGGATGCATTTTCTTTACAAGAGAAGTCAGTGACCAGGGAGCACCGATTTTAAAGTTTTAGGCACAGCATTCGAGAGGAACTGAAATTTTCATCCAACTTATAGTTTCTTTTTATTTCTCTACCTTTGTACCTAATCTATTTTAGTACTTGAGATTTCTACCCAGGTACATTGTTCCTAAGGTGGCACCTCATGTGTTGAAGTTACACACTTTCCACCGTACTCCTGTAGTTTGTACTTGAGCACGTGTGACAATGAACCTAATTCGAATTCTAAATCAAAGGATCATTGAGATCAAGAAGTCACTGCCTGAAAGGATGGCCAGCTCAGGAGTACTTGTGACATTTAAAAAGGCTTCTTCATTTCTAAAGTAATGCAATGTACAGGTCTATGGCTGAAGAATTGAACGGTTGGATTCATCTGGATGACTCATAAGAAATAGGAGCAAGAGTAGACCATTCAGCTCAGTTTAATCATGGCTGAACTTTGGCTTCAACTCCACTTTCGCACCCACTCCCAATATCCATTGATTTCCAGTGAGATCAAAAATCCCTCTATCCGATTCCTTTGGCATATTTAACAATAGAGTATCCACAGCCCTTATTCACAACATTTTGAGTGAAGAAATTTCTCCTGATTGCGGTCCAAAATGGTCAGCACCTTATCCTGAGCCTGTCTCCCCATGTTTTAGATTGCCCAACTAGTGGAAACATTTTCTTAGTCTTTCAAGCCTTCAGAGTTTTGTATGTTTCAATAGATCTGCTCTCATTATTCTAAACCCCAGAGAGTATAGACTGGCAGCGAATCAATACACCAACTAGTCTCCTGCTTCATCTTACATTTTACGGATTTGATGGCAAGTAGATGTCAAATGAGGGTTTGGGGATAGCAGATGGAGGTTCCTGAAATTGATTTTGATAGAGTAACGTGAAATAAGAAAGAATATGATAGAGTCACTTATGATGCGAACTTCACAATCTTTGGGAGGCAGTAGCACGGTGGTAAAGTTGCCGGAATAATTTGAGGACCAGGTTAATGTTCTGGATATGTGGGCATAGGTTAAAATCCTGCCATGGCAGATGGCACAATTTGAATTCAATAAAATCTGGAATTAAAAGCAAGTCAAATGGTAAGCATGTTTTGTTTGTTGTAAAAACACATCTGGTTCACTGGGGCATTTAGGGAAGAGAACGTGCCAATCCTTACCTCATCTGGCTTTGTGTGACTCCAGCCCAAAAGAGCATAGTTGACTCTTATCTAACCTCTAAAATGGAAGCCACTGTGTTTAAGGGTCATTAAGGATCGAGTGGCAATGCCCACATCCCATGAACAAAAATGTAAAACGTGCTGATTTTGTGAAGACTGCATACAGTATTAAAGCAACAGCAGACACCAAAGTAAGGTTTCTCTCATCTCTGATGGCTCTACGTTCCAGTGTTTGCTTCAGTCCAGATTCTGGATTGCAGCCTATTATGTGATAAACCTAAGTGAGGCTGACTTGTGGCATCTAACAGGAAAATGCATCCAAAGAGAGTTTGGAAGGTACATTGTTGGCACAACATTGTGGGCCAAAGGGCCTGTACTGTGTCCTACTGTTCTATGTTCTTAAATTTGCTCTTTTGTGCAGATTCTACTTAGAGATACGTTACAGACGATGACTGGCACAATGCCTTGCTGTCCCAGAAATAAAAACTGTTACAGATGCTGGAACTCTCTATCACTTCCTCCCCATTACAACATTGCTAAAATCTGATAATCTACAAAACACAGGTCTCCCGTGAGGCAATACATCAGGACGTCACTGTACTTTACAACAGAATGACGCCTTTGATGTTTCATGAGGGGGGACAGACTTGTCCTCTCTGAATGATAAGCTAGGTAAACATTTGTTTGCATTCTACACAGTGAAATGTGTTTCCTTGCTGAATGATATGAGTTTAATCTAACAAAACCATTCTATTTGTGGCTGCTGCCAAATTAGGTTTTAGCCATGAAATGCTGAAGGGAAAGTGGACGTGGTTCTTTGATGTTCTGGCTGTTGATCACAATGCTCGCTACAATTTTTTTTTAAACATCAAACACTGTGTGAAAGAAAGTGAGTCATTTCCATTTTGTACAGTTACAGTGAGAGATGTTAGACTTAATCAAATTGAGAAGAGTTAACCCGAGTGCGAAACCATTTGGCCCCTCCATTCCGGCCCATAATTTAAAGCGACTATAACTGATGTTTACCTCAGCCTCAATTTAACACCTTTGCTTCATATTGCTTACTGCTCTAAGCTAGATATTTGAAGCATCAATTTTTTTTCTTAAATGTCCATAGAATGTGCATGTCATTAGCTGGGCTAGAACTTATTGCACATCCCTAATTGCCGAGAGGACAGCTAAGAGCCAGTCACATTATTGCGGGACTAGAGTCACATGTAGGTCAGACCAGGTAAAAGTATCGCATTCAAGAAACAGAAATTGCTGGAAAAGCTCAGCAGGTCTGGCAGCATCTGTGGAGACAAATCAGAGTTAACGTTTCGGGTCAAGTGAAACTTCTTCAGAACTGAGGAAGGATCACTCAACCCAAAACTTTAACTCTGATTTCTCTCCACAGATGCTGCCAGACCTGCTGAGCTTTTCCAGGAATTTCTGTTTTTGTTACTGATTCACAGCATCCACAGTTCTTTCAGTTTTTATCAACATCAGATTTTCTTGCCTGAAGGGCATTAGTGATCCAGTTGGGTTTTTAAGACAATCAACATGATCACCTTTCGGCTAGCATTTTAATTTCAGATTTGCTTTTTAAATTGAATTCAAATTTCACCATTTGCCATGGAGGGATCTGAACTCATGAATCTCAGGGCATTAACCTGGAGTCTAATGGATTACTAGTGTAGAGATACTAGTACAACATCACCCCAGTTGATATCCATAAACATTTTTCAATTTTCTTTTGAATTCTGCTACTCAGTTTCCAATTCTTGAGATCAATTACCTTTAAGCCGCCTTGCGCGGAGCTAAATTCACACTTGATTGATCCTCAGTTTGCCTTGATGCCTTTGAGGACTATAAAGAAGAATGAATCTTGCTGGTGAAGTGGCTTCAGTATGGGAGAGACAGACTGGAAACGATAGACTGATAACTGGTGATGCTGTCGGAAAACTCCACGATCATGACGCTAGTAGATTTATCTCAATGATCCAGCACCTTCCCCTACAGCCCATTGCCCAAGGGGAAAGTACCAGTCAACCAGTGCTCAAAGGACAAGACACAGAGCAAAAACACCGTCAAGAGATGGTCAAATCATCCAGTTAAAACAAACCACGGGGACAACGAATCAGAAATATTTGGTTCACTTGTGCACCTGTCAATGGCAAGGGTGGGAGGGAAGGCGACAGTCATTGGAGGAGCAGCAGATTAGGTGATTAGTGGCGATGAAGAAGAGAGAGAGAGTGACTGCAGTGGGAGATGGACGTGCTGACACTGGGGGAGGGAGAGACTAGGGGCAGGAGGGAAGGAGAGTGTCTGCAGGGATGATGGATCTTGGATAGAGTAGGGGAAGCAAGAATGTCTGCCAGGGAAGATGGGAGGAAGGAGACAGGGGCAAGGAGAGACTGTGGGAGGGGAGGGGAGGGAGAGTATCCTTAGGATACCACTGGGGAAAGGGACTGTCTCTAGGGGGTGACTACAGGCTGGGCTGAAGGAGGGATTAAACCTGCAGACCAGGGCGAGGTGAGAGAGGGAGTTTGCACAGTGATACTGGGGCACGGAGATAATGGGAACTGCAGATGCTGGAGAATCCAAGATAACAAAGTGTGGAGCTGGATGAGTACAGCAGGCCAAGCAGCATCTTACGAGCACAAAAGCTGATGTTTTGGGCCTAGAACATTCATCAGAAAAGCCTAGGCCCAAAACGTCAGCTTTTGTGCCCCTAAGATGCTGCTTGGCCTGCTGTGTTCATCCAGGTCCACACTTTGTTATCTGAGACTGGGGTATAGGCTGGTGACAAGGGAATTCAGACACAAGGATATCTTTAGGATAGGATTGAGGATGTGGTTGCACGTGTCTGTTCAAAGAGGGATTGAGTTTGCAGACCAAGGCCAGAGGAGGGGCCAATGTGAATTCAATGTGTCCTGGTCAAATGAGGATCTGCTGAGCAGTGTAAGAACCCAGGTAGCTAGAAGAGTAGGTGGAGTTGTGAAGGATGGGCAGGGAGCAATGACTGTAAATGGTAATTGCCAATTGCCAATTGGTACCCACCAACTAAGGAAGACCAAGCTAACTGGAACCCAATGTAATGAGCTCTTTGAAACCAACAAATCAACAACACCCAAGCTACATGAATGAATAAAAGCTTTGGTTAAAATGAGAAAACAGCCTCTGGAAATCTAGACTAGAAAAATCTGAGAGCCTTGAAAAAAAAAGTTATTTTGACCCTGCAGATAGGTTTCTTGTGTCTCGGTCTGCACCTGAAAAGGAAGGATCTGTGTGAGGTGACAGAGAACAGTCAATACCTAGTAAACCATGTCGAGGGTCAGTCAATGAATGAGGAAGGAAATGTGAAATCAAAAGAAAATAAATAGTGGTAGGAGGGAACTTTTTTGATTAATCATACTTTGCATTATTTAGTCTTGAGTTAAAAGGTCATGCATCAATATGTGTGAGAGAAAATGGTTATTTCAGTACTTTGTCAGTCAAGTCAAGAATATTACTGATTAGACCTCAATTTTACTTTAATATTAATAGAATTCCAGGTACCAATTTATAGATTAAAATGCCTGTAGAAAATATTTCAAGTTAATGTAGCTTGGCTGATGTAAGTTGAAGGTGAACACAGGAAATAGAAGGATTCTTGCTACACAGTGGTAATGTCCCTACCCCCTGGTCTGGGAGATCTGGGTTCAAATCCCACCTGCTCCAGAGGTGTGTCGGGTTGATATCTCTGCACAGGTTGATTGGGGGAAAAAGTAGGTTAATTAAAAAAAACAGAGCAGGCCATTCAGCCCTTAAATCTGCTTCATCATTCAGTTAGATCACTGTTGATTGGCTACCTCAACGCTATTGTTATAACCATGACTAACAGCTAAAATTTCACTTTACATAAGAAGATAAAAGATATATATCATGTAGCATTTAACAACACTAGATTTGGCATCCAAGGGGGAAACATTCTCTCTCTCTTCATTACTCCACCCTCCCACTATCTATTTCAACTGCTCTTCCAACTAACAATTCCATTGTTACCACTCTACCCAAATATCCAATTAACAGCTAACCTATTGAAATTGGGCACATCCCCACAATATGCCTTTCGGGTGAGATGTTCAACCAAGGCACACCCATCCTTTCAAGGACATAAAAATGATCCCATAGTACCATTTTGAAGAAGAGCAGGGCAGATATCCTCTCATGTCTTGGGAAGCTTGCTTTGTAAAAATTGACTTTGTATTTCCCACAATAGTGGGATGATTTTAAAAAGTACTTTATTGAATGTAGAACATTTTGAGTTATTCTAATATTGTGAGAGTGCAATATAAATTTCCTTCTTCCTTGGTTTCATCATGACATTGAGACTGCAATTCCATTGTATTTTTTTCTGCCTCTTAACTTCTCCTTTTCCAGATCTCAGTGGTGTGGAATTTCTCACTTCCTCAGTTTTCCTTGTGTAATATGAGTCTCACAGAATCATAGACTCATTATGGTATAGAAGGAGGCTATTTAGCCCATCATGTCTCCCTAAGTATTTAACTTGGTGTCAATCTCCTGCCTGTTCACCATAATGCTCCACTTTGCCTCTATTTAAATAATCATCCAATGCCCTCTTGAATACCTCAGTTGAGCCTACCTGTACTATGATTCCAGCTGGTGCATTCCATCCTTGAACTAATCGCTGAGTGCAAATCTTTTTCATATCACCTCACAGTTGTCTCTTCTGCAAAATGCTTTAAAACTATGCTCTCTAGTTCTCAATCCTTTTGCAAGTGGGACAGCCTCTCCCTATCCTCTCTGTCTAGAGCCCATCATGACTTTGAAAACTTCTATTATCTCCTCTTAGCTTTTTCCTCTCTGAGGAAAACAGTCCCAACATCTCCAAGCTTTCATCATAATGAATTGCCTCATCTCTGGAACAAATCTCATTAGACTCTTGCACTCACTTTAATACATTCACACCCATCCTGTAGTCTGATGCCCACAACTGTCTTGATCTGTATGCTATTCTTTTGAGCCTTGCCCTGTGATTCATGCATTTCAATGTTTCTTGATTAAGAGCACACATTGGATTACCTCCATGTTTTCCTTGAGTTAAGACAGATGATATGGTTCCCAGGGCAATTTGGCACCTGACTTCATGACAACCTTGGTCCAAATATGGACAAAATAATTTCAGTCAAGAAGTGAAGCAAGGGGAAATGTTCTTGACAGTTACTTCAGCCAATGTGGCATCAAAGAGCCTGAGGAACTTTGAAGTCAATGTGACTCCAGGGGTTGGAGTTTTGCATAATACAAGGAAGAGGATTGGTGTTGATGGACACCAACCACCTCAGCCCATTCCCACACAGGCTGAGGCGGCATGAATAGTTCTCTCCCTCAACCTCTTCCTTTGCCTGAAGTTTAGTAACCCTCAGTCGTCTCTCTCAAATGTGTTGGTGCTGTCCATGGCTAAAAGCAGCATGAGATAGCCGACAGTAGTTTTCAGTTAACTTAGAATAGCTTGTTTGGTGTGGTTTATTTTGAAGTAAATCATAAGTCAGAAGAAAATGGTTCTGTAGGCAGAATGTATCAAAGGTAACAGATTATAGACAGCTGCAGTTATTTATGCAGAAACAACGAGACAACAGCACCTTTATGCTGACAAAAGGACCTGATACTAAATTAATTTGGATTCTGATATATGTCACAAACAGTAAGAAAAGGTCTGTTTACTTCAGTTAAGATTTCCAAATTACCACAGTTATTGATTTCAAACATGTAAACTACAATAAACGTTAAAGAGATTCTGTTAAAAAGCCTATAAAGATCACCCTTAAAAAAAACCCACTTACAACATGTGAATTGGAGTTATAATTGCAACAGCAAGATAGGGAGACTATGTTTGTTTGACTTTCCAAGGTCAAATGAGAATGAAGGTATTATCATTCTAACATTAGGTGTAACCTATAACTTTATATATAATTGACTTTATTTTGGAACTGATAATACGAATTTTATTACTATTAGTAGAAATTAGCGTCCTTTTGCATCTCTTAAAATAAGGTTAGTAGGGAACATAAATTGCAAAACAGAATTTGAAAAGTCCTTTGCAAGTGGCCAACTTATTGGCAATTAGCACGATGCAGCTGGCAAGGGTCTAAGGAGGGGAATCGCTGTCAGTATTTTGGAATGTGACTGATTACAGCATTCATCATGAAAAGTCCCAAGGAGGGAGAAAAGGGTGTCTGGGAACCATCATGAGATTATGGAAGGCCAAAGGGTTTTCCGCATGACTGTTTATCGCTGACATGATTAACCTGATTGCAATTGCATGTAATAAATTAATGATATAATTGGTATGTAATTGTTAAAGGCGAGCTGAAAATAAATGTGTAAATATACATGTCTTTTCATTGTTGAAGAAGGTTCTGGATTTTTGGACGTTTCGTCCCACTGGTGTAATTTCAATAAACTGTTTGATTCTGGACGTGGCTTCTGGGTGTCAAGTGATTTATTTGGTCATTCCACTCCAACAAATGCAAGAGCAGCCCTCCAGACCTGTAGAACTATGACAGCCCTTACCTTAGCCCTGGGTCATAACCCAATTGCAGGTCTTCAGGTTTGTGCCCTACGTCTGACCATCATCAGCTATTTTATCGGTGGCCTTGTCTCCAGCATAAGGTGAGAAGTGGGAACATTTGCTGATAAGTGTACAATGGTCAGTGTCATTCAAAGTCCTCAAATATTGAG
The DNA here is from genome assembly GCF_030684315.1 of Stegostoma tigrinum. NCBI lineage: Eukaryota > Metazoa > Chordata > Chondrichthyes > Orectolobiformes > Stegostomatidae > Stegostoma > Stegostoma tigrinum. Next base: position 9,532,311 of record NC_081378.1, read on the forward strand.
GTATCCTGTGCCCACGTTCATCAAGATTAGGAAGGTATTCAAGCTTGGATTGGCAAAAGACAAGTAACATTCATACCAGGAGAAGACCGACTCCAACAAAAGAGAATCTAACAACATCCCCCAGCATTCAAAGGAATTCCAGTCTCGAATTTTCTGCTGTCGTCATTCTGAGAGTTACCATTGACCTGAAATTGAATTGGGCAAAACATTTATCAGCTCCACATGTTCAGTCATGGATCTTTAGTCATGGGCAAGAACTTTACACCGGACAGGAGCAGATTGGACATTATTGAAAGGTGCGATATGGCAGGAAATTGGCTACGATGGTAAGGTCTGCCACGTCCACTGACTTCTTATCCTCCATTGGTGATTTACTATTGCCCAGGTAGAATCTGAATGGTCTCATTCTTGCACCTATTGAGATCCTGAAGTGAGCAATAAATGCCCAAATAAGGGAACCCTCCTGTCACTGCTGATAAAACATCGGAATTGGGGGGTCTTCAATCCATTCGGTAAGTCTCCCAATAAAAGTGGTAATCTGGCTGTGGGCTTAGGGAAGAAAACCTCAACAAGGCCACCCTGTGCCAAGAAGACCATCTCCCTATCTTTGTTCGTTGGCCCTACTTGCCCTCTTACAGCCTGAGATGACCACAAAAAATAGCAACAACTCTCTTCCCTTGAAGATAGTAGGAACTGCCGATGCTAGAGAATCTGAGATAACAAGGTGTAGAGCTGGATGAACACAACAGGCCAAGCAGCATCAGAGGAGCAGGAAAGATGATGTTTCAGGTCTGGACCCTTCTTCAGAGATGAGGGAGGTGAAGGGGATTCCAAAATAAATAGGGAGCGAGGGGGAGGCAGATGGAATGTGGATAAAGGAACAGATAGGTGTAGAGGAGACAGACAGGTCAAGGAGGCAGGGATGGAGCCATGAAAGTGAGCTTTGGTGGGGATAAAATCAATTCAGAGACAGTAGGAACTGCTGATGCTGGAGAATTTGAGGTGACAAGGTGTAGAGCTGGATTAACCCAGCAGACCAAGCAGCATCAAAGGAGCAGGAAAGCTGACATTTCGGATCTGGACTCTTCTTCAGAAATGGGATAGGGGAAGGGGAGTTAGGATGGGGGTTGGTCAGCCAAGGGAAGACAGACAGGTCAAGGAGGTGAGGATGAGGCTGGGAGGGAGGAGGTGGGAGTGTGGTTGAGTTGGGAGCAGCGGATAGGTGCGAAAAAAGATGGACAGGTCAAGGAAGTGGGGACAAGCCAGGCTGTTTTGGGATATGGACGGGAGTGGGGAGATTTTGAAACTTAAAGACTCACCTCACCTTGAAGACTGTTTGAAATCCAGGTGACTTTGTCCATTTTAATGAAGGGTTAACAATAGGCTGTTTACCATCCTTCCGCCCCACTCCCCCACCACTGTTCCAGCTTCCATTCCCACCAGCACGAGGCCAGGAGAACACTACCCTTTATTTTACTTTTGTTTTGTTTTACTTTGAAACAACCTATTTTCCATTACTACACCACTCCAGTCATGACTGTATAAAGAAATCCTTCAGAAACAAAACTGTAAAGCCAAGGCGTCATGACAATGAATTAGAAAATCCAATCCTAATGAATGCAGCTACAATTCAGCTGAATGGTTGATTAGATGGTCATGTTTTAGCACTATAACCTGCACATCACTGAGTTATGATGTGTACCTGGCTGGATTTTGCATATTTTCTTCATTCAAAGGGATCAATCTATTCAGAAGGAAAGCAAATCAATTTGACAGGAAAACTCATTACTCAGTGGAGCTAAGTCACAGCAGGCTAGGAATTAAAAAAAAGACACAAAATTCTTGTAATTGCACAGCAGGTTTGTTGGCATTAGTGAAGTGGAGGAAATACAACATATTCAGTAATAGGCAGTGTGTTCGGTACTATAGAGTACTACATGTACTAATACAAGCTAAACTGCATGTCCACAGATTGGAGCGATGGTTAGAATTGCTTGTGGAGGTGGCACTGTGCCTTTATTTGAGAAGTGAGGGATGTGAGTCCATTTCCCCACAGGCAAGAGGTTGAGAACTCTCAGCCTTCAGGGCATTAAGTGGCTGAACTTAAGGGATGATGGCCCCTTCCACCTTCCCCCGTCCCCACCCTCATGGCTCCCCCATCTCCCCACAGACACATATCAGCCAATCAGCTCTCCAATCACTCACGGGGAGCAACATGAAGGTCGGTACAGTGGGTTAGGACGGCTTCTCTGGTACCTGTAAGGCAGGCCCCGAGGATAGGGTTCGCGGGTTGAGACCCGAAGGCCACTAGGGGGCAAATGGGGCTACCAATCACACTTAGGGAGGTGGTCTTTTTGGCAAAGGATGACCTTGCAGGGGTTCCTCTCCTGAGCCCACAGCTAGATCACCAGAGTGACTGAGAACCTCAACCTTAACATTCTTTTTATTTTATGGGCAATCATTGTCCCAGCCAGCGACACCCACATTTCTTGAATGAATAAAATAAAAGTTACATATCTTTGCCGTAATCCTATTAACGCAAGACAATTTGTCTTTAGGAACTCTGCATGGCCAAAAGCTTGTGTTGTCTGAATTGTCTAACTCATTAAGTGATTCTGCTTGTGTCATCAACTAATTTCTGCTCACTTTGTAATGACTATGGTCCACTCAGCGTCTATATTTACTGGAGAGACAGATGGATCCAGGTGAACTGTACAGTGACTGCCTGTCGTAAGGAAGCCTATAGTGACCTATGCATCTCATGAATGCACAGATACAACTAGTTCACCTGGATCTAAGATTTGCTATGTTTTGGTACTGAACTCTGAAAAAATGCTCTCAAGGAAGGTCAGATGGCAACTCTTCAGTCAATACTCTGCATGTATCAATTCAAAACCCATCAAACAGATGGTGCAATGTCTGAATGGCCCATTGCTATACAAACACAGATTGGTAATGATATGCGGCGCCATTCAATCTAACAAGGATTTCAGAGATCTTTGACTTTGCCATTTGACACTTCTCTTGAAATGATCCCACCCACTAAAATGGCTGCAATTCCCCTTCCCCGAACACAAGACCATGCTGTACAAATCTACATTTCACATCCTGTAATGTGGTCAAGATCTAGGTGGCCCTGGCAGAACTCTAACTGAGCATGAGCGAATAGATTATTGTGAAGGTTTAGGTGGAGAGGACTATGATGAAGCTTATTAACAGCAATATGGATCACTTGGGACAAATAACCTGTGTTGTTATTTCCATTCTTTGTAAAAGATCTCTTTAAGTCATGCCGAAACATTTGGGAGAGCATGTCAAAGTCTCGATTTTGCAAATGAGCGATAAACCGAAGTATTTGCCACAATGAGTTCCCTTTTCCTTTCCATTAGAATGTTAAGGTGCCAAACTGGATCAGGTGTTCTGACAGGATGAAACTCGCATCGAGTACTGGGCTATGCAATAACATCGGGGTGGTTGGTGGCTCAGTGGTTAGCACTGCTGCCTCTCAGCACCGGGTTCAATTCTACCCTCGTGCGACTGTCTGAATGAAGTTTGTCCATTCTCCCCGTGTCTATGAGGGCTTCCTCTAGGTATTCTGGTTTCCTCCCACACTCCAAAGATGTACAGGCTATACGGATTAGCTGTGGGAAATGCAGGGTTACAGGGATAAGATGGGGGCGGGTGGTGGGTCTGGATGGGATGGTCCTCCAATGGTTGACTGGCCTTGATGAGCCGAATAGTCTGTTTCCACACTGTAGTGATTCTGTGATCACCGGGTGGTGGAAATTAAATTTCAGCTGAAGTACTTCATTTCGGACTGATAGATGATAGATGATTGTGCTGCCAACATAATGCCATACAATGTCCAACACAGATGGAGGCTCTTCAATGTAACTTGGCTATGGCAATGAGGTTTTGTCCTTCATAATTCTCACCCTACTTCCCTGCCATTCCCTCACCCCTTTTAATATCACCTATCACACGTTTTCTTCAAAACAAATCCCATGACCTCTGTCAGTTACAGCAAGAAATTTCTGTTTTTAACATTTTAACTTCAGGCTGGTGTTTGCAAAATTGATTTGCCTGTTGTGTATTCAAAACATGTTGTGCTAATAAGGAGACAAAAAATGATTCAAGTCACTGTTTGGAAGGACTAGCATTTTAAAGTCTAACTGATGGCACTGTCTTATGTGACAATAATCGGAATTATATTTCATCGGAAATCGTGGGTGTTAGTCACAAGGACAAGGTAGACTGTGGGCTGCCTCCAAACGCCACCTGAACATTGGTAGGTTAGATCAGCAGCATTCTAACCAGGTCAGGAGACTGTTGTTTTCTGTCACACTTTGTACTATGAGCCCATTAGCCAGAATACAAGTGGAGAACAGGGCTGAGGTCCACAGTGCAACCGTTAGAATCAAAATCCTTCAGACTTGATGTTAATCACAAGTTGATTATCTTCTTGTTCAGATGTGCTTTAAATATGTTATGATACTATTGAGGAAGATCGGTAAGCTCTCGGGAACCTTGGGTAATGTTCCTCTCTTAATCAGCACCACTCAAACAAATTAACTGGCCGTGCATTGCCACTTTGCACATAACATCTAACTGTGCACAAAGCAGCTACCATATTTGTTCAAAAAATGCAAAATTACCATACCACGAGCTGAGCAGAGGCCTGCCCTCCCGTTGGAGAGATGACTGGTGGCTCTTTAACCTGAGGGACACCACACCTCAGGCAAGGAGAGACGTTGAGAAGCACAGTCCTTTGTGGTAACCTCAGGCAGGGTGGGGATTGAACCCACACTGTTGGCATCACTCTGCATCGCAAACCAGCCAACTGAGCCCCATTTGTTTGCACAGCAGTAGTCAATGCACCTCAAAGGAACTCATAGTAAATAAATTGCTTTGTGATGTTTCTCAGATGAGGTTTTAAACAAAGGCACATCCTTTCAGAACCTATAAAATTCAACTGAGCGATTGGTGCAAGATCTGAGAGAGAGTAGAAAGAGTTGGACACGCGACCTCTTGAGCCAACTGCACCATTTGGTTCATTCATGGATGATCTGATTATGGCCTGAACTCCACTTATCTCATCGACCTGTCTCACAACCTTTCACTCCTTTACAGATCAATAAGACTCTTGAACTCAACTTTCAAAGACAGAGCCTCCACACTGCTTGCTGGGAAACATATCTCAAACATTAATGATCCTTTGCAAGAAGAAATTCCTCATTTTTACCTCCGCCTTCATTTGAGGCCCCTGAAATTGAAACACTTCTCCTCTAGTTCTAGACTACCCCATGAGAGGAAAAATTCTCAGCATCTAAACTGTCAAGCACCTGCATCAGAATCATATATATTTCAAGAAGATCACCTCCTATTCTTCTGAATTCCAGTGAGTTTAGGCCCAATTCGCTTTACCTCTCCTTATAAGACAAATGCTATTATCAGAAAAATCAGCTAAATACATTATAAAATTCCCAGTGGTTTATGACCTTATTCCTTACTGCCCAGCTCCATTGCAAGCTGAGAAATGGATCAGCCATTGTTCAAATTTTTCACCATCAGTTCTGGCTGTGCAAGAAAAACAATGTCTATGTTTTAAAGTGTAATTATTCTGGGCTTGTTGGAGTTGTATTTACATCACAGACTGTTTTTACCAGTTTCCAATCTGGATCACCCAATTTTCCTACAGTTAAAAGTTTAATTCCTACAAGTAAATAAAATGTTGTGAGGGTAGTTTTATTAGATTGGGACTGTTCTCTTTGGAAAGAAAAAGACTGAGAGGAGATTTGATAGCAGTTTTCAAAGTCATGAGCAGTAGATAGATTGAAGCTGTTCCAATTCATGAAATAAAAAAAAGAGAAGGTATACATTTAAAGTGATGTGCAAACGAAGTAAGGGTGATGTTAGAAAAAGAACATTTACTTTCAGCGATTCGGGTAGAATGTGTGGGGTAGTGTAGAGTGTGGAATGCACTGCCTGGACATATGGTAAAGGCCAGTTCAGTTGATGCATTCATAGCACATTGAACATAGAACAGTGTAGCACAGTACAGGCCCCTTGGCCCACGATGTTGTGCCAAACTTTTACCCGAAACCTAAGGTCGATCTAACCTCCACCGCTACCTTATGCTATCATCCATATGCCTATTTAATAGCGGCTTAAATGGGCCTAATGAGGCCGACTCCACCCTCCTCTTCAGCAATGCATTCTGTGGGCCTACCACTCTCTGAGTAAAGAATCTACCTCTGACGTCTCTCCCATACCTCGTTTCACTTTAAAACTATGTCACCTCATAAAAGCTACCTCCACCCTAGGAAAAAGTCTCTGGCTGTCCATTCTATCCATACCTCTGATCATTTCGCACACCTCTATCAAGTCACCTTCCATCCTTCATCGTTCTAAAGAGAAAAGCCCTAGCTCTCTCAATCTTTCTCGTAAGATCTTCCCTCCATTCCAGGCAACTGGTAAATCTCCTCTGCACCTTTTCCAATGCTTCCACATCTTTCCTGTAATGAGGTGACCAGAACTGGACGGAATACTCCATATATGGCTGAACCAGGCTTTTGTATAGCTGGAGCATAACTTCACGGCTCTTGAACTCAATCCCTCTATTAATGAAAGCTAACACACCATATGCCTTCTTAACAACTCTATCCACCTGGGTGGCAGCACTCAGGGAACTGTGAACATGAACCCCAAGATCCCTCTGCTCCTCCACACTGCCACGAATCTTTCCGTTAACCCTGTATTCTGCTTTCAAGTTTGTCCTTCCAAAATGGATCAACTCACACTTTTCAGGGTTGAACTCTATCTGCCACTTCTCAGCCCAGCTCTGCATTCTCCCAATGTCCCTTTGTAACCTAGAAAAGCCTTCCGCACTATCCACAACGTGGCCACCTTTTTATCATCCACAAACTTGCTAATCCACCCTTCCACTCATTAACCCAAATCATTTACAAAAATCACAAATAGAAGAGGACCCAGAACAGATCCTTGTGGTACACCACTCATAACTGAGCACCATGTTGAATATTTTCCACCCACTACCACCCTTTGTCTTCTAAGGGTCAGCCAATTCTGAATCTAATCTGACACATTTCCCCCTATCCCATGCCTCCTTATTTTATGCATGAGCCTACCATGGGGAACCTTATCAAACGCCTTACTTAAATCAAGAGAGTGTTGGATAATTATTAGGATAGAACTAGCATGCAGGAATATGGGAAAAAGGCAGGAGCTTGGTACGAGGTAATAGAACCACTGCTGACGCAATGATCCAAATTACTTTCTTCGAAATGGTAACAATTCTGTGAAATGTTCAAAGAAATATAGATTTTCACAACTACGGATATTACATAATCAATGCCCCTTTAGATCAGTTATCTTCAAAGTATTGTAGAATTGGAAATAACCTGAAACTCAGTGGTGCAGTCATTAGCATTTTGAAGAGATCCAGGTTTAAGTCATCGCTTAACCGAGGCTTTATGAAAATTCCTGCTCTGGTACCCATCTATTTCATGCTGGTGGATCGAGAGGGTGAATCCAGCTATTAGTTGGAAAACCACTTTATCTACACCCCAACTTGTTTTTTGGGCCTACCACTGCACATTGATTCTGAACCATAGCCCGAGGTCTTTGGCTCACACCATTCTTCCTCCATTGGTGTTCCTCTGCCAGAGTCTCCACCAGTGATATCATTGCTGATTCCAGGCAGGTAGTAACAGCTGATTGGAGAGTCTCCAGGCCAAACAATGAATTTGATGTATCCTTTCAGAAGTAAAACTAACCTGGTAATTTTTTTTTAAAAATTGGTCTACAAAAACAGCAGTACGATAACTTTCAGAGGAACATAACATAGTGGGGTGGGATTGGTGCATGTGAGCTGCAAAGAAATGAAAAATATTTTTCTATTTCTTTCAACTCAAAAATAGCACAGAGATGAGAGCCATACTTTTGGAATACCTTCTATTTTCTAGACGTCCTTATTGTCAAAGTTTCTGATCTTTCAGCACAAAGCTTAGCAAAATCTTTTTTTGCCACCTGCTCAGATAGAAGTGAAAAGTGATACCGCATAGAGGTTCTCCAACTGTTCTGACCAACTTTCCTATCTCAGGCAGTAATAGACAAGGGGAACAATAGTGGCTCAGTGGTTAACACTGTTGCCTCACAGCATCAGGGATTCAGGTTCAATTCCACCCTTGGGTGACTGTCCGTGGGAATTTGCACACTCTCCCTGTGTCTACATCGGGTTTCTCTGGTTCCTCCCACAGTCCAAAAATGTGCAAATTAGGTTGATTGGCTATGTTAAATGACTCATTGAGCTGGTTGTCCATTTTGGTGCTTATGTTGCTTCATTGGGAATGTCTACCTACCACATTTAATGCTGTGGGATGTCTCCAAAGTATTTTTGAGATGTTTCTGATCGATAATGATTAGGGTTTGAAATGATCATGTGAGGGATATCTCCTCCTGTGGCCTTGCCTGTCCTCTCTGTCCAGCCTGGTTTGTCCCAGTCCTCTAGTGTTGTTTCAATTTATCAATCTTATATGCTTTACTCTACCAGTAATCAGAATGTGTATTGGTCAAGTAATGTAAACTTGTTATTCACACCATATAGTCCAACCCTGACAAGACCCAAGACTCTCCAAGTAGTTCTGAGGAAGGGTCACTGGACCCGAAACATTCAGTCAGATTTCTCTCCACGGTTGCTGCCAGACCTGCTGAGATTTTCCAGCAATTTCTGTTTTTGTCTCCAGGTATAGTGTTGCTTCTGTCTCCATCCCCAATTTAGATTGTTCCACTTGTTATTTCATAGATTTCAGATTAGATTTACCACTGGACCATCAAAAAAGGATGACATGACCTCACAACTCATTGTGCTTAGCACAATTGAGTCAGAGTAGTACATGCAGTGAGTCACTTAGTTGTATTTAATGTAACAGAGGCACAGAACCTGCACATTCTGTACCCTAGCTGTATTATAATTGTGTAAGTAGCTAGCGACGTTAATAAACTTCAAGAAATCTGTCTCAACAGAATTCCAGTTTTTGTGCTATACATTATGTGAGTTAAAATAGAGGAGATGATTAAGTCCAAATCACTACCTATGATCATTCTGTCATTTACATCTCTGACTCATTTCCATCAACTCCTCACTCCAGTATACTAATGGAAGCTTTTCCTTTTTCTTTCAAGCTCAATATAAGGTACTTTTTTTTCTGATAAACATTCCAGGATTTAAGGCTCTGGGAAACCTTTTCTGGAGCTCCTAAGAGTGCAGGTCCCTCAGGTGTACCATTTTCATGGATGTTCATGAATCCCAATTGCAGCAGATTCAATCATAATTTCCCATTAGACCACTAGACTGTGAGACGGAACAAAAGTTGGCCATTTGGCCCATCAAGATTGGTCTGCCATTCAAAAAGATCACGGCTGATCCAATAATCCCCAGCTCCTCTTTTCGGACTTTACCTCATGACCTTAAATCTCTTAGTGATGAAAGAAAAGTCTATCTCAGCCTTATATTCTTAAAGATGTTCTTAAAAGCCCAACCTCTATCGTCATCTGTGTCGATCCACTGAGGCAGTAAAAGGAAGTTTCAAAAAGAAATTGGGAAAGTACTTGAAGAGGTGAAGCTTTACTTGGCGATGGGAATTAGGGATAGGCAGGGAATTGGGACTAATTGTTGCCTCTTTCAAAAGTCCAACATAGCATAATGGGATGAACATCCTCCTCTGTGCAGCATTGCTCTAGGAATGTACTGAATTAAAACTTTCACATTTCCACCTTGAAATTGCATTGAAGTAAGCAATGTCTTCAGCAGAAGTAACACAGCTTTGCTAGCTGCAGCAGCAGCACTCCTGTTTATTCTTTTTAACAAACACTGAACCCTCTCTCTGCTGGCCTGTCATCACTGCATGTAATTGCAAACACATGGTAACATTACAGCAATAACAATTGAGCTAATATCCTGTTGGATGGCAATTGGAATTTTTTTTTAAAAAAGGCAGAGGTCAGATAAAGTTTGAAACCCAGGAGTCAGCTCTGTGATTTTTGGGAGATCTTTGGAAGGCAGTACTGAAACCGGGAACTTTATGCTTTTTTTTGGAATTCCCAATATAATTTTACAGCAATGTTTGGCACTCCAACTACCCTTATCTTAAATGCTGCAGAGACTCATATTATTGGCCCGACATCAGACAGAAAAGATGTACTACTGACTTCGCACCAGATTACTTAGTACCATTTTCTTTCAAAGCCGCACTGAGGTTGAGTGTTACACGGTGTTTAAAAGGTTTATGGAGTTTTTGAAAACCCTTTAAAGTAATGGTTTTCTCCTTTACTCGCTTGCCAAATAAGGTTGGTTGGAAAGACTGGAGTAAATGCACATGATGGATTTGAATGTGGCTTCGAGCCTAATAGTGAGTCAGAACTTGAAGAGGAGCTTCGAACAAGCTGTTATGTTGCACAGGGGAGTACTGTCACTGCAGTTAAATGCCAGATTTCATCCATCATAATGTCAGGGCTCATATTAAAATGTCTTCAGGGACCTAAGGGAGGGATGGGTGATAGACGTCAAATCAATTTTCAGGCAATTGCTAAGATTTTTTGAACTCCGGTCTCTTATGATGATGGCATGGTTACACAAAGGGAAGTTATAAATAAAGTCCACATAGCAGGGGAACAAGGCATTTTTAAAAATGCCACTTATTGTAAGGTGCCTGTTACGTAGCTTTGAGATATGGCTAGCAATACAACAAAAACTGTGATTATAAGTACAGTATTTCTTGCAACCTGCAACATGTTCAAAGGGTAGGTTTTGGGACTGAAGCTGGTGTAATTCATAGCCCTACTTTAATCACCTTGAGAGCGATGTGGATCTCTTGCAAGTTTTCTGAGACACGTTAAAGTTGATAACATGAGAGGTTTGGAGCATGGTATATTCAGCTGTTTAGTTATCAGGCTTGAGCTAGAGCTCTCAGCAACTGGTATGTATGTCTGTATGGTTAGTTAATCAGACTTTATATGAATCTCCTTCTGAAGAAGAGTTTCTGGACTCTTTCTCCAAAGTGGCTGCCAGACCTGATGAGATTTCCCAACAATTTCTGTTTTTGTTAAAGGCATCTCCAGGTTGGGTTAATATTAGAACTGTCGCACAACATGTGGAAGTGTTCAAACTGAATAATGGAATTACAGGATGGTACAGTAAAGAGGGTGGTTAGTCAGCCCATTGTATCTGAACCAGCCCTTGGCAAGATCTGTCCAGTTAACCCCATGACTCCGAGATAGTAGGAGCTGCAGATGCTGGAGAATCTGAGATAACTAGGTGTAGAACTGGATGAACACAGCAGGCCAAGAAGCATCAGAGGAGCAGGAAAGCTGACGTTCGAAATGTCAGCCTTCCTGCTCCTCTGATGCTGCTTGGCCTGCTGTGTTCCTCCAGCTCTACACCTTTAATCCCATGACTCCATTCTCATTCTGTAACGTCACATCTTTCCCCTTCAAAAATTTAACAAATTTTGTTTTGGGGCTATTAAATCTGTTTCAACCATACTTCAGACAATGAAGCCCAGATCATCGTAACTCACTGTGTAAACTACTTTTTTTTTAACCGTGATGTCTCTGGATATTTTACTGATCACGCTAAGTCTCTGTCCCCTTCTTCATGTCTGTCCTCCTGCTGGAGATAGTATCTCATTATTTACCCCGGCAAAATATAGTTCTGAACATTTCCTCCTACTCATCATTAAAAATTATTTACTTTTCAATTCTGACTAATTTACTGTGAAATTGTAGGATTTTCTGTGGGCTTTTGCTTCAGGAAAACTTTCCAGAGCTTTCAATTCAATGCAGAATACAAATTAAAATCATATTACTTGGGGGTAAAGGGAGGTAATCTAAAAGCTTGGTTTAAAAGGTGTTTTTAGGGAGTTTTTGTTTTAATCAGCGCAGGGACCTGAATATAATTCTGAGAATAGGAGCTAAGGTTCCTGGCAGTACCAGGGTGAAGGGTAGGGTTTCTAAAAATAACGATCAAAAGATCAGAACTTGCCACAAGGAGCTGTAATATTAGCAGAAGACTTCTTCAGTTGGATGTGACAACGCAATAGAGGAATTTACGAAGAAAATCCCTAGTGTGGAAGCAGGCCATTCAGCCAATTGAGTGCACATCACCCTTCCAAAAAGCATCTCACCCAGACCCACCCCAACCCTGTAACCCTGCATTTCTCATGGCTGATCTACCTACCCTACACACTACGGACAACCTACCGTGGCCAATCCACCTAAACGGCACATCTTTAGATTGTGGGAGGAAACCAGATGTGAGAAGAATGTGGAAACTCCAGGCAGACAGTCGCTTGAGGGTGGAATTAAATCTGGATCCCTGGGCTCCAATCCATGCAACATTCTGGAAACCCCTTTTGCACCCTCTCCAAACCCTTGTACCATTCCAAAAGTGTGGCAACCAGAGCTGCACACAGGTAGTTCAAATGATGCCTAACTAAAGTTTTATACAGCTCTTGCAGGACATCCCTTATACTCATTGTCCTGACTGATAAAGCCAAGCATCCACCCTACTACCTTATCCACTTGTGTTGCCACTTTCGGGGAGCTATAGACTTACATCCCAAGATCTCTCTGTATATCAATGCTCCTAAGGGCCCTACCATTACTCTATATAAAAAATACTTTGCTGCCATGTGGTGATATAGTATCTCCCATTACCCGTGTAATGGATTGTTCCTTTTGCTTGACCATACAGTTTTAATGCTGTAGCATTAAATGCATACCTTGCCTCTTTTGCTACCTATAGCAAATGAGTACATATTACGGAAATAGTTTCTACTGGATGTCCATCTGGTATAGAGGGAAATACCAGTTAAAATAAAATAACAATGCTTGGAAATGAATGTACTGACTGAATTGGAGCATTCCTATGTAAAATACATTGGCCCAATATGAAAAATTTGCAAGTTTTACTGTATTTTTCCTTCTGGGATATTAGTTGTACTATCCTCTGTTTCCACTACATATGACAATATATTATGACAACTAATAGAATGGTTTTTCTGAATTATTTTCATATTATCTACCCTGTCAGCAGAAAGAGTTAATCCTTGGCCCCTGCTGATTTGACAAAGAGTGGGATGCAAGTGACATCATGTCTTAATTTTACATACTTTTGAAGAACTTTCTGAAACCTCCTGTAATTTCAATTTGAAAATGTCTTTTCAAATTTTTGTCTTCTGTTTGACTTTGTTGACGCATTCCAATTGTTTTTAAAATGTCCTTTATCGAATATTGTTAAGACAGCTTCAAAATCAACACAAATATATGGATAAAATATTTCTCATGTCTCTCTGTTTACCAATTTTATTTCCTGAAAATAATTTCTTGAAACTGAGTTAAAATTGGTTGTCTGCCAAACTTCAGCTTATCTCTATGTTTTGGGAATAAGTTGAAGCTTCTTAGAGCACAGAACTTTGTGCCTGGACTGTTTGATTTTAACTAATGGGGATGGATCTGTTTCATTTTCTAAATTTTATTCTGGTATTTTCTGTCTGAAAATCAATATCCAGTCCCTGAGTTAGGCTAATAACAGTTTTTCCCTTGAACTATTCAATTTCCTTTTAAATCTGATGGTGGGAAAACTTCTAGAACCAATAATTCGGAATAGAATTAATGTTCATATGGTCAAAACTGTGATGATTAAATAAAGACAGCATGGATTCCTCAGGGCAAAATCATATTTAACCAACTTTCTGGAGTTTATTTTGAAGACATAACAGAAATGGTTGCTGAAGTTGGTGCTGTTGATTTGGTGTACAAGGATGTCCAAAAGACATTTGCTGAAGAGTCGTCCAACACAGTTGTGAGCCAAGTTGTGGCTTGTGGACACTTATTGTAAATGGAATCCCACTTTCTTATCTGCATTGTCTCTTTACATCATTACCTATCCGATCGACTCCCATTGCAACTGCAGCCACAAGAATGAAGGTCCAAAGGATAACAGTCCCCAACCTTACCTGAAGGTGTGCCACATTTTGGCCAACACTATTACACTCTGTCATTGTTTGATATGGGAGCATCCCATGTTGGAAAGCCTTCAAACAGAAAAGGTGAAGCAACAGCAGATTTAAAAAAAGCTGCATTTGCTTTTGAGAAATAAATTGGGGCTGCTTACCTTTAGAAGAACAACAGATCTACAGTCATGGAATTCCTCTTGTGCAAGTAGAGGTCAGTTGGCACATCAATCTGCACCGACCTTCTGAAGAGCATCCCACTCAGACTCCAGCCCGCCAACTGTAACCCTGCATTTGTCATGACTAATTCCCCGACCCTGAACATCCTGAGACAACACAGGGTAATTTATCACGACTAATCCCCCAGCCTGTACATCCCTGGACACTATAGGTAATTTAGTATGGTCAATCCACCTAATCTGCATATCTTTAGTTTGTGGGAGGAAACCGGAGCATTCAGCAGAAACCCATGCAGACACGGGAAGAATGTGCAATCTTCACACAGTCACCCGAGGCTGGAATTGGAATCGAGATCCCTGACATTGTCAGGCAGCAGTGATAACCACTGAGCTGCCAAGTTGCCTAATCACAGTCAATAAATGACAACTTCACCTGACTCGATTAAATCCTGTCTGGCATGTTTTACCCAATGCTGCTCTGCTATGTCACAGTGAACATGATGGCCCCTTTGCTCAAGGTCCTCATGTTCTGCCACTCTCCCAGACGTTCAGCACCCATAACCTCTTTCCCTGCTCCAATTATGCAGAGCACAGCATGCAAAAACTTTGACTGGACCATGCTGGAAGACCACCCCACTGGCTGAATCAAAAACTAGATCATCACCATCAGGAGGCCTATTGTCTGCTCCACCATAGCCCCAGCTGGAGAATGGGCTGCATCGGATCAACAATCGGTCTCAGTCGGAGGATTTAGAAGATCCAGGATACTCAGTGCAGACTTCTAAGATATTGCGGAGCTATCAACTCGTTGATCACCCTGCAGCGTAGGAACACAAGCCACCCTTTCAGTTTACAACGTGTACAGTCTCATAACAGCCCAAACCTGGGGCAGTCCACTATATTGGCAAAGCCTGCTGTCCGGGGCTGCAGCACTGACCTTTCCATATGGAAACGAGATAAAGCACTGTGATCTGGCACAAATTGTACTGGAGAAAGCGTTGATACATTTGTGGCTTGAGGATTGACAAATCCCATGTGGGATCTTGTGCATCCTTGGAAGCACCAACTTGCATAAAAATGTAGCTTAGCCGTCTTGTTGACAGGACAGAAAGGCTCTCCACGCCTGCAGCAGATGACACAGTTCTGTGACCGTGCCCTGGGACATCCTCAGTCTGTGGTAGCACTGTGCCTCTCTGATCTGGAGGGAATAAGACAGATGAATATAATCTCTGGGCTTCTTGTACCTCCTCTGCATTCTGAGGGGACCTTCAGCGACACATTCTTCTTGTGGAAGGTGATCAGCAGTCATGAGAGTTTATTGCTGCTCCTAGACTGGTGATGCATTTGTTTCTCCTCACTTTCTCTGCACCCTCATTGTACAGTGATGATAATGCCTCCACTAGTGGCTGGACACATTGGTCACGGCTCCAATGGACCCATGTGGGCAGTATCAGAAACAGAACAAAATCTGAGTAAAGTGAGCAGTTAGCATTCAATCGCACATAAATGGCACTTTCAAATAGGCCTGCTCTCAGTGCAACATGGAGAATTCTGACAAGGAAGGCCAGAGAATGCCGCTACATGGGCTTTTGACAAAACGGATCTAATTGTGATGTATTGAGCATCAAACTTATGTTCTGGATGTGAGTTTGCTCGCTGAGCTGGAAGGTTCGTTTTCGGATGTTTCGTCACCATTCTAGGTAACATCATCAGTGAGCCTCCGATGAAGCACTAGTGTTATGTCCTGCTTTCTATTTATCTGTTCAGGTTTCCTTGGGTTGGTGATGTCATTTCCTATGTTGGTGATGTCATTTGATAGTGGGTCATGTCTTTTTGTGGTTAGTTGATGTTCATGTATCCTGGTGGCTAGCTTTCTGCCTGTTTGTCCAATGTAGTGTTTGTCACAGTTCTTGCAAGGTATTTTGTAAACACAACATTGGTCAAACAAGCAGAAAGCTAGCCACCAGGATACATGAACATCAATTAGCCACAAAATGACATGACCCACTATCACTAGTATCCTTACATACAGATGAGGAAGGACACCACTTTGATTGGGACAACACATCCATCCTAGCACAAGCCAAACAGAGACAGGCACGAGAATTCCTAGAAGCTGGCATTCCAACCGGAACTCCATCAACAAACACATTGATTTGGAGCCCATCTACCACCCTCTGAGAAAAAGAACAGGAAATGACATCACTAATGCAGGAAATGACATCACCAACCCAAAGAAACCAAAACAGATAAATAGAAAGCGGGACATAGCACCAGCGCTTCATCGGAGGTTCACTGATGATGTTACCTAGAATGGTGATGAAACATCTGGGAACGAACCTTCCAGCTCAGTGAACCAGCTTACCTCCGGAACAAAATAAAGACCCACTCTTTTGCAGACCGAGAAGAGGAGAGCGCGACTCTGTTGGAGGTGGAAGGAAGACGTCAGGTTGGCTGTGTACCCTTGCAACCAGTGGATCTTAATGCTGGCTTCGGCCTAACGCTGGTTCAGAGGAGCAGCCAACCTGTAATGATGGCTGCGATGAGTGCTCGTGCCCCAGGTCAGGGGGTCCACACCATCCAGGTTTCCGTGAAGAAGGTGGATGAAGGTACACAACCGGGTCAGGCCTGTCCTGGAGTCAGTGATTCACCCTGACCAAACCTGTGCTGTGCCGGGCAGGAAGATCGCTGACAGCCTCACGCTCATCAGGGATACGATCGCCTACGTGCAGGACAGGAGGGTGGACACCTGCCTCGTCAGCCTGGACCAGGAGAAGGCCTCGACAGGGTCTCTCATACTTACATGAGGAACACCTCTCCAAATTGGTGTTCGGGGAGGGCATCCGCAATTGGATCCGGCTGCTCTACGCCAACATCGTTCGCGCAGTCTCGATCAACGGGTGGGAATTGGACAGTTTTCCCGTCTGAACCGAGCACAAGGTGAGTGAATGCAAAGGTTGCAAGCAAACAGCTCGAGGTTGCACCTTGGCCCAATGCATGAGATGGGTGTTCACTCTTGTACGCAAAGCAGCATGGAAGCAACATTGCAATGAAAGGTATCAGTGCATTCTAGAGTGCAGTCTCAAAGTGGCGAAGTGAATCAAAAATGTGCCAGGGTATCTAGGTAAACCTGGGACCTGTCTGCTGCCTACGTCCTTGGGTGAAGGACATGGATAGAATTCTACCCATGGAGTGAGGCCTGAAATGTTGGACATTGCTGGCCAAGGTGGAAGCTTGGAGGTACAAGCAACAAGTTGGAGACACCAGATCACTGCTCAGACTTACATGTCAAAAAATTGTCACAGATTAGTTTCTCCTTGCTGCCTGGGTAAGAGCAAATTGCATTGGATGAGGTGATCTTAATAATGCAATGGTCATACATGAATATAGGCCCCATGCCACTCACGAGCAGATTTCTCATCTAGCTGTTGAAACCTGAGGTGGAAAATTGCATTTTTATCTTTGAAGTCAATTATCTAGTTTTTCCAATCATGGTGTATTTTCCCAAAAGACTTGTCATTGCCCGCCTCATGCATTGGCCTGGGAAGATTCCACCCAAGATTATAGCCTCACAGATTAATGCACAAGTTATTGGAAAGATATTTTATTTCAGTAATAAGGAACAAGTTAAAACTTCTTGTCCTCGTCACAGTTTTTGGATGACTGTGAGGGACAAGGCAGGTAGAGAGAGGAAATCCTTGCTTTGTCACATTGATTTACATTGTTTCTTTATTCATTAACAGGATAAGGGCATCTCTCACTAGACCAGCACTTATTGCCCATCCCTAATTACTCTGTGGGCATTTCAGAATCAACCACGTTGCTGTGGGTCTGGAGTCACATGTAGGCCAGACCGGGTAAGGATGGTAGTTTCTTTCCCTAAAGGACATTAGTGAACCAAATGGGTTTTTATGACAATTGACAGTGGCTTCATCGTCATCGTCAAATACTTAATTCCAGGTATTTTATTGAATTCAAATTTCACCATCTGCCATGGCGTGATTCGAACCCAGATCCCTGATGTTTTCTGGGTCTCTGGATTAATAATCCAGCGATAATACTATCGCCTCTCCATTAAAATGTCCTGAAATAGTACATGAATGTTAAGAAGTATCTGATTTAGGTAACGGTAATTGTGAATTTGTGAGGCTAGGGCATGTTAGGAAGGTTAGGTTAGGGAGATAAAATATTAAAAGGAAAATATGAGTGGAGTGATGTCAGTATGAAGCACTAAAGATCACATTTATCAATCCATTTCCACTGTCACAGATCTTACTGCGTAGAAGGGTGACAACATGAGAGGTGAAAAACAACATGGGTAGGAATCAAGGACCAGATGGGTTCAATGTACTATGTGTGAAATAATTAAATTGCTCTCTGTTACTGACTCAAAAAAAACTGTTTATGTTTTTGAAGGAGAAAGTGGGTGAGTCATATGTATTAATGTTGGTAGATGGTTCATAACTAGTTCAACAGTGAATTGCCACATACTGCAGCTCTATTATCTGAATTACACAATAGTTGTACTCTTAATATGTTACTGCATACTGTTAAATAATAAAGACTTATTCAGTAAGAAAGGACTCTTCTTCAGTGGATATGTACGAGAAGCTTGTAAGAAGGCACTGTGATTGGAGGTCATTATACTTACATTGGTTGCAATCCAGCTTTGATGAAAATTCAATTTTTTTCCTTCTTTTTATCTTGTTACAACTCCTTTCAGAAAGTACCCTGGCAATTTGCTCAGCCTTACAAACTGATAAGTGTCATGTTTGATTTCTTTCATATTCTCAGCTGGGCCGGCAACAGAGAATGCAATTTTAGACTACAATGCATCTCAGTAATGTTAGCCAGGAAGCCTGCTCAGGATCACTGAGCCTGGTAGTTCATGCTGTATCATCTGTGTCATTAAGTACTCCATGTGCTGTGTATATACAATGGTGTGACTCTTCCTGAAAGTTAGCCTGCTATAAGTTTGCAAATTGCATTTACAGAAAAGTAGTTGATATTACTGCAATATTTGTGTCATAACTTACAAGTCAACACAGTATGGAGGTGGAGGAACACAACAGGTCAGGCAGCATCAGAGGAGTAGGAAAGTCGATGTTTCAGGTCAGGACCCTTCTTCATAACTTACAATGTGCTTTACAGTTTTAGATAACCTTACCCACAAAGTTAATCAATCCCTCATAATTAATTGATTATTAGACCAGCATCATTAACAGGGCATGGAGAACGACAGGGGGAAACATTGTGGTAATGAAGCCTTTCACATTTAAAAAGTCAGCAAGCAAGTTAATCTTAAATCATGCTAAACTACATCAGCCAACATTTGATGCCTGTTTGTTGCAGCATCAGAGAGTGTTTCAAAGCATAGCTTGCTGGGAAGTAGATTGATCCCTATTTGGAAGCCATTTTAACTTAATTGAGAAAAACAAATGGTCAAGCTAGACTGATATTGAGCAAGGGAAGCTCAAAGACATATTGTCAGAATATCCACAAAACTCCCCAATTTAAATTGAGACACAGCAGACTTCCTAACAGAATTCAAACTATTTAAAATGTGCTCATAGTTATGGTTTCTAGAATTGAACGCATTTGATGCATAAAAGCAGGCTACTAATATTAACCTAGAAAGAAGGAACAAAAATATACGCTGGTTTAAAATATCAGAATTAACAGCTGAAGAGCTAAAAGATCAACCAAGGATCTATAGGCTACATTCGACCAATTCAGTCAGATTAAACTTTCGTGTTCATTCATATCATTTAGACAGAAGCCTACAGAATCCATAGACTACTTTCTGGATAGATACAAAGAAAAGGACTCAATGTGTGATTTTTCAGATGGGGAGCGAACAGAGTTGTTGATTGCATTCACCCCCACGGAGGTTTTCCAGAAAAATCCACCAAACAAATTGATGACTTATAGTATAGCAGAATTCCTGGAAAATATAGGTAAGTGTGAAGTGATCTTAACTACGGGTTGACAAACCTTATAAGTCCTAAGTACAAACACACAGTTTTGATGCGCTTGGTAGAGCACCCAGAAATAACTGTGGAAGGTGTGACCTTCTGCCTACACAAAGAAATGTCCAGTTTTTTTATTCTTAAAGTATTCAAAATGTGACAATTGAGGCTTTTCACTCTATTTTACTGCATTATTTACTGTAAAGTGCATATGACAATAAAGCATAAATTGAGTGTAAAACCCCTTTTTGGTCTCTGATTGACCCTATTCTTCCGTTTACCACCCTTTCACAATTGATGTACATATGGAAGACTTTATAACTCCCCTCTATTATCTGTCGGTATTTTCTCATAATCTCTTTTCACATCTTTAACATATTTTTCACCGACCATCTTAATCTTTAAAACCCTCTTGCTTCAATTGCAGTTTCTGACACCTATCAATAGCACACTTTTTCTTCTTTATTCTCATTTCTTTCTCCTTTTTCATCCCAATATCTTTTGTTCAGTTTGCCTTCTTATTCCCCTTTTCCCTTGACTGTACCTGAACTATCTCCTCTTTGAAGTAAACCCATTGTTCAGGTATCATTTATTTCCCATCAACCTCTTGTTCCAGTCTATCTAGCCAAGCTCTGCTCTTGCCTCATTGAAGTCAGTGCTCCCTTAGTTAATTTGATCGAAGAGCTGAAAGAGGAGAACATAGCAAGCTGAGTGAACTGAGGCCTTGTATCATCAACCAAATGGAAAGTTTGCCAGTTTACAGGAATATCTGGTGCAATTGTAAATCAGATAAAGGTCAGCAGGAGCAGCTATATAAACATTGATCTAACCTTGAGATGGAGAAAATGATAAGACCTGTAATAACAGACGAAGATGTACAGCCTCCATAAGAAGAAACTGAAAATTCCTCATGAGACAGTCCTTTCTGAAATGAATGCCAGCAATGATGCGCTAATGACAGCACCCAAACAGAACATAGAGGAAGCCAAGGCACCACTGAAGCAGTCAGAGGGACGGGTCCATGATTCAAAGAAATTTTTAAAAAACCTGAAAAAGCTGAACAGTTGTTACAGCCAGTTACAAAGGTGAAATTATATTAGACCAACAGGAGCGTTAAACTATGATGGATTTAGAAAACTTCAGGGAGTCAAGTTAAAAACCTCAAAGTGAGGTGGAATCTTTTATGGAACTGTAGTGTATCAGGGTAAATAAATTTGAAATAGTAACTATAGTACATGAAAGAAAAGCGTGAGAACATCTCCAAAGTCACAATCACAACTTCTAGGCAAGTCAGTAAATTACCTGTTGGCTACAAAGACTCTCAGGCTCACTGATCATTATTAACAGTTAAAACTTTTGAAAGGTCGTATGTGTATCTTGAAGGGCTCCATTAGCTGTGTGTATACATGTTGCAACTCTTCCTCACAATTTGTCTGCTTTCCGTTTGCAAGCTGCATGCGTGACGGACATAAATAAATCCTATACAGACACAGCAAGTGATTAAGAAGATTAATAAGATGCTTTATTTTTTTGAGAGGAATTGAACATAAAAGCAAAAATGTTATGCTTCAGTGACAGAGGATACTTGTGAGACCATATCTTGAATGCAGTGCACAGTTTGAAATCCTTTATTTAAAGAATGATATAAATGCATTGGTGATGTTCCAGAAGAGATTTCTCAGATTGATGGTCAGAATAAGTGGGTTGTCTTGGGATAGATCAAACAGACTGCGTTTGTTTTCACTGAAGTTTAGAAGAGGAGGGGGTGATTCGATTGAAGTGCATAGGATCCTGAATGGTTTTGACAAGATGGAAGTTGAAATGAATGTTATTCTTATGTGCGAGTCTGAAACTAATGGATCCTGTTTTAAGATTTTTAGGGCAGAAATAAGGGGACATTCTTTCTGTCAGAGGTTAATGCAACTTTTCACTCTATTTCAGAAGACAATGGAGGTCGGTCATGGAACAGATAAAGATAGACAGATTATTGTTCAGCAAGCAAATCAAATGTTAATGGAGATAGATGAGAATGTGGAATTTGGAACAGCTATGATCTTAATGAAAGACAGAACAGACTTGAAGGGCCAAAGAGCCCACTTCTGCTCTTACTTTATAAATTATTATTTACCTTTGTCAATTATTGTTAATAAATTTGCAATAGCATTGGAGGATTGTATAGATAAGTGTTTCAATAAAAATGATGTGTAACTGGTAGTAGACAAGCAGATGAAGCTAAGTCTGTATTGGAGTGAAGTGTGTATAAAATATATTATAATCATTGATGAAGGGTCTAGGCCCGAAACGTCAGCTTTTGTGCTCCTGAGATGCTGCTGGGCCTGCTGTGTTCATCCAGCCTCACATTTCATTACCATATATTATAATCATGTTTGGAATTTGAATTGTTTCAAAAAGAGAATCATGAAGATGTGGAAAAATACTCTGAAGGTTTTGTTTTCAACTTATTCTGGAGCCATGACCTAAATGCATTCATAAAAACCGAAAGAACTGCGGATGCTGTAAATCAGGAACAAAAACAAAGTTTCTGGAAAAGCTCAGCAGGTCTGGCAGCATTCGTGAAGAGAAAACCAGATTTAACTTTTCGGGTCTGGTGAGCCTTCCTCAGAACTACCTAAACACACTAGCTCCAGGAAACATATGTGATTGCAGCCAAATGCATGAGAGAAATGTGAATGCATTGATGCTATTTGCTTCAACTGTGATATCCATTTTCAAACCAAACATTGGATAAAGGCCTTTTGTCCAAATTTCCTGTTAGATTAGACCAATAATTATCCCATAATCCTGACTTCTAATGTTGGTGAAAACATTCTGTCCGCACTTATTCTGTCAAATAACTTAAACATTTTAAAGCCCCAATTAGTTTTTTTTAGCAAAACTTTCCTCAAAAGTATAACATCTTAGTTTTAGTATCATTATTGTGAATTCTGTAATTTTTCCCATGTCTCCAATTTCTTTTATCACACAGAGACCGGAACTGAGTAAAAACTCTCAACGTTGTGTAACAAATACTTGATGCAAGATTTTTAACCTAATGGGGCAGAGTTTCTACTTAAGATGCTTTTAGCAATCTGGGTGAAAATTGTACTTGAAAGTGAAGTGGTTGTTGAATAAGTTTATGGTTCAAGTTTCCACTCAATCTAGTGGGTTAATCACAAAGAAAGATCTTCCATGAACGAGTGCAGTTGGGTAAGGTACTAGGATGTAATTGTTTATGCAA
Source organism: Stegostoma tigrinum (assembly GCF_030684315.1). NCBI lineage: Eukaryota > Metazoa > Chordata > Chondrichthyes > Orectolobiformes > Stegostomatidae > Stegostoma > Stegostoma tigrinum. The sequence goes on from NC_081378.1 coordinate 9,555,730, forward strand.
TGTACATGCCTGACATTACACAAGGCTACTATTCTGCAGTGTTTGAAGAACATTGTTTTGCCTGTGGGCCTTTATGGTGTTGACAGAGTCTTATGGTATCATGCGCATTCCCAAATGTACCTTATGTAGCATTCATGTGCTTAATGCATTATATGGTTACTACAGCTTTCTTTAACCAAGGTTTGTCATTACCTGCCTGTATTGACCTGTTCTGTTTACAGATCCTCGTTCTGAAGACTTGAAACATTAATTCTGCTTTCTCACCACAGATCTTGCTGAATGTCTCCAGCAATTTCTACCATTTTTTCAGAGTTCTTTGTTTTATTTTTATGGGATCAGTGTAGTTATGTTTAATTCTGCTTATCGGTGTCAATACACACATCCTTCAATCAGCCTGCAAAGATCATAAATAAAAGTTTACTCGTTCATCTGGTTTCTAGACCCTTTTGTTGAATTTGGTCCTTTCCAGAATTTTATAGCTCCTCAGATTTAAATAATTAAGACTTAAGACTTCACCAAATTTAACCAAAGTGTCACTAATACCCTGTCTTGTAATAACATTATTTCTGCTAATATTTCAATGAGTAATGCGTTGACCTTCAGGCTTACTATCCAATCCTGAAGCAATTCAGAACTTCAAGAATCTTTTTCTCCAAAGTGTTCAGTTTTGGGCTTGATTTGACCCTTCCACGTCAATCTTCAGGAAGTGTAAATGATTTAAGTGAGGAAATTGAAGGCATGGCGGTTGAATGTGTAAATGACATAATGTTGGCTTGTAAAGCATGTTTTGAAAATGGCATAAAAAGGCTTTTCTAAATGCTTTGTTATTTAATAAAGTTTAAAACTTTCTTCCAATATTTCAAACATTTCCGCACTGTTCATTCTCTCATTGACTCCCACTGCAGTTAGTGTCTCCCCCTGGAGATTCTCTCAGCTAACCTTTGTATGTATTACTTGAACCATGCAAAGTTGTTGAAAACTGCTTTAGTTTACATTTTTTTCAATACTCTCTTCGCTCCTTTCCCTGTAAGTATCTGCCTTTCTGTGCTACCTCATGCTCACCAAAAGAAATAGTTCTGATCTTGGATGTGGACACTTTTTTTAAAGTTGCCTTTGCTGGGGATTTGGTTTTTCTAGTTTTGCCTGTCCAGTGTGATGTTAAAATCAATTTTTACCTATTTTTAGAAGGTTTGCTCCCCACATCGTCCACAATCTTCAATTAGTTCTTCATCTCGAAGCTGGATTGGAATTTTCTTCCCAGACCACAGCTCTGTGATGATGCAGCATGGAAGAGGTTTGAAAATTGATTTACTGACTCTCCACGCATTTTCTTCATCCATGGAGCAGCTTTGGATTTATCTCCAAAACTCGCTTAATTCCATATCTCTCTACATCCCTTTTATGTCATCTTCAAAATATGCTTTACGACCCAACATTGTGTCATCATCACATTCAACCACCATGCCTTCAAATTCCTCACTTAAGTCATTGATATAAATGTTAAAAAGTTGATGGCCAAAACAGATCCCTGCAAGACCACAATCATCACATCCTATCAATATGAAAAAGACATTTTTTTGGTTGACTCATGGGATATGGGTGTCTCTGGCCGGGCCAGCATTTATTGCCCATCCCTAGGTGCCCTTGAGAAGGTGGTGGTGATCTGTCTTCTTATACTGCTACAGCCTACATGCTGTAGGTTGATCCACAATGTCCTTGGGGAGAGAATTCCAGGATTTTAATCCAGTGACAGTGAGGGGTTAGCATCATATTTACAAATCAGAATGGTGAGTGACTCACAAGTAGTGGTGTTCCCATGTATCTGCTGCCATTGTCCTTCTAGGTGGAGCTGGTCATGGGTTTGGAAAGTGCTGGTGTAGGACTTTTGGTGAATATCTATAGATGGTGCTGGAGGGAGCGGATGTTTGTGGATGAAGTGCCAACCAAGCGGGCTGTTTTGTCCTGGGTGGTGTTCAACTTCTTGAGTGTGGTTGGAGCTGTACACATCCAGGCAGGTCGGAAGTATTCCATCATACTTCTGTTTAATTGTTGAAATCAAATTCTACCATCTGCCATGGTGGGATTCAAACCGTGATCCCCAGAAAGTTAACTGAGTAATAATACCATTACGCCATCATCTCTTCTCTACAACTACCCTGTTGTCAGCCAGCCAGCAAACTTTCCATCCATGCTAGTGTGTTACTCCAAGAGCTCCTACATTATGTCATAATCTTCCATGTGATACTGGGTCAAAAACTTTTTGAAATGCCACGTGCAGTACATTGATTGGCTTTGCTTTGTCCGCACTGCATGTTCGTCCTTCAAAGAATCCAAGAAAGCGGTTAAACTCGATTCCTCTTTCACTAAACAATGCTGAAACTTACCAATTACCTTGACACTTTTCAAGTTCCCAGTTCTAACCTCATAAATGATTGATTATAGCAACTTTTTTGTGATTTTTCTCAGTACACCACAGGCAGTTTAGCTGCAGAGTATGGCGAGTTTGTCACTGTGTGTTCCAAACAGTTGGTGCAAACGAGTCTGATCAATTTCCCCTTTGCAGTAATTGACGCACAGAAATAAGTTGGATGCTTTGGAAAATAGTTAAATGCATTTGACACAAACCAGTTAAGAATACAGAAATGTTATTAATGACAGAATCATAGAAACTGCAGCCCAGGATGAGACTACAATATCAGTAAGTAACTGTTCCAGCTTTATCCTCAGGTCATGATGCACATTGACTGAAATAAGCAAGCCTTTGGTTTCCATTATCCAACAATTTGTCATTTTCTATTAAAGGTGAATGTCATTGTGGTCATATCTCAAGCATGTTTGGACTTAGCTGCTTCAAATTTTTGGGGGAGTATATAAGAGTATATATGTACCTACAATTGGTTGCAATTCTGGTCACTAACTATAGCAAAGATATTGAGGCTTTGGAGAGGATGATGCCTGGATGGAGATCACGATCTGTAAGGAGAGGTTTGACAAACTTGGTTTGTTTTCACTACAGAGTCTGAGGCTGGAGGCTGACCTGATAGAAGTAAATACAATTATAAGAGGCATGGATAGAGTGGATAATTAGAGTCTTCTTTCATAGAACATAGAACATAGAGCTCTGCAGCACAGTACAGGCCCTTTGGTCCACAGTGTTGTGCTGACCTATTATCCTACTAAGATCAATCTACCCTGCATACCCTACATTTTACTATCCTTCATGTTCCCAACCAACAGCCTCTTAAAAGTCTCTAAAGTATCTGACTCCACTACCACTGCCAGCAGCACATTCCACACACCCACCACTCTCTGTGTGAAGAACCTACCTCTGACATCTCCCCTATACCTTCCTCCAATTACCTTAAAATTATGCCCTCTCATAATAGTCATTTCTGCCCTGGGAAAAAGTCTCTAGCTATCCACTCTATCTATGCCTCTCATCATCTTGTACACTTCTATCAAGTCACCTCTCATCCTTCTTCACTCCAATGTAAAAAGCCCTAGCTCCCTCAACCTTTCCTTGTAAGACTTCCCCTCCAGTCCGGCAACATTCTGGTAAATCTTCTCTGCACCCTCCCTAAAGCCTTCTTTCCTATAATGAGGTGACCAGAACTGAACACAATATTCCAAATGTGGTCTAACGAGAGTTTTATAAATTTGCAGCATAACCTCATGGCCCTTAAACTCAACTCCCCTCCCAATGAAAGCCAACATACCATATGCCTTCTTTACAACTCTATCAACTTGGGTCATAACTTTGAGGGATCTATGGGCATGGACCCCAAGATCTCTCTGTTCCTCCACACTGCCAAGAATCCTGCCATTAACTCTGCATTCTGCATTCAAATTTGACCCTCCAAAATGAATCATCTTACACTTTACTGGGTTAAATTCAATCTGCCATTTCTTTGCCCAGCTCTGCATCCTGTCAATGTGTCATTGCAACCTGTAATAGCCCTCCAGGCTGTCGACAACTCCAGCAACATTTGTGTCATCAATGAACATACTAACCCACCCTTCCACTTTCTCACCCAAGTCATTTATAAAGATCACAAAGAGCAGAAGTCCCAGAACAGATCCCTGTGGAACACCACTGGTCACCAAGCTCCAGGCTAAATACTTTCCACTTACCACCACCCTTTGTCTTCTATTGGACAGCCAATTCTGTATCCAGACAACCAAATTTCCCTTAACTCCATGCTTCGTTACTTTCTGAAGCAAGGGTGGAAATATTAAATACTAGAAGGCATAGGTTCAAAGTGCAAAAGTAAATGTTTAAAGGAAATATGTGAGGCAAGTTTTTTTTTACACAGAGAGTGGTAGATGCCTAGAATGTGCTTTGGGGAGCATGGGGAGAAGGGGAGATGGGGAGCTGATCAAAGCAGATACAACAGCAAAGATTAAGAAGCATTTAGACGGACACATGAACAGGGAGGGAATAAAGAGATATGGACCATCTGGAGACAGATAGGATTAGTTTAGCATGGCATCATGATTGGCACATATGTGGTAGGCCAAAAGGCCTGTTCCCGTCCTGTACTGATCTATGCTCTAACTCTACCAGAGTAGCCACCATGTTAAGTTAAGGATTGGTTGAAAACTAATCAGTAATGGGCATTGGACTTAAGGAAAGATATGAAGACTATCAAATGCCTGGCGGCATCATGGAATTATCACAAGGCTAGTCGTCCTGAGGCTGGGTTTGGAACGGGAAGTTAGCCTAATGGTTGCCATGAGAGCAATGTCAATTGCCAGAAAAACTCGTCTGGTTCACTAATAAAGATAAAGTCACTACAATCTTATCTAAATGTAGAACTGATCTCTCATTAGAAAGAGACAATTGGTTGAACTGAACCTGAGGGCCACCACACCTCAGGCAAGGGGAGAAATTGAGAAGGAGGGCCCTTCAGCCAGTGTAGGAATTCAATTCATGGTGTTGGTGTCATTCTGCATTGCAAACCAGCCACTCAGCCAACTAAAACAGATGGCTGCCATGATTGTGGTTGTTGGAGGTCAATTTTGACAATCCCTGGATATCACAGTAAGATTTCTTCAGGGTAGTGTCTTCATCCCAACCATTTCCAGCTGCTCTATTAATAACCTTCCCTCTATCATGAAAATCATCACAGAATCATCCAACACAAAATATACCATTCAGCCCAAGTTCTCAATGCTAACCAGATTTCCTAAACTGAACTAGTCACATTTGCATGCATTTGATCCATGTACCTCTAACCATTTCCGACTCATGTCGCTCTCCAAATGTCTTTTAATGTTGTGATGGTAATCACCTAAGCTACTTCCTCTAGCAGTTCATTCTGTGTGTGAAAATGTTGGCTCTCAGGTCCCTTTTAAATCTTTCCCCTCTCACCTTAAAGCTATGTCCTCTAGGTTTGGGCTCCCACCCCTCCACAACCCCAACTAGGGAAAAAATCCTTGCTATTCACCTTATCTAGGCCACTGTTGATTTTATAAAGCACTATAAGGTCACCCCTTAGTCTACGATGCTCCAGGCAGAAACGTTCCAGCCCATCCAGCCTCTCCCTATTACTGAAAACCTTCAGTCTTTGTAACATCCTTGTAAATCTTTTCTGCAGCCTTCCCAGATTGATAATATCCTTCCTCCAGCAGAGTGACCAGAATTGTGCATAGCCCTTCAAAAGTGGCCTCACCAATGTCTTGTACAGCTGCAACATGACGTTGCAACTCCCATACACAAAGCTCTGACTAGAGAAAACAAGCGTGCCAAATGCCTTTTTCATCACCCTGAATAGAGTTGGGGATGTTCACTGATGATTGCACAATATTCAGCACCACTCACAACTACTCACATGCTGAAGAAATCCACGTCATCTGTATCAATATCCAATTCAAAACATTTAGGCAGAACCTGCCTTTAGGAGAGTAAATAGATGGAAAATCTCAAAAATTGTCATTTTGCACAGTTGAGAGAGATCAGGTGTTCATTTCTTACCATCTGAATCTTAATGCTTTTACTGTGACATATTCATTAAATAGGTTATTTATTTTTTAAATGCCAAAGTAAATAGCTTGCACACACAGGAGAAAATCAAAAATAATACAATCATTTCAGCATGAGAATTTAAAGATATTTCTTTGTTCTTGCAGACTGCTTTAGCAGTCTTCTAAATAAACAACGTGTCAGAATTAAGTGCAAGAAATTAATGATCAAAAACACAGTGGCTCAGTGGTTAGCACTGCAGCCTCACAGCGCCAGGAACCCGGGTTCGATTCCAGCCTCGGGTAACTGTGCGTGTAGAGTTTGCACATTCTCCCCCTGTCTGCGTGGGTTTCCTCCAGGTGCTCTGGTTTCCTCCCACAGTTTGAAGATGTGCAGGTTAGGTGGATTGGCCGTGTTAAATTGCCTGTAGTGTTCAGGGACGTGTAGATTAGGGGGATCTCAGGTCCCTTTTAAATCTTTCCCCTCTCACCTTAAAGCTATGTCCTGGGTGGGATGCTCTGAGGTTCAGTGTGGACTTGTTGGGCTGAAGGGCCTGTTTCCACACCATAGGGATTCTATGAAATCTAATACTTCATTGGACAGTTAAAGTCAACTATGACAATGTGAGGCTGGAATCAATGCAGACTTTTCTAAATATGTATGTTCTCCTAAAGGACATTACTGAACAGAAAATGCTGGAAATACTCATTAAGTCAGACTGTATCTGTTGAGAGAGAAACAGTTTGCAGACCAAAGAATTTTCATCAGTGTTTCATTATTACAAAGAAATCTTGGTTAATTGGGTCAATGGACTGAGGAGTGGCAGATGGAATTTAATTTGGATAAATGTGAGGCATTGTATTTTACAAAAGCAAACAAGGGCAAGACTTCTAGAATTACTGGCAGGGCCCTGGGGAGACAGACAGTCATTGAGTCGTACGGCACAGAAACAGGCCCTTCAGCCCAACCAATCCATGCCAATCATAATCTCAAACTAACCAAGTCCCACCTGCCTGCTCCTGGCCCATTTCCCTCCAAATCTTTCCAATTCATGTACTTACCCAAATAACTTTTAAATGTTGAAATTTTACCTGCATTCACCACTTCCTTTAGAAGTTCATTCCAAACACAAACAACCCTCAGTGTAAAATGTTTACCTCTCATGTCATTTTTAAATCTCTCTCCCCTCACTTTAAAATGAGCTCTCTAGTCTTGAAATCCGCCATTCTAGGGAAGAGACAACTACCATTAACTATCAATACCCCTCATTATTTTATAGATGTTTTCTAAACCCTGTCCAGCTCACTAATATCCTTCCTATAACTGGGCGACCAGAACTGGGTGCAGTACTCAAGAAGAGGCCTCACCAATGCCCTGTAAAACCTCAGCATGACTTCACAACTCCTATGCTCAAAGAACTGAGCAATGAAGGAAAGCATGCAAAATGCCATTTAAACCACACTGTCTATATGCAACCCAACCTTTAAATAATTAATTGCATGAACGCCTAGGGCCCTCTGTTCTACAATACTTCCCTAGGCCCTACCATTAATTGTATAAGGCTTACCCTTGTTTGTTATACCAAAATGCAATACCTTGCATTTATCCAGATTGAACACCATCTGCCATTTTTCAGCCCATTGACACATTTGACCAAGATCCCTCTGTAATCTGAGAAAACTTTATTCGCTGTCCACTACGCCACCAATTTTGGCAGCATCTGCAAACTTACTAAGCATGCCTTCTCTCCTCTCATCTAAATCTTTAATATAAATGATAAACAAAAGAGGACCCAGAACCAATCCCTTTGGAACACCACTGGTCACAGGCCTCCAGTCAAAAATGCAACCCTTTACTACTACTGTACGTCTCTTGCTGGTCAGCCAATTGGAGAAAACACCCCGAGGCTCAGGCGTGTAAATCTTTGAAATGCGCATCACATGAGACTGGGTGGTTAAGAAGACATTTAGCATGCTTGCCTTCATTACTCAGACCTTTGAGGACATGGGTTGGGATGTATGTTAATGTTGTACAGGACATCGGTGAGGCCTCTTCTGAAACATTGTGCCCAGTTCTGATTGCCCTGCTACATGAAGGATATTATTAAATTGGAAAGGGTTCAGAAAAAAAAAATTACAAACATTTTGCCAGGAATGGAGGGTTTGAGTTGTGAAGGAAGGCTGGATAGGCTGGGTTTGCTTCGCTCACTCTCATCCACCCTTAACCCACGGCAATGGCTAAGAGACAAGGGACCTTCACCTCCCTCCAGGTTTTTCTTCCTCACAAGGAGACAAAGTGATGCCAGATGGACACTCAGCCAGAGGATGAACTACATGCAGACCACCTAATAGTCTCCTCTCTGGACGCTCCATCCTGGCTACCTCCATCAACTGTATGGATGTTCGAGACAAGAAGGATACAAAAATAAACTAAAGCACTGCAGATGCTGGAAATCAGAAAGAAAAACAGAAACTGCTGAAAAAACTCAGTAGGTCTGGCAGCATCTGTGGAGAGAAAGTAGAGTTAAAATTTTGGGCCCACTGGCCCTTCTTCAGAAAGGATGCACATGCATCTGGGCAGAACACACTGAGCATGTCTGGGCCATCTTGACACAAATACCCCCAGGGTCACCCAGCCAAGTTTTTATGCCAATAGGCTGCACTGTAGGGGAGGGTCCCTCCTCCCCAGCTGTATGCACTTAGGTTGCACCTAAATGTAGCAGGAAGCAAATGAAGGCAAAGGCTTTCTCAGGGCACAGAGCTGAGACACTTTTTCACAAATACATTTGTAAATAAATGGTCACTCTTCAGCATCAGCTGTGTGAGTGTTTGCCATGTCTGTTGCAACTAAAAGAATGAAAGTTCTGAGTCTGGCCATCCTTTATGCTACACAATATCCCAACCCTTTCTGACCAAGAGCTACCATAGCCCATAGTGGCCAGATTAGCATCAAACTTTATTAGGATTGAATGAGAGAGCATTGGATGTTTTTGAAGTTTTCTATCTGTTTCTAACCACAACTTTAATCAAACAGCATAAACCACATCGAAAGATCAAAACATTAAGATGTACTTGCCCTGGGAGTACACAAGGTTTGCTGTCTCAGCAGCATCAAACATTCCTGTCAGCAAAAGAATATATCATGTACCTCATAAAGGTCCAGGAAATAGATAGGGCATGTCAGAAAGCCAAGGTCACCATGATCATGGGGGACTACAATATGCAGGTGGATTGGGTGAATAATGTTGCCGGTGGATCCAAAGAAAGGGAATTCATGGAATGTTTGCAGGATGGCTTTTTAGAACAGCTTGTGATGGAGCCCACAAGAGAGCAGGCTATTCTGGACTTAATGCTATGTAATGAGCCAGACTTCATAAAAGACCTTAAAGTAAGGGAACACTTAGGAGGTAGAGATCATAATATGGTAGAGTTCAGTCTGCAGTTTGAAAGAGAGAAGGCAAAATCGGATGTAATGGTGTTACAGTTAAATAAAGATAATTACAGGGGCATGAGAGAGGAACTGATGAAAATCGACCCTGGAAGCTGAGCCTAGCGGGTAAGACAGTAGAGCAACAATCGCAGGAGTTTCTGGGTGTAATTGAGGACACAGTACAGAGGTTCATCCCAAAGAAAAGAAAGATTATCCGGGGTGGGATTAGACAGCCATGGCTGACAAAGTAAGTCAGGAAATGTATCAAAGAAAAAGAGGCAGCCTATAAAGTGGCCAAGAGCACTGGGAAATCAGAAGATTGGAAAGGCTACAAAAACAAACAGAGGATAACAAAGAGAGCAATAAGGAAGGAGAGGATCAAATATGAAGGTAGGCTAGCTGGTAATATTAGAAATGATAGTAAAAGTTTCTTTCAATACATAAGAAACAAACGAGTGGCAAAAGTAGACATTGGGCCACTCCAAATTCATGCTGGAAGGCTATTGATGGGAGATAAGGAAATAGCAGAAGAACTTAATAAGTACTATGCATCAGTCTTCACAGTGGAAGACATGAGTAATTTCCCAACAATTAAGGAGAGTCAGGGGGCAGAGTTGAGTATGGTAGGCATTACAAAAGAGAAAGTGCTAGAAAAGCTAAAGGGTCTAAAAATTGATAAATCTCCTGGCCCCGATGGGCAACATCCTAGAGTTCTGAGGGAGGTGGCTGAGGAAATAGCGGATGCGTTGATTGTAATCTTTCAAAAGTCACTGGAGTCTGGGAAAGTCCCAGATGATTGGAAAATCATTGTTGTCACCCTCTTGTTTAAGAAAGGATCGAGATAAAAGATGGAGAATTATAGTCCAATTAGCCTAACCTTGGTTGTTGGTAAAATTCTAGAGTCCATTCTTAAGGATGAGATTTCTAAATTCTTGGAAGTGCAGGGTCAGATGAAAACAAGTCAGCATGGATTTAGTAAGGAGGAGTCGTGACTGAAAACCTGTTAGAATTCTTTGAAGAGGTAACAAATAGGTTAGACCAGGGAAGCCCAGTGGATGTTATCTATCTAGACTTCAAAAAAGGCCTTTGATAAGGTACCTCACGAGAGGCTGCTGAGCAAGGTGAGGGCCCATGGTGTTCGAAGTGATCTACTGGCATGGATTAAGGATTGGCTGTCTGACAGAAGGCAGAGAGTTGGGATAAAAGGCCCTTTTTTGGAATGGCAATCAGTGATAAGTGGTGTCCTGCAGGGTTCAGTGTTGGGGCCACAGCTGTTCACGTTATATGAAGGGACTGAGGGCATTCTAGCAAAGTTTGCCGATGATACGAAGATAGTTGGACAGGCAAGTAGTACTGAGGAGGTGGGGAAGCTGCAGAAAGATTTAGACAGTTTAGGAGAGTGGTCCAGGAAATGGCTGATGAAAATCAATGTGAGCAATTACGAGGTCTTGCACTTTGGAAAAAAGAATATGGGCATGGACTATTTTCTAAACGGTGTGAAAATTCATAAAGGTGAAATACAAAGGGATCTGAGAGTGCTAGTCCAGGATTCTCTAAAAGTTAACTTGCAGGTTGAGTCCGTGATTAAGGAAGCAAATGTAATGTTGTCATTTATCTCAAGAGGCTTAGAATATAAAAGCAGTGTCGTGCTTCTGAGACTTTATAAAGCTCTAGTTAGGCCCCATTTAGAATACTGCTTCCAATTTTGGACCGCACACATCAGGAAGGACATACTGGCACTGGAGCGTGTCCAGCGGAGGTTCACACGGGTGATCCCTGGAATGATAGGCCTAACATACGATGAATGGCTGAGGATCCTGGGATTGTATTCATTAGAATTTAGAAGGTTGAGGGGAGATCTAATAGAAACTTACAAGATTATGCATGGCTTAGAAAGGGTGGAGGCTGGGAAGTTGTATCCGTTAGGCGGGAGACTAGGACCCATGGGCACATCCTTAGAACTTGAGGGGGTCAATTTAGAACGGAAATGAGGAGACATTTCTTCAGCCAAATAGTAGTGGGCCTGTGGAATTCATTGCCACAGAGAGCAGTGGAGGCCGGGACGTTAAATGTCTTCAAGGCAGAGATTGATAAATTCTTGATCTCACCAGGAATTAAGGGCTACGGGGAGAGTGCGGGTAAGTGGAGTTGAAATGCCGCTCAGCCATGATTAAATAGCAGAGTGGACTCAATGGGCTGAATGGCCTTACTTCCACTCCTATGCCTTATGGTCTTATGGCCCATTGACTGTGTTGCCGTGGCTGACACTACGGTACTGTAGGATATTGAAGGTTTTGTTTGATTTTTTTTATCTGAAGAACATCATTATCATCACAGTGCTATAGCTCTCAGTAGTCCCAATGATGTGTCCTTCAGTTATTTGGAGCAGGGATCCTCCATTTAGCAGGTAATGGTCTGAAGCACATGATCTGACCGATATAGAAATCTAATGTCAAGGGATGACCATTTGGCCTTCAGCAACCCAATGGAAGGAAGTATTTAATTGCAGAAATGCAGCATACCATAGGGTTTCAACATCATTTCTGGCCAGAAATGGAGACCACAGTCTGAAACCACCCAACACACTAACCGTACAAGATCAACAGATGATTAGCTTTCTTTTGGATAGCTTTAAATAATTTAACCTACCCTCCTTCATTATAACATAGGTGTATGTGTGAGTCTCTTGGACAATGAAGAAGGTTATCTGGGAATACAGGGAGTTCTTGACCGACTGGGCGACTGGGCAAAGGAATGGCAGACAGAGTTTAATTTTGATAAATGCACAGTGTTCCATTTTGGTAGGGTGTAACAGAGTAAGACTTACACAGTCAATGGTAGGGCCTTGGGGAGTGTTATAGAACAAAGAGATCTAGGGCTGCAGGTTCATAGCTCTTTTAAAGTTTCACAAGTAGGCAGGGTAGTGAAGAAGGCTTTCGGCATGCTTGTCTTCATTGGTCAGAGCATTGAGGTAAGAGTTGGGACATCTCGTTGCAGCAGTTTGTTGGTAGGCCACATTTGCAGTACTGCATGTGGATTTTTGGTCATCCTGCAATAGAAAGGATATAATTAAACTGAAAAGATTTAATGAGATGCTACCTCGACTGGAAGGTTTGAGTTATAAGGAGAGGCTGGATAGGCTGGGACGTTTTTTCCCTGGAGCATAGGTCTATACAATCATGAGAGGCATACATAAGGTAGATTAGATAGCCAACTGCTTTTCCCCATTTTAGGAGTATGTAAATTTAGAAAGTATAGGTTTAAGGTGTGAGGGGAGAAATACAAAAGTGTCTAGAGGGGCTTTTTTTTCATATAGAGGGTAGTGAGCATCTGAAAGCAGCTGCCAGAGGTAATGATGGAAGCCAATACAGTTTCATCATTTGAGACACAGGTTCATGAATGAGATAGTAATGGAGGGATACGCAAGAAAATGGGACTAGTTTAATTGTGAAAACTGGGCAGCATGGACAAGTTGGGCTGAAGGGCCTGTTTCCATGCAGTAAACCTCTATGACTCTGAATGTAAGAGTGTGAGTTGGAAAAATTTCCTTGTTTTAATTGACAATCTTCAGGGACAAGCAGTGACCCTTTAACAACTTCATAGTTTGGAACCTGATCTTCTGATGGACTGGTTTACACACTTGGCCATTTCAAATTCATTGCTGTCCTTTCAGATGAGGTAAAGTATGTTTCAACTCTATCTCCTGGAAATTTAGTGAATAAAACAAAGAATTTTGAATAAATCATGTTCATTAATGGAATTGAAGTCATCCTTTCACAAGTGTTTTTTTTATTTCAACTTCCTTTTCCATTTCTGTTTTTTTTTGTCTTTCTTTTCCCTTTTTGATTCAAACTTTATTTGTATTTTTCTTTCCATTTCACTTTTCTTCTCTTTTTTTCTCCAATTTTCAGTTCTCTGTCTTTTTCATCCAGTACAAGGTTTTTATCTAATTTGTACATGAACCTTAACTAAGTCCAGCTGTCTTAAATCTCTTTCAGGTTTCTCTCCTTTTAACCCTAAATGATGGGTAATCACTTTAACCATATTGTCCTTTTGAGACTGTGCTTTTATTTTTACCTCCAATTTGACTGCTAACTCTCTACATTTCACCTTAGTCAAAGATTTTATCAATCCACTTCTATAGCTTCTACTCTCATACATCTTACAAATTGTCAAAGGTAGTATGAACTGCCGATGCTGGACAGAGAAGGAGGGTCCAGACCCGAAACGTCAGCTTTCCTGCTTCTCTGATGCTGCTTGGCCTGCTATGTTCATCCAGCTCCACACCTTGTTATCTCAGACTCCAGAGAAGAAGCGTCCAGACCAGAAACATCAGCTTTAACAACGGCCAAAGTCACTTTAAAATTCCAGCCCGAGTAATATACTTCACAGAGATTCTCCTTTTCCTATGCCCAGGATATCCAATTAGTCACTTCTTAAAGGATGCATAAATCTTTCCTAAGATCAAGGACCCCAATTGGTGTTGATACTGGACAAATTGAACCCCTTGCTTGTTAGATCATAACTTCGTTTTTTAACCATGAAGCTTTGTTATTGGAAGCTCTCACAGGAGGCTGCTGGTGTACTTTTATCACAAAAAATTAAAAGGGCTATCAAACAAGGAAAATACATGAACTGTATTGCATTAAATGCAAAAGTGTTGAAAATACATCATTAACTGACATCACAGCCTCAACGTGACGGGATGACTGTTTCTAACTGAGGGAAGGAGGAATTTCTTCAGCCGGAGGATCGTTAATCTGTGGAACTCATTGCTGCAAAAAAACTGCAGAGGCCAAGCCATTGAGTGTACTTTAAACAGAGATAGATAGGTTTTTGATTAGTAAGGGGATCAAGCATTACAGGGAGGAGGCAGGAGAATGGGGTTGAGAAATCAGCCATGATTAAAAGTTGGAGCGGACTCTAAGGGCTGAATGACATAATTCTGCTCCTGAACCTTATGGTTTTATGATCTACATGCTAAGCTATTAATTCCATCTGCACCCTTACAAAAAAACCAAACCACAGTAAAGGATCACCAATGTCTCCATACTGAGGTTTCTCACTCAGGCTGGCGCACCTGTAACTGGTTTCCCTTCAGTAAATTTCTGTGTATCCGTTCAGTGTTATTTTCCTTCATCTCCATGGAACATTTACAACAAGCTGCAAACATAACTTCTGGGTAAACACACAACTTCCCTGAATTCTGTTTTCAGAGATTTTCCTGCCAGATTTCTCACCAGAGAACTTAACTGTGCATGCTACACCCACAGACACAGACTGACTTTCTAGATTTTTCTGTCTCCTTGCTTTGTTACGTAAAATCCCAGATTTTTCCTTTTTTTTAATGCATTGATCTGTCAACCCAGCTTTTCAAGGCAAGGTTATAAAAGCTAATTAAAATGCAAGTAAATAACAAGCTTCCAGACTCTGGTGCCTGCCCACAAGGACACTCTACATTAAAGAAAAACAGCGAAATCAAGCCCCCATTTGCAACCCCTTGTTTTGAACATTAAAAAGTGGAAAATTTTAAATTAAGTGTGAAGTTATACAGTGTTCCTAACAGACATAATTATAGATTGTTTTAAATATTTGTATTTTCTTGTTTAATTACAAAGCAAGGTTTGTTAGATCAAAGTGGGCACCACAGATCACATGATTTACAGTTGTGCATGTACGAGAAGCCTCCAACAGCAATTACAAGGACAGAGCTAAATGGGTCACCCTGGTCACTGCAAACATTGCAAGGCATTGAGAGCAAATTGCGACCTTCAGTCTCTAAGCCTGGAATGACATTAAAAGTAGGTCACTGCAGCTCATTATTCCTGCAACAGTGCTGACATTCATTACCACTTCCTGGAGTGAACAGTGAATTTTACCGAGATGCACAGCAACTTACTCAAATTAATCTGAAGCCAATCCAATTGACTGATCCATGGTCAACGTTACCTGGCCAAGACTCCTCTGGTTTATGAAGTTTTAAACTGTACCAATCCAAGCCTTTGTGTTATGGACAAGACCCCCTCAAAATATGTTAAGAAGGTAACCGAGACCCTAACTTTTTCTTATTTTAAAGGCAAGTGCTAGCTTCGTATCACAGATGCAATTTGATTGGTCAAAATTGGTCTTGAAGCAAAACACCTTTATTCATACACTATAATTCAAATACAACAAAAGAAAGAAGAAATTTGAATAACAACCCAAATGGAAAATTTTACTGAACAATATATTATTTAACTACCAAACCATAACTGTTCCAATGTAATTCCATAAACACAATTCATATTCCATAAACACAACCTTGGCAAAGGCATATTCAATAAAATAGATTGTCTCACATGCATTTTTCCTGTCCAGGAGGAAAAACATAATGAGAAGCCTGAGAGAGAGAAAGTAGCATGGAGAGATGTACTTCAGCTTTCAAACTCAGCTTCAAAACTCCAGCTACAACTGCTACCGAGAAACTGAAACAAAAAAGATCCTGATTTTGTGGGAGCTTGGCCCCACCCATTCAGGCTGCTTCTATTTTCCAACTTTTAAAAGAAAGGCCTCACAAACTGTTTACATTATTAGTGGCACATCTGTCTCAACGTTTCATCAGAGAAAAACAGGACAAAATCGACCTCTTAAAATCATACTATCATCATATTTGTCTCAGTCTGCTTTGAATATCAAGTCTATCTGGGGCAAAATTCACAGAAAGCAAGGGTCCAAGTGAATGGCTGAAGCTAATCCAAGCCCAAGTCTCCTCAAAACCTAATTCCAGAAGATCCCTGTATTTTCCTGCGATGAGGACTGGCTCCCTGTCTACCAATATCTTTTTGCTGTACCATGTACAACTTGAAAGGAATCCTGCCACCCCTGCTGACAACTATCTGGACACACTAAACTGGTAACTCCTGAGTGAAGGAACTCAGACTGGTTGCTGAAATGAATCTGAATTCATATCTATTCTTCAGTTTTCAATATTCATTGCTGTCAAATTCTTTTCATTTCCTGTAACATTCTTACATGAATGTGGGCATGTGGAATTAATGTCTCAATGCAAATCTACAAAGGATATTCCTGATCAAAACTCTGGAGAGTTTGTTGCATGTTTCTTTTTAAATTGGTATCGTCAAAGATAGAGTTTGAACATGTACCTGCAGAAAATTAAAGAATTCAGTTTATTGACCGAAAGTGCGCAAAGTAAAAGAAACCCATTCTGAGGCCCTCCTCCCTCTGTACATCAATCAACACTATTCACCATCTTTTACAAGAAAAAACTGGTTGCAAGACTTTTACAGTCACAGCACTTTAATAGTTAAACACCAATTAAATTAAAGAGGCAACTTCTTTTTTTGACAAAACACAATTTGTTTGTGATCAACCAAGAGTTGGAAAAATAAATGAACCATTCTACTACTATTCATGTAGCTGGAACAATGGAAAGACAAATGTATCTGGATTTCTGCCTCTTTGAGAAGCTTCCATTAGCTGTCCTCTGATTTTACGAATGTTTTTAAAACATTTTCAAACAGCTTTGTATCATGTAGAGCACATGAATCAGAGTAACCTTGGACAGTTATCAGCGTCAAACCTTTTTTTATTCATTTATGGATGTGGGCAAAATTAGCCAGGCCAAAATTTATTATCCATCCCTAATTTTGTCAGATGTAGTTAAGAGTTACATGTAGACCAGACCAAATAAGGACAGCAATTTCCTTCCCTCAAGGGCACAAGTAAACAAGATAGTTTTTCTTTTCCCTGATAATTATCTGGAAATGTCTAATACTCAGGTGAATGCATTTATGCTGAGAGGGGGAAAGTTCAAAGAAGATGAGAGGTGCAAGTATTTTTACACAGAGTGATAGGAGCCTGGAACACACTGCCAGGGATAATGATGTAGGCAGATACAATAGGGGTGTTTCAGGGGCTTTTTGATAAGTACATGAATATGCAAGATAATGACCAAGAACAAGCAGAAGGGATTAGCTAAATTTGGCATCCTGTTCAGTACAACATCATAGGCCTAACAGCCCATTCCTGTGCTGAAAACCCAAAACAAAAATTCCTGATTCTGTGGGAATTTGACCCTACCCGTTCAGGCTGCTTCTATTGTTCCAACATTTAAAAGAAATGCCTCACAAACTGTTTACATTATTATTGGCACCTTAAAGGTCAAAATCCACCTCTTTAAACCATAGCATCATCATATTTGCCTCAGTCTGCTTTGAATATCAAGTCTATCTATGACATAATTTGCAGAAGACAAGGCTCCAAGCTGATGTTTTACTTTCTAATTGACATCGATATTTAATGATTATTATTAGGCCTTTAATTCCAGGATTTTTTAAACTGAAGTTGAAGTCCAGCATCTGCCGTGTTAGGATTTGAGTGCAGTCCCCAGAATGTTATCTGGGGTTTTTGGATAAATAGCGTAGCGATGAAGCCACAAGGTCATTGTCTTCCTTTTACATGGAGCCCAAATAGAAATAGTTTGTGTTGAAAGAAAGATTATGAATCTTTGGAACAGATATTAGACAACTAAATGCAGAAACCATTAACAGAGCCATATACTCCATACCGGCCAACCCCAAAATTAAATGAATACTGGGGAGAGGTTTCTATGAATAATTTTGTCTCATCTTCAATAATATCTGTATGCCTACTCCTTATGAGGCTTTTCACAAATCACTTTGCAAAATGTAAAGGTTCCCTCATGAAAAAATAAATCTGATTAATTATTTTAATATATGACATCTTCTACCCAACTTGTCATCAAATTTTAAGTAGATTTAAATAATTCAGAAACAAACCTTGGAAAATTTGTCAATAATGCACTCACCAATGAAAAAAATGATTGATTAAAATAGTCCATGAACATAAATAGCAGTGTTGTAATTTGTTTCTTGCCATCTGAACACTGACTTAGTGTAAGCTGTGTAGCTCATGTCGATTTAAATAGCTTTACATGGTTTCCTTCTGTCCAACTAATGGTGGACACAATAAATTCAATGATGTGCACGCCAACAATTTATTATAATAGGGTTCAACTACAGCACCAATTAGTTCTGAGAGATGACTAGTTTTCTGCTTTGGACTCGTATTCACTGGGAACTGATTCAGACTGCCCAAACTAATTTCATTAACATAGCCCTGAAAGCTCATTAAATCCAGGAGATATTCCTGCCACCAGTCTGGACGGCATTAAAACCCAGTTATTGGAGGTGGAGAGATGGTGTTTTTAATTCTTTGTGTCACCCAATCTGTTGTGGAATTTATTTTTTTTCCCTTCCTCTAGCTGCAAAATCTGTGAAACGTGTGCATGAGGCAGCAGCTGGAAGATCGATGTTTTCCAATTAACACCATGCACACTTTATCAGGGTGGTACTTGTCATCACCTCTACACTGAGTCAAAGCCTGCTACTTTGTGATGTGTTCTGACAAGGAGTAATTAGACTACAGGTGATGTTGGTATTATTCTAGATCTCTTTATTCACACAGGGTTGAAATATCTGCCAACTGGAAGCCAAAGTTGCTGTCTTTGAATCCATAATAACCTGAAGCTGAACACAAAGTGCATAGTGCCACCTTTTTATTTAAAGAAGAGGTGCCATTCTCTTCCACAAGAATGATGTTGTCATTGGCATGTTAGCCCCCTTCTGATTCAAATATTTATCATAAAATCATAGAATCACAGAAATTTTGTACCAGGGAAGGAGGTCACTTGGCCCATTGTGTCCATGCCAGCCAACAAGTCACCATACAGCCAAAGAGATAGTAAGAATTGCTGATGCTGGAGTCAGAGATAACACAGTGCAGAGCTGGAGGAACAGAGCAGGACAGGCAGCATCAGAGGAGCAGGAAAGCTCATGCTTTGGTCGGGGTCCTTCTTCAGAAAGGGTCTTTTCTGAAGAAGAGTCCCAACCCAAAACATCAGCTTTCCTGTTCCTCTGATGCTGCCTGGCCTGCTCTGTTCCTCCAACTCCACGCTGTTTTATATCACACAGCCAAATCCCACTTCATGATCCATAGCCTGAGGCTAGTGGCACTTCAATGAATTATGCAAGTACTTTTGATAATTTATGAGTTTACTTCTTCTGCCAACCTTTCATGCAGTGAAAACATTCAGTATACTCAATTCTCTGACCTTCTGTCCGTTACTCTGAAAGGTGATCCAGCAGAGTTTGAGATTATCTGGCTGGATTTGCTGTGACAGTGGTCTCAGTTACACTTTCCCACCTGGACCCCATAACCTCAATGATCCAGAAAACCTCTTCACCCAATTTTGAATTTATTTAAGCTTCTTCTCCATGTTGGAAAAGAAATCTCCAAACTGTAATGTCCACTTGACAAAAAAAATCTCCATATCTTTGTCTTAAAAGGAAGACTGCATATTTTTAAAGTATGTCTCCAAGGTTTAGTCTCCCTCATTAAAGGAAACATCCTCCATTCTATTCTGTTTGCTCAAGGATGGCACAGTGGCACAGCGGTTAGCACTGCTGCCTCACAGCACCAGGAACCTGGGTTTAATTCCAGCCTTGGATGGCTGTCTGTGGGGAGTTGGCACATTCTCCTTGTGTCTGTGTGGGTTACTTCCAGGTGCTTTGGTTTCCTCCCATGGCCCAAAGATGTGCAGGTTAGGTGGATTGGTCATGTTAAATGCAGGGACATGGATGGATATGGGGTGGTGATCTTCAGTGGGAAGACCAAATGACCTCCTTCCCTGATTTTGTGATAAATATTTGAATCAGAAAGTGCTCTACATGTCAACGACTGTGCATTTTTAATGGGTCAACTGGCCTCTTTCTGCTCTAAGATCTTGGATACTTCAATAAGATCATGTCTTATTTCTATAAACTCCATTGGATACAAACCTAACCTGTTTGAGCTTATCTTTTGAGTCTTCTCTGAACTACTTTTAAAACAATTGCATTTTTTTCAAGTAAGGAAACCAAAATTGTACACAATACTCCAGACACCAGCTTGCCAACACCCCATGAAGCTCCAGTAAAACATCCCTACTTTTATATTCCATTCCAGTTATAATAAATAACAACATAATTTGCCTTCTTTATCTGTTACTGTACCCAAAAGACCATAAGACACAGGAGCAGAAATTAGGCCATTCGGCCCTTTGAGTCTGCTCCACCTTTCAATCATAGCTGATAACTTCCTCAACCCCATTCTCCCACTTTCTCCCCATAACGCTTGATCCCCTTGATAATCAAGAACTTATCTATCTCTACCTTAAATGTACTCAATAACCTAGCCTCCACAGCCTTTTGTGGCAGTGAATTCCATAGATTTGCCACTCTCTGGCTGAAAAAGTTTCTTCTTATCTCTGTTCAAAAGTGTCTTTCCTGTACTCTAAGGCTGTGCCTTTGGGTCCTAGTCTTTACTACAAATGAAAACATCTTCCCAACATCCACTCTGCCCAGACTATTCAATATTCTGTAAGTTTCAATTAGATCCCCCCTCATCCTTATAAGCTCCAATGAGTATAGTCCCAGAAAGCTCAAATGTTCCTCATACGTTAAACTTTTCACTTCTGGGACGATTTTTGTGAACCTCCTCTGAAGCTACCTGCACACTGATGTTCTGTAATTCATGTACTAGGATTCCCAGATCCCTCTGTTCCAACATCCTGCAATCTCTCTCCATTAAATAGAATATTCTTTACTCTTCGTATTGCCAAATTGAACAAATTCACATCACTAACATTATAATCCATCTGCCAATTCTTTTGCCCTTCACTTAACCTGCCCATACCCCTAATTAGACTCTCTATTTCCTTTTGACAACTCACTTACTTACTTATCTTGGTGTCATCAACAATTGTAGCCACCAAGCTTTTTATCCCTTCATCAAAAACATTGACATAGATTTTAAATATTTGAGGTCTGGCACTGACAGCTGTGACTTTCCATTAGTTATAGTTTGAAAAGTTAAAAAGAGCCAAACATCCTAACTCTCTGCCTCTTATTAGCTAACCAATTCTTTATCCATTAAATCATGGGCTTTTTTTGTCTAATAGTCATTCATATGGCACCTTTTCAAATGACCTTTGGAATTCCACATACACCACATCTACCAGTTCTCCTGTTTCATGAATTCCACTTCATCAAAAAGGAAAGTTGATGCAGCTAAGAAGAAGTCAAATTGTAGCGAATTACATTTTCTATTGGCATAGGTTTACATTTGCAACATGAACAGTTCATTGCAGTTTGAAATAAGTTACAATAATTTTGGATGAGGCAAGAAATGAGATCCCATTTGCTTACTCCAGTGACTCAGATGGAGGTAGAAGAGCAACTGGCAGTCTTTCACAAAAGAGCAGATGGTTTCTCAATCCATTGGCCAACATTCCTTCTTCAATAAACTCTTGGATGTTACCACCTGCAAATTGAATTTGACTAAAGGAACACAAGGGTTAAGCTTCAGAACTAAATGATTGGATGTGAGATATATTGCAGGGTTCCAAGGGCATTATTGAATGTAGTTAACATTTTTTTAAATAGTATTCACTCGCAGAATGCAACTAACTCTGCCTAGGCCAGCACTTATTGTCCATCTCATACATTCTGATAGCAATAAAAAATGTTACCAACCTTAGAAAAGGCAGATAGCTTGAAGGATTGTGAGGTTGGCAGAGACTGCAGCAATTGTAGGGATGTGCAGAGATTATAAACTATTGATGAGAATTTTAAAATTGAGAATTTGTTGAAATGATACCCAGTACAAATCAGAAAGCACAGAAATGATGGATAAATGTGATTTGTAAGAGCACCGGGAGCAGAGTTTGGATGACCTCAAATTTTTGGAGATTGAGAATGTGGGAGACAAACCAGGAGTGCATTGTGGTGGTCAATCCTGAGATACACAAGGCATGGATGAGGATTGCAGCAATAGATGAACTCAGGCAAAAAAGTGACAGATGATATTGAGAAGGTGGAACTAGATCATTTCAATGATGACCCGAGGTATGCAATTAGATAATAATCTCAGGATTGAGTACTACACAAAGTTTGCAAGTTTGCAAACAATCTGACCCTCAGAAAGAGAAATAGACACACTAACCTGGGAATGTGCCTTAAGTGGGAGAGGAGTAGGGGTTGGAGGTAATGAAAACAATGGCTTTTGCCTTCCATCTATTTGACTGGAGGAAATTTTACTTATGCAGCCAATGTAGCAACTGACCTCAGCTAAAATACTCTTAAATATAATCTTCTCTAACTGAAATGTCAAATGTAGCTTCTTTTATCTTTTCAAGTTTAAGTGTTAACTTGTCATTCACACTATATATTTGAGACTATCTCTGTGATTCAAGCAAAGTAAATAATCATCCTCTCAACTTTTGAATTGAACAATTTTGTTAAATCTTTGTGATGGAGCATTTCTCCACATGTATTTATACTGAACAAGAACTTATATCACAAAAACAACAAGTATCGTTTTGGAACTGTGACTTCCTTGCACTTGTGTGTAAAGATTAATGTTGGTTTACCGTAATTCTTTCACAGTAAAGTATCAAAGACTTCAATTCAATTAAGAAACAATCCAATTTAGGTTTGCATGAAATTGATCAAAAATGAAAGATCTGCTTCCTTGGCCAAAATAGTTCCATGAATTGTTCATTTTTGTACTCTTTTTATTCATTCGTGTGATGAGGGCAAATGGTTGGGCAAATGTTCATTGCCCCCGATCTGAGTGGCATGCTCGGATCACTTCAGAGTGCAGTTGAGGGTCAACCACATTGCTGCGGGTCTGGAGTCACATGTAAGCCAGCCCAGGTAAAGACAGCAGATTTCCTTTCCTAAAGGACATAGAAAATCGGAGTAGAATAGGCCATTTGGCTCTTTGATCCTACTCCACCATTCATTATGATCACAGCTGATCATCCAACTGAACAGGCTGTTCCCGCTTTTGCTCCATTTCCTTTGATCCTTTTTTTGCCTCAAGAGCTATATCCAATTTCTTCTTGAAATCATACAATGCATTGGCTTTGATAGCTTTTTATGGGAGTGAATTTCACAGACTCACCACTCTCCGTGTTAAGCCATTAGTGAACCAAATAGATTTTTACAATAATGCCTCCCATTAGACTAGCTTTCAATTCCTTCATTTTTTTCAAAATTGAATTCAGGGAAGTCCAAACAAGAGTTCAAAACACAGGTTTAGGGTGAGAGTGGAAAGATTTAAAAGGGACTAAAGTGGCAACTTTTTCACACAGAGGGTGGTGTGAGTATGAAATGAACTGTTAGAGGAAGTAGCGGAGGTTGTTACAGTTACAACATTTAAAAAAAAAATTTGGATGGGTTTATGAATAGGAAGGGTTCAGAGAGATATGGGCCAAATGGGACTAGATTAATTTAACCCACCTGGTTGGCATGAATGAATTAGACCAAGGAGTCTGTTCCTGGACTGTATATCTCTATTTCTCTAAGCATCTCTAAGTATTTGAGCCTACTTCCCCAGCATATTAGCCTTAAATTCTGGATTACAAGAACAGTGACATTCCCAACATGCTACTGCCTAATCTGTGTTGGATTTGATGCATACAGGCGAGAATGTAAGGTTTAAAACTAATGTCCACTGCCGGGACATCCAGGAATGCCAGACTTGTGCCTGGGACCACTGCTGACTACATTCCTAGCTACTCAAGAGTCCTCTATTTGTTGACTTATTGGTATGCTATTTCAGTTGTATGAACACCTACTGCGTGTAAAGATTAGCACTGATTTGGTGGATTTCAGTTATAAATGTGAAATAATTCTGCAGTAATACCCCTATTTTCGTTGGGGGAGCGTAGGTCATAATAACAGCTATTGTCGGTCAATAAAAGAATTCTCAATGTGATGCAGTTTCAGACATTTCCTTATCATGAGACTAGGTATAAATACAGCATCATTATTGTCTTTGAAGAGTGCACAGAGGTAAGCAATGAAGATGATTGTGGGTATTCAGAATCCAATCTATATAGAACGCTTAAGGGAGTGAATTGGGCATGTTCAGAAAATAAATTACTTCAAAGTGATTTAATAGTATGTTGCCAATTTCCAATCGATTCACACAAAATATAAATCACCTGACTATTGAGACCTCGAGGTTGTCATCAGAGAAGAATCTTTTTTAATGCAACAGATGGTAGATTCATTGACTAAGCTGTTGGAGAGCCCAGCGAGGAAGCAAATGTCAAGGAGCAGGATGTTTTGAGTAAGAAGAGATTGTGGGAGACAGTGTAGTTTATCTAACGAAAGACTGAAGATTTTGAGTATCCCATCCCTTTTTCAAGCATCTGGTTTGAAAATCCCACACTGTGCAATGCTTGTATGATGTGAAAATGATAAAATCAAATCATAAAGGGGAGTATTACACAATAGAATCCCCACAGTGTGGAAACAGGCCATTCGGCCCACACTAACCCTGGGAAGGTGATACATTGAGATTAGCAAGGGGTTTAATACATGGTAACTTTTCATAGCTGCTTCACCACCCACTTTGAGCTATTTTAAATACAACATTTAGAGCTTGCATGCGACTGCAGTAACTTTGACCAAATAAACTACGCAGTGTGAGCTTCAAGGTGGAATGAGCTGGCTGTTCATTTTGAAGCCTTGGTTACATAAATAATTACATTGTTAAGGCTTTTTGAAGTCCATATATGAACATTACTGTCAAGATCTGTGTGTGCAGAACAAACATATTTAAATTGAAGAGTTTGTTCTGGCAGAACGCAAACAGATTAATGACGGTTTGGTTCAGTATAAACAATCACATTTTCCACTAGCATAGCAAATAAAGAAGGAGTAATCGGAACTGATGGAAGTTTGGAAAATAATTTCTAACTTTAAATTGTTTTGATGAAATGTGAAACAGAATTTCACCACTTGTCATTTGCAAAATGTAATAAGTTCACAGAAAATTTAATTCTAGAACAAGCCTGTAATCAGTAAGAACAGGGTTGAAACCAAACTTTTGTTTATTGTTCTTTGGATGTGGATATTGCTGGCTCGGACATTGTCCCTTCCTCACTGCATTTCAGAAGAGAGTAATGAAATACTTACTTGAACGGCTGGGCTAGAGGTACCCCCTCCACGCTCTTGGGAAGCAAGTGTCAGGACTTTGACCCAGTGACAGTAAAGCAACAGTGAAATAGAATCGTAGAAGTCCTGCAGTGTGGAAGCAGGCCATTCGGCCCATCACATCCACAACAACCGTCTGAACAGCATCTCACCCAGATCCACCCCATTCCTGTGACCCTGCATTTCCTATGGCTAATCTACATAGCCTGCACATCCCATAGATTTGATGGGCCAATCCACCTAAACTGCACATCTTTGCACTGTGAGCGGAAACCAGAGCACCTGGAGGAAACCTACCCAGACGTGGGAAGAATGTGCAAACATCACACAGACAGTCACCCTAGACTGGAATCGAACCCAGGTCCCTGGTGCTGTGAAGCAGCTGTGTTAACCAATGAGCCACCCACAAAATAGCTCCATGGCAGAATGGTGTGCGGATTGGAGGGTAACTTGCCACGGATGGTGTTATCCCTTTAGCAGGTAGATATGGCAGGTTCAGAATAAATCTGTCAAAGAATTTTGCTGTCAAGGGAACCTGGAAGAATTGCTGCAGTCTATGTCGTGGGTGGTGCACACTGCAGTCACTGTTTGTCACTGGTGAATGTTACAGGTGGTGTTTGAGATGTCAATCAAACTAGCTTTATTGCATTGAACTACAGTCAAACTTCTGAAGTGTTGTTGGAAGTTCACTCACATGGGCAAGACACGAGTGTTCCATCATTCTCCTGACTTATGCCTTGTAGATGGTAGATAGGCACTGGGAAGACAAAAGTTATGTCACACTTCACAGAGTTCTTAGTCCATAACTTGCACTTAGCTACTATATTTGTGTGGCTAGTACAGATCTGTTTCCAATAGCAACACTCAGGACGTTGATAAGGTTAGTTTCTTCAGGGACAATGCCATTGGGTGTTAATGGGAGATGATAATACCCTCTCTTTTTTAGATGATCATTCACTGGTATTTAGAGGTGTAAGCATTAGTTGCCACTTATCAGCCCAAGCCAAGAGATTGTCCAGGTTTTGCTGCATGTGGCCGCGAACGGCTTCAGCATCTGAGGAGTCATAAATGGTGCTGAAACGTGTATAATCATCAGTGAACACTCCCACTTCTGACCTAATGCTTGAGGAGACGTCATTGATGATGCAGCTGAAGCAGGTTCAGCCTAAGAGAGTATCCTAAAGAGTTCCAACACGCATATCCTGGAGCTGAGATAACTGACCTTTAACAAACACAATTATCTTCCTATGCACTCCAACCAGCAGAGAGTTTGCCCCCAATACTCATTGATTCCAGTTTTGCTCGGGTTCCTTGATGCCACACTTGGTCAAATGCAGCCTTGGTGTCAAGGCCTGTCACTCTCACCTCACCCTCTGGAATTCACTTTTTTGCCCATGTTTGAAACAAGGCTTAATGAGGACAGGAGCTGAATGGCCCTGGCTGAACCCAAACTTGGCATCACTGAGCAGGTTATTGCTGAGCAATCTATAATGAAGACGTACAGCCATTTCATTTCACATTGACATTGAGATTTCTCCCGTCACTCAGTAATGACATAACGATTATTGATGTGTGAAACAGCAATGTTGTTTTGACGCAAGAGAGATAATTCACCTCAAGTGGTGCCTAAAGCAGCTACCCAGTTCCAAGTGGATTCAGCCTAAACAGGAAAAGGAAATAAAAAAGAATGTTCCACCGTTCAACTTAATGAGAATAAAATAGTCTTCTTAACATAAGCTGAAACTTTTAATCTTTCTTTAAATTGAAGCTTTTGCAAAAATCAAACCTAAGGATTGCATTTTGAGATCTTGGAAGTTATTGTGTAATACTGGACAATTTGGTGAAAATTACATGTGTGTGTAATTTTAGCACAGCTCTTAACCAGCTGAGCACATCCATTTTGCGCTGCATCTTAGAACAAAAGAAATAAAACCTGCCCAATTCAGCTCAGAAGGAAAAAGGATGAGAGGTGACTTGATAGAGGTGTACAAGATGATGAGAGGTATAGATAGAGTGGATGGCAAAGACTTTTTCCAAAGGCGGAAATGACTATTACAAGGGAGCATAAGTTTAAGCTGATTGGAGGAAGGTATAGGGGAGATGTCAGAGGTAGGTTCTTCCCACAGAGAGTGGTGGGGGTGTGGAATGCACTGCCAACAGTGGTAGTGGAGTCAGATACTTTAGAGATTTTTAAGCGACTCTTGGATAGACGCACGGAGGACAGTAAAATGTAGGGCATGCGGGGTAAATTGATCTTTGTAGGAGAATAGGTCGGCACAACATTGTGGGCCAAAGGGCCTATACTGTGCTGTACTGTTCTATGTGCTATGTATAGTCTTTGACAATATTCCTTGTCCCAGGTTCAGTGTCACCTTGCACATTGAGAATAAAACTTTCAAGTTAATCATAAGCTGAGTCCCATTTAAATATTTTATTGTTTGGCCAATGGTGTTTTAATATTCATAGAAGTGTAGAAACGTTTCAGTATGGAAGCAGGCCATTTAGCCCATCCAGTCCACATTGACCTTCTGGGGGTTGATAGGCCTTTCACTGAAAGAATATAGGCATTGCTAATTGGGACAGCATTTACTGCCACACGTAGTTACTTTTGAGAAGGCAATGGTGAGCTATAGCCTTGAGCCAATGTCACAGAGGTGTTCTCAGTGTTGTTAAAAAGAACATTCCAGAGTTTTATGCAAGGGACATTGAAGAAAGGGCAGTAAAGTTCCAATGCAGGATGTCACATAACTTGGAGGTGAATTTGTATTTGCTGGAGTTCTTATAACCCTCTTGCCTTTGCCCTTCTGGTTGGCTAATGTTGCAGGTTAGGAAGGCATGAAGGAAGGCACCTTGGCAATACACATTCCATGTGGAGCACGCTGATTCACTGCAGTCACGGTGTGCTGATGTTTAAAGTCGTGAATACCTAATGTGGTCAGTGGGGTTGCAATCATTTGGGCTTGTGTTGTTGGAACTACATTTCTTCAGAAACATGCAAACTATTCCATCAGACTCCTGCCTTGTTGATGGTGGGCAGGTTTTGAGGAGTCAGAAGATGTGGTACTCCACACACAACTCCTAGTCTCTGGCCTGTATTGTTTGTTTCACCATCTGCAGAGGCACACGTGGAATAGAAAATTGCACAATCGTCAGAAAACATCCTCACTTCTGACCTTAAGATGTAGAGAAGGTTATTGATTAAGCAGCAAAATGCAACTGGACCTAAGAAACTGCCCTGGGGAACTCCTGCAGTGGTGTTTGATATCTGAGATGATTGACCTACAACAGCTGCAATTATCTTCTTGGGTGCCAGGTATGACACCAGCAGTGAAAAGTCTTCCCCTTCTTTTCAAGGATTTCAGTTTGCTAGAGCTCCTTAATGCCACACTTAGTCATGTGCTGCTTTGATATCAATTGGCAGTCATTGACAATTCACCTCTAGAATTTAGCGCATTGGCCCGTATTTATGTCAAGGTTGTAACTAGTTCTGGAGCCAAATGAACAAGAATCTAGAGTCATACAGCACACAAACAGGGCCTTCAACCCAACTCGTCCATGCTAACCAGGATCCCTAAACTGAGCTAGTCCCATTTGCCTGTGTTTGGCTTGTATCTCTCACTTGGCAGAACACAAACTGAGTTTATATAAATGGGTCATCATAAATAACACAGTCAGTGGTACCTTCCGTCATTTTCCTCATGACTGGGAGTAGGCTTCTGGGAGTAATAATTAGCTGCTCGAACAGTTCATCCACTTCACCAACATCTTCCACCCCAACCTCAAGTTCACTTGGACCATCTCCAACACATCCCTCACCTTCCTGGACCTCTCTGTCTCCATCTCAGGCAACCACCTACAAACCAATGTCCATTTCAAGCCCACCGACTCCCACAGGTACCTGGAATACACCTCCTCCCACCCACCTTCCTGCAAAAATTCCATCCCCTATTCCCAATTCTTTTGCCTCCGCCGCATCTGCTTCCAGGATGAGGCATTCCACTCCGGTACATCTAAGATGTCCTCGTTCTTCAAGGACTGCAACTTCCCCCCCACAGTGGTCAAAAATGCCCTCAACCATGTTTCCCGCATTTCCTGCAACTCATCCCTCACACCCCGCCCCCGCAGTAACTGCCAAAAGAGAATCCCCCTAGTTCTCACATGCCACCCCACCAATGTCCGGATACAACTCATCATCCTCCTACACTTCTGCCATCTACAATCCAACCCCACCACTAAAGACATTTTTCCAACCCCACTCTTGTCTGCCTTCCGGAGAGACCAATCTCTCCGTGACTCCCTTGTCCGGTCCACACTCCCCTCCAACGCCACCACACCAGGCACCTTCCCCTGCAACTGCAGGAAGTGCTACACCTGCACCCACACCTCCTCCCTCACCCCCATACCAGGCCCCAAGATGACATTCCACATCAAGCAGATGTTCACCTGCACATATTATATCCACTGTACCCGGTGTGGCTTCCTCTACATTAGGGAAACCAAGCAGAGGCTTGGGGACTGCTTTGTAGAACACCTCCACTCAGTTCGCAATAAACAAGTACACCTCCCAGTTGCGAACCATTTTAACTCCTACTCCCATTCCTTAGACGACATGTCCATCCTGGGCCTCCTGCAGTGCCATAATGATGCCACCCATAGGTTGCAGGAACAGCAACTCATATTCCGCTTGGGAACCCTGCAGCCCAATGGTATCAAAGTGGACTTCACCAGCTTCAAAATCTCCCCTCTCCCCACTGCATCCCAAAACCAGCCCAGCTTGTCCCCACCTCCCTAACCTGTTCTTCGTCTCACCTATCCCCTCCTCCCACCTCAAGCCATACCTCCATTTCCTACCTACTAACCTCATCCCGCCCCCTTGACCTGTCCATCCTCCCCAGACTGACCTATCCCCTCCCTACCTCCCCACCCGTACTCTCCTCTCCACCTATCTTCTCTCTATCAATCTTCAATCTGCCTCCTCTTCTCTCCCTATTTATTTCAGGATCTTCTCCCCATCCCCCTTTTCTGTTGAAGGCTCTAGGCCTGAAACGTCAGCTTTTGTGCTCCTGAGATGCTGCTTGGCCTGCTGTGTTCATCCAGCTCCACACTTTGTTAACAGTAATTGGCTGGATTGGATTTGTCCTCCTTTTCTGGGGACAGGGTATACCTGAGCAATTTTCCATCTTACGGGATTGAACAGATGTAACCATACAAGAACAATAGGTTAGAATCTGTTTTAGTTCCAAAGCATAAACTCAGCATAACAACCATGATGTTGGCTCATTGACTTCCCATGTCTAGTGCGCTCAGGCATTTCTTTATATTTGTGGCTTGATTCAAATCGCTAAAGATAAGCATCTCTTTAGGAGCAGACATCCAGTCAACACATCCGACTGAAGTCATTTGCAATGGTTTCAGCTTTGTTTTTTTCTCTCATGCTAGACTTCTTTTCTTTGAGGACAGAGATCTTAATGGATCTGCCTTCTCCAGTTAGTTGTCCATTTGTTCACAACCATGCATTGCTGGGTGTGCCAAGATTCCAGAGCTGCGATCTGGCATCTTCATTGTGAGATCATTTAGTTCTGACCAGAGCCTGCTATACCAGTACAGTCTAAAGATGTGCAGGCCAGTTGGATTGGCCATGCTAAAATTGTTCATAGTATACAGTGTACTAGGTGGGTTAGCCATGGTAAATATGAGGGCATCTGGGTCTAGGTGGGTCAGTGTGGACTCAATGAGCCGAATGTCATCTTTCTGCATTGTAGGAATTCTATGATTCTCTGATTCTATGTGTTGTTTGTCATAGTTTAACTAGGTAGACAACACAAGATTGGGAGTAGGCAATTCACCCCCTCAGGCTATTTAATAGACCATGACTGATCTGTGATTCAACTCGATATACCTCCCTTTGGCCTGTATCCCTTGAAACCTTTGCTTCACAAAAAAGAAATCTATGTTAGATTTAAAATTAACAACTGAGCTAGCACCAACTGCAGCTTGTGGAAGAGAGTTCTAAACCCTTACCATCCTTTGTCTGTGGAGGTGCTTCCTTACATCTCATTTTCAGTTGTGCCTGGTGCTGGGTGTGGCTTGTTCTCTTACGCTTCCCATGGAATTAAAGTTGATCATGTTACTGGTACCGTGATGGATATTCAATGTCATGAGGTTAAATTGTAGTGTAATAAAATTGTGCTATTGCTGATTGTCAACAGTGCCTCTTGGATGCACGGATTTAAGCTGATAGGTCTGTCCTGAATCTGTTTCACCATTATAGTGCCATACAACACAGTGGCTGACGGGTGGGAATATGGAATTGATGTCCTTAGCATGAATATGGGATTATTTCTCAGCAAGGAATGCCTGATGATCTCTCCTACCAATGCAGCCATGGGAAGATGCATCAGCAACAGCAGGTAGATTGGTGAAGATAAAGTCTAGTAGCTTTTCTCTATCTGTATTCATTTCATTTCAAGCTCCCTTAATCAATTTTATTGCAAACAAGTTCACCGATGATTGGCTTCATTGACTCTTGAGCGAGCCGTGCACAAAGTGGGCACTGTATTTATTTGCTCAACACCATCATTACACTTCAAAGCATTCATTGCAGTTGAAGCACATTGAAACCTATCTGTCATAACCAACATTTACCTTCTCGTAAATACCTAAATCCGTTATGGATCTCATTGTGCTGGTATTTTGCTTCCTCTCCTAAGCCAGGAAACTAAAGCTTTAACCAGGGAATATTTTTAACCTGGTGCCCAGAAAAGGTGCATCCAACTACAGATTTTCTGATGAAGGATCCAAGCCCTAAACGTCAGCTTTTGTGCTCTCAAGATGCTGCTTGGCCTGCTGAATTCATCCAGCTCCACACTTTGGTTTACAGATTAAATCTCTTTCTATCTTCTCCAAATATCCAGTTTAACCCCGATCACATCACAGCAGTATGAGCATTTCATCATGCAATCAAGCTCCTTGTACCTTCTCTGAGTGAAATGCGTGCTGATTGTTGGGAATTTTGAGCTGGAGATTATCCATTGGTGAAATTGTAGTTGCAGCCTAACCTTTTTCCACTTAACATCTTTAGAGTTGGCAGGGAGAAAGGACTTGAGATGCATTTATGTGAGAGCAGTTGTCAGAAACAGGCACTCAGTGGGAGAAACGTCTAGACTTTCGTCCTTATAAATAAGAAATTTTAGTTAAGGTAAACTTGATTTTATAGAAGAAAGACTTCAATTCACTCTATCTCTGGTGGTCATTGTGCAGTTGCCGGTACTCTATGCCAAAGTCAACATGTGATGCCCAAAACATTTCATCATGACACTCGCCTGTTTGTCAAAAAGTTATTGATCAGCAGGGTAGGGAAGTCCAAAACTTGACAGCATAGGTTTAAGGTGTGAGGGTAAAGAATTAAAAGGGAACTGGAGGACAACTTCTTCCCACAGAAGGTGGTGTGTATGTGGAATGATCTACCAGAGGAAGCGGTAGAGGTGAGTGCAATTCCAACATTTAAAAGACATTTGGGCAGGTACACGGTAAGGAAAGGTTTAGAGGGAATTGAGCCAAATGCAGTCAAAATGGGACTAGTTCAGTTTAGGAAACCTGTTGAGTTGAGCCAAAGGGTCTGTTTCCATGCAGTATGACTCTGTGATTCCAAACATTGACACTCTATGCAGAACCAAGGGCATTCTGCACTGCTGGAAGTTCCATCTATCAACTGAAACTTCAAAACTGAGGCACCATCTCTCAACTCAAGTAAATGTAAAAGTTGTCATGACAATATTCCAGGAGCGTCAGGGCACGTTCTCCTGGTTCTCCCTGGTGTCCTGGACAATATTTATTCATCAACTGACATCACCACATCACCAGAAACGATAAACTGAGCAATGATTTAGTACTGTAAGTGGGACATTGCAGAGTGCAAATTGGATCTTGAGGAGGGGGAGGATGACTTGAATAAATATTTCTTTTCAAGAAAAAGAGAGTGCATTTGGATGCATGTTGTTTCCTTGTGCACTTTTTTTTGCTAAAGGCAATTGCCAGCTTGTTTTTTTTTCCACACCCCCTAGCTCTGCTAAACATCAGTTGTGGCTAAAAATGGGATGCGAAGGTGGGTGTTGATTAATGGAATGGAAGAAAAACGCTTTATGTGGGATTTTATGCTAATTAACCTTTATACCCTCACCCATGTCAGTTTGAAAGGTCTAAATTAGTATCTACTGCAAGGTTTTCAGTATGTGAGAATTTCTTTGAATTAGCTGAATGAATTTAAGCAAATGATGAGAGGATTGAGGTGCGATGTATTTTGCATATTAGCATCTGTGTGTTTTTTTTTACATTTATTTTGTACCATGCTCAGAAATTGTCTTCTCCAACTGTCATAGGTAGTAAAAGAAATATCAAAATTCATTTCAAAAGTATCACTAGCATTTTATTGTTCGTCCTTATTACCAATAATCGTAGCAAAAATAATAAGTTCTTTGACGAAGCATTGTTGGAAATTAAATCCATTTATCTCTACTGAAGGGAGTACAACAACTTGCCTTATATTTTTAGACAATTTATGTAGAACAAGTGCTAAACCAGAGACAGTGTACCTTAAATTGCAATTCGTTCTCAGTGCTAAATTCCCTGTGGCTATCTATAATAGCTTGTATTTTAACATTTTGAAAAAAAATCAAACATGCCATGCCTTTTACCAGCTCAACCTTTTCATAAAGGTCTAAAGACTGTAAGATCTTAAAAGGAATTATAGGCTTGATAATAAATAACTGCTGTAACATGCAGGGTTTATGACTAACTTTCTTAGCAAAGTGAATTTAAAAGAGGAATTGAGTGAGCTATGTCATATTACAATCTCTCAATTTAATTTCCAGTGATGTTTCTCAGCTCATTATTAATTGTTGCTGAAGTATTTTAACCCCCCCCCCACCCCATTTCTTTGGACCACTGGAATAGGTGAGGCCCATGCACCCTGACATTGATTAAAGTCTTTATTTGTGATATAGCTTGTTTGTCAAATCATTCGTCCAAGTGACTTTTATATCATGTCAGTATGCATTGCTGGCGGCAACCTTTGACAACTGAGCCCAGGGCAACAAGCTATTTGGGATTTGCTAAGATCAATGACCAAGTAAATCCACCTCTGCTTAACCCCCAGCCACCAACGCCACCTCCACTCCTCTCCCCCCTGCATCTCTGGGTTACTAAGGGAATCTACATAGCTTTCAAGCAATGTAGAAGCAGAATCTTTGAGATAGGAATCAAAGATAAATTTGAAAGGAGGGATTTATATCATGGCTATCCAGTTATTCTGGATAACTCAATCAATGAACCTGAAAAGTAAAAGATAGTTGTGAAATACTCAGCAATAAGAAAGAGAGAAACACAAGTCAAAAAGGTCTTAATTTGCAATTTATGGATGCTGCCGTGTAAGGTGTGAGATTTATATATATGTTAATACAATTTATTTGGGATTTTAAAATTAAGCGACATGGGTTTTTTGTGTGCCTGAAGGGTTATTAATGATTAACTTGTGGGTGTTTCTGTAGCCATGGTGATTGTTTTTATTAAAATAGTCAGAGAGATAGTTTGAGAAGGTTAATAAATATTTGTTTGCATTGAAAAGTTTTTAAAAGCAAATAGATACACATCAGATTTTCTGATTTGAACATAAGGGATCGCTCTTTCATTTCAATTAGGGGAAAGTCATAGCTTGGAAACAAGGCTTTTGGCTAATAACTGGATAATTATAAAGATGTTTTGGTTGAAGCTGGTTGTATAAAACAGTTGATTGTGAGAAAGAGATAGTTTAGGACTGTTAGGAGCTCATGGTATGAGGGTTGATGGATAAGCGTGAATTGTTGATTAGTTAATACATAGTAGATGGAGTGTCAGGATTAATGGGTCTTTTACAGGTTGGAAAGTCATAAGTAATTCAGTAACACTAGGATCAGTCCTGGGGCCTTTTTTTTATCTTTATCAATGACTTGGAGTAGGAGACAGAGCGCAAAGTATCCAAATTTGCTGATACAAAAATATATTTTAGGGTATGTTGTGATGAGGACATAAGGAATCTGCAAGGGATAGCTAGAGTGAGTGAGCAAAATCTTGGTAGATGGAGTAGTCAGGTGTTTCATGAGATCATGTGTGTCAATTAAAGATCATCTCATTAAAACTAAAACCAAAGTCTATCAGTCCAGACTTCAGTCTCAGAAAGGAGGGTCCCGACCTGAAAAGTCAAGCTTTCCTGCTCCTCTGATGCTGCTTGGCCTGCTGTGTTCATCCTGCTTCCCACCGTGTTATCTCAGATTCTCCAGCATCGGCAGTTCCTACTATCTCTTTCATTTTAAAGTGTTCATTTATGTCAAAATATCTTTTGATTTGCACACTTTTGAAACATGGAAGAAAATCATATTCACATTCAATGTTGCTTCATTCCTTGCGTCAAGTCAAGGACTTTAACAAAACTCAGTGGATTAAAGTGGATTGTGGTGTTGGACAATTTAATACGGCTTAGACAGAATTTGCTATAGGTTGCTGAAAGCAAATGATGCCTAGGTTTCAGAGTAACATTTGATATAATGCTGGATTTTAAGGGCAGTCCTTGAAAAAAGTAATGAAATTTTAAGACAGGAAGATGCATTTAGAGCCTAATTAATATTTGTCTATTGAGCACACAGAATAGGAAAAGCACTTACCAAACGTACTGGAGTAAAAGATCATGATTTGTATTTTTTTTGAACTGGTGTGAGGAACTACCAAATGTTCTATTTCTGATACTCAATTGACCTCAGTGATACATCTCATTTCATCAGCAATGGAATATAGCAGTGATGTAAACAGACTTTTCTTGTTGCTCATTGTGACAGTCTTTCCTGCAGAGCAAATTATCACTATATCGCTAAAAAGACATTACCGCCTGTGCTAGCACCAACATTTTCAATTCAATAGGTTGGGGTAAGTGATGTGTTGGTGGTAGATGTGTTGTCTTGCGTGGTCAGTACATGTGTATACCTTTAAGAAACATACTTGTGATACCATCACTGCATCATAGCATGTGACCTAGGGGCATAAAGATCTCACAGTCCATCCTAACTTGGGTCACTAGAAGCATGACATGTAATTGGGTGTCTGACGCATTCCGCTGTGGATTAATAACTTAAACCAGACACTATCTGCATACAATTGCTATTTGTAATAAATGTCTGTTTGATTCCATGCTGAGTTTTTTACAGTGCACGAGATAACATAAGCACTGCCACGTTTGGTAAAATACCTTTTTGGATGCAAAACTCACAGCAGTAGTGGGCTCCCCTTTATGGTTCATTGTTGCAATTCCCTCCAACCTTTTGATCACAGCAAAAGGATTACAATTCTAGCTTTTTATTGCTCTAAGGCCTGTGGTATGGACGTTTATAAAATCATGAGGGGTATACATAGGGTTAATAGAAGGTGTGTTTTCCCTAGAGTGGGGGATTTCAAGAATAGGGGGCATTTTTTAAGGTGAGGGGAGACAGATTTAAAAAAGAAGTCATGGGGGCAAATTTTTTGCATAGAGGGTGGTTCACATGTGGAATGAACTTCTGAGGAAGCAGTTGGCGTGGGTACAATGACAACAATTAAAAGCCTTTTAGATGATTACATGAATAGAAAAGGTTTGGAGGGATATGGAACAGCAGCAGGCAGGTGGGACTAGTTGAGTTTGGGATTATGGACTGGTTGTGCTGAAGAGGACGTTTCTGTGCTTTATGATTTTATGACTATGACTGCATAACTGCTATTAACTGCTACTACTATGCTTCTGATAGATTTTCTTCTACTTCTGTTCGAGAGGGTGAAGAGGAGATTTACTAGCATGTAACCTTTGATGAGGGATTTCAGTGAGATTGAGAGACTGGAGAAGGTGTAACTATTTGTCTTACAGCAGTGAAGGCGAAGGAGAGGTTTGGTAAAGATTTTCAAAGCTAACAAGTGTTTTTTTTTAAGAATAGATAAGGAGGATCTGTTTCCATTGCCTTGAAGTTGGTAACCACAGGACACGGGTTTCAGTTAACTGACATAAGATACAGTGCAGGGGGTGATATAGGTGGATGGTGAAATGAAATCTTAGTTAATACAGCAAAGATGTGGAATATTTCATCTGAAGAGATGATGGAGCAGATTCAGTGATATGATTTAGAAGGGAACTGGATAAATACTGGAAAATGAGAAATTTGTAAAGCTTTGGAAAGAGCAGAGTTGAGGGATTAATTCGATAATTCTGTGATAGAGCCAGCACGTGCAAAATGGGTTGAATGGCCTTGATCTTTACCATGGTTAGTTCTTAAACATTACATTGAAGATTAAGAATTGGATATCCAGTCAATGTTCCATAATTGACAAGGCATTTACTGACTCGAGGAGTTAAAAATGATGATAATTAATTGATCATGCAATCCATTTGGCATTTATATTGTAGTGCTGATCTTCTCTATGCTTGTATCTCCTGACCGTGAACCATATTGTTAACAGACTGCCTGAGAAAAGTTCCATGAGTCCTTAACTAGATATTTACTTTTCAAGTGGTGCATGATTTACAATGGAAAGTGAATGCATCAGTGATTGGAGCATATGTTCAAGTGCAGGATTTACTGATGTGAGCGTCTGTTACAATTAGATAATGCCAATATGTATCAGAATTGAACAAGCTACATAATGTGATAAAATTCTTCTCAAGGCTGTTTTCTCTGTAATGGATATATGAAAGTGTGAGATTTCTTCAGTCTATTTCGCATGGAATGAGCACATATTAACTCTTTTGAAATCTAGTACACTTGAACGTTCAAAATCTGCATGCTATAATTTGAGTTAACAGCTAATACTGAGTTCCACAGGCTCAGAGAAGTCACTGTATTTTTTTCCGCCTATTGTGAGAGAGTTTCCCTTAATTTAAAAACATGATATTACTGCAAGTTAATCGCAGGCAAATGCTGAAATGACATATGTCAACCATAGCAAATTTTCTCACAATATCCAAGCGTAAGGGGTGGAAAAGAGACTAGAATTTACAATCTGTGACTTATGCTCCTGACCGACCCGAAGTGAGTAAGTTTGCATGAATGTTGTGCAGTTGTAGGGTACAGTATGGTTGTGATACCCACTCCCCTAAGAATCATATGCCTTACCAACACATGATCTCAATCCATCAGCAGCCACAAGTTGGGCAAAGTCCAGGAAATCTGTTGGCATCCACTGAGCCTAAACATTGTACAGGATCCACACAAAAGGAAATAAACGGGAATGTGAAAACTTAGAACGCAGAGACAAGGGTTCAGAAATGGTTTCATTGCAAGCTGCTTTGTTCTAAGGCTGGGGTGGATGTTATATTCTGCAAACTGTGTTGTTTCTAAGTGGTACTGTTAGGTCTGGACATTTATAATAGGAACCACGTATTCTTCCCTCAATATTTTGTTCATAAGAATTCACAAAGCCAGCTGTGTGATTGTTTCATCATTGCAGTAGCCATACACATCTGTTGAGAATGCAATAGGTATTGTAGATGGAAGGATGATGATACATGAAGTCAAATTAACACTTAATGAATGCTTGACTAGCAGTCTGTATGTGTTGGGAGGGGGAGGGAGAGCAGGGCAACAACACAAATTCTTGCAGGTGGCCCCTCAAAATGCTACTTACAATCTTTGGTACAACCCACTTCTACATGATTTGAAAAGGGTTCATTTATATTTAACTCTGATGCCCTTCCGTCCTTGTCTGCCCTTTGCACATGAAACATGTAACTATCTTCCTTTTACTATGTAATCATCTATATAATGAACACATACTGGCATTAATTGGTTCTTTGTAATTATTTAGCTCATTAGATGCAAGTGTGCTCAATTTGGTGCCATAGTCTTTGTATTTGATCAGAATTGCTCGATTAAAGAGTTGAGGTAACCAAGCGAATAACTTCTGCATTTCTCTCTAGTAATTCAAATTCACTTTGATGGGCTAACTTCAATCCTTGAAAATCTACTTGCTTTTCCCTGAGGCTCAGTTGATAGCAATTTCTGGGTATGAGTCCAATTCCAGAGCCCTGAACACTAACTTTAGGCTCCAATGCAGTGCTGAAGGATCATTATCACTTGGATGAGATGTTTCATTGAAATTCTGTCTGTTCTCAAAGAAATATAGGGATTTCTCCCTGTTATCCTGACCTATAGTTACATCACAGTCAACATAATGGAACAAATGCAGATTATTTGGTCACTATTTTATTGTGTTTGTGAGTCTTTGCCATATGTGAATTGATTGTCACAAAATTTAACTGCACTGCAAAAATAATCAATTAACCATAAATTGTTCTGGGACATTCTGAGGGAACGTCATTTGCTTTATGAGTAAACATTTATTGCTTATTGTACTATCGATTACTTCATTTGCTTTAGTGGTGTCGGCACAGACTGATATTCGTATTCTGCCAACATTAAATGGGATGCATTCGCTAACCAGATATGACCTGATGCAATGGCAGCCCTGATAATTAAAATTTTTAAATGGAAATAATCTAAAGGTCTTTAACCTTAGCTGAGCAAGGTTTTGCCTTCACCAATCTCCAATTCAGTATCTTTCTCCATGAAAATGTTGCACCTCCAGCTGGTAATCCGTATTCATTTTCCAAAATATTCCCAAGCAAAGGTTACAAGTCTTATTCTAGGATAAGTGGCTGATTGGAATATAATTCACTCAATAGGATAATCATTGAGCTGGAGACTTCAGGGCTCTTGTTACAAGAATTGTCTTTCTCAGAAAAGACGTGAAATAAGGCTGGGTCTGACTGTTCAATGTCTTTAAATTTTGAGCAATAATTTTAACTATGGGTGTTTTTTACAAACATCCACTCCCTCCACCATTGGGGCTCAGCAGCAGCAATGTGTAGCATGTACAAAATCACTGCACTAATTCCCCAATGCCCCCTCAACAGTACTTTCCAAGCTCACAAACATTTCCATCTTGAAGGACAAGGGTAGCAGAATCATGCACACATCGCCACCTGCACAATGACCTCCAAGCTACAGCACATGGACTGCAGCAGTTCAAGGAGGCAGCTCACCCACACCCTTCTCAAGGGCAACTAGGGGCAGGCAATAAATTCTGGCTCATCCAGCAACGCCCACATTCCACAAGTAAATAAAAAATGTCATTAAAAATTGCATTTCGGGATGTAAAGAAAGAATATCTTTTAAACAACATAAAAAAGAACTGCCTCTTCATTAAATTACTGACAGATCTTTCAGAGTTAAAATGGTTGCTGCAGTAAGGAGGCTACACAAGGGCTAAGGTACAGAGATGTGATTTATTTCCTGACATGCTAAAAATAAATGATGATGTCTGCAGTACAGCAAATCAGCAAAATACCAGATTTCACTTTTAAAAGTGAGAGGAAACCTGACTTTCTTCACTTTTCTTGAATAATTTTTGCCACATGCTTCTTTCTCAAATTATTACCTAACAGTATGCAGCATGAATTGCCACTTTCACTGGAGATGGTGATTAAATTGGGAGCAAAAGAATGAATATTCCATTATATACATTCACGTCAAACCTATTTGTTGAAGAATGTGTAAAGAAAATAAATACCAGTGTTTTTGAGAGTCATAGTATCTCCAACCCAGAATTGGCATTTCTTGCAATTTCTTTGTGGTGTGTATTTTTGTCTGAAATTTGACAGTGACAGGCATGGAGGGATGTCCAGAATATAGAAATGAAATGAAAGTGAAACATTGCGCAGCAGGCTACGTGGGAGAGAACTACAGCAATATACCTGCACGTGAAGGCTCAAAATTCAAAATTAATCTGCAGAGGTGGCCTGGAATTTAGCCAAGGGGAACGTTCCAAATATGGTATTTTGAGGCCAGAAATGTGACAATTCCCTTGGATGCTGATGACCTTTATTAAAAAGGGAGGAATCCCCGTGACACAAATAGAAACAAAACCAGGGTACGAATATTCAGTTTTTAAAATTTTTGCAGGAACAAATCATTTAAAATCAGGTATTAGTAATTAAAGTAAAAATATTAAATTTAGCTTCAAGCAGAAAATATGTGTCATATGGTTACATTACATATTGCATAAATCTGGCACTACATGTAGAATCACAGAGATATACAGCACAGAAACAGACCCTTCAGTCCAACTTTTCATGCTGACCAGATACCTGAAATAAATCTAGCCCCATTTGCCAGCATATGGCCCATATCCCTCTGAACTCTACTTATTCATATACCTATCCAAATGCTTTTTAAATGTTGTAATTATACCAGCCTCCACCACCTCCTCTGGCAGCTCATTCCATACACCGACCACCGTCTGCGTGAAAATGTTGCCCCTCAGGCCCCTTTTAAATCTTTCCACTCTCAGCTTTAACTTATGCTGTCTGGTTTTGGGCTCCCCTACCCTGGGGAAAAGGCCTTTACTATTCACCCTATCCATTCCCCTCACAATTTTATAAACTTCTACAAGGTAACCCCTCAGCCTCCAATGCTCCAGGGAAAATAACCACAACCAATTCAGCCTCTCCCTTTGGCTCAAACCCGTCAACCCTGGCAACATCATTGTAAATTTTTTGTGAACCCTTTCAAGTTTCATAACATCATTCCTATAGCAGTGAGACCAGAATTGAATGCTGTATTCCAAAAATGGCCTAACTAATATCCTGTACAGCTGTAACATGACCTCCCAACTCCTATACTCAATGCACTGACCAATAAAGACAAGTGTACCAAATGCCTTCTTCACTATCCTGTCTCACAGCCTTTCCAATTTATCCCTTAGGGTTTCATACTTCCCACCCAATTATTTGGTTTTTGAGCCACATTCTCCACCATTCATATACCATCCAAAAACCCCAAACATGGTTACAACAAGGTGCAAATGTAAACCAACTCTCATTCGGGTCTCAGAGACAGTAGGAACTGCGGATGCTGGAGAATCTGAGATAGCAAGGTGTAGAGCTGGGTGAACACAGCAGGCCAAGCAGCATCAGAGGTGCAGGGAGGCTGACTTTTCGCGGCTAGGCCCTTCTTCAGAAATGGGGGAGGGGAAGGGGGTACTGAAATAAATAGGGAGAGAGAGGGAGGCGGATAGAAGATGGATAGAGATCCACTGAGGTCTTTC
This sequence comes from Stegostoma tigrinum, assembly GCF_030684315.1. NCBI lineage: Eukaryota > Metazoa > Chordata > Chondrichthyes > Orectolobiformes > Stegostomatidae > Stegostoma > Stegostoma tigrinum. The sequence continues at coordinate 9,598,339 of NC_081378.1, forward strand.
CAGAGGGAGGAGGGTAACTTCTTCAAGGTAGGCATCTTTAGAAGAGGATTCGCAGTGGAGTTAAAATTGTTTCAAAGATAGTAGGAGCTGCAGATGCCGGAGAATCTGAGATAACAAGATATAGAGCTGGATGAACACAGCAGGCCAAGAAGCATCAGAGGTGCATGAAATCCGCCGTTTCGGGTCTAAACTTTATTGCCACAGAAACTCCAGTGCCTTCCTCTCTAATCTCTTTAAATGATCTGAAGAATTTTGGTACCACTAATCCACAACCCTTTTTCATGCTTACTGCCTTCCGTCTTCTGTTCTTGTCAACTGGATAACGCACAGAGTAATGGGATCATTGCTCTATTTCCAGAAAGATATTCCAATAACAAAATCTGTTCTAAAATTGCCAACCAGAAAACCATTCCGTTTGGAGATGGCCTCTCTTATTTGCCCCTTGAAAATATTAAACAGGAAAAATAAATCTGAAATCAAATCCCACTGCATTTAGCTCTCTATTTACCCTTTGTTTCTTTGCTGTATATCCCCATGGCAACCCCAGATCACATGAACACTTCTTGCATTCTAACAACATCATAATCAGGAAGCCAATTAACCCTCTTTAAAAAATACTCTGTAATCCACATTGTTCTTAAAGGGGTGTTGCAAAAAAGAAAATACCAACTTTCCCACGACATGGACCATCACAGAACAGTTTTCCGAAGTGTTATGCCAAATTTAGCTACAGTGATCCTTTTATAGTGTTTGTCAGCTTCCAATCCATCGACAAGCTAGCAGCTAGAAACACTATTCCACTATGGCTTCAGTTCTTCAAGTAACCTCAGGTCATACTTCAAAGTTATTTTTAAACAATGCTTATTATTAAACTATAAAATGATGTTTCTTTCATTCTCTTGTTGGATGCGGCCATCGCTGGCTACACCAGTAACTTTTGTTCATCCCCCTTGCTAGACGTTGTTTAAGAATCAACCACCTCGTTGTAGTCCTTGAATCACACACAGGGCAGACCAGCTAATGATGGTAGATGCCCGAAGGTTACAGGTGAGGTATAGCTTAATTCCTAAGGTAAAGTTACAGGGCAGCTTGCTATAAGCTGAACAAACTCCAACCTCCTAGGAAAGCCCTGGCACATATCTACTGAAGCCACAGTTGCATCACAGCTCACATCAGAGCCTCAATTACAGATTCATGCAATCCTACCTCTACATCTTGGGCTTTCATGAGCAATGTGTGGAGAACTGCTTTCCAAAGAAGTCAGTCCAAGTGTTCCCCAACCATAAACCTTGGATGAAGCACGGAATCCATTCCCTACTGAAGACCAGACGTGCAGCTATGAAGTCGGGCAACGCAGACCAACACGGGAAACCCAAGGTAACAAAGTGTGGGGCTGGATGAACACAGCAGGTCAAGTAGCATCTCAGGAGCACAAAAGCTGATGTTTTGGGCCTAGACCCTTTACCAGAAAAGGGGGATGGAAAGAGAATTCTGAAATAAATTGAGAGAGAGGGGGAGGCAGACCGAACATGGATAGAGGAGAAGATAGGTGGAGAGGAGAGTGTGGGGGGGAGGTAGGGAGGGGATAGGTTAGTCCGGGGAGGACAGACAGGTCAAGGAGGTGGGATGAGGTTAGTAGGTGGGAGATGGAGGTGTGGCTTGAGGTGGGAGGAGAGGAGAGGTGAGAGGAAGAACAGGTTAGGCAGGCAGGGATGAGCTGGGCTGGTTTTGGGATGCAGTGGGGGAAGGGGAGATTTTGAAGCTGGTGAAGTCCACATTGATACCATTGGGCTGCAGGGTTCCCAAGCGGAATATGAGTTGCTGTTCCTGCAACCTACGGGTGGCATCATTGTGGCACTGCAGGAGGCCCAGGATGGACATGTCATCTAAAGAATGGGAGGGGGAGTGGAAATGGTTCTCGACTGGGAGGTGTAGTTGTTTAATGCAAACCTATTGGTATAAGAATCAAGATTCTTTTTTAGTTTTAGCCTTCAACAGCAATGGCTGGGGCCTTGAAACTGGACGCGGAAGCTTTTATTCCTCTCTCTGTTAAAAGCTAGAGCTCTCTTCCTGCTGCTAGAATTGCATGTGAGATAATCTATTTTACTGAATTCGCCTTTGCCAAGAATGTGTTTATGGAATGTTACTATATTGAAACAGTTAATTTGTAGGGTTTAATACAGATATTGTTTTTTTAGAGTTACAGTTAAGCCAATTCCTTTATTTTATGTTTTATTGTGTCCATATTTTAATTATAGCGTACGAATAGAGTTTGTTTTGTTTCAAGCCTGGTAGTTTGATCAACTGAATTGCATCCAGAACACAAAGACTGACCTTTAAAAAAAGAAAAAGTTAGGGTCTAGACTATCTTCTTAATATGCTTTGAGGGGTTTTGGTCTTTCCCATAAAGAGAGTATGACTCACCTAAACTCACATTGGGAAAGTTTTTTACCATTTTACCTCATGTAACTGTGTTGAGGAGTCTTCTGAAGATTATTGTCTCACAGTTCCTCAATGTTGCCTCATGGCTGTTCAGCCTTGCCTGTGATTTTCTACATTCCTCTGAGAGGGATACTGTCTACCTTCCACTGGCACATCAACAACTGATACTAAAGTGTGAAGCTGGATGAACACAGCAGGCCAAGCAGCATCTCAGGAGCACAAAAGCTGACGTTTCGGGCCTAGACCCTTCATCAGAGAGGGGGATGGGGTAAGGGTTCTGGAATAAATAGGGAGAGAGGGGGAGGCGGACCGAAGATGGAGAGAAAAGAAGATAGGTGGAGAGGAGAGTATAGGTGGGGAGGTAGGGAGGGGATAGGTCAGCCCAGGGAAGACGGACAGGTCAAGGAGGTGGGATGAGGTTAGTAGGTAGGAAATGGAGGTGCGGTTTCTAGCTGGTTGTCTAAACTGATGTCCATTTCAAGCCCACAGACTCCCACAGCTACCTAGAATACACCTCCTCCCACCCACCCTCCTGCAAAAATTCCATCCCCTATTCCCAAATCCTCCGCCTCGGCTGCATCTGCTCCCAGGATGAGGCTTTCCACTCCTGCACATCCCAGGTGTCCAAGTTCTTCAAGGACCGCAACTTTCTCCCCGCAGTGGTCGAGAACGCCCTTGACCGCGTCTCCCGCATTTCCCGCAACACATCCCTCACAGCCCGCCCCCACCACAACCGCCCCCAGAGGACGCCCCTCGTGCTCACACACCACCCTACCAACCTCCGGATACAACGCATCATCCTCTGGCACTTCCGCCATCTACAATCCAACGAGCCACCACACACTGCAGCACAAAGGAACTACGCAGAGCAGAGAAAAATCACCTATACAGCGTATTCAAAAAAAATGGGTACCCTATGAACACAGTCCACCGATTTCTCAGCAACAAACCCAAACAAACAGACAAAACAGGCTCAGAAACCATAACCACTCTCCCCTACATCAAAGACATTTCTGAAATGACTGCCAGACTACTCGGATGTCTTGGCATCAGGGTAGCCCACAAACCCACCAACACACTAAAACAGCAGCTAATGAACTTAAAAGACCCTATACAGACAACAAATAAAACGAACGTCATCTAAAAATACCTTGCAAGAACTGTGACAAACACTAAATTGGACAAACTGGCAGAAAGCTAGCCATCAGGATACATGAACATCAACTACCCACAAAACGACATGACCCACTATCACTCATATCCTTACATACAAATGAGGAAGGACACCACTTTGATTGGGACAACACATCCATCCTAGGACAAGCCAAACAGAAACATGCACGAGAATTCCTAGAAGCATGGCATTCCAACCGGAACTCTATCAACAAACACATTGATTTGGAACCAATCTACCATCCCCTGAGAAAAAGAACAGGAAATGACATCACCAACCCAAGAAAACCTAACCAGATAAATAGAAAGCGGGACATAACACCAGCGCTTCGTCGGAGGCTCACTGATGATGTTACCTAGAATGTTGACGAAACGTCTGAAAACTAACCTTCCAGCTCAGCGAGCAAACTCACATCAAGAACTCATATTCCGCTTGGGAACCCTGCAACCCAATGGTATCAATGTGGACTTCACAAGCTTCAAAATCTCCCCTCCCCCCACCGCATCCCAAAACCAGCCCAGTTCATCCCCTCCCCCCACTGCAACCCAAAACCAGCCCAGCCTGTCTCTGCCTCCCTCACCTGTTCTTCCACTCACCCATCCCTTCCTCCCACCTCAAGCCGCACCTCCATTTCCTACCTACTAACCTCATCCCACCTGCTTGGCCTGTCCATCTTCCCTGGACTGACCTATCCCCTCCCTACCTCCCCACCCATACTCTCCTCTCCACCTATCTTCTTTTCTCTCCATCTTCGGTCCACGTCCCCCTCTCTCCCTATTTATTCCAGAACCCTCTCCCCATCCCCCTCTCTGATGAAGGGTCTAGGCCCGAAATGTCAGCTTTTGTTCTCCTGAGATTCTGCTTGGCCTGCTGTGTTCATCCAGCTCCACACTTTATTATCTTGGATTCTCCAGCATCTGCAGTTCCCATTATCTCTCAACAACTGATACCATGTTTTTCGTTTGGGCTCAGGCCAAGCTTCTAAATTATTTTTAAGCAATGTTTGTTGACAGGCTTTAGATAACGATAAGACCACTGAGTAGCATGTTGTGCAGGATCCAACTTTCTAGCAGAATATTAGCACATGACTACTGAAGTTACAGTTACATCGTAGCTCCCCACAGACACTCCTCTACATATTCATTAGACTCTATCTCTACAACACAAGGCTACAGCTGAGGTGAGCATGTCTTGTCTTGTGTGTGGGTGTTGCATAAGAGATCAGACTCAGTACATAGGAAAAATTGTGTATGGAAGATGTGGACTGACTGGGGTTGTAAAAACAGCATCTGGGAGATAGGTATGTAGCGGCAACTACAGATCTGTGAGCGAAGGATTTTAGACACCACAAATTACCGATACTTAACAAAAAGCCCCAATTATTTCTGCTGCACATCAATCTTATTGAACATTTAAAGAGTTGCAGTTTGAAGAAATTAGTTCCACTGTCACATAATGTTTTCCCTTCCAAAATGGGCAAACACAGCTGCAAATTGTCTCAATTCTCAGTGTAGATTCTTAAAAGTCAAGAATGAGAAGGATTAAATTGCAGTAAGGCCAGCTGTTCAAAGAGTGGGTGAGCAAGAGAAAGGCTAAAGTTGAGGTTTGTATGACACAATAAGTACAGTTAAAGGCAAGAATCAAACCCTCAACTGCAATTCAGCTACATCAAGTTGCAACTCCTTCTTTCCCTGGGAAGAATCATTTGGCTTTATCACATATGCAGAGATGGCAGAAGGGGTGAGCAGTTTCGTCTGCCACTGGTGTTCTGTGTGCGACTTGTGAAAATTGGGAAGGAGGCTGAGTTGGTGGTGTGAAATCTAACGCCTGTGATGTCCTGGATAACCCATCCTCTCATTTTCAGCACTTTTCTCAGTGTAATAACATGGCTGGAATTGGAATTTAACACCATAGACCATAGAAATAGAAACAGGAGTGGGCCATTTGCTCCCTTGAAACAGCCCCACTATTCAATAGGATCGTGGCTGATCTGACCTGCGTATCTATTTTTCTGCTTTCACCCCATAAATCTTAATTACACGACCGATCAAGAATTTGTCCAATGTAGCCTCATGTCTTCTCCCAGCTCAAAGTTCTTGTGTATGCAATATGGGAGGAAACACACAGTCCATTGTGTGACCAAGTTTTGAAAGTCTTATTGACCTTATCCATTTGGAGGTAGATTTATTTTTGACATTACAGTTCAATGTTTAAGGTATTTTCTTCCCGGTTGTCCCTAGTCTTCCTGTTCCACCCTTTTGAAATGGTCTCCTTCAAGAAGTTCACCAGTACAGTATAGTTATCCAACTGCCAGAATATTGGGTGGAGGTTAGAAAGATGCATCTTTCTTGTGCCAGGTTTCCCTCCCTGCTTATGGAGCAACATCACGTTTTATGCATAAAGTAGGAGTTTGTATTTTAGGGGGTAACATATTCACACAACTAGAGGATTGGTTAGCTAACAGAAAGCAGAGATTGAGAAGCTTTAACTAATGGTGCCTTTCAGGGATAGGCACTGGGAAAACAACAATTTGTGGTCAGTTTTCTTGGATGAAGCACCCAAAAGTCATGAAGTGGGACTTTTGGGATTGTGGGAAATTGTAGAAGCCAATAATCTGGATGTGGCACAATTGGGGACTTGTTGGGCTCATATAAATGGTGTTGGGGGAAGGTTGTTGTGCTGGAACAGGAGAGGCACACACTGTCCAAAGGCTGGGGATGGAGCTCATTGTTCTCAGGTTGTGGGAGGGACACCCTCTTCTCAGGCTGGGGGAGGGGCTCACAGTGCTTGGGCTTGAGGAGGGGCTCACTCTGCTCAGGCTGGGAGAGGGGCTCATTATGCTTGGGCTTGGGGAAAGGGCAGACTGTGCTCAGGCTGTTGGAGGGGGTCATTGTAATCGGGGGACTCACTGTGCTTGGGCTGTGGAGGGTGCTCATTGTGATCAGGCTGTGGGAACGTGCTCATTGTGCTGAGACTGAAGGAGGTGTTCACTGTGTTCTGGTGGGGGTGAGGGGCTTACTGCACTCGAGCTTGAGAGGAGGGGCTCACTGTGCTTGGGCTGTGGGCAGGGATTCAGTGTGCTTGGGCTGGGGGAGGGTCATATTGTGCTCAGTGTCACGCAAGGGCTGATTGTGCTCAGGGTTTGGGTGGAGCTTATTGTGCTCATGCTGGGGGAGGGGCTTATTGTGGTCCATGTTGGGGAGGGTCCTTAGGAAATGATCAGAAATGGGACTCTTGGGCTCGGAATCAGTGCTGGCTCCCCTGAAGGTCGATAAATTTGCTGTTAACTCAAAGAGGGGCAGGAAAATGAACAGTCAAGAAGATAAAAGGAACAAAGGGCTATAGGTAGTTTGTGGGAATCAGCAACAAATTGACAGATGGATATAATGTAGAAAATGTCCACATTGGCAAGAACAATTGTAAAAAGTTCCATCATTTAAATGGAAAGAGATTGTGGAACACTCGGATACAGTGGGATTTGCATATGCTGATGCGTAAATCAAAAAAACTATAGTATGCTGGTACAGTGAGTGATTAGAAAGGCAATTTGAATGTTGGAATTTATTGCAAGGGGAATAGAACAAACATTTTTAATCAACTCTGTTCAGATAAATATCTAGGGCAGATGAAACTCGAATCCAGATATAACAACTCCATCACTGCACCACAAGGTCTACAGGGTGAATAACGCTATGTTTTCTAATTAATCTGTTGGGAGCTTTTATTACATATCTCTGGAGGCAGTGGTTACTTGAAGTTGGCTCTCCTGGCTCAGAGATAGGGACACCTCCACCATTAGGGGAATATTGTGTAAAAGTTGGGATGCTTTGCTACCGTCTGTGCAGGTAATGGAGAGGCCACACAGAATGATTTGGCAATTAAGTGGGTCTTGAGCACACAACATTGAAATTGTTTTGGTCTCCTGATTTAGTGAACAATATTATATCATTTCTCTACAGTTTAGAATGTTAAGGATGATAGGATCAAGGTCTTCAAACTATTAACAGTAAGAGACAGGGTCCAATGGTTGGAGATTCTAGAATGACAGTCTGAGAATTAGGGCTATAATGTTCAGGGCAAAAGTTGGGAAGTACTTCTGTACACAAAGGGTAGAAGATGTTTCCAACGCTCTTCCACAAGTAACAGATGTTAGAGCAGTTGTTAATTTTGATTGATTGTCATTTGTACTGAATTACAGTGAAAAGCTTTGTTTATGAGCAGGATCGGCAAATCATAGTAAGTAAACATGTGCAGATCAGAAAGACTTGGACAGAGGCATGTAGGTTACATTGCTCAGGGAGTGCACTGGCTGAGATCAACATTAGCGAGATCAGCATTACTTGAGGCTAGAGCCCCTTCAACAGTCTGATTATGGCCAGGAAGAAGCTATTCCTGAACCTGCTTGTGTATGTGTTCAGGCTTCTGGATCTTCTGCCTGACAGAAGAGGTTGTAGGAGGTCATAACTGGGGTGGGGTGGATCTTAGATGATGTTGGCCGCCTTTCTGTGACAATGAGCCATGTAAATGGAGCCTATGGTTGGATGGTCGGCTTCCATGATGGTCTGGGCTATGCACACCACCTTCTGTAGTTTCTTACCATCCAGTTGCCAATCCAGGCCATCATTCACCTGGACAGTATGCTTTCAATGGTGCATCTGTAGAACTTGGTGAGGGACCTTATTGACATGCCAAATTTCCTGAGGCACCTGAGGAAGAACAGGGGTTGTTGTGCCTTCTTGGCTGTTGCATCTACATGGGGAGCCCGGGAAAGGTTGTCGGTTTTCATCACTCTGAGGAACTTGAACTGCAATTTGAACTTGAACTTCACCCTCCCAAACTCAGTTCCATTGATGTAGATAGGGACACGTTCGCCTCCTTTCTTTCTGAATTCAATGATCAGTTCTTTAGTTTTTCCAACATTGAGACAGAAGTTGTTTTTCATTAGACCACGTCACCAAGCCCTCTCACTGCATTCTGTATTTTGACTCACCATTGTTGGTTATCCATACTACTACAGTGTCAGCAGCGAACTTGTAAATGGTGTTCATTCAAAATTTGGCAACTCAGTTGTGGGAGTACAGTAGGGGGATGGTGGCACATCTTTGAGGGGTTCCAGTGTTGAGCTTTATTGTGGGGAGGTACAGTTACCTATCTTTACTGATCGCAGTCTGTGGATCAGAAAGCTGAGGATTTAGTTGCAGAGGCGGAGCCTAGACCAAAGATACAAGAGTTTTGAGATCAGTCTGGACAGGGAATGGTGTTGACAGCATAACATTTGTTAAGCAAAGGTTTTAAAGGCCGAAGGCAGGTACATCGAGTTCGTCATGGTCTCATGTAATAGTGCAACAGGTTCGAGGGGCTGATTGGCCCGTCCCTGTGTTCCATTCAAACCAGTTCAGAAAACATTCACCTGACTAATTTCTGGGATAAAGTAACTAATTTGAGGGAAAATTATGCAGGTTGGGCCTAGAGCCATTAGAGTTTAGAATGAGAGTTGATCTTTTGAAATGAAAATGCTGTGGAGGGAATTTCACAAGGTGAAAGCTGAGAGAATGTTTCACCTTTTGAGAGTAAATAAAGGGTTTTTTTGTTTTAAAACTTAGGGTTTTCCATTTATGGCAGAGATGAGAATTTTTTTTGTCTCAGCATTGTTAGCCTGTGGAACTCCTTACTAGAGAGCAGTTGAGGCTGAATTATTGAATACATGTAAAGCTGAGTTAGCCAGATTCTTGCTTGACAGAGGAGCCACAGGTTACAATGGGCCACACGGGATCATTCATGATCAGCCATGATCTTATCAAATGGTAGAGCAGGCTTATATGGCCAAATAACCTCCACAGTCTCCAAATTCTTCTCTTCATGTGCCCTTGTAATGTTTAATCTACCGTTGATAAGAAAATAAAATTTCGCAGACATCAATTAGAGAGGTTCCCTTGGCCTCAAAGTCAGCACCAAAATTCTGTTGCAAGGAATTCTGTTTTCTTTATCTTTTTTTCGCTTTATGAATGTTTCAGAATGTACGGAGGTGGGCTGACCACCTGCTTATAAGCCCTGTGGATGTTGCTGTCTGCCTTGTTGCTTGGAATTGTGGTCAAATCGACATTATTCCCCTTCCCCTGTGGGAGTACACCTGCTTCTCATCTTTCTTCTGATGACACGAGAGTTTGGACTCTTATCCAGTGGGAAATTGCAGATGCAAACTAGTGTCTAACCATTTAATGCTGCTTGATGCAGTGAATTATAATGAATACTCTTTGGTTCTTTTCCATTCTGTTAATTTGTTGCTTAATGGTGTGTGCTGCAGACATCAATGGGGCAGCTAGCTTGGAGGTGTCATTAATCCGACAATTTGAGGGAGTTGAATTAACATTTATAGACTTAACCACCTTGTGCTTCCAACAGTCAGCTCACATCAACTCTAAATATTTTAATTCAGGCCTTACATTGTAATTTAGCTCTCAGAGCAAGATGGACACTGCAGGCTGATAACTGGCCACATTTTTTGTTAGACATTCTATCGTTGGAGCAAGAGTGTATGGGGAGGAAGAAAAAAATTGACCAGGTTTTCTCACACTGATCCCTGCACAGTAATGAATGCTGAACTGTGAGTGTGTGCATGGGTGTAGACATTAGATTACTCATGTGTTAAGTTGGTTTTGATTCATGCTCTATGCTTTCTACTGTGTTCTAAGTAGTAGCTGCACACTGAGTTACCAGTCTGGGATTTTTCTTTTTAATTATTCATTCAACCATAAGATATAGAAGCAGAAATAGCTCATTCGGCCCAGTCTGCTCCACCATTCGATTCATGACTGATCTGTTTCTCAACCTCATTCTCTTGCCTTCTCCCTGTAACCTTTGATCCCCTTCCTAATCAAGAACCTATCTCCTCATTCCTCCTCATCTTGGTTCTGAAGGGTCATCCCTTCACCCTAATGCAGTGCCCTTGGTTCCTAGTCTCTCCAGCTAGTAGAAACGCTTTCTCTACACCCAATCTAACCAGACCTGTCAGTATTCTGTAAGTTTCAATGAGGCCCCTCCTCATCCTAAATTCCATCAAGTATAGACCCAGAGTCCTCAACCACTCCCCATATGACAAGCCCTTCATTCCTTTGATTATTCTTATAAATCTCCTCTGGACACCATCTAAGGCCAGCACATCCTTTCATCAATACAGGACCCAAAACTGCTCACAATACTCAAATTGTGATCTGGCCACAGCCTTGTACAGCCTTAGCAGTACCTCTCTGCATTAATATTCTAGCCTTCTTCAAATTAATGCTAATGTTGCATTTGCCTTTCTAACCGCCAACTGACAATAGCTGTTAAGTTTAAGAGATGTCTGAACTATTCTTCCAATTCCCTTTGCGCTTTAGATTTCTGAAACCTTTCCCCATTTAGAAATAGTCTGTGCCTCAATTCTTTCTACCAAGGTGCAGAATCTCAGACTTTCTGCTGTGTAGATAGTGGACAGGCTTTGGGAAGTTTCTTCCTATCGAACTCCTAGCCTCTGAACTGCTTTTATAGCCACAGTGTCTAAATGGCTGGTCCAGACCAGTTTCTGATCAATGGTAGTTTCTGGGATGTTGTTGATGAAAATTTCAGCAATTGTAATGCCATTGGATAACAAGACAAAATAGTTATGTTCTCTCTTGTTGGAGATATTTAAAGCCTGGCGCTTGTGAGACAGGAATGTCACTTGCAACTTATTGGTCTAAGCCTGGATGTTGCTTAGGTCCTCCCACATAATGACATAAGCTACTTCAGTATCTGAAGAAATATAAATGGTGCCTTTCATTGTGCAATCATCAGCATACATCTGTATGTTTGAGCTTGTAATGGAAGGAAGATCATTGATGAAGCAGCTGAAGATGGTTGCGGTTAGGACACTACCCTGAGTAATAAGTGGTAC